>NC_082717.1:53729043-55039869 GCF_030144855.1 Hypanus sabinus | reverse complement strand
ACAGCAGCTGTGTTTTATTTGGAGTTTGAGGAGACTTGGTATGTCACCAAAGACTTGCAAATTTCTACAGATGTAGCATGGAGAGCATTCTAACTGGTTGCATTGCCATGTGGTATGGAGGCCCACTGCACCGGATCATAAAAGGCTGCAGAAAGTTGTAAACTCAGCCAGCTCCATCATGGGCACTGGCCTCCCCAGCACTGGCGACATCTTCAAAAGGTGATGCCTCAGAAAGGTGGCATCCATCATTAAGGACCCCATCATCCAGGACATGCCATCAAGGAGCTAAAGACATATATTTTAGGTTTTAGGAACCACTTCTTCCCCTCTGCCATCAGATTTCTGAATTGGCAATGAATCCATGTACACTACCTCTATTTTTTTTTCTCTCTTTGCACTATTTAATTTACTCTTATATATTTCTTATAACTTGCAGTTTTTTTATTTATGTATCATAAAGTACTGCTGCTGCAAAACAACAAATTTCACGACGTGCCAGTGACATTAAACCTAATTCTGAAACTGAAGTTCCACTGCCACAATTCCTTGTATGAAGAAGTCATCTTTAGTAAATGCTATTGGATATTACCGATGGTTTGTGGCTCTAAGCAGGTACTGTGCACCAGGGAAGAGTTAACAGTCTAGTTCTGTTTCATTTTTTTCATCCAGGTGTTCCAGTATCAGCTCCTGTGGCTGGTGTAGCTGTTGGCCTCATCACAAAGACAAATCCAGAGAACCCTGCCAGCATTGAAGATTACCGTCTCCTGACTGATATTTTGGTTGGTCTTCAAAGAATTATTGAAGTGTTACATGTGTATACTTTATATTGCCTTCTATGCAAACTCATTTTAGATGATTTAACATAATACTTTTGCAGGGTATTGAAGATTATTATGGTGACATGGATTTTAAGATGGCTGGTACAAGCAAAGGCATTACAGCTTTACAGGTAAATGTCATATTTGTTCCATAATTGTCCCGTGAACAATATACCTATTAACTCATTGTGGGTGGAATGCGATATGTATTTGTGCCCAACCTTTAACAGAAATCTGGTAAATGTCATAAAAGGCTTGTGATATTTATTACATTTATCAGTAAAGTTCTGTTGAAAGATCATTGACCTGGCATGTTTAACTTAATTTCTGTGTCCAGAGATGCTCTTCTGCATGGTATTTATAACATATTCTGATTTTACTTCCATACATTTTATCCAGTGTTATCATTCCTTAGTTATTTAACACAAGAGATGCTTAATTTCTTGATAATTATTTAAGGCAATTTGAAAGCCATGTTGATTAGAAGTCAAGACAAGAACAAATATAACATGTAGATCCATTTGCTGAACTTGAAAGTGAATACTAGTCAAGATCCTAAATGCTATAAATGTACTTCTAAAAGTAAAATTTCATATTATAATAGAACAAAATAAAAATGTATTTCAAACTATAATGTTTGGGCCATAATTTAAGAGTTGATTCCACAGCTCCATCCATAGCCCGAATTGTTTCTAATATTCATTATTCTCTTAAAACTATGTTAGGGTAATCAACTTAATGTAGATTTTCTATATCACTGCCATTCTATTTACTCTATCAAACATCCTCCACAATCTGGGGGGGGGGGGGGGGGGGAATCTATTAAAATCTCTGAACTTCTATTCCATTAGAATAACCTCAAGAGTTTATAACTCCACATAACTATAGTTTCTTATTATAATCTTTATAAAATTTCACTTGGCAATTTCTATTGCATCAGTTCCTTCCGTAATTAAGGTGCTCAAAACTTTTTGCAAACTTGTGTTTCAAGTTCTTATTTATGACCAAATAAGCCTATGATGATAAAAACTTAATTTTCAGTTAAAATATATCTACGCTGCAGGTATTTATTGAAACTTATTTTGATTTTAGTTAGAAATAACTAAATGATTTTTAAATGATTTCAATTTAATATCTTATTGTAAGAATATTAATATATTTCCCTAGTAAAGATCAATATAATTCTGTCAGTAATAAGCCCCAGTGATATGCAGACCACATAGCACTTGTTATGTGTTGGACAGAGACATGCAGTTTAATAGCTATCAATTATTAATGCAGTAAAACCTGATGGATTTTGATGTTGCCTTCAGTTTTAATATTTCCACATTCCTTCCTCAAAGTTGTGCTATGGTATTTGAATATACTGTATTTTCACCAAAATTTGATTTGCTTTATAAAAAGCATAACCTAACATTTTCATATTATACTGCAACTAATAAGAAAAGATAGAACATCATTTATAGCACTAATTTTAGCACATTGCAAAAGTCCTTATAACCACAATGGTTCAAAAGTGAAATTCTGTAATGCAGGAGATCTCAGTAGCCAAGTTGCTCACAAATTGAATTCCCACAGACAAAATTAAATAATGACCTGATCATAAGTTTTAATGTATTTTTGGGATATAAGCTTTGGCTGTTACCAAAACTATTTTCCTTGCAATAAATAGTGCTGAACATTTTGTTTTACTTCCACTTGAAGAAAGGTGAATTACATCTTAACATCTCATCTTACAGTGATCCGGAGGTGATAAAAGAGTTTAAGGTTAAGGAACCCTTAGGGAGCATTAATGAGAAGGAGAAACTAAATTCCAGTGTGTTGGTATATCAGTGGGATAAAGGAGATTTCAATGGCATGAGAGGGGAACTGGCCAAAGTTGACTGGAAAAGGACATTTGCAGGAAAGACAGCAGAGCAACAATGGCTGGAATTTCTGTGAAAAATGAGGGAAGTGCAAGACAGATATATTCCAAATAAGAGGAAATTTTTGAATGGAAGAAGGACACCACCATGGCTGACGAGTAAAGTCAGCCAAAGTAAAGGCAAAAGAGAGGACATACAAGGAAGCCAAGTTAGTGGGAAAATAGAGGATGGGGAGGCTTTTAAAAACTTGTAGAAGGAATCTAAGAAGGTCATTAGGAATGAGAAGGTGAATTGTGAAAGGAAGCTGCCAACTAGTATCAAAGAAGATGCTAAATGCTTTTTTTAAGTATATAAAGGGTGAAAGAGAGTTGCAGGTAGATATAGGACCAATAGAAAATGACACTGGAGATATTTTAATGAGCCGCAGAGATGGCTTCACAGTGGAAGACATCTGCAGTATACCGAACATTCAAGAATGTCGGGGAAGTGAAGTAGGTTCAGTGAAAATTACAACTGAGATGGTGCTCAGGAAGCTCAATGGTCTGAGGGTGGATAAATCTCCTGGACCTGATGGAATGCACCCTCGGCTTCTGACGGAAATAGCTGGAGAGATTGCAGAGGCATTATCAATGATCTTTCAAGTATCGATAGATTCTGGCATTGTATCGGATGACTGGAAAATTGCAAATGTTACTCCGCTATTTAAGAAGGGTGGGAGGCAGCAGAAAGGAAACCATAGACCTGTTAGCCTGACATCAGTGGTTGGGAAGTTGTTGGAATCGATTGTTAGGGATGAGATTATGGTTACCTGGAGGCACGTGACAAGATAGGCCAAAGCCAGCATGGTTTCCTGAAAGGAAAATCCTGCCTGACTAACCTGTGGCAATTCATTGAGGAAATTACAAGCAGGGTAGACAAAGAAGATGCAGTAGATGTGGTATACTTGTATAACCCTCCAGTTCTGTCAGCTGCTTAAGTCCAGGAAAAATTATCTTTGGCCCCACCAAACGTACGAGATTGAGGTGCAAAACCTCCTGTTTGTGGATGTTGCATGATATGTTACCCTGTTACAAATCAGTCCACAAAATATCAGACAGTATACCATATACAATTAAATGATTTAGCTTTATAATTCTTAATTTGACTAAAGGGTTAGTAAAGTAAGGCAAAAAGAAAAGGGCCCATTTTAATGAAACAGTCTAATGTGCACAAGTTGGACCTCACGGTTTCCCTTCCACTGGTCCTCCATCGGTTTCCCTGGGCTTTGTCGACTCCCGGCCCCACTCCAAGTCCACTCCTTTCTGGTGTCTACGACCTCTCTGTTCTGGCATCTTCTCTCTCCATCTTCCACTGAGCAAAAGACCTAGACCTCTGTCTCAGGTACACAACAAGAAAATACACTCCCTTCATTGGGCAGCATACATTCCAAAGCCCCCGTTATCTCTAGACATAACCCAGACACTACTGCTATAGAAAAGCCATTACATTAGCAGTGCTTCTACAGAAATACCATTACATTATCAGTGAAACCTTTCCCAAATTGTTACACTTGGATTTTCAGAAAGCGTTAGACAAGGTGCTGTATATTAGGCTTCCTAGCAAGATAAGAGCCCATGGAATTACAGGGAAGTTACTAGCGTGGGTGGAGCATCAGCTGATCAGCAGAAAACAGAAAGTGAGAATAAAGGGATCCTATTCTGGCTGGCTGCTGGTTACCAGTGGAGTTACACAAGGGTCGGTGTTGGGACCGATGCTTTTTACGATGTATATCAGTGATTTGGACTATGGGATTAATGGATTTGTGGCTAAACTTGCTGATGATACAAAGATAGGTGGAAGTGTGAGTAGTGTTGAGGAAACAGAGAGAAACTTAAGATAGATTATGGGGAATGGGCAAAGAAGTGGCAAATGAAATGCAGTGTTGGAAAGTGTATGGTCATTTAAACTTGCTGACCCTCTCCACCAAATGAAAACTGACTATTTAACCTCTGGTTGTTCCTCCTGTAGTCAATAATCAGCTCTTTGATATTGCTGACATTGACTGAGAAGTTGTTGTGGCACCATTCAACTCAATTTTCAATCTCCCTCTTGTATGCTGCTTTGTCACCAGCTTAGATTCTGCCAACACTGGTTCAGTCAGCAGACTTAAATATGGCATTGGAGCTGTACTTGGCCTCACAGTCATAAGTCTAAAGTGAGTAGAGCAGGAGTTGAGCACACAGCCTTGTGGTGCACCTGTGCTAAAGGAGATTGTGGAAGAGGTGGTGTTGCCAATCCAGACTAACTGGGCTGTGCAAGTGAGTAAATCGAGGATCCAGTCGCACAAGAAGTTATTGAGGGCTAGGTTTTGGAGCCTTTTGATTGTTTTGGAGAGGATTATAGTGTTAAATATATAGCTATTTTCAATGAAAAACATTCTGATGTCCAGATGTTCCAGGGTTGAGTGAAGAGCTAATGAAACAGCATCTGTTGAGTGATATATGCTGATAAATATTCTTCACCTATTTTCCTATGTCATCTTAAATGTTCCACTTAAATTTATTTTGTCTCCTTAGGCAGACATTAAACTAGCAGGATTACCATTGAAAATTGTAATGGAAGCTGTTCAGCAAGCTTCAGGTAAATTGAAAATCTTTGTTATTTGCATTATAACTTCAATTTTAACTCTAATTGCATTATACCTTGAATTGTAATTTGCATTATTCCAATATTGTTTTTTTTTATATATAACAAGTTGCCAAGAAAGAGATCTTGAACATAATGAATAAAGAGATTGCTAAACCCAGGGAGAAGAGGAAAGAGAGCGGCCCTGTGCTAGGTATGATTTATACTATCATTTTCTGTACATCACAGTTATAGATAAACAAAATTCATTGACCCATGATATTAAATAATTTTGCCCTGGGTTTATAATATTACTTTGTATTCCAAATTGATAAATTGTTGCAATTAAAGTAAAAATATAACTTTAAATATTCCTCAGCATGTGATGCTTTGAGCAATGCCTCCATGTTCATAAATCTGTTCCATCCATAGGTAGTCAAAGACATCAGCTACAAATGTAAGATTCAAGACTTGTTTTACATATATTAAATTAAATGCTAATAAATATACTAATTTTTAAAGTAAAATGCAATCTACATAAACCATAGGTATAATTTAGCTCATCGAATTAAATAATTGCTCCTTGTCATTTGAATTCTTGAAATTGGATTGACATAATTTGCAACTTGTCAGTGGTGGCAAGCTGCAGTCTTTTTCCAACTACTATGGCTTATTTTCTTGTTTTATGTAAGGAATGGTGCCATGGCAGCATAGCAGTTAATGTGATGCTGTACAGCTCAGGAGTTTGGAATTCAATTATGGCATCCTATGTGAGAAAAATTATACTGCATGTCCTTCCCGTTTGTGCATGGGTTTCCTTCGGGTGCTTTGGTTTCCTCCAACAGTCCAAAGGCGTACTGGTTAATTGGTCATTGTAAGTTATCATGTGCTTAACAGGTAGGTTGCTGTGCATTGTGACTCTTTGGGCCAGAAGGGTCTGTTCAGTACTGTATCCCTAAATAAATAATGATATAAAATTTGATTGGCAGTAACAATATACAATCTGCTTTAAATTATCTGCACCTGATCCAAATTACTGAACAACGAAGCAAAGTGAGAAAACTGATTTTTAAAAAAACACTAAAAAATCCAAATCTCTTACAGGTGTCAGACTTTGCAAATGTAGTTGTGTATTTGATTAAGGTTCTGTTTTATTTTTGACACACAAACGTTAAATTTCCCCTCAAGTGATTTTTTTTGCCACCTTTGTTTGAGCCACCAAATTATGAAAAAAACAAAACCTGAACAGAATTTATGAATTTATATTTTTCAGAAACTATACAAGTGCCATTATCAAAAAGGGCCAGGTTTATTGGACCAGGTGGCTACAATCTTAGAAAACTTCAGGCTGAAACTGGTAAGAACAGCATTATTGAAAATGAGATGGTTCTGTTTCCTGTGTCTCAAAGCAATACACAAATGATTACATGTGCACAAGAGTAGATGAACATCAAACCAATGCGAGAAAATACTGGCAGGCTATTGCTTTTGAGAAAGTGTTTGAACTAAACCATAGTATTGAGGAAAAGGAGCTAAAAGATAGATCCCTAAGGAATTTGCTTTTGTCACCAGCATCATTTCCGGTTGGTTGAACTAAGGATCAAAGATCGTTGGTTCACTGGTCATGTTTTTTTTAATGAAACTGGCAATGACCTCTTTCAATGAAGGAAAAATACTATATGGACTAATAATCATAATTGGTACACAGTCTGTTACTTAGCAATACATTGTTAACCAACGTGAACAATTTGTAATTTTCTAAATACCTGAGTGGCATTTTTCTGCCATTTTTTTCCCCAAGGAGTTACAATATCTCAGATTGATGAAGAAACTTTTTCAATTTTTGCACCAACTCCCAATGCTATGCATGAAGCTAGTGAATTCATAAGTGAACTCTGCAAAGATGATGTAAGTATAAATATCAACCTGAACATTAGACTGTTTGAACTATTCGTTTATATACAATTCTGCACTGAAACAAATGGTGTTTTTTCTCATTTCACAGCAAGAACAGCATCTCGAGTTTGGAGCAGTTTACACTGCCACTATAACTGAAATACGGTAAATCTATATTGCAGAAATTGTGTGTTAACCTACACAAGTAGAGGTTATAACCTGCTGAACACACACTTTGTATTCTATTTCAAATTATACTGACATAAAGCCTAAATTATATAATTTGTAATACCAATGATAAAAGTTTTACATGAATAAATCCAAACCAGGGTGTAAAGCACAATAATACACACAACACATATATAACACACAATAACTTAGTAAAGTAATAATTAAATATACAAGTGAGTTGTCTATGAAGGTTCTCAGTCATCCAGGTCATTGTATATCAAGAAGTAATAAATCAAGGCAACTGGATTTGCTGTGTTGTCTGAAAGATGTTTCGCCACTCATCAGAGAGGCTTCTTCAATTCGATCCATGTTGGGTAGTTTTCCGGCTTATAAACTCAGTGAGTCATTTAAAGATATAGCAATCACATGCTCACAAGTGGATGGCCCAACATAGGAGGGCTAACACCTCAGGTCAAGTTTCAGCTGTATATCTACACCTAAAGGATAAGGGACACTCCTTTGATAACAATGTGCACATTTTGGACAGGGAGGACATGTGGTTTGAAAAAGGGGTTAAAGGAGCTATCTCTGTCAAACTGGAAAAACCATCCCTGAACAGAGGGGTTGGGGTATGACACCACCTATCAACTACTTACAATGCAGCTCTAACATCTGTACCCCTGCTTCTCCACAATTTACACTTCCATTCATGCAAAAATAAGACTAATGACTCTCTCATTACCTCTACAACTCTTAACAACCCTCATGTGATTATACCTTTAAACAATTCAGAGTTTTTAAGCTGGAAAACTACCCACCATGGATTGGAACTGAAGAAGCATCTTGGATGAGTGGTGAAATGTCTTCTAGAGAACACAGCAAGTCCAGTTACCTTGACTTACTACTGCTTGATCTACAAACAAATTGTGTGTGATTTAACAAAGTAAAGTGCATCGATTAAATATTGTAGGGCACACTATAAATTATCCGGTGTCTCTTTGAATGTGATGCAGAAGAGAGTTCAGAAGCCTAATGGTTGAGGGAAGAAGCTGTTTCCCATCTTGACTGTTCTTGTCTTTATGCATCTGAGTCTCTTACCTGATGGTAGAATGTCAAAGAAGATGTTGGATGGATGGGTGGGATTCTTGATAATACTAAAGGCCCTATGTACGTGGCACTACTGATAAATGTCCCTGATTAATGGTAGGGAGACCCCAATGATCCTCACAGTCCTTTGTCAGGACTCCGGTCTGGTGCCCTACTGCTCCCATACCACATGGAGATGCAGCTTGTCAGGATGCCCTCAATGGTGCTCCTGTAAAATTCATTTAAGTTGGGGAGTGGGACCTCACTTGCCTCAATCTCCTCAGGAAGTGGAAGCACTTCCGTGCCGCCATATTTAGGGAGGTGATATTGAAATGAGGTTGTCCGTGGTGTGAGCTCCCAGGAATTTAGTGCACTCAAGTCTCTGCAGAAAAACCATGTATGCAAAGAGGGGAGTGGTTCATCTGCACCTTCCAGAAAGTCCACGTTCATCTCCGACCACCAGTCCACCAGCCACTCTACTTCCTCTCTGTACTCCGGCTCATCATCTTTGTTGTGTCATTCGCAAACTTGATGATATCGTTCGAGCTGAATCCTGTGACTAAGTCATGCGTCAGCGGTGTGAACAGTGGCTGTGGGCACAGCCCCAGGGAGTGCCAGTGCTCAACGTAATGGGAAAAGAGACGTTGCTGCCCATGCAGACTGACTGGCCTTTCTATTAAGAAGTCCAGGATTCAGTTACGAGGCATTAATGAGACTGCCAATTCATTGTCAAATTGCTTAAAGTTAGTCCTGATCTGTACTCACCAAATTCTGCTTTGGATCTGTTCAAATTGTTTTCACCTTAAGTACTAGACAGCAAGTAATGCTTGATGTAACAGGTTACAATTGATCCAATTTTTATTTGTACAGGGATATTGGAGTAATGGTGAAGCTATATCCCAGTATGACTCCAGTTTTATTGCATAATTCACAGCTTGACCTCAGAAAGGTAAGAAAGTTGTGACTAAATACAATAATTGTAATAAAATTTTGTAAAGTAGAACTTGCACATTGCCTCATTAAATATATCACAGTTCATAAAGTTTATGTACTTGTTATAAGGTGCCGAAAGATGTTTCGTATTATAACAGCCTCTAAATTTTGCTAAGTGAAAATGTCTTTTTCTAGATAAAACATCCCAGTGCAATTGGCCTGGAAGTTGGACAGCAGATTCAGGTATTTTTATTTTGTTTGTTAGAAGCCTTTCATTAAACCTTAGCTCTATTTGAAGTAAGTGATGGATAATTTGTTGCGTATTTTTTCCATGTATTAAAAATGAGGAATTATGTAAAATACTGAAATCAAATGATGTTGGAAGGGGTGGGATAATTAGATCTCAGGATCAAAATGGATGTTGGGAGAGTTGTGAAAAGTGGGAAAGCAGTAAACATTGGATTTCATTAATCAATCTCTAAACTTTCATTGGGAACACATTGCTACTAATGCAAAATTTTTCAAAAGGGCGACAAATACAGTGGATTCTGGTTAATTAGGACAGCTGCTTATTTGAGACAACTCTTAGGGACAAAAACTAATCAAGAAAATAGCCAGGATTCCTGTTGTTTATTTGAGACACTGCCGCTTAATTAGTGCAGGATTCTGTTGCCGAATGGTTTCTAACTAGTGTCAAGCGCATGTACTTGTGTAGCCTTTAGACACTACACCGCGCTTAGAGCAAACAGCTTTTAAACAACATCAACTGCATATGCTTGTGTTCAAAAGTTAGTGAGAAACAGTAAGACAATTCAGAACTGTTTTGCTCACTGTGGTTTTAAACATTTGGACATCGAGTTGCTGGAAATGACTGGGTGTGAAAATAAAATGATTTCACACACTGGGTGTGAAAGTTAGAAACTACTAAGAATTTGAAAGTATTGACAATCACCTTCAATGTTACAATGAAAATATTTAGAGAACGCAATCATCGATACCATTGTATGAGGCAGTCCATTATCTATACTAGGTGTCTGCACTGACTTTGTTCACTTACAGTCCATCAAAAGAATACGGCAGTATAGACTAGATGAATTCTTACAGTGATAACTAATAGGAACTTGTACAGTGATATGCAAAAGTTTGGGCACCCCTAGTCAAAATTTCTGTTACTGTGAATAGTTAAGACAACATCCCTGGTAGTGTGCAGACTAGCTAGCAGATGTTCTCACTGACATCTTCAACATCTTCCTGAGCAGCGCCACCATTCCAATGTGCTTCAAGGCCACCACTATCGTCCCTGTGCCAAAGAAGTCTTTATTGTCCTGCCTAAATGACTACCGTCCCGTTGCACTTACATCTATCATCATGAAGTGTTTCCAGAGGCTCATCATGAGGCATATCAAGACCCTGCTGCCCCCCTCACTGGATCCCCTGTGGTTTGTGTACCATCCCAACTGCTCAACAGATGACACCATTGCCACCACCCTCCACCTGGCCCTAACCCACCTGGACAAAAAAGACACGTACATTCGAATGCTGTTCGTAGACTTCAGTTCAGCATTCAACACAACCATATCTCAGAAACTGATTGGAAAGCTGAGCCTACTGGGCCTGAACACCTCCCTCTGCAACTGGATCCTAGACTTCCTGACTGGGAGACCTCAGTCAGTCCGGATCGGGAGCAGCATCTCCAACACCATCACACTGAGCACGGGGGCCTCCCCAGGGTTGCGTGCTCAGTCCACTACTGTTCACTCTGCTGACCCACGGCTGTGCCGCAACACACAGCTCGAACCATATCATCAAGTTCGCCGATGACACGACCACGGTGGGTCTCATCAGCAAGAACGATGAGTCATCTTACAGAGAGGAGGTGCAGCGGCTAACGGACTAGTGCAGAGCCAACAACCTGTCTCTTAATGTGAACAAAACAAAAGAGATGGTTGTTGACTTCAGGAGGGCACAGAGCGACCACTCCCCACTGAACATTGACGACACCTCGGTGGAGATCATAAAGTGCACCAAATTTCTTGGTGTTCACCTGACGGAGAATCTCACCTGGTCCCTCAACACCAGCTCCATAGCAAAGAAAGCCCAGCAGCGTCTCTTCTTTTTGTGAAGGCTGAAGAAAGTCCAACTCCCACCCCCCATCCTCATCATATTCTACAGGGGTTGTATTGAGAGCGTCCTGAACAACTGCGTCACTGCCTGGTTCAGAAATTGCACCATCTCGGATCACAAGACCCTGCAGCGGATAGTGAGGTCAGCTGAGAAGATCATCGGGGTCGCTCTTCCTGCCATCATGAACATTTACACTACACGCTGCATCTGCAAAGGAAACAGCATTATGAAGGACCCCATGCACCCCTCATAAATCTCTTCTCCCTCCTGCCATCTGGAGAAACTGCTCCGAAGCATTCGGGCTCTCACGACCAGACTATGTAAGTTTCTTCCCCCAAGCTATCAGACTCCTCAATACCCGAAGCCTGGACTGACACCTTGCCTTACTGTCCTGTTTATTATTTATTGTAATGCCTGCACTGTTTTTGTGCACTTTATGCAGTCCAGTGTAGGTCTGTAGTCTAGTGTAGCTTTCTCTGTTTTTTTTATTATTACGTAGTTCAGTCTAGTTTTTGTACTGTGTCATATAACACCATGGTCCTGAAAAACGTTGCCTCATTTTTACTATGCACTGTAGCAGCAGTTATGGTCGAAATGACAATAAAAGTTGACTTGACTTAACTTAAATGAGTAGAAGATGAACTGATCGCCAAAAGTCATGAAGTTAAAGATGAAACATTTTTTTTCAACATCTTAAGCAAGATTAGTGTATTATTTTTGTTTGCAATTTTAGAGTGGGGAGAAAAAGGAAAGGAGCACCATGCAAAAGTTTGGGGACCCCAAGAGATTTGAGCTCTCAGATAACTTTTACCAGGGTCTCAGACCTTAATAAGCTTGTTAGGGCTATGGCTTGTTCACAGTTAGGAAAGGCCAGGTGATGCACATTTCAAAGCTTTATAAATACCCTGACTCCTCAAACCTTGTCCCAACAATCAGCAGCCATGGGCTTCTCTAAGCAGCTGCCTAGCACTCTGAAAATTAAAATAAATGATACCCACAAGGCAGGAGAAGGCTATAAGAAGATAGCAAAGCATTTTCAGGTAGCCGTTTCCTCAGTTCGTAATGTAATTAAGAAATGGCAGTTAACAGGAACGGTGGAGGTCAAGTTGAGGTCTGGAAGACCAAGAAAACTTTCCGAGAGAACTGCTCTTAGGATTGCTAGAAAGGCAAATCAAAACACTCATTTGACTGCAAAAGACCTGCAGGAAGATCTAGCAGACCCTGGAGTGGTGGTGCACTGTTCTACTATGCAGCGACACCTGCACAAATATGACCTTCATGGAAGAGTCATCAGAAGAAAACCTTTCCTGCATCCTCACCACAAAACTCAGCGTCAGAAGTTTGTAAAAAAAAACAACATCTAAACAAGCCTGATGCATTTTGGAAACAAGTCCTGTGGACTGATGAAGTTAAAATCGAACTTTTTGGCTGCAATGAACAAAGGTATGTTTGGAGAAAAAAGGGTGCAGAATTGCATGAAGAGAACATCTCTCCAACTGTTAAGCATGGGGGTGGATCAATCATGCTTTGGGCTTGTGTTGCAGCCAGTGGCACAGGGAACATTTCACTGGTAGAGGGAAGAATGAATTCAATTAAATATCAGCAAGTTCTGGAAGCAAAGATCACACCGTCTATAAAAAAGCCGAAGATGAAAAGAGGATGGCTTCTACAACAGGATAATGATCCTAAACACACCTCAAAATCCACAATGGACTGCATCAAGAGGTGCAAGCTGAAGGCTCTGCCATGGCCCTCACAGTTTCTCGACCTAAACCTCATCGAAAATCTGTGGATAGACCTCAGAAGAGCAGTGCATGCAAGACAGTCCAAGAACCTCACAGAACTAGAAGCCTTTTGCAAGGAAGAATGGGTGAAAATCCCCTAAACAAGAATTGAAAGACTCTTTGCTGGCTACAGAAAGCATTTATAAGCTGTGATACTTATCAAAGGGGTTGTTACTAAGTACTGACCATGCAGGGTGCCCAAACTTTTGTTTCAGGCCCTTTTCCTTTTTTGTTATATTGTAAAAGATGGAAATAAAAGAAGTAATCTTGCTTAAAATATTATAGAAATTTATCATCTTTATCTTTATCCCTTTTGGAAATCAGGTCATCTTTTACTCGCTTAACTATTCATAGTAACAAAAATTTTGACTAGGAATGCCCAAACTTTTTCATGACACTGTACACAGTTTTATAGTACAGTAGTAGTATTGGTAGTATTCTAATTTGTTCTGTATTTCATTTAAATATATAATCTGTTGCTCAGTTAAATGGTGGTTAATATGTCTTATACGTTATTTAACTATTTCTATGAAACCAGCTAATTTAGGCAGCCACTTATCTGAGCCTAAATGTACTGGTCCTGAAGTGTCCTAGTTAACTAGAATTCACTGTATTGCAACCATGTTCGAAAATTAAATGGGTATGACTTGTTATAAAAAGTAGCTTTTTATGTGGGATAGTTTTGTATTAAAAGCTAGCTACGGATTCAAAATAGCAAATAGGAAAATATTTCCAAATACTATGCACTCAGGTTTAGAATAAATAACTAGAAGCCTTTCACTATCTTTGCATTTTGAGCCAGAAAGATTAAGGGTCTTAACAACAGAATTGTTCTTGCATCATAGTGTTGTCAGGTCTCATTTTAAAAAAAAGAAAGTGGCACAGCAAATGGCTGTTTGTCAAACTAGCTCCCGGGTGCTGCAGTGAACCTGACTGGCATATTCTTGGCAGAACACAATACCTTAATAATTCTAAATATCTTATTGGATAAGGGACCAGATGATTGGAACAGCACCCTACAACAGTTTACTGGGTGGTCCATCAGTTTTTTTTAAGTAAAGCCCAAGTAAATTATATTTGAATAAAAGAAAATTTTAATAATTACAATGTTTCAAAAAAATTGATGTCTATTTGGAAGGAAGAAAAAGCAATCTGCTCAGATTGTTAACGCTGACTTAAAAATAACCAGGGCATGACATTTTAGATAAGGAGCAAGATAACAATAGAGTTTCAATTAAATCTGTGAAATTGAATTATTATATGTCTGTAAGTCATGAATGTTCAGAAGTATAAGATCTAGATTAAAATTAATACATGAAGTGAGTTGAAAAGTTAGTGGAATGAAATATTTCCTCTTCAAAACAGGTGAAGTATTTTGGCCGTGACCCAACAGACGGAAGGATGAGACTTTCCCGCAAAATACTACAATCTCCAGCTACGACAGTAGTTAAGAACCTGAATGACAGAAGTAGCATTGTAATGGGGGCAAGAGATTCTACATCATCGAGTGCTTCCTCATAACCATTTTCAAAGCTAATCATGAAAACAATTCTTCGGTCTAATCAGGCATCTTTAAAAATCAAAATGCTAAGAATATTTTTGTAAAATATATATATATTAGTGCTACATTTATTTACATATTTCCTTAAATGATATTGTTCTTGAAATATTGTAAGTGTCCTTTTTTGTGTAATAAAATACTGATATGGGAAAGATTGAGCTGCTTTATGTTTTATGCTAAAGTACCAAAAAACTTAAGATGAAGCAAAAGCATGTTACTTTATATTCCATTTAAATTTGCTACTGTTTATGCTACCAACTGGATATTTTACTGGGTAGTTCTAAAATGCTAGCCAAAATCTTAATAGGCATGCTTGTCCTAGCTAGACTGGCATGCCTATTTTTCTTCCACAGCTCTCTTTTAGTTTCCATTTTGTCTTCTCTCCTTATACTAAAGATATATAGCATTTTAATTTTTGTAATGCTTTTAAGTTAATCAATGTTGCAGGGGATGAGATAATTGCATTTCAGGATGAGAATGGGTGTTAGGAGTCAGATATAAAGAATCTTTGGGTACACCCAAAAATGGTTTGGTATGACTCCAATTTTTTTCACACGTGGAACAGTTTTGTACTAAAAGGTAGGAGAAGTAATGACAGAAAAAATGGAGAAACATTCAATATCATTAAATAATTTAATAATTTCACAGGTAGCATGCTGTTAGTAATGAAACGTTGTTCAGCAGGAGGTGACTTGGAAATGTTTGTATTTCTGTGTGCCCTTGTCTCTCAAGGCAGCGGAGGTTGCATGTGTCTACGAAGTCATAGGAAAATGTTGCTATGCAATTTGTGGATGGTGTACGCTATTTTTTCAGGCAAGTAAAATATATTCCATCACATTTTGTATCGATATCCATGTGGAAAGTTTTTGGAAGGGTTGGAAGCAACAGATTTGCCATAGTGCCTAGATGTGCGCAGAGGCTCTCTAGAGTGGGATAGAGTGGATGATGTAACATAAAAAGGAGGTACTAGAAAGGCTGTTTATGTTTAGGTGCAATCTGGGTTGCAATGTGATGGGTGGAAGTAGAATGTGAGAAGTAAAAGAAGTTAACACTTCTTTTTGTGATCCTTGAAAGAAATGCCTGGAAACTAACAAAAGAATGCAAGGACATTGACCTCAATTGTGATTAATATAAGGGGAACTTGGAGAAGTTGCTGTTCCTAAAAGTAACCCAACATAGATTTGCTAAAGGCAAATAGTGCGTAACAAACCTGATGAATTTATTTTGATGAAGAGAAAAAGAATGTTGATGGAAGCGAAGGAATGGAGTGGATGCAGTCTGTATGGATTTTCAGAAGATATTTGGTGAAGTTCTACACAGTGCTGATGAATAAAATTTCGGGCTTGTGGAATTGCTGTCAGAGACAGCATGCTAGAAATTAAGTAGTGGTTTAAAGAAATTTATATTTTTCAGACTGGGAGGTAGTTGACAGTGCTCTTCCCTAAAGGTTATCATTATCTCCTTTGATATATTTAAAAAAACTTCATTATGGGTGTACAAGGTAAAATAGCTAAATTTGTAAACACAAAAAGCTGTTGCGGTTGCTCTCCGTGGCTATGCATCATCTTGACATCTTTGATGCTCAAGTTCAGTGGGGCTCATCTTAGAATTGGTTATTCTTCCAGTAATATGGTGAGGCGTTCAGTGGCAGTGGTTTCTACGCGGTCCACAAAAGGTGCTTCTGTCGTATTTAAACATTTTTAATGATCGTATGATCCTGCTGAATATTAAGAACTGCAGGTCTACACCATCACTGGCAGAGAACGTGAAGGAGCTGTGCATTGATCTGCTGCCTGAGTGGATGGGGGCATGCAGTCTAATAGCAAGTGACTGGCTTGGTTGCTATTCTTGTGATTGCAACGCCCTTTTGGACATTGTTAATGTGGAATGCCACAAGTTGAGTTCACTGATTGATTGGCTGAGAGCAGGAGCTGCATGGACTCAGTCAGAATGAGGACTAGGCCTCAGGCCTGTTTACAACTGCCGGGGGGAGGCATCAGAGTTACACACTCCTCGGGGCGGTCTGGCAGCGTCCTGGTTAAAGTCGGTACTGGCCCCTGCCCACCCCCAGTGTTTGCTGAGCAGAACACAAGCTTGATTGTGACGGACTGCAGAATTCAGCTGCATTCAGTTGGACTCAGGACCTCAAGCCATGATGTTGCCTGTTTACAGCTGGCAGGAGAGAGGGGTATCCAAGCTGGTGCACCCCACCAGGCACGGCGTGCTGCAGCTGAGCTGAAGTTGGTGCTGTCTCCAGTGTTCGCTCGGCAGAACAATGAACTCAGGGTCTAGATTATATACACTACAAACACATTCTGCAAGATTGTATTACTGATATCTTGTATGTGCTTGCCATCTTGTATGTACGAGGATGAGGGCTCAAGCTGCGGTGTCTTCTGTTTACAGCTGAGAGAGGCATTGGAATCAGTGCGACCACCGGGGACGGTGCGGTGCTGGTCCCGTCACCCCCCCACCCTCCAATTTTCGCTTGGCAGAAAACAAGCTCTGTAGTAGTTGTCTGCAGATTTCACCGGTTTTGGATGGCTTGAGTTTGGATTCTCATTCGGTGGCAGTATCTTTCTACCTTATTTGTGCTCTGTGTGTGACTGTTTGTACTGTGTTTTACACCTTGACCCCAGAGTAAAGCTATCTCGTTTGACTGTATTCATGGTAGTTGAATGACAATTAAACTTCAGTGGAATTGCTCATGTGACTGAGGAGCAAAATTTCATCAATTGTTTGCTGATTAAAACAATAAGGGAGATTGAAACATTGAGGCGAATGTGGAAGGTGAACATCAGCTGCCTGCCTTCAGATTACTAGTGGGATCACTGCCAGAGAGGGGAGCCTGTGTGGCTCAGAGGATGTTACCGAGGTTTTCGGTGTTTTGGATATGGATTTGGACTATGGACTTTAAAAAGAAGTCTTATAGTTTTTTTTAAAAATTCTGTGCTTTCACTATTCTTTCTTGTTTGTTTTGTGCAAGGGAGCCAATGTTCTTGTTGCACTTCGTGTGGGGGAGGCCTCCCAGAATCCTCGCAGAGACAGCAAGGTGCTGGATCATCGAAACTATTTCCAAACTAAAGCACAGGCTCCAACAGTTCCAGAAAAAGATCCAAAATTAATAACAGACATAAAAAAAGTGAAATAAATAGTTTTGTGGTCTATTCAGAAGATGTTGACTGTTGGTGCATTGTATGCAGGTGCCATCCTGACCAGAAGAGTCGAGATGTGTTGAAAATATTTTAAAAATGTTTAGCCCTCACCTAGATTTTTGCACTTAATGCGTTATTCTTAAGTTTAGAATTACATGAAGGTTTTTTTTCTTACCACATAAAGCTTCATGGAGAGGTTGTCACCTTCATTGATAATAGATGATGAATATTTGAGTGGCTCTGTTACACAGGATTCGGGTGTCATCTGTCATATCCTAACAACTGGGTGTTCTTCGCTGGTCTTTGAATTCTTTAAGGGGACTCTCTTCATGGAAAAGTATAGCGGAGAAACTTGCCATTCAGCCTGCTGAGACCATGCCAGAGGACAACCACCTATTTTATCTAATACTAGGAGCAACTTACAGTGGTCAATTAGCTTACCAACCCCCGTATGTCTTTGCCATGTGGGCAGAAACCTAAGAGACTAGAGAGAGATTATGCTTTCTTCTGTGGAAATATATTTGAATCTTTGAGATGTTTTAAACCCTAACCCTAACCCGCTTTGCTATAAACTAAGTGTGTATATGGTAATAGACATGCAAGGTCCTGTTCATTGTGTAACCAAGCAGAGCTTGATGTACTGTGTGGCCTTGAATAGTGCAAAAGCTGACTTCCAGAATGGAGAAGAGTCAAAAAGATAGCCTGAAGAATTGTATAAAAAAACAACTTTGTAAGCTGTAAATCAGAAGCAGCTTGCCATCTATGAGGAGTGGAGGTGCCTTTCCTTGCAAGTAATAAACATATCTTTGAATAGATCCACTGTTTTATTTTTGGTTCCTGTTACAAGACCTAGTGAAAGGTACACATCAGAATTTGGAGGTCCCATCAAGATCATTTGTCTAGGCACAGTAGTGATGTGGGAGAATCCTGGTGACTAGGTTGCCTGAGAGTAGTGATCACCGAAAAGAAAATCTCTTTGCTACTAAGGATTTTCCCTCTCGGGGTCAGACCTCAGGTTCCTGTTTCACTATTGCTCTTGAATAGATCAGTATATTTCACTGTTACTCCGACGCATTCAGCACAACGACAGAAATGCTAAAAATGCATGAAAGAGGTGAGGAAACGAATTGGATGGTTCAGAGTCGGGAACACTTAGAGGGATTAACCCAGCTTCTGGGACGCACAGCTCGAGTTGATAAATGTTAAAGGATAGTGTCAGGGGCACATTGTTGGGTTGATCCAGCATCCGGAATGCACTAAATTATTATTAGTCAAAGAGAAAGTAATTGATTGCCCCTATGTCAACAGAAGTACATTAAAAATTACGATAACAGCCAAGTAACATTACATAAGGTTTGAACCTTGCAGGACACTGTAGTAGAAAGGAGTAGACTGCACTGATTAAAGACTTAACGGTAAGTGAATTAAAGAGATTGAAGAAACAGTGAAGTGATTGAAATGTGGCTATGAATGTGATACAGAAATCAATACATGAAAAGAAATGCGACACTGGAGATAATATAAAGCATTTAAAGCAGATACAAAAGCTGTAGTAAGTGTGAATGTTTTGTATCTTAATTGTGTAAAGTGTGGCCACGTGAGTTTGAGAAAGAGGGAGAGAGATCCAATGAATCTTATGCTTAGAAGAAGTAAAAAAAATTATAAGGGAAATATTTTTCTCTGGAGTAAATTCATTTTCGTGTTTTAAAGTGTATTATTGTGTTGTGGCCCACCACACAGCAGTTCTCTCTCCCTCCGGTTCTTTGTAAAATGTGTGAAAGCTTTTCATGATGAGAGTTAACTTTTTTTTTCAGTTTTTCAGTTACTTGTGAAGGCTCTGAAGGAAGAGCTTCAGAGAATGGATTTTTGTTTTTTTTCGTTTGTGTTGCATTTATATGTTTTACATTTAATTCATTTTAAAGAGACCTGAATGCCCTACAGGCCATGTGAAATCTAGATTAAGAAAACTATAAAAATGTGTGCATCTATTCCAGATAGGAGATGCCCATGCTTCTAAAGAAAATGGGCATTTGAAATTAACAGTTATAGAAAGATTGGAATATTTTTGGGAGCAATCCAAAAAGTTGCTTTACTAACAAGATTGCTTTCTTTTATGCAACATAAAAAATGTTGCTCAAGACTTTTGACATTATGATTTTGAGTTTGACATCCCTTGGAAAATAGTTTTTGATGCAATCAATGTTTTGTCATGTAAATTGCAAATGGGAAAAAGGAAGGAGTTTCCTGGGAGTTCTACTTTAATATACGTAGTACCTAGGTGACCTCCTGTTGACCTCCCCAAGCAAGGAAGCTTGTGGGCAGGATTCCCTATATTTTTTTACATAAACTAGTGAAGAAAGGTTATAAACTTTAAAAGCAGAAACTACAGTTTATACAACTAGAAGTTATTTGTCTAGGACATACATGCCCTGTCCCAGGATACAATGTCATAGATTAAAACTTGGATTGAAGCAATAATCAAAGCCCCACGGCCATCGACTCATAAGGAAATGAAGCATTTCCTGGGAATGACTGGGTATTGTAGACAGTAGATTTTAGATTATTAAGTTTTTGTGAAGCCCCTCCAGAACATACATCCTCCCAGTTAGCAAGATCTGTTATGCTGGACCCTGGAAGCTGAGGATGGCTGTTAATCATCTTACTCATGTCCATGTCCCATTTTTAGTGGAAACATTGCTGACTCACTGTGCCATGCAATACTTCTCTTGTTAAAAACAAACATAATAAAACCCCATGGAGACCTTACTCCTATTGCTAATGCCAGATTAAATTTCTTTGTTGATGGCTTGGCTTGAACCGTGTGCAGGATATGGATGAGATCTCAGAGGTTAATAAAGCAGAATGTACTGCAAAATAGGCAGTACAATTAGGCCCTCCCTTGTTGTACCGGAAGCAAGCACCCCATGCAGTTGGCCCTGATGGTACCTCCCTTTGCTCCATCAGGCAAAGTGGGAAAACCTGGGTTGTAAGCAGCATGATAGTGTGTGGCTTCACCACAATGGACACAGCTAAATCGGTACCATCGATTTCCCAATGGGTACAGAAGTTCACAGAGATGGGCAAGAAAGAAATAATAGATTAAATAAACCAAACTTAGTATGCCCCTTAAGCACCTCAAGATGCAGAACAAATCTGTAGACAATGTATGATATGTGCCTTACAGAATCTGGGAAAACTGGTGCAAGTAATGAGCTCATACCCCACTGTTAGATAGCCTTTTGTACATTTACAAATGGATTTCATTGAATTACTTCCATGTGAAGGATATACAGTTGAAGTCAGAAGTTTACGTACACCTTCGCCAAATACATTTAAGCTCAGTTTTTCACAATGCCTGACACTTAATCCTAGAAAACATTCCCTCAGTTAGGATCACTATTTTAAAAATGTGAAATGTAAGAATAATAGTAGAGAGAATGATTTATTTCAGCTTTTATTTCTGTCATCACTTTCCCTGGGGTTAGAAGTTTACATATACTTTGTTAGTAATTGGTATCATTGCCTTTAAATTGCTTAACTTGGGTCAAACATTTAGGGTAGCCTTCCAGAAGCTTCTCACAGTAAGCTGCTGGAATTTTGTTCCATTCCTCCAGACAGAACTGGTGTAACTGATTCACGTTTGTATGCCTCCTTGCTCACACAGTTCTGCCCACGAATTTTCTGTCAGATTGCAAACTAAGACAGGGAATGTTTTCAAGGATTAAATGTCAGGAATTGTGAAAAACTGAGTTTAAATGTATTTGGCTAAGGTGTATGTAAACTTATGACTTCAATTTTAAATGTGTATTAGTCATTATTGATGTGTTCTCACGATGGGTTGAAGCATTTCCTTGCAGAAAGAAAGATGTAGTTACAGTAGGTGCTGTGGCATGATCTGAAGAGGATGCATGCAAGAGGATGCATCTCAAAAATATTGATGAACTGAAACAGTTTTGTATGGAGGAATGGTCTAAAAATTCCTCCTCACCATTGTGCAAGTCTGATCAGCAGCTACATGAAACATTTGGTGGAGGTTATTGCTGCTAAAGGAAGTTCTACCAGTTATTAAATATAAGGGTTCACATACTTTTCCAGCCTGGCTGGACTGTGAACGTTCAAATAATGTGTTCAATAAAGACATGAAAAGTACAATTGCTTGTGTGTTACTAGTTTAGGCAGATTGTGTTTGTTAAAAGAGGGCAGCTTGAACTGAAGTATAAGGCATGCTAATTGCACAATAGCAATAAGGGTCAGTGTCACTCATATTGGTCCAATCAATTTCCCTCTTATTGAGTGGAAACTCCCTGTTAGCAAAGTAACTTCCAAAGCCCTTGTGCAAATTTCTTACTTTCACTGTGAAAGTTCAAGCCCGAAAATACATCATTTGGTTCTGATGACTATTTGAGCCACTGCTAGTAGAACCATTGGCCTGTCTCCACAAGAAATCACAATGGGACAGGCCCTGTACCTGCGATCTGATGGCCACTAGGAATTAAACAAATGGAGGTACAAACTGAAGAAGAGGATGTTGAATTATCATATAGCCTTGACAAAAAGTATTACTAAATATCATCAACAGGTAAAAGAAGCCCAGAACCTGAGTCTTAAATGCCATGACATTGAACCTGGAGACTAAGTGGTGGTGCAGACATTTAAAAGAAAGAACTGTTTGGAACTGCAAGTTAAGGGACCATTTCAGGTATTGCTGGTCACTAATATAGCCATCAAGGTAAAGGAAAAGCTATTATGGATTCACACCTCTCACTGTAAGAATGTGCCAAATGATGTTGAAAAAAATAAAACCATTGAGAGTCCTAATGATGGAGGTTGGACTAGCTTCTGTCCTTTCCCGGACAGATGTGACTGCCACAAACGCTCAAGCTGCTGAGTTTGTATGACTGTCCCAGCACATGTAGAAATGGGTGTGCCCCTTTTAGCCATTTCCTTCAATGAAACAGAGATGAACTCTTACTTTAATTGGTTGAAGCCCTCAGCCCAGAATATGTTTGGTTTCTGGTTCAACGATGATGGAACTTGGGAATATAGACCCCCTTTCTCCCCTTATCAGTATAGCTAAAATGTCACTGGAGGAAGGTGAGGATATAAATTTGAAAACAATGAGTGTTTCAGAGGATGGTATACCCACACACAATGATGCTAATCTCAAGGTAAATTAACTTCTTGTTGTCCCCAGGAAGGTAACACTTACCGAGGAAACCAGCAAGGCAGCTCAGGAACTGATTAACGTGGCATCAGCATTGGAAAGGTTAGCAAATTAGACTGTAGGTACTCTTAATCAATCCCAATGAGCAATATCTAAATTGTTGGGACAATTGATAGTGATCCACACAGTAGCATTGCAAATCTGAATGGTTTTGAACCATTGTTTTATCTCAAAAAGGAGACACGTGTGGTCTGATTGAACAAGAATGCTACACTTATGTAGTAGATGAACCTGGAGAATATACCTCACTTGATAGATCACATCCAAGAGGTCCTTTGGAGAATGAGAAGGGGGAATTGATATTGGGTAATGAGGAAATGGTAGAGGCTTTGAATGACTATTTTGTGTCAGTCTTCATGGTGGAGGACACATCTAACATGCCAAAGAGAGATGTTATGGATGCGATGGGAGGTGAGGACCTCAACACAATAGTGATCATTAAAGAGGTAGTGCTGAGCAAACTTGTGGACCTGAAGATAGATAAGTTCCCTGGTCCTAATGGAATGCATCCCAGGGTACTGAAAGAAAAGACAGAAGTTTTAGTAGAGGTTTTGGTGATAATTTACCAAAATTCTCTGGACTCTGGGCAGGTCCCAGCAGATTGGAAGGTGGCAAATGTCACCCCACTTTACAAAAAAGGATGTAGGCAAAAGGCAGGTAACTATTGGGCAGGTTAGTTTAACAGCTGTAATTGGGAAAATGCTTGAAGCTATTAAAGAAGAAATAGCGAGGCACCGGAAAAGAAATGGATCCACCAGGCAGACACAGTATGGTTTCAGTAAATCCTGTTTGACAAACTTACTGGAGTTCTTTGAGGATATAATGAGCACAGTGGATCGAGGGGAACAGAAGGACGTTATTTACTTTGATTTCCAGAAGGTGTTTGATAAGGTGCCGCATAAAAGGCATATTCATAAGATAAGGATGCATCGAGTTGGGGGTGGCATTAGCATGGATAGAGGATTGGTTAACTAATAGAAAGCAGAGAGATGGGATACATGGGTGTTACTCTGGTTGGCAATCAGTGGTGAGTGGTGTGCCGCAGGGATCGGTGCTGGGCCTGCAACTGTTCAGGATATACATTAACAATCTGGAAGAGGGGGCTGAGTGTAGTATATTTATGTTAGTTGATGATACTAAATTGAGTGTAAAAGCAATTTGTGCAGAAGATCTGGCTGATGGAATACAAGTGGCAAATGCAATGTCATTCACTGTGGAAGGAAAAATGGAAGAGCAGATTATTTAAATCATAAAAAGTTGCAGCATGCTGCTGTGCAAAGTGACTTGGAAGTGCTTTTGCATGAATCTCAAAAGGTTGGTTTGCACATGCAGAAGGCTATCAAGAAGGCAAATGGGATGCTGGCCATTGCTAGAGGGATTGAATTTAAGAACAGAGAGGTTGTGCAGTCCAGGGTACTGGTGAGGCCGCACCTGGAGTACTGCCTGCAGTTCTGGTCTCCATACTTGCTTTGGAGGCAGTGCAGAGGCAGTTCACCAGATTGATTCTAGAGATGAGGGGGTTAGACTATGAGGAGAGAGTGAGTCGCCTGGGACTGTACTCATTGGAATTCAGAAGAATGAAAGGAGATTTTATAGAAACATATAAAATTATGAAAGGGATGGATAAAATAGAGGCAGGAAAGATGAGACAAGAACTAGGGGATATAGCCTCAAGATTTGGGGGAGTAGATTTAGGAAGGGGATGAGAAGGAACTGTTTTTTTCCAAGGAGTGGTGAATCTCTGGAATTTTCTGCTCAATGAAGCAGTGGAGACTACCTTAGTAAATATATTTAAGACAAGGTTGGATATACAGATATTTTTGTATAGTAGGGAAATTATGGGGAAAAGGCAGGTAGGTGGAGATGAGTCCATGGCCAGATCAGCCATGATCCATGACGGAACAGGCTTGACAGGCCAGATGGCCTACTCCTGCTCCTATTTTTATTAAGAGACTGTCAAGAAGATTAAGGAAGTAGGAGACCAGTTCCACAATTATAATCCCACAGGAAGCTTGTGGCCGTTTGGGAGGATGGTGGGCTGTGGCCCTGCATAATGCAGTGACTATTGATACCCCAATGTTGATGGTCGTCCTTATGCAATATGCCAGAAGAAGAGAGTATTAGAAAAAGGGTGTGGACTAGGAAAAGGGGATTTTGCTTAACTAAAGGTTAGAGACTGTATCATTATATGAAGTCTGAAATAAATTTGATTACTGTATTCTAAAGTCGAAGCTTATGAAATTATGGTGTTGTCGTCATATAATCACAAAAAGGAGGGAAGAGGGAAATTTTTCAAAACTTTGAGACTGTTTTACGTATTTAATCTTGTAATGTGACAAAAATGGAACCTGTATAATTCCAGAGTACTTTGCTACAAGCTAAATGTGTACATGGCTGAAGGAATGTAATGTCCTGAACATTGTACATTGTGTAACTAAGCAGAGCTTGATGTACTGTGTGGCCTTGAGTACTGCAGGAGCTGACTCCCAAAAGATAACAGCCAAAGGATGGCCTGAAATCTTGTATTTAAAAAAAAACAAACTTTAAACTGTAAATCAGAAGCAGCCTGCCATTCAAGAGGAGTGGGAGTGCTTCTCCTTGCAAGTCATAAACATGGCTTTGAACAGATCCACTCTAGGTTTTTTTTGTTATAAGACCTAGTGAAGGGTACAAAGCAGTCCTCTGGCACTGTGAGGCAGCAAATCTACTGGCAATGCCACAGTGCCCCCACCCCCACCCCCATATGCTCTGAAGTGAATCCAGTTGCCTTGAAGCTCAAATCCTCTCTTTTTGAATTTATACAGGTGCAAATTATGAATTATCCTTAATTTTCCACTTGGTACATACATTTTAAGGAATGGTTTGCAACAGCCCCTCTGCTTTAAGTTGTTAAATCTGCTTTATATGACAACACTAGCTTCAGTACAGGTTTGCTTTTTATTGTTTATAGAATATAATTTTGAAGATTAAGCTGATGAGGAAGAAAGGAATAGAAGGAATTTTCCTGGAGCATTTTTACATGGTGGAGAGGCACTAGAACAGATGTAAATGCTCTCAATTATTTGTATTTCTCTGGAATATATACAGTGAAGATTTTTAAAGCTCAAAACATTTGTCAATAATATTTTGAAAAGCATAGATAACAAAGCAAAATCATACGGCATTACAAGAATTGTCAGAGGCAGGAGAGGTGAAATATAGAGACTACAGATACTGGAAACTGAATCAAAACAAGAGGTGAAATATACGGTCTCACCCTGAAAGATCGCTGAGTTCCTCCAGCATGTTTTTCTCTGAGTGAGACCCTTAAGTTTGCTGAATTTCTATTGTCCAAATACAAAATTGATTGATCAAAATTGTACCTACTGTGTTGGTGAGTTATAGAAAATTCATAAAATTCATTGGAGAACATTAATGAAGGGGTTAATGGAATATTAGTTTTAAATGGGAGGCAAATATTTGCCATGGAGTCAGCAAGTCAAAGGGCTGGGTTTCTATGCCCCATCCTTCTACAACTCAATGAGTTGTTTATACTGTACTTTTTTAAAAATAATCAAGTCATTGCTGGATACTAAGAACATCAAGTACTGCAGGACTATTCCATCAGTGAGTTACTCGATAGCAATGGAGCTGGACTTACTCCATATCATTGTGTGTTGTCACCTGGGCTTGCTGCATACCATTGTGCTGAGAAGGTGTGTGTTCCAACAAATGGAGCAAATGGTTGTCTTGGGTGATTTTATTGGGGTCGCATGAGCCTGTTGGGCATTGGTAATGTAGAATATTGTAAGTCTGGTTCACTCGTGAGGCTGATGGTGGGGCAGTTGTGTTGCCTTGGTTGTGGTGAGGACTAGATCCACACCCACAGGGTCACCTGTTGCAGACTACCAGGAGAGGAGACACTGAGGTTGTGTGGGAGGTCCTCTGGAGCACCATGGAATTCATACTGAGTTGGGTCAGGCTCTTCCCATTGGTTCTGTCCTCTGCAGAAAAACCTCTGAAGAAAAACCTAGACCAGGAAAACTGACCATAAATCTGCAGTCATGATATTCAGAGACTTGGGTGATTTTTTTCCCTTTGTGACTCTGTTTTCTCTGAAATTGTAATCATATATGCTATGTGCTGTTTGTAATGTGTTTTGCTCTGGAGGAATGTTGTTTCCTTTGGCTATATTCACATATGGTTAATAAAAAGCAGAGGAGGACACCCAGAGTGTTAGGACATGGTAGATGCCACCCGAATCCTTTGGGAGAATGCTACTCAAGTATCTAGTATCTAGTACCACTAAGGATGGCAATCTTAAAGTCAGTTTCATCCCTAAGCTCAGTACTGAATCTTAAACATCCTATTTTGTGTCTTATTGGTGGTTCTTGCAGCCAAATCAGTGAATCCGATGCAGTCTAAAAGTTGATTTTATTTAAAAAAAACGAAAATTGTAAGGAACGTCCGATTGATATGTAATTTTTTCTTGTCTAAATAACTGAATACCAAAAGAATTTAACTCGAGGGTAAGAATATAGCCATTTATCTGATGAAGAGGTACTTGCGGTGCCTTTAAATCAGCAACCACAATGAGGTTCTTCTCTCGTTACGTGTGACGACGTCATATTGTTTGAGCCTGGGAGCCGGGCCCTGATCTGTAGAGAAGGAAGCCCCGTACGTTGATTGATTCGCCCAGATCGGGTTACAAGATGGCGGATGTTGTGCAGTAAAGAAGGGAGAGAGAGGAAGACAGGGCCTGTCCGTCTTCCACAAGCTGTTTCCATTTAACCTTCATTCTGTGTCGCCTTTCGTTATTTATTTGCAATAACATGTCGCATGACTGTTTAGTGGCGTTTTGCTCCTCTGTAAAATCACGGCGGTGACGGTTTTTACTGGGGGGAGAGGAGGTGGAAAAACAAGAGGAGAAAGAGAAAGAACCGCGACCCCCCGAAAGAAAACAAGAAGGATCAATATCTCAGCAGTGAAGGAATCATGTCGGATACTCGGAGACGCGTGAAAGTGTATACGCTGAACGAAGACCGGCAATGGGACGATCGGGGCACAGGGCATGTGTCCTCAACCTACGTCGATCGGCTGAATGGAATGTCCTTGTTGGTCCGGGCCGAGTCCGACGGTAAGAGCAAGCCTCCAGCTCTTTGCTCGGGCATTGTTTCCTTAGTTAAATCCCCTTTTGTTAAACGTAGCTGTTGTCTTTCTTTTTTGAACGTACACCGTTTGTGTTAAAATGTAATTGAGAGTACTGTATCCGAATGACCCAGGGTAAATTACGAACCAAATCTTGTGTGAATGTGACGTGCGGGGGAGGGGAGACGAGGGAGGTAGGTTTAAATGATATTTACTTCAAAAGTGTGTGTGCGAAAGGGATGTAGAGAGGTGATTTCATGTTTTGTATTTCATCTGAACAGGTTCACTTCTGTTAGAATCGAAAATCAATCCCAATACGGCTTACCAGAAACAGCAGGTAAACTAAAAAAGACTCTGGCATTTACAAAATCTTTTCTATTAATGTATTAAAAGTACAATTGGTGAAAGCCAAAGTACAAAAATAAATTTGGAAATCACTTGTAGATATTATTGTAACTTAAAGTAGAAAAATGATAAATTTTACTTCAGGCAATTAAAGTTTCCATGCTCAAGTATTATTATTAAAAATGTTATTAAAATGTGTAGTGGCTAATTTGCATTTCTCTGATTGTGGTAGTCAGACAAACTAATTTTCAGGTGACCAATTGTATCTGACCTTTATCTTATTGTAAAACAGGATACTTTGATTGTTTGGTCTGAAGCAGACAATTATGACTTGGCACTCAGTTTTCAAGAAAAAGCTGGATGTGATGAAATCTGGGAGAAAATCTGCCAGGTAGTGTACATACTGCTGAATTAACCCATTTTATAGATGTACTGTATAAAA
Source organism: Hypanus sabinus (assembly GCF_030144855.1). NCBI lineage: Eukaryota > Metazoa > Chordata > Chondrichthyes > Myliobatiformes > Dasyatidae > Hypanus > Hypanus sabinus. Next base: position 55,010,734 of record NC_082717.1, on the reverse strand, counting down.
TTGCATCTATTAAGGCATTTCATCTGTGCTTTTTTTCCATTTAGCCTTTGTAGATGCAGCGTTATTGGAATTGGCTTTAATGTTGGGTACCAAGATGTAAGGTTCAGTGTGCTAATTCTGACTAGACCTTCAAATAAAAAACAAAGTATTTGAAAATCATTACACTTTTTCATTATTGACTGTCTAGTTTTCAGTTACTGTATTTCTATCTCAGTTGTTTAATCAGTCTTCAGGGATTTGCAGTGATGTTGCTTAGATCCTCATGAGATCAATTAAGATGGGTTTTGCAATTATTTATAGGTTATTAGGCACAGTGGTATATAATAATTTTTCTGTGGGCATAATTAATATTCCAAAAATTATGAAGTAATACCTAATGATGGAGTGGTTTTGAATTTATTCTTATAAAATCTGGCAAATAAAGACTGCTTTTTGTTATTTCACTTAATCATCTGGTTTCTTTTTTAAAAACTTACTTTTCTTTCAGATCATTACATTTTGTATGTTAACTTTTAGCAAAATGCTTCATTGTCTGAAGTATCCTTTGAAAACATTTACTTTTTGTGAATTAATTGAACAACATCAGTTGCACAGTAAATGGTAAGGCCCTGGAATGTGTTGTATGGCGGACAGACCTAAGGTTACTTATAAACAAGAGATTCTGTGGATGCTGGAAATCCAGAGCAGCACACACAAAATGATGGAAGAATCAGCAGGTCAAGCAGCATTTATGCAAAAAGATAAAGAATCAATGTTTTGGGCCCTTCATCGGGTCTGGAAATGAAGGAGGAAGATGCCAGGATAAAAAGGTTTTGGGGTGTGGGGAAGGAGGACAAGCTAGAAAGTGATATGTGAATGGAAAAGGTGAAAGGGTAGAGCAGAAGAAATCTGATAGAGGAGAGTGGACCATGGGAGAAATGGAAGATGGAGGGGTACCGGGGGAGGTGATAGGTGAGCTTAAGAGGTAAGAGTCCAAAGTAGGGAATAGAAGAAGGCGAGTGGAAAAGAAAAAAAAAAATACTGGGAGGGGAGTGAATACCAGAAGTTGAAGAAACCAAATTTCAAGCCATCATTTTGGAGATTATCTAGACGAAAATGAGGTATTGCTCCACTACCCTGAAAATGGCCTCATTTTGGTAGAAGAGGAGGTCATGGACTTCCACTTGGAAATTCTGCTTTTTGCAGATGGAGTGGAGGTGCTAGACAGAGTGGTTCCCTGATTTACATCTTGTCTCACCAATGTAGAGGAGGTTGTATTGGAACACTAGATACAACAGATCCCAACAGATTCACAAGTGAAGTGTTGCCTCACCTAGAAGTACTGCTTGGAACTCCAAATTGAGGTGACGGAGGAGGCATATTAGCAAGTGTAGCGTTTCTCACACTTGTAGGGATATGTGCCGTGTGTGAAATGAGTGGGGCGGGACAAATGGACAAGGGAATCATGGGTTGATCCCTGTGAAAAGCGGAGAGGCGGGGGTGGGGGGGGGAGTGAAGTAACTATGTGTTTGGTGTTAGGATCCCACCAAATATGGCAGAAGTTGCAGAGAATGGTGCTTTGGGTGTAGAGACTCAGGGGGTAGTAGGTGAGGACAAGAGGAACTCTATCCCTGTTAAGAAGGCAGGAAGATGGGTTAGGTGCGGATGTCTTGGAAATGGAGAATGTGTGGATGAGGGCAGTATCAATGAAGGTAAGGAAAGCTTGTGCTTTGAAAGAAGAGGACATCTCTGATGTTCTGGAAAGGAAAGTCACATCCTGGCAGCAGATGCAGTGGGGATGAACGTATGTGGATAGAAAAGGCAGAGAGAGATTTGGGCCAAACATAGTTAAATAGGAAACACAAAGTACACTGCAGATGCTGTGGTCACATCAAGACGTACAAAAAAAGCTGGATGAACTCAGCGGGTCGGGCAGCATCTCTTTGAAAGAAGCAGTCAACGTTTCGGGTTGAGACCCTTTGTCAGGACTAAAGAAGGAGGGGGCAGGGGCCCTATAAAGAAGGTGGGGGAAGGGTGGGAAAACAATCAGAAGAAAGATCAAGGGGTGGGGGAGGGGATAAGCAGGAGAGATGAAGAAGGAATCTTAGAGGAAAGCACTATGGGTAGTAGAAGAAGGCAGAGTCATGAGTGGTGATAGGCAGCTAGAAGAGGAGGCAGAGTGAAGGTGGGATGGGGGAAGGGAGAGGGAGGGAATTACCGGAAGTTAGAGAATTCGATGTTCATACCAAGGGGCTGGAGACTACCCAGACGGTATCTGAGATGATGTTCCTCTAACCGAAGTTTGGCTTCATCATGGCAGTAGAGGAGGCCATGTATGGGCATATCCGAATGGGAATGTGAAAGAGAGTTGAAGTGAGTGGCAACCGGGAGATCCTGTCTATTGTGACGGACAGAGCGGAGGTGCTCGACGAAGTGGTCCTCCGATCTGCGTCGGGCCTCGCCGATGTAGAGGAGTCTGCACTGGGAGCACCGGATGCAATAGATTACCCCAACAGACTCACAAATGAAGTGTTGCCTCATCTGGAAGGACTGTTTGGGGCCCTGAATGGTGGTAAGAGAGGAGGTGTAGGGACAGGTATAGCCATGCTTGCAGGGATAAGTGCCAGGTGGGAGATCTGTGGGGAGGGACGTGTGGACCAGGCAGTCGCGGAGAGAACGATCCCTGCGAAAAGCAAGAGGGGGTAGAGAGGGAAAGATGTCCTTAGTGGTGGGGTCCTGTTGAAGGTGGCGGAAGTCAGATAGGACTAGCTCAAATGGATATCTTGGTCAGAGCTGTTTCTGTTCCGTAAATGCTGTTAATGTTATTTTCATTAGTTTTTTTTATATAACAGTATGGCTGTCCAAATTCATTGATAGAATTCTATAAGGGAAAAACAATTATATTCACCTTTCATTTCTTCAGATATGGTAATGATGAAATATGATCTTAAAATTTTGTTTCTCTTCCCTCCCATTGCTTTTTTATCCTCTCCAATTCCATCTTTATCTCCTCTGATTGTTGTTGAGATAGTGAAGTAAGGTGCCATTGATGTCCTTAGACTACACTTCACGAGAGAGTGTTATGATAGAACCATTCCCATCACAAACTGTGAGTTTTCATTTGTAGTTTCCAAAGTTGAGAAGAGAGGATATGGAACCTTGTTCAAAGGCAGGATGAGGAGTTTGCTGAGCTGGAATCCCTACTGAGAATTTATAATAGAATGTGGTATCCAGAGTTATGAACCATTATGCTCAAATAATATCCTCAGTTTATGTTTGAGACAAATTTTCCATCTTTGTTATTAACTTTTTCATTTTCGATTTAAAATAATGTACTTTTAAACTTATTTGACATTTAAGTTGTGCTACAGCTGTTATTCTTGTAACTATCCCAGTTTTGCAAATTGCTTATTCTAGTAAATCTATAGTTGCAAGAAGTGTTTGAACCCTTTGTAAGTACATTAATTACTCAACATGTGGTCTAATCTTCTAAGTCACAATAATAGACAAACACAGTTTGTCTAAACTAATAACACAAACAATTGTTGTAGTTCTTGTCAATATTGAGCACACCATTTTAAGAATCACAGTCTAGGTTCAAAAAAGTATGAACCTCTGGAGTAATGCCTTCAGCAAAATGTTATTTGGAGTCAGGTGTTCCGATCAATGAGATGAGATTGGAGGTGTGGGTTATAGAGGTGCCCTGCCCTATTAAAAAAGACACACAAAGTCAAATTGCTGACAGAGCCTGCTCTTCTCAAGAAAGATCTTTGCGCTCCATGCCTCGATGAAAACAACTTTCAGAAAACCAGAAGAAGAATTATAGAGATGCATGATGCTGGAAAAGGCTACAAAAGGATTTCTAAAGATTTGAGAGTTCATCAGTTCACAGGAAGAGAAATTGTCTACAAATGGAGGAAATTTTGTCCTGTTGCCACTCTCCCAAGGAGTAGGTGTCCAGCAAAGATCTCACCAAGAGCATAATATGCAATGCTGAAGGAGGTGACAAAGAACCTAAGGGTAGCAGCGAAAGACCTGTAGAAATGTCTCGAACTTGCTAAAGTCTCTGTTCATGTGTCCACAATAAGAATAACATTGAGCAAGAGTGGTGTTCATGGAAGGACACCACAGAGGACACCACTGCCCTCCAAAAACAAAATCATTACTGCATGTCTCAAGTGTGCAAAAGACCACCTGGATGTTCCACAACACTGCTGATGCAATGTTCTGTGGACAAAATGAGACAAAAGTTTAACTTTTTGGCAGAATTGCACTCCACGATGTTCAGAGGAAAAAGGGCACTGTACACCAACACAAAAATCATGCCCCAACTGTGAAGCATGATGGAAGGAGCATGATGTTTGGGGCTGCTTTCTGCCTTTGGGCCTGGACAGCTTGCAATTGTTGAGGAAGCAATGAGTTCAAATTTGTGTCAAAGCATTTTACAGGAGAATGTTAGGGTAGCAGTCAGTTACAGAAGTTTAGTGGAAGTTGGATGTTGCAATAAGGCAATGATCTGAAGCACAAGAGTAAATAAATCAACAACAGAATAGTTTAAAAAGGAGAAACCATGTTTTGGAATGGCCATGTCAGTGTTTAGATGCTGTGGCATGACCTGAAGAGGATGCATGCAAGACATCTCAGAAATATTGATGAACTGAAACAGTTTTGTATGGAGGAATGGTCTAAAAATTCCTCCTTGCAAATGTGCAAGTCTGATCAGCAGCTACATGAAACATTTGGTGGAGGTTATTGCTGCTGAAGGAAGTTCTACCAGTTATTAAATACAAGGGTTCACATACTTTTTCTAGCCTGGACTGTGAATGATCAAATAATGTGTTCAATAAAGACATGGAAAGTATAATTGCTTGTGTGTTATTAGTTTAGGCAGATCGTGTTTGTTAAAAGAGGGCAGCTTGTACTGAAGTATAAGGCATGCTAATTGCACAATAGCAATAAGGGTCAGTGTCACTCATTTTGGTCCACTCAATTTCCCTTTTATTGAGTGGAAACTCCCTGTTGGCAAAGCAACTTCCAATGCCCTTGTGCAAATTTCTCACATTCACAGTGAAAGTTCAAGCCTGAAACTACAGTCAATTTCAGTTAATTTGGACACATCAGAATCTATATATTTTGGCCCAATTAGCTGGTTTCATAAAAACAGTTAAAAGGGTTTTTACAAAATACAAACTACTTAACTGAATAATAAATTTGTGTTTAAAAGAAAAACAGAAACAAATAGAACACTCCCAATACTACTACAGTAATATAAACTATATTAGTTATAAATAGTTATTGGAGGAATTAATCCGGTTTGAGCTGCCATGTTCTTTTGATGGATTGTAAGTGAAGAAAGTCTGTGCATGTAATAGACTACCTTCATACAATCCTTTTGACAATTGCATCCTCCAAAACTTCAATTTCAGTGTAACTTTTAACATGATATGCCTTCAAATTTTTCATAATTCCTAATTTGAAGTAGTGAAATTATTTTATTTTCACTCCTAGCCATGTTTTGGCATTTCTGAGCTTGAATGCTTGAAACTGCAGTGAGCAGAACTGTTCTGAATTGTCTTACTGCTCTTTCTTGCCAGCTATTAGTGACAAAAGTTGCTGCAATTTGAACAAGCACACACAACTGATGCTATTTAAAATCTATTTGCTCCAAGCATGGTGTAGTGTCTAATAACCATACAAGTACATGTGGCAATCACTAGTTAGTAACTTCTTAAAAATTTCTGGTTTTGTACTACTTAATTTAATTGTTTAATATACATATATAATTACTGTAATTAATTTTTTCCTATATCATGTATTGCATTTATGGCTGCTGCGTAGTCAACAAATTCAACAACAGATGCTGGTGATATTAAACCCGTTTCTGTTAATTGTGTTTTAGATGAAGATTAGACCGCATTTAGTGAGTAATTAATGCAGAAAACCAGGTACCTGCAAAGTGTTCACCAACTTTTTCTTGCAACTGTACATCCAGGTTTCCAATTCTAGTATATTTTTCTTATGAGACTGTGACACTGTAGGTTAAAAGTTTTATTTGCTGTACATTATTGGAAAAAGTGGCTTAAAGATTGTCTCCTGTGAGTGAAGTATTATTACTTCAAAGCAATGAATATAGATCACAAGGCAAGACAAAAGAGCAGAAGCAGGCCATTTGGCCAATTGAGTCTGTTCCGCCACTCCACCATGAGCTAAACTATTCTCCCATCTAGTTCCCATTTCCAGCTTTTTCCTCATTTCTCTTGATACCCTGACTAATTATATTTTTAATACACTTTATATACTAATAATACTAATTTAATATACTATTCCATCAAGACATTAATTAGCCCTAGCCTCACATTTGAAATGGAATATAGAATTGTTTTGTTCATTTTCATGCTACCCAATACATCTATGCTGCAAGTTATTTGGCCATCATAGTTTTAAGCAAAATGCACTTTATTGGTGACTAATTGTATTTTAAAGGAAAATGAACGGAACTATTATGAATAGTGTTGCAGCACAGTGGCATAGTAAATAAAACATGTTGCCTCTCAGTTCCAGCATCCCATGAATTTGTTCAATTTGAGGTAGTGCATTGGAATGGTAATGATCATTTCCCTAAAATAAGTAAAAATGGGAATCGTTCTTCTTGATTTCATGTATCAAATCATAGTTTCCATGAGAGTAAACACTGGAAAAAGTAATTTGTTTCTTAAATTAGTAAATTAGTTTATTATTGTCACATGTACTTGGATACAGTGAAAAACTTGTCTTGGATTCCATTCATCAGATCAATTAATTCCATTGAGGTAGTACAAGATAAACAGTACCAGAGTACAGAATAGCATTACAATTACAAAGGAAGTGCAGTGCAGGTGGTATGTGTTTTTAGGGTTTTGTATCTTCCAAGTGGTTGTGGAGTGAAGAAGGAATGTTTGGGACAGGTGTTCTAACTGAATATTTAAAGTTGCTTGAGATGAAAGGTCCTGGATCTGATCACTACTTGCTTCGGAGGTAGGTCAAAAACTGGATGAACTGGTTCAACAAGGAATCTTATGCTTGAGCTCTTTTAATTTTTTTGTACAAGATATATTCTGTCAATATTGTTTAGTTCTGTTAAGTGTCAAGATCATGTTATTAACCTGGACAGGCAGTCTTAAGGAATTTCTTGAGTGTTCGTTAGTTGTGATACCAAGTTTGTATTCCTGAACTATCGTAGACAAAATCAATGGTAATCTACGTATTCTTTAAGGCATGAATAGCTACTTTTTGTCACCTGATTGTTCCAAAGCATCTGAAATTATATTGGTTTGGCAGTACTATATTGTGTAGCTATGTGTGCAACCCAAGAAGTGGTTCCTTTTTTCTAAAAATAACAAAGCTCCATAAAATTATCAATAGGGAGAAGCGCTGTCTACGTCTCGGCCCGAAACGTTGACAGCGCTTCTCCCTATAGATGCGGCCTGACCTGCTGCGTTCCACCAGTGTTTTGTGTGTGTTGCTTGAATTTCCAGCATCTGCAGATATCCTCGTGTTAAAATTATCAATGCCCACTTGTTTTTAGTCTTTAAAATCATTCTTTCCAGCATATTACTATAAATAGATAATTTAGAGGCCTTTATCATTCCAGGTCCAGGGACGAGATCCATCACTTGATATAACTCAGGACATTATTGATGAATCTGAAGAGGAGCGATTTGAAGAAATGCCTGAAACTACTCACACAATTGATCTTCCACCATGTGAACTAAACAAGCTGGAAGAGATTGCCGACCTGGTAACCTCGGTTATCTCCTCTCCAATCCGCAGAGAGAAGTTAGCACTAGCTTTAGAGAATGAAGGCTACATTAAAAAGCTTTTACAGCTATTCAGAGTTTGCGAAGACCTTGACAACACAGAAGGTTTACATCACTTGTATGAAATTATTAGAGGCATTTTGTTCCTCAATAAAGCAGCACTGTTTGAGGGGATGTTTTCAGATGAGTGCATTATGGATGTGGTTGGGTGTTTGGAGTATGATCCTTCCTTGCCTCATCCTAGGAAACATCGAGAATTTTTGACCAAAACAGCCAAATTTAAAGAGGTTATACCTATCACAGATACTGAACTGAAGCAAAAAATCCACCAGACATACCGTGTGCAGTATATCCAGGATATAATTTTGCCTACTCCTTCTGTATTTGAGGAGAACTTTCTGTCTACACTAACGTCATTTATATTCTTCAACAAAGTGGAAATTGTTAGCATGTTACAGGTACGTTATATGTTAATTATTTCTGTCACTAATACTGATTTAGTTTTTAGGTTTAGTTCTGAAAAATTTTATTGAGATTCAGTAGGATATGGTTGTTTTCCTCTTGCACAGGCAATTCACACAGTGGAAGTAATAATCAAACATGTAATGTAATGGGAAATTGCTTTACATCATTGTTCTGTGATATTAGATACTGGTGCCAGATCTTTACTTGAAATCAGTTTTTATTTGTTTTTCTTCAACTAAGAAAGCATTTTATGCGGTTTCTATTTGTGCTACAAACTTGCCAAACAGAACTAACAGTTTAGGCAGTTGACACTTTTATGTTACACATTGTTGAGTTGATTTGAATAGACATATTTTGGTTTCATGCCGACTGTTTACATCATGAAGGATATAACTTTAACTCTTTTTCCTTACAGACATTTCTACCTTTTTGTTTTCAGATGTACAGTATTTGATTTTTTCTTTCATGATGCCTAGAGGAGCTTGAAATATTTTCCAAAATCTCCATCATTACAGCTGTGTTATTTCTTTTTTTTAATGCTGCTGTTAATATTTGTCCTGTTTAAACTTACTAATTTGATTGCAGGTCGGTGTAAAAGTATGTATTTACTCAAAAATGCTTCTAACTTCTTTTAAGTTTGACTTGCAAGTACATCAGCAAATATAGAAGCAGGGAGAGCCCTGTTCTCTGGGTGTCACACTTTATTTTGGCATAGGTACTGCCTTGGCCCTGATTTTATATTTCGCAGATTTTGGTGCAAAATGGAAACCAGTGTCAGTGAGGTTGAACAAGCAGGAATTGTTACAAGGCTAGGTATGAATGACTGATATTTAGACACTTTCTATGTTGTAGAGGATACAACATCAGCAGGAAGGGTACAGTGATGGACACAATTACTGGAGGCAAGTAATGTTTTTGTCTAGTCATGTAACAAAGAAATAGAGTTGATATTTGTTGCCTTTTTTTCCTGATGTTTGGTCAGAAAATCTTGGAACTTAGTATCAGAGGAATTGCCTGTTAATGCAAGTTGTACCTGGATTAGAATATGAAAGTGAACACAAGGTATACATCTCAGGGTACGGTTGGGGAGGGGGATGATCAAGCAGAGGAAAGCCATGGTGGTCAGGTCTCTGCCACATTGAATTAGAAGGGAAGCAGGGAGAGAGACACGCTGTAGTGATGGGGGATTCATTGGTTATTTAAACAGACTGGATTTTCTGTGGACCAGAACGAGGTTACAGGATACCATGTTGCCTCATAGCTGCCAGGATAAATGCTTTCCTATTAGAAATTAGATGGGGCAGGTGACAGAAGTGTGCACTGGCAGTCACTTCGGATCCTAGTCATCATATTGCCATTAGTTTTAAGATAATTATGGAGAAGGATGCATTTGGTCCTTGGGTTAATGTTTTAAATTGGAGAAAGGCCGATTTTGATGATACTAGAAAGAATCTGGTAAGTGTGGGTTGGGACAGGTTGTTTTCTACAGAGATGTGCTTGCTAAATGGGAACCCTTGAAAAGTGAAATTTTGAGAGTAGTTTGTTCCTGTCAGAATAAAAGGCAAGGCTAACAGGTTTAGGGAATCTTGGTTTTTCAGAGATACTGAGGCCCTGATTAAAATATTGGAGAACATTGTTAAGGATGAAGTTTTGGGATAGGCCAAAGTCAGTATAGTTTCTTTAAGGGGAAATCTTGCCTGACAAATCTGTTTGAATTATTTGAAGAAATAACAAATACAATAGACAAAGTCAGTGTATGTTGTTTACTTGGGTTTTCAGAAGGCCTTTGACGAGGTGACACACATGAGACCACTTAACAAGATAAGAGCTCATGGTATTACAGGAAAGATACTAGCATGGGTAGAAGATTGGTTGATCGGCAGGAGGCAAAGAGTGGGAATAAAGGAGGCCTATTCTAGTTAGCTTTCAGTGATTTGTGTTCTGCAGGGGTCAGTGTTGAGACTATTTCTTTAAACGTTATATGTCAATGATTTGGAGAATGGCTTTGTAGGCAGTTTTGCAGTTGATATACAGATGGAGCAGGTAGTGTTGAGGAACCAAAAAGTCTGTAGAAGACATTAGGAGAATTGGCAAAGAACTGATTGTTGGAATATAATGTAGGGAAGTGTATGGTTGTGCGCTTTGGTAGAAGGAATAAGGCATAAACTATTTTCTAAACAGGGAGAAAATTCAAAAATCCAAGGTGCAAAGGGCCTTCGAAGTCCTTGTGTAGGATTTCCTAAAGATTAACTTGCAGGTTAAGTCTGCACTGAACTAAGGCCGAGGCCTCCTCTGGCTGTTCCAAGCTTCGTGTCTGTGGACTTGCTTTCATTCTGAATGCTTTTTGCTTACTTTTATTGTTTGCATGGTTTTTTTGTCCCTCTGCACATTATGTGTTTGACTTTTTTGTGGGTTCTTTTGGGTTTTTGTTTTGTGGCTGTCTGTAAGGAGACAAATCTCAAGGTTGTATAATATATTCTTACTTTGAACTTTGAGTCAGTGGTAAGAAAAGCAAATGCAATGTTCACATTTATTTCAAGAGGGTTAGAATGTAAAAGTGAAGATGTAATGTTTAGTCTTTATAATCTATTAGATTATGAGCAGTTTTGGGCCCCTTATTTAACTAAAGATATGCCAGCAATGGAGAGGGTCAGGAGGTTCATGAGAATGATTGTGGGAATGAAAGGGTTAACATATGAGGAGTGTATGAGGGCCTGTACATTCTGGGGTTCAGAAGAATGGGGGGGGGGGGGGAAATCTCATTGAAACAAATTGAATATTGAAAGGCCTAAATAGTGTAGATGTAAAGAGGTTACTTCTTAAAGTGGGGGAGTCTAGGAGCAGAGGTCTCAGCCTCAGAATAGAGGAACGTTTATTTAAAACAGAGATAAGGAGGAATTTCTTTACCCAGAAAGTGGTGAAGCTGAAATTCATTGGATATATTTAAGGCAGAGATTAATGGTCTGGAGAGTGTGTACGCCATGACGTTGTCCTTTCCTGAGACATGCTGGATGTCCGTCGTGTACTCGGAGATGTAGGACAGATGTTGCTGCTGGCGAGCCGATCAGGGATCGGACACCTTCATGAATGTGAAGGTCAACAGTTTGTGGTTTGTGAACGCGGTGAATGGCCTGCCTTCTAAGAAATACCTGAAATGCCGGATTGCCAGATACAGTGCCAACAGCTCCCGGTCGAAAGCACTGTACTTGAGTTCGGGTGGTCATAGGTGCTTGCTGAAGAACACCAATGGTTGCCAGCGCCCCTCAATGAGCTGCTCCAGCACCCCACCGACTGCTGTGTCAGATGCATCCACTGTGAGTGCGGTCGGAACATCCGTTCTGGGGTGCACCAGCATCACGGCATCAGCCAAGGCTTCCTTGGCTTTAATGAAAGTGGCTGCGGCCTCCTCGTCCCAAGTAATGTCCTTGCCTTTACCCGACATCGGGGTGTACAAAGGGCGCATGATACGGGCTGCTGAGGGGAGGAAACGGTGGTAGAAGTTCACCATACCAATGAACTCCTGTAGGCCTGTGACCGTGTTGGGCCGGGCAAAGTGGCGGATCGCGTCTATCTTGGCGGGCAGAGGTGTTGCCCCGTCTTTGGTAATCCTGTGGCCCAGGAAGTCGATGGTATCGAGACCGAACTGGCATTTGGCTGGGTTGATCGTGAGGCTGAAATCACTCGGGCAGGAGTAGAGCTGGCGGAGGTGGGACAGATGCTCCTGGTGACTACTGCTGGCTATAATGATGTCGTCCAAATAGATAAATGCAAAGTCCAGGTCGTGTCCCACTGCATCCATTAGCCGCTGGAACGTCTGTGCGACATTCTTCAGGCCGAACGGCATTCGGAGAAACTTGAACAGGGTGATAAGTGCCGTTTTGGGGATGTCTTCAGGGTGCACTGGGATTTGATGGTATCTCTGGACAAAGTCTACTTTGGAAAATATTCTTGCCCTATGCAGGTTTGCTGTAAAGTCCTGTATGTGCGACATGGGGTCACGGTCTGGAGTTGTAGCCTTATTCGGTCTGCAGTAGTCGCCGCATGGTCTCCAACCTCCAGCAGCTTTGGGCACCATGTGCAGGGGGGAGGCCCATGGGCTGTCGGACCTCCGTACGATCCCTAATTCCTCCATCCTCTTGAACTCCTTCGCCAGGCGGAGCTTTTCTGGGGGGGAGCCTTCATGCGCGGGCGTGGAGGGGTGGTCCCTTGGTCGGAATGTGGAGCTGAACCCCATGTTTGCGCATGGCTGCCATGAACTGCGGTGCCAGTATCGATGGAAAGTCTGCCAGGATTCTGGTGAATTCGTTGTCCGACAGCGTGATGGAGTCCAGGTGTGGGGCCAGCAACTTGGCTTCACCCAGGGAGAACGTCTGGAAATCAAGATATGCCACTATTTCGTCCTTAATAATGGATTCAAGCATCTTCCCCACGACTGATGTTAGGCTAACAGGGCGAGAGTTCTCCGTTTTCTCCTTCCCTCCCTTCTTGAAAAGTGGGATAACATTAGCCACTCTCCAATCTTCAGGAACTGATCCTGAATCTAAGGAACATTGGAAAATTATTACCAATGCATCCGCAATTTCCTGAGCCACCTCTTTTAGAACCCTCGGATGCAGACCATCTGGACCTGGGGATTTATTAGCCTTCAGTCCTATCAGTCTATTCATCACAGTTTCTTTCCTAATGTCAATCTGTTTCAATTCCTCTGATATCTTATGTCCCTGGCCCATCCATACATCTGGGAGATTGCTTGTGTCCTCCCTGGTGAAGATAGATCTAAAGTACGCATTAAATTCTGTTGCCATTTCCCTGTTTCCCATAACAATTTCTCCCAATTCATTCTTCAAGGGGCCAACATTGTTCTTAACTATCTTCTTTCTCTTCACATAGCTAAAAAAGCGTTTGCTATCCCCTTTTATATTCCTGGCTAGACTGAGCTCATACCTGATTTTTTCTCTCCGTATTGCTTTTTTAGTTAAGATCTGCTGTTCCTTAAAACTTTCCGAATCATCTGTATTCCCACTGATCTTACCCCTGTCATACTTCTTTTTCTTTAATGCTATACAATCTCTGACTTCCTTTGTCAACCACTGTGGCCCCTTCCCCCTCTTTGAATCCTTCCTTCTCATTGGAATGAACTGCTTTTGCATCTTCTGTATTATGCCCAAGAATATCTGCCACTGCTGATCCACTGTCTTTCCTGCCAGGGCATCCGCCCATTTAACTTTGGCCAGCTCTTCCCTCATGGCTCCGTAGTCTCCTTTATTTAATTGCAACACTGACACCTCTGCTCTGCCCCTATCCCTCTCAAATTGTAGATAAAAACTTATCATGTTATGATCACTACTTCCTAATGGCTCCTTTACTTCAAGATCACATCAATTCCTGTTCATTACACATCACCAAGTCCAAAATAGCCTCGTTCCTGGTTGGCTCAAGCACAAGTTGTTCCAAAAATACATCCCTTAGACACTCCACAAACTCCCTATCCTGGGGTCCAGCACCTACCTGATTCTCCCAGTTCACCTGCATGTTGAAATCTCCCATAACGACTGCATTACCTTTAGCACATGCCAATGTTAACTCCCTAATCAACTTGTACCCAATATCCACGCTACTGTTTGGGGGCCTGTACACAACACCCATTCGGGTCTTTTTACCCTTACTGTTCCTCAGCTCAATCCACACAGACTCTACTTCCCCTGTTCCTAAGTCACCCCTTGCTAAGGACTGAATCTCATTCCTCACCAACAGGGCCACCCCACCCCCTCTTCCCATATTTCTGTCTCTACGATAGCACGTATACCCTGGTACACTCAATTCCCAGGCCTGATCCCCTTGCAGCCATGTCTCCGTTATCCCAACAATATCGTAGTTCCCCATTTTCATCTGAGCTTCAAGGTCATCTGTCTTATTTCTGACACTACGCGCATTCAAGTATAGAATTCTTAGCCCATTCCCCCTCTCTTTTGTAAGTTATTTGGTGCCTGCAGATTACTCTTGAATATACAGAAAAAGTTGGTGAATCTTTTGCAATTACCTGGTTCTGTGCATTAATATCTCATAAAATGTGGTCTAATCTTCATATAAGTCGCAATAATAGACAAAACATAATCTCTCTAAATTAATAACAGATGAACAAGTGTACTTTTCATGTCTTTATTGAACACATTGTTTGATCATGCACAGTCCAGGCTGGAAAATTATGTGACCCCTTGTGTTTAATAACTGGTAGAACCTCCTTTAGAAGAAGTGACTTCCACCAAATGTTGCCTGTAGCTGCTGATCAGATTTGTACAATAGCGAAGAAGAATTTTAGACCGTTGCTTCATACAAAAATGTTTCAGTTCCTCAAAATTTCTGGGATACTTTGTACAAACTGCCCTCTTCAGTTTGTGCCACCGCATCCCAATTGGGTTAAGATCTGGTTTCTAACCTAGCCATTCCAAAACACGAATTTTCTTCTTTTTAAGCCATCCTGCTGTTGATTTAATCTTGTATTTCAGATCATTGTCTTGTTGCATCATCCAACTTTTATTAAGCTTCATGTAGCGGACTGCTACCTTGACATTCTCCTGTAAAATGTTGTGATACAATTTTGAATTCTTTGGTTTCTTAAAAATTGCAAGCTGTCCAGTCCCTGATTTAGCAAGGCAAACCATGATATCCCTTCCAACATAGTCTGTTTTTTTTTTATCAATTATGCTATTGTTTGCACTGTTGTAACTATATGTTGTAATTATGTGGTTTTGTGCAGGTCTTGTAGCTTTAGTTTTTGGTCTTGTTTTTGTCTGGTGGATTTGGAGCTCCTTTCCAGGGAATGCGCTAGACGGTAGCACGATATTAATACACAGCAGCCTCTCCGGAGTCTGGATTGGGGATTGCCAAACATTACGTGGATTTTCTGGTGTAGTCTGTTTTGTCATATGCTTTTGTGATATCATTCTGGGGGAACTTTGTCTCATTTTTTAACTGCATTGCATTTGTGGTTTCTAAATGACAATAATCTGAATCTGAACCATGCTTCACAATTGGTATGAAAATTTGGTGTTGGTGTGCAGTGGCCTTTTTCCTCCAAACATAGCGCAGTGCATTTCTGCCAAAAGGTTCAACATTTGTCTTACCTGTCCACAAAACATTGTCCCAGAAGCATGTGGAACAGCCAGACAGTCTTATACAACCTTGAGATGTGTAGCAACATTTTTTTGGGGGGAGCAGTGGTTTCTTCTGTGGTGTCTTTCCATGGGCACCATTCTTGTTCAGTGTTTTTCCATTTATGGACAGCTTCTCTTACTGTGGATTGATGAACGCTCGGGTCCTCAAAAATTCCACACTCCAGCCTTGCCTTTTCCAGCTTCAACTATCTCTATGATTCTTCTTCTAAAGTCCTCTGAAAGTTGTTTTGATCGAGGTATGGTGCACATAAACAGATCTTTCTTGAGAAGAGCAGGCTCTAGCAGTAACTGCCTTTGTATGTCTTTTTCATAGGGCAGAGCACCTCTGCGGCCTACAGCTCCAATCTCATCTCATTGATTGGAACACCTGACTCCAAATAGCTTTTGTAGAATGCATTATCCGAGAGTTCACATACTATTATTGTTTCTCTATTATTGCAATTTAGACGAAGATTGGACCACATTTTGAGTAATTAATGTAGAAAACCAGGTAACTGCATTTTAACTCAGTAAATGGCCAAAAAATGCAAAAGATATACTTAAAGATCTATGAGACAGCAAGTTACAGGGAAAAAAGGAAAGAGGCATGGGATTAATGGGGAAACTAGCATGGACTGGATGACCTTTTTTCATAAAAAGTGAAGTTACATAAATAATTAGGAAATATGATAATTCCAAAATTCATTTGACTGGAATAAAAATTCTTTAAATCTTTAGATCCTGCATGTTGTGTACCTAAACTATATGCATTCATTTTTTACATTGAAAGCTTGTTTTACGTGCCTGCCATTATATCATACATTGGGTGCATTTTAAACCATTTTTCTTTTAGTATTCTTTGTTTTGAAAGAAACTTGCTACAGATTATCCTTTATAATCCTTTGCATTACTAGCAGTGTTCTTGTATACAGTATATCAGTGAAAACAAAAGACAGTTGAATTAGAGTTGTTAAGTTATAAAGCAAAGACACTTTGGCTAGCTACTAATTCAGTTCCTTTTTTTCTTCAGCTCAGTTATTCCGAGCTGTGTTATTTCTGTTCCCTTATCAGCTTGGCCAACGTGGTCTGTTTATTCTTGAGTCACTAATGCTGGGAGCTGGTATAACAAAACATGGATTAATACCTTTTTAAATATTTTGTGGCAGCAACTTTGTAACTTTAAATTAGTTAAAAAGAGAATTCGGCCAGCTTCTGAATCACTGTGACGGTCTCAGGGTATTGATATGTATTTCATTATACAGTGGATTCTGGTTAATTGGGACATGTTAGGACCAGTGCACTTTGATCCAATTAAGGGGCTGTCTCAATTTGCCAAAGTTTCATGGAAATATTTAAAAGGTATGAGAAGAGAAACTAATTTTAACTGATAACAAATTATGTATTTAAATGAGATGGAGAACGAATTAGAACACTACTAATACTACTACAGTTCTATTAATTCCTACCAGTTCACAACAGTTCAATGTATGCTGCCTTGTTCTTTTGAGTGTAAATGAACAAAATCAGTGCAGACACCAAGAGCGGATAATGGACAGCCTTCATAGAATGCTTCAGTGATACATCTTTCAAATCTTAAGTTTCATTGTTGCAATCAAGATGGTTGTCAATACCTTAACATTTTTTGTATTTCTTAACTTGTTTCTAAGTGGTAAAATTGTTTCATTTTCACTCCCAGCAACTTCTGGCATAACCAAGCCTGAATGCTTGAACCCGCAGTGAGCAAAACAGTTTTGAATTGTTTATTCTGAACTGCCTATTTCTCACCAACTGTGTCAAAAATCACTGTTTTTTGGAATACAAAGATGACACTATTTAAAAGCTATTTGCTGCAAGCATGGTGTAGTGTCTTAACGGTCACACAAATGCACATGACAGACATTAGTTTGAAACTGTTCAGCAGCAGTCTCCTGTCCCGATTATGCGACATAGTGTTCCATAGAAACAAAGGGAATCCCTGTTATTTTCTCTTGGATTTTGCTCTTGAAGAGTTATTTCAAGTAAGTTGTTGTCTTTCTTAACTGATGGCCCAATTAACTGGAATCCACTATATATAGTTTTAGCTTTGAAGTTTGCATTGCGGTTAAGGACATAACTGACTTAAATGACTGGTAGCTGAAGGCATCAAGTTTACTGGAAAGCTGTTTTAAGCCACATCAAAATAAAAACCAGTGTAGATTGACTATAAAAAACAAACTGCTGGAAACATTCAATAGACCTGGCAGCATGTGACAGATGATAAATATAATTGGTGTTTCAATTCATTTCATCACAAGATTTTCTCACTTTACCTGTGCTAATGGAACCGTAAGACCTCTGGCTCAGAAAAACTGGAGGAAAGTTAGGATCCTTGGACTTGTCTGCATATTGGATGGGACTGAGGACTAGTTTTCTTTCTGGAAAGGTGATTGTGAGGTGTTTTAAAGTTGCATTTATTTCAGTAGATATATTTGCAGTGACTGGGTATAGATAATATGTCCATTGTATAATCTTCTCATTGTAATTGATTAAACTACAGTGAATTGGTTACATTCATAAATTTAAAAAAAACTGCTTCACAGGTCTTAAGGCAAAAACAATTTCTTTTTCCTTTCATACCCATTGAGGTAAAGACCAACATCCTGCTTAACTTTCATTAGCCCAGTACCATAGTTAATTTACTGAAAAAAAAGTAGGTGAAGAAAAAATCTTATTTTGAAGTTGTATACAATACTGTACAAAAAGTCTTAAGGCACCCGTAATTTTTTATATAAATTTTGTTTTAGATGTTGATTTTTGTCTTCTGCATCAAGTAGAAAAGAGCACATTTTAGATTTCCAAACATTTATTTTCCAAAAAATTAAATGTTACAGATAGATATATTTTGTATTTTATTAAAGTACACATTAATAGACCACTTCTCAAATAAAAACTTGATTACTTTGTGGGTATTTAGCCCAGGTGTTAATGATCAATGACATAATGAATTAAACTGATTAACTGAAACTGAATTGGGTGTAGAAGGAATCAAACCAGGCGAAGGACAACCAAACTAAAAGTTGAGAGTGTGACAGATTAATCTTCAAATCAAAAAAATCTTACACCATGGTAAGAGTGAACATAGCAACAAGATACAAGGTCTCTTGCATCAGCAAGGTCTCTCCCAAGCAGAAATTTCGTGGCAGATAGGAGTTTCAAGATGTGTTGTCTATGCTGTTCTTCAGAAGTACAAAGAAATGGGCAAGATTGAGAACCAGAAACACTGGTTGGCCAGGGAAATTAACTGCAGCAGACAAGGTGTATCAAACTGATGTCCCTTCTAAATCAGGAGAAAACCATCACTGCTATCAGCTTGGAACTCACAGAAACCACTGGAACTCGAGTGCATCCCACTACAATCTGGGGAACTTTTGTCAAAGTGGACTTCATGGAAGAATTGCTACCAAAAAGTGGAAGTGGAAGCACAGCCAAGAAACTCACCTGTGCACAAAAACACAAGGACTGGAGTGCTAAACAATATCAACAAGTGCTCTGGATGATGAGTCAGATTTTAAATTTCAAACAAGAGGCTGTCCGTGGAAGAGCTGAGGTGTGCTGCATGGATGAGTGTCTGCAGTCAACAGTGAAGCACAGTGGAGGTTCCCCGCGGGTCTGGGGCTGCATTTCTACAAATGTAGTTGGTGATCTGATCAGAGATGACCAATGGAATGAGTGCTGAAAAATACAAGCAGGTTCTCATCTGTCACACAGTATCATCAGGGAGGCATCTGATCAGTCTCAACTTCATTCTGCAGCTGGACAACGACCCCAGACATCTGGCCGAAGTCATAAAGAACTATATTCAGCAAAAACAAGAACAAGGAGTTCTGCATCAAATGGTATGTTCTCCACAGAGCCCTAATCTCAACATCGTCAAGGCTCTCTGGGATTACCTGGAGAGATAGAAACAAGTGAGACGGCTGAAGTCTGCAGAAGAACTGTGGCAAGTTCTTGAAGATGCTTGGAACAATCTACCAGCCAATTTTAAAAAAATAATAATTTAATATAAGGGAGGTGACACCAAATATTGAGTTAATTTAGTTGTTTTACTGTTTACTGCTCTTTATAATAGATTTTTTTGATCTTTAAAAACTTTTCATTTGATTATTTTTAAAAGCATCTTCACTTTTCAGAATTTCTTTATAAGTACTTAAAACTTTTGCATAGTACTGTAGAAGATGCTAAGATAGTTTTGGTTGTGATCAAAAATGCAATGTTCTATGGACAAGATCTTCAATTTCAATCTTTAAGTAAACAGAATAATTAACATATTTAAATTGTTGTTTCTCAAATCAATCATGCTTAAACACAAACTGAAAGTTGCAATTTATTTTGCTATAGGAAGATGAGAAATTTTTGACTGAACTCTTTGCACAGTTAACTGATGAAGCAACAGATGACCATAAGAGGCGTGAATTAGTAAGTTTACACTTTCACCTTGAAAATAATAAATTTAGCACATAATACTATATTTAAGACAAATTTTTCTGAAACGCAGGTGAACTTCCTAAAGGAATTTTGTGCATTTTCTCAAACACTGCAACCTCAGAATCGGGATGCATTTTTCAAGACGCTGGCAAATTTAGGGATTCTACCTGCCCTTGAAATAGTTCTGGTAAGTGGTGCTATTTTAATTTGAGTTGAAATGCAGCTTTCAGTTTAGTCTAGATAACTATTTCTGCCTGTCCATTAAAGTAAGTTCACTTTCATGTCTTCCATGTCATTAGATGATTTTCATTTTACTGGTAAATTCTTGATGGGTTTTCTAAATATAAGTTCAAAATTTAAGGTCTCCAGTGTCAGGCACCATGGAAGAATTCTCATTTTAAATCTACTTCTCAACATGTGGAGTAAATAAAATACTTATTTAATGTTGTAGAATGTGAGCACATAAGCCATTTAGCCCTGTGAGCCTTCTCTGCCATTCATCTAGATCAGGGGTTCCCAACATTTATTATGCCATGAGCCAATACCATTGAGCAAGGGATTCGTGGACTCCATACTTGGAGCCCCTGAACTAGGTCATAACTAATATAACTCAGTGTCATTATTCTGTGTTGCACCTGCCGTTACTATCCCAGAAACCTATAGATCTCTGTTTAACAACTGACTTTCCAAAGCCCCCACCCAGCTGGAGATTTACAGAATTATTTTTCTGCAACGTAGAGAACTTTTTTTCTAATTTTAGTCCTCAATTACCAACACCCTTGTTTTGTAGAGTACTCAACCAGAAGAATCTGCATTTGTTCTGTTTATTCTAGTAAGAGTTGTATATGTTTCATTTTCCTAAAATATTCAGGACTAGTCCAGCCAGTAGCTCTACGGCAAACACAGCTTGTTGGGAACCAGTCTGGTGAATCTTCACTGTATTCCCTTTATAGCAGGTGCAACCTTTCTTCAGTAAGGGAAGCAAAAGTATACATACTACTACAGATCCATTCTCACCAAAGCAGAACATGATTGCATTAATACCTACATATTTGGATCCTTGTGTAATGAAGGCCAGTGTACGATGTGTCTTCTGAATTGTTTGGCTGTACTCACATGTTGGTTTCCAGTGACTTGTTGTGCATATTGATATATTGACTGTAAAAGTTACTCATTTGTGGGTAACTTCACATTTTTTCCATATAATATTCCCTCTGTCATATCTTTCCACAAGATAAAGGAGCAGAATTAGACCACTTGGCCCTTCGAGTCTGCTCTGCTGTTCAACTATGTTTGATCCTTTTTTCCCCTCCTCGGCCCCGTTCCCCGGCCTTGTCCCCGTAACCTTTGAAGCTGTGCCCAATCAAGAACCTATCAAGCTCTGTGTTAAATATACCCAACAACCTAGCCTCCATTGCTTCCTGTGGTAATAAATTCCACAAATCCACCATCCTGTGGCAAAATAAATTTCTCTGCATGTCTTTTTTAAATTGGCTCCCCTCTATCCTGAGACTGTGCCCTCTTGTTCTAGACTCCCCCACCATGGGAAACATCCTTTCCACATCTTCTCTGTCCAGGCATTTCAACATTCAAAAATTTCAGTGAGATCCCCTCCTCATCCTTCTCACAGATCCAGAGCTGTCAAATGTTCCTTGTATGATAATCCTTCCAATCCCAGAATATCCTTGTGAACCTCCTCTGAACCCTCTCCAATGCCAACACACCTTTTAGATGACAAGCCCAGAACTCTTCACATTACTCAAGGTGAGGCCTTACCAGTGCCTTTTAAAGTCACTGCATCACACCCCTGCTCTTGTATTCTAGATCTCTTGAAATGAATATTAACATTGCATTTGCTTTCCTCATCATTGACTACCTGCAAGTTAACCTTAAGGGTGTTCTGCACAAGGACTCACAAGTTCCTTTGCATCTCAGGTTTTTGGATTTTCTCCCCATTTAGGAAATAGTCTGCACATTTACTTCTACTACCAAAGTGCATAACCGTGCATTTTCCAACATTGTATTTCAATTGCCACTCTCTTGCCCATTCACCTAATCTGAGTCCTTCTGCAGCTTGTTTCTTCAACACTACCTGCCCCTCCTCCATTCTTCAAATCACCTGCAAACTTGGCAACAAAGCCATCTATTCCATCATCTAAATCATTGACATACAGCATAAAAAGAAGTGGTCCCAATACTGACCCATGCTGAACACCACTAGTCATTGGCAACCAACCAGAAAAGGGTCCTTTTATTCCCACTCACTCAAACCATACCAGTAACTTTCCTGTAATACCATAAGCTTTTAACTTGGTAAGCAGCCTCATATTTGGCACCCTGCCAGAAGGCCTTCTCACAAGATCACAAGACAAAAGAGCAGGGGTAGGCCATTCGGCCCATAAAGTCTGCTCTGCCACTCCACCATGAGCTAAACTATTCTCCTATCTAGTTCCAATTTTGGGCTTTTCCCCCATATCCCTTGATACCCTGACTAATTAGATACCTATCAATCTCCTCCTTGATAGGGCCTCCACAGCTGCATGTGACAATGAATTCTATAAATCCACGACTCTAGCTAAAAAAATTTCTCCTCATATCTGTTTGAAATGGGTACCCTCTAATTCTAGGACTGTGACCTCTTGTCCTGGACTCAACCACCAAGGGAAACAGCCTTTCCGCATCTACTCTGTACAACCCTTTCAACATTCAAAATGTTTCTATGAGATCCCCTCTTATTCTTCTATACTCTAATGAATACAGTCCAAGAGCCGGCAAACGCTCCTCATATGTTAGCCCCTGCGTTCCAGGAATCATCCTCGTAAATCTTCTCTGAACTCTCTCCAACATCAGTACTTCCCTTCTAAGGTAGGGGGCCCAAAACTGCACACAGTGTTCCAAATGAGGTTTCACCAGTGCTCCATAGAGCCTCATCAGCACCTCCTTACTCTTATACACTATTCCTCTTGAAATGAATGCCAACAGAGCATTCGCTTTCCTTACTGCTGATCCAACCTGGTGGTTAACCTTCAGGGCATCCTGCACGAGGACCCCCAAGTCCCTTTGCACTTTTGATTTTTTGAATTTTCTCCCAATGTAAATATTACTCTGCCCAATTATTTCTTCCAAACTGTACATTTCCCAACATTGTATCTCATCTGCCATTTCTTTGCCCTTTCTCCTAAACTGACCAAGTCTCTCTGCAACCTTTCCATTTCTTCAACGCTTCCTGCTCCTCCACCTATCTCGATGTCATCCGCAAACTTAACCACAAAACCATTTAATCCATAATCTAAATCATTAATATACAATGTAAAAAGAAGTGGACCCAACACTGACCCCTGCAGAACACCACTAGTTACCGGCAACCAACCAGAATAGGATCCCTTTATTCCCACCCTTTGCTTTCTGCCTATCAGCCAGTGCTCCACCCATTCCAATATCTTTCCTGTAATTCCATGGGTTCTCATCTTATGTGGCACCTTCTCGAAGGCCTTTTGAAAATCCAAATACACAACATCCACAGTCTCTTCCTTGTCAATCTTATTTGAGATTACCTCAAAAAATTCCTATAGGTTGGTGAGGCAGGATCTTCCCTTCATGAAACCATGCTGGCTTGATTGTTGCCTCCTAAGGGTTTTATATTTACTTTAAGCTCCCTAATCACCTCCGCTTCATTACATAATACCCAATCCAGGAGAGCTGATCCCCTTGTAGGCTCAACTATAAACTGCTCTGAAAAACCATCTTGTAGGCAGTCTACAAACTCACTCTCTTGAGATCCATTTCCACCCTCATTTTTCCAATCAGCCTGGATGTTGAAGTCTCCCGTGACTCATAACATTACCCTTCTGGCACACCTTTTCTATTTCCTGTTGTAATCTGTGGTCCACATCTCAGCTACTGCTGGGTGGCCTGTATATAACTACCATCGTGCTTCTTTTACCCGAGCAGTTTCTTAACTCAACCCACAGGGATTGAACATCTATGTTACACTTTTCTACTGATTTGATGCCATTCTTTACTAGCAGAGCCATGCTACCCCTTCTGCCAACTTCCCTATCCCTCCAATACAGTGTGTAACCCTGAACATTTAGCTCCTAACTATAACCATCCTTCAGCCACGATTCATTGATGGCCACATCATCATACCTGACAATCTGTAATAATGCAACCAGATCATCCATCTTACCTCTTATACTCCGTGCATTGAGATATAACACTTTTGAATACTGTGTTTGCTACCCTTTTTGATACTGTATCCCTAGTGCACTGATACTCACCCTGCTGGCTGCAATTATGTCATATCACCTGCCTGCCCTTCTTCACAGTTTGACTACATACTGTCTTTGTTTTTTTACCATCTGCCCTATCCTGTGTCTTTTCATACCAGTACTCTCTGCTCCCCCCCCCACCCCCCCACCCCCGCCAAATTAGTTCGAATCCTCTCTGACAGCTCTAACAAACCTGTCCATGAGAATATTGGTTCCCTCAGGTTCAAGTGTAACCTGTCACTTTTGAACAGGTCATACCTCCCCTAGAAGAAATCTCAATGATCCAAGAACCTGAAGCCCTGCCCCCTGCATCAGCCACGCATTAATCAGCCAAATCATCTTATTTCTATCCTCTCTGGCGCATGACACAGCAATCCAGAAATTAATAACCAGGAGGTCATGCTTCTCATCTTTCTACATAGCTCTCTCAGTTCTCTATTCAGGACCTCTTTGCTTTTCCTTCCTATGTCATTGGTACCAGTATGTACCAAGACATCTGGCTGTTTCTCCCTCCCTTTCCAAATGTAGGAAGTTTTTTCAGACGAGATGTATAAGTTGATCATATCGGAATCGTGGATGTCATCCGAGACATCCCCGACCCTGTCACCTGGAATGGTCAAATCAGTTTCCCAATTCGTTCAGCTTGAGGCCATTTTACATCTTTCTCCTACTTGCAATCCCTGCTGGATATATGACTGGATCATGTTGGCAAAATTGATTTTATAGATTATAAATTGCTGAAGCTCAAGCACCGATCCCTGCAGTACCTTCACATCCCACTGCCACCTCCCCTCCCCGAAATCAAAGTGATTGTGTATTCCCACACTTCCACTCTTTGCTTCCTGTTGATAACAAATTCTTAACCTACAGTGGTGCTTGTGAATCCTGTAGAATTTTTTCTATTTCTGCATGAATCTATATGCTACTAAAACTCTCATGCTCTGTCTGTTTGTGACCTCCAATTAGCACAAACGGTGCATTACAGCGGCACTATTTTTGGCTAAATTGACTTAAAGTGCTCTTACAGAATGCAGGCAAAGTTCAGGGTTATATATTCGTATAAAATTTTTTATTCCCCAAAATCAACTGTCCCGCTTTCACCCGAGAGCCTGTCCGCCATCATGGAAATCAGGACGCAGCACCAAGAGGCATGCGCACGGCCACCCTCAGCAGCACCTCACGATGCTCACAGAGCTGATTCTACCTTTGAGTGATCAGGCAATTCTTGCAGTGAGTAGAGAAGACGAAATCACACAGTATTTGACAGGCAGATATATTGGGCCCTCTGAAGCTGTCGGATTGATACTTGGATTTCCAATTCACAAGAGGGAACTAGCCGTTTGCCTTCAAGTGCACCTTCCCCAACAGCATCAAGTATTCTTTCGAGATAATCCTGCTGTGCAACTGAATAATGAAATGGCAAGAACCGCTTTAACCGAACTCATGGATCTTTGCACTCGCGATCCATTTGCAAGAATCCTGACTTATGCAGATACTTCCAGATTCTACACTTGGACTAATAAGAGATGGTAAAGAAGGAGAATGGGGAAAAGAGTGGAGGAGTACTCCACGTCTCCAGAATGGCAACGAGAGGCACAAGGGTGGCAGATCAACCAGAAATCATTCGTTAAACAAGGAGGAGCTATATTTGCCTCGCTATGCATCTTTCTTCTTTAATAAACTGGTTTTTATTCTTCAATTTCCAAAGCAAAGCAATACCAATAGCATTAAGGAAAATTTAATGTTCATTCTGGTCATGTCAGACTGCACTACCTTTCTCTCAAAGGGTGGCCCAACGGGACACCCTGTTGTCTAGTATGACCTAAAATGAGATCAGATGTTTGTGTGTCCTAAAACTAAAGAGAACCCAATTAAATAAATATCACAAAAACATACTTTTTAATTTATTTATTGAGAAAAATCATCTGATATTGCATGTATTTGTTGGAATAAATATGTGAACCTTTGCTGACCCTTCTTGTACAGCAATGACTTCAACCAAACATTTCTGGTAACTGTTTATAAGTCCTGCTTGTCAACTTGGAGGAATTTTGGGCCATTCCTCCTTACAAAAGTGCTTCAACTCTGGCTTCCTTTCATGAAGTGCTTGCTTCAGGTCCTTCCACAACATTTCTGTAGGATTAAGGTCAGGATTTTGACTTGACCATTCCAAAACATGGAAGTTCTTCTACTTCAATAATTCTTTGATAGACTGACTTGTGTGTTTAGGATTGTCGTCTTGCTGCATGACCCACTTGCTTTTGTGCTTCAGTTCACGTGACAGATATACTGACACTTTCCTGTAGAATTTTCTGGTACAATTTTGAATCGGGAGCAAGTTACAACTTGTGATTCAGCTGGGAGCTCAGAGAATTCGACCGTGTAGGTAGGATTTAAGCCTACCTGGTCAATACCTGTGGAGGAGGGGGAACTGTGCAGGCGCGAGTGACGTCAGCGTCGAGCGCGCACTTTAAAAGGCAGGACTTCTTGTCAGAGCGGGCAGCGGAGTCCGTGGAAGCAGAGTCCTGGGCTTTGGCTAAGTGGGCTTCGGCGTAAGGGGACTTCGGTAAGCTTGTGTGATTGCTCGCTGAGGGGAAGAAGGTAAGGTCGCTAGGTGCTTTTTAGACATTCTATTAATCCAGTTCAGGTATGGGGGAGACAGTCAGAGCAGTGGTGTGCTCCGTATGCAGTATGTGGGAAGTCAGGGTCAACACAGTTGTCCCTGATGACCACACCTGCAAAAGGTGCATCCAGCTGCAGCTCCTATCAGCCCGAGTTAGGGAGTTGGAGCAGGAGCTGGATGAACTACGGATCATTCGGGAGGTGGAGGCAGAGATAGATAGGAGTTATCAGGAGGTAGTCACACCAAAAAACCAAGAAGTAGGCAGTTGGGTGACGGTCCAGAGAGGCAGGGGGAGCAGGCAGAGAGAGCAGAGCACCCCTGCGGCCATTCCCATTAACAATAAGTATACCGTACTGGATACTGTTGATGGGGATGACCTACCAGGAATGAGTTGTAGTGGTCCTGCCTCTGGCACAGAGGTTGAACCCTCAACTAGAAAGGGGAGGAGGGAAGAGAAGAGAGCGATAGTTTTAGGGGACTCTATAGTTAGGGGGGCAGATAGGAGATTTTGTGGGGCAGATCGGGAGTCTCGGATGGTATGTTGCCTCCCTGGTGCCAGGGTCCGGGACATCTCAGATCGGGTGCAGGCTATTCTTGAGAGTGAGGGCATGAACCCAGATGTAGTGGTCCATGTAGGGACCAATGATATAGGTAAGGTGAGTGAGGGGGTCCTGCTTAGAGAGTTCAGGGAGTTAGGAGTGAAGCTGAAAGGCAGGACCTCCAGGGTGACAATCTCGGGATTGCTACCTGTGCCACGTGCGAGTGAGGCGAAGAATAGAATGATTATGCACATTAATACGAGGCTGAGAGCATGGTGCAGGAAGGAAGGGTTCAGGTTTTTGGATAATTGGTCTTTGTTCCAGGGACATTGGGATCTGTTTCGAAGGGATGGTCTACATCTGAACCGGAGGGGTACTAACATTCTTGCAGGAGTATTTGCCAGTGCTGCTCGGGGGGGGTTTAAACTAGATGTGCAGGGGGCAGGGATCCAGATCCAAAGGGTTGGTCAGAAGGTGCATGGGGTTAAATGTGTACAAGGTTTGGGTGATCTTGAGAAGGTCATCAAAATTCAGGGTGCAATTTGCCAGATGGAAGTTCAAGGAGCTGGGTTAGGTACAGTAGACAGTGTTTTAAGCAAAGAGAGGAGGAATGGGCTAAGAATTCTATACTTGAATGCACGTAGTGTCAGAAATAAGACAGATGAGCTTGAAGCTCAGATGAAAATGGGGAACTACGATATTGTTGGGATAACGGAGACATGGCTGCAAGGGGATCAGGCCTGGGAATTGAGTGTACCAGGGTATACGTGCTATCGTAGAGACAGAAATATGGGAAGAGGGGGTGGGGTGGCCCTGTTGATGAGGAATGAGATTCAGTCCTTAGCAAGAGGTGACTTGGGAACAGGGGAAGTAGAGTCTGTGTGGATTGAGCTGAGGAACAGTAAGGGTAAAAAGACCCTAATGGGTGTTGTGTACAGGCCCCCAAACAGTAGCGTGGATATTGGGTACAAGTTGATTAGGGAGTTAACATTGGCATGTGCTAAAGGTAATGCAGTCGTTATGGGAGATTTCAACATGCAGGTGGACTGGGAGAATCAGGTAGGTGCTGGACCCCAGGATAGGGAGTTTGTGGAGTGTCTAAGGGATGTATTTTTGGAACAGCTTGTGCTTGAGCCAACCAGGAACGAGGCTATTTTGGACTTGGTGATGTGTAATGAACAGGAATTGATAAGTGATCTTGAAGTAAAGGAGCCATTAGGAAGTAGTGATCATAACATGATAAGTTTTTATCTACAATTTGAGAGGGATAGGGGCAGATCAGAGGTGTCAGTGTTGCAGTTAAATAAAGGAGACTACGGAGCCATGAGGGATGAGCTGGCCAAAGTTAAATGGGCGGATGCCCTGGCAGGAAAGACAGTGGATCAGCAGTGGCAGATATTCTTGGGCATAATACAAAAGATGCAAAAGCAGTTCATTCCAATGAGAAGGAAGGATTCAAAGAGGGGGAAGGGGCCACAGTGGTTGACAAAGGAAGTCAGAGATTGTATAGCATTAAAGAAAAAGAAGTATGACAGGGCTAAGATGAGTGGGAATACAGATGATTGGGAAAGTTTTAAGGAACAGCAGATCTTAACTAAAAAAGCAATACGGAGAGAAAAAAATCAGGTATGAGCTCAGTCTAGCCAGGAATATAAAAGGGGATAGCAAAAGCTTTTTTAGCTATGTGAAGAGAAAGAAGATAGTTAAGAACAATGTTGGCCCCTTGAAGAATGAATTGGGAGAAATTGTTATGGGAAACAGGGAAGTGGCAACAGAATTTAATGCATACTTTAGATCTGTCTTCACCAGGGAGGACACAAGCAATCTCCCAGATGTATGGATGGGCCAGGGTCTTAAGATATCAGAGGAATTGAGACAGATTGACATCAGGAAAGAAACTGTGATGAGTAGACTGGTAGGACTGAAGGCTAATAAATCCCCGGGTCCAGATGGTCTGCATCCGAGGGTTCTAAAAGAGGTGGCTCAGGAAATTGCGGATGCATTGGTAATCATTTTCCAATGTTCCTTAGATTCAGGATCAGTTCCTGAAGATTGGAGAGTGGCTAATGTTATCCCACTTTTCAAGAAGGGAGGGAAGGAGAAATCGGAGAACTATCGCCCTGTTAGCCCAACGTCAGTCGTGGGGAAGATGCTTGAGTCCATTATTAAGGACGAAATAGTGGCACATCTAGATGGCAGAAATAGGATTAGGCTGAGCCAGCATGGATTTACCAAGGGCAAATCATGCTTGACTAATCTGTTGGAGTTTTTTGAGGGTGTAACAAGGATGTTAGACGAGGGTAAGCCAGTAGATGTTGTGTACCTAGATTTTCAGAAGGCATTCGATAAGGTGCCACATAGGAGATTGGTGAGTAAAATCAGAGCTCATGGCATTGGGGGCAGGGTTTCAACATGGATAGAAAACTGGTTGGCAGATAGAAAGCAAAGGGTAGCAGTGAATGGGTGTTTCTCAGACTGGCTGGAGGTGACTAGTGGGGTACCTCAGGGCTCTGTATTGGGACCACAGCTCTTTACGATTTATGTCAATGATTTAGATGAGGGCATTGAAAACTATATCAGCAAGTTTGCTGACGATACTAAACTGGGTGGCAGTGTGACATGCGAAGAGGACGTTAGGAGAATACAGGGAGACTTGGATAGGCTGAGTGAGTGGGCAGATACTTGGCAGATGTCATTCAATGTGAATAAATGTGAAGTTATCCACTTTGGAAGCTGGAACAAGAGGGCAGAGTATTGTCTGAACGGTGTCGAGTTAGGTAAGGGAGAAATGCAAAGAGATCTAGGAGTCCTAGTTCACCAGTCAATGAAGGTGAATGAGCAAGTGCAACAGACAGTGAAGAGGGCAAATGGAATGTTGGCCTTTGTTACAAGGGGAATTGAATACAAGAGCAAGGATGTTCTTTTGCATTTGTACAGGGCCCTGGTGAGACCACACCTGGAATATTGTGTATAGTTTTGGTCTCCAGGTTTAAGGAAGGACATTCTGGCAATTGAGGAAGTGCAGCATAGATTCACTAGGTTGATTCCTGGGATGGCAGGGCTGTCTTACGCAGAGAGATTGGAGAGATTGGGCTTGTACACGCTGGAATTGAGGAGATTGAGAGGGGATCTGATTGAAACGTTTAAGATAATTAAAGGATTTGATAGGATTGAGGCAGGAAATATGTTCCAGATGTTGGCAGAGTCCAGTACCAGAGGGCATGGATTGAGAATAAGAGGTCAGTTATTTAAAACAGAGTTGAGGAAGAGCTTCTCCCAGAGAGTTGTGGAGGTGTGGAATGCACTGCCTCGGAAGACGGTGGAGGCCAATTCTCTGGATGCTTTCAAGAAGGAGCTGGATAGATATCTGATGGATAGTGGAATCAAGGGATATGGGGACAAGGCAGGGACTGGGTATTGATAGTGAATGATCAGCCATGATCTCAGAATGGCGGTGCAGACTCGAGGGGCCGAATGGTCTACTTCTGCACCTATTGTCTATTGTCTATTGTCTAATTCAGAATTCATAGTTCCATTAATGATGACAAACCGTCCTGGAACCAAGGCAGTAAAGCAGGCTCAGACCATGACACTGCTGCCACCATGTTTCACAGATGAGATGAGGTTCTTATGCTGGAATACAGTGTTTGCTTTTTGCCAAACAGAATGTTTCTCATTTTTGCCAAAAAGTTCTAATTTGGACTCATCCGTGCATAGAACACTGTTCCAATAGTCTTCTGGCTTATCTATGTGGTCTTCAGCAAACTTTAGACATGCAGCAATGTTCTTCTTGAAGAGTAGAGGCTTTCTCCTTCCAATCTTGCCATTGTTGTTCAGTGGTTGCCCGGTGGTAGACTCATGAATACTGACTTTAGCTAATGCAAGAGAGGCCTATAGCTCCTTAGTTGTTACCCTGATGTTCTTTGTGACCAGCTGGAATATCACACATCTTGCTCTTGGAGTGATTTTCATTGATCAACCACTCCTAGGGAGAGTAACAAGGGTGTTGAATTTTCTCCATTTATACTATACCATCTTCCTGACTGGGGATTGGTGGAGCCCAAACTCTATAGAAATTGCTTTGTATCCAGCTGGTAAGCATCAACTTTTTTTTCTGAAGTTCTCAGAAATCTCCTTTGATTGAGGAATGGTATACTTCCAAAAACCTATGTAGTGAAGGTCAAATTTACTTTTATTGTCACCAAACAATTGATACAAGAGCGTACAATCATCACAGCAATATTTGATTCTGTGCTTCGTGCTCCCTGAAGTACAAATTGAAGTAAATATAATAAAAATTTAAATTATAAATTATAATCAGAAAATAGAAAAGGGAAGGTAGGGTAGTGCAAGTCAGGTCCACATATTTGGAAGGTACAGCCCAGATCAGTGTCAGGGTCGGTTCAGCAGTCTTATCACAATTGGAAAGAAGCTGTTCCCAAATCTGGCCATACGAATCTTCAAGCTCCTGAACCTTCTCCCGGAGGGAAGAGGGACAAAAATTGTGTTGGCTGGGTGGGTCGTGTCCTTGATTATCCTGGCAGCACTGCTCTGACAGTGTGTGGTGTAAAGTGAGTCCAATGATGGAAGATTGGTTTGTGTGATGTGCTGGGCTATGTTCATGATCTTCTGCAGCTTCTTCCGGTCTTGGACAGGACAGCTTCCATACCAGGTTGTGATGCACCCGAGAAGAATGCTTTCTGTGGTGCACCTGTAAAAATTAGTGAGGGTTTTAGGGGACAGGCCTAAATAGTGAAGACTCAGGTTTATGTTCTTTAAATGGGGTAGGGCCTCTTCCCCCACTCATACCTGATTGCCATCCTGTTGATTGAAGCTTCTGACTCTAATTTCCCCTTGAAGTGAACTGTTAAACCTAGAGGCTCACATGCTTTTTCCAACAAGTACAGTGAAACCCCGTTATGACGTGATCGTTTGGGTCCATAAAATGTCATCGTGAAAAAAGTGGGGTCATGCTAAATCAGGGTTCAAGAAAACCAGTGTTGAAACTGACCCAATGTTTACCAAAAGTCCTAAAACCCCCCTTATTTTTGCCCTATTGTACGGTCTGGGATCATCTTGTAGCAGAAGCCTGTTTTGTCCCAGTTGTACACTTGCTCTTCCACGTAGCCACCACCTTTTAAGAGAGCTTTAGTTCAACCTGGTATTCGCTGGTGGTGGCACTGCTGGCTGAACGAATTTCTCCTGACACTAACACTTGAGAAGTCCTGTGACGGCGTTTAAACCAGTCTAGCCATCCATTGCTGGCTTTGATCTGTGAGGTTTCTCCATTGATCTGCTTGTCAAACTTCCCACTTTCACTCTGCCTCCTCTTCTAGCTGCCTATCACCTCTCTCATGATTCTGCCTTCTTCTACTACCCATAGTGCTTTCCCCTTCCCCACCCCGTGATCTTTCCTCTGATTGGTTTTCCACCCTCCCCCCATCTTCTTTATGGGGTCCCTGCCCCCTCCTTCTTCAGTCCTGACGAAGAGTCTCGGCCCGAAACGTTGACTGCTCATTTCAACGAATGCTGCCCGACCTGCTGAGTTCACCCAGCTTGTTTGTTCGTGTTGATTTGACCACAGCATCTGCAATATACTTTGTGTCAAATTTCTCAGCTTGAGCTTTGACAATAGGACCAGAAATTGGAAGGCCTTCTGAGCGAGCTTGAACGAACCACTTGTACAGGGAATCATCGAGGCTGAAATCTTTGGCTGTCTTCAGATGTTTGGCTTTTAGTCCTGCTTCTTCAACTTTAAAGCGACGCGCATAACTTTTCCATGAGATTTCCATCCACAAAGTGTTGATTCCGGTATCCCGAGGTCTCGTGCAACTTGAGTTTGACTTTTAGTCTTAATTGCGTCAAGTGCATGATGCTTATCTTTCACAGAAAAAGCTTTTATTTTTCTAGCAGGTTGTTCCATTTTGAGCAAAAAAATGTACAATGTCCTGGGTATGTTACTCAAAATGGCCTCTTTGGTTTGTTACAAGTAGGAATGTTTCTTTGTCGGATAAGTGTTTCTCTCGGCGTTGTTTCACTTTAGAATGGCTGATATGGTAATTGTAGTCATTTGTTAATCAATGGGGAATGTCATTGTGTCTTGTGATGCTGGGAACTTGGGGGAGGGGTTTTCGCGGGTTTTTTGGAGAGGCCGAGGAAGACGCTGAGGAAGGTGGACGTGTGCTGGACTGCTCGTAAGACCACCGGGGTGGTCCCAGGTGCGACGGCCGGATGGGTCGATTGGTTCGTTGATTGAGCTCCAACGAGTGCACTAAACAGACTGAACTTTGATAAGTTGGCGCCTTTTGTTTTTTTCCTTGTATATATATATTGTATTGCCTACTATTTTTTTAATTTTAGTAAACTCTTTAAAGTGTATTTCATAACGGTATTTGTTGTGGGTTTGATACTGTTGGCGGGCGCGAGGCATTAACTCGATTCTCACAGCACCTGCGTGTACGGGAGGTGGGTTGGAGAGTGGCTGGATCTCCTTTTTCCCCTAGACATATACCAGCCTGTGGGTAAGGGTTACAAAAAAAAGGTGCAGTGATTCATACAAATTGCTGGTGGAACACAACAAGTCAGGCAGCATCTGGTTGAAACTCTTCGTCAGGACTAACAGAAGAAAAGAGCTGGTAGGAGATTTGAAAGTGAGAGGGGGATGGAGAGACCCGAAATGGTAGGAGAAGACAGGAGGGGGAGGGATGAAGCCAAGAGCTGGGAAGTTAATTGCAAAAGGGATACAAGGCTGGAGAAGGGCGAGTATGGATTGACATGGACATGGAGTCCAATGACTCATTGCGTTACATCGGAATTCACGTTAAATCGGGGCGCATAAAATTGAGGTTTCACTGTAATATTGAATCATTTTTTTCAATAAACAAATGAACAAGTGTAATGCTTTTGTGTTATTTATTTAATTGGGTTCTCTATCTCGTTTTAGTCTTATGAAATTTAAATATACTATGTTTATGTGTTTTCAATTACCTGCTTTACAAATCATAACCTTAATGATTTCCTGTCTGTTGGTCAGACATGATTTTTCTTAAATCCAGCCTACTCTGTTCAATTGTGCTCTTCTTTTTAAAGTATTATTACATTCTTCAGTATTGCTAGCAGTATTTTAGATAACTGTCTACAGGTCAGGGGTTACCTGTTTACATTCTTCCACCTTTTAAACTCATGGGGTCACCTTTGCAGCCCTTCCATCCACAGGAACAGTTCTGGATCTGGAATTTACAAAATTTTCACAATTCTAAGAGATGGAATATTGGATACGTAGAATTTATTAGCTTATTATCTCCCTAGTTTTTCTTGTACTTTGGTTTGTGTTGACTGCCTGATTCAGTTTTTTTTATTTTGACTATAGCCGTGGTTATTTTGTTCCATGAAGACTGATACTAAGTAATTTATTTCCTGGGCTATATTTTTCTTTCCTCATTATAAATTCTCCATTATGACTGTCAGGGAGGTTCCATTCCATGTTTCTGTTACTCATCTTGGAACCCACTAGTAGGTTTCTGCCTGTTCTGTTTTGAACTGATCAGTAGTCAGGTGATTAAACCTCCTGCTCTTTCGTAATGTATGAGGAAGAGTAGCCTCTCGCTGAGTCATTGCAAAGATTGCAGTTTCAATTTGTGACAGTGTAACCTTTTAGTTTGGATTTGTAAAAGAAATGACATGGCCTAAAAATGTTGCTGCTTGTTTTTCATTGGGGAGCATGATGTTCGTTCTGAAATGATGTATTGGCAAGTTGTGTTTTCAAAGCATATTAGTAAAATTCAAAGTGTCATTTTATGGTTAAGCAATTTCAAAGCTTTTCAGTTGATCAGGGATGAAATGAAATATATGTAAACACTTGCATTTTAATTTAAAATACAATAAATAAGCTTTTACATTTTACTTTTAAAGGGTATGGATGATATCCAGGTGCGAACTGCTGCTACAGAGATATTTTCTTATCTGGTAGAATATAGTCCATCGATGGTACGTGAGTTTGTAATGCAGGAAGCTCAGCAGAGTGATGATGTAAGTATTTCTCCTTCTAAAGTCTATTGGCTTCAAATTAGAGCTGTAAATGGCATAAATTTGAATGATGATCCTTTTTCTTTTGTTTTCTTAATAACAGTGGTCTGTTTCTACGTAATGCTTTAGATATATACGTCATTAATGATTTTGGGTGACAAACATAATTTGGCATGAATTAGAACACGAGCGCAACAGAACTTGGTGTAAGTTGGGGATGTTGACTTGCAAAGTTTTTGGGTATCCTCAAAATGGTGGTAGAGTCAGGAGAGATGTTGGGAGTTGGTAATGTGCGATTCAGATTTCAGCAGCAAAAAACGTGAAGCAGGAGTGGAGTTGGGCAGTGTGATACTGATGGGAAAGGATATCTCAATGTTGGCTTATATTCGTAGCCCAGACTGCAACTCATTTTCAGATCAAATAGTAAATGACCTTACGTAGTTTCAGTCACTTGCTGAGAGGATGCATTGATGAGATCAAAGATGATGTCTTTTGATTGTTTGTTCAAATTCCTTTGTGTATTTTTTTTCATGATGTGGACTGGCAATCATTTATTGCCTATTCCTAGTTGTCATTGAACTAAGGAGGCAGTTAAGAATCAATTATATTGGTGGATCTCGGTTTGTATTTGGGCAAGATTAGAATATGGCAAATTGACTTCCCAGAAGGACATTATAACTTTTTGTTGTTACAGGAGTTAGGTTTTTACTTAAATTGAGATTTTAACAGTTTAAGTTTTAATTTCCATAGTTACCACTGTCACTGAACTCTTTTTTACTTGCAGATGTTAGAAAGTCTGACAATTTAACAACTGCTCATAGTTTAAAAAATGTTAAGATGGAGCTGCTAAAACCTCTGTTTTATTGATGTTGACAGAGTGGTAAGATATTAGATTCTGTGAGTCACCACACAAAATGATACAGGTTATTCTGGAGATATAGCTGAGTGCCTAAAAATTAAACCAGGTGATTACTATCCCATCCATTCAGATGATGGAGTGGTGCTGAAAGAGGAGAGATTGTTGTTAACTGTGTCCAAAAACTGCAGGTATGCCTGAGGAAGATAAGGAATAGATTATCTTTTTGTGAACAAATGCGTTCTGAATAAGTGCAATTTTATTTGCTTTACATTTTTGAGGGTTTGTTGGATATGTCTGAATCACAAAATACCACAATGCTCAAAATATTTGGACTATCTGTTCCTAAACATGAGTTGTTTTGGTAGAAAGAGCTGGGGTAAAAATTATGATGTCTAGTAGTAAACTGGACATGATAAGCTCTGTTTTGTCAAGTGGTTGGTCTTGTGTCGCACGGAATTTCATGATACATTAGTATTTTGCTTTGACCTAATTCTACATAGAAAAACAATTCATAAATTCACCAAATTGCACGTGAGAAAGGATGACCAATATGGCAGGGGGATGAGAACCAGTATGATAGGACTGAGGATGAGCCATCAGGTTTACAAGTAGATGATGGATGTAACATGAATGTAAGGAAGGACAAGCCAACGATTGGGTATAAGTAAAGACAGCAAAGAGTTAACTTGTACCACAAAAGCAAGATTCTAAAGGGAAAAGGATGCAGGAGTCACAGTGCAATTGGAGATTGGTTGGTATGACATTATGGGCATAGCTGAGTCTTGGCTGAAAGAGCATAGTTGGAAGCTTAACATCAAAGGATATACTTTGTATTGAAGGGACAGGCAGGAAGGCTTGGCAGTGGTGTGGCTCTATTGGTAAGAGATGGAATTACATCTTTAGAAAGAGGTGATATAGGGTCAGAGAATGTTAAATCTTTGTGGGTGCGGTTAAGAAATTGCAAAGGTATAAATTCCATTATGGGAATCATATATAGGCCTCCAAATTGTATCCAGGATGTTGGGTTAAGATTATAAAGGGAGCTGGAAAAGTTGTGTAATAGGGTGATGACACAATTGTAATGGGGAACTTCATTGTGCAAGGTGATTGGGAAAATCCGTTGGTGTTAGATTGCGAGGGAGGGAATTTGATGGCTCTTTTAGAGCAACCTGTGCTTGTACCTACTCAGGGAAAGGCTGTCTTAGATTGGGCGTTCTGTGATAACCTAGATCTTATTAGGGAGCTTAACATAAGGGAACCCTTAGGAGGCACTGGTTATAATATGATTTAATTCATATTGCAGTTTGAAAGGGAGAAGCATAACTCGCATGTATCAGCATTGCAGTGGAGTAAAAGGAATTACAGAGGCATGAGAGAGGAGCTTGCCCAGGTGGATTGGTGGAGGATTCTGATTGGGATGACAGCAGAGCAGAGATGGCTGAAATTTCTGGGAATAGTTCACAAGCTGCAGGATAGGCATGTCCCACAGAGGAAGAAGTTCTCAATTGGTAGGGTTAGGCATCCATGGCTGACAAGGGAAATGGAAGACTGCATAAAAGCCACATGGGAAATCACTGAGCAGAAGGCCATGTGGGAAGAGACGATGGTGAACATATGTACTGTGGAAGGATACATGGAGTAGTGAATCAAGGTAAGAACGTGGTCAAAGAGTCGACAAGCATTGAAACCTCAGAAGGAAGATAGTGAGAGAGAGAGTCTCACAGGACTTCTGCTGGAGAGAGGAGTAAAGCTTCTTCAAAGTCAGTATGCCTTAAAGAGACTTGATAGTGGAGTGGTACTATAGAGATGCACGAGACTGCCAATGCTGAAACCAAGAGCAACAAACTTCACCCTGTGGTTCCTCTGCATCTTACACTGTACCATTTCTATCATGCATTGGTACCTTTTGCTCCTTTCTCTTTCTCTTCCTTAGCTCTAGGCTACAATTTACTAAATATACTCAGATTCACAATTTTTCTTTCTTCTTTGTTGCTCCAGATTCTAGCATATTTAGTCTATTCTTGTGTTTCAGAAAGTGATTAATGGTAAAAACGTCCAGGAACTATTCCTACCTTGGCTGCTGGTGACTAATGGTGTTCTGCAAGGCATGGTGTTAGGACCACTTTTTACATTATATGTCAGTGATTTGGATGAGGGAATTACTGGCTTTGTGGCCAACTTTGTGGATGATACAAAGATAGGTGGAGGAGCAGGTAGCATTGAGGAAGTGGGGAGGTTTCAGAAGGACTTAGACAGATTGGGAGAATAAGCAAAGAAGTGGCTGATGAAATATAATGTAGGGAAGTGCATGGTCATGCATTCTGTCTATTTTCTAAGCAAGCAGAGAATCTGAGGTGTAAAGAGACTTTCAAGTCCTCGTGCAGGCTTCCCTAAAAGTTAACTTGAAGGTTGAGTCAGTGGTGAGGTAGGCAAATGAATTTTTGGCATTCATTTCACAAGCACTGGAATACAAAAGCTAGGATATAATGCTGTGGCTTTATAAAGCACTGGTGAGGATTCACTTGAAGTATTGTGAGCAGCTTTGGGCCCCTTATCTAAGAAAGGATGTGCTGACATTGGAAAGGGTTCTGAGGAGGTACATGAGAATGAATCCAGAAATGTAGAAAGCATGCAGCACAGTACAGGCCCTTTGGTCCACAAAGCTGTGCTGAACATGTACTTTAGAAATTATCCACGGTTACCCATAGCCCTCTATTTTTCTAATCTCCACGTACCTATCAAGGAGTCTCTTAAAAGACTCTATTGTATCCACTTCCACCAACGTCGCCGGCAGCCCATTCCACACACTCACCACTCTCGGCGTTTTTAAGAAACTTACCCCAACATCTCCTCTGTACCTACTTCTACGCACCTTAAAACTGTGCCATCCCGTATTAGCCATTTCAGCCCTGGGAAAAAGCCTCTGACTATCCACACAATCATTGCCTCTCATCATCTTGTACATCTCTATCAGGTCATCTCTCATCTTCCGCCGCTCAATGGTTATCATGTGAGGAGCACTTGTTGGCTCTGAGCCTGTACTTGAAGTAATTTAGAAGAATGGGGGGGTATCATTAAAGCCTCGCAATTGATGAAAGGCATAGACACAGTGGATGTGGAGAGAATGTTTCCCATAGTGTTGGGAATCTAGGACCGGGGGCACAACCTCTGCTCCCATTCACCCATGCAATGCTCATTCAGAAAGTAAGGAGGTATGGGATCTAAGGAGTCATTGCTTTGTAGATCCAGAATTGGCTTGCCCACAGAAGGTTAAGGGTGGTTGTAGATGGTTCGTACTATGCATGGAGGTTGATGACCAGGATGCATGGAGGTGTTCTGCAAGGATCTGTTCTGGCTCTTCCTTTTTGTAATTTTTATAAATGACCTGGATGAAGAAGTAGAACGGTGGATTAGTGATTTTGCTGATGACACGAAAATTTGGGTTGTTGTAGATAGTGTGGAGGGTTGTCAGAGGTTACAGTGGGACATTGATAGAGTGCAGAACTGGGCTGAGAAGTGGCAGATGGAGTTCAACCTAGATAAGTGTGAAGTCCAGTTTGGTAGGTCAAGTTTGAAGACAGAATATAGTATTAATGGTAAGACTCTTGGCAGTGTGGAGGATCAGAGAGATCTCGAAGTCCTTGTCCATAGGGCACTCAAAGCTGTTGTGCAAGTTGACAATGTTATTAAGAAGGCGTATGGTGTGCTGGCCTTCATCAACCGTGGGATTGAGTTCAAGAGCCATGTTACAGCTATTTAAGACATTCAGTTAGACCACATTTGGAGTACAATTTCAGTTCTGGTCACCTCACTACAGGAAGGATGTGTATACTATAGAGAGAGTGCAGAAGAGATTTATCAGGATGTTGCCTGGATTGGAGAGCATGCCTTATGAGAATAGGTTGAGTGAACTTGGCTTTGAGTGCCAGAGAATGAATGTTGACCTGATAGAGGTGTATAAGATGATGAGAGGCATTGATTGTGTGGATAGTCGGAGGCTTTTTCCCAGGGCTGAAATGGCTAACACGGGGGAGCATAGTTCTAAAGTGCTTGGAAGTAGGTACAGAGGAAAAGTCAGAGGTAAGTTTTTCCACACAGTGGTGCGTGCATGGAATGCACACCAGTGATGGTGGTAAAGGTGGATACAATAGGGTCTTTTAAGATAGGTACACAGAGCTTAGAAAAAGAGAGGGCTATGCAGTAGGCAGATACAAGGCAGTTTCCAGAGTAGGTTACATGGTTGGGACAACATTGTGGGCCGATGGGCCTGTAAAGGGCTGTAGATTTCTACGTTCTATGCAAGGGCATATAAAGTAGCAAAGGAAATTATAGGCAGTTAGTCTAAGTGGTTGGGAAAGTGTTGGAGTCTATTATTAAGGTAGATGTTTCAGGGTACAGTCGGCCCTCCTTATCCACGAATTCTGCATGCGTGAATTCAACCAACCGCGAATCGTGAAAACCCGGAAGTGTTCTTCCAGCACTTGTTTGAGCATGTACAGACTATTTTTTCTTGTCATTGTTCCCTAAACAATGCAGTATAACAACTATTTTACATAGCATTTACATTGTATTAGGTATTATAAGTAATCTAGAGATGGTTTAAAGTATACGGGAAGATGTGCGTGGGTTATTGTGGATTGGGTTCGAAAAAAATCAGAAGTTCTCTTACTAAGTAAGTCGGAACAGGTACATCCGGTATTATTTAGCATCAGTTAGTCAAACGTTTGTCTTAGTATATATTTTACCTTTCTATGCATATAAAACACTTGAGAACGTATGTTTCAGCGCTGGGCTCGGGAATGGAGGTTCCTGAGTTCAATCCGGTGACAGACCGCTCCCGAGGGGCGCTCTCCACTGTGCCGGGTTGATGTGGAGGATGAAAAACTCAAAACCCCAAAACCAATAATTAAACCACTGCATTGCTTAGTAATAATCGTACGTAGCCTAACTCTTTTCCAATAACCGATGGCGTTTCACCTCTTTCTGATCACTTTATTATTTCCATTTTATTTTCAATTGTGATTATTTTCGTGAACAGAAACACTGCGGATTCAGAGTTCTGACGCCGGGTCCTAATGTCCACTGCACTGAGACAGGTTGAATAAGGGACTTGAGCATCGGCAAATTTTGGTATCCGCGAAGGGTCCCGGAACCAATCCCTCGCGGATGAGGAGGACCGACTGTACTTGGAGTCTAATAATAAAATAAGTCAAAGTCAGCATGGTTTCTGTATAGGGAAATCTTGCCTGATGAATCTGTTACAGTTCTTCGAGGAAGTAACAGGGTGGACAAAAGAGAGGCAGTGGATGTCATTTACTTGGATTCTCAGAAGGCATTTGATAAAGTGCCACACATGACGCTGGTGTTTCAGGAAAGATATTGGCACCGATAGAGGAATGGCTGACAAGCAGGAGGCAGCAAGTGGGAATAAAAGGGGCCTTTTCTGGTTAGTGGTCAATGACTAGTGATGTTTCCCGGGTCAGTATTGGGACTGTTGCTGTTCACATTGTTTGTCAGTGATTTAGATAATGGCTTTGTGGCAAAGTTTGCAGATGGTACAAAGGTAGGTGGCGGGATAGATAGTGCTGAGGAAGTAGTGCAATTAACAACAGGACAGACAAATTGGAAGAATGAGCAAAAAAGTGGCAGATGGATTACAGTGTTGGGAAATGTACGATAATGCATTTTGGTAAAGGAATAATAGTGTGGACTATTATCTACTAAATGGGAAGAAGGTTCGAACATCAGAGGTGCACAGGGACTTAGAAGTCCTTGTGCAATGTTGGTATTTATTTCAAGGGGTATAGAATCACTACGGAAAAGGATCTTGGTGATGGTAGGGATGTCATACAGAGGATTGAAAAGCTTGAGCATGTAGATATTAAGAAAGAGGATGTGCTGGAGCTTTTGGAAGGCATCAAGTTGGATAAGTTGA
Organism: Hypanus sabinus; assembly: GCF_030144855.1. Taxonomy (NCBI): domain Eukaryota; kingdom Metazoa; phylum Chordata; class Chondrichthyes; order Myliobatiformes; family Dasyatidae; genus Hypanus; species Hypanus sabinus. Next base: position 54,968,624 of record NC_082717.1, on the reverse strand, counting down.
CGGGACCAGATGAGATGTACCCCAGGCTACTGTGGGAGGCAAGGGAGGAGATTGCTGAGCCTCTGGTGATGATCTCTGCATCATCAAGGGATGGGAGAGGCAGGATTTATGAACATTTGGAGAGGCATAATATGATTAGGAGTAGTCAGCATGGTTTTGCCTTATGAGCTGAATGAATTTTTTGAGGATATGACTAAACACATTGATGAAGGTAGAGCAGTAGATGTAGTGTATATGGATTTCAGCTAGGCATTTGACAAGGTACCCCATGCAAGGCTTATTGAGAAAGTAAGGAGGCATGGGATCCAAGGGAGCATTGCTTTGTGTCCAGAACTGGCTTGCCCACAGAAGGCAAAGAGTGGTTGTAGAAAGGTCATATTCTGCATGGAGGTCAGTGACCAGTGGTGTGCCTCAGAGATCTGTTTTGGGACCCTTATTCTTAGTGAGTTTTATAAATGACCTGGATGAGGAAGTTGAGGGATGGGTTAGTAAGTTTACTGATAACACTAAGGTTGGAGGTGTTGAGGATAGTGTGGAGGGCTGTCAGAGTTTACATCGGGACATTGATAGGATGCAAACTGGGCTGAGAAGTGGCAGATGGAGTTCAACCCAGGTAAGTGTGAAGTGGTTCATTTTGGTAGGTCAAATATGATGACAGAATATAGTATTAATTGTAAGACTCCTGGCAGTGTGGAGAATCAGAGGAATCTTGGTGTCCAAGTCCATAGGACACTCAAAACTGATGCATAGTTTGACCTGTGATTAAGAAAGCCTATGGTGTATTAGCCTTCATCAATCGTGGGATTGAGTTTAACAGTCGAGAGGTATTGTTGCAGCTATATAGGACCCTGGTCAGACCCCACTTGGAGTACTGTGCTCAGTTTTGGACACCTCACTATCGGAAGAATGTGGAAACCATAGAAAGGGTGCAGAGGACATTTACAAGAGATTGCCTGGATTGGGGAGCATGCCTTGTGAGAATAGGTTGAGTGAACTCCGCCCTTTCTCCTTGGAGCAACGGAGGACGAGAGGTTACCTGATTGAGGTGTACAAGATAATGAGAGGCATTGATCATGTGGATGTCAGAGACTCTGCCTGCCACTAAATATATATTGAATCAATGTTTGAAGCATTTCCAATTATCAGCTAGGTTGCTGGTAAACTATACAGGTGCAGGTGGACTTAAGTTATCCATTGAAGAGATTTTTATGCTGTCACCTCAGTCTCGGTGAACTTTGAAACAGTGTGCTCATTGCTGGCAGCTTCTCTCCATCGGACCTAGCTCCTCATTCAATGTTGGTGGTATTTAGTTCTGCTGCGTATTTAGATCTCACACCATGTGATGTTTGTTCTTTTACAAGGACAGACTCATGGGTTGAAAATACAAGAACTGTTTTATTTACAAATTTACAGAATGGCTTTAGCTCGACCACATTTTACTCGGGACCTTCAGCCCGCCAAAGATGTGTGTGTCTGTGTTGTTCACTTATGTCACCTCTGGTTCTGGGTGAACTGCCCACACTGCACACTGTGAACTTGAGTTCTTTATTATGTACACACATAATAAAACACTAACTTTCCCTCATAATCATTAATTCTCCCGCCATGCAAAAAAATCTATCTTATGGTGCCTTGAGTATATTTAATGAGGTAGTGCATAATGCTTCCCTGGGCAGAAAACTCCATAGATTCACTATTCTCTGAGAATAGCAGATCCTCCTTGTGCATAGGGTGCAGAGGAGATTTACAACGATGTTGGCTGGATTAGGGATAATGCCTTATGAGAATAAGTTGAATGAACTCAGACTTTTTTCCTTGGAGCGACAGAGGATGAGAGGTGACCTGATAAGAGTTGTATAAGATGATGAGAGGCATTGATCATGTAGATAGTCAGAGGCTTTTTCCCAGGGCTGAAATGGCTAGCATGAGAGGGCACAGTTTTAAGGTGCTTGGAAGTAGGTACTGAGGAGACGTCAGGGGTAATTTATTTTTACATAGAATGGTGAGTGCGTGGAATGGAGGTGGATATGATAGGGTCTTTTAAGAGACTCCTGGACAGGTTCATGGAGCTCATAAAAATAAAGCGCTAAGGGTAACCTTAGGTCATTTCTAAGTTAAGGACATGTTCGGCACAGGTTTGTGTTGTAGGTTTTCTATGTTTCTATAAAAGCAAGGAGAAAATGTTGAGTTTTTATAAGACAGTAGTCAGGCTGCGCTTGGAGTATTGTCAACAGATTTGGGCCCCGTATTCTAGAAAGGATGTGTTGTCATTGGAGAGAGTCTAGGAGGTTAGCGAGGATGATTCTGGGAATGAAGGGGTTAACATAGGAGAGTTTGGCAGCTTTAGGCCTGCACTAGCTGTAATTTAGAAGAATGCGTGCAGATCTCATTGAAACCTACAGAATGTTGAAAGGACTAGATGGGATGGATGTGGAGAGGATGTGTCCTATGATGAAGCTTACCAGATCTAGATGGCACAGTCAAAATTGAAGAGCAACCCTTTAGAACAAGGGTAAGGAGGAATTGTTTGAGCCAGAGAGTAGCAAATCTGTGGAATGCTCTGTCGCAGACTGCGGTAGAGGCCAAGTCTGTAGATATATTTAAGGCGGAAATTAGCCATTTCCTGATTGGTCAGGTCATCAAAGGGTATGGCGAGAAAGTAGTTGTATGGGGTTGATTGGGATCTGAGATAAGCCATGATGGAATGGCGGAGCAGACTTGATGGGCTGAATGACCTAATTCTGTTCCTATGGACAAATCTGGTTCTTTCATGGTAAAGTATATTAAGAGATTGTCAATTTATGAAGTTGATTGACAGGTACCCTTGCAGATTCTCATCCATTTGATGTAACAGAAAATAATTTTGAAGAATATTTAATGATTTGAATGAAGAATATTGATTGATCTTATGATTTGAAAAAGTAAGCAGTTCTTCATTTTGTGTCCACTAACAAGTTCAAATTGATTCTTATGGTTTTCATTTCTCTTTATTCAGGACATTCTTCTTATTAATGTAATCATTGAACAGATGATCTGTGATGCTGACCCAGAACTTGGTGGAGCAGTTCAGTTAATGGGGTTACTAAGAACATTGATTGACCCAGAAAACATGTTAGCCACAGCAAATGTAAGGAAGTTAAAAGATCCCTTTTTTAAATAAAGGGGCTAATTTAGTCTGATGTGAATAATCTTGTGCTTCCATTCCTAATTTTAAGTTTTCATTTGGACCAGATAGAACATATCATCAAATTGCTTCTATTTCTAATATAAATATATATAATACACACACACACACACACACACACACACACACACACACACACACACACACACGTGTGCATGTTTGCAATTACATGGCAATTACCTGCATTAATCATTCATAAGATGTGGTCTAATCTTCATCTAAGTCACAAATAATATACAAACTATAATAGACAAACACAATCTGCCTAAACTAATAACCCACAAACATTTGTACAACTTTTCGTCAATATTGAGTACACCATTTAAACAGTCACAGTCTAGGGTTAAAAAAGTATGTGAACCTCTATTTGGAGTCAGATGTTCCAATCAGTGAGATGAGATTGGAGTTATGGGTTGTAGAGGTGTCTTGCCCTATATTAAAAAAAAAGACACACAAAGTGAGGTTACTGACAGAACCTGCTCTTCTCAAGAAAGATCTGCTTATGTGCGCCATGCCTTGATTCAAACAACTTTCAGAGGACTTTAGAAGGTGGAAAAGGCAACAAAAGCATTCTAACAACCTTAGTGTTCATTTGTCCACAGTAAGAGACATTGTCTCCCTTGGACTGGGTGCCCAGCAGAGATCACATCAAGTGCACAATTGCAATGTTGAAGGTGGTGAAAAAGACCTCAAGGGTATTAGCAAAAGTCCTGCTGAAATCTTTGTTTATGTGTCTACTATAAGAAAAACACTGAACAGCAGTGTTCATGGAAGAACAATACATAAGAAACCACTGCTCTCCAAAAAAAGCATTGCTACACATCTCAAGTTTGCAAAATACCACCTTGATGTTACACAACACTCTGGTACAATGCTTTGTAGACAGAGGAGACAAAAGTTGAACTTTTTGGCAGAAATACACACTACTATGTTTGGAGGGAAAAGAGCACTGCACACAAACGCCAAAACCTCATCCCAACTGTGAAGCATGGTGGAAAGAGCATCATGGTTTAGGGCTGCTTTGCTGTTTCAGGGCTTGGACAGCTTGCAATCATTGAGGAACCACTGAATTCAAAATTGTGTCAAATTTTACAGGAGAATGTCAAGGTAACAGTCCGTCACCTGAATCTTAATAAAAGTTAGATGTTGCAACAACACAATGAAATACAAGAATAAATCAACAACAGACCGGTTTAAAAAGAAGAAAATTCATGGCTTGGAATGGCTATGTTAGAGTCTAGACCTTAACCCAATTGAGATTCTGTGGCATGACCTGAAGAGGGCTGTTCATGCAAGGTATCCAGAAATATTGATGAACTGAAAGTTTTGTATGGAGGAATGGTCCAAAATTCCTCCTTGCCATTGTGCAAGTTTGATCAGCAGCTGCAGGAAACATTTGGTGGAGGTTATTGCTGCCAAAGGAGGTTCTACCAGTTATTAAATACAAGGGTTCACATACTTTTTCCAGCCTAGACTGTGAATGATTAAACAATGTGTTCAATAAAGACATGAAAAGTACAACTGTGTGTTATTTAGGCAGATAGTGTTTGTCTATTATTGTGGCTTAGATGTAGATCAGACTACATTTTATGAGTAATTAATGCACAGAATCAGGTAATTGCAAAGAGTTCACTAACTTTTTCTTGCAACTGTATAAAGTATGCACATTCTGGGAGACCAGTATGGTATGTGTAGCATTGAAACTTGTGCTTTGAAAATTCTTGATACAAAAATTTTTAGAGCTCTTTCCAAGACTGAGGCTCTCTTCAACAATTTCTTTTTATTTTTATCTTATTCCCCTTAGGGGAAAAAAACTTAACCACTCCTTTTTCTCTCCCTCTTCTTATTCCTTTCATTTCCTTCCTTTTTCCAACCATCACCATTGCAAAGAAAGCTGTGGGCAAAGTTTTTTTAAGTAACATTCACATTGATTTGATATAGTAGGCTATATTTCTACTTTCTGTCCTTGGCTTTGACCGTGCTTGATTCCTCTTGTCTATCACAGAGCAACCACTACGTCAACAGCAGCAGCTTCTGAGTCACCAAATTATCACCACTGGTCCTCCCTGATTTACTATTCTTGCCTGTGTATTGTGCCATCTGTAAATATTTGGTTTCTTTTTGTATACTGATATTAAATTCTGTCACCCATTTGAATGATCCTTGTGTATTCACTCTTTGCAAAGATTGCCACCATTTTTTTCAGCTGAACCCCTTGTATGTCAAGGTAAATATCAACTTCCTTAGAAAAAATGCATTGTTAATTTTCCCCCTTTTTACTTTAGCATTGTGCATCTCCAGAGGAGTGATACAGTCAAAAACCGTATTTTCACTTCCTGTGCGCTCAGAAAATTCATTTTCTTATATCTAGACTACAGTTTTGCCTTGCTAGTTTGAATTCTGTTCCATGGTCTCATACAATCCAAACTTCAGTTATTTATCCTATAATGCACTAGATTCATCTAATTCTCCAATACCATCGTTAAACCATTTATCTTATTAACCTGGTAGCTGTAAATCAGATGATCTCGGGTGCAACTTACTTGCCTTGCTGCCATTCACAGCAGCAGTGTTTTTTGCTGTATTGGCATTCTACTGCAACTTGTTCCCAAAACACTGCTTCATTACTTAATTACATTGACTTTATTACTAAAAAGTAATTGTCAACTTTAAAGAATTGATAATTTAATTTTGAGCATTAGAAAGAGAAACTTAAAATATTGTATATGACATTTGCTAAATGTGAGGTTTTTAATTGAAGATTTCTTTGAGGGGAGGAAATTTAATGAAGTTAATTTAATTAAGTTTTATTTTTGTTTCTGCTTTTGTGTACTTAATGGCAATTGCTTACCAATCCAGTTGTTTTTACAATGTTCATAATTAGTTAAGATTTAAACCGTTGCAGTGATTTGACAATTTGTATACTCGAATACTGTTTTAGAGATGAGTTCTGCAGCTGTTCAAACCATGAATCATGCATATATGAAAAATGGCAGAACTTCAGTAATGAAACTATTAAAGGATTGACTAATGACCAGTGTATTCTTGCCATTTTTGTTAGAAAACTGAGAAAACAGAGTTCCTCAGCTTTTTCTACAAGCATTGTATGCATGTTCTAAGTGCTCCTTTGCTGGCTAATACAGATGATAAATGCAGCTATAAAGGTAAGTTTCAAACTGATGTGTGTTAAAGTCCTCTTTTCTATAAAGCATACTGAAAACCTTTCAATATTAACTTTGTCTGAAAATTGTAATTTTTCTCATTTGGAATTTTTTTTTTCTCTATAATCATGTTTTCTTTGATACATAAATTCAGTCAATGTGCTCTTTCCTTGTTTAAGAACCAGTCATTGACAGATAGCTTTCATTGACAATCTTGACGTTATCACTGGGCTGATCTTAAAGGAAAATGGCAAAGTAGTCTTGATGCAGGACTTACTCAATTTGACACCTTCCACACATACTGCATAATCCACTGAATTCCTGCAGTATATTTGTTTGTTGGCAAAGTAGAGTTTGCTCCCCCACCAGAAAATACAAATAGCTTTACAAGGAAGAAACAGGAAGAGAGCATTCATTCTGTTTCTTGTTTCTTCAGACCCAACCCCATCCACCATAGCAACAGGGATTCTGAGGAGCAGACAGTAGGCAGATTTTGAAAAGGTGCAAAAATAACTGGGTGGTTGTTGTGAGAGACTTTATCTGTCCTAACGTTTAAAACACCTCGTTAGTGCAAGAGGTTTACATGTGCAACATTTGTTAGGTGTGTTGAATGATTCCTGACACAGTATGTGGATGGGCCATCTAAAGGAGAGGATCTAGTATGAGGCAATGAAGCAGGTCAGGTGACAGATTTGTCAGTGGGTGAGTATTTCAAATACAGTGACTGCAAGTCCCTGATCTTTATAATAGGCTTGCACATTTGTTATATTGTCGGGGGGTGGGGGAAGAGGGGGTTCAATTACAGGAAGGCAAAATATGCTATTAGGCAGGAACTGGGGAGCAAAATTAGGAATGGATGTAATTGGAAAATGCAAAATGGAAGTGTGGAGGTTGGTTAGGGTGCACTTGTATGGGGTTTTATAAAGGTTTGTCCTATTGAAGCAGGGGTAGATGGTAGGGTGAAGGAACCATGGTTGACAAGGGATGTGGAACATCTAATCAAGAGGAAGAAAGAATTATATTAGGTGTAGGAAGCAAGGATCAGACCGAGCTTTTGTGAGTAAAATGGTTGCCAGTAAGGTGCTAAAGAAGAGACTTAAGAGAGTTGGAAGGGTACATGAAAAGGCCTTGTAAGTAGGGTTAAGGAATTGGATTTGAGTCGTCATCCTGCTCTGCAGGACCAATCAGTGATAAAAGCAGTAATATTGCCTTGAGTTTGAGAAGGTAAGGGAGAACTTTATAAGCTATTTGCATTAGTAAGTAGCACATAATTTTGAGAATGTGACTAAGCACATTGATGAAGGAAGCGCAGTAGATGTAGTGTATATGGGTATCAGCAAGGCATTTGATAAGGTACCCCATGCAAGGCTTATTGAGTAAGTAAGGAGGCATGGGATCCAAGGGGACATTGCTTTGTGGATCCAGAACTGGCTTGCCCACATTAGGCAAAGAGTAGTTGTAGACAGGTCATATTCTGCATGGAGGTTGGTCACCAGTGGAGTGCCTCGGGGATCTGTTCTGGGACCCTTACTCTTTGTGATTTTTATAAATGACCTAGATGAGAAAGTGAAGAGATGGGTTAGTAAGTTTACTGATAACACTAAGGTTGGAGGTGGTGTGGATAGTGTGGAGGGCTGTCACAGTGGAACATTGATAGGATGCAAAACTGGGCTGAGAAGTGGCAGATGGAGTTCAACCCAGATAAGTGTGAAGTGGTTCGTTTTGGTAGGTCAAATATGATGGCAGAATAAAGTATTAATGGTAAGACTCTTGGCAGTGTGGAGGTTCAGAAGGATCCTGGGGTCCAAGTCCATAGGATGCTCATAGCAGCCGCGCAGATTGACTCTGGGGTTAAGAAGGCGTACGGTGTATCGGCCTTCATCAATCGTGGAATTGAATTTAGGAGCCAAGAAGTAATGTTGCAGCTATGTAGGACTCTGTTCAGACCCCACTTGGAGTACTGTTCTCAGTTCGCCTCACTATAGGAAGAATGTGGAAACCGTAGAAAGGGTGCAGAGGAGATTTACAAGGATGTTGCCTGGATTGGGGAGCATGCCTTATGAGGCATGAGTTGAGTGAACTCGGCCTTTTCTCCGTGGAGCGACGGAAGGTGAGAGGTGAAGTGGTTGCCACAAGAGGACACAGATTTAAGGTGCTGGGGAGTAGGTACAGAGGAGATGTCAGGGGTAAGATTTTTACTCAGAGTGGTGAGTGCGTGGAATGGGCTGCCGGCAACAGTGGTGGAGGCAGATATGACAGGATCTTTAAGGAGACTTTTGGATAAGTATATGGAGCTTTGAAAAACAGGGCTATGGGTAAGCCTAGTAATTTCTAAAGTAGGGACGTGTTTGGCACAACTTTGTGGGCCGAAGGGTTTTCTGTGTTTCTATGTTAATATTCACCAGTGAGAGGGACCTTGACAAGTGTGAGGACAGCATAGAACAGGCTAATGTGCTGGAGCATATCAACATTAAAGAAAGTGAATGTACTGGAACTTTTGAAAATATTAGGATAGAAGTCCCAGAGGCCAGATGGATTATACCCCAGGATACTAAGGGAAGTGAGGGAAGAGATTGTTTGCCTTTTGCCAAGATCTTTGCATCCTCACTAGCTCTAGAAATAGTACCAAAAGATTGGATGGTGACAAATATTATTCCTTTGTTCAAGAAAAGTTATGGGGATAATTCTGGGAATTGTAGACAAGTAGGACTTGCATCAGTGGTGGGCAAACTAATGAAGAGGAGTCTTAGAGTCAGGATTTATGAGCATTTGGAGAAATATAGTCTGATTAAGGGTAGTCAGCACAGGTCATGCCTCACGAGCTTGATAGAGTTCCTTGAGGATGTGACAAAATTTATGAAAGTAGAGCAGTGGGTGTCATATATACAGTGCCTATAAAAAGTATTCACCCCCCCCCCCCCCGAAATTTTCACATTTTATTGTTTTACAACATTGAATTATAGTGGATTTAGTTGTGTTTTACACTGATCAACAGGAAAGACTCCTTTGTTCAAAGTGAAAACAAATTTCTACAAATTGGTCTAAATTTATTGCAATTATTAAACACAATACTTGATTGCATAATTACCCCCTTCAAGTCAATGTTTAGTAGATGCACCTTTGGCAGCAATTACAGCCTTAAATCTGTGGATGGGTCTCTTATCACCTTTGCATCTCTGAACACTGCAATTTTTCCCCATTCTACTTTGCAAAACTGCACAAGTTCTGTCAGATTGTATGGGGTTCATGAGTCATGGGTCTCCTGGTGGCTTCACTCAGTTTTTGAGGACAGCCTGTTGTGGGCAGATTTACAGAGGTGCCATATTTTTTCCATTTCTTGATGATTGACTGAACTGTGCTCCCAGGGATATTCAATGACTTGGAAATCTTGTATCTATCTCCTGACTTGTGCTTTTCAATAATCTGTTTGTGGAGTGTTCTTTTGTCTTCATGGTGTAGTTTTTACCAGGACTCTGACTCACCAGCAGTTGGATCTTCTAATACAGGTGTATTTTTTGCTACAATCATATGAAACACCTTGACTGTACACAAGTGATCTCATTTAACTAATTATATCTTTTCTAAAACCAGTTGGCTGCACCAGTGATGATTTGATGTGTCAAATTAAAGGGGGTGAATACTTCAGCAGTCAATCATTTTGTATTTGTAGTCAATTTAGATCACTTTGTAGAGATCTGTTTTTGCTTTGATATAAAAGAGTCTTTTTCTGTTGATCAGTGTCAAAAAAAAAGCCAAATTAAATCCACTGTGATTTAATGTTGTCAAACAATAAAACATGAATATTTCCAAGGGGATGAATACTTTAGGTTCTCCATGGTAGGCTCATTCTGAAAGTCACAAAACATAGCATCCAGGGAAACATGCTGTATGGATTCAGAATTGGCTTGATAATAGAAAGCAGGAGTTTGAAATAGATGGAATGTCTTCTGCTTGGAGATTGTGGCCATTGGTGTCTGCAGGGATCTATTTTGGGACACCTCTTTATGAATGTAATAAATGACTTGGATGATGAAGTGGAAGGATGGTTTAGTATGTTTGCAGATAACATGAATTTTGTTGGTAGTGTGGGTTGTGTAAGAGCTTGTAGGTTACAATGGGACGTTGTTAGGAGCCAGAGCTGGGATAGTAAGTGGCAGATGGAATTCTGTCTGAAAAAGTGTGAAGTGATATATAAATCCCTCAAAGTGTTTCTCTGTAAGATGATGCAGTTTTAAGAAGGCCTATGGTGTGTTGGCTTTTGTTAGGAGACTTAAGTTTGTGAGTTGCAAGGTAATGCTACAGCACTTTAAAACCCTGGTTGGACTACACTTGAGTATAGTGTTCAATTCTGATTGCCTATAAGAAGGATGTGGAAGCCTAGCGAGGGAGCATAGGAGATTTTTCAGGATACTACCTGGCCTAGAGAGCATGTCTTAGGAGGAAAGGTTGAGTGAGCTTGGTCTTCTCTTTGGAGCGAAGGGGGATGAGAAGTGATTTGATAGAAGTGTATAAGATGATGAGGCATAAATAGAGTGGACATTTTCCCCAGGGCAGAAATAGCTCCTACAAGAAGGCATAATTTTAAGGTGAATGGCAAAAAGTATAAGTGGGAATGTCAGGATGGTTTTTCACACGGAGTGGTGGCTGTATGGAATGGACTGCCAGGAGTGGTGGGAGAGGCAGATACATTATTTACATTTCAGGGACTCTTAGATCGGCATGTGGGTGAAAGAAAAATGTGAGGTGTGATTGATTCTGGAGTAGGTTGAAAGGTTAACGCAACATCATGGTCCAAAGGGCCTGTGCAGCACTGTTGATGTTCTCTAAGCTGTACACCTTCCTGGCTTGGAAACGTAATTTGAATTTTCTATAAAGGCTGAATGAAAACTTTGTGGAAATACTTAAGTGCCAAATTACTCCCATCCACCATCTCAAGAAACAGTAGTGTTGGGCATTGTGTACTGGCCTTCCAGACAATGTTCACCTACTGTATCATGCATGTAGAGTGAATAATTCTATCAGTTGAATTCTGAATTGTGTTTTCTGAATGGATAATTCTAACTTGGTTTTGAGAACCAATTTATCATTGAATCTCAGTAACATTACTCTTTCTTTGCCTATTAGATGCCGTTGTGGACAAATCAAACATGAATATTACTCTTTGTTCTGGTAAGTTAGATTTTAAGATTGAATAACTTGTAGCTTTAATAATATTTATTATGGATTTTAAATTTCAACATTTTACAATTACAATTCATTCTGAGTTGATCAGTTTTGTGTATAGACACTTACTGATTTGAATGGTAAATTAAAATAGACTGCCTGCACAAAATGCTATTTTATACTATGCTACTACTATAGCAAACTACTATGCTAGTAGTTAACTTTCTTTTTTGTAAGAAATGTTTTGCCAATAGTGCTGCCAAATAGCACAAACTGAACTGTAGACTTTCCAATTAATTTTAGTTCATCCAATATTGACTATAGAGCAGTTTTATATTTGAATTTTATTTGTAAGTGTCAAGCACCATCAGTACGTAAACCTATGCATTATGATAACAAACCGTTTGGATGGCCAAATTTCATTTTTGGGTCAAAGGTGAGTTGTTTGATGTAAGCATAACTCAAGCGATATTAATATGTGACTTCATTGATTTTAGTCTTTGTAGCTGAAGAATTGGCTGACAGAAATATGTATTTGTGTGCATACTGATCAATAGGCAACTTGTATACTATAGCAGGAGATCAACAAGCCTTTGCCAGCTCTTCAGGAGAACCATCCAATTAACACACAAAATGCTGACAAAAACTAGCCAGGTCAGGCAGCATCTATGAAAATGAATAAACAGTCAGGATTTCAGGCCCAGGCCCTTCATCAGAACTGGAAAAGAAGGGGAAGAATGCCCTAATAAGAAGGTGGGGGGAGGGAAAGGAATACAAGCTAGAAGGTAATAGGTAAACCAGGAAAGTGCGGAAGGGGTGGGGGATGAAGTAAGAAGCTAGGATATTACAGGTTGGAAAGGTAAAGAGCTGGAGAAGAAGGAATTGGAGAGGAGAATGGACCATGGCAGAAAGGGAAGGAAGAGAGGCACCAGGATGAGGCGATAGGCAGGTGAGGAAAAGAGGTAAGCAGCCAGAGTGGGGAATTGAAGAAGAAGAGAGGGGAAGGCAGAAATTGGAAGTTGGAGAAACCAGTGTTCATGTCATCAGGTTGAGGTAGCCCAGACAAAATGTGTGGTGTTGCTCCTCCAAATTCAGAGTGTCCTGATTGTGGCAGAAGAGGAGGCCATGGAAAGACTTATTCGAATGGGGAATAGAATTGAAATGGTTGAAATGGAAATTGTGCATTTTGCGGATGGAGTGAAGGTGCTGCAGTTAATTCTATTGTCATACAGTCTTACAAACTTGCTGCAGTCATCTTCTTACCTTAGCAAATTCAGTTATTAGACAAACCTTCTCTTTGCAAATCTTTATTGACCCCTTCGCATTGAAAGTTTATGCAATCCAGTAGAATTGATTTCCACTTACTTTTCCTCTCTGAAATTAAAGTAGCAAAATTTGAACTTAACTGCTGTATCACCACATTATTAATTTTCTATCAATTCATTTGGCCCAAGGAGTAATCCAGAGGTTTAATCTCTTAGTTAATTAACTGCCCAGAGAACCTCAACCTTTTCTACCATTTTGTTGGTATTGAAATGGACTTTTGATTCCAGCTGGAGACGCTCATGGAGTGAGTACCGTTTTGGATTCGCTCCATAACCTTTACTTTTTTTAACCTTTGATCACCCTTATTCAGCTTATTTTTATCTATACCGAAAGTTTCTTTATTCTTTTTTTTTGGATTTACTGCCAAGAGTTTGTTGTGAACTTTTGAAGATATGCAAACAGAAATGTCTCTCAGGTCTAAGGGACGGGATCCCGGACGTAATCCGAACGGTAACGGAAAAAAGCAGGCTCCGACACAACAAACACAATTAACTTTTGAATTGTTTATGGAGGTTTTGGATAAAAAATTTGCTGAACTACAACAATTTTTTAAAGAAGATATAAAGGCTTTTCAAGAGTACATGGTTAAGACGGATTTAGTAATTAAACAGCAACAAGCTCTTATTGCGTCTCTGCAAGAAGAAGCTCGGAAGCGCAACAGGATTTAATTTCGACCATTAAGCTGATGGAAGCCCTTAAAGCCAAGAGTGACGATTTTGAGAATCGGTCCAGAAGACAGAACTTACGTATACTTGGTCTTCCAGACGGCATAGAAAAAGATGACCCTTCGAAATATTTTGCTCAACTTTTAAAAGAAGTGTTTCCGACAATTTTCCCGAATAACCCCCCTTTATTGGATCGGGCACATAGAATTCGGCGTCGATCACCGAGTGTTACAGACAAACCTTCGGTGGTAATTGTCCGGTTCCATTATGTACATGACAAAGAGCAAGTTATAAGAGCAGCTCGTCGGGTAGGAATGATTAAAATCAAAGATTTTTGCTTCCGCCTGATCGAAGATTTTAGTTCAGATCTTTTAAAAAGAAGGCTTCTTTTTAAACCGTTGATGGCTGAATGTTATGAGAAAAATCTGAAACCTGCGCTTCTATACCCTGCGAAGCTTCGAATTTCTCCATCGAATGCTCCACGACAAGTTTTCCTTTCAACTTCAGAAGTGAGAAAATATCTGGAGGAGAACTTCCCTACTGCTACAGACACCAGTCTTTAATAAATGAATGATTCTGATCGTGTAAGGTGGTTCTCGATCTCTTAAACCAGAATTATAATCTGGTTATTGGTGTAGGTTCATCCTACACTTTATACTCAAGTTAAAGTGTGTTTGCGTCATGTTAATTGTTTTGCCTTATACACTTTAATCATTTAACTACATACTTGTCTATTAACTTTGTTCCTTCGAAGGTATATTTTTAATTCTTTGAAGGTAAATTTTTCCTTGATTAAGATGGTGGTTTTTTGGAAAAGGTTTTTGGTTTTGCTTAAGATGGCATTATGTTTATATTTTTCGCGTTTCTTCCATACAATGCATCGGTTATCTTAGCTTAAATATTTTTTGTTTTGTCTGGGCCAGAGCCCGAGTTATAATTGTTTTTTAGTGATTATATTTTTATTCTTTTTACAACTAACTATACTTAGAAATATGGTTTTTATTATAGCGATTTTATTTTTAAAGTTGGGGTGATTCTTTTATATATATCCTTTTTATATGGAGTGTTCTTCAGCTGACATGGGGGTAGGATTAGTCTTACTTTTTCTCTTTTTAAGTCATATTTTGGCTTTTTCTCTTTTTCTCGGGGGGTGGGGGGGATGGTCTGTTTTCTAATTCTATTTTTTTTGTACCAGTTTGTGTTAGTTTTTTTATTCGGGCTGTTTTTGAACTTCAAATATGTCTGTGTTGTCGTCACTTCCTGGTCTTCTCACTACTTTTGTTCCTCTTCCGGGTGCATGAGTTTATAAGTTGGTTAACCCTTTCTATACCAAAGGGTTGATTATAGAATTATGGCTCAGACCATTAATTTTGTGTCTTGGAATACTAATGGTTTAAATCATCCAATTAAACGAAAGAAGATTTTCAAAGTATTCCAAAGACTTAATGCTCATATCATTTTTGTACAAGAAACTCATGTGAGGAGGGAGGACAAATTTCGTTTTTTTAGATTTTGGCGGGGTCAACAGTATCACGCAAATTCGAATGCTAAAGTAAAAGGAGTTTCAATTTTTATTGACTCCTCTATTTCATTTGTTCAACATGATATTTTTTCGGATCCGAATGGCAGATTTTTGTTAATTACGGGTTTACTTTGTAATAAAAAGGTTGCTTTGGTTAATGTTTATGCTCCAAATGTGGATTGTCCTGACTTTTTTAAGTCTTTATTTACTTCTTTACCCAATCTAAACGAATATAAGTTAATAATGGGTGGTGACTTTAATTGTTGTTTAAATCCTCTGATGGATAAATCTTTATCTATTCAGACTTTACCTAATAAGTCGGCCACTTGTATTAACTCTTTTTTGACTGACAATGGAGTTTTTGATATTTGGAGATTCCGGTATCCTAATGACAAAGAGTTTTCTTTTTTCTCACATGTTTATCACTCTTATTCAAGAATTGATTATTTTTTTGTAGACTCTTGATTTATTCTATTGGTAATCAGTTGTAACTATGATATTATAGCTATCTCTGATCATGCTCCGTTATTACTTTCTATGAAATTTACGGATACAGCTTCTAATGCTAGACAATGGCGATTTGACTCTACCTTGTTGCAAGACTCTGACTTTATAAAATTTATGGAGGAGCAGATCGACTTCTTCTTCTCAACTAATTCTACAGATGATATTTTCTGCGGAACACTTTGGGACACTTTTAAAGCTTATATACGTGGACAGATTATTTCTTATTCTGTTGGTTTGAGGAAACGTATCAAGATGGAAACTCTTTTATTGGTTGATAAAATTTAAGAGATTGATAAGAAATATTCGATTGCTCCTAGTAAGGAGCTTTACAAACAAAGGGTTGAACTTCAAATGGAACATAGTTTATTACTTACATCCTCGATTGAAAATCAATTAATGAAAACTAAATCTGATTTTTATATACATAGTGATAAATCTGGTAAACTGTTAGCTAGTCAATTGAAGAATGCTCTGGTTAAACGTCAAATCACTAAGATTGGTCAGCAGAATGGGAATCTGACAGTTAATCATGATGAGATAAATAAGGCATTTCAAGATTTCTATACCTCCCTGTATCAATCTGAATTTCCTCAAGATTATAATACCATGTCTGATTTTCTTGGAAAATTAAATTTTCCAAGGTTATCATCTGATGATCTTTTGATATTGGATACTCCTATTACGGATGTAGAAATTAAGGGGGCTATTTCCTCAATGAATTCTGGGAAAGCACCGGGTCCAGATGGTTATACAGTTGAATTTTTTAAATTTTTTTCCGCTACTCTTTCCCCTTGGTTAGGTAAGGTTTTTGAGGAGGCCATTAGATTAGGGAATTTGCCACAATCTTTTTATAGAGCTTCCATTTCTCTAATATTGAAGAAAGATAAAGACCCTATTAATTGTGCTTCTTATAGACCTATATCTTTATTGAATGTAGACTCCAAGATTTTTTCTAAGTTACTGGCATCTAGATTGGAGAAGGTATTACCCAAAATTATTTCAGATGATCAAACTGGCTTTATTAAAAATCGTTATTCTTTTTTTAACATTAGGAGATTGTTGAATATTGTTTATACTCCCTCACATGATACTTCAGAATGCGTGATTTCATTAGATGCGGAGTTGACAGAGTTGAATGGCCTTACTTATTTAATGTGTTGGAGAAGTTTAATTTTAGTCGGATATTTATATCATGGATTAAATTGATTTATCATACTCCAGTAGCCTCAGTGGTTACCAATAATCAAAGATCTCCCTTTTTTCGCCTATTTCGGGGCACTAGACAGGGATGTCCTCTTAGTCCATTACTATTTAACATAGCCTTAGAACCTTTGGCAATTGCCATCAGACAATCACAGGATATTTTGGGTATTAATCGTGGGACAGATATTCATATGTTATCTTTGTATGCAGATGATTTATTACTATTCATTTCTAACCCGGAGAAATCCATTCCAGCAGTTTTATCATTATTAGCTCAATTTAGTGAGTTTTCTGGGTATAAGTTAAATCTTAATAAAAGTGAATTGTTTCCATTAAATAAACGGGTCCCAATTTATGGAAATTTACCCTTTAAATTAGTTAATGACTCTTTTACTTATTTAGGGATCAAAATCACAAAAAACCATAAAGATTTATTTAGATTTAATTTTTTACCCTTAATTGATCAGATTAAAGGTTTGTTTACTAGGTGGTCACCTTTGTCTCTATCCCTAATAGGTAGGATTAATGCTATTAAGATGGTTATTTTACCTAAGTTTTTATATATTTTTCAAGCGATACCAATTTTTATCCCGAAATCTTTTTTTACTAATGTTGACTCTAAAATTTCTTCATATATATGGCAGTATAAAAATCCCAGGTTAGGTAAAACATATTTACAGAAGACAAAAAAGGAAGGCGGGTTAGCATTACCTAATTTCAGATTTTACTATTGGGCAGTTAATATTAGATATTTGTTATGTTGGTTGAAAGATGGGGGTGGATCTTTTGGCCCTTCTTGGGTGAGTTTAGAAACTAAATCGGTATCAGCTTATGCTTTGGGTTTTATTTTAGGGACTTCTCTCCCTTTTGCTCTTTCTAAATTGCCGAAACGAATTGACAACCCAATAGTTAAACATACATTGCGTATATGGTTTCAATTTCGGAGATTTTTTGGGTTGACTCAATTCGTTTTAAATAGTCCTATTGTATCTAATTGTTTTTTTCACCCTTCCATTATAGATCAAGCTTATTCAGCTTGGAAAACTAAGGGATTACTAAGATTTTCTGATTTATTTTTAGATAATTGTTTCATGTCTTTTGAACAATTATCCAACAAATATAACTTGCCGAGATTTCATTTTTTTAGATATTTACAGATTAGACATTTTTTAAGTTCTGTACTCTCTACGTTTCCAAATTTTGTGCCTTCAGATATTTTGGAGAGTTTATTTGAATTAGACCCTTTTCAAAAAGGGCTTATTTCAAAACTTTATTATATAATTATGAAGATACGTTCAGAGCCTCTTTATAAGACTAAACAGGATTGGGAAAGAGAGCTTAGTTTTAGTATTTCTAGTGAGAATTGGGATAGAATTCTTCAATTAGTTAATACATCATCGTTATGTGCCAAACATTCACTAATACAATTTAAGGTCGTACATAGGGCCCATATGTCCAAGGATAAATTAGCTCATTTTTACTCACATATAAGTCCTATTTGTGTCATTCTGAAATTGCATCTTTAACTCACATGTTTTGGTCTTGTTCATTTTTGGAGAAATATTGGAAAGATATTTTTGATATTATTTCTGTGGTTTTGAATATTGATTTACAACCTCATCCTATTACTGCAATTTTTGGTTTACCAATGTTAGATTCACTGCATTTATCTTCTTCAGCCCGTCGAATGATTGCATTTCTAACTCTGATGGCTAGAAGATCTATATTGTTGAATTGGAAAGAAATCGATCCTCCCACTGTATTTAATTGGTTCTCTCAAACTATGTTATGTTTAAATTTAGAAAAAATTAGAAGTGGTGTTTTTGAGACTTCTATTAAATTTGAAAAGTTATGGAGACCATTTATTCAACATTTTCATATGATGTAATATGACCCTGTGCCAAGTTCATTTGATTTCCCAGCTTTCAGGTTATGTATTTTGAGAGGACCGGAAGTGATGGCATTGATGAATACTTATTTTTGTGAGATATTATAAACAGCCCGCTTTTTTTTCCCTTCTCTTTTGTTTTTTTTTCTTTTATATTACTTATTAGTTATAGTTATTAGATTAGATTAGCTAGTTCTGCATTATATAAATTTTTTTTTGTTTTTTTTTCTTTCTTTTTTCTGTTTTTTTTATATTATACATTATGAAATATTTAGATTTACTATGTCCATACATATATCTTATGGCTTATGTCTTGGTAAACTCATTTATATTGTAACTATTATGTATGTTTTTTTTTCATATGTAATGGAATGTGTATGTTGGTAATTTCTTTATCAATATATCATCTGTATTCTGTCCATATTACTAATATTAATAAAAAGATTTAGAAAGAAAGAAAAGAAAAGAAAAGAAATGGACTTTTGAATCTTCGTCTTTACTTCTAGGATATTTTATAGCCAGTCTGTTCTATTTTTGACTCTGCTGTTAAGAAGAGGACATATCCTAAAATCACATCAGCAATCAAGGGAACTGTAAAATCTCATATAACCGTTTCTGTCTACACCTTTCTCCTTGCTTTCTGTTTAACTGGGCAATGCGTGATGCAATGGGGTTCGCTTTGGCTGCACTCCTTAGAGCAGGGTTGGTAAACCTATAGCATGCATGCTCGAAATGGCATGCAAAAGTTTTGTTGGCACAAGGCAATAGTTCCCAAAAGATAATGATTATTGTTACTGCAAAATGAAGCAGCAAATTAATTTTTACAGCCCAAGAGCAGTGAAATGTTTTCACGGGCGTCCATAATTATTGTTACTAATTTATTAATTAGGAATATCTGGTTGAAGTTACAAAGGCACACAAGAAATTTTTAGAAGATTATTGTCAAATTGGGAACATGCTCTCAAAAATGTTGGCCACCCCTGCCCTAGGAGAACCCTCTTCCTCCATCCAGTGAGGGGACAGATGGATGTTTACTGAACGTGTATCATAAACATGATTTTGAAGATGTTGGAAATGTAGAGCAACACTCAGCAGGTCAGGCAACATCTACGAAAAGGGATAAATAGTTCAAGACCTTTCATCAGGACTGGAAAGGAAGTGGGCAGAAGCCAGAGTGAGAAGGTGGGTGCAGGGAAAGGTTGTAGTCTGGGGGGGGGGGGGGGGGAGGAATTTCCAGTTGTTAGAGAAGTTGATGCTGAATGTGAGGTGTAGCTCCAACCTGAGTTAGGCCTCATGATAGCCATGGACAGACATAACAGAATGTGATTGGAAAGTCAAATTGAAATAGGCAGCCACTGGGAAATCTTGCCTCTAGTGGCGGGCAGAGTGAAGGGGTTCAACAATGCTGCCCCTAAATCTGCATAAGGTCTCAATAATGTTGAGAAGGAATACCAGATTCAATAGGTGACCCCAACAGACTTTCAGGCAAAGTAACACCTCACCTGGTAGTACTGTTTGGAACCATGAATGATGGTGGGCAGGATGTGTAAGTGTAGAACTTGTCAGGCTTGTAGGAGAAAGATCAGTAGACATACATTGTGTCAAACTGATATAGACATCTTTCCACTAAGCACCATCCCCCACTCTGCGCTTTCCTTGGGGATCTCTAGTCACTCCCTTGCCAACTTGTCCATCCCCAACTATGATATCATAATTCCAGATGGTTATTCCATCCCCTTTTTCATGATACTTCCTGCATTGACATATGCGCAGCTCGGGGCATTAGTCACACCATGAATAGCCTTTTGATTCCTGACTTTGAAGTTTTGAAAGCATCTGTCTCCACAACCTCTCCACTATCTGTTCTGCCACCCTTGTTCCCATCTCCCTGCAGCTCTAGTTTAAACCCCTCTGCGCAGCAGTAGCAAACCTTCCCACTGGGTTATTAGTCCCCTTCCAGTTCTGGTGCAAACTGTTTCTTCTGTACAGGTCCCACCTTCCCTGGAAGAGAGCCTAATGATCCAAAAATCTTATGCCCTCTCCCCTACACCAATTCCTTAGCCACATGTTAAACTGTAATCTTCCTATTTCTGGCCTCACTAGGATGTGGCACAGGTAGCAGTAATGAGATCACAACCCTGGAGGTCCTGCCTTTTAACTTAGCACAAATGTCAGCTGTTTATTTTCCTCCATAGATGTTGCCTGACTTTTCCTGTTCCTCCAGTATTGTATGTGCACTGCTCTTGAATATATATTTCTACGTTAGCACAGAAAAATGCTATTCAGTCCATTAAATCTGCTGTGCAGGGATTTCCAGGGAAGCAATCTTATGTGTCCCATTTGCCTCCTTTGTTTTCTTGTAACTGATTCTCTCTTGAATAAATATCCATCATATCCCCTTTCATTCAATATTTCTATTAACTTCTGTTCAAGTAATTCACACGTCAATACACAGGTAAGTAGTACTTAGGGATATCAAAGGAAATAGCAGCACTATGCATTAACAGAGAAAAAATGCTAACAAGATCAGAACAAAAGACATACACTACACCTGACCCTGAGGGGGACCAATATCCTAGCAGGCAGGTTTGCTAGAGCTGTTCGGGAGGGATTAAACTAATTTGGCATGGAGTTGCGAACCAGAGTTCATTGATTTATTTATTGAGATACAGCACAGAATAGGCCCTTTTGGCCCTTTGAGCCACGCCACCCAGCAGTTCCCCAATTTAATCCTAACCTAACCATGGGACAATATGCAATGACCAATTAACCTACCAAGAGTTCATCTTTGGACTGTGGGAGGAAACTGGAGCACCCAGAGGAAACCCACACAGTCATGGAGAGAACATACAAACTCCTAGAATGGTGGAAGTTGAACCTGGGTTGCTGGTATTGTAAAGTGTTGTGCTAACCACTACACATGTGCCAGAGTGATACGGTAATCGGTATACAAGTAGATGCAGTGTGATTTGTGACTGAGAGGAAGGACAGGCAGATGATAGGGCAAACTTACAGTTAATGGGATGAGCTGAAGTGCAGCCTGGGAGCAAAATTGAAAAGTATGATAAATACAGGACTGAAGTTTTTATATTTGGTTGCAGGCCATATACAGTATAAGGTAGATGATCTTGTAACTTAATTAGAAATTGGCAGTAGATATCATGGAGTCATGGCTGAAAGAAGATCTGGGAGCTTAGCATCCAAAGATGCACATTGTATCAAAAGGACAGGCAGGTAGGCAGAGGGGTGGGGTGGTTCTGTTGGTAAAAAATGAAATCAAATCATTAGAAAGAGGTGGCATAGGGTTGGAAGTTGTAGCGTCCTTGTGAGTAAAGTTAAGGGTAAAATGATGCTGATGGGAGGTATATACAGACCTGTGAAGAGTTGTCAGGTTGTGGGGTACAAATTACAACAGGAAATGGAAAAGGCATGTAAAAGGGGCAATGTTGCGATAGTCATGGGGGATTTTAATATGTGGGTAGTTCGGGGAAAATCAGGTTAGTGCTGGATTCCAAGAAAAGGAATTTGTAGAATGCCTACAAGATGGCTTTTGAGAGCAGCTTGTATTTGAGCCCACTAGACAATTGAGAACTGGGTGTTGTGTAATGAACCAGAATTGATTAGGGAGCTTGAGGTAAATGAACCTTTGAGGCAGTGATTGATCATAATGTAGAATTCACTCTGACATTTGAGAGTGAGGAGATAAAGTTAGATGTATCAATATAACAAAGGACTAAAGCGAATTACAGGGGCATGAGAGAGGAGCTAGCCAAAGCTATCAAAGCAGGGATGATGGCAGAACAGCAATGACTGGAGTTTCTGAGAGCAATTCAGAAGGGCCAGAATAGATGCATTCCAAAGATGAAGGAATGTTCTGGAGGGAGATTGATGAAACAGTGGCTGACAAGGGAAGTCAAAGTCAGCATAAAAGCAAAAGAGAGGGCAGAAAATATAGGGAAAAAAACAATAGGAAGTTAACAGGATTGGGAACCTTTTTTAAAAAAAAAACAATGCAATTGAAAAGTCAGGAGAGAAAGGATGAAATTATGAAGGTAAGCTAGCCAATAATATCAAAATAGATGCTAACGGTTTTTTCAAAGAGCGGTATATTGGACTGCTGGAAAATGATGCTGGAGAGGTAGTAATGGGGGTACAAAACCTAAGTATTTTTTAGCCGTCTTCACTGGGAAGACACAAGCAGTATGCCAGAAATTCAAGACTGTCAGGAGGCAAATGTGAATGTATTAGCTATTTCTAAAGAGAAAGTGCTTGGGAAGCTGCAAAGTCTGAAGGCAGGTAAGTTACCTGGACCAAATGGACTACGCATAAGGGTTCTGAAAGAGGTAGTTGAAGAGAATGTGGCGGTAATGATCTTTCAAGAATCACGAGATTTTGGCATGGTTCTGGAGGAGTAGAGAAGTGCAAATGTCACTCCACTCTTCAAGAAGGGAGGAGGCAGAAGAAAGAAAATTTAGGCCAGTTAGTCTGACCTCAGTGGCTAGGAAGATGTTGAAGTTCATTGTTAAGGATGATGTTTTGGGGCACTTGGGAGCACATGATAAAATAGATGAAAGTCAACATGGTTTCCTAAGAGATATCTTGCCTGACAAATCTGTTGGAAA
Organism: Hypanus sabinus; assembly: GCF_030144855.1. NCBI lineage: Eukaryota > Metazoa > Chordata > Chondrichthyes > Myliobatiformes > Dasyatidae > Hypanus > Hypanus sabinus. The sequence continues at coordinate 54,945,383 of NC_082717.1, read as the reverse complement.
AATCAAGTAGGATAGATGAAGGAAAGTCAATGGATGGGGTTCATTTGGATTTTCAGAAGGCCTTTGTCAAGGTGTCGCACATGAGGCTGCGTAACACGATAATAGCCCATGGTATTACAGGAAAAATACTAGCAAGAATAGAACAAACACAAGGACATCTGCAGATGCTGGAAATTCAAACAACAACACACACACACACACAACAACCCCCGAGGGTCTCGGCCCGAAACGTCGACAGCACTTCTCCCTATAGATGCTGCCTAGCCTGCTGTGTTCTACCAGCATTTTGTGTGTGTTGTAGCATAAATAGAAGACTGGCTGACCAGCAGGAAGTAAAGAATGTGAAGCCAGTGACTGGTGTTCCGCAGGGGTTGATATAGGGCCATTTATTTTCATGTCAATGATTTGGATGAAGGAATAATTGTCTTTGGCTAAGTTTGCGGACAATATAAAGATCAGTGGAGGGACAGGTAGAGTTGAGGAAGCAAGGAGTCTGCAAATGAACTTAGATTGGTAGAATGGGCAAAACATTGGCAGATGGAATATAGTATGATAGAAGGAATAAAAGTGTAGACTATTTTCTAAACGAGGAGATAATTCAAAAATCAGAGATGAAATGGGATTTGGAAGTCTATGTACATGATTCCCTAAAGTTTAACTTGAAGGTTGACTCAGTGGAAAGGAAGGCAAATGCAATGTTAGCATTCATTTTGAGATGACAAGGATATAAAAGCAAGGCTTTATAAGGCATTGGTCAGACTGCACTTGGAGTATTGTGAGCAGTTTTGAGCCCCTTGTCTAAGAAAGGCTGGCGTTGAAGAGGGTCCAGAGAAGGTTCATAAAAATGCAGAAATGAAAGGGTTAATGTATGAGGAGTGTTTGATGGTTCTGGGCCTTTACTCACTGGAGTTTAGAAGAATGTAAAGAGGATCTCATTGAAACTTATGAAGTATTGAAAGGCCGAGATAGTCAGTGTAGTGGGAACACCATAAGACATAGAAGTAGAATTAGGCCATTCAGCTCATCGAGTCTTCTCCACCATTCCATCATAGCTGATCCTGGATCTCACTCAATCCCATACATCTGCCTTCTCACATATCCTTTGATGCCCTGACCGGTCAGGAAACGACCAACATCCTCCTTAAATGTATGTACGGACTTGGTCTCCACCACAATCTGTGGCAGAGTATTTCATAGATTTTCTACTCTGGCTAAAAATGTTTAGAAGTCTAGGTTCAGCGGGCACAACCTCAGAATAGAGGATTGTCCATTTTGAACTGAGTTGAGGAATTTCTGTAGCCAAAGGGTAGTAAATCTGTGGAAATCATTGATACAGATGACTGAGAAGGCCAAGTTATTGAGTATATTTCAAGTGTTGTTGATGGGTTCTTGATTAGTCAAGGTATCAAAGTTACAGGGAGAAGGCAGGAGAATGGGGTTGAGAAATAATAAAGTGTGCATAATGGAATGTCCTGTTATTCTGTTAAAGGTGCTAAATCATGTACATTGATTTTAATTTATTATTGCTATTTTTTGAACTTTTTACATTAAGTTCTGGACAGTGCAGTAAGCTGAGTATAGTTGACCAGCTAACTTTTGTGAAAGAAGACGGTGCGGCCAAATTTACATTGCATTTTCAACCATGTTATAAGGTAGCCCTTCTGTTAATATGTATTTTGATCACAAATGCTTAACTCAGCTTGTTGTGTTTCTTTTTAGATAACTTCCAGACGGCACAACTGTTGGCCTTGATTTTAGAGTTGCTCACGTTCTGTGTAGAGCATCACACATACCATATCAAGAACTACATCATGAACAAAGATTTACTGCGAAGGGTTTTGGTACTGATGAATTCAAAACATACCTTTCTAGCCTTGTGTAAGTTGATGTTTGTGAGGTAAAAGGAATGACTGAAACCTCTCAGTATATTCGTTATCCTTTGTTTCCTTGTTCTTCAATTTATAGAGAATTGTATTTTTCTATTTCACCTAGATAGCCGATGGACAGCTATCTGTTCTATTTGTACTGTATAGATTGAATGCACCAAGCCATTGAGATGAAAATTTGACGAGTAGTTACGTGAACATATTTCTGTAGGATGGTCTTGGGGATTTCCAGGCTATTGTATCTCAAAACCAGAGCCTCTACCCAAATAGCAAAATTTTAATGAAATAGAAATAACTGGGATATACACTCAATGGTCACTTTATTAGGTTAAAGGAGCGGAACTCGGTGTAGTCTTCTGCTGTTGTAGCCTATCTGCTTCAAGGTTTGACGTGTGTTTGAGTTACTGTTGCCTTCTTGTTGGCTTGAACCAGTCTGGCCTTTCTCTGAACCCTCTCATTAACAAGGCATCCTCATCCTCAGAACTGTCACTCACTGGATGTTTATTGTTTCACGCACCATTCTCTGTAAACTCTGGAGGCTGTTGTGCATGAAAATATCAGGAGATCAGCAGTTTCTGAGATACTCAAACCACTTTGTCTAGCACCAACAATCATTCCAGTCATTTATCATCAAAGAATGTATAAATTATACAACCTTGAAACTTGTTTGCTCACAGATGATAACAATGCAAGAAAACCAAAAGAGCCCAATTAAAGAAAAAGAATAAAAATAAAAGGCCAACACCCAGTTTGTAAGAGAAAGGGGGGGGGGGGGGGAACACAAATTATGCAAACAATTGAAGTGAACAACAACAATCCAAACCAAAAATTGAGTCCTCACATCTGAACCCTAGAGCAGGCCCAAATGCTTACTTATCAGTTTTCTCCACTTCCATCCACAGAGGATTTGATGAAGTGAAATGGTTCAGGACGTAGATTCCAAAGGGTAGCTGTATTTTAATTGTCAATGTGGAAGAACTAAATATTGACCCAGAGTTGGAGGCGATGAGATGTATTTGCATTCAATTCTGGATTATTTTAAGTTTTTGTATGGTGAAGAAGAGGAGGTCATTTGGAGAATTAAACCATTTTGGCATGAAAATTCCAAGATTCTGAAGAATTATGAATGAACTGTGCTCGAGTTACATGTGTTGATTTTGTAGATTAAAGAATTGGGGAAGAACACTGAAGTTTGTGCCACTGACGTTGGCTGAACAATGCTGATGAAATCCATCTTGAAGCCATTTGACCCCAATGGGAATCAAAATAGGTTCAGTTTTAGTAGAAAGCTTAAAGAATCCTGGTCTGACGTTATAACCATATAACATATAACCATATAACAATCCCAGCATGGAAACAGGCCATCTCGGCCCTCCTAGTCCGTGCCGAACTCTTACTCTCACCTAGTCCCACCTACCCGCACTCAGCCCATAACCCTCCACTCCTTTCCTGTCCATATACCTATCCAATTTTACCTTAAATGACACAACTTATGCAGCAGCGATAGATTTAATAACTCTGGAGATACTGAAGAACATTAAGAATGGAGCCCTGTGAGTCAACAAACGACTATAACTTCATTTTTTTTTAAAGAATAATTACATGAGAACATAAGAAATAGGAGCAGGAATAGGCCATCTGGCCCATCGAGCCTGCTCTGCTATTCAGTAAGATCATGGCTGATCTGGCCATGAACTCATCTCCACCTAGCTGTCTTTCCCCATAATCCATAATTCCCTTACTATGCAAAAATCTATCCAACCTTGTCTGAAATATATTTACTGAGGTAGCCTCCACTGCTTCATTGGGCAGAGAATATCACAGATTCACCTCTCTCTGGGAAAAGCCATTCCTCCTCATCTCCGTGTTAAAGTTACTCCCCCAGATCTTGAGGCTATGTCCCCTAGTTCTAATCTCACCTAACAGTGGAAACAACTTTCCTGCCTCCACCTATCCCTTTCATAATTTTATATGGTTCTATAAGATCTCCTCTCATTCTTTTTAAGTCCAGTGAGTACAGTCCCAGGCGACTCAGTCTCTCCTCATAATCTAACACCCTCATCTCTGGAATCAATCTGGTGAACCTCCTCTGTACCACCTCCAAAGCCAATATATCCACGCACTCAGTACTCCAGGTGCAGCCTCACAAGTACCCTTTACAGTTTCAGCATATCCTCTCTGCTCTTAAGTTCAATCCCTCTAGCAATGAAAGCCAACATTCTATTTGCCTTCTTGGTAGCCTGCTGCACATGCAAACCAACCTTTTGTGATTCATGCACAAGCATTCCCAGGTCTTTCTGCACAGCAGCATGCTGCAATTTTTTTATCATTTAAATAATAATCTGATCTTCCATTTTCCTTCCAAAGTTTATGACCTTGCATTTACTAACATTGTATTCTATCCATCAGATCCTTGCCCACTCACTTAATCTTATCTATATCTCACTGTAGACTCTCTGTATCTTCTGCACAATTTGCTTTTCCACTTAATTTAATGGTATCAGCAATCTTAGATGTACTACATTTGGTCCCCTCTTCCAGATTGTTAATGTATATCATGAACAGTTGTGGGTTCAGTCCGACTACAGCACACCACTCACATGTTAGCTGATTGTCTGGAATGTGAGGGAGATTTGTGATGAAGATGGTTTGGGATGTGTCAGTGGACAAGAATGGATAAAGTAAAAGCAGAGTTAGGTGAATTTGAATTGTAATTCTAAGCATGATGGGTAGGAGCTGAATTATAGGGTGCCAGAAGGGAAGATGAATGTGTAATTCATTCTCGGCTTCTGCAGATCCTGGAGTGAAAGGACTGAGGAGGATTGTAGGAAGGTTTTTAGTGTTTTAAAGATGAATGCAGATACTGTTAATCATAGGATCAAGTAGAATTTTACTGTTCAGTCTTGAGAGCTGACACTGAGCTCTATTGCTGAAATGAATTTTGTAAAGAATAGGGCGAAGTTGCAGAGGGGGTGAACTGTTCTCTTGGATTAAACTAAATTGTTGAAAATTTTAGCAGATCACACCACATCTGTGGGAAGAACAGTTAGCCTTGGAGATTGTCTGAAAAAAAAGAGATGTGGCCTGACCTCCTAAGTATCCCCTGCATTTTCTACTTTAGATTACCAGCAAATGTGTTGCTTTTTAAACTTGCATTTTCTTGGCCTTGGATGCCATGAATTGCTTCTGGATTGATGAGTGGTTTAATAGGATTCAACCACAGTAATGGTCCAATTAATAGCAGAACTTGGATGTTTTACAGCATTTTCTCTCCCCCCGGAAATAGGTGCACTGCGTTTTATGAGGAGAATCATTGGACTGAAAGATGAATTCTATAATCGATACATTATTAAAGGAAACCTCTTTGAGCCAGTTATAAATGCATTTTTGGATAATGGAACTCGATACAATCTGCTCAATTCTGCAATAATTGAACTCTTTGAATTTATCAGAGTGGTAAGATTTCTTTTTGCAATAGTATGTAATAAATGTTTTCACATTAGATAGTGTTTGAAGGAGTTAAAGCTTCCTTCAAGTTTTTAGTAAATAGAGGTTTATTACAGTTCTAAGAAGTGTGATCTATTACTTTTTTTTGGTCACAGGAGGATGTCAAGTCACTTACAACGCATATAATTGACAATTTCTACAAAGCACTTGAAGATATAGAATACGTGCAAACATTTAAAGGGTTAAAGTTAAGATATGAGCAAGAAAGGGATCGGCTTCAAAATCAGAAACTAAGCAGGTGTGGAATTAATTTCAGAACCTTTTTTCTCCTCTCTACCTGCTCTAGCTTTATATTTCTCAACCTGCTTTGACCAAGCTTTCGCTTATTAACCAAAATAATTTTTGGTTGTATTTACAGAATCAAAGGGTTGGATTGCCTACTGCGTCCTTACAGCATTTTCATGCATGCCATTGGTTTTCCATCCTGATGTATATTATCATGCTCCAAATTGCTCACCTGTTTAGATCCTAACTAAGGCTCTTCAGGGATCTATATAACGTAGGGAAAATGTGAAAACTTCACATAGAGAGCTCAAGTGGTCTGAAGATGTGTGCTATTTGCAGTACTAGTGTATCATTGCAACTGATTGTGTAATACTTACACCAAAATGTCTACTAAATAGTCAAGATTACTCCTGGCATTTTGCACTTTTCTAGCTGGTTTCCATTGCAAACCAGGAAGAACGTGCATCTCTGAGTTGATTATTCATCAATTTGATCTGCAAGTTGCATATAGGTTAGTCAACTGGTGAAATTACAGTTATTCTTGGGTCTAATATTCTTGAAATATTGCATATCCTAAGATATTATATTCAATACAGGTGGCCCCCATTTTTCAAACGTTCACTTTACGACAGCTCGCTGTTACAAAAGACCTACATTAGTACCCGTTTTCGCTAACCAAAGAGGATTTTCACTTTTATGAAAAAAAGACGCCTGCGTTATACGTGTGCTTACCCCGAGAAAGACTACAATGACCGTGAAGCCTTGTGTGGGCATTTGTCTGCACATGCATGTACATGCGTAGGTGTGTACGTGCACATGCGTGTATGCGCCGATTATTTTTTTTTTCTCCAAATCTATTTTGGCTCGCTGGCTTCCCGATTTTGATAAGTGAAACTACACTGTGCATACAATATTTCCACCTGGCTGTATATTTATCATATCATTCCTGCTTTCACTATATGTTAATGTTATTTGGTTTGATTTGGTAGGTTATTTTTCTGAGTCTGGGAATTTTTCCCATATAAATTAATAGTAATTGCTTCTTCGCTTTACAACATTTCAGCTTACAAACGGTTTCATAGGAACACTCTACCTTCGGATAGTGTGGGATACCTGTATATTCAGATGAAATTTGACTAAAAGTGACAGCACGAAATAATGAGTGGGGAGTAGGTGGAGGAGAAATCTTTAAAATTGTAAATGGGATTAAATCAGTGTTTAATCCTGTTGATACAATTTCAATAGTTTTGTGTGTGTGTGTGTGAGAGATCTAACTGTGGTCAGATTGGAGGATGATAAATCCATTTTCCAATTGACATTTTTGGGCTACTGTGGAACTTGTTAATTCATTGTATTTTTTTTGTTTCATTTCAAGTGTGCCATCCATATTGCGTAATAACCGGTACCGGAGAGATGCACGAGCTTTGGACGATGATGAAGAGATGTGGTTTAATGAGGAAGAGGAAGAAGGAGAAGCTCTAGTACCACATGTTGAAAAATCTAAATCTGAGGATGACTATCCAGACAGTTATGGAAAATTTCTGGAGACTAAAAAGGGTAAAAGAACTTTTAGTCCTCTGATGGTCCATTTAGTCTTTAAATGGCTCTGATTTTCCTGTGGTGGTCAATAGTTAAACTAACAGCAGTTGTGCGTATATGTGTATTCAAGTTTGGGAGTGTAAAAATAATGAAGAACAACATAAGAAAAGGGAGTGGAATGAGTCATCAGGCTCTTTCAGCACTAGCACTTTCAGCACTATTCACTTTATCTACTGATTGCTTTGATATCTTCAAGTCAATCAGTTTCTTTTAAGTCAACCCAATCACTGAGGCTCAAGCCTTCCAGGTTAGAGAATTACCACGGTTTGGTACCCCCTTGAGTGAAGAAATCTTCTTGTCCAACTGTGTGGAACTTGTCAAAAGACAAAACTCCAAATATATTACATTGGTTGGTTTCCCTTTTCCCATTGGTTGGTTTCCCGTGGTCATATTCCATGAACTCCAGTAGGTTAGTCAAACAAGATTTTCTGAAAGCACCATTGACTCTGCTCAATCTTATTGTTTTCAAGGTGCTCTGTTATTATTTTCTTCAACATAAAGTCCAGAATTGTCCTTATTAGGTTAAAAATATCAATACTCTCTCCCGTTTTCCAAAATAATGAGGTTATATTTGTTACCTTCCAATCTGCCGGAACAATTCCCGAATCTTGAGAGCTTCAGATCTTGTACCATCTTTTGCAAATCTCTGATGGATCGTCAAAACTTTTGAACTTGATTTGCTTTCTCTTCAACTTCTTTAGTATTACTTTTTGATGCATACTTAGTTCTTCCATTTTCTTATTCTCACTGCACCTTTTCTAATGAGTTTACTGAATTTTGTGTTTTGTGAAAACAGAGCCGAAATATATTTTTATTATTTCACCATTCTTTATTGCCTATTATTAATTTTCTTTTCTCTATAAGGGGCTCTTCACTGATCTTTTTCTCTTTAAGTACTTATAAAAGCTATTACAGTCAGTTTTTGTTTTTCAGAACTATAACACTCATATTTTGTTTTCTTTATCAATTTCTTTGGTTTTCCTATAACTCTTTAAAAGGCTCCCAACCCTCAGGAATACAGTTATTTCTGAAAACGAAATGAATGCTTAACTAAATGTGGAATCTCAATGGAAAGTCATTGGAAAGGTTAAAAATTGAATGCTTTAGGATATCAATTAATACTTTGCATCATCATTGGGGACAGGAGAGGTTCCGGAGGATTGGAAGGTTGCAGATGTTGTTCCCTTATTCAAGAAAGGGAGTAGAGAAAGCCCGGGAAATTATAGACCAGTGAGTCTTACTTCAGTGGTTGGTAACTTGATGGAAAAGATCTTGAGAGGCAGGATTTATGAGCATTTGGAGAGGTATAATATGATTAGGAAGTCAGCATGGCTTTGTCAAAGGCAAGTCGTGCCTTACTAGTCTGATTGAATTTTTTGAGGCTGTGACTAAACACATTGATGAAGGAAGAGCAGTAGATGTAGTGTATATGGATTTCAGCAAGGCATTTGATAAGGTACCCCATCCAAAGGCTTATTGAGAAAGTAAGGAAGCATGGGATCCAAGGGCACCTTGCTTTGTGAATCCAGAATTGGCTTGCCCACAGAAGGCAAAGAGTGGTTGTAGACGGGTCATATTCTGCATGGAGGTCAACGACCAGTGATCAGATGTCGGCCTCAGACATCTGTTCTGGGACCCCTTCTCTTTGTGATTTTTATAAATGGTCTGGATGAGGAAGTGGAGGAGTAGATTAGTAAGTTTGCTGATGACACAGAGGTTGAGGATGTTGTATATAGTGTGGAAGGCCGTCAGAGGTTACAGCAAGACGTTGATAGGATACAAAAGTGGGCTGAGAAGTGGCAGATGGAGTTCAACCGAGATAAGTGTGAGGTGATTCATTTTGGTCGGTCAAATATGCTGACATATTGACAAGTATGATGGCATACGGTGCATTGGCCTTCATCAGTCGAGGGATTGAGTGCAAGAGCTGAGAGAGGTAATGTTGCAGCTGTATAGAACCCTGGTCAGATCCCACTTGGAGTACTGTGCTCAGTTCTGGTCACCTCATGTGGAAGGATGTGGAAACTATAGAAAGGGTGCAGAGGAGATTTACAAGGATGTTGCCTGGATTGGGGAGTGTGTCTTGTGAGAATAGGTTGAGTGAACTTGGCTTTTTCTCCTTGGAGTGACGGAGGCTGAGAGGTGACCTGATAGAGGTGTATAAGATGATGAGAGGCATTGATCATGTGGATAGTCAGAGGCTTTTTCCCAGGGCTGAAATGGCTAACACGAGAGGGCACAGTTTTAAGGTGGTTGTATGTAGGTAGAGAGAGGATGTCAGGGTTAAGATTTTTTGCAGAGAGTGGTGAGTGCATGGAATGGGCTGCTGGCAACTGTGGTGGAGCTGGATACAATAGGGTCTTTTAATAGGCTCCTGGGTAGGTACATGGAGCTTAGAAAAATAGAGAGCTATGGGTAGCCCTAGTTAATTTCTAAATTAAGTACATGTTCAGCACAGCATTATGGGCCAAAAGGGCCTGTATTGTGCTGTAGGTTTTTTTATGTTTCTATGTAAAATTATAAGATTAAATCTTTATTCAAACATTCAACATATGAGGAGTAATTTTAAAAATTAAATGTTCTGTTTTTCACACACTTCATGGAAGAATTGATTTATGTTTAATGTACTAAATTTTTCCTTAACAATGAAATATGTTCATAAAGTGGGGAAAGTGCTGGAATTGAGAGGGGTCATTTTGAAGACATGATACCATGCCATTGTTTTATCCTATCTTTTCCTTCAAGAAATGCATGGATACAGTTACTGCTTATTTCATTAGTCTGTTTTCCTAAATTCTTGGTATTATTCTCATTTTCTCTTTCAAGTTTTTTGTCATTCTCTGTAATCAAGTTCAGAGCACTAATATGTTGGAAAGGGCAAATTAATAGTCTGAAATTGACGTCCAAGCTTATAAAAGTTTCTTTCCTAGCTAAAGAAAGTGAAGACAAGGAAAACCTTCCAAAGCGGTCATCAAGTCCTAGTTTTAAGTTTACATTTTCACATACTAGTCCATCCAGTACAACGAATGGAACAAATGGCACTCATGGCAAATCAACAGCAGCTCAGACTACTCCAGCCAGTTCAACGAGTTCTTCCCCAAAACATACCAGTCCTTCTACTGCGGTGACAGCAAAGGTTTGGATCATCTTTACTTGTTTTGAAAATGTGCTTCAAGTTGGTTTATTACTAAATTATTTAATTCTTTGATTTTATAATTTGTAGTTTTACTTCTAGGCTTTAGAAATTGAGATCCTCTAATTTCAGTTAAATTTGAGCGTTTGTTACATAGTTAAATGAAGGCTCCACCAAATGATGGTACTATGTTCTTAAAATAAACCTTTTATTTTCAAACCATACTTCTTAAAAAAAAACTTATCTGTGTATTGTGTGCAAATTTAGCCACAAAGCCATCAGTTCTGTCATCTATATCATTGACATACATGAAAAGCAGTTCCAACATACCTCTGGAATACCATGAGTGACTAGCAGCCAACTAAACAAGGCCCCACCCACCCCCTTATTCCCACTCTGTCTCCTGCTAGTCAGTGAATCTTCTTCGCTCCATGCTAATTATTTTTCCTTTAATAGCATGAACTTTTATCTTGTCTAACCCCTCATGCAGTACCTTGTCAAACTTCTCAAAATCCAGGTAAACCTACTGACTCTCCTTTGTCTATCCTGCTTGTTATTTCATCAAGTAATTACAAAAGAATTGTAAAGCAAGATTTTTCCTTAAGGTAGAAGTTCGCAACCTAGTTAAACCCTCAGTTAATGGTGGGGGTCCATGGCATAAGAAAGATTGCGAACCCCGTGTCTTAAAGAAACCATGCTGATTCTGGCCTGTTTTATCATGCGCCTCGAAGTACCCCAAAACCTCATCTTTAATACTCTTCACAATCATCTGAAGGGCTCTGTGGACTTGACTCTCGAGCTAGCCAGTAGAGCATCTTTAAGTGGACAAAGATTAATTTCCATGTTCGGAAGTGAGGCAGGAGAGGAGGGGGCTTCAAGCCAGGCTGAAACACAGAAGAACGAGACCCCTGTACCCAAAATCTTGTTAGCAAATGTGCGGTCACTGGAGAGAAAGATAGAGGATTGATCTCTCAGAAGGAAATTGAAAACTTGTATTCTGTGTTTTACTAAGACATGGCTTACTCCCAAGCCGGCCAGATTTGGCAATCAGACCCGAAGGCTTCTTGATACATCGGATGGACTTAACTGCTGATTCGGAAAAGGCAAAAGTTGGGGGTGTGTGTTTCATGATAAACTCTCTGTGATGCTCCAATGTTATGGTTCTGTTGTACTCCTGTTCCCCTGACCGCAGTTTACATACCACCATCAGCCAACAGCCTTGAGATGCTGCCGTCATCAAACAAGAAACAGGTCCAACCCAACGCATTTCAAATTATAGTTGGAAACTTCAACTAGACGTGCTTGAAGAAGTTTCTGTGTAATTACCACCAGCATACAATCTGTAGCATCTGAATTCTCAACACTATACTATGGTAAGGAATGCCTATCATTCCATTCCCAGACTGCATTTTGGGAAATCTGATCACTTGGCTATCCTAGCTGCGTACAGGCAGAGGCTCAAGAGCAATACTCCAGAAATAAGGACAATAAGAGGTGGTCGTGTGAGGCAGAGGAGTGGCTGTGGGATTGCTTCTCATCAGTAGATCTGAATGAATACACCAGTTGTCACAGACTTTATATCAGCAGTTGTAGGTGACGATAAATTACTTTGGTTGCACATTGCAGAGATGTAGCATAAAAATTTTTACTCATGTATGATGTAAGAAATAAAGTCAATTCAATTTAATTTCGGTCTCTGAGGTTGACGTGAGAGCATTCTTCAGGAGGTTGAACCCATGGAAAGCATTGGACCCAGATGGGTACTCGACCAAGTACTAAAGACGTGCTGATCACTGGCTGGAGTGTTCACCGAAATCTTTAACCTCTGGCTTTGGCGGTCTGATGTACCCACCTCTCCAAGCAGACCTCAGTCATACTTTGAACATTGACCACCTTGTGAATCAAAGAAATCAGGCTAGCTGACCTGTAGTTTTTAGTCTTTTGCCTTCCTATAAGATCACAAGACATAGGAGCAGAATTTGCCCATTTAGAGTAGATGTAAATCATTTCCTTTGAATTGTTGGGCATATTTCTCATGCAGCATTGCTAACATACTTTTATCTTTTTTCTCTGAATTACTTCAGGGAGGTCGTGTGGGTCTTGTAGATTATCCTGATGATGAGGAAGAGGAGGAGGAAGAAGAAGCATCACCAAGGAAGCGACCCCGGCTAGGTTCATAATTGATGCATTTGCATTAGGATCTGATATAGTGGTGCAACTGTTCCATGAGCATCGGATCTGAATCGGAAAAGGCTCCTGTACTGTGAAAACAGAAGATGCAAATAAGGAGTAGCAACAGTATGCTTCAACCAGAGGGCTTGAGTTCTACATGGCAACAGTATGCCAATGAGGAACTGGATCTCTCTGGAATAAAGTTGGAAAGGCAAACTGGCCAATAAGCTGGTAGGACTAGCAGTTAGTACCTGGGAATTGATTGACAGTTTCCCAAGTGGGGAAGAGAATCTGATTTGGAATGGGTTAGGGAAAGCTTGAACAAGGCAGCAGGAGTTCCACCAGAATGTTTTGGTGTTCTTTTCCGGGAAACCAAAATTCGGAGATGCAAACAGAGTCTCATTTGGAAGCCTTAGCATTCTGAAATGAATTAAGTGCAATTCCACCTGTGTCCTCTACCTTGTTTGTCTCCAATTGTGTGTTTTTAAATTGTGGGGTGGTGGGGAGGGAGAAAACTGCAAATACATTTCTGCATAAAAGGATCTAAAGCTATTATTAGGACCATAATGATGAAATTGCAGTCATGTTCATTGGATCCTGGGGCATCCACTGGACCTGTTTAGCAACTTTAATCAAAATGACAAATGGTTGGAAAAGCACAAGAATATGCACCTCAGATGCCGTGTGAAACTTTCACAAACCAATGTGATAAAGCTGATGCTGGTGGTTGCAGCAAAAAGGTTCAAGAGAAAAATTACTGTTCTTAGATCATTTGCAGATTATAATTCGTGAAAGTTTAGGTTTGCAATGTTCCCAGCCCAAACATATTACTAAATAGAGAAAATTTTATCCCATGCGATTTTTATGTATATTTTTGGCTATTGTATGACAGAATAACATTTCATTGTAGTTAATAGATAATGGAGTTACCTTTTAGGGAACACTAATTTTAACAGGCAACTGACATAATGCTAGGAGTTTCATCGAAAGCTGCACCAAAACATGAATTAATAAGTCTGCCATTGCCCTGTTAGTCACATTGTCTTGGAGAAGTCGTAATTAAGATTTCAAGCACAATAAAAGGTTTGCTCAGTTCCAAATGTTTTTATTGCACAGTATACTGTTTAGATCATTTTAAATACAGTGGTTAACGCAGGTTGTTAAACCAGCTGTAGCCAAGTCAGACAACTGGCAATCTGAGAAGAGCCTGAGGATGTTAAAAATAAAATCAAACCTCTTTTTTTTAAAAAAACAAACGAGTTTTTTTTGGAGGTCATCACTGTCCCTTGATATTTTTGGAGGTTTTGTAGTTCAACATAAACATTCATGGGGAAAAAAACGGGCTATCTGTCATGTAGATACAAAGTATAATTTTTCCATAAGACAGAAGTTTATTTTATATGGATGAATAACCACCACTGTAACTGTTATTTTACACTGTACACATGTTGATATTAATAAGGCAATGTAAGATTCAGGAATTAAAATGTGACCCTGTAATTCCATAAACAACATGCTGTTGTGTCTATTTTCTGGTAAAAGAAGATGAACTTTTAAAAATGGTGCTGAATTGTAAACTGAAAATCAATTAATTGATCTTTGAACAGATTATTTAGAATTTTATTTATAGGATTATGCACAGTATTTAAAAGATAAGCCAAAGCAGCAACTAATTGTGTTTATGCTAATCAAAATTCATTTTTCAATTTTGTTATTTGGTTACTTTATTTGGGTGACTGTATTGTGTACTAGTTAGTTTGAAAGTTTGACTATTGTGCATTTACTTGTAGAACTAGTATATTCGTTATTTTAATTTCAGAATGTTTCAGTTGTGATCCTCATCACACAATACAGTACAATATGTACTGTGCCATGTTCTTGAGTAGTGACAGTTTACATCTGTACACTAGATTCATCTTGCAAACATAAATATAGTTCTAATTTTAAAATGATTATATTTGTGATGAACTGTTGCTGTATTGTAACTTTAAATACCATTGATTATTCAAGTTTTATTTTCACATTCAAGATAATGGAAATTTAAAATTTGCCCATTGACAATGTGTATTTCCTCTGTTTGCCTTGTGAATCATTTTGACGTTAGCTAACTATTCTCCTGAAATATCTTTGTCTTCAGGCATTCTTAAACTGTGGTATCATATTTCAGTTGAAAAAAATTATCAACATGCTTGTTCACATATCACAATGCATGGTCTGCAATTCCTCAATTGGTGGATACAGCAGCAGTTAATTTGTTTTATTTAATATTTATTTGTTATAAATGAATTCTGTTAAACTGCTTTATTATAATCAGTCCATGAAATTAAATGCATTTTAACTCCAAAAGGAAATACTGTAGCTTAAGATAATGGAGTAAGTTGAAAGAAAAATCCTGATTAGCATTGTCTTCTGACTGCACTTTAGCTTCTCATTAATATCATTTTATACATTTCCAAAAGTCAACACATCTTACCAGTACATTCCAATCAATTTTTATATTGATTTATTTTCATTACCACAGCACTTTATCGAAAAATAAGCATTGCTTACTTTTTATTTTTAAATGATTTTGAAGTCCAAGCAATGATTTATAGATACTGCTTGTTTTTTTTAATTTCAAAAAATGTCCATTTTATACAAGTGTTTGCCCAAATATATAAAATTGTTTTGTACATTGTTATATTTCTATCTTACTAGGATGTTAAATAATTTCCCACTTAAATGATTTTTTTGCTGACAGTGCCGATTTAACAAAGGGATTTCTATTAATTTAATTGAAAGATGTTTAATAAATTCAAGTTACTTTACTGTATCATTTGAAGCTAGTTTTTGAGTGAGGATTTGAGAGTAAAATGTTTCTGTTACAAAGCTGAAAAATTCAGTTTTGTTAACCTCTTAATCTGGCACACTTGGGACTTTACTGCTGGACTGGCAGATTTTCTGGATTATTGAATGCTACCAACAAGCATTTTCTCTTTTTTAATGTTTTACTGTACATATAATAAATTTTATGGTAACTCAAATGAGTGTCAAGAGTCACGGGAGATGCAATCAGAATTTCAAGGGAACACAAGGGATGCAACCAGGTGAGTTTCAGGGCCACACTGAAAATGCAACCAGGTGAGCTTCAAGGTAGAATGAGAATTGGCAACTGGTGGGCCAGGTGCTGAACTCCTGGGATTTTTGAACAACCAGGTACTTTTATAGTGTAATTTTTTCTTAATATGCAAAAAGTAAGGCAGAGATTAACCGGATTCTTTGTTATCTTGGTAATCAAGGATAGATTTCATATGTTCCCTTGATTAATCAGTTTTCCTATTAAGTTGGTAAATAAAGCATGGAACTGGTCAAGATGGGATTGCTCTTCTATACGTTAGAATTGAGCACTTTCTAAAATGACTTCTTCTGAAATCTTATGGAATGTTCTATTTTACACCAAAAAATGCAGGATGTCATGTGTTTGTAATACTTCTTCATTCACAGGATTTAGGTATCACTGGCAAGGTCATTAGTTACTGTCTACTCCTACCATTAACTTAATTGAAACTTAAAATCCTATCAAGATGGGATAGACTATGGTCAAAGGAAGAATGCAGAAACTAGAAATCAATGTTAAAGAATACATAGCAAGGACTTAAAGTGAGGAGAAAATATTCACAAAAAATGATGGTTTTGTGGAAGTCTCTACCTCAAGGTATTTGAGATTGCATCTCCTACCTTAATGATGTATTTTAATGGCAGAGATCTATGGAAATGGGGAGAAGGTAGGACCAGGTACTGAAATAAAAACCAAATGCTAGAAATACTTGGTAGGTCAGGTGTCATCTGTGGAAAGAAAAATATTAACATTTCAAGTTGAAGATCTTTACAAATTTTATGATGTCTTGAAAATGAAAGTTTCCACAAATGCTGCTTTTACTAAGTGTCAATATTTTATGGTTGTGATCTTGTTTGATTTCCCCCATCTGCCCTTTTTGATTGGGTAATTTTCTTGAAAGGCAGAGGAGCCTCAGGGAGTTGGCTATTCAGCCCTAGTTTCTAGGGCAGAGTTTAGAGATAATCCTTTAGAACTGAAAAACAGGATTTTCCAGAATAATGAGATCTTATCCATATTGGGGTGGTATATGACATGGAGATCATTGGTGGTGGTCTCATCCTGATGGAACTGTCAGTTTGCAAGGTGGTGTGAATTGGTGCAGTGCGTGTAGATGCTACACACTGCAGCTGTTGAGGAATGATGTTGGAGAATGAATGTTTGAAGTGTTGGATTGGTCCCAAGTAGGTTGTCACCTTTTATGTGTAATTGAAGATTTAAGGTGTAAAATGGGAAATGAAGGTTGATTTAAAACTATAGGTCAAATGAATATACTTCAGTCACTTGCAAAAATAAGACCAGCTTTAGCCTATTTTTTTTTTGGCACATGGCAAGTATGTTATTCAAATAGGAATGAAGTATTTATCCATGACATCTTTACGTCTAATGAATTGATGAACGTTTTAATGTAGCACTGGGCTGATACCAGTAACTAAGGGTATCAGTGTTGAAATTTTATGAGATACCTTTAATCAATTTGGATATTCAGTCATTTGGTTACTGCCTAAATGCATGACATTAAACAATACCTATGTTACTTTCACATTCATCAGATTACCTAAATGCCTTCTTTGAACATCTTCATGTGTCTTTATTTAGAAATTTATTTTTGAAAGATGAAATTGTTTTCCAAAACTTAGTGGTTAATTTGACATAGAAATGTCAATAGGGCTGGATGTGTGCAGATTGCCCAAGTCTGTAAGCCTTCAATGTTTTAGAGTTTACATTTAAATCCTAGCAATTCTTGAAGCCATAATAAGCAGTTTCGTTACACAAGTTCATGGTTAATAATGAGATGGTACCAGATAACAACAGTCTTGAACTATGTTATAATTCACAAGAACAGTACAATCACCATTCAGCATTCTAAGTTGCAAATAATTAGTACTGCCTATTAAGTAAAGGAAGGCTAATTTAAATTGTGGCTGAAATGCGTCAATATGATCGGCTAATTAAAAGTCACAATAAATATATATATAGTGTTTCAACTTCAATTAAATACTCAAAGATCTCAATCAAAATTATGGATTTTGTAGTCTGTTGTCCACATTTTATTTTTTGATAACTTCCTGTTTAAGTTTTTCTGCCAGATGTTTCCTTTTCTGAATTTTCTGCTTTTCTTCTTCAGATAGCTACATAAAGAAAAAAGTGTTAGTCATTATTTCTGTGTTATCTACAAATGCATTACTTAAAGACTGTCAATGATACCAACACTTTTAACAAAAAAAATTATCTTTGATCAACATTCTCTTGTGCAACGATACTCCAACTGCAAACTAAAAATTATGTGATATCAGAAGAGGCATGGTACAGAATCAAACTTAGTCTCACATGCTTCACCAGCTACCGAATGTTAAAAACATACTTCATGCTAAAATGATTAAGGTATCAAGTATATGATTAAGATACATGAGTAAATGTTCCATTCTTTGTCCTGACATGACTTGAGGCTTTGCTTAATTTCAGCATTTCCTTCCAGCTGCCAGGCTTCCTGAATTCTGGGAAATCCACAACTATTATATGCAATTCTGAATCACACCATTCCAGCTGAATAATCACAGTTGTTACATATTGTTGCCCTGCCAAACCCAAACCCACAATCCACAACAGTAAGACAAAGATGGAGTTTTGATTAATTAAGAAAATGTGAAACAGTTGGAGAATCTCTCTTCATTGTTCGGTTATTAAAATCTTCATCCCTTGATTTCTGTAAAGCTGTCGTGCCACCTAAGTATAAGTGCACCTTGTACACTAGTTTAACCATTTATGCAAGAATAATTTAGAATTGCACAAATTCCCACTTTTTCACCAGAATATAACTTATAACATACTAACAATTAAATCCTGAGACTTCTATTCTCACAGCCTCAAACCATCCAGTCTAGCATCCCCTCAGTTGGTGTCGCCTCTACACTCCACTTTCTGTTCAATGCCACATTCACTTTTCCCGATCACTGGAAAATTCTTGCAAAATGTTGTGAAAAATGGCAATTTGGAGCCTAAATCAAAGCAAATTAAATTAAAAAAAATATGCTGAAAAGTAGAAAGTTTGATTTAAAAAATGCTTTGTTCATTTTGTTAAATAGTTTGGGATTATTCAAACTGCAAGTTGCAGGAAAAAGCTCAGGTATTCCAGCAAGGAATGGTTATTAAATCTTCAGCTACATGCAACATTTTTACAGTTCCTTTTTACAAAAGATACGAATTTGAGGATGCAGACATGTGTATAGCTTTTTCACTATTGGTGTCCAATATGTTGTCAACGTGCACTTCTGTCATCTATATGCATTTGACAGTTATCTGTATTTAGTACCTCTTTGGTTTCTAGTGTGGGTGGTGCATTCAGAGTTTCAGGGTTTTTTGGTAGATGTTTCTCTCTCTGTTCTTTTTTCATTGCCACCAATTTATCACGCTGTTCTTTAAGATAGGCTGCTCGTTCATGAAGTTGCTTCCTCTCATTCTCAGAAAGTTCCTGCCATGAAGAATGATAAACAATTTTAATAAATCTGGAATCCAGTCTTTTTCAGCATTGTCATATCATTTTCGTACCAAGGTACATGCAAAATTAAATGTTGCCTTTCCTGTCTGCCTCAGATATTGAGTGAATCATGTTCAATGGGAATCAAGTCATTTGTACCATGTATCAGTAAGTGGAACGGTTTCCTTCCCTGAAGGATTACCAGCAAACTAATTTATGACTGGCATGAAAACACAGATTCTTAATAGCTACTCAAGTTGACATGCTGGAAATTAAATTCAAACCACACAGTCAGCTATACCTTAAATGAACCCAATTATAATCTATTCTCTTTTCTAATCTTCTGAGTAGATGACAAACTTTTAAATATTCTAAAATAGAAATTAATGAGAATGTAGTCTGAAATGAAAATGCCTGCAGCTGAGATATACTGATTGTTGTATCAGTTCTACTTAGAATTCCTCCCACACTATTTTCCTTCATCAATGACTTTTTGCCAGTTTCCACCTTGTTCTCGCCTAAACTGTTCTATTCTGACTTTTTAAAAATTAACCTCTTGCTTCCATTTCTGGGAATTGGTTAGCAACCAGCATCAATAACTTGGAGCCTATGTTAAACATACTTCCTCCTAAGCTGTTGAATACAAGAATTCCATTCTATTTTCCCAGGTCCTTTAGCTGTCATTAGTTTTGATGATGGAACCTTGTACACGATGTTTCTCTCAAACAGGTTTCTTCCTGTGTGGGCAAAGCTCCCAACCAATGAAAACCAAAGCACTGCTTCTGGTGGGTGATTTAAAGAAAAGCCCAAAATGTGTTCAGCAGGTGAAACACTATCCACAGAAAGAGAAATGGTTGATGTTTGAGATCAAATACTTGGTTCATTAGAACTGACATTGACCTATCTATTTCTACTCTCAGCCCTTCTCCCAACCAGGGTCAATCTTGTCCTCTACACTTGCTCCGTATTCAATGGGCCAATCTCCACAACTGTAAAATTAATAATTTCATGACATATGTCAATGATAAACCTGATCCTTCTACAACTGTTTAGCTGATACCACTATCTTTACTGATCTCTACTCTTAGCACCTTTGTCTCTCCCTTTCCTGGAAACAAAAACTTGATGAAATGTCAACCACCTGAAATGGGAGTTGAAAGGCAAAGATAAATCTCAATTTTGAGACGGGTCCTGGTCAAAGTAGACCAGGAGCGTGTACTTGCAGTCAAGTTTACATCTGATAAGTGGGAATTATTGAAAAGTGAGGTGTAAATGCCAATATCTGTATAAGGATTGAATGGCAAGGGCAGGAAGTATGAGGGGACCTGGAATACAAGAAATAAAGGATTGCGCAATATTTTTTTTAAAAGCACATGGCAGGAATAGAGATGAAAAAAAAAGGAGAGGCCCAGGTGGAGCATGGATGGGGGAGGGGGATTAGAAGAGGAAAAACAGGGTACAAAATATCACTGGCATACAATAATAAGGAAATTGCCAAAATAGTTTATAACTAATATTAAGAACGAGAGAGTAATAAGGAAAGAGTGGTGGCTTGACGGATGAAAGGTCAATGAATACTTCTAACTGGTATTCACTAAGGAGAAAATTGTAGTTGGGGGGGGGAGGAGGAGAGAAACTGTAAGCAAGCTACCATTTAAAAAGATGGTTTTTGACATCTTGGTGGATTTAATGTGGCTAAATCCCCTGGGACTGATGAAACAGATGCCAGGTTGCTATGGGAAGTAAAGGAGGAGATTATTGAGACTCACAGATTTTTAAATCTGCTTACCACAGATGACTGGATAATGTCAAATGGGGTACCTTTATTAAAGATATGTGGCAAGGATAAGCTCAATAATCAAGATCTGAAAATCCACAGCCAGTGGTCGAGAGGTAATTAAAAATCGTTCCGGTAGACAGACCAAATTGTCTAGTCATTAATCAAAAATATTCATGGTAGTTTTGTGGGAAGGTAGAGGCAAAGACCCTCTGAGCAATTTGAATTTTTCAAGGAAGCAGTATCGGTGGTGGTGTCTACTTGCAGTTCATACAGTGTGTGATAAGGTCATCATACACAAAATGGGGAGGAGTTTAGCAAGTTAGAAAGCACCTATGAAGGGGAATAAACATTTGAGGTTTTGGGCTGAGACCATCAGGACTGTTAGGGAAGGAGACAGGCAAAATAAGAAGGTTGTGGGGTGGGGGGGACGACTACCAGCTGGCAGATGAATGGTGACAACAGGTGTGAGTGGGTGATCTTATTCTGGTTTCTGCCCCCTTCCTATCCCGTTCTGATGCAGGGTCTCAGCTCAAAACGACTGCTTATTCCCTTCCATAGATGCTGCCTGACTTTCTGAATTCTTCCAGCATTTTGTGAGTTGCTCTGGATTTCCAGCATTTGCAGAATCTGTGTGTCATACTTGTAGGCCATATTGGGAGACAGGTCTAAAAGGTTAAAGCCTTTGGGATTCAACAAATTAAATCCAAAACTGATCTGGTAATTAGGTAGAGGATGATAGGATTGATTGTTTTTGTAGTTGGTAACTTGTGACCAGTGGTGTACCATGGGATTTTCTGCTAGGAGTCTTACGTCCTTGTCATATGCACTGACAATCTGGATGCAAATAGAGGAGGTATAATTGGTAAGTTTGCAGAATGGCATGAAATTAGTGAGATAATTTACAGTGGGGAGAAAAACATGAATTGGCAAAACGGTGGAATTTAATTTTGATAAATGTGATACTATACATGTGGGAGTACTAGTGACGTGAAGATAGAGCTAAATAATATTATAGTCTTAGTGGGGCTTTAGATCAAGAATCCATGAAGATGGCAGCACAGTTTTATGAGATGGTGAAGAGACAGGATACCCACCTTCATCAGACAAGGCATAGAAAATAAGAGCAGGGAAGTTATGGTACAACATTTTTAAGATATCAGGTAGCCACAACTGGAATGTCATACATAGTTCTTGTTGCCACATTATAGGAAAGAGTGCAGAGGAGACTTACCAGCATCTTGTCCAGAATATAACAAGTTATAAGATTAGATAGGCCAGATCTGTTTTCTTTGGAGCAGAGCATGCAAAGGGTATCTGACAGGAGGTTATACACAATTATGAAAGGTATGAGTAGGGAAATAATGAGAAACTTCATCACAGCAGAGGTTAGGAGGAATCAGAGGAAACATCTCTCCCCTCCCCTCCCCCAACAAACACAGAGGATGATTGAATTCTGGAGCACTGCCTAATGAGGTGATAGAAACAGACTCCGTTAACATTTCCTAAACAAGTTTTTGAATCATCAAGGCACAGAAGGCAATGGAATAAGTCCTGGTAAACATGAATAGTGTAGATGCGTACTTGTGGTCAGCAAGGACATGGTGTGCTGAAAGCTCTGCTTATGTGCTGTATGACTAAATACCGCACAATATTTTTCACCTACCAATCCAAGTGATGTAATTATATTTATCTAGATTGAATAAAAAATAATTACTGAATGGAGTTCTCCTGAGGATTCAATTATAAATTTTTAGCCAAGCTCTCGGTTACTTACTAAAACAGATCCCAAAATACCAGCTTCCTTTTTCGCTTCCTGTAGCCATATCTCTGCTGCATCACTTTGGTTTGTCTTTTTCTCTATTGATTCTGACGGCAAAGGTAATTCTCCTTTCAGTGGGGCTCGTACTGGTCCTAATACTTCTCTAGATATTCTGTTGTTTTGTCCTGTTAAGTTAGAAAATACAGCATAAGTGAGAAAAGGAGTAAAATAAAATAAACATAGCAATTTATTATTGGTAACTTGCATTAAATGTGCATTATAATATCATATTTTATTCCTAATTCCATTCCACTAATTTAAACAAAATTTCAATGTTCACCAACAAATTCTGTAGTGGAAGTACTCACAAATAAAATGTGTTTCTATGAATTTACATGTCATTGTGAAAATATAATACTTAGATAAACTACTTGCTGTTTTTAGCTAAAAAAATTGGTCTCACTATATGCTACAATATAAAATGTACCAAAAAGAAGCAGTAGTAACCCATTCTGCATCTTATACCTACTCCATTATTCAAACAATTGATGACCTTTTACTTCTGTGCCCTCTCCTGCACTAATCCCACACCCACGGAAACACCGAAGCACCCCATTAAATGGTGCCTCCTCATTCATAGAAAATAGGTGCAGGAGTGGGCTATTCGGCCCTTCGAGCCTGTACCGTCGTTCAGTATGATCGTGGCTGATCATCCAACTCAGAACCCTGTGCCTGCTTTCTCTCCATACCCCCGATCCCTTTAGCCACAAGGGCCATATCTAACTTCCTCTTAAATATAGCCAATGAACCGGCCTCAATTGTTTCCTGTGGCAGAGAATTCCAGATTCACCACTCTCTGTGTGAAGAAGTTTTTCCATCATAGTCCTAAAAGGCTTCCCCTTTATCCTTAAACTGTGACCCCTCGTTCTGGACTTCCCCAACATCGGAAACAATCTTCCTGCATCTAGCCTGTCCAATCCCTTTAGAATTTTATACGTTTCAGTAAGATCCCCCCTCAATCTTCTAAATTCCAGTGAGTATAAGCCTAGTCGATCCAGTCTTTCTTCATATGAAAGTCCTGCCATCCCAGGAATCAATCCGGTGAACCTTCTCTGTACTCCCTCTATGGCAAGAATGTCTTCCCTCAGATTAAGGGACCAAAACTGCACACAATATTCTAGGTGGGGTCTCACCAAGGCCTTGTACAACTGCAGTAGAACCTCCCTGCTCCTGTACTCAAATCCTTTTTCTATGAATGCCAACATACAATTTGCCTTTTTCACCGCCTGCTGTACCTGCATGTCCACCTTCAATGACTGGTGTACAATGATACCCAGGTCTCGTTACATCTCCCCTTTTCCTAATCGGCCACCATTCAGACAATAATCTGTTTTCCTGTTCTTGCAACCAAACTGGATAACCTCACATTTATCCACATTAAATTGCATCTGCCATGAATTTGCCCACTCACCTAATCTATCCAAGTCACCCTGCATCCTTTTAGCATCCTCCTCATAGCTAACACTGCCACCCAGCTTCATGTCATCCGCGAACTTGGAGATGCTGCATTTAATTCCCTTGTCTAAATCATTAATATATATTGTAAACAATTGGGGTCCCAGCACTGAGCCTTGCAGTACCCCACTAGTCACTGCCTGCCATTCTGAAAAGGTCCTGTTTACTCCCACTCTTTGCTTCCTGTCTGCCAACAAATTCTCTATCCACATCAATACCATACCCCCAATACTGTGTGCTTTAAGTTTGCACACTAATCTCCTGTGTGGGACCTTTTCAAAAGCCTTTTGAAAATCTAAATATACCATATCCATTGGCTCTCCCCTATCCACTCTACTAGTTACATCTTTAAAAAATTCTATAAGATTCATCAGACATGATTTTCCTTTCACAAATCCATGCTGACTTTGTCCGATGATTTAACCTCTTTCCAAATGTGCTGTTATCACATCTTTGATAACCGACTCTAGCATTTTCCCCACCACCGATGTCAGAGTAACGGGTCTATAATTCCCCGGTTTCTCTCCCCTTTTTTAAAAAGTGGGGTTACATTAGCCACCCTCCAATCCTCAGGAACTAATCCAGAATCTAAGGAGTTTTGAAAAATTATCACTAATGCATCCACTATTTCTTGGGCTACTTCCTTAAGCACTCTGGGATGCAGACCATCTGGCCCTGGAGATTTATCTGCCTTTAATCCCTTCAATTTACCTAACACCACCTCCCTACTAACATGTATTTCCCTTATTTCCTCCTCGGTCTCTACTATTTCCAGAAGATTATTTATGTCCTCCTTCGTGAAGACAGAACCAAAGTAGTTATTCAACTGGTCTGCCATGTCCTTGTTCCCTATGATCAATTCACCTGTTTCTGACTGTAAGGGAACTACATTTGTCTTGACCAATCTTTTTCTTTTCACATATCTATAAAAGCTTTTAGTCAGTTTTTATGTTCCCTGCCAGCTTTCTCTCATATTCTTTTTTCCCTTTCCTATTTAAGCCCCTTGTCCTCCTCTGCTGGACTCTGAATTTCTCCCAGTCCTCAGGTGTGCCGCTTTTTCTGGCTAATTTGTATGTTTCTTCTTTGGACTTGATACTACCTCTAATTTCCCTTGTCAGCCACGGGTGCACTACCTTCCCTGGTTTATTCTTTTGCCAAACTGGGATGAACAACTGTTGTAGTTCATCCATGCGATCTTTAAATGCTTGCCATTGCATATCCACCGTCAACCCTTTAAGTATCATTTGCCAGTCTATCTTAGCTAATTTGCGTCTCATACCTTCAAAGTTACCCTTCTTTAAGTTCAGAACCTTGGTTTCTGAATTAACTATGTCACTCTCCATCTTAATGAAGAATTCCATCATATTATGGTCACTCTTACCCAAGGGGTCTCGCACGACAAGATTGCTAACTAACCCTTCCTTATTTCTCAATACCCAATCTAGAATGGCCTGCTCTCTAGTTGGTTCCTCGACGTGTTGGTTCAGAAAACCATCCCGCATACATTCCAAGAAATCCTCTTCCTCAGCACCCTTACCAATTTGGTTCACCCAATCTATATGTAGATTGAAGTCACCCATTATAACTACTGTCTTTATTGCACGCATTTCTAATTTCCTGTTTAATGCCATCCCCAACCTCACTACTACTGTTAGGTGGCCTATACACAACTCCCACCAGCGTTTTCTGCCCCTTAGTGTTATGCAGCTCTACCCATATCGATTCCACATCCTCCAGGCTAATGTCCTTCCTTTCTATTGCGTTAATCTCCTCTCTAACCAGTAATGCTACCCCACCTCCTTTTCTTTCCTGTCTATCCCTCCTGAATATTGAATATTGAATATTCAAATCCTGATTTCCTTTTCATAAACCCCTAAACTGCCCTAATCTCTGTTTTGCCTATTCCTGGATTTTTCAGAAATGTATTTATTAATATCCCAATGACCTAAGCTCAGAAAACTCAAGTGTACAAAATCCCAGAGATTCACCACCTGCATGAGAAGTGCCTATGCGCCTTGGTGACAATAGGCAATGATGGTCACTTAAAACAATGTCACTGTTATGCCTGCTGTTTCAATAAGGTTGATCTCATTCTTCAAAACTCCAAAGAATATCAATTTTATTTATTTAGCCAAGAATCCAATGCATTTGTGAGGGTCAGTTTTGGGCCCCATGGAGAAAACCAGAGGAGGCTCACGAGGATAATTCTGGGAATGAAAGGGTTAACCTATGAGGACCATTTGGCAGCTATGGGCCTGTACTCACCAATTTAAAAGAATGCAGGGGAATCTCATTGAAACCTACCAAAAAAGGACTAGATAGGGTGGATATGGAGAGGATGTTTCCTGTGATGGGGGTATCCAGAATTAGAGGCCACAGCCTCAAAATTGAGGGGCAACCATTTAGAACAGGTAAGAAGGAATATTTTTAGCCAGGGAGTAGTGAATCTGTGGAATGCTCTGCAGTAGAGGCCAAGTCCGTGGATATATTTAAGGCAGAGGTTGATCGTTTCTGATTCATCAGGGTAGCAAAGAATATGGAGAGAAGGCAGGTGTATCGGGGTTGAGTGAGATCCAGGATCAGCCAAGATGGAATGGCGGTGCAGACGCGATACGCTGAATGGTCAAATTCTGCTCCTATGTCTTATGGTCTTATACCAAATTACTTGAAATACAAATGGGATTTGTGTCTGCACTGTATTTTGCAGTTTATACACATTTAAAAGAATACAGACCTAATGTAATCTCCTAATTATGAGTGCTTTTAATGGAATGATAATAGATATGTTCCTGATATACTTTCCAAAAGAAATATAAAAGGAAAATGTCTTTTCTTTAGTGATATAGAATAGTCCATTTTCCAAGCCTTTCCCATAAATGTTCCCCAAGTCTTCTTCCACTACATTGACAACTACATTGGCACTGCTTCATGCACCCATGCTGAGCTTGTCAATTTAATCAACCTTGCCTTCAGCTTCCACCCTGCCCTTAAATTCACTTGTTCCATTTCTGACACTGCCCTCCCCTTTCTCCATCTCTGGGGACAAACTTTCGACTGACATATTTTATGGACCTTATGGACCTCATGGCTTTTTTGATGATGCTCTCCCCAAAAGGTCTCCTATAAAGTCCTTTTTTTATTCCCGTCATCTCCGCCGCATCTGTTGCCAGATTGAGGTTTTGCTTTCCAGGATATCAGAGATGTTCTCCTCCTTCAAAGGATGAGATTTCTCTTCCTTCACCATTGATGCTGCCCTCACCTGCATCTCCTCCATTTTCTGAACATCTGCACTCAGCCCACCTTGGTGCTGCTTTAACAGTGATAGAGTTCCCCGTCCTTACCTACCACCCTACAAGCCTCTGCATCCAACACATCATTCTCCGTAACTTTGGCCATCTACCACTAAACTCATCTTTACATCCCCCAAATTCTCCGCTTTCTGTAGGGATTACTCTCTCTGTGATTCCCTTGTCCAATTATCCCTCCTCACTAATCTCCCTCCTGGCACTCAGTGCTACACCTGCCCACTCACTTCCTCCCTCAGCTCCATTCAGGGCCCCAAACAGTACTTGCAGGTGAGGCAACATTTCACCTGCAAATCTGCTAGGGTTGTCCATTGTGTCCGGTGCTCTTCCCGATGCGACCTCCTCTGCATTGATGAGACCAGTCATAAATTGGGGAACCGCTTTGTCGAGTACCTCTGCTCCATCTGCCAAAAGTGGAACTTCCCAGTGGTCAAACATTTTAATTCGGATTCCCATTCCCATTCCCATTCCGACATGCAGTCCATGGCCTCCGCTTGTGAC
Organism: Hypanus sabinus; assembly: GCF_030144855.1. NCBI lineage: Eukaryota > Metazoa > Chordata > Chondrichthyes > Myliobatiformes > Dasyatidae > Hypanus > Hypanus sabinus. The sequence continues at coordinate 54,917,429 of NC_082717.1, read as the reverse complement.
ATGATGAGGCCACCCTCAGGGTGGAGGAGCAACACCTTACATTCCATCTGATCAGCTTCAACTTGATGGCGTGAATATTGATTTCTCCTTCCAGTAAATAAAATCCACCCCCCTGCCCTCTTCTTGTATTCTCCACTCTATCTTTTTAACCTCTTCTCACCTGCTTTCACCTGTCCTGATCCCTTCCTCCTTCCCTTTCTTCTATGGTCCACTCTCCTCTCCCATCAGATTCCTTCCTCTCCAGCCCTTTACGTCTACTAACCACCTTCTAGCTATCCTCCTTTACCTCCCTCCTTTTTATTCTAGCACGTTCTCTTTTCCTTTCCAGTCTTGGGATTGGCCCAAAATGTCGACTATTTATTCATTTCTGTGGACATTGCCTGACCTTTGGAGTTCCCTCAGCTGTGTGTGTGTGTTGCTTTGGATTCAGCACCTGGAGAATTATTCCAATTTATAAAAGAAAAAACATCAAGGTACTGCTCAAAAAATGAAAAGAACAGGAGAGAAAATGAATTATCCTCATGACAGATTGGTAAATTGTTATATACTGTCACAATGTCCAGTGGAAAACTTTGTTTTACATGCCCTCCATTTTATCACATCAGTATATTGCCACAATACATGGGAAAACTAACTATGCTGAGAAGCATAAAGCAATTTCCTTAAGAATCAAGGCTATTCACAGTTATTTTATATTTTCTCATAGCTGTTCTATATTCTGTGATAATAGCTGGTCTGAATATTGGCAATCAATTGCACCAAACTATGTCATTAATAATAAATGCCTTTAACTTTATACAGGTGCTAATCTTGCCTTACCTGAAAAGCTGCATTGGTGATTAGTAGCCATCTTGCTTGAGGATATGGCTTCTGGTAATTGCTCTAAGGTGTTTAAAGAGTTTGTAGAATTCTAGGTTTTAAAAAAAATAGCAAGCTTAATTAATCTGGATGCAGTAGTTCACCTGTACAATCCATTTTATGTACTGGGATCTTACAATCAAATAATACAGTGCCAAAACAAATATTTAGTGCAAAATAAAATATGATACAAGGCATAAAGCTTTCAATTCTGAGAGCAGCATTGTAGCATATCTGTTAGAACAATACTGTACAGAACCAGCAATCACTGACTGAGGTTCATTTTCTGCTGCTGTCTGTAAGAAATTTTTATACTCTCCCAGTGACCTGGTGCGTTTGCTCCCACATTCCAATGACATACAAGTTGGAGTTGGGTTTAGTGAGTTGTGGGCAACCTATATTGGCATCTGAGGCATGAGACACTTACGAGCTGCCCCAGCACAACCCTTGGATTGTATTAGTAGTTGATACTTTTTACTGTGTTTTGATGTACATGTGACAAATAAAGCTAATTTTTAATCTAATTATATTTAGAGATAAAAATGAACAGGAGTGAAACATTAATCCTGCCATGTTATTATGCCATCTGAATTTCCAAAAAGCTACCAGATCAATCATTATAAATCATCCCAACTCTTGGCCATTACCGTCAGATATTACTGTCAGATTTCCTCAGCCTTAGGCCCAAAAATAACCTTCATTCATCTGAAGGAGAGAAGTAGAGATCTTTACTGATGATTGCAATTCTATTCACAACTCCTCAGCAAAAAAGACTTCCAAGACAAAACACAAAATGCTGGAGGAACTCAACAGGTTAGGCAGCATCTAAAGAAATGAAGTGGACATTTCTGGCTAAAATCCTTCTTCAGAATGGAGAAGGATGGGGGAAGATGCCAGAATAAAAAGGTGGGGGAGGGCAAGGAGGCTAGCTGGAAGAAGATAGGTGAAGCCAAATCGGCGGGAAAGGTCTAGGCTGGAGAAGAAAGAATCTGATAAGAGAGGAGAGCAGACTACAGGAGAAAGGGATGGGGGTCACGGGGAAGTATTAGGCAGGTGAGTAAAAGGTCAGAGTGGAGAATTGGGGGAATTTGTTTATTGGAAGAAGAAACCGATATTCATGCCATCAGGTTGGAGGCTACCCAGACAGAATACAAGGTGCTGCTCCTCCACCCTGAGGGTGGCCTCATCTTGGCACAAGGGGAGACCATAGATTGACACACTGGGAAGGAAATGGGAATTGGGATTAAAATGTTTGGCCACCGAGAAATCCTACTTCTGGTGGATGGAGCAGAGGTACTTGATGAAGCGGTCCCCCGCAAATTTGCAAGTGAAGTGTTGCCTCACCTGGAAAGAATGCCTAGACCCTGAAAGGAGGTGAGGGAGGCAGTGTACAGGCAGGTCTAGCACCTAGGCCGCTTGCAGGGATAAATGCCGGGAAGAACAAATGGACAAGGGATTCACAGAGGGAGCAATCCCTATACGGAGAGCTGGGGGGAAGGGGGTAGAGATGTTTAGTGGTAGAATCCCTTTGGAGATGGCAGTAGGTGTGGAGGCTGATGGGATGGTAGGTATGGACAAGAGAAACTCCATCACCTTAAGGAGACAGGAAGATGGGGTGAATACAGATGTTCAGGAAATGGAGGAGATCGGGTGAGGACAACATCTAAAGTGGATGGAGGGAAAACTGTCCTTTAAAGAAGGAGGACATTTCTGATGTCCTGGAACAGAAAGCCGCGTCCTGAAAGCAGGTGCAGTGGAGGCAAAGAAACTGAGAAAAGGGAATAGGAAAAAGGACTCCAATTGCTGAAAATCTGAAGCAACACACTCAAAACTCTGGAGAAATTCAGCAGGTTAGCAGCATTTCATGGAAAGAAATTAACAGTCAAAATTTCTGGTTGAAACCCATCAGGACTGGACAGAAAAGGAGCAGAAACAAGAATAAAAGAGAGTGGGAGGAGTGTGAACTGGCAGGTGAGAAGGACAAGGTAGATAGGTTGGGGAGGAGGGAAATGGGAATGATGTGAAAAGCTGGGAGGTGATAGGTGGAAGAGGCATAGGACTGAACAAGATGGAATCTGATAGGAAAGGTCAGTAGACCATGAAATAAAGGGAAGTGCAGAACCAGAGGGTGGAAGGTGAGGGTGATAAGTGTTATGTTTTGTTACTTCAAAGCATTAAACTAATAAAGGAAAATGAGAGCGTAGAGATGCGAGACTAACTTTGTTCTTTACTGTGTGAGGCATGCATAGCACATGGTAGCGTGATGATGTATACAATTCACCTATTTATAGATATAACCCACAATGAATTATTTAAATGAACAACAATTCTTAATCAATATATACACAAGATTACTAGAATACTACATAACACTGCACCCTGCTTGACTATAAACTCCCAGAGTGCATCTCAACTATATACACAACATACTATACAGAACAACTACTACACAGACATCCACAGCGTAGGACAATTTAAAATTTACCATTCAGGCTTAAAGATTCAATCGCTTTGGAGGCTTTCTTACACTTGTGGGATAACATCTTTCCTGACAAAGAGAATCACACTGCTTGACAGGCAAGACTTGTGGTTGTGAAAACACTCTCAGCTTCTGGAACCTCCTCATGGTGGTTGGAGGAGTTGATTCTGAGACTGCAGGAAGTGGTTCTGACAGCTATGGGCATCCTTCTTCTCCTTCCCCTTTCTTCTAGTTTGTGCATCTTGATATTGGGAAGCTGTATTTAGATCACTGGAGTATTCTCTTATTAACCCTTGCGGACATACATACACTGGACTAGACATGCCTAGGCATCATCCCTGAAGAAGATGGTGGAGTCTATCATCGAAATATCAGGTAAAACTGACACCTGGACCTGGTTGGAATCCAGAAAATAGTTTATACGTTCTATTGCTCTCTTTATGATCTGATCTCTCTTTTTGGTTTCCTCATCCACAACATCATCTAATGAGTCCTCTGTTTTCGTATCTACATTGACACCCTTCCTTTTGCCTTCTATTCATCCAGCCGGGGTTTGATCTTTGCATCTACTTTTGCAAGCAGCTTTTTGTCTCCCACTTAAAGTTTAAGCAATAACCTTAATGAGTGCAGAGCAGATTCTGGTTTTTTATATTCACCAAAGAATGTTTGCAGCTTTCCTGAAATTTCTTGAGATCTCTTCCAGCTCAAAACCAAGCCACAATTTGGAAGTAAATGCTTGATTAACATATCAGTAGCTTTCTCAGATACATTGCCTACAAAAACTGTTGTAGTCAGGTCACTGCTTTCATCACTTCTATGATTACTCTGAACAGCATGGTCCTCCCTTGGTCCAATATGTTTTCCAACCAGAGGCTGGCAAGAATACCTGTTTGCCCTCTGTTGGGCAACAGTTCATGATGTACAGCATGAAGACTGTTACAGCAGCATCCAGTACCTTTCTTAACTCACTTTCAGTTCATTTCATTACAGGGGATGAGACATGCAAATAGTGGATGAATCTCCAATCAAGTTGTAGATGGCTCAGCCAATCATACCCCCACAATGCTGTCCCTCCTGTTTTTACCACATACAAGCCCAATGTGGGTTGTTGGTTGTTGTATTTCACTGTTACAAGTGTCATTCCCACAGGAGTTATCTCTTCTCCAGTATAAGTTCTTAGTTGGATATTTACAGGTGTCAGTGCAATATCTTTGAAATACCACTCAAACTAATTTTATGTGATGACTGAACAGCTGAACCAGTGTCTAAATCCATTTTAATTAATTTGATGTTCATTTCTTGTGTAAGCCATATTGCTTGTCTCTTGCTAGTTTTCACATTGTAAATCTCAAGGTTATCCAGTCCCATATTACTCTAATCATTGTCAGATTTTTCAAAAGCATGCACATTAGTGCTTCTTTTTGAAACTGCAACTTGACTTTTTAGCTCTTTCTCTTCCCTGTGCAGATTATTTATTTTTGTCTACCTGACATGGTCTTTGGGTATGTGATCTTCTTTGTTGCATTTTCTGCAAGTTTCACCTTTAACCTGCATTGGTCTGGTGTATGTGAGCTTCAACCACAATGGCAACACAATTCATTCAGCCAGACCAGTTTCTGTTTAGACACTGCAACTTTGTTCATGCTCACTTTCATTCCCAACTGCAACTCAATTGCATCTCTGCCTGCTGTTTCCACTGATACAGAAAATTCAACTGCTCTCTTAAACGTAAGTTGTGCTTCAGTTAGGAGCTGATTTTGAATACTTCCTTGTAAGATTCCACAAATTAAACAATCACTCAGTGCATCATTAAGCCCATTACCAAACTGACAATGCTCAGACAATCTCTTCAATTCAGCCACATTAGCTGAAATGGACTCCCCTTCTTTTTGATTTTGCTTATGAAACCTAAAGCATTCTGCAATCAATAATGGTTTTCATTCTAAAAGTTCCTGCAACACTTTCATGAAATCAGCAAAGCTAATTTTGGAGCAGTCAAAGTTCGAAGCAAACTATAAGCATTTAAACCCAATGTACTCAGCAAAATTGGTACTCATTTCTCATTGGCTATTTCATTTGCTTCAAAATACTGTTCAATTAGCTCAGTAAACATAAGCCAGTTGCCCATTAAGCAATCAAATGCATCTATCCATCTGATGTAGCCAGCCATTTCTGCTCTTTTTTATGATTTTTATCACCTGTTACTGTTTATGAATTTACTGAATTCTGTTTTCTGCCTTTTTTTTAAACTTGACTTGTTCTGCAGGTGCTGAGCTGCGTTTTTTTTACTCTCTGTTCCTCACTGTGCTTTATTTACACTCAAACGTCTCACTGCTTTCAACAGGCATCTCGGGACAGTTTTAAAAATACCTCATCAACACCATTATGTTTTGTAACTTCAAAACATTAAACTAACACAAAGGAAAACAAGAGTGCTGAGAGATGCAAGTCTAACTTTGTTCTTTACCTTAAGCGAGCATATCATGTGATTGCATGACGTATGCAATTCACATATTTTACATTTAACCCGTAATGAATTAATTAAACAAACAGGAATGTCCAATCAACGTACACACACACACAGCTCAAATATTACTGAAATATTAAAAGCACAAACAATAGGCAGGTCATGACAGTGGGGGAGGGGAGTGAGGAAACGTGTAGTCTCCAACCTGAAGGCATCAACATTGATTTTTCTGACTTCTGGGAACTACTCCCATCTGCCTCCACTCCCCCTATTTTTGTTTTCTTTGTCCTTCTGACCCCTTTATCTCTTCACTTTTCCCTCTCCCTGCAGCACAAGGAAGTAGAGGAGTGTTGACAATAGCGATTTATAAAATAGACAGGTTAGATAGTCACAGATTTTCTTCATAGTTTGAAGTTCTTAAACTAAAGGTGGTGAAGGTGAGAGGGAAAATTCTTAAAGGAGATCAGAGGCAAGTTTTTCCATACAGAGGGTGGTGAATATATAGAACATTCCAGAGCAGGGACAGTCAGTATTTAAGAAGCATTTGGACAGGTACGAAAGGTTTAGAGGGATGTGGGTTAAACGCAGAAAAATGCTCAAGCCTCTTGATCTGCTTTGAATAATCTTTTTCCATTGAGAATGACTGAGAACATCTTAAAGGTTACTTATAGAACAAAGGGACTGGAAAAATGGGCAACAGAAGGTGATTTGTTCAGGGGCAACAAGGAAACCAAAATTCACCTACACTTTTCCAAACAACTTTGACCCAGCCATTCCTCCCCTCTGTTCTAGCCACAGCCTCCAAATTGCTAATGAAATAAGGAATCCTAGCTCCGTGGCTGCTCCTTTCCACAATTCTCAATGCTTCTTTAATGCGATCACTCAAGTCGGGTTTGATGCTCTCCTAAAGGGTTGTCTATTGCTGGGTCCTCAGGTGGCTGTGGAGACCCATCAGAGATCCACACATTCTGGTGCATTGTGGGTACGATGATGTGGTGGCCGTGATTAGTGGTTGGGTCTTTTGGGTGTTCAGTTTCTTTTGTTCTATGTAGCACAGTGGAAGTTGTTCTCATGTAGCATAGTTCCCTCTTGAACAGATTTCCTCTGGGGGGGGGGGTGTGGGTGTGTGTGTTTGTGTGGTATCTAGAGGACAATGCCTTCCTGGTTTTTAGATGTAATGGTAAATTTCTTCAGACTGATTTGGATGTTATCTTTGAAGCATTTCCTTTGTCCACCAGAGCTTGTTGACCTTTTTTCAACTGGAAGTAAAAGATCTGTTTGGGGAAATGTGAGTTAGGCATCCACATGACATGACCTATCCATCAGAGATGGTATTGGTTTATTGTGTTGGAGATGCTGTTCATGTTGGCCTCCTCCAGTGCACGTGTCCTTCAGATGATTCTCAAAACCTTTCGCAAGGCTCTTTGGTGGTATTGTTACAGGGCTTTCAGGTGCCTACTGTAGGTGGTCCATGATTCAGTTCCATAAATAATGTAAGAAGACTAATTGCTCTATAAACCTAAAGTTTTGGTTTGATGTGTAGGTTCAAGTCTTCAAAAACTCTTGAACTCTTGAATCTTGCATAGGCTCCACTAGCAATACTCAGGTGGTGGTTGATCTCTGAGTCAATATCTGCTTTTAAAAGAGAATGCTGCCAAGGTAGGAAAAGTAATTTTCATTTTCAAGGGCAATATCGTCAACTTTTATGGAAGGCTGGATAAGTGGGTGTTTGGGTGGTGGCTGATATACGACTTTTATCTTTTTTGCTTATGTTTAATACAAGACCTAGGGCCTGAAGTGTTTTGGCAGAGCCATTCAGGATACATTGGAGGTCTTCTTCAGAGTGTGCTGTGATGTTGTCATTTGCATACTGAAGTTCCATGACAGCAGTGTTGACCTTGTTCTTGACCTTGAGCCAGTTGAGATTGAAAAGCCTGGTGTTCATTCCATACACAATGGGATTCCCTGTGGCAGGTCTTGGTCAATGAGGAGAAAAAATGCAGCAATAAAGATGGCACATAGGGTGGGTGCAATAATAGAGTCCTGTTTGACTCTTGCCTTAACAGTGATTCATTCTGATTCAGTACCACTATTGTTGAGTACTCTCGCTGACACGCCATCATGCCTCAGTATTCACAAGTATTTGTCAGGGAAGCCATTTCTTGATAATATCCAGCAGAGACCTTGCTGGTCTACTGTATCTATGAAAGCCAAGTACGTGCGTTGCTTTTGGTCACAGCATTTTTCCTGTAATTGACATGCTGTGAAGATCATGTCTGCAGTACCTCTAGATGGGCAGAAACCACACTATAATACAGGGAGTACTTCTTCATACAGCAGAAGGAGTCATACAAAGATACATACAAGCACTTTGTTGTCAGGAGAGAATGTCTCTGTAATTGCCACAATCTGCCTTGACTTCCCTCTTGAATATTGTCACTATTAGAGCATCCCTGAGCTGTGAGGGCAGTTGGGGGAAACTACTGACCCTTCCAGCAATTCTTGATGCCATATTTTTCAAACTGACCTACATATATACTACTGCACAAGTAGCAGTGCACTTTTTCAAAACACTTCTCTGGCAGGCTATTGTAAGTTGGTCAGCTCCATTATCATGAAACCCAGTGAACTTATCTGGGAACCTACCTCATAAGTCACCAATCACTTCGAGCTTGCATACTTGAATTTATGAACCATATTTTCAGAAAAAAACTCCCTTGACAAACCACATCACACTGATGTCTCTCTTGCAATAGATCCTCTTTGATATCCTTAATATCCATCTAAAACTCCAGAACAGCAAAACAAATGCAGCTTAAGGACCGCTATATTTTAAAATGAAAACAAATTTACAATAGAAAGTGCATATAAACATGAATAACTGAACGGAACTAGAGAGCAAAACTGAAAATATACTTCCACAATAATAATCAATAAAAATAAATAAGAATATAGATTTTAAGATTGTGTTTAGTAATCTTAAATTATACAAAAATCATAAATTGGATATTAGATTCATCAACTTATCTGTTCAGTGTAGGTAATTTGTTATTCCAATACCTCCACTTTTAAAGTAGTATGAATTTTTCAAAGAATACAAAATTGGTTCATAAATTAGTAAATAACTCGTGACACAGACTAAGAATTTTGCAAGATCATCTACTACCTCATCTAGGTTACTTGTGGATGCAACTGCATCTTCTCTTGTTGATGCTCTCTTTTGCAAAGATTTCTGAACAGCCTGTAAAAAAATTTAGGATGTTAATAGTCAACCTCACTGCACTCACAAAATAACAGGTTCCTTGATTTCTATAAAATCTGTACACTTTCCATCCCAATTTTAGATGACAATATAGAAACCTTCTATGTAACTAGAGTAAGCTCAAGCCTGAACATGAAATGTTTCAAAATTTACATCATCTCTCAATGGTATTCCTAAACCTACCTTCATCTCCAGTACTATTAACTTTATCTCCCATTTCATCCTGCTTTCAAGCCAAGTCAATTAACTTGGGGAATTGACTTCAGAAGGAACACTCAAAGGGATTCTCCTTAAAGCAAAGGTTCCCAAACATTTATAAACTCAACAAATCCTTGTGATTTCTCAAAAGTTACCATCACTTAACCCAGTTAAGTAAATGATGGACAGACAATAGTTTTTATTATTGCACAAATTCACTACAGCCAACAATTATTAAGATGTTTATTCTAAACTTCACTGGACAGTGATCTTAATTATTTTTATCAAGTGGATTAATTCTCAATTCTATAATTTTCCAAAGCTTATTCATCCATTTAGGTTGGAAAAATATATGAAATAACTTGTGATGCTGATAATTTATTAGCTCTGCAAATTCAATACATTTAATGACAGATTTATTATGCAAATTTGATCATTTATAGAACCATAGAACATTACAGCACAGAAACAGGCCTTTTGGCCCTTCTTGGCTGTGCCAAACCGTTTCTCTGCCTAGTCCCACTGACCTGCACCTGGCCCATATCCCTCCAAACCCCTCTCATCCATATACCTGTCCAAGTTTTTCTTAAATGTCAAAAGTGAGCCCGCATTCACCACTTCATCTGGCAGCTCATTCCACACTCCCAGCACTCTCTGCGTGAAGAAGCCCCCCCCCAATGTTCCCTTTAAACTTTTCCCCCTTCACCCTTAACCCATGACCTCTAGTTTTTTCTCCCCTAGTCTCAGTGGAAAAAGCCTGCTAGCATTTACTCTATATATACCCATCATAATTTTATACACCTCTATTAAATCACACCTCATTCTCCTATGCTCCAGGGAATAAAGTCCTAAACTACTCAACCTTTCTCTGTAACTCAGTTTCTCAAGTCCCCGCAACATCCCTGTAAACCTTTGCTGCAATCTTTCAACCTTATTAATAACCTTCCTGTAATTAGGTGACCAAAACTGCACACAATACTCCAAATTCGGTCTCATCAATGTCTTATACAACCTCACCATTACATTCCAACTCTTATACTCAATACTTTGATTTATCAAGGCCAATGTACCAAAAGCTCTCTTTACGACCCTATCTACTTGTGATGCCACTTTTAGGGAATTATGTATCCCAGATCCTTCTGTTCTACTGCACTCCTCAGTGTCCTACCATTTACCTTGTATGTTCTACCTTTTTTTTTTGACCTTCCGAAGTGCAATACCTCACACTTGTCCACATTAAACTCCATCTGCCATTTTTCAGCCCATTCCTCCAACTGGTCCAAATCCCTCTGCAAACTTTGAAAACCTTCCTCACCGTCCACTACACCTCCAATCTTTGTATCATCAGCAAATTTGCTGATCCAATTTGTCATATTATCATCCAGATCATTGATACAGATGACAAATAACAATGGACCCAGCATTGATCCCTGTGGCACACCACTAGTCACAGGCCTCCACTCAGAGTAGCAATACTCCACTACCACTCTCTGGCTTCTTCCATTGAGCCAATGTCTAATCCAATTTACTACCTCTCCAATTTACTACCTAGTGACTGAATCTTCCTAACTAACCTCCCATGCAGGATCTTGTCAAAGGCCTTACTGAAGTCCATGTAGACAACATCCACTGCCTTCCCTTCATCCACTTTCTTGGTAACTTCCTCGAAAAACTCTGGTCAAACATGACCTACCACGCACAAAGCCATGCTGACTTTATCTAATAAGTTCCTGTCTATCCAAATACTTGTAGATCCTATCTCTTAGTATTCCTTCCAATAATTTACCTACTACCGCTGTCAAACTTACCAGCCTATAATTTCCCGGCTTACTTTTTGAGCCTTTTTTAAACAACAGAACTACATGAGCTATCCTCCAATCTGCATGATCACAGCCAATTCCATCATCCAATGATGTGAAAGCAATATGAAAAGGCGCCACATTGGCGTTGCAGTTAGCATGACACTTTTGCAGCTTGGGGCATCAGAATTTGGAGTTCAAAACTAGCATCCTCTGCAAGGAGTTGGTACATCCTCCCTGTGGAATCCTCCAGGTGATCTGGTTTCCTCCCACAATCCAAAGGTTAGTAGGTCATTGTGTATTGTTCCATGATTGGTTTAGGGTTAATGGGTGGGATGCTGGCGGCATGGCTTGAAAGGGGGCCTATTCTGAGCTGTATCTCTAAATAAATTAATTAATTAAATTAAAACCAGATCAACCTGGCATGTGGATTCCATTTAATTTATGAATATAATTTAGTCATAACTCTGTTTATCTAACAGTGGGAAAAAGTAATAGGGTTAATAAAAAATATCAAAATAGTGGATGCAGCTGCAACATAAATGAAATGAATACAATCTTTAAAAATATTTCTTTGATCCATCACAAACATCAGACCAGACATAAGATCAGAGTCCAGGGGGGCGTCATGTGATGACGTAGGGTTGAGATGTTGGGAATCCAGCTCCCTCGTAAAAAGTAATGAAATAGGGTTTAAATGAAGAAGAGTTAATAAATACCTACCAGAAACTATTTATAAGCAACTCAGGATTATTTTTTGATATGGCTCCTAAACCGAAACAGAAGAAAGCTACTACTTCGAAGACTGCGCAAATCAGCGGGGAAAAAGGCCTAACCGTCTCGGCGAAGCCTCGTACTCAAGTTGGATCTTCTCCCGGCGAAGTGCATGGCACTTCTGATGATGCGGGACAGGAAGTTGCAGCAATGTCGGCGGTCTCTAAGAAGAAACGGCAAGAACAACGCATGCGAGAAGAAACAAGTATGCATGAACAGATATTAACAAAACTACAAATCCCAACTATGGCTGGAAGTGAAATTGGAAGTGAATCGGAAGTGGAATCAGACTCTTTGGGAAATTCAGAGGAAGAAGAGGAAAAGAAGGAGGACATTAAAGGAGAAATAAGAGATATCCTGATATATATGATGAATGAATTAAAAGCTATAAGAACAGATATAAGAAGGATGCAGAATACACTCGATAATGTGGTGGAAAAACAAAAGAAGATGGACAATAAAGTTAAAGAGATGGAAGTAAAAGTGGAAGAAAACACTGAAAGAATAGATAAGATAGAAGACAATAATCTTGCCTGGACAATAGAAAGAAAACAGATGTTGGAAAAAATAGATGCGCTTGAAAACTCTAGTAGATGAAATAATATTAAAATTGTTGGTCTTATGGAAGATACAGAGGGAGAAAATCCAATAAAATTCTTTCAAGAATGGATTCCAAAAATTTTGGAAATGAAAGAAGGAAGCCAAGTAATTGAAATTGAAAGAGCACACAGAGCTTTAAGACCAAGACCTCAACAAGATCAAAATCCAAGATCAATTTTGATAAAATGCTTAAGGTACCAAGATGAAGAAATGATCTTGAAGGCAGCTACTCAAGGTGCTAAAAAGAGAAATGGGCCATTGATAATAGAAGGGAAAAGAGTTTTTTTTTATCCAGACATAAGTTACGATCTTCTGAAGAAGCGGGAAGAATTCAATCCAGTGAAAAAATCTTTATGGGAAAAGGGCTATAAATTTTTATTGAGCTACCCAGCAAAATTTATCATTTTCCTGGATAACGAAGAAAGAAGATTTTTTGTTGACTACCGGAAAGCGGAGAAATTTGTACAAGAATTACCTGATGTCCACGAAGAGGAGTAAAGAATTATAGAAATGAAATGGACTAATGATGAAGACTGAAACAAGGTTGGACTTGAGGGACATTTATAAGGAAAAAAAAAGTTGAGCAGTATTAATTGGGAGTAGAGACATTAATTTTTTTTTTCTTCACTAATATATTTTCTTTTTTTTTTGCGGGAGAGCCGGAGGAGCTCCTGATCGATGGCTGCAAGTTTCATGTGTACAATCGTGGCGATTGCCATAACCCGTAAAATGGGGGGAGAGGGGTAACGTTGTGTTCTTTTTATTCACAACATTAGTGGAGGGGGTATTTTGTTTTTTTTCTTATATATTAGTTACCTTTCTTTTATTTTTCTTCTTTTTTGCCTGGATGGTTGGGGAGAGACTCATAGCAACATGGAGAATTTTAAAGAGTTCCCAAAGTATTATGAATGATTAATTTACTTAATTTTTAAAGTTTTAATGTTAATGGACTTAATGGACCTGTGAAAAGAAAAAGAGTTTTAACATATATTAAGAAAATGAAAGGAGATATAGCTTTTTTTAACAAGAAACACATTTAACAGAAACAAAACATTGTAGCGCCTCATTTCCTAGCGTATCCGAACCGACTCACAATTAGATAGCCTACGGGGGTTTGCGAGCACAGAGCTTTGGAGCCTCTTCGCCATGGGGGGCTGGTTGACAGAGGCTTAAAAGTGAGGCTGAAGTTTTCGAATAAAGTTTTTCCTTCGACTGCAGTTACCGACTCCGTGTCGTAATTCTAGCGCTGCTTGTAGCACACCGCTACAATTGGTGACCCCGACGGTCCAAACGATTTTTGGACCAGAAATGACCGACGCCGCCTCTGTTCATGCGGTTTCGTTGAAACTGCCGGGTTTCTGGACACAGCGCCCGGACCTATGGTTCCAGCAAGCCGAAGCCCAATTCCACGTTCGCCGGATCACCTCAGAAGACACCCGCTACTACTACGTGGTGGGCTCCCTCGACCAGGACACAGCTGCCCAGGTCGCGGAGTTCGTACAGTCGCCCCCGGCAGACGGCAAGTACACGGAATTCAAAGCCCTGCTCCTCAGGACTTTCGGACTCTCACGGCGCGAGCGGGCTGCCCGTTTACTGCACCTGGACGGCTTGGGCGACAGACCTCCATCGGCTTTAATGAATGAGATGTTGTCTCTGGCCGAGGGACACACAGGCCTCATGTTTGATCAGGCATTCCTGGAGCAGCTGCCCGAGGACATACGCCTGCTGCTGTCCGACGCGGATTTCAGTGACCCCCGGAAGGTGGCAGCCCGGGCGGACTTGCTGTGGAACGCCAAAAAGGTGAGCGGGGCGTCCATCGCACAGATCTCCCAGCCACGCTCCCGGCAGCAAACCAGTCCAGGCCCGGCCGCAGAGCCCACTAACCCCCGGCCCAATGACCACTGGTGCTTCTACCACCAGCGGTGGGGCGCAGAAGCCCGCCGTTGCCGCCCGCCCTGCAAGTTCCCGGGAAACGCCAGGGCCAGCCGCCGCTGATGGCTACGGCGGCTGGCCATCGGGATAGCCTCCTGTATGTGTGGGATAGCAGGTCGGGACGCCGCTTTTTGGTCGATACTGGGGCTGAGGTCAGCGTTTTACCTCCGACGAGTTACGACACCCGCAGCAGGGCACCGGGTCCCCCCCTGCGGGCCGTGAATGGCAGCACAGTAAGGACCTATGGCACCCGTCAGGTGCAGCTACAGTTCGGCCCCAGCCAGTTCACGTGGGACTTCACACTGGCCGCCGTAGCCCAACCGCTTCTGGGTGCGGATTTTTTGCGAGCTCACAGCCTGCTGGTTGACCTGCCCAGGAAGAGACTGGTACACGCCGAGACCTTTCAGACGTTCTCCCTGGGCGCGGCCCAGTTGCCAGCCCCTCACCTCGGCTCCATCACGCTGTCCGACAACGATTTCACCAGGGTCCTGGCGGAGTTCCCATCGGTTCTGGCACCGCAGTTCACAGCAGCCATGCCCAGGCACGGCGTACAGCACCACATCCCGACACAGGGACCACCCCTCCATGCCCGTGCTCGGCGGCTTCCCCCGGACAAGCTCCGACTGGCGAAGGAGGAGTTCCAGAGAATGGAGGAATTGGGGATCATCCGGCGGTCCGACAGCCCCTGGGCTTCCCCCCTGCACATGGTGCCCAAAGCGACGGGGGGCTGGAGACCGTGCGGCGACTACCGCAGGCTGAACGAGGCTACCACACCGGACCGCTACCCTGTGCCGCACATTCAGGACTTTGCGGCAAACCTGCACGGCGCCCGGATCTTCTCCAAGGTCGACCTTGTCCGAGGGTACCATCAAATCCCGATGCATCCTGACGACGTCCCCAAAACGGCTCTCATCACCCCGTTTGGCCTCTTCGAGTTCCTCCGCATGCCGTTCGGCCTGAAGAATGCCGCACAGACGTTCCAGCGGTTAATGGACGCGGTGGGACGGGACCTGGACTTCGCGTTCATCTATTTGGATGACATCCTCATAGCCAGCGGCAGTCGTCAGGAGCATCTGTCCCACCTCCGTCAACTCTGCGCCCGACTGAGTGAGTACGGTCTTACAATCAACCCTGCCAAATGCCAGTTCGGACTTGATACCATTGACTTCCTGGGCCACAGGATTACTAAAGACGGGGCAACCCCTCTGCCCGCTAAGGTAGATGCGGTCCGCCACTTCCCCCGACCCACCACGATCAAAGGCCTTCAGGAATTCGTAGGTATGGTCAATTTCTACCGCCGCTTCCTCCCTTCAGCTGCCCGGATCATGCGCCCCCTGTTCGCCCTGATGTCGGGTCCGAGCAAGAACATTACCTGGGACGAGGAGTCCGCCGCCGCTTTCGTTCAAACGAAGGAAGCTTTGGCTGACGCCGCAATGCTAGTACATCCCAGAATGGACACCCCTACCAGTGGACGCATCAAACACGGCAGTCGGTGGGGTGCTGGAGCAGCTCATCGCAGGTCGCTGGCAACCCCTGGCGTTTTTCAGCAAACACCTGCGGCCACCCGAGCTCAAGTACAGTGCTTTTGACCGGGAACTGTTGGCGCTCTACCTGGCAATCCGGCATTTCAGGTACTTCCTAGAAGGCCGGCCCTTCACCGCGTTCACGGACCACAAACCGCTTACCTTTGCGTTTACGAAAGCATCCGACCCCTGGTCATCCCGCCAGCAACGCCACCTGTCCTACATCTCTGAATACACGACGGATGTCCGGCACGTCTCGGGTAAGGACAATGTCGTGGCGGACGCGCTCTCTCGCCCTGCCGTTCATGCCCTTTCCCAAGGGGTAGACTTTGAGGCACTGGCAGAGGCACAGCAGGTAGATGAGGAGATTCCGAGTTACAGGACTGCAGTCTCTGGTTTGCAGCTCCAGGACTTCCCCGTGGGCCCAGGTGAGAGGACCCTACTCTGTGACGTCGCCACCGGCCAGCCCCGTCCGGTCGTCCCCGCAGCCTGGCGGCGACGTGTTTTCGACTCCATTCATAACTTGGCGCATCCCTCCATCCGGACAACTGTCCGGCTGGTTTCCAGCAGGTTCGTTTGGCACGGTCTCCGCAAACAGGTCAGTGAATGGGCCAGAACGTGCATGCACTGCCAGACGGCCAAGGTTCAGCGGCACACCAAAGCCCCACCGCAGCAGTTCCATCCCGCCCACCGGCGTTTCGACCACATTCATGTGGATATCGTGGGCCCCCTGCCAGTGTCGCGCGGAGCGCGTTACCTCCTGACTATCGTGGACCGGTTCACAAGATGGCCAGAGGCGGTCCCGCTCACTGACACCACCTCCGAATCTTGCGCCCGAGCCCTGCTCGCCACCTGGATATCCCGCTTTGGTGTACCAGCCCACATTACCTCCGACAGAGGCGCCCAGTTCACCTCCAGCCTGTGGTCAGCTATGGCCAGCCTTTTGGGGACTCAGCTGCACCACACCACTGCCTACCACCCACAGTCGAACGGGCTAGTGGAGCGTTTCCACCGTCACCTGAAGTCGGCCCTCATGGCCCGCCTGCGAGGAGCCAACTGGGCGGACGAGCTTCCCTGGGTCCTACTCGGCATCCGCACAGCGCCCAAGGACGACCTGCACGCCTCGTCGGCCGAGTTGGTGTACGGCGCGCCCCTGGCCGTCCCCGGGGAGTTCCTACCAGCCCCGAGGGGGCAAGAGGAAGAACCCGCTGCAGTCCTGGGCAGACTTCGCGAGAAGCTCGGTAACCTGGCCCCCATACCCACTTCACAGCATGGGCGGCACCCGACCTGCGTACCCAAAGACCTACGGAACTGTAAGTTTGTGTTTGTGCGAAGGGGCGGGCATCGGCCACCGCTGCAGCGGCCATACGAGGGGCCGTTTACGGTGCTCCGGAACAACGGGTCCACGTTCGTGCTGGACGTTGGGGGGAAGGAGGAGGTTTTCACGGTGGACCGCCTCAAGCCGGCCCATGTGGACCTGGCGCAACCGGCCGAGTTTCCGGCGCCTCGGCGCAGAGGCCGACCTCCCAAGCAGGTTCTGGCCCAGGCTGTGGACATTGGGGGGTGTATCGCCGGTTCTGGGGGGGGGTTATGTAGCGCCTCATTTCCTAGCGTATCCGAACCGACTCACAATTAGATAGCCTACGGGGGTTTGCGAGCACAGAGCTTTGGAGCCTCTTCGCCATGGGGGGCCGGTTGACAGAGGCTTAAAAGTGAGGCTGAAGTTTTCGAATAAAGTTTTTCCTTCGACTGCAGTTACCGTGTCGTAATTCTAGCGCTGCTTGTAGCACACCGCTACAACATAAGAAATTAAAGAGAGATTGGGTTGGAAATGTCATTGCAGCTTCAGTTAATTCAAAATCGAGAAGAGTTGTAATTTTGGTTAATAAAACTTTACCAATTAAAATACAAAATGTAGTAATTGATTCTGTGGGGAGATATGTGATTATACATTATCAAATTTTTTCAGAATTATGGACTTTTATGAACATTTATGCACCAAATGAAAATGATGCAAAATTCATACAAGAAGTTTTTTTGAACTTGGCTGATGCACATGATAATATATTAATAGGTGGAGACTTTAATTTTTGTTTAGATCCAGTTTTGGATAGGTCAACTAAAGTTGCTACAAAATCAAAAGTAATAAAACTAACTTTATCATTAATGAAAGATTTAAACCTGATTGATATATGAAGAAAAATTAATCTAAGAGAAAGAGATTATTCATTTTATTCAAATAGACATAAAACTTACTCAAGGATTGATTTTTTTTATTATCAAAAAATATTCAAGATAGAGTGAAAAGTGTGGAATATAAAGCAAGAATACTGTCAGATCATTCTCCCTTGATAATGACAATGATAATGATGGATAAGGAGAAATCGATCTAAAGGTGGAGATTTAATTAAATTTTATTTAAATGTCAAGATTTTTGTGATTTTATGAAAAAACAGATTCAATTTTCTTTGGATACAAATTTACATTCAGTTGAGGATAAAATTATATTATGGGAAGCGATGAAAGCATATTTAAGGGGTCAGATTATAAGTTATACATCTAAAATTAAGAAGGAATACATGGCAGAAATAGATTAATTGGAAAAAGATATAAAGTTAGAAAAAGAATCTCAAAGATATATGACAGAAGAAAAACGAAGACAACTTGTTAATAAAAAACTACAATATAATACACTCCAGACATATCATATAGAAAAAGTAATTATGAAAACTAAACAGAAATATTACGAATTAGGTGAAAGATCACATAAGATTCTTGCTTGGCAGTTGAAAACAGAACAGGCTTCTAAAACAATAAATGCAATTAGAACAAGTGTAAATAAGGTTACTTATAAACCTTTAGAAATGAATGAAACTTTAAAAAAATTTTATACTGAACTATATCAATCAGAATCACAAAATAAGATTGCTGAGATAGATAAATTTTTATCACAAATAACCCTTCCAAAATTAAATTTGGAAGAACAGAAAGGATTAGATATGCCCTTTACATTAAAAGAGGTTGAAGAAGCTTTAGGATCACTTCAGAGTAATAAATCCCCAGCAGAAGATGGTTTTCCTCCTGAATTTTATAAAAAATTTAAAGATTAATTCGTCCTTTTATGGAATTAATATATCAAGTGGAAAGGATGCATAAACTCCCACAATCTTTTTTAACAGCGATCATAACTGTATTGCGAAAAAAAGATAGAGATCCTTTAAAACCAACATCATATAGGCCTATTTCTTTGTTGAATACAGATGATAAAATAATAGCAAAAATTTTATCTAATAGAATATCTAAATATTTACCAAAATTAATACCAATGGATCAAACAGGTTTTATTAAAAACAGACAATCAATGGATAATATAACCCGGTTACTTAGTATAATTCATTTGGCACAAAAAAGAGAGGAAATGAGTGTGGCAGTTGCTTTGGATGCAGAAAAAGCTTTTGATAGATTGGAATGGGATTTTTTATTTAAGGTATTGGAAAAATATGAGTTAGAAAAATCTTTTATACAATGGATTAAAACCTTAAATACTAATCCTCAAGCTAAAGTAGTTACAAATGGTCAGATTTCAACACAATTTTGCTTAACGAGGTCAACTAGACAAGGCTGCCCATTATCACCTGCTTTATTTGTATTGGCAATAGAACCATTAGCTGAATTAATTAGAACAGATTCAGACATTGGGGGATTTAGAGTTAATCAAGAAGAATATAAGATTAATTTATTTGCTGATGATGTTTTGATTTATTTAACAAACCCATTGCAATCTTTGCAAAGATTATCTTTTAGATTGGAAGAATATGGCAAAGTATCAGGGTATAAAGTAAATTGGGATAAAAGTGAAATTTTACCCCTTACCAAAGGAAATTATAATCAATGTCGATGAGTAACTCAATTTCGATGGTCAATAAATGGGATAAAATATTTCGGTATTAGAGTTGATAATGATGTAAAAAATTTATATAAACAAAATTATTTGCCATTAAAAAAATAAAAGACGATCTTGATAAATGGATGATGTTACCAATAACATTAATAGGTAGAGTTAATGCTGTAAAAATGAATATATTTCCTAGATTGCAATATTTATTCCAAACTTTACCAGTACAATTACCTCAGAAGTTTTTTAAAGAACTGAATAAATATGTAAGGAAATTTCTTTGAAAGGAAAGATGTCAAGAATATCATTGGAAAAATTGACATGTAAATTTGATTTAGGAGGGTTACAATTTCCAAATGTTAAGAATTATTATAAAGCAAATCAACTTAGATTTATTGTCTTTTTTTGATGAAGAAAAACCGGCATGGATTAGAATAGAATTAAATAAGATAGGAGAAAACATACCAGAAGATTTTATATATAAATGGGAATCCAAATGGATACAGGAAAAAAAAGAATCTCCTATATTAAGAAACTTGATTGATTTATGGAATAAGGTAAATATGGACGATGAGATAAAGAAATCTTTATTAGCAAAAAGAACTTTAATTCAAAATAGGCTTATTCCTTTAACAATGGTTAATAAACTATTACATATTTGGTTCCAAAAGGGGATTAAATATATAGGTGATTATTTTGAAAGAGGTATATTGATGTTGTTTGATCAATTAAAAAATAAATATAAAATATCAAACAACACTCTTTTCTGTCATTTTCAATTAAAGGCTTATTTACGAGAAAAGCTGGGTCAAACAATGTTGTTGCCAAAACCTAGTGAAACAGAAATATTAATTCAAAAAGGAAAAATTAAAAAAATTATAGCTAGTGTGTACAATTTGATTCAAAAACAGACAATTAAATCAGGAATTCATAAATCAAGACAAAAATGGGAATCTGATTTGAATCTTAAAATTGATGGAAAAAGCTGGTCAAGATTATGTTCTGATAGTATGATAAATACAATAAATGTTCGACTTAGATTAATACAATATAATTTTTTACATCAATTATATATAACACCACAGAAAATAAATAGATTAAATTCAAATATGTCTGGCCAATGTTTTCGATGTAATCAAGAAATTGGTACTTTTTTACATTCTACTTGGTCTTGTTTTAAAATTCAACCATTTTGGATAAATCTAAGACTTTTATTGGAACAAATTACTGGAGTACAACTCCCACATAGTCCAGTATTATTTTTATTAGGAGACATTGAAGGGACAATACCGAGACTTAAATTGAATAAGTATCAGAAAAAATTTATAAAAATTGCATTGGCAGTAGCCAAAAAAGTTATCGCAGTTACTTGGAAATCTGATTTATATTTAACTATGGATCGTTGGAATAATGAAATACATAGTTGTATTCCACTTGAAAAAATTACATACAATCTAAGAAATGAATATGATATATTTTTGAAAATTTGGCTTCCATACCTACAAAAGATAGGATTAAATACATAGGTCCTTTGAAGATAAAATTATAAAGTAATTGGGGAAAGTAAAAATAAATATTAAAATTATTTTGAACTCCATGGAGCATGTGGGGATCCTCCGATATCCAGGCAATCTTTCTCTTTTTTCTTTCTTTTTTTTCTTTCTTTAGGTAAGGGTTAAGGGGGGGAGGGTTAATATTATTTTTCTTTTTCTTACTATTTTATCATCACATTTATTCTTGTAATTTTCTAATAAATAAATAAATAAATAAATAAAGATAGATAGATAGATAGATAGATAGATCAGCATCCACACTGATTCCAATGGATATGCCAGGACTACACATTAAGATGCAGAGAGAAAAGTAAGCAGTTGTTTTTTCAAAAGTTATGTTACTTTTATCTAATGATATTCATCATCTCTAAATGCTCTTCTGTTTTCAATTATATTTCAAAAGAAATATTTTTAAATCATTCAGAGTCATAGAGTGGTACAGTATCAACACAGGCCCTTTGGCCAATCTAGTCCAAGCCAAATACCATTTAAACTACCTACTCTCATCAACCTGTACTGGGACCATAGCCCTCCATATACGTTCATATAATTGCCACATTTATATATAATTGTTTTAATGAAAAAGAATTCAGGAGCATTTTAAAAACTCTTAAAATTCTCGACAGCTTTGACAGGACCAAAGCACATTTTTCAGCTTTGCCATCTCTCAAAGCCTGTTGTGAGGATCAGTGTGGCAAGGCTTCGAGGCTATGCTGTCCAAGGCCTAAATGCCACTCTGAATTCATGGTCAGTGAAGGTAGCCCTCATATCCTGGATCAAAACTGTACAAGCTGCCATGGACCATGGGCAGTTACTTCAAGCATTAGGTCTGGTCCAGGAAGACTGATTGCATATAATCCCAGCTGTCAAAAAATCCACTGCTACTGTTAAATTACAGTGTGACAATGGACAAGAATGTTTACTTGTTAAACAGACTGCTCAATGGGAACAAGTGCTCGGAATATTGCAAAAATGTGCTATAATTTGATACAAATAATTGTTTTTTTGTTAGTTACATTATGCTTTACCTTATGATCAAAAGAAGACAACAGCCTGAAATATTCCAACCATTAAAAAATAAGTTACAAATTTGACTTGGTTAGACAACATCTCTCTATTTGTTTCCTACAAGACATACTCACAAAGACTGTCAAAGACTGTCAAATGTCTACATTGGTGCTAGAAAGACTGTGAACCCTGTAGAAATTTCTCTGTTTCTGCATGAATATGACCTAAAATGTGATCAGATCTTCACTGAAGTCCTAAAACTAGATAAAGAGAACAAAATTAAATAAATAATACAAAACATTATACCTGTGCATTTACTTATTGAGAAAAATTATCCAATATTATATGTATTTGTTGGGGAAAGTATGTGAACCTCTCAGATTATGCCTTCTACAGAGTTATTTGGAGTCGGGTGTTCCAATCAATGAGGTGAGATTGGAGGTGTGGCTTGTAGAGGGGCCCTGCCCTTTTAAAAAAAATATACACAAAGTCAGGTTACTGACAGAGCCTGTCCTTCAAGAAAAATCTGTTTATGTGAACCATACCTCAATCAAAAGAGGACCTTAGAAGAAGAAATGCAGAGATGCTTGAAGCTGGAAAAGGCTACAAAAGCATTTTTAAAGACCTGAGTGCACATTAGTTCATAGGAAGAGAAATTGTCTACAAATGGAGAAAATTTAGTACTGTTGCTACTCTCCCTGCTGATCTCCTGCAAAGATCATACCAATAGGACAACGTGCAATTCTGAAGGAGGTGAAGAAGAACCCAGGGTAACAGCAAAAGACCCGCAGAAATCTCTGTTCACCTTAAGACCGAACAAGAATGGTGTTCGTGGTAGGAGACCATGGGGGAAACTACTGCTCTCCAAAAAAAAAATTGCTGCATGTCTCAAGTCTGCAAAAGACCATCTGGATGTTCTATAATGCTTCTGGAATATTGTTCTGTGGACAGATAAGACAGATGAACTTTTTGGCTGATATGCTTATTGCTATGTTTGCAGGAGAAAAGGCACTGCACACCAACACCAAAACCTGATCCCAACTGTGAAGCATGATGAAAGGAGCATCATGGTTTGGAACTGCTTTGCTGTCTCAGAGCCTGGATAGCTTGTGATCACTGAGAGAATAATGAATTCAAAATTGTTTCAAGACATTTTACAGGAGAGTGTAGGATAGCAGTCCATCACCTGAAGCTAAACAGAAGTTGAATAATACAACAAGACAATGATATGAAATACAAGAATAAATCAACAACAGAATGGTTTAAAAAGAAGAAAATTCATGTTTTGGAATGGCCAAGTCCCTTAATCCTATAGAAACGTTGTGGAAGGACCTGAAGCAAGTAGTTCATGCAAGGAAGCCCACCAACATCCCAGAGTTGAAGTAGTTAAGTTAGTTGGAATAGCCTACAAATCCTTCAAGCCTACGTACAGGACTGATTAGTTACTGGAAACGTTTGGTTAAAATTATTGTTGTTCAAAGGGGTCACATCAGTTACTGAAAGCAAAGGTTCACATACTTTTTCCAATAAGTACATGTAATATTGGATCATTTTTCTCAATAAAGAAATGAACAGGTATAATATGTTTCGTGTTATTTAATTGGGTTCTCTTCATCTAGTTTTAGGACTTGCATGAAGATCTGATCACATTTTAGACTATACTTATTGCAGAAATAGGGAAAATTCTAGAGGGTTTACAAACTTTCTAGCACCACTATATGTAAAAAAGTTGTACTGGAAATCATAACTATTTCAGGTTCTATCAGTGTTCTGCACAATACTTGGAGAAAGCCACAGGGGGTACCCATGCTGCAAAACAAGTGAAATTGTTCGGGTTCCTAGGTTCAGTTGTTTGCTTTGCTGAGACCATCCCTCTATGAAAGGACAGCTGTCAACTGGAAAACAATACTTTCATAAGCAATGGGATATAGATTTGCCCTTGGTCCACTGCACTAGCATACAAAAATTGTAATGGGTGTGTAATGTACTTTGCTTTCACAATTAAACTTCATCGACCACACTAGATAGCCACCATTATGACGATATGTTTATCACAAATGACTAATGGTGTAGGGTGGATTTTGATTCTTGTATCATTTCAGGGTAAAAACTTCAGAAAACAGAGGGGAAAAAATTTAAAACTAAGAAAATTCATCTCACATAAAAAGTGTATAGTTATACAGCTAAATGTCAGATCAGAATTTGCTATGTTATTAAGTGAGGCTGCTAGTTCTGATCATACTAAGGAAAAGTAGATAAGATTTTGCAAAACTGAAAAATCAGAAAGTTTCTGTTAACAATAAAGTGCTATGAATGGAGACTTGTAATTTGAAATTGTCACTCTAAAGCAGGGTTCCACTGCGAGAGATTGTGATTTAAAAAAAACACTATTTTTTGAACTTTGCACCACGACGACAGTAGGCTGATGGTGACTACAGTACTTTGATTGGAGGAGAGGACGGTAGGCTGACGAGGAGCGTGAAGTACATTTTCTGAGCATTGAATGGACTCGCCCAACTTGGGCTGTGACTTCAGCCTCTCCCTCCCGAATTAACTCCCCAAACTTCACAAAAAAAAACGTCTTTTCAATGAAAGCTACTTATCAATGGGTTTTACATGGACTGGTGATCCAAGTTGTTCTGTTCCACTGAGCCCAGTCTGTGGCAAACAGCTTACAAATGTAGCAATAGCTCCCCCAAAATTGAAAAGACACTGACTACAAACCACAGCCATATTACACACAAAAGTGCTGATTATTTCAAACAGCTATTGGTATTGCAAAACAAACAGATGAAAGATTTTGAAAATAAAGTCACAATCGTAAAAGGGCTCAGGAAGCAAGTTATTCAGTAGCTTTAAGGCCAGTCCATTAGAGAATGTTTAAAAAACTATGTGAAAAAGAGCACACCAATCCTTACTACGTATAGAAATATGGTGATTTAGCAGAGGAAAAACTCTCAAAAGGGTTTTTGAGGAGAAAGGTGAATTGTAGGAGTACTTTCAAGAAAATAGTACAGTTTTGCTGAGTGCTTTGAAGATGAAGAATAGCTGCAGAAATTAGCCTACTTAACAGACATTTTTCATCATATGAACTAGTTGAACAAGCCTCAAGGCCCTGGAGAAAATGTTTTGACTTCAAGTGATAAGATTCTTCGATTTAAAAGGAAACCGAATCTTTGGAAAAATTACTTTGGAAAATGTCTCCAACTGCTACTTGGGCTGAGAGTGAGGAAGGATATCAGAAAGTCTTGAGTCTTATTGAAAACCACCCCTGGAAAAATGGCAGAACAAAATTGAACAGTATTTTTCCTCCCTTTCAACACAAGTGTATGACTGGGTGAGGGATCATTTCTCTAAATCTACTGCTCAGCCTGAGAACTTGACTTTGAGAAAAGAGGAATACCTTGTGAGCTACACTCTGACTATGTACTCAAGATGAGATTTACTAACCTGCCCCTGGACAAGTTCTTGATTTCTGTGAAATAAAGGTATACTGGCATTCATGAGAAAGTAATGAACATTTTGCTGCAGTTTTCAACTTCTTATATGTGTGAGCAAGTATTTTCTTGTTTAACAAGCATCAAGAGCAAAGATAGAAATCATCTCGAGGTCTCAAGATGGCGCTTATGGAGTGAAGCGGTTTTAGGCTTCGCTCCAATCCTTTTAATTTTTTTTTAACCTACAAGCACCCCCTAATTGATCTTTTTATACCTATTCTAAAGGGGTTTAGACGTATGAAATCTTTCTCAATTGTTTGAATCATTTTCAACTCGTTGAAATGTCTAAAGCAAAGGAATCAAAACAGACGAAAGAACCGTTAACTTTAGAAGCAATTGCGAAGCTTATGGACGACAGACTTGAAAAACTGGAGAATAAATTAACCTCAAAGCTTTCTACGTTCAATGAAATTTTAAAGACACTTGACGCAAAACTTCAATCACTTACACTGGATTCACAAAAACAACAAGCAAGTATTTTAGTTCTTGAGGAAGCTGCTCGCCAGAGAGATCCCACAATTGAAACTCTGCAACAACAGCAAGCTTCGACTTCTCAACAGCTGGATCGTTATAAATCTAAAATCACTGATCTTGAAAATCGCTCTCGAAGACAAAATCTCCAGATAATTGGGATTCCGGAAAAATTTGAGAATGGCAATCTCACTGTATTTTTCTCCAAATTTTTAATGGCTATCTTCGGCTCAGAAGTACTGGATACACCTCCAATAAATGACTGTGCACATCGCATTTCTCGTTTTCAATCAGATTCAGGTTTGAAACCACGACAAGTTATGCTCCGGATCCATTATCCTCATACCAAAGAGCGTTTGATTTGGGCTGCCCGGAAAAAGGGTATGATCAGCTTTCAAGATTTTAAATTCTGTATTCTGGAAGACTATAGTCCCGAAGTTTTAAGGGCAAGAATGGCTTTTAAATTGGTTATGTCAGAAATTCATCAGGAAAGCTACAAGCAAGTGCTGTTATTTCCAGCACAATTGAGAGTTACTCTCCAAGATGGGACTTATCCGCTGTTCAAATCTCCAGCAGATGCTCAAAGATTCCTTGAAGAATAACACTTTATTGTTTCTACAGGTTGACTAATGTAATAATTAGTTTATAGATTTGAATCTTTTATAAAATGATGATTTTTTTTACGTGATGGCTTACACGTATTTCTTATACACGGTAAAAGTCCGTTTTTGGTTTATTTTGAGTTTGTTCTTTTTATATTATTATTCTGTTAGTTTTAAAGTAATTCATTAGGGTTTTCTTTTAAGTTCATATACACTTTTTTATATTTTTAATGTTTAAATATTAAGATTTTTTTAAAAATAAAATGTCATTTCTTCTTCCCGAAAGACCTTAGTGCTGGGATACGTCATATCCGTTTTGATGTGTCTGAATAAGTTTAAGGACTTTCTTTTAAAACACTAATACAATATTATCCATTTATGGGTTTCATCATTTTAATTTTTTTAAATCCTTTTGTTTTATATATATAATACTAATTTTATACTTTAATCTTTGTTATACTAACCCTTTCTTATAATATGGGTGGTTTGTATCTTTTATTTAACTTTTTTTTGTTTGAGTTGCTGTCTTGAGACATGGGGGTAAATTTAGCATTAGATCTCTTGCTTGCCTCTTTTTGGCTTTTTTCCTGGGGTTTTGAGGGTGGAGGGAGGGGGATTTTTCTTTTTGCTTGCTTCACGCTTAGTTTTACTTCATGGGCTGATCCGAAACTACAAAAATGGTTGCAGTGTCATGACTTCCAGTTCCTCCTGGAACTTACTTCCCTCTTCCGGATTCATGAGTTCATCTTTTTTTTAACCTTATGTGTTAATTGTAATAAATATTGGCAATATGGATAAGATTATTAATTTTGTTTCTTGGAATACTAATGGTTTAAATCATCCGATCAAACAGAAAAAAATATTCAAAGTATTCCACAGAATGAATGCTAATATTATCTTTGTACAAACAAGAGACTTATGTGAGGAAGGTGGATAGTCAATGCTTTTTTAGGTTTTGGAAAGACCAACAGTATCACTTGAATTCCCAAGCCAAAGTAAGAGGCGTTTCCATTTTTATAGATTCTTCAACCTCCTTTATACACTTTGAAACAATTTCAGACCCACAAGGTAGATTTTTGCTTATTACTGGTCTACTTTTTAATCAAAATGTTGTTTTAGTTAATGTTTATGCTCCAAACACTGATTGTCCTGAATTTTTTAAGTGTCTATTTATATCCTTTCCTAATTTGAAACAGTACATGCTGATAATGGGTGAGGATTTTAACTGTTGTTTAAACCCTTCAATGGATAGATCTAAGGCCACCCAAGCTCTTCCGAATAAATCAGCCTCTTATTAATTCCTTTATGATTGATTCTGGAATTTCTGAAATTTGGTGTTTTTTATACCCTAATGACAGAGTTTTCATACTTTTCTCATGTTTATCATAATTATTCAGGAATTAATTACTTACAGATGTTATTGATTGTAAATATGACTCTATTACCATTTCTGACCATGCACCTTTGAAGCTATCTATTAAGACAATGGACTCATCTACTAATGCTAAATATTGGAGGTTTAACCCTATTTTATTGCAGGACTTAGACTTCCTTAATTTTATTAAACAACAAATTGATTTGTTTTTCTCAACAAATTCTACAGCAGAGATCTCTAGTGGAATTTTATGGGACACTTTTAAAGCATTTATTCGTGGACAGATTATTTCATACTCTGCTGGAGTTAGGAAGCAAACTAATTCTAAAATATTAACATTGGTTCATAAAATCAAAGCAATTGATAAGATTTATTCAGTGACCCCCAGCAAAGAACTTTATAAAGAAAGAGTTGAACTTCAAATGGAGCTGTGGTGAACTACATATACCTGTCTGGACACGCACCCCCGCTGACTGCTCCTGTGGCTCCTCCCACAGACCGTGGCTCCTCCCAAGGACCCTGGTATAAAGGCAATTGGAGACACAGCTCCGGCCTCAGTCTACAGGATGTAGTGTGGTTGTCATTTGCTGCTTGTTCTTTCTTCCAGCCAATAAAAGCCTGTATCTCGCCTCACGTCCCTGAGAGTTATTGATGGTGCATCAGGAGCATAGTTTGTTATCATCCTCTTCGATTGAAAATCAGTTAATTAAATCTAGAACCCAGTTTTATGTACATGGAGATAAGTCTGGCAAATTATTGGCTAATCAATTGAAAACTGCTTTCGGTTAAACGACAAATTACTAGGATTCGTAAATAAGATGGCACTCTGACGATCAACCATAGAGATAAATAAAGCCTTTCAAGATTTTTATAATTCTTTATATCAATCAGAATTTGTTGGGGATTCTTCTATAATAGATGAATTTTTAAGAAAATTGAATATCCCAAAATTAACAAGAGGATTGTGTATTCCTAGATGCACCTATTACAGAAACTGAAATAAAAAAGGCTACTTTTTCAATGAACTCTGGTAAAGCTCCTGGTAAAATTATATTGTAGAATTTTTTTAAATCCTTTTTCTCTATACTTTCTCCTTGGCATTGTAGAATTTTTAAAGATTTGTTAACTATAGGTAAATTGCCACAATCTTTTTATGGACCCTCTATCTCTTTAATTCTTAAAAAAGATAAAGACCCCACTGAATGTGCATCCTATCGGCCTATATCCTTGCTGAATACGGATTTTAAGATTTTTAGTAAAATTTTGGCCACTGGATTAGAAAATATATTACCTCGAATTATTTCTGAAGATCAGACTGGATTTATTAAAAACCGATTTATTAACATTAGAAAATTAATTAATATTATTTATACTCCTTCACCCAAAATACCAGAATGTGTCATTTCCTTAGATGCTGAAAAAGCATTTGATAGAGTTGAATGGCCATATTTATTTAATACGTTGCAGCATTTTAATTTTAGTTTGAAATTTATATCATGGATTAAATTAATATACTATAAACCCTTGGCTTTGGTCTTTACCAATAATCAAAGATCTCCTTTTTTTTTCAGTTATTCCGTGGTACAAGGCAAGGCTGTCCTTTAAGTCCTTTACTATTTGACATTGTTTTGGAACCTTTAGCTATAGCCATTCGTGAATCACTTAAAATTTTGGGTATTACTCGTGGGGAAGGGACGTATAAGTTATCATTATATGCTGATGAATTGTTACTATACATATCTGACCCTGAGAGATCTATTCCTGCTATTTCGTCCTTGCTTGCTCAGTTTAGTAACTTTTCTGGTTACAAAGTGAATTTTAATAAGAGCGAATTATTTCCATTAAATATGCAAGTTCCAATTTATAAACATTTACCATTTAAAGTTGTCACAGATTATTTTACTTATTTGGGTATTAAAATTACCAAAAAACATAAAGATTTATTTAAAGTTAATTTTTTACCTTTAATTGACCAAATTAAGCAACTTGTTACCAGGTGGTCTCCATTATCTTTGTCATTGGTTGGTCGAATTAATGCTATAAAGATGATGGTATTACCCAAATTCTTATATTTATTTCATGCATTACCAATTTTTATTCCTAAATCTTTTTTTGATATTATTGATTCCAAAATATCTTCCTATCTGTGGCAGAATAAAAATCCTAGACTAAGCAAAAAATATTTACAGAAGCCTAAGAAGGAGGGTGGTTTGGCTTTGCCAAACTTGAGATTTTACTATTGGGCAGTTAATATACAATATTTAATATTTTGGACACAAGAATCGACTATAGCAGCTTGCCCACAATGGGTAAATTTGGAATGTAAATCTGTACAAGACTTTTCATTGTTTTCAATTTTAGGATTTTCACGTTCTTTTTCTTTATCTAAATTGAATAAACAAATAACTAATCCGAAAGTTAAACATACATTGCGAATATGGTTTCAATTTCGTAAATTTTTTGGCTTGAATAAGTTCATCTTATCAAGCCCTATAATACCTAACTTTCTTTATCGGCCCTCTTTTATGGATCAAGCCTTTGTTTTATGGAAAACAAAAGGTATAACATGTTTTCGTGATCTATTTTTAGATGATAGTTTTA
The DNA here is from genome assembly GCF_030144855.1 of Hypanus sabinus. NCBI lineage: Eukaryota > Metazoa > Chordata > Chondrichthyes > Myliobatiformes > Dasyatidae > Hypanus > Hypanus sabinus. The sequence goes on along the minus strand of NC_082717.1, from coordinate 54,886,535 downwards.
TGTCCTTTGAACAGCTATCTAATAAATATAATTTACCCAAAACTCATTTTTTTTAGATATTTGCAAGTTAGAAATTTTTTGAATAATGTCCATTGGACATTACGGAAATTTTTTTAGCTCTGAATCCTTGTCAGAAGGGTTTAGTAGCTGTTACTTATAATATGATCATGAAAATACAGCCATAAGTATCAGAAAAAATTAAGAAGGAATGGGGAAAAAGAACTTCATTGTCTTATACCCACTGAGCAGTGGGAGAAAATTTTACAATTAGTCATTTCTTCTTCTATTTGTGCTAAACATGCCCTAATACAATTTAAGGTTGTACATAGAGCTCAGGCGTCTAAGGATAAACTTGCTCGATTTTATTCTTATGTTAATCCAACCTGTGACAGATGTCATTCTGATGTTGCTTCATTGACCCACATGTTTTGGTCTTGCCCTTGTTTGCAAATTTACTGGAAAGATATTTTTGGTATTATTTCAACAGTTCTGAATATCAATTTCCAACCGCATCCTGTTACTGCAATTTTCGGTTTACCAGTGGCGGATAATAGTCGTTTATCCCCATCATCTCGACGGATGATTGCATTTGTTACATTAATGGCTAGAAGATCTATTTTATTGAATTAGAAAGAGATTAATCCTCCAACTATATTTCAGTAGTTTTCTCAAACTATCTCGTTTGAGCTTAGAAAAAATTAGAAGTGTTGTCTTTGATCCTTCAGTTAAATTTGAAGAAACTTGGAGACCATTTATTCAACATTTTCATATGAGTTAAATTGTCTTTTCCTAAACCTCACTTTTATTATCCTTAATTATTTGGATGGAGGTTTGGAGTTATTGGCACTAATGTATATATTTGACATAATGCTATGGCTCCTGTTGGTTAGTTTTAGGTTTTTTTTCTCTTTTTTTAGGGTTTTTTTAAAAACTTTTTTTGTTCGCAATTACCATGAGTTTGGGAGGTTATTATATATTGACTATTGTCTATTTGCATTTTATCTAAACTATTAACTATGTACTCTCAAACTCTCTGTATTCATGTTTCATTTATGTTTGTTTAAAAAATTAATAAAAAGATTTAAAAAGAAAAAAAAAAGAAAGAAATCATCTCATTTCACTGAAGGTGAAATCCAAGTAAGCTTATCTCAAGTTCGAACCAGAACTGAGAAATTTATTATGTTTGCCTTATGAGTTTTTTAAATTTATGGAAGGTAAAGAAAGATTAATTCCAAGAAAAGTTGGCTAAAAATTCATTCTCTACTCAAAAGAGGATTGCCAATTATTTTTGGATCATTATATCTATAACTTACTGATCATGCTGACATGCTATGAGCTGTAGATATAATATTTTTTATGCAGGGGTTCCCTGAGACCTGAACATTATTTCAAGGGTTCCTCCAGGGTAAAAAGGTTGAGAAAGGCTGCCCTAAAGGTTATAGATAGAGGAATAATTAAACTTTCAACAGCATAACCACCCTGGCTCAAAAAAAAGTACATGGAATCTTATTTCATGAAAATTCAAATTGCAGTTAAATATTTTCATGATTTTGTAGTCTTTTATGACTTAGATCCATGCCCAACTTTCAATCTTCATTTAATTTCCTACTGAAGTTACATATCCCATTTTCTTCTCCCTCCTGCTCTTTAGTGAGCTTGTTTCAGTGAAGGCTCTTCAATCTGATTATTTGAAAACCTCCTTGTAGTTTGCTATGCTCACATGAAAAGTGTACCATACCAAACCGTGTACTTGAAATCTCCATTGGTAAGCATATCAGTCTCTGGACAACTTATTGCGAGTTTAAAGGAAAACCATGAGAAGCAATATTCAGGCATTTTTCCCATTCAAAAAAAAATCACAAGTGATTTCTTAAAATTTATTAGTAGATATCCATTTAATATGATGGCACATTTCACCTGAAGCACAGAGCAAGGAAATTTTATTACCTGTTCTAAATTCTTTTTTCCTCGTTGGTGTTGTCTGGATAGTCGTGCTGCTTCTTCTTCTGCATTTTCCACAATTGCTTTCTCTAACTCACTTTGTATCACTGCTCCACCTTTAGCTCCTGTTTCTACAGCACATCTTTTTGCCATCTCTTGTTCATATTCATCTTTAGATTGTCTAGGTAAGAGATAAAAGATATTATCAAAAAAGGATGAAAATAAAATACCAAATTGAAAGTGCTGTCACCTTACAATGGGGAGAGACAAATATGTAATCAAATTAATGAAAAAGTGGTCTTAATACTCTGAAATTAACTGGAAAAAACAGTCAGTACATATTTAATTGTTATGTTTTATAACTCTTAAAAAATAAAACCAACCATAGGAAAAACACAGAGCCGGGGATAAATATGTATGCTTCATTTCTTTTAAGTGATATACTATTCATTTACTTTTACATATAACCCTTAATGGATTATTTAAGCAAACAAAGAATGCTTAATTAACCAATATACTAACAATTTTACTCAAATATTACTGATATATTAAATAGACATTCCTTTCTGCGTAGCCATATACTCCAACTGAATATAGAATGCATCTCAATTATATACGCATTATACTATATAACACAACAACTATATAGACATTCACAGCATACTAAATTTTAAATGATCATTTTCAGGCCTGAAGATTTAATCGCTGTGGAGGATTTTTTTTACTCTTGTGGGATAATTTCTTTCCTGACCTGGGAAGTCACTCTGCTTGGCAGGCAAGACATAGCTGGGAAGACAATCTCAAGTTCAGGGGCCTCCTCTGTGGTGAAACTGCAGTAAGTGGTTCTGATAGCTCTGGGTACCATGTATTGGCATTCCAAACAGTGCATAGCGAGCTGCTCAATCTGCTGATCTATGCCATGACACCAGATAAAGTTTTGTGCCAATGCTTTCATTTTGACCACACCTAAATGACTAGCACATAGCTCCACCAACACTTTAGCTCTCAGCTTGGATGGTACAACAGTTCTCAATCTCCAAATAAGACAGCCACCTTCAAGGGCAAGTTCTTCCTGAAACTGGGAAATACTGCTGCACATTCCAGCCATTTTGGGTGGCTATGTAGACCTGAGATAGTGTGGGGTCTTTACTAGGTTCCCTTTGGACCATCTCTGCCATAACAGAAAGACTTTCAAATTTGCATTAGGGAAAATACAACAAGAGGAGTGTCCTGTTCTGTAAATTTTTCATGTTATTTCCTTTTCCAAGACAATCCATCAGCATTTCCATGACTAGTTGTCCTCTTGAAATTATTTTAATTATGTCCTCCATCTCTGCATTCATGCTGCTGCTGTTAGTGGAACACCCTTCTGTGGATTGAAAATGAATACTAGTGGATGATGATTGGTACGAGGGTAAACTCTCTCCCATACAAGTACTGGTTGAAACATTTTACACCCCAAAAGGCACAACAGACAAGCTTCACTGGATGATGTGGATCATAATGTGTCAGTATAGTGTCTGACATCACCATTTCCCTTGTTTTTTGGAAAGCCACCTGACACTTTTTACAGTGCAAATTCTTCCACATCTACAGTAATGAGTTCAAGGGATAGAGCACAGTGGCCAAGTTTGACAGCAGGAACAAGTTATAGTAATTGACAAATCCTAAAAAGGACAACAACTGTAATATGTCCTTAGACCTTGGGACATCCACCATTGTTGGAAGTTTCTCAGCGCAGTTGTGTAACTCTTGTGCGTTAATGGTGTGATCACAATAAGTGATACTTGGTATAAAGAATTCACACTTATTGTGTTGTGCTCTGAGCCCATAATCTTCAGATCTTTTTAATGGTGTCTTGAGAGTTTGGAGATGTTCCTTGTTATCCTCACTAGTAACAATTATTTCATCTGGGCAGCACTCTCTGCCTAGGTAGCCTTGCAGCACCTGGTCCATAGCTATCCGCCAGAGAGCAGGTGCAGATGCTACTCCAAAAAGAAAACATATTATAGCAAGACCATAAGTTATAGGAGAAGTATTAGGCCATTTGGCCCATCAAGTCTGCTCCGCCATTTCTTCATGACTGACCAAATTCTCCTCTCAGCCCATTTGTGAGTATTTATTTGTAAGAAACACTTCGGACTCTTCTTATATCTCCATCTGTAGGTAGGCCTCCAGCTAAGTTTAAATGTTTGAAATGTTGAAATGTTTTCTTCAAGAAAGGTTTGCAAAGATCAAAGTTCAAAGCTAAATTTATTATAAGAGTACATACATGTCATCGCATACAACCCTGAGATTCTTTTTCTGCAAGCATACTTCGCAAATCTAAAGAACAGTAGCTGTAAGATATCCTCTATCCTGGGCAGAGGATATTGATCTGCTTTCAGTACTGGGTTGATGGTGACTTTAAAATCAACACAGATCCCGATAACCCCATTCTTTTTGGCTGCTGGGATCACTGGCATTTCCCATGAGCTCCATTCAACCTGGGAAAGAATTCATTCAGCCTCCATATGATCTTGCTCACTGGCTACTTTATCACGGATGCGATAAGAAACTGGACAGGCTTTGTAAAACTTGGGTATGCCATTTCATTTAACACTATTTGACTCTTAAAATGTTCCAGTTTTCCAGTGCCATCTGTAGGAGTCATGCATCTGTTCTCCATCTGCATTGTGTTGCACATTTATTATGATAGTCAGTCATGTGGGTAGGGTGTAGGCAAGGGTTTAGTTTTAGAGCGGGGTACTGATGGATGTCATATCTTTTGTTGACTGCTTAACTTCACTTAAGTATGTATAGTCAGCACTCCTTATCCACGAGGGATTGGTTCCGGGATCCCCTGCGGATACCAAAATTCGCGGATGCTCAAGTCCTTTATTCAACCTGTCTCAATGCGGTGGACCTTGAGACCCAGCGGAACCCCAGACCTTATTTAACCTGTCTCAATGTGGTGGACATTAGGGTCCAGCGGAAGAGATCTGAATCCGCAGTGTTTCTGTTCATGAAAATAACCACGATAACGATTGAAAATAAAGTGGAAATAATAAAGTGATCGGAAAGAGGTGAAACGCCATCGGTCATTGGAAAAGTGTTAGGCTATGTCAGTCAACGATCAGAACAATTTTACAGGATAAAGTGAAAAAGGCTGTGCCCTGATGAAAGCTACAATTATTACTAAGCAACGCAGTGGTTTAATTATTGGGTTTTGGGTTTTTGATCCTCCACATCAACCTGGCATGGTGGAGAGCTCACTCGATAGCGATCTGTCACTAGTTTGAACTTGGGAACTTCCCGAGCCTGGCGCTGAAACGCATGTTCTTAAGTGTTTCATATGCATAGAAAGGTAAGATATATACTATATACAAATGCAAACGTTTGACTAACTGATGCTAAATAATACTGGATGTACCTGTTCCGACTTACCTAGTTAGAGAACTTTCGATCTTTTTCGATCTTGATCCACGATAATCCATGAACATCCTCCCGTATACTTTAAATCATCTCTAGATTACTTATAATACCTAATACAATGTAAATGCTATGTAATATAGTTGTTATACTGCATTGTTTAGGGAATAATGACAAGAAAAAGAGTCTCTACATGCTCGAACAACAAGTGCTGGACGAGCACTTCCGGGTTTTCGCAATTGGTTGAATTCGCAGATGCGGAATTCACGGATAAGGAGGGCCGACTGTATAATATCGCTACATTTAGTTTCTTAACTTTCATTGCTTCAAGATTGTATGTTTTACTAGTTGCTTGCTTGCATCACTCACCAGGGTGCTCTTTACTGTTACCTGATGAGGTAACCATAGCCTTTAGCCAGAAGCAGATGTTGCCAGGTGATGCCCAACTTTCATGAAGTGTTTCAACCCATAACCAGTACACTCTCCAGTTGGCAGGTCAGTAATGGTGGTCACATCACTGCCCAGCTGCTGCTGACTTCCAGCTGAACTCCTCTCACCTGCTTCATGTCCAGCACGAGGCCCTTTCTGCTTCCTCCCACATCCTGGGATCTGCTTGGTTTTTGCTCTTTTCATCAAGGCCCAGCACCGACAGCAACCTCCATGCCAACCCTGCCAGGAGCCCTCTACAGCCAGTCTCCATGAGGAATAGCCATGTCTGCCATCCTTTGTCCCTGCGCTCCTGGACTAAAGACTGGTACTACAGGGCCTCCCTGTCATGAGCCTCCTCACATCCTTCCTCCAGCGGTACTGTGAGCTTCATCAGGGTGATGTCTGGTCGGTTTGCACCACTTCTAGAAACTGCAGCTTCCTCCCCACATCGAACCTCATCTCCCATGCTTTGGCAGTTTGCAGCAGAATGGATTTAGGCCTCTGATATGACTGGCGTGGCCCTCTCCTTGATGAAAATGATTGCCCTGTTTACCTCTCTGCCAAGCTGGTCTATTTTTACCTCTCTCTCGTTTTACTGTGTCAGCAAGGGACAGTAGGACCTTGTTGTGGCACTACCTATACCATCCTTGTGTTAGAGATGTTTTACATCCTGACAGTAAGTGTACCTGTGCAACCCGCTGACCACAAAGCTTGCAGTTAGGGTCCTTTCTTAGCCCCATGTATGCAGCTGTGATGGTGTAGGGAGAGTGTCATACATGGACTGCAGGAGGAAAGAAGTGCAGAAGGGCTCCAGTATCCAAAGCCCTACCTAAGTGATCTTGGGCTTGGAAAGATCCCGTTCCATCCAGGTGCCCTGTGACTCCCAATTCCATTGCCTTCAATACCTGCCTTTCATCCTCACAGTTCCGTATCCCTGCCTGGACCATGTCACACCTATCCCTTACACTTGCTGTCCCCAATCGTTGGGACGTGTGTGGAGCCGAGGCCTTGCCATCCCAGGCGTGGGTTGCCGATGATGTCTCTCAATTGCAGGGAGCTGAATGCCTGGTCTATGGCTAAGATGGCAACCCAGTTTTCGCCTGTTCTTGTTGTGACTCCTACTTGGTTTATTAGCTTGTCATCAGAGCCTTAACACAACTCTACACTTAGCCACTTTGAACTCCTCCCCTATTGATGACAATGGGAGCTGTAGCTGACCTGATCTTATGTAGAGCCCCACTGAAAAAAACTTGGGGGAATTTCCAACCAACTCCCACAGGTGCTTGTTGACTTTCCTCTTGACGCCTTTTACAGTAGTTGAGGGAAAATTGTACACTGTGAAAAACAAGAGGAACTGTGGTAGAGGAGCATGTTGGTACAGCCATGTCTTAAATTTGTCAAGGAATCTGGTTTTGTCAATCTTCTTCAGCCATTCTTATCTGTTTTACAGTGCTGGTGATGTTGGCACTGTCCATCATTAAACTACTTTCCAAGACACTTTACTGTGTTGTCCTTTATGGATGGAATGATTCTCCCTGTACTAACCTTGCTCTTTTTGATCACCATGCACCTGGACTTCCTGGCCTTGAAGGTCGTCCTAGACCAGGTAGCTACATTGTCCAGGGTTTCCAATACCCATCTTGCTTCGACACGAGTTACAGAGATTACTGTAATGTCATCCATGAACCCCCATATTAGTCATCGGATGCCAAGCTCCAGCACTGGGCCTTGGGTTATGTCCGCTGCTGCTGATATGAGGAGGTTCACTCCCATAGCAAAAAAAACAAGATGGGGAAAGATGCTACAGCCAGTTGGATTCCTCTTCGGAGTTCTTGCTTGGAGTGAAGCGTAGCTTGAATCCTCCAAAGTAGTTGGTGATCATGTCTCATGTTACTAGCAGGATACGTTAGCGGACCCGTCTAATCTGGATGAGTACGTGTGGAATTGATCCATAGGCATTGCCTAGGATCAATTGCCAGACAACTGTGAAGATGCCTTTTTTTTTGCCTGGCCTGGCAGATCAATTGGCTGTACTGAGCTGTGTTCAAGCTATCCAGAAAAACCCAGGCTGCCACCTTGCTGGATGGATGTGTTAATATAGTGGTCCACCATTAAGTAAGAGATTAGCTTTCTCGCAAGCACCAAGAAGAATATCTGATGCTCCACACTAAGGAGGGAGATTGCCCTAAACTGATGATTGTGGAGAAATCTTCTCCCTTGGGAACAAAGTTTTCTTCAGCCATTTTCCAGCTTGGTGGGATAAAGTCTTTGGTCCAAATCTTCCTCATTATCTTCCACAACCTCCTGAGGAGTTTTGTTATTTCTTCTGTACCTTGTAGGGTATACCACTTGGTCCTGGAGTGGCAGATAACTTTGTTCTCTTGATGATATCCTGGACCTCCTGCCACATGGGCTCTGCCTCATTCAGCTAAGTTGCTGGGATTCTTGGTTGGGGGACTTTTGGATTGAATTTTACCCTGATTCCTACAGGGATTGCTATGTGATTTTAAAAAAAAATCTACAGGCCCTTCAGCCCACAATATTGTGCCAACCATGTAACCTACTCTAGCGCATAGCTCTCTATTTTTCTAAGCTCCATGTACCTACCTAAGAGGCTCTTAAAAGACCGTATTGCATCTGCTTCCACCACCACCGCTGGCAGTGCAATCCACACACCCACCATCTGTGTGAAAAACTTACCCCTGACATCCTCTCAGTACCTTCTTCCAAACACCTCAGAACTATGGCCCCTTGTGTTAGCCATTTCCACCCTGGGAAAAAGGCTCTGGCTATCCATACAATTAATGCTCATCACCTTATACACCTCTATCAGGTCACCTCTCATCCTCCATTGCTCCAAGGAGAACAAGCCAAGTTCACTCAACCTATTCTCATAAGGTATGCTCTCCACCTAGGCAACATCCTTGTAAATCTCCTCTGCATTCTCTCTATAGTATCCACATCCTTCCTGTAGTGAGGTGGCCAGAACTGAACACAGTTCTCCAAGTTGGGTCTGACCAAGGTCTCATGTAGCTGTAACATTACCTCACAGGCCTTGAACTCAATCCCACAGTTGATGAATGCCAGCACACCATTGTCAACCTGCACAGAAGCTTTGAGTGTCCTATGGACACGGACCCCAAGATCTCTCAGATCCTCCACAATGCCAAGAGTCTTACCATTAATATTATATTCTGTCTTTAAATTGGATCTACCAAAATGAACCACTTCACACTTATCTGGGTTGAAGTCCATCTGCCACTTCTCAGACCAGTTTTGCATCCTATCAATGTCCCGCTGTAACCTCTGTCAGCTCTCCAAATTATCCACAACACCCCCAACCTTTGTGTCATCAGCAAACTTACTAACCCACCCTTCTACTTCTTTATCCAGGTCATTCATAAAAACTACAGTGAGGAGGGGGTCCAGAACAGATTGCTGCGAAACTCCACTGGTCACCACTCTCCATGTAAAATATGACCCATCAACAACCACTCTTTGCCTTTTGTGGGCAAGCCAATTCTGGATCCACAAAGCAAATGCCTTACTGAAATCCATATACAGTACGTCCACTATTCTACATTCATCAATGTTTAGTTACATCCTCAAAGAGTTCAATCAGGCTCATAAGTCACGACCTTCCCTTGACAAAGCCATGCTGACTATCCCTAATCAGATTATGTCTCTCCAAATGCTCATAAATCCTGCCTCTCAGGATCTTCTCCAACAACTTGCCCACCAATGAAGTAAGACTCACTGGCCTATGATTTCCTGAGTTATCTCCACTCCCTTTCTTGAACAAGGGAACAAAATTTGCAATCCTCCAATCTTCCAGTACTTCTCCCGTCCCTACTGATATTGCAAAGATCATCACAAGAGGCTCAGCAATCTCCTCCCTCGCTTCCCACAGTAGCCTGGGGTATATCTCATCTGGTCCAGGTGACTTATCTAACAATGTTTTTCAAAAGCTCCAGCACATCCTCTTTCTTAATGTCTATATGCTCATGCATTTCAATCCGCTGTAAATCAACCCTGCAATTGCCAAAGTCTTTTGCCCTGGTGAATACTGAAGCAAAGTACTCATTAAGTACCTCACCTATCTCCTCCGATTCTATGCACGTTTCCCAGAATATTTGCCACATTCCCACTGTGCATTTCCCTGAGAACATTTGCTCCCAAGTTCCTGCCTAATAGCATCATATTTCCCCCTACCCCAATTAAATGTTTTCCCAAATTGTCTACTCCTATCTTTCTCCAACGCTATGGTAAAGGAGATAGAGTTATGGTCACTATCTCCAAAACGCTCTCCCACCGAGAGATGTGAACCTGACCAGGTTAATTTCCCAATACCAGATCAAGTACAGCCTCTCCTCCAGTTGGTTTATCTACATATTGAGTCATGAAACCTTCCTGAACACACTTAACAAACTCCACCCCATCTAAACCCCTTGTGCTAAGGAGATGCCAATCGATGGTAGTAAAGTTAAAATCTCCCATCATAATAACTCTATTATTATTGCTCCGTTCCAGAATCTGCCTCCCTATCTGCTCCTCGATATCCCTGTTTCATTTGGGTGTCTATTGTTATGAATGTACCACAGCTTTGAGGGGCCGAAGGGGCGGGAGCAGCCCCCTCCTTTCGGAGAATCGCAAGATCGCTATTAATTCGGGTCTCGGACCCAGGAAGTGAGAGACAATGCAATGGTTTAGGCCATTGTTCTTAGAGGCACCTGTGTGACGTGCATGTCCCTGCTACGTGACAGCTACCATGGATATGGACATCCTCGGGCAATGTGGGGGTGGGGATTGCATCACCCTACTTTGATGGACATCTACAACTCTGCAAGTCAAGATAAAAGGGGACTGCAGGAGGCAGTACCCCAGCGACGCACCAGAAGGACACCCTTGCTCAGTGCTCCCGTAATAGCTGGAAGCCATTCAATGCCACGTGCGCTCCTAACTCCTTTGCCTGGGGAGCGGGTGGCTGATAATACCGAGAAGGACTTCGAACTAACAACGGGGAAACAACGCTCCCCTGATTTAACGGAGTGGCTTCATAAAGACCCGGGCAAGTTTTTTTCCGTTTTTCACCGATCCCTCTAAAACACGTGAAACCCAACCATTCCCCGAAAGGCTAAAGTCTGCAGACTTCTGAGTGACTTTTGTATTTCCAACAGACAATCTATTAACCCTTAAACAACAGTAGAGCTCACTTCTTAATGATGATTATTACTATACCCACGCTGTAGATTGAGTATTGACGACGTGCATTATCTGAATGTTTGTATTAACCTTACTTTTGTGCCCCTCTATAAATAAAAACGTTTGAAAATAGTGACATCAGACTTCAACGGACCTCTCTATCTTTGCTGGTAAGTTATCCAGTTACGGGATACATAACACTATAAAAATAACACCTAGATTAGTTATTGCCCCTTTCCTCTTTCTGACTTCCACCCACACTGACTCAAGATCATCGCTCCGAGGTTCCGGCGACGTCATTGTTGAGAATGGTAGCTTAAGTCACTAGCTCCTCCGGAAAAGCGCGTATTAAGCCCCGTTATTCCATCAAATATAATATTTTTCGAAAAATATTTGAACTGAAAAGAGGGACAAGAATGGGGAAAAGGAATGGAAATAAAAAAAGTGACACTGTGGAGCCTGGGTCCGAGAGGAGTGCAGCGAGCGGCTCTCCTACCCAACCGCGTGCTAGTGAGGCGGCTGCTGGGCCTTGCTCAGTCGAAATGGCGAATACGTTTGAAACCCTGAAAGAGATAATGGAGGTCCAGAAAGAAATAAAGCAGCAGCTCCGGGATATTAAGCCAGAGCTTACTGCGGGACGCGCTGGATCTTCCCTCAACTATGGCGCTGGAAATTGAGAGGACACACTGCGCACTGGATCCGAAACCTACCCAGGACAAAAAGCCATGCTCTATAATAATTAAATTCCTTCGGTACAGCACCAAGATGCAGATTCTACAAAGGGCCTGGGGTAAGAAGAGAGTGTTTTTCGACGATAAGTTAATATATTTCGACCAAGATTACCCCCCCCCCCCCGTGGTCCTACAGAAACACAAAGAATACTGTGAAGTAAAGCGAGTACTAAAGCAAAATACGATTAGATTTCAAACTCCGTACCCTGCTAAACATCGAGTGTCTTATGACAACGGGACGCAGTTGTACCAGACAGTGGAAGAGGCGACTACAGACATGAAGGCCAGAGGTTTGCCCATCAGTGTCACCAAAATGAGGGAAAGCCTGACTGAGGAACTGTCCCGCTCCGCTTGGGAAATAGTGCGAGAATCGAGAAGGCAGGAGACGGGAGGAGGCTGAGAGAAATATATCAGGAAGAGACCAGGAGTTTCCCAAAGACAGTCCGCACCCCCTTCAGAAGAGCCATAAGGTTTAGCTAACTTTAAAAATGTTGAGAAGCTAAATGAAAGCAAAAGTACACGGTGATATACCTATCTTGAGAAATACTTATTATAATGTGGATTTTAAATCACTTAGTTGTTATTCTTTATTTGCTCACTTACTCCTTTTTCCCCACCAAAATGAGAATATATATATATATGTATGTAATGTGTGTGTGTGTATATATAGGAGTACACAGGGAAATCTTTTCTGTGTAATGGATTTGTTCACTGACTTTTATGAATACTACATTGGGGGCCCTCAACTCACAAGTAAGAAGGGGTTATCCCCCATAGCTAGACATTTCCTCTAGCTCAACGGCTCAACACAGGGTCATCTACTAGTGACCTCAGCCTTGGAATCACATGTTCGTTGCCATTTTTGTTATTATCTGTGTTTCCTGGTTCGTATTTGTTCAGGGAGTAGATCGATTAAGTTTTATTCTAATTTCAATGGTACATTGACAGATAAATACAGATGGCTAAGGACAAGGTAAAATTAATTTCTTTTAATGTCAATGGGCTATTAAATCCAATCAAACGCAAGAGAATTTTATCCAATTTGGAACAATTTTAACTAAATTGTTAAAATTGGGAAAAATGGTTTAACTAAATAATCCCTCATAGGCATGACTTTATTCTCACAAATCAATGAATCTGTTGTAAAAACAAAAGATCACTCCCTACTTGTACATAGTTCTTCCCTTTTGCTTGTTTTTTCTCTCCACTCTTTTCTATAAGTGTGTACCTCAGATAAATACTTCGTGGAGATTTGTGATATATATAATTATATGATATATAGGTACAATGTCTGAAACACATCTTATGGAAATGTTTGTTTGATGATGAACTTCAATAAAAAAATAAATTACAAAAAAAAGATCATCGCTCCATGACTTCCTCCTTTTCTGCAGCTGTGACACTATCCCTAATTAACAATGCCACACCCCAACCTCTTTTTCCTCCCTCTGTTCTTTTTGAAACATTCAGCAGCCGTTCCTGCTCCTGAGACATCTAATTCTCGGTAATTGCCAAAAAGTCACATTTCCACGTATTGATCCACACTCTAAATTCATCCACCAAGTTTACGATACTCCTTGCATTAAAATAGACACATCTTCCTCACAAACACCCTACAAGCTGTCTCTACCTGTGCTCCAACCTCCCCATCCTCTGCCTCTTCACTTTGGTTCCCAACCCCTGCAAATCCAGCTTAAACCCTCCCCAATAGTATTAGCAATCCTTCCCATTAGCATATTGGCCTCCCTCAGATTCAAGTGCAACCCGTCCTTTTTATACAGGTCACACCAGCCCCAGAAGAGGTCCTAATGATCTAAAAATCTGAATTCCTGCCCCCTGCTCCAATCCTTCAGCCACACATTTATCCTCCACCTCATTCTATTCCTATATTTACTGTTGCGTGGCACAGGAAGCAATCCCGAGAGTACTTCCTTTGAAGTTCTGCTTCTCAGCTTCCTTCCTAACTTCCTGTATTCCTAATTCAAAATGGAGGGGGGCAACCACTATCCGACTATCACCCTCACAGCCATACCCACTATTCCCGTTAGAGGGGAGAAAAAAAGTAACCTACCTCACCTAGGCCTGTCCTTGCCAAAGCCCTGATGAGCCAAAGCCCTACTACTCTGACCTACACCACTCCAACAACCGCTCCGCTAGACAGTGTCCCTCTTTTACTTCGGAGCTTTCTCAGTGTCCTTGCACGATGATGAGCTAACTGTGTCTGCACACTTCTCCCTGACTTGTGCAAAGCTCACTCTCTCTTCAAATTAATTGGTCTGCCACTAACATTCTGAGCCCTTTTTAAATGCTTCTCCCCGACCTGTGTAAAGCTCACTCTCTCTTCGAATCGATTCCTACTGAAATTCTTCCACCTCCTGCTCTGTGCTGGTTAGGGTGCCAGATTTTTACTGGCTGAGAAGAGCCCTGATGAACCCGAATGGCTCTCCTTCTCTCTCTCCGGTCTTTGCTTTCGCTGCTGCTCCACCTTCCTGAGCTTGCGCAGCTGTTCCCGCAGTTTGCTGGTTAGATCTTTGACTCCTTTTTCATCAGGGGAACTGCTTTGATTTGTTTGTTCAAGGTCTTTATCTCACTTCTCAGATGGTGAATTTTCCTTTCCCTCCTTTTTGGTTGCTGTGATTGCTTAAGATCCCCTTTCTTCTCCATTGGGTGAATCACTCTTTGGCAAATTTGAACACAATGGCTGTAAGGGAGTTGATATTCCTGTAGACAACTCTTGCCGACGCAGTTTTCAAGATGCAATCCAGGTCATCAAACTGCTTCCAAGATACATTGTCTGATGATTTAGACCATCTGATCCTCTCTTGCTTTGATGAGTGAATTAGGATGCCAGACGGGGCTCTCACTTGGTCTCTTCATTGGCACTGGGGCGGCTCAGGTGCGGAGAGATCTTCAGCTCTGTGGAGTGTTTCCTGGCTGGAATTCTCCATCATCTCACCGAATGTTGAATCCATATGTTGCACTTGAGTCACCATCGTTCCACAGCTGGACCTGCTTTGGTGTATCTTAAAGCCTTTGATGTTTTTGCAGATTTTGCCTCAATGAACATAACTGTTGCTGTTATGTTCATTCTATTGAGTCTCTCATTCTCGAATACATTTCTTTGACTTTTTTGAGCATTATTATTAGATCGATCAGAAGGCATTTCATACAAGATACTGTTGCTGTTATGTTCATTCTATTGAGTCTCTCATTCTCGAATACATTTCTTTGACTTTTTTGAGCATTATTATTAGATCGATCAGAAGGCATTTCATACAAGATAACTCCCCGCGATACTGGTTTGTTCAGATTGTTGCAACATTTTGTCAACAAAAGATTGTGACAGTTACACCAAACGAACCTCAACATTTGGACATGTCAGCAAAATTAGAGAGTGACTTGTGATAAGTAATGACACTTGTTGATTCATGCTGTGTGCTTGGGGTTGAAACATAGTTTGGAATGGTCATTGCTGACGGCAAGCTCTATAGAATGGTGCTTGCCTCAGAGTTCGCTGCTTGCTGCTTGGTTCTGTTGAAATGTTGAAATATTTCAATTGCTGACATGTGAATTGAATGCCACTGTTTTGCTTAGTTCACGCACTTGGAAAGCAACATGAGTCAAGCTGGATGTAGTAACCTTGAATCCAGGCTAAAAGAGAAATTAAACTTACTGGGAAAGCTTGGCAAAGACAATTGACAGTGTTCGAAAGGAATATATTAAGATTGTTAAGAAGATTAACGATTTAATACTGTTAATTATAAGCTTTTTATACAAGAAAAGCAAAATGTCTCACAAGTGCAGTCTCATTTGCACGATTTGAAACATCTTCATGAAGATGTTGCTAAGCAACATAATGTGCTGTTGTCTTTAACTCCCATCTCAGAGCAAGGTAAACAAACCGAAAGTTTTGCGAATATTCAGACTCTTATTAATACAGTCACAGCAGAGGCTGAACAATAGCTGAAACAAATTTGTGATGTTGAAGAGCAAGTTGCTGAAGTGAATGAAATGCTTTGACTACATGTAAAACTGATGATTTTAAGATGACATACACCCCGAAGACAGTGCATCTAGCATGCATGCAGCAGTTTCTATTGCCAACAGAGCATCCTGTGCATCAGATACCTCTCTGGCATGCACAAGAATGGAAGCTGATTTAGCTGAGTTATACACAAGGCAACAAATATTGAGGGATAAACATGCATTGAAAGAACGAGTGGAACAGCTTCAGAGAAAGATAGAGCAGCTTAAGTTGCAGGAAGAAATTGCAGCCAAGATGGCCAAAGGGAATGCGCTGAAGGCTTCAAGTGCTGTAGGCACTATAGGTGCTCCAACAGGATAGTTCTATTGGGTGAGTTGCTATGGTGACACGGCACAGAAAAAAATCCAACATATTCAATGTCAATGTGGATACATTTGTTCCTCAAATGTCTATGAGCCACAAGTTTGGGCCCCAAGTAGCAGCTCAGGCTGTTCACTCTCCGCCTGCATTAAGAAGACACTCTGTACCTATGCCATATTCACCAACACAAGGTGCTTCAGAAGACATTAATTTACAATATGGTGACACTCATGTTTCAGATGATAAAAGTCCAAATAGTGCGCTGGAGCCCATCAGGAAATCTAAGTTGGCCTTACAGGGCCTGGTGATCATGACTGTAAATTTCTTATAATTCCAATTCAGGAGAAGTCTAAGAAAGTAAAGAAGATTGTGGTTAACTATGCTTTCCTGGATCAAGAATGTACAGCGGTGTCCTATACAGTGAGCCTCATGAACAAGCTCAACCTGACAGGAAAAAATATATGCATTCTCTTATGCACCATTGGTCAAGAGTAGGTTGCGAGTAGCATCATAATTTCAGGATTAGAAGTGACTGGCTTAGATGTGTGAACTACTGTGGACTCCCTAACATCTATACGGGGGAAAGTATGTCTGTCCACAAAGGAAATATTCCTCATCAGAGGGATCTTTAGGAATGATCTTCAGCATATTCATTTGCCAGAAATGTATTCAGGGATTGAGCTGATGACAGGGGCAAATAGGCTTAAAGTATTAGAGCTGATGCAAGTGATTTTAAGTGTTAACGATAGACCCTGTGCAATCAGAACGATGCTGGGTTGAACTTTTAGTGGACCACTGCAAGGAGACCACAGTGGCGAAAGAGCCGATGTTTGGTCAGAACTGACAGTTAACATGATTTCAGTTTTGAACTTGGATGAGTTTTGGCAGCAGCAATTCAAGACACACTTCCCTGAATGCATTCAGGAGGAATGACCTGGTTTGTCAAGAGAAGGTCATAAGTTCACGGCACCGGTGGCAAGTTTTGCAAAATTGGTGGATGTCACCACCAGACTAGTTTACCTCTGAGAAACAAGAATTTGCCATTTCACACTGACTACACAGATTTCATGAAGGTTGTCATGTCCAAAGGTTCTGCTGAAAGAGTGCCAGCAGAGAATCTGGAATGAAGTGAAGGGGAAGTCTGGTATATTCCACATCACGGAGTTTATCGCCCCAAGAAAAGGGAAACTTTGTCTTGTGTTTGACTGTGGAGCGACTGTTCAGGAACTATCACTTAATGCTCAATTGTTACAGGGACCTGATCTTACTAATTCTTTTGGAGTCATAACCAGATTCAAAAGAACCAGTGGTTTCATCAAAGTTTCATCAGGTTAAGGTGCCAGCAGAAGATGCAGACCTACTCAGGTTTCTCTGGTGGCTTGATGATAACCTCACCCAAGATACAGTGGTACATCTCTTCAGAGCAACTTCATCATCAAGTTGTGCCAATTTCACTCCTAGGAAGTGTGCAGAAGATATTGAAGAATAGTTCACCCTTGAGATGGTGGATAAGGTTTTGCAGTGCATCTATGTTGATGACTGCCTAGTATCAGTGTTCTCTGAGAAAAAGGCAGTGTCTCTCTATCATGACCTTGTACTCACTTGTGCTAAAGGCAGTTTTCAACTCACAAAATTGATGAGCAACAGACAGTATGCTATCTGTTATACTAGAGTAACAAGGAACGAAAGACATGAAGGATTTGGATTTGAATCAAGATATTCCTTTGGTGGAGAGAGTACTAGAACCATAGAACATTACAGCACAGTACAGGCATTTCAGCCCTCCATGTTGTGCCGACCCATATAATCCTTAAAAAAAGTACTAAACCCACACTACCCCATAACCCTCTATTTTCCTTTCATCCATGTGCCTGTCTAAGAGGCTCTTAAATACCCCTAAATGTTTTAGCCTCCACCACCAACCCTGGCAAGTCATTTAAGGCACTCACAACCCTCTGTGTAAAAAACTTACCCCTGAAGTCTCCCCTAAACTTCCCTCCCTTAATTTTGTACATATGCTCTCTGGTGTTTGCTATTGGTGCCCTGGGAAACAGGTACTGACTATCTACCGTTTCTATGCCTCTCATAATCTTGTAGACCTCTATCAAGTCCCCTCTCATTCTCCTACACTCCAAAGAGAAAAGTCCCAGCTCTGTTAACCTTGCTTCATATGACTTGTTCTCCAAACCAGGCAACATCCTGGTAAATCTCCTCCACACCCTCTCCATAGCTTCCACATCCTTCCTATAATGAGGTGACAATTGAACACAATACCCTAAGTGCGGTCTCACCAGAGATTTGTAGAGTTGCAACATAACCTCTCTACTCTTGAACTCAATCCCCGTTAATGAAGCCTAGCATCCCATTGGCCTTCTTAGCTACCCTATCAACCTGCGCAGCGACCTTGAGGGATGTATGGATTTGAACCCTGTTATGATCCCAGCCCCCTCCTTTGTGAGAATTGCAAGAGCACCCATCGAAAGGGGGGGGGGGGTCAGTAGACCCAGTAGGAGAGAGAGAGAGAAATATGCCAAATTGCACGTCCCCACCCGGGATACAGAATAAGACGACAGCGACTATTGTCTCATGGAGACCACGTGAAAAGCCCTCGAGCAAGGTGGGCTGGTTGAGAGAGAGATTGCATCATAACAACCTGATTGACACCTGCAACCCCGTGAGGAAGTATAAAGGAGAGTCTCAGGGGGACAGCCCCCTCAGACGCACCAAGAAGACACGAGAGAGTGATCCCGCAGCAGCAGGAAGCCACGTGGGTTAGATGCCGGGATTGGAATTTGTGGCTGGAATCACAGAAAAACGCTTTTAACTAACATCGGGGCGAGGAAACCAACGCTCCCCCGATTTCACGGAAGATTCATTAAGACTCGGCAAGTTCTTTCTCTTCTCCCTCAATCTCTCTCTCAGTCGCCCCACGTGAAACCCAGCGATTTTCAAAGGGCTGAGGCCAACAGACTTTCTGAGTGACTTTTATATTTCCAACGGACAATCTATTAACCCCTAGACATCAGCAGAGCTCACTTCTTAATGATGATTATTACTATACCAGCGCTTTAGATTGAGTGTTGACGATGTGCATTATCTGAATGTATGTATTAACCCTACTTTTGTGTCCCTTTATAAATAAAATGTTTAAAAATAGTGACATCAGACTTCAACGGACCTCTCTATCTTTGCTGGTAAGTTCTCCAGTTGTGGGATTCATAACAACCCCAAGGTCCCTTTGTTCATCCACACTCTTAAGTAACTGACCATTAATCCTGTACCCAGTCTTCTGGTTTGTCCTTCCAAAATGGATCACCTCACACTTATCCACGTTGAACTCCATCTGCCATTTTTCTGCTCAACTCTGCAGCCTGTCTATATCCTCTTGTAACCTTTGACAACCTACAGCTCCATCCACAACTCCTCCAATCTTCGTGTCATCAGTAAACTTATTCACCCATCCTTTCGCGTCTACATCCAAGTCATTTATAAAAATCACAAATAGCAGGGGTCCCAGGACAGATCCCTACGGCACTCCACTAGTCACCGACCTCCAGGCAGAATACTTTCCTTCCACAACTACCCTCTGCTTTCTTTCTTTAAGCCAATTCTTTATCCAAACAAGATGTGTAATGGTGCATTTAGTCTGATACTTTCAAGTTTAGATCATGATCTAAGATAGACTGCCTACCAGAAGGGAGATCCTCTCCAGTTAGAAATCTAGAGTTCAGCGGTTTTATCTGCTAAGAAGATCCTACAAGACCTATGCAAGAAAGGGCTTGGTTGGGGTGACACTATACCAATATCAGTTGTTTGTGAGCAGACAATTTGGCTGCAGGAACTTCACCAATTGGAAGATAGCTAGATATTTAAAACACCTGGATTTTGGTGAAGTTATGATTGTAGTTACACCATTTTATAAATGTGAGTGATGATGGCTGTATTGTGGTGACCTACATACTGTTGCATGACACAAGTTCGCAAGTGTACAATACTTTTGTAACAGGAAAATCTAGAGTACCTCGGTTGAAGTTGGTTTTCATCCCTCGTACGGAGCTCATTACTGCTACAGTGGCAAATCTTTGGACACATACTGGAAGGAGGAGTTCAGGACTCAGTTTTTTGGACTGTAGGACTTTGGCTCATCGGGGCACACAGATTTTCTAGACCTCTCCTAACCCCAGGAGAGTTCTGAAAGGAGGATGTTTATGCTCACAGTAGATGGAAGCAAGTTCAATACATGTTGAGCTTTTTTTGGAAATGGTGGGTTAAGGAATATTTATCCCAGCTACAAGAATGTCAGAAATGGTCAAGTACAAGACGATTTCTTCCCCCAGGAGATACTGTGCTTATAGTTGATGACACAGCACCTCGAAACTCATGGGTCATGGGAAAAGTCATTCAAGTTTCTCAGACAGAAAAGGATTTGTGCCACAGGTATGCATCAAGACCAAGACCAGCTATTTGGATTGGCCTATAACCATGATTTGTCTTCTACAGGAGGCAAAAGTTTGAGACTTGGCTAAGTGCTGGTAATTCCTAGCCTAGAAGAGTGTTGCATGACTTGTCTGGAAGAAGAAAGAGGATATTTGTGTGAACGTTAAGATGTAATCTCTCCTGTGTTTTGGCAGTATGTAGCTGTAATTATAGTATAATAATTAGGTGGCTGGGATGTAGGAGCCATGCATCCATTTTCTATCTACATTGTATTCTGTATTGTGCATTTATAATGTTTATTATGTTAGTTATTCACATAGGTTGGAGTGTTTAGTTACATATTCATGTTTTATTCTTGTTAGGTTTAGAGATGGGGAACGATGGAAGTTATATCTTTTGTTGACCACTTAACTTTGCTTAATTACATTTAAAATTGCTTAACTCTACTTCACTTAAGCCCAATTAATAGTTAGTTTTAGTTTCACAAGTTTCATTGCTTCAAGATTATGTTTTCTAGTTGCTAATAAAGGATCAAATATATTTATTTGACTTTTTTTAAAACATTATTATTGGATTGATCAGAGGGCGTATCATACAAGATAACCGTCCTTGCGGTCACCAGCACCAGAACTGGTTTATTCAAGTTACTGCTATATCATCCCTGAACACTGCCAAGGCATCATCCAGTACCATGCAGGGGATGTGATATGCAAATTGTGGATGGATCTTCAATCAAGTTGTAGTTGTCTCAGCCAAACACATGCTCACAATGCTAATCCTTCTGCTTTTATGACATATGAGCCCAACGTGACTTGTTGGTTGTTGTATTTCACTGTTGTGAACGTCATTCCCACAGGAGTTATCTTTTCTCCAATACAAGTTTTTGTTTGGTATCTGTAGCCTTCTGTTCAATATCTTTGAAATGCCGTTCAAACTCATTTTGTGGAATGACTGAAACAGTCGAGCCAGTGTCCAATTTCATTTTAATTAATTTTCCGTTCACTTCTGATACAAGCCAGATTGCTTGTCTATTGTTAGTTTTGACATGGTAAATCTCATGAGTACCCAGTCCCATGTCACTCTCATCATTATTAGATGTTACATCAACAGAATGAAGATTGGTGTTCTCTTTCAAACTGCAACATGACTTTTAGCTTTTTCTCTTCCCTGTACAGTCCATTTATTTTTGTCTGCTGAACATGCACTTTGTATGTGTTCTACTTTGTTGCACTTTCTTCAAGTTTCGCCTTTAAACCTACGTTGGTCTGATGTACTGTGTGTGAACCCCTACCACAACAGAAACATAATTTGTTTGGTCAAGCAGACTTCTGATTAGATGTTGCAATTTTGTTCATGCTCACTTTCATTCCTGACTGCAACTCAATTGCATCTTTGGCTGCTGTTTATATTGATGCCACGATTTCAACTGCTCTTTTAAATATGTGCTGTGCTTCAGTTAAGAGCTTTTTAAAAAATGTTTTCTTGTAAGATTTCACAAATTAAACAATCTAATGATCTTTAAGCCCATTATTGAACTGACAGTGCTTTGACAATCTCTTCAATTCAGCTACATAAGCTGAAATGGACTTTCTTTTCCATTCCACTTAAGAAACCTAAAGTGTTCTGCAATCAACAATAGTTTCGGTTCTAAATGTTCCTGCATTATGTTCAGGTATCAACAAAGCTTATTTCAGTTGGTTTGGTTGGAGCAGTCAAACTTTGAAGCAAACTGTATGCTTTTCCAATGATTGCACTCAGCAAAACTAGCACTTGTTTCTCATTGGCTATTTAATTTGTTTCAAAATTTTGTTCAATCCATTCAGTATACATCCCCAATTTATCTTTTGTACAATCAAATGTGTCTATCTTTCCAAAGTAGCTAGCCATTACTGCTTTCTATCTATTATTATTACCACCCAGCATTTACTGTTTATGAACCTGTAAATTCTGTTTATTTTCTGCCTTTTTTTAAACTCTAGTTTCTCAGTCCCTTCCCCAAGAACCACGTGCTGCACTTTTTTTAAAAACCCGAACATCTCGTTATGCTTCAACAGGTAAGTAGTTGTCTTGGGTTGATTTTTAAATTTACTTGTTGCCACTGTTATGTTTTGTAACTCCAAAAACATAAAACTAATCAGAAAAAAACCCACAGAGCTGGGGATAAAGGTGTACACTTCCATTCTCTTTAGTGAGATGCACACTTACGTGGTGTCATAATAATGTATGTCGTTCACATACTTTTACATATAACCCATAAAAAATTATTTAAACAAAGAATGCTTAGTAAATCAATATAGTTACACTATTACTCATATATTGCTGATATATTAAATACACAATAAGTTATATACACACAAATATCTCAACAATGTAAAGTCTGCTTTTAGATTTGGTATGCAGAATGAACCAGGCTAAAAAAAAATTAGTGGTACCTAAGCCAAAGAACGCATAACAGAAGATAATAAATGAGATAACATAAGCATAATAAAGTTCACAGATCAGAGAAAATCTGATTTGAGGGATGAAGGAAAGAGCAGAAAAATAAACTGGACTACAACTACACCAAACAATGACGTCAAACCACAATGGTGTTAAAATGGTGTGCAACATCAAGTATGGAAAATATAATAAACAAGGGGAAAACAGAAAGGCTAAGTGCAAAGTATATAGAGAGAGGCATATAAAAAGAGAAGGTAAAAAGAAATTTGAAATGCAAAAAGAACTCCAAGCTAAAATCATTGGGGAAAGATGACCAATAAAAAAAGTAATGGAGAGAGCTACAAATGGCAACAGAGCCACAGGTGGCAGAAAATAAGGCCCCCACCCACAAGGTCTTCTGGTTGCTTGTGCTGTCTAAAAGCCGCTCCAACTGTTACTGAATGTCTATGATCAGAAGCAGTTGAAAAGCATTCAAAATATTAAAATTATTTTCGATTAATTCAAAATAATCTAATTTAGACAAATAATTTTAAAATATTTTAATTAAAGTTTAAAATTAACAAGTCATATACTTACACTTAACATTTCCTTCCAGAATGGCCATCATATTCAAATGAATGGCACTGTCTAAGATATGCCAGCCAAAGCTGGAATTAAGCAAGATACAAAGTGCACTGCAGCTAGAGAACTGTTTTGTACTGGGTAAACCTATATTAAGGCACCAATGGAAGCCTAAAATGTTGCAGTTTATGTACAATATAAAAACTGATGATTGAGGAAAAGCTTATTAATTCAAGTAAAATGAAGAATTACTTAGTGCAATGTAAATAAGACTATTTATATACTCCATAATCAAGTTTGCAGACAACACCACAATGGTTGGCCTGATCAGAGGGGATGACGAGACGGCCTACAGGGACGAGGTCCAGCGCCTGGTCGCATGGTGTGCCGACAACAACCTGGCCCTTAATACCCAGAAGACCAAGGAGAACATTGTGGACTTCAGGCATGCTAGGAGCCACACTCATGTCCCCATCTACATCAATGGAGCTATAGTGGAGCGTGTATCAAGCTTCAAATTCCTTGGTGTCCACATTTCCAAGGATCTCACCTGGTCCCTGAACTCCTCCATCCTGATCAAAAAGGTGCAACAGCACCTTTATTTCCTGTGGGGCATCAAGAAAGCTCACCTCTGTCCCAGGATACTGATGGACTTTTACCGCTGAACCTTTGAAAGCATACTCACCAACTGCATCTCAGTGTGGTATGGCAATTGTCCTGTATTGGACCTCAAAGCACTCCAGCGTGTGGTGAAAACTGACCAGCGGACTATCAGCACCCAATTGCCCACCAATACCATAAATGTTGCCTGGGCTGGGCAAATAGCATTATCAAGGATGCATCTCACCCTAATCATGGACTTTTTACTTTCCTCCCATCCGATAGACGCTACAGGAGCCTCCACTCCCGCACCAGCAGGCACAGGAAGAGCTTCTTCCCTGAGGCTGTGACCCTGCTGAACCTCACATCACAGCGCTAAGCAGTATTGCACCCATATTGTACTGTCTCAGTACTTTATTTGTGTGTTGTAGCACTTTTTATTCACAGTTATTTTGTAAATAACACTATTCTTTGCATTTCTGGTTAGATGCTAACTGCATTTCATTTGGCTTTGTATCTGTACTGGGCACAATGACAAACAATAAAGTTGAATCTAATCTAACATTCATTATTATCACATGTATTGAAATATAGTACTGTGACAAGCTTGTTTTGCATACTGTTTGTACAGATCAAATCATTATACCGTGCATTGAGATAGAACAAGATAAAATGATAACAATACAGAATAAGTGGAAAAACTTAGTAATGTAGTACAGGTAAACAAAAAAAGTACAAGATCATATCAAGGTAGACTATGAGGTCAAGAGTCTATCTTATCCAACTAAGGAACCATTTAATAATCTTATTACAGTGGGGTAGAAGGTGTCTTAATTCAAAAGGAGAAATGTAATCTAGCACATTTACTCACTTCAGCACCTCTCTCAATATCCTAAGTTCCTGTTGCTCCAGTTCACTGATCTTATCCTCTCCATCCGTCAAACATTCAGGTAGAACTCCTACCAAGGGAGGAAAAGTCATTTTTCTTGTCACTTTGTTTGTTATGATGGAACATTAACTAAAACATTAACTCTATTTCTGTCTTCACATTATATATCTGACTTGATGGGAATTTCCAGTACTTTATGTTTTTATTTCATGTTACTGCATTATTTTGCCTTTTGAATGCAGATTAGATTAATAAATCAGTTGTGTTGGACAAAGATTAGTGGTTTCATAGTCACCATTCACAAGACCAAATTCATTAATTACATGTTTAAATTTCTCAGCTACAACAGTGAAGGGGTGGATGTGGAATTCCAACTCGTATTTTCAGATTCAATTGTCTCCGAACATAAACGGAATGCCACCTTGGGAGATAAATATTTGAAACATGACAGGCTACACGAATGCAAGTGGACATACAAACAATTTTATATAATCCAAGCAATTAACCAATATAACATAGGACAGTATGGCACAGGAACAGAGTCCTTTGGCCCTCAATGCTGATCCAATTAAATTAAAAACTTCTTAAACTTATAAACCTCTATCAGGCCTCCCCTCAGCCTCCACCACCCCAGAGAAAACAACCAGGAACAAATTCCTTACAGCACATGCCTCTAATCCAGACAACTTCCTGTTAACCTCTTCTGCACCCTCTCCAAAGCCTTGCATCCTTTCTATAATGAGGTGACCAGAACTGAATGCAATACTCAAAATGCGGCCTAACTAAAACTGCAACATAACTTCCCAACTTTTGAACTCAATTCCTCAACTAATGAAGGCTAGCATGCCAAACACCGTCTTTACCACCATATCAGCCTGTGTGACCGCTTTCAGGGAGCTATGAACTTGGACCCCACGATCCTTCTGCTCATCAACACTGATAAGGATCTTGCCATTAGGAGTGTACTGATCCCTTACAATTGATCTAAAGTGCAACATTACACATATGTCTGGGCTAAACGCCATATATTACTTCTCCACCGATATCGTTCTCTATGCTGTATCCTCTGCCAGTCTCCTACGCTATCCACAATGCCACCTATCTTTGTATTATCTGTAAACTTACTGAACCACCATAAGCAACAGAGATCCCTGCAGAACATTTATAGTTACAGACCTCTAGCCAGAACAAGTCTCACTGACTACTACCCTCTGTCTTCTATAGGCAAGTTAATTCTGAATCCAAATAGCCAATTCACCATGGGTTTTTAAACAGTGAAAATTTCCTTTGGTTTCTTATGAAGTGTAATCTTTATTCTGGCCACTTCTTAAACCAGATGAAGGGCAATCAAATTCTTCTGAACATAACATCAAATTGTTCCTCTGACTACCATGCTTTTCTTACTGAGGTCTCCGTTGGTCAGGGTCGACCATGAATGTTGTGTTCTATCTGTCTAGATACGCAAGCCTGGGCAGTACGACATGGAGAGCAAGCTGTTGCCCACATAGCAAGCTCCCCCTTTCCAAACATCTCATGAACCCAAAGGAATGCAACAGACCAATACAGTCTGTTCCCAGCACCATCACAGGAGTTGCCAGTCAGCGTTGAACTCAACTCTGGGACTCCAGCTCTGGATTTTTCCCCTTGGTCTTTGCTCCTGAAGCCTTCCCCATGAGTGGGTATAAATGCAAGGCAAAAGAAGTTTGAGATCAGAGTTTTCCTTCTCCTAGATAAGCTGTTAACCATGGCTGACAAGCCCCATCTGCTTGAAGCAACTGGTTTTAAGGTGCCAGTAACCTGCCTTTAACCCTTCTCCTGTCTGTAGAAATGGTTCCGCCGGGATTAGTAGCTGTGCCACACATGAAGGCCAGGAACTGCACTTGGATGTCAGAGGCCATTTGAGACACACGCCATTGGGAGTATTCAATAGGTAGTGGGAGCTTAAAAACAGTTCGAATTGATAATATTGATTCAAAATCATTGATCCACAGATTGCATTACAGAAGTCACAGCTGGTGATAAAAAAAGTCAACATCTTCAGATGCAAAATGGCTTTCACAAGGATGTAAAGGACTGAGAGCACTGCCTTTATAGCAACCCTTTTGATTACAGTTGTGCCTGGGTAAAATCTGTTCCAAGGCATTGAGGAAAGGGAAGAGATAGCAGGGACTCTCTTGTGAATTTTTGTGTCATTTTTAGGCACAGGTGAAGTACTGGATTGATCAATCTCAACACAGGCTGTTCCCAAACGAAATTAGAAAGGTTGGTATAATCTGCTGAAGGAATTCACTAGATTGAGTAGCACCCATGGGAGGAAAGGAATTTTTAACATTTTGGATGGAAACTCTGCAGAGACTAGTATTAATGATAATGATTGATTGATAGAGGCGGGCAAAAGAGAAAAAAATGTATACACATATAGGGAAAGGTGGGGGGGGAGGAAATATGAAGATTGGAGACAGTTGCTGGAGGGGGATAAATAGGAACACAAAGGGCTAAAATAAGCATAAGCACAAAGGGTTGGAATTAGACGCTCAAGAATTGAAAGTTGAGGACGAAAGGAACTCTCTCTTCTGTCAGGAGCAAAGTGGAATAAAAACAGAAGTATAAGAAACAGAGAAGATTTGAGAGCGATCTCCATGAACCACAGAAGGAATCCATTTGAAAAGACTTTTCAGATGTTCTGGGGCAAGCCTGGGTCATCACCCCAGAACTTCTCTTAATCTTTCTTACCAGGACTTTGTATTTCATCCTCTAACTTCCCTCTGGAGTGGTGCTATTGTATAAAAAAAGGAGAAAACTGTACCTGCACTCCAGAATCAAAATTTACTCCAGCATCAGTAATAGAATTGTAGTTAGTGGTCAAACATTTGTTCAGAAAATGAATTTTCAGCCAGTGAAGTAGGAGACAACAGGCCTTTCACAAATATCCTTAAAACCAAGATCCTTTACCAATCAGTTCTGCTGCATAAGAGCAGCAGCACAACCTCCCACCCAATAATAAACATCCATGATGTACCAGTGGACAATGTGCCTCACATTCCATATAAACAAAGGGAGACAACTGGTTAAGAAACTCACCCTCTCTGCACAGAGTAACATTTGATCATGACCGCTAACCCAACACAAACACACATCTACCAAACAACAATGATCCTTGCCCTCCAGAACATTTCTAAAATGCAAAATACCTACAACATGCAGCTCAAAGCACCAGAGCAGTACCAGCACTGTCATCTCTGCAAAATCCTCCAAATCCACTTTCAGAATGAAGAAACCAAAGTCAGTATCCTGAGCCAGGCCAATATTCTAGCTCCCAACGTTAGCCACATTATTTCTAATCTCTGTCACAGCAAGAGACTACTTGGGAGGGAAAACAATTCATTGAAGTTCTTAAGGCCTCCAATGCAGAGGAAACCCTAGCACATAAATACAAAATTATGCGGGATAACAAAGAGAACCTCAAGTCACACGTCTAGAATCCAAGTGGAAAAGGCAGGAGGAAGTGCTGCTTCTCCTATTTAACCTGTTGCAGATTTTGTAGGTCCCATATTGGCATCATAAGCCATCAAAGAATTAGAGTGACAGCCCATCATCAACACCAAAGATATGCCTAAGAAGGGATAGAATAAGGCAAAGTTGTTTTTGAGCCTTTAAATGTTTGGTGGTGTGGGGGGTGGTGGATGGGAAGAATATGCATTGTGTCTAACTCTCCTAACAAACTCGAACATGCTAATATATTATTTCTATGAGTATCCCAAGGACTGATAAATTAAACAATTTAAGTCCAAATTGCAGGGTATCAAATAAATAACTTGGGCAGTAGTTACTATCCAGGTTGGTTCCTTGGTGAGCAGTTATGGTAGTTGGGATGAGATTAACCAGAATTCATTACCAATCTAACCAAAGGAAGATCTTGTGAATGTTTAGACATATAATTTGAGCAGGACGAGCCAGAAGCACGACCAAAGACTTCAGGCAAAAGCAGGACAAACATTGCATGGTTAAGAAGGGAATAAACTGACAAGAGCTGAACTGTTAATGCATTAACATAAGCAGTGGCAAGCAGTCAAATTTTCAGTAGAAAAATTTCACTGTGCAATTACATGGCTCCTAGAAAAGAGAAAACATTTATCTTAAAGATATAAAAATGTAATGGGGAGGAAAAAATATGAAATCCAGCAGCATGAGATGTTTACAGGCCATTTTGATATGTTAAGAGCAAATGAATAATAACAGAGGAAGTGGGTGAATTAAATACAGGTACAAGTGGTACTACAATGAATGATATGAAAATAGTCACCTTAAATGAATGTTTAAGATTAGAGCAATCACAATTTTTCATGATATATGAAAATAAAATTTCAACACCTTATGGTTTCCATACAAAGATATTAAAAGAAAAAGAAGTTTTCAAAGTTCATAAGGTTCACAATTTATGACACTGGATTGGGAACATACATTCTGTACAGCAAGAATCTACAGATCCACTAGCTTTATGTCAACTGTGGAAAGATGCTGGAATCTATTAATTGCAATCGGGCTTCATAAGCATCAGTTAATAAGAGAAATTTACAGACTTAATAGATTTTGTTATTATACATTTCAAAAGGTATACAACAAAGTCCACTCAAGAGACTGTGTGCAAAAATCAGAGCATGCATAAACAACTTTGTGACTTGAGCTCATCTTTGGGAAGGTGATAAGAGAGTAAGAGATAAAATGAGTAAAGAGAAAACATTATGGGCAGCATGGTAGTGTAGCAGTTAGCACAATCACTTTACAGCACCAGCTCTAAGATTGGGGTTTGATTCCCACAGTTGGCTTTAAGGAGTTTGTACATTCTCCCTGCTTTCATCTGGGTGCTCTGCTTTCTTCCAAAAATGTTTGGTTAGGGTCAGTGAGCTGTGGACATGCTATGGTTGCAATAGACGTGTGGTGACGCTTGTGTGCTGTTTGGCAAGCTCCTTGATTTGATGCACAACAATGCATTTCACTGTATGTTTCGATACACATGTGACAAATAGTGCTAATCTTTATGCCTTTAGGTGCAAATAGTTTTTGTCATTTGTTAGAACTGGGTCACAGTTTTCACCATACCCACCGACAAATGGATAAAGGAATGAAAGGTTTACATATTGAAGTTTGTATCTGAAAGTTAGGAACAACATCAAATTGTGCTGATGGTTAAGCTGCAGAGGAACAACAACTTGTAGTTATGTAGCATTTCTAACATAATAAATATTCCAAAGCATTTCACAGCTGCAAAATTTGACATAAACAAATTAAGTGAATGGACATAATGGTAGTGGATGATATCTGCTATGGAGAAATGGAAGCTCATTCACTGTATATTATCAAAAAATCAGGATGTTTCATAATGGCAAAAGCCTATACATTGTAGAGCTGTACAATGCAATCAATTGCACTGCTACATAGATAATTAGAAATTAATGTGCAAATGGAAACATTCTTAAAAGCTTATGGAATGTTGTTTATTTCATGTGTTTATGGATTAAGGCCCTATACTAAAACATACATCTCATAAAAGTCTATGGAATGTACAGTATGTTTAATTTGTACAGGGCCTTAATCAGACCATATCATGATTACAGAGCTTGCATTTGGACAGTTCGTCTCAAGGCAAATAAGTAATTTTTAGAGGTAGTGCAGGACAGATCCTCCAGAATGTTATCAGGCTTTCAAGGAGTCTTTTTTAAGGATGGATAAACATGTTCCCCAATATCACCTATTAATTTTTCTACTGTAAATATCAATAATACTTTATAATTTAGTTGGCTTCTTACCATTTCTCTCTTGAATCATTCGAAGAGCTTGTAATTGCAGTTCTACATTTTTCTGTAACATCAATGACTTAAAGACTTGAAAATCTTCTGCAGCAAGTACTGGCTGGAAGACAGGCTATTAAAAAAAATCTAATTTCAAAACTCAAGATATGCAAACACACATTTTTGTTAAAGAACAGTGACATATTTCATTGAACTACTTAACTGCATATTAGATGAATTCAAATGACCAACATCTCAAAGAGAGCAGTAGACAACTATAATTTTTTTTAAAACACACCAAATAAGCTTACTCATTGAAACAAATATTTTGGTATACTAACAAACACAGAAATTAAACTGATGTTATAAAAGAAAAATAATTACACAAAAGGCCATTTTCTTCATGCAACATTTATTGCCTCAATAATCCTAAATCATAATGGCCATGATTTTAACAATGGTCATCTTACAGAAATTAAGCTCTGGGGTGATTGGGTGTGGAGGTGGTTGGATAGGGGGAATAATTGACTGACAGTACAAATACAGGAATCACTTGTCAACATCAATCTTGCTTCCTTTCCACCCTTAACTTACTCTTTTAAACAAACAATTGATTCTCATCGAGAAAGGAAAGAGGGTCTTGTTTTAAGTGTATGGCAGATTTAGAATACCTTATCCGCAGGTTCCGCATGTGCAGATTCAATCAACCGCGGATCGGGAAAACCCGGAAGTTCTCTCTCCAGCATTCACTGTTTGAGCATGTACAGACTATTTTTTCTTGTCATTATTCCCTAAACAATACAGTATAATAACTATTTACATAACATTTACATTGTATTAGGTATTATAAGTAATCTAGAGATGATTTTAAAGTACAAGCAGTCCCCAGGTTATGAACGAGTACCATTCCCGAGTCCGTCTTTAAGTCAGATTTGAAGTCGGAACAGGTACATCTGGTATTATTTAGCGTCAGTTAGTCAAACATTTGTCTTAGTACATAGTATATATTTTATCTTTCTATGCATATAAAACATTTAAATGTATGTATTTCAATAATTAAACCACTGCGTTGCTTAGTAATAATTGTAGCTTTCATTGGGGCAGGGTCTTTCACATGCTCCATTAAAATTGTTCTGATCGTTGACTGACTGTAGCCTAATGCTTTTCCAATGACTGATGGCGTTTCACCTCTTTCCGATCGCTTTATTACTTCCACTTTATTTTCAATCGTGATCATCATTATTTTCATGAACATAAACACTGCAGATTCAGAGCTGCACCGCCGGGTCCAAATGTCCACCGCACTGAGACAGGTTAAATAAGGTCTGGGGTTCTGCTGGGTCCTAAGATCCACCGCATTGAGACTGGTTAAATAAGGTCTGGGGTTCCGCTGGGTCCTAAGATCCACCGCATTGAGACAGGTTAAATAAGGGACTTGAGCATCCACGTTTTTCGGTATCCTCGGGGGGGGGGGGGGGGGGGTCCCGGAACCAATCCCCCACGGATAAGGAGGGCCGACTGTACTGTCAGAAGCCCCAACTTGGGCCTGTTTAAAAATCTGTTTAAAAATGTGAGCCTTGCAGGGAAATACAGGGACTTCCTCTGTTCTGGACTATTCTCTCAAAATAGGGCTACAACATCAACCTCATTTCATTAGTGGCTTCACTACATTGTTCCACACCAGGCAGTTTTCATATTCCCTCCATCACAGCCCGTCAGGCTACTCTTCTTCCAATTGAACCAAGTCTTCACTTAGTCTTACTCAGGCTCCCCTTGTTCACCTACGGAGGCACTGCCTCTCCAGTTTAGATTTATGTAAACATTGATGCCATAATAGTTACGTACTAAATTGCATATCACAATCATCATGCAAATTTAACTAAGATCAAAATCAGCTTGACCTTTGTCCCCTAAAATACATTGTGTATTGCAACGTACCATTCTCAGTACAAGTCTTAAATTCTATTTACTGACAAGATTTACATTATTTCACAGAATCAATTTTTCTTTTACATACATTCCTTTAGCAAAGTGCCAAAGAGATTTTTAAAACCCTATACAGCCACCTTTGTAAAATGACATGAGGACCTTACACTGTGAACTTACCCATACAGCCTTTGCAATAGCAATACCAAGTTTCAGTGCATCCCTCGCTATGTATCCTGGACATTCTGATATGTCCATCTTTAAAATTCAAATAGGGTTAGTTGCACTGGAAGAACTTCAAGCTTCAGATAAGTGAGAGAACATATTTCATTGAGTTGATATTCTTCCAGGAGTAGTTGCCTCAGTGTGATCCCTCAGACAGTGAGCACAGAGTTCAGTGTGATCCCTCAGACAGTGAGCACAGAGTTCAGTGTCATACAGGACAGATGTGGGTTGAGTCTCAACAAGAGTACTGCATTTCTTTCCAGTCCTTAATCAGCAAGCACACATTCCATGAGAAGATAAATGACAATTTCATACTCCGGAGAGCAGCCTCATAATTACTATATTTACAAGATCAAGTGGGAGGTTAGGTATTCTACAGCAAATGAATCACTTTTTAACTCCCTAGAGGCCTACTCTTGTAATCCACATGTTCATATTAACTAGATAAAAGTCAAGACGTGACAAAAAGCTCAGATAAGATAAACTCCTTAGAACAGAGAAGGCAAAGTGAAGATTTGATAGTTTAAAATTATGAATGGTTTATACAGAATAAATAATGAAAAATCATTTCCAAGGACGTATGATATGTTATCAGAAGTCAGAGCAGGCGGAATTAACAGATGTAAGATAATTCACTAGAAAAAATGCAGGCTTAATTGTAGCCAGATTTAATCCAGATTTAATTGTAGCCTTCAAAAGAGAATTTGCTGAATATTCAAAGAAAGCAGACGTTGTAGCAATAGGAAAAAGGAGCAGGCAGTGGATCAAATGGATTTTTTTTAAGAACTGTTGACCTGGTTTTGTATTACATTATAGTGTTATGTCAAGATCTTAATTCCAAGGCATTGCTAATTTGAATTGCATAGCACAATCAGATTTGACTTCACCAAATTATTTAATTGCATTATTCTGTGCAATTCAGTGACTAGGCCTAGCAAACATAGTACATTAATAAAAAATAATTTTTAGCTAATTGTTGATAATTCATTATTGGTTATTTCAAAGCTTACAAGGAAGGAAAATTTGGCTCTCAAAATGGCAAGGTTGAATGTCCAGAATGCAGATCTTATCTCATCCATCAAATCCATGATACTAAGAATTCCAAAAATAACATTAAAGCGAGTCTACGCAATTAAAACTCTTCCAAGGGGTGTACATGGCCCAACATATTGGCAAGCTTATGTTGGGCCAGCTTTGAATGACCAATCTCACTCCAATTGACTTTTAAGAGCCTCAAGACCCACACCACTGACTCACCAGAATTCCTACTTCTCAAAGAATGCCAGGGATTCCTCTAGTACTGGGCTCACACACACTTTCCTTCTAAATAATAGAACTCTAATTTCAATTAATGTTCAATCAGACTATCCAAATGTATGAAATGTAACGAGGTAGGCTGTCAACTAACAAAACGGCGAAAAGATTCCATAAGGCCATAAGATGTAGCAGCAGTATTAGGCCATTCAGCCCATCAAATCTTCTCCTCGATTTCATCATGGCTCATGCATTTCCCTCTCAGCCCCATTCTCCTGCCTTCTCCCCATTACCTTTCACAGTCTAACTAATCAAAAACCTATCAACCTCCACCTTAAATATACTCAATAACCTGGCCTCCACAGTCACCTGTGGTAAGGAATTCCACAGATTCACCACCTTCTGGCTAAAGAAATTCCTCCTAATCTCCATTCTAAATGAACATCCTATTCTGAAGCTGTGCTCTCTGGCCCTAGACTCCCTCATTATCAGAAACACCCTCTCCACATCCATTCTATTCAGGGTTTTTGACATTTGATAGGTTTCAATGAAACCCTCCCTCATTCCTCTACATTCCAGGGAGTTCAGGCCCAGAGCCTTCAAACACACCTCATATGATAAGTCTTTCATTCCAAAAATCATTCTCGTGAACCTACTTGAACTCTCTCCAATGTCAGCACAACCTTTCTTAGGTTGGGCCCAAAACTGATCACAATATTCCAAGTGAAGCCACACCAGTCCCTTTTAAAGCCACAGTATTCCAACCTTACTTACTTTTATATTCTAGTCTTTTCAAAATGAATGCTAACATTGCATTTGCCTTCCTCACCACCAACACAACCTGCAAGTTATCCTTTAGGTAATCCTGCACAAGGACTTCCAAGTCCCTTTGCACCTCTGATATTTGAATTTTCTCCCCTTTTAGAAAAATGTCTATGCTTTTATTCCTTCTATCAAAGTGCATGGCCACACACTTTCCCGACATTGTCTTCCATCTGCCATTTCTTAGCCCATTCTCCTCATCTCTCCAAGTTCTTCTGCAGCCTCTCTACTTCTTCACCACTACCTGCTCCTCCACCTATCTTCGTATTGTCCATAAACTTGGCCAAAAAGACATCAATTCTATCATCAAAATCATTGACATACAACGTAAAAAGAAGTGGTCCCAACACTGACCCCTGTGGAAAACCACTAGTCATCGGCAGCCAATCAGAAACGGCTCCCGTTATTCCACTCCTTGTGACCTGCCGATGAGCTAATGCTCTATCCATGCTAGAATTTTTCCTGTAGTACCATGGGCTCTCCCAAGCAGACTCGTGTAGCAACTTCACAAAGGACTTCTGAAATCTCCAATATACAACATCCAATTCTCCTTTATCTTTGCTACTTGTTATTTCCTTTGTCAGGCAAGATTTTCCTTTAAGAAAACCATGCTGACTATGGCCTATTTTATCATGTGCCTCCAAGTACTCCAAAACCACATCCTTAATAATGGACTCTAACATCTTCCCAACCACTAAGGTCAGGCTAACTGGTGTATAATTTCCTTTCTTCTGCACCCCCCTTCTTGAATAGTGGAGTGACATTTGTAATTTTCCAATCCTCCATGCCAGAATCTAGTGATTCTTCAAAGATCATTATCAATGTCTTCACAATCTCTTCAGATATTTCTTTCAGAACCCTGGGGTGCAGTTCATCTGGTCCAAGTGACTTATCTCCCTTTCAGTTTCCCAACAACCTTCTCCTTAGTAATAGGAACTGCACTCACTTCTACCCCGACACTCTCAAACTTCCAGCATACTGCTAGTATATTCCACAGTGAAGACTGATGCAAAATACTTATTCAGTTTGTTTGCCATTTCCTTGTCCACCATTACTAACTCTTCAGCATCATTTTCCAGCAGCCCAATATCTACTCACTTCTCTTTTACACTTTATATATCTGAAAAAGCTTTTGGTATCCTCATTGATATTATTGGCCATCTTACCTATATATTTCATCTTTTCCCTCTTTATGGCTATTTTAGTTGCCTGCTGTTTTTTTTAAAAAGTTTCACAATCATGTAACTTCCTACTAATTTTTGCTCTATTATATGCCCTCTCTTTTTGCTTTTCTGTTGTGTTTGACTTCCCTTGTTGGCCATAGTTGGCCATATCCTGCACCTTCCAATTACTCCCAGAAACTTCAGTCATTGCTGCTCTGCCATCATCCCTGCTAGTGTCCCCTTCCAGTCAATTTTGGCCAGCTCCTCTCTCATGCCTCTGCCTCCTAAAGGTTCATGTATTTTAAGCTCTCTAATTAAATCCAGTTCATTACACAACACCCAATCAAGAATAGCTGATCCCCGACTGGGTTCAACCTGAAACTGTTCTAAAAAGCCATCAGATACACATGATATAAATTCTCCCTCTTGGGATCCAGCACCCACCTGATTTTCCCAATCTACCTGCATGTTGAAATCCCCCATGAGTATTGTAACATTGCCTTTTCACAGGCCTTTTCAATCTCCCATTGTAACATGTAGCCCACATCCTGGCTACTGTTTGGAGGCCTGTATTTAACTCCCATCAGGGTCTTTTTATTTTTACCCTTGAAGCTTCTTAACTCTACCCACAAATATTTTACATCCTCCAATCCCATATCAACTCTTTCGAAGGATTTGATTTCATTTTTTTACCCACAGAGCCATACCACCCACTCTACCTACCTGCCTGTCCTTTCAATACAATGTGTTTCCTTGGACGCTAAGCTCCCAACTATAATCTTCTTTCAGCCACAACTCAGTGAAACCCACATCATTCCTGCCAATCTCCAACTGCATTCAAGATCATCTACCTTATTCAGTGTACTGCATGCATTCAAATATAGCACCTTCAGCCCTGTAGTCATCACCCCTTTCTATTTTGTCCCTGTTACAATGCAACTTATCCCACCATTTTGCCCTATCATCTGCCTATCCTTCTTGACAGTCTCACTACACACTGCCCCTGATCCCATTGGTTTGCTGAGCTCAAGGGAGAACTACAGGTGCCATGGAGACGGAAGTTAGCAAAATATATATGCAAAAAAAGGTCTGTGAAGAATTGTGGATAAGATGGCTGGTTTATGAAATGAACAAAATAATCATGTGGGCGTAGCCTTCAAGTTGTAAAGTAAATGGTATACAGATGTTCAATGCAAGTTGGTTGAAATACAGAACTTAGAAGACCTTGTTACAATTGTACAGGGTTTTAATGACATCTCAATTAATACTGTATGCAATCTTAGCTTCCCTGTCCTAAGGCAAGGAAATATTTGCTCTGAACTGAGACTCAGCACAAATTTATTAACTTGGTTCTCAAGATGACAGAACAACCAATGAACAAAGCCTAAGGAAGAAATGCTTTTGTTTACTAAAGTCTAGGAGAATGAAGTGTTATTTCATTAAGACAGACATCCATTAAAGATAATGAGAGGGATCAAAAGGACAGCTTCTTTCCTTGAAGTCTAGAACTAGAGGCTATAGCCCCAGAATAAGGAGATAGCCATTTAAGGCAGATGTGAGAAGTTTTCCTTTGAGAATTTTCCATGAGTAGATGCTTAACTTTGAGGATTTTTGTTCTAAGATTGCTGGAGGAAAAAGGAACTGAGCAACAAACTGGATTTGAGGCAGAAGATTAGCCATAATCTAAATTCAAGCAGGAGAAGGCTTAACAGAATAGCTTACTTCTAATGTTCAAAATTGTGTACACATACACTATAAATGTTCCTAATCTATTAAGAGAAATGTAAATAACAATCTCTGTGGTTTGAAAGACATAAAATTATCTTATGCTAACCTGAATCTTAGTTGGAATTTTACTTTTGTTATAATTACAAATAGTTAGGAAGGCTCCAATACACAGAATTTACGGAAGGAAAGGATTAGATTCAGAAGAGGTAAATCAGTGACATACATGCCTAAGCCGGCACATGCAAAAATAATGTTAGAACATAGCATGCAGAACTACCCGTTGATTCTTTAAACCCAACTGATAATAAAACAATACACAGTAATTATCTTTACAGCCAAAAGCAGCAATAAATGACTTTTTTACAACTTGGGAGCAGTGAGATGTTTAAACAGGAAATATGCTGGCTAAACACCAGCTAGATAGTTGCAGGAACATATGACTTTGAACCAAAAGGACTCCAATCCTCAGAACTGGTGTACTCTCAGTATTTGGATAGGAAAAAGTTGGTTCAGTTGGCATTGACTTTACTCTGCTTATGTTTTTCCTGTCATTCATGAGTGAACACTGGATATTCAGTGATATATCAGTATATACTGCATGTAGTTTAGGACCTCCATGACTATTCAATGTGAGTCATCGTATTCAGTGATGAACTTGGCCATGTCTAATTATAGGAGCAGGCTTACTGATGAAATTAGTGCTACATGCATTGTTCTTAAAACAACTAAATACAAAATATTTGCTGGAGTTAGTGCAGCAACAAAAGTCTCACTCACTGACAGTAAAGTGCATTTATTTTCCTTAGCATTCCTTCTTTAGCACAGCTGTCCCATTTGTAAATAAAACAGCAGTACTTGGTGCATCTGAACTGCACTCCTAGTAGCAGCGCTACTACACAGAAAACCTACAGCACAATACAGGCCCTTCGGCCCACTATGCTGTGCAGAATATGTACTTACTTTATAAATTACCCAGGGTTACCCATAGCTCTCTATTTTTCTAAGTTCCATGTATCTATCCAGGAGTCTCTTAAAAGACCCCATTGTATCCACCTCCACCACCGTCACTAGCAGCCCATTCCACTCAGTCACCACTCTCTGCATAAAAAACCTATCCCTGACACCTCTTCTGTACCAACTTCCAAGCACCTTAAAAATGTGTCCTCTTGTGTTAGCCATTTCAGCCTTGGGAAAAAGCTTCTGAGTATCCACATGATCAATGCCTCTCATCATCTTTTATACCTCTATCAGGTCACCTCTCAACCTCCGTCGCTTCTAGGAGAAAAGTCCAACTACATTCAGATCACCACAGATGTTTCAGTTGTGGCTGTTGCACTGTAAGCGTTTCAACAAGAGCTCCAAATTTCAGTAGTTTTCTTTCATGTATACTGCATAGCCGATTGGTGTGGAAGGCTGGACACTGGCGTTGTGTATATATTGCATAGCCAATTGGTGTTGAAGGTTGGACACTGGCGTTGTGTAGCAGCACAGCTTTCATGCTTAACACTGAAGAATTAATAAAAAGACATCATTGTTGTGGGTCATACGAGCAACATCAATGTCAGTGCAGAAACCTATCAACTTTACCAAAGAATTCCATCAAATCTTCCTGGCGACTGTGAAAGACGGATATTTTTGTGCCTGGTGACAGCAGATCCCATCTTTGTGCCCATTATATCTGCTTTTGCCTTTGACAAACCCAAATCTCTGACCAGGTCATTTAACTCAGACTGAGTTATCAAATGAGGCTCACTTGACATAAAGGGTTCAACATTTGTATCAGTATCAGTATCACGCTAACTCATGCATCATGGCATCTTCGTCTGCCTCCCTTAGTCTCCATGGTTCCATGCCTTTGGTACTGGAAGACTATCGTCATGTGGCACAGGTCTCATGCCTGAGCAAAGACTGGGCTATTCAGTGGATTTCTTGTTTTTAGGCAGAGAAACCAGACACACTGGTCACACAGAAATAGCGGTCTGTCAAATGATCCTTCTGCTCTTGCCAAATCATCGGGACAGTGAATGGCACTGACTTCTAAGTACCTCTCAGCCAAGCTTTAAGATTGACAGTGCATGTTGCAGAACAAATATGAGGAGCCAGGGCTTTGTCTTGGTCTTTAATTTTACACCCAATGCAGAGTTCTTAGAGGTTTTCTTAATAAGAAGAGTCATAATCCATCTTTGAGATTTAAGTGTTTCCTCGCCACAAATATAACAGAGTGCATCACAGCTGTTGCAACGTTGGTGAGACGTTTTGCTATCAAAAACACTTCTGAATATATAATTACTTTATTATAATGAGTGCACACAACCTATGCACGTAGAGCATGCATATCAACACGATTGCAAACCAATATACATCTAAATGCAACTTGGGAATGTGTGTGAGTCTGTGTGTTTTTTGAGAAAGGTGGGAGAGTGGGGGAGAGGGGGAGAGGGGAGAGGGGGAGAGGAGAGAGGGGGAGATGCTTTTATAGCCTTTGTAAAAACTGTCCTGCCATACAGCATCTGCCCTGCCCAAGTATGTCTCAACAAGATAAAAAAAACTTCTATAAAAGCTTTATATAATAATATTATAGAAATGAAGCAAAACAGTAGTGAGGTCATGAACCAAATCCAGATTATAGAAGAGAAGGCGCTTGCTGTCTTGAGGCAAATTAGGGCCTAGCAAAGTTTTCTCTCAGACTTTGTGGGAGACTAGCGCAGAAGTTGCACAGGTCTAGAAGAGGAACTTAAATTGTCCTTAGCCACAGGTGAATGTCAGTAGACTAATGTTCATTGTTCAAGAAAGGCTCTTAAAATAAGATGGAAAACTATAGGCCAGTGAGCCAAAGATCAGTAGAGGTAAATTATTGGATAGGTATTCTAAGGAAATGGATATGTAAGCATTTGAATAGACAGGGCCCGGTTAGGGATAGTCAACATGGCTTTTGTATAGTATGTCGTTTTTATCATACACAAAGCCAAGAAAGTTGATGAAAGAAAAGCAGTGTACATTGTCTACATGGACTTTAGCAAGAACTTTGACAAAGTCTCGTATGTGAGGCTGGTCTAGACGCTTGACATTCAGGATGAAGTGGTAAAATGGATTCAACGTTGGCTTAGCGGGAGATATATGGGGTGTCAGGGGAGGAGTAGCACTTCTGGTGGTTTTCAGGCGGTTTGTCCACCTTTGGTCCCCACCTGGCACTCAGCTCTCACCTGTGGCTCCCCGTAGCTGTTTGCATGTGACAGCGGCCACACCCCAGGCAACGGCTTCGACAAGCCGGCTAAACCAGGTGAGGGTAGCTGACAGGTCTCAAACCCTTAGTAAGATAGGGAGTTGTCTATCCCAACATGTGAAGACAGACTCCGGCGGATCGAGTGGATGAGACCAATGGAAGCTCCAACAGCTAAGAAGGCGGTCAACTCATAGAGCACAACAAGACACAGAAGGTGTCTTGGTCGTCCACTGAGCCTAGTCCCATCTCCAGCCGTCTCGACTCTCGTCTTGCCACTGGATCCAGATGGGAATTGGGAAGAGAGAAGAGAGAGCGAGGCTGACGCCAAGCAACTCTCCCTAACTTAAATCCAAATCAAGCACTAGTCTCGACACCATCATGATCATTATCACCTTTGAAGTCTTGTGGCGATGGGCGAGCGATGAAGCAGCAGGTGTGGATACACTGGGAGCTGTAGTCATGGACCTGCACACAGGTGGCTCAGGTCTAACGGTCATTTTTCGCTGACCGAAGCAACAGTGAAACTCGGCGTCTAACTGGGCAACTGAGCAACCCGCTTCAGGAATGCACTGTTCACCTCCGTAGTATGAGGAAGGGGTTGCCTGCTTCATTACACCTCGGCCAGTTTACCGCTGCTGGTGGGAATCCTATCTCGACGGTCGAACAAACACAACAAAACACAAGGCAACACTGCTCACCACTGGCACTTGGAACGTGCACACGCTTTTGGACAACCCCACAGCAAACAGACCAGAGAGAAGAACTGCCTTAGTTGCCAGAGAGCTTGCAAGTTACAACATTGACATTGTAGCCCCGAGTGAGACTAGTCTAGTCAACGTTGGTCAGCTGACTGAAACTGGAGGCGGATACGCTTTTATCTGGAGCGGTCGCAGCAATGATGAGCGTCGTGATGCTGGAGTTGGATTCGCTGTCAGCAGTCACCTTGTTCAGAAACTTGTCAGTCTCCCCAAGGGTGTAAACGACCGGCTCATGACACTACAGCTTCCGCTACAGAACAGAAGTCAAAGCCACCCTGATATGCCCTCACAATGACCAATCCAGACGAGACACAGACAGGTTCTATGAAGAACTAGACGCCCTACTCTCAGCAGTGAGCAGCACCAACAAGCTGATCTTGCTCGGCGACTTCAATGCAAGAGTACAATGTGACTCTGTAGCCTGGTAGGGAGTCGTTCGGAGACATGTAACAGTAATGGCCTACTCTTACAGAAGGCCTGTGCAGCACACAACCTCCTTATCACCAACACAACTTTCCGTCTGCCTACCCGTAACAAGACCTCCTGGATGCAACCCTCTCTAAGCATTGGCATCTTATCGACTATGTCATTGTCAGGAGAAAGGACAGGCAGGATGTCAGAGTGACCAAGGCCATGTGTGGTGCTGACTGCTGGACAGATCATAGACTCATTGTCTCCAAAATGAAGCTCCACATCAAACTCGAGAGGCGACCACAAGAAAGCAAGGCTATGAAAAGAATCAATGTGGCCAGGCTGAAGAACCCCAGCAGAGCTTCAGCACTGGCTGAAGACTTAGAAACCAAGTTTGCTGACCTACACCTTGCAGGCAGTGCTGTGGAAGACTGGGAACACTTCAGGGATGCTGTC
The DNA here is from genome assembly GCF_030144855.1 of Hypanus sabinus. Lineage (NCBI taxonomy): Eukaryota > Metazoa > Chordata > Chondrichthyes > Myliobatiformes > Dasyatidae > Hypanus > Hypanus sabinus. The sequence continues at coordinate 54,843,795 of NC_082717.1, read as the reverse complement.
CATTTATCTACACTGAAGATGCTGGCGCCCTCTACCCACAAGCAGCATGACTGGTTCGATGAGAATGATGAGGAGATACAGGCTCTACTTGTTGAAAAGCACCACCTTCATCGTGCCCATCAGAACGGCCCATCATCAGCTGCCAGGAAAAAACATCTTTACCAGTGCTCGCAGGATAGTCCAGAATAAACTGCGTAAAATGCAAGATGCCTGGCTGAGTGCCAAGGCAGATGGAATACAGGGATACACTGACAGAAACGACTTGAAACGATTCTATGAATCCCTCAACACTCTCGGGCCTCAGCCTCTTGGGAGATCCCCCCTCCTGAGTACAGATGGTGCAACTCTCATTACAGAGAAGGCTCAGATCCTGCAGAGGTGGGCTGAACACTTTGACATCGTCCTCAACCGACCGTCACCTATTAATGATGAGGTGATAGACAGGATTCCCCAGGTCGACATCACCAGTGCCATGGATGACCCACTGGTAGTAGCTGAAGTCATGACAGCTGCCAGCCAGTTATCCAGTGGCAAAGCCCCAGGGGCAGATGCCATACCTATAGAGATCTACAAAGCCGGTGGTCCTGTACTTATCGAGAAGCTCACCAAGTTGTTCCGGTCTTTTGGAAACAAGGATCCATTCCTCAGGAACTTAAAGATGCATCCATTGTACACCTCTAGAAGAGGAAGGGTAATCGACAAGTATGTGACAACCACCGAGGAATCTTGTTGCTCTCCATCGCAGGAAAGACCCTTGCAAGAGTCCTGCTAAGTTGTCTGGTCACTCATCTGGAGCTGGGCCTGCTGCCAGAGTCACAGTGTGGCTTTCACAAAGTTCACGGGACTATCGACATGATTTTTGCTGCATGCCAACTTCAGGATGGGTGTCAGGAGCAGAATCGCGAACTCTACACAACTTCTGTGGACCTCACAAAAGCCTTCAACACTGTCTGCTGACAACGCCTGTGGGGGATCATGTCAAAATTCGGCTGTCCCACCAAATTCATTCAGATGGTAGGCCCGTTCCACGATGGCATGATGGCCAGAGTGCTGGATGGCGAAGAATCCTCTAAAGGATTCCCAGTCACTAATGGCATCAAACAGGGCTGTGTGCTCGCACTCACACTGTTCAGCATGATGTTTACTGCCATGCTAAATGATGCCTTCCAGGAGAGTGAAGCTGGAATCAGCCTCAAGTACAGAGTGGATGGGAAGCTCTTCAGCCTGTGGAGACTTCAAGCTATTACCAAAGAGAAGGAAACTGTTCTGAGAGACTTCCTCTTTGCCAATGACTGCACCCTGTATGCTGGCTCAGAGCCAGAGGTGCGTCAATATTGACAAATTCTCCACAGCTTGTGACAACTTCAGTCTCACCATCAACATCAAAAAGACCGAAGTCATGCACCAGCCTGCTCCTCATGCACCGTACACAGAACCGAAAATCACAATCAAAGGACAGAAACTACAGGGAGTGGACCAGTTTACTTACCTTGGCAGCACCCTCTCCCAAGCAGTGACTACTGATACAGAAGTTAACTGCAGAATAGCAAAGGTAAGCTCTGCTTTCGGTAGACTGCACTCCACTGTATGGGAACATCAGGAATCAGCCCAGCAACAAAACTGAAGGTCTACAGAGCCGTGGTACTCACTCCCCTCCCGTATGCCTGTGAAACGTGGACAGTGTATCAAAGGCATGCAAGACAGCTCAACCATTTCCACATGACTTGTCTTCGCAGAGTATTAGGCATCAGATGGCAGGACAAAGTACCAGACACTGAAGTTCTCTCTAGAGCAAGTCTCACATTAGTCCACACACTGCTGATGAAACCACAGACCCAGTGGGCAGGTCCTGTCATCCGTATGCCGGACGAGCGCATACCCAAGCAGCTCCTTTTTGGGGAACTCTCTGCTGGAAGACGCTTGGATGGAGGGCACAAAAAACACTACAAAGACACGATAAAGGCCTCCCTGAAGTTACCTGACATAGACACGGCCTCCTGGGAAACGCTGGCACAAAACCGCCCTACCTGGCGCAGCCTCATCTACAAGGGCTGTCAAGCTTACGAAGCAAGGCGCACTGCTGAAGCACAACATAAATGCGAGCTACGGAAGTCCAGAGCCACCAGCACAACAACTACAGTGCCTACACATCTGCCCAACATGTGCCAGGACATTCTGTGCCCGAATTGGCCTGACCAGTCATCTTCAGACACACCGCATCCAGTCTCAAAGTGACTAATGGCTTCGAGGTCTTCATCAACAATGATGGACGAACCACCGGTGGGAGATGGCAGAGAGTGGTAGTAAGTGGAGGCCATGCTGGGTCCATTGTTGTTCATCATCTGCATCAACAATCTCGATGATTATGTAGTAAACTGGATCAGCAAATTTGTGGATGTCACCAAGATTGGGACATAGTAGACAGAGAAGAAAGCTATCAAAGATTGCAGCGGGACCTGGACAAGCTGGAAAATGGGCCAAAAAGTGCAGATGCAAAGAAGTGTATAGTGTTGCACTTTGGGAGGACAGGGTAAAACAGACAGTGAACAGTAGGGCACTGAGGGGGCCAGCAGAACAGAGCAACCTGGGAAAACAGATCCATTACCCTTGAAAGCTGTGTCACAAATAGGTAGGGCCATAAAGAGAGCTTTTGGCATAATGGTCTTCATAAGTCACAGCACTGAGTAAAAAAGTTGGGATGTTAGTTGAAGCTTTACAGAACATTGGTAAGGCCAAATTCGAAGAATTGTGTGCAGTTCTTTCTTGTAGGAAAGATATCAATAATATTGAAAGTGTACAGAGGAAATTTCAAGTATGCTATGAGGACTTAAGGACCTGATCTATATAGAAAGGTTGAAAATTTAATTTCCTGGGGCATAGTAGAATGAGGAGAGATTTCATTGAGGTATACAAAATTATGAGGGGTATAGATAGGGCAAGTGTAAGCAGGCTTTTTCTGAGTCAGGTTGGGTGAGACTAGCACTAGAAGTTATACTTCAGGTTAACAGTAAAAGGTAAAATATTCAAGGGGAACTGAAGGATAACCTCTTCACTCAGAGTATGGTGCGAGTCTGGATTAAGATACAAGCAGAAGTAGTGAATGCAGATTCAATTGCAATACTTAAGAGGAGTTTGCATACCTGGATGAGAGAGATATGGAGGGCTATAGACCAGGGCAGATCGAAGGTCACCAGGAGACGCTCATGGAGACCAGGGCAGATCGTATGGATAGGTAGAATAATAGTTTGGTATGGACTAGATAGGCCGAAGGGCCTGTTTCTGTGCTGCAGTGCTCTATGATCCTAAATGCCAAGAGATGCATGGAAGGAATTCTAGAACCTCAAGCTTTGACACTAAAGGCTGCCACCAAATGATGCAATTAAAATTTGGAGGTAGTCAAGAGGCCAGAATAAGAAGAGTGGGAATCAGTCAAATTAGCAGGCATCTTTCAATTGTGACATACTTAAGTCACTGGACCAAGGGCTTGACCCAGGGACAAGAGAAAATGTGAACCAAAATAAAAGCAAACCTGTTCGTTTCCGTAATTCGTATTCTGAATATCATAAAATATTAATCAAAATAGCATACGTCAGATGTAGTCTGAGATTTTGAATCCTAATAACAACAATCACAAAATTTATTTCTTTACCCGAAATGATTCAGACTGTGCAAGTGGAGAATTGCAGGCTTCCAAAAACTGGTCTTCCTGGATCCCAACATCTTGAAGGTAGCCTTCTAGCAAGTGTTCAACCTAAAGCAAAGGAAGATAAACTAATTATTCAAAGAGGTAGGGACCACCCAAAACAGATAAAGGTGAACTCAAACTTATATTCAGCCATTACAGGAAAACTTCAGAGGTTTAATATCTGTAAATTCAATTGCAAAGCAGACTATTTCACAAATACTAGTACAGATTAGTCATGAGCCTGTCCTCATTGGGGGAGGGGGGAAATCAGAGGTGTAGAGGGTTAGCAACTTTAAACTGCATGGTGGCAGTTACAAATAAAACAAATTACAAATAATGCCTCTATTTCCTTAGGAGTTTGTGAAGATTCTGTGGATGTGTGACGGAGAGTATATTGACTGGCAGCATAATAATATTTATTTTTATTATCCTTTCTTTCTTTTTGTATTTGTACAGCTTGTTGTCTTTTACACTGGTTGTACACCTAGCTGGTGCAGTGTTATTGGATTTATTTAGTATGCCTGCAAGGAAATGAATCTCATGGTGATATACAGTGGCATGCGAAAGTTTGGGCAAAATTTCTGTTACTGTGAATAGCTAAGTGAGTAAAAGATGACCTGATTTCCAAAAGTTAAAAATGACACATTTCTTTAATGTTTTAAGCAAGATTACTTTTCTATTTCCATCTTTTACAGTTTCAAAATAACAAAAAAGGAAAAGGGCCTGAAGGAAAAGTTTGGATGATCAGTACTTAGTAACACCCCCTTTGGCAAGTATCACAGCTTGTAAAGGCTTTCTATAGCCAGCTAAGAGTCTTTCAATTCTTGTTTGGGGGAATTTTCACCCATTCTTTCTTGCAAAAGGCTTCTAGTTCTGTGAGATTCTTGGGCCATCTTACACGCACTGTTCTTTTGAGCTCTACCCACAGATTTTCGATGATGTTTAGGTTGGGGGACTATAAGGGCCATGGCAAAACCTTCAGCTTGGACCTCTTGAAGTAGTCCATTGTGGATTTTGAGGTGTGTTTAGGATCATTATTCTGTTGTAGAAGCCATCCTCTTTAGCTTTTTTTTACAGACGGTGTGATGTTTGCTTCCAGAGTTTGCTGGTATGTAATTGAATTCATTCTTCCCTCTACCAGTGAGATGTTCCCTGTAACACTGACTGCAACACAAGTGCATGATCGATCCACCCTCGTGCTTAACAGTTGGAGAGGTGTTCTTTTCAAGCAATTCTGCACCCTTTTTTCTCATACGTTTGCTCATTGCAGTCAAAAAGTTCTATTTTAACTTCATCTTTCACAGGACTTGTTTCCAAAATGCATCAGGCTTGTTTAAATGTTCCTTTGCAAACTTCTGACACTGAATTCTGTGGTGAGGATGCAGGAAAGGTTTTCTTCTGATGACTCTTCCATGAAGGTCATGTTTGTACAGGTGTCACTACAGAGTAGACCAGTGCACCACCACTCCAGAGTCTGCTAAATCTTCCTGAAGGTCTTTGGCAGTCATATGGGGGCTTTGATTTGCCTTTCTAGCAACCCTACAAGCGGTTCTCTTGGAAAGTTTTCTTGGTCTTCCAGACCTCAACTTGACCTCCACTGTTCCTGTTAACTGCTATTTCTTAATTACATTACAAACTGAGGAAACGGCTACTGAAAATGCTTTGCTATCTTCTTATAGCCTTCTCCTGCCTTGTGGGCATTATTTATTTTAATTTTCAGAGTGATAGGCAGTTGCTTAAAGGAGCCCATGGCTGCTGATTGTTGGAACAAGGTTTGAGGAGCCAGGGTATTTATAAAGTTTTGAAATTTGCATCACCTGGCCTTTCCTAATGATAACTGTGATCAAGCCATAGCCCTAACAAGCTAATTAAGGTCTGAGACCCTGGTAAAAGTTATCTGAGAGCTCAAATCTCTTGGGATGCCCAAACTTTTGCATGGTGCTCCTTTCCTTTTTTTCACTCTAAAATTGTATAAAACAAAAATAATACACTAATCTTGCTTAAAATGTTGAAAATAATGTTTCATCTTTAACTTTATGACTTTTGGAGATCAGTGCATCTTCTACTCACTTAACTATTCACAGAAACAGAAATTTTGACCAGGGACGCCCAAACTTTTGCATGCCACTGTATATGAACTTTGACAATAAATATACTTTGAACTTTGGAATGATCTATATGTTTAACAGTAGTGCAGTTTAATCTATATGAGTGGGAAATGGATAGGTTCCCCTGATCTCTGATATGGCAAATGATGGATCTAGCCATGTTGCTGTGCATAATTCAGTTCAGATCTTTCTTTCACAGAAAAGCTGTGCAGAAGAATACACCTTTCACCTTCCTGCACATACTGTTGAAGTCACTTAATGGACTGCCTCACCACCAGAATTTTCAATCAAGTACCGTGATGTTGCCTAATTGAAAGTCAAAATGGTCCTCCCTGTCAGATCCTTCATGCACAAATAGGATACTTATATTACCATGTACTGTCCTCAAGTCAACTCTAAGAAGAATAAACATCATCAACATCCTTATACAAAATGTACATTTGTAAAGGGTGTCAATACAACAAACTAATAGAGACCGTAAGGCTATTCCAAGGACAAACACTGACTATGCTGATGACTATTAACTTGCTGAAAGACACAAGACTGATGGAAATTTTCTGGTCTTTAAATGCTTGCTGCTGTCAACAATTAAATATTGCAGAGCAGTACATTCTAAAATGTCAGAAATAGGTGCATCACCTGAATGAACTGTCCTGTATTATGAATGGTAACTTAAGCTATAGTATCATATTGCAAATACACACCTTATTCAAAAAAAAAGGACAAGAAAGCAATTGCTTCAGGTTACATGCATAAGAAATAGAATCTTAAGCAGCAGACGTTTCATTCCTGCATTGCATGCACCCACCTCCATCCAACAGCATTGCAAGTGATATTGTCGATGACTTGTTTCTCTTGTGCAAACTGAGACAAATAAACATATGTATTATATCAACAGCAAATTCATCCCTGAGAATTTCATGAATTCCCTAGCACGTTTATAATTTTATGCTGAAATATGCTAATCTGTACAGTATAAAGAAATTGCATGTCAGCACAAACCGCCATGTTGTATACATTCACAGTCCAACTCTCGCCACACTGTGATCACCTGGATCCCTGCTCACAAGAAGTAGAGAAGCATTAGGTCTGAAGTGCACATGAAACATTCAACATGCAGTGGAGTACCAGTGGGGTGGGCATTTTAGCCTGAAAGATTGGAGTTTGCTCCAGAATTGAGTATCCATGAAGGGTGATGCATCACAAATTGTAGAATTTAGTAAGGGTATTTATAACATGATTGGGGGCATCAACCAAAAAATTGCAAGAGAGATACTCAAGGACTCAAGCAGAAATGTATATTGAAAATGAAACAATGATCAATTAACAAAATTAAGATGTGATATTTTTGCACAAGGGTAATGATGGCACTTTTGAATGAGGGGGCAGTGTCTGCTGAAATGGTACTATGCACAAAGTTAGTAAGCAAAGGGAACAGGAAGGAAAGATTTTAAACAAGCTGAAGTATTATGTGATGGAATTCTTGGATGAAATGAACTTGGAGAAGACATGGAGGAGTGTACTAGAAGATGGGTGATGGACTATAGAATAACAGGACTTCAGAATTATGATAAGGAGTTGTATGAGGAAGTTTGGCATGTTGGCCAAAAGTAAAAGAATTAAACAGTACAATCAGACCGGTCCTGAAGAAGGGTTTTTTTTTTTAACTTTTTTTATTAAGTTTTCAGATGATTACAGAAAGAAAAAAAATAATACCCTTCTCCCCCACCCCAACATCCCTATAGAAAAAAAAAGAAAGAAGGAAAGGAAGAAAGAGTGCCTGGATATCAGAAGATCCCCACATGCTCCACGGAGTTCGTAATAACTTTAGTATATATATTTATTTCTTTCCCCAAATAACCAATTATTTTATCTTCAGAGCACCTATATATTTAACCCTGTTTTTTGTAAATAAGGGCGTCAAATTTTCAAAAATGTTTCGTATTTTCTCTTAAATTATAAGTAATTTTTTCAAGTGGAATACAGCTGGAAATTTCATTCTTCCAACGATCGATACTTAAATATGCATCCGATTTCCAAGTAATTGCAATAGCCTTTTTGGCTACAGCCAGTGCAATTTTTATAAATTATTTCTGATATTTATTCAACTTGGGTTTCGATTTTATCCCTTCAATTTCGCCTAATAAAAATAATATTGGATTATGCGGAAGTTGTGTTCCAATAAAACTCTTAGATTTGTCCAAAAAGGTTGAATTTTAGAACAAGACCAAGTAGAATGTAAAAAAAGTACCAATTTCTTGGTTACATCAGAAACACCGATCAGATAAATTTGGATTTAATTTATTTATTTTTTGTGGTGTAATATATAATTGATGTCAAAAATTATATTAAACTAATCTTAACCGGACATTTAGTGTATTTGTCATACTATCAAGACATAATCTTGACCAATTTGTTTCTTCAATTTAAATATTCAAGTCACTTTCCCATTTTTGTCTTGACTTATGGACTCCTTGTTTAGTTGCCTGTTTTTGAATCAAGCTATACATACAAGAAATAATTTTTTTAGTTTTACCTTTTTGAATTAAAGTTTCTATTTCACTAGATTTCGGCAATAACATTGTTTGAGCTAATTTTTCATTTAAATAAGCCCTTAATTGGAAGTAACAAAAAAGAGTGTTGCTTGATACTTTATATTTATTCTTTAATTGATCAAATGACATTAATATACCTCCTTCAAAACAATCTCCTATATATCTACCGCAGATTCCAGACTACAGAGCGCACCTGATTAAAAGCCGCACGCTCTAATTTTAGAAAGAAAATCAATTTTGTACTTGTACAGGCCACACCGGATTTTAAGCCACAGGTGTCCCACGTTGTAATATGAGATATTTATACAGAAAGATATTACACGTGAGGATTTTTTAACTTTTAATTAAATCCCTATGGTAACATAAACAAATACATATTGCAAATGCTTATTTTCGAACAGTGCCTGTAACACAGCTACTTTTAAATATACATACATATCGGTAACATACAAATTACGTTGCGTATACTTTTTTACTGAACAGTGCACAAACAACATTCCAATATCTCCTAATGACTGGTAAAATAAATATATATACTGCAGCCTACCAGGAAATGTTATTGATCGCCTTCTTCATCTTCCTCCTGCGCACTAAAACCATCAAAGTCCTCTTCTTCAGTGTCCGAATTGAATAACACTTCAGGATCTCGTCATTCACTTCAGTCTCTTCGTTGTCGCTCTCACTTGAGCGCACGCGGTCCTCTTCATCACGCAGCAGTCCAGCCTTTCGAAACCCGTTGGTGACGATGGATGTTGTGACACGGCTCCACGCATTTAGGATCCACTGGCAGACTTGAGTTAAAGATGCTCTTCGCATGCGTCCTGTTTTGGTAAAGGATTTCTCGCCGCTCGTCATCCAAGCCTCCCACTCAACGCACAGCGCCACTTTAAATGCCCGAATCACGCTGATGTCCAGTGGCTGCAAATACTTCGTGGTGCCCCCAGGAATCATAGCTGGAATTGAGTTTGTACTCTTGATGGCAGCTTTCACTGAATCTGTTATATGGGCCCTCATGCTGTCCATAACGAGCAATGCTTTTTTTCTGTGAAAAAATCCCCCTGGTTGCTTGGCGTAGCACTCTCTCAGCCAATCCTTCATTAGATTCTCCGTCATCCAACCTTTCTTATTGACTTTCACCATGATTTCTTTTGGGAATTTTTCCTTTGGCATTGTCAGCCGCTTAAAAATCACCATCGGTGGAAGCTTTAGTCCGGATGCTGTGCAGCTCAGAACACAAGTAAAATGCGTTCTCTCATGGCCACTTGTTTTCAGTGTGATGGACGAGTCACCTTTTTTATTAACAGTCCGAGTGAGAGGCAGGTTAAACGTCAAAGGTACTTCATCCATATTTATGATATCATCTGGCCCGATGGAAATCTCCGCTATCTTTGTTTGAGTGAATGTGCGGAAGTTAGCAAGTTTTTCCTCGTGGTTGGGAGGGAGCTGCTGACACAGAGTCGTGCGTACCCTGACGGACAGGCCTTTTCGTCTCATAAAACTAAAACACCATGATGGCCCACCTCTAAAATCTTCGATTTTCATTTTGGTGGCGATTGCTTTAGCCTTCAGTCTGATCTGCACGGTGGAAACACCGCGGCCGCCTGCTCTCTGTGTGTTAACCCAGTCTTCAAGAAAGTTTTCAAGTTCGGGCCATCTGCTATGATTACCTCTGAAAGCTTTTGTCGTCTTTTTGCATTGATTCAGTTCTTCACACTGGCGTCTCCACCGTCTCACCATCGATTCATTTATGCCAAGATTACGTGCAGCAGCTCGATTTCCTTCTTCAACCGCCAGATTGATCGCCTTTAACTTAAAAGCTGCATCATATGCTTTTCTTCGAGTGTTTTCCATGTTGATGAGGGTGAGTACAAATGACTGATTTACAATAATTTAATTGTGAAAGTGCGCTTGATTTATCATACAATTTCATTGGACCTCTGTGAACTACTCATCAATTTTATTGGTCTACTGTTACGAGGCAAAATGTTTTTGGCGGCATAAAAAAAAACATGCATTAGCCGCACCGTAGTATAGGCCACAGTGTTGCTGCAGTGTTCAAAGCGTGGGAAAAAAGTAGCGGCTTATAGTCCAGAATTTACGGTAATCCCTTTTTGAAACCAGTTGTATAAAAGTTGGTTATCCATTGTAAAAGGAATAAGTTTATTTTGAAATAAAGATCTCTTTGCTAATAAAGATTTCTTTATCTCATCATCAATATTTATCTTATTCCATAAATCAATCAAATGTTTCAATATTGGAGATTCTTTATTTTCCCATATCCATTTAGATTCCCACTTATATATAAAATCTTCTGGTATATTTTCTCCTATTTTATCTAGTTCTATTCTAATCCATGCCGGTTTATCTTCATCAAAAAAGATGCAATAAATCTAAGTTGATTTGCTTTAAAATAATTTTTAAAGTTTGGAAGTTGTAACCCTCCGAGGTCAAATTTCCATGTCAATTTTCCCAACGATATTCTTGACATCTTACCTTTCCAAAGAAACTTCCTCACATATTTATTTAACTCTTGAAAAAACTTCTGGGGTAATTGTATTGGTAGTGATTGAAATAAGTATTGTAGTCTAGGGAATATATTCATTTTTATGGTATTTACTCTACCTACTAATGTTATTGGTAATATCATCCATTTATCAAGATCTTCTTGAATTTTTTTCAATAATGGTAAGTAATTTAATTTGTTTAAGTTCTTTATATCATTATCGACTCTTATACCTAAATATTTTGTACCATTTGCCGGCCATCTATATTGAGTTATTAATCGACATTGACTATAATCTCCTTTAGTAAGAGGTAAAATTTCATTTTATCCCAATTTATTTTGTAACCTGATATTTTCCCATATTCTTTTAATCTATAGGATAATTTACGCAACGTGTGCAATGGGTTTATTAAATAAAGCAGAACATCATCAGCAAATAAATTAATCTTGTATTCTTCCTGATTAACTCTGAAACCCTTAATATCTGGGTCCATTCTAATTAATTCAGCTAATGGTTCTATCGCCAACACAAATAAAGCAGGTGATAATGGACAACCTTGCCTAGTTGACCTTGTTAACTGAAATGATGTTGAAATTTGACCATTTGTCACTACTTTAGCTTTGGGATTAATATTTAAGGTTCTGATCCATTGTATAAAAGATACCCCTAATCCATATTTTTCCAATACCTTAAATAAAAAATCCCATTCCAATCTATCAAATGCTTTTTCTGCATCTAAAGCAACTACCACACTCATTTCCTCCCTCTTTTGAGCGAAATGAATTATACTAAATAACCGAGTTACATTATCTGCCAATTGTCTATTTTTAATAAATCCTGTTTGATCCATATGTATTAATTTTGGCAAGTATTTAGATAGTCTGTTAGATAAGATTTTTGCTATTATTTTATAATCAGTATTTAACAAAGAAATAGGTTTATATGATGTTGGCTTTAAAAGATTTCTATCTTTTTTTTGGCAATACTATTAAAATAGCTGTCGAAAAAGATTCTGGAAGTTTATGCGTTCTTTCCGCTTGATGTATTAACTCCATAAAAGGAGTAATTAATAAATCTTTAAACTTTTTATAAAATTCAGGCGGAAAACCATCTTCTCCTGGAGATTTATTACTTTGAAATGATCCTAAAGCTTCTTCAACCTCTTTTAATGTAAAAGGCATATCTAATCTCTTCTGTTCTTCCGTATTTAATTTTGGATGAGTTATTTGTGATAAAAACCTTTCTATCTTGACATTATCATTTTGTGATTCTGATTTATACAATTCAGAACAAAAATTCTTAAAAGTTTCATTAATTTCTAAAGGTTTATAAGTAATTTTATTTACTCTTGTTCGAATTGCATTTATTGTTTTAGAAGTCTGGTCTGTTTTTAACTGCCATGCAAGGACCTTATGTAATCTTTCACCTAGTTCATAATATCTCTGTTTAATTCTCATAATTGCTTTTTCTGTTCAATATGTCTTTAGTGTATTATATTGTAACTTCTTATTAATAAGTTGTCTTTGTTTTTCTTCTGTCATATATCTTTGAGATTCTTTTTCTAATTTTGTAATCTCTTTTTCCAATTGATCTATTTCTATCATATATTCCTTCTTAATTTTAGAAGTATAACTTATTATCTGACCTCTCAAATATGCCTTCATTGCTTCCCACAATATAAATTTATCATCAACTGAATGTAAATTTGTATCTAAAAAAGACTGAACCTGCTTTTTCATAAAATCACAAAAATCTTGACGTTTTAGTAACATTGCATTAAATCTCCATCTATAAATTGATTCCTCTTTATCTATCATCATTGTCATTATCAAAGGAGAATGATCTGACAATATTCTCGCTTTATATTCCATGTTTTTCACTCTATCTTGCATATTCGTTGATAATAAGAAAAAATCTATCCTTGAATATGTTTTATGTCTATTTGAATAATCTCTTTCTTTTGGGTTCATTCTTCTCCATATATCAATCAAATTTAAGTCTTTCATCAATGATATTAATTTTGCTACTTTTAATTTTGTGACAACCTTTGTTGATCTATCTAAAACTGGATCTAAACAAAAGTTAAAATCTCCACCTATTAATATTTTGTCATGTGCGTTAGCCAAATTCAAAAAGACCTCTTGTATAAATTTTACATCATTTTCGTTTGGTGCATAAGTATTCCTAAGAGTCCATAATTCTGAAAAAATTTGACAATGTATAATTACATATCTCCCGGCCGAATTAATTAATACGTTTTGTATTTTAATTGCTAAATTTTTATTAACCAAAACTGCAACTCCTCTCGCCTTTGAATTAAATGAAACTGCAATAACATTTCCAACCCAGTCTCTTTTTAATTTCTGATGTTCTATCTCCGTTAAATGTGTTTCTTGTAAAAAAGCTATATCTATTTTCATTTTTTTAATGTATGTTAAAATTCTTTTTCTTTTCACCGGTCCATTAAGCCCATTAACATTAAAACTTTAAAAATTCAGTAAATTAGTCATTATTTTCAATTATGTTACTCCAATCTATAATAAAACCTAATCTTTCAACTTCCGTGGTATCTTGGGAAATCTTTCTAAAATTCTCCATGTTGCTATGTGTGTCCCCACCAATCATCCAGGCAGAAAGATAGAAGAAAAATAGAGTGCAAAGAAAAAAACAAAATACCCCCCTACTAATGTTGTGGAAAAAAAAACACAACATTACCCCTCTCTATTGTACAGGTCATGGCGATCGTCATGATTACACACGTGAATCCCGTAGTAATCAATCCAAAGCTCCCCAGCCCCCCCCGCAAAATAAAAAAGTATATATAAGAAAAAAAAACTATTCTCAATTAGTATATCTGAAATTTTGCTTTTCTCCCCTATGTCATCCTTAAATGTCCATCACTTCCATTCACTGTCTCTGTCTTCATCTTTAATCCATTACACTTGGAGACCTCCATGTGTAATTAGAGAGTATTTGGAAGTTTTTGTGCGAACTCCTCCGCTTCTGGATAATCGGTAAAAAATCTTCAAAAAAAATTATCAGTGTTGCTGGGTGACGCATTATAAATTTATAACCCTTTTCCCATAAACCTCTTTACGCTGGGTTAAATTCCTTCTTTCTCTTCAAAAGGTTATAACTTATATCAGGATAGAAAAGAACTGCCTTCCCTGCTATCATCAATGGCCCGTTTCTCTTTTTGGCACGTTGGGCAGCCGCCTTCAGGATCTTTTCTTTATCTTGGTATCTTAAGCATTTTATCAAAATTGATCGTGGATTTTGGTCAGCTTGAGGTCTTGACCTTAAGGCTCTATGAGCCCTTTCAATTTCAATTAGTTTCTCCTTCCATTTCCAATTTTTCAGGAATCCATTTTTGAAAAAAATTTATTGGATCTTCTCCTTCTATATCTTCTTTAAGTCCAACAATTTTAATATTATTTCATCTACTAAAATTTTCAAGCTTATCAACTTTTTCCAACATTTGTTTTCTTTCTGATGTCCAGGCAGTAATATCATTTTCCATTTTATTCATTCTTTCAACCATGTCTTCTGTTGTAGTTTCCAAATCTATAATTCTCTTTTCCATTTTTTCCTGTCTTTTTGTCATTTTCTCAAACATAATCTCCACATTTATCATTTTTTGATTACTTTTAATGCGCCTAATTTACGCATTATTTGCATCAAAGTCTTTTCTATATTTCCAGAAGAACTTTTACCTCCATCTTTGTCTGATTTTTCCAGAGAATCTGACTCTCCCTCAGATTCACTTTCACTTTCAGTTTCAGTCGTAAATGGGATTTGTAGTTCAGGTTGTTCTCATTTGCGCATGCTCCTTCCTTCACATTTGCGCAGTTCTCGTTGGTCTTTTTCTTTAGAAATGGTCGATATTGCCGCAGTTTCCTGTTCTGTATCGCTGTGGTATAATATACCTGAGCCCGCGGATCTTTGGCAGAGGTGGGCCTTGATTCTGTTCCAACTTGCGTTGTCTTCACGGTAGTAGTTTTCTTCATCTTCTGTTTATAAGGCATAACTTGAAACAATTCGGAGTAGTTTATAAGTAACTTTTAGAAAGTATTAACTAACTTTTCTTCACTTAAGCATTAATTTACTGATTTTTTTTTTACGGGAGAGCTGGGTTCCAGTGTCTCGATCCTACATCATCATATGACATCCCCCTGAAGAAGGGTCTTGACCCAAAATGTCTAATACTCATTTCCCTCCATAGATTCTGCCTGACTTGCTGAGTTCCTCCAGTATTTTGTGTGCTGCAGAACTTCATAACTATAAGGGCAAAATATTCTGTTCACTCAGAAGTAAATGGAAAGATATACATTGTGAGGAATCCAAGGATGTGATCAGAAGTGCCCCAGGTAGTGATTAAGGCTATAGGAAGAGAAAATGCTACATAGTTGAGAGGTAAACCATGAAAATAATAGGAAAATAGCAAAGCAGAATATTCTAGTGAGACAAAATAAAGAACAAATCATCAGAGACTGAAGTGGAAATGGAGAGTACTTCTTTGAAAAATATCCTCTGGAGCCCAAAAGATTTCAACTTCAAGAAACGGCTAGACATATGTAAACAATTCTGCTTAGAAAATTAATTTTTGTTTAGATGAAAACTGAAATAAGTTCCTACATCCAGATGATGGAGGAATGTTATTTTTATACTGAAGGTTTCACTTACTAAGATCTTAGATCTTTACTGTAATTCCAGTACACAGTTTGTCCATATGCATTTCCAATAAATGTCAAGAGTATTAGCTGCAAAATATAGAGAAACTACTTTAAACATTTAAACAGTTAAACTGAGGCACTGAACAGCTTGAGCAACCTACGTACAAAATGCTTATTCTTCAAAAACAGAATATATTTAACATTGCAGTGCATTGTCACTGAGCTTGGCACAGAATTTACCCTCAAATTTTTTTTCCCAATACATCTCATTGTCCTACACAATTAATCAACAGGTCACACCTGTGGAAAGAAATGGGCAGTTGACTTTTTGGATCCAGATGAAGGATCTCGATTTAAGATACTGTCTGTCCCATTTCCCACCGCAGATGCTGCCTGATCCACTCAGTTCTTCTAGAAGCTCATGCTTTTGCTGCAGATTCCAACACCTACATCTATGCTCTCTGTATCTCCACATTACTGTCTCTTCCTCAGTTTACTCAGACAATATTAAACAGATATGTGGATATCTTGTTACTTTCCATTTGGGATGATACTAAATGTTGAGGACCATATAATTACAGATTTAGATGAGAAAAAAGAAAAGGAGGATTGAGTAGACACCAAAGTACAAGAGCACATTAATAAACTTGCAGAATGAATATTAAAAAATGTCAAAGAAAGTTCAACACAAATGCAAGCCACTGCATTTTGATAGAAAAGGATGCTTTATTTTCTATACAAGGAGGAAGTTTGGAGAAGAAAGAGATCTCTGATAGTGATACACTAATTACAAAGTTGTACCACAATTTCACAAGACCATAACAAAAATAAATAAAGCACTGAAATGGCTCCAAAAGAAACAAAGTTGAGTAGTAGGAAACAATTAAATCTTGATTAGAAAACATTTAAGTGCATGGCATGCAGTTCTGGTTTCCCTGACATTAAGGCACTAGACAGAATGTAGAGAAGACTTAAAAAGATATCAGAAATTGAAGAGTATATGCAGCTGCAAAAATAAATAAACACAATCAGACTGCATTTGTTTTCTCCCAAGAAAAGGTGGGTGACAGGGAACCTAACTTTAAAATGATTAAGCATTTTGACAAGGTGGATACAAACAGAATATTTCACTTGCGGGGGAAGAGCACAAAAGATGGTGGCAGAGATGGCAAAAATACTGGTGGAAATAGTATGCATTTAAGGAGAGGCTAAATAAACATAAAGGAGATGCAATAGAGAGTTATGATTTTGACTTTAGATGAGGAAAGAAAAATATTTGAGGATAGTATAAACACTGGCATAGACTGATTAGGCTGAATGCTAATAGGTCACAAAAAGGCCAAGGCAAACATACTGTAAAATATGTAAAATAAGTTATAGATTCAGTGATTAAAAAAATTAAAAGATAATTAGAAAACTTAAAGGGTTGGAACTTGCTGGACTTGCAGCACTGGCTGTTTCTGGTGTTTTTGCTCCATCCCTTCAATTAGTTTCGTTTTCACTAAGGTACAGTTTACAATGTAGAGTCTAGGATATTAGCACCTCACTATTGGAAATAAAGCCTGGTTAGGATCTGCAGCCTCTTTTCATTCCCTATGTTTTTAAGATATTTTATTCAGGTAAAAATATGCAAAATGTTTTGGCTTGCAAATATAAGTGACATGAATTTGATTTAAGCTACATATTTCTTAAACTCAAAAACTTAGAACTTATAAAAGACAAACTCAACTTCAACTTTTTGATAAAAAATTAGAAAATAACTAGCTGCTCAGGAACTTTCCAACATTAAATAAGATTGTGGCTAAGCTTCTCATCTCCATAACATCTATCAATATCTTCCAAACACCTACCCAAGTCAGCTTTTAACAATCTCAACAACTTTTACAACCAACTGGGCAAACCATAATCATAATTAAATAATCAAGATAATGTCCAAGTCCTCCCCAGTTTAGGACAGCATTCTGTTCTTGTGAACCATTTGTAACCTGAGCAGTCTGCAAGTTAGAAATGCAGCCACACAGAGTTCCCAGGCAGTAGAAGATATCTTCAGCCCTGCAGCAGCCAGTAAATTCATTGCTAGTTCATTGCTATGAAATGCTAGTTCATATGCAGTTGCAAGAAAAGGTTTGTGAACCCTTTGCAATTACTTGGTTTTCTGCATTAATTGCTCATAAAATGTGATCTGATCTTCATTTGTCACAATAATAGACAAACACATTTCTTCTAAACCAACAACATACAAACAATTGTACTTCTTGTCAATACTGAGTACACCATTTAAACAATCACAGTCTAGATTTTAAAAAGTATGTGAACCTCTGGGATAATGCCTTCTACAAAGCTATTTAGAGTCAGCTGTTCCAAACATTTCTGCTAAAGGAGGTGAAAATGAACCCAAGTGTAACAGTAAAAGACCTGCAGAAATCTCTAGAACTTGCTAAATTCTCTGTTCATGTGTCCACTATAAGAAACACACTAAACAAGAATGGTGTTCATGGAAGGACACTACAGAAGAAACCACTACTCTCCAAACAATACCTTTGCTGCACATCTTAAGTTTGCAAAAGAGCACCTGGATGTTCCACAGCACTTTTGGGACAACATTCTGTGGACAGGCAAGACAAAAGTTGAACTTTTTGGCAAAAAAAAATGCACACTGCTATTTTTTGTAGGAAAAGGGGCACTACACACCAACAACAAAATCTCATCCTAACTGTGAAGCATGGTGGAAGAAGCATCATGGGTCAGGGCTACTTTGCTGCCTCAGGGTTTGGACAGCTTACATTCATTGAGGGAACAATGAATTCAAAGTTGTATCAAAACTTTTTATAGGAGAGTATCAGGGTAGTGGTCTGAAACCTTAGTAGAAGCTGGATGATGCAACAGGGCAATGATCCAAAACACAAGAGCAAATCAACTACATAATGGTTTGAAAAGAAGAAAATCTGTGTTTTGGAATAGCCAAGTCCGAGCCTAGACCTTAAGCCAACTAAGATGTCATGGCATGACCTGAAGAGGGCTGTTCATGCAAGGTATACCAGAAATATTGATGAAACAGTTTTGTATGGAGAAATGATCTAAAATTCCTCCTCGCCATTGTGCAAGTCTGATCAGTAGCTACAGGAAAGTTTAGTAGAGATTATTACTACTTAAGGATGTCCTACCAGTTATTAAATACAAGAGTTCCCATACATTTTCCAGTCTGTACTGTGAATGACTAAACAATGTGTTCAATAAAGACATAAAAATTACAATTGTTTGTCTGTTACTAGTTTAGGCAAAAAGCCAGGTAACTGCAAAGGGTTCACAAACTTCTTGCAACCATATATGTGCTGTATATAAATCAGGTGTTCATAACTTGGGAGAACCAGTACTGCATTTCCAGATCCTCCAACCAAAATTAGCAACTTCTTAGCACTTATTTTTTGGAATTTTAGTACCCCATAGATATTAATCCTACATCTTACAAATGCCAACTTAATTAATATCTCATTCTAAGATAACACCCCTCTTCACACGAATACACAATAGCCTCTCCAAGTCTCTGAACTTTTTAAAAGAACTTATCTGAGATGCTGAAGAAATATTTGTATCTCAACACTTCCTCAGAGCATTTAAATCCACCTGAGCAGATGCTATTTCTAGAATTTCTCATCCGGCCACTGGTATGTAAATTATCATAGTATTATAAAACAGACTATTCTCTTCCATATAGGTGTTAGAAGAAACAAGTTTCTTTTCTTTATTATTTCAGAAGAGTAAGCACTTTTAAGGTTGAAGCATTTTGAAAACATGTTAAATATTTGCCATTCAAAAGGTTAAGTGCAAGGCATATTTGTCTGGTAGTAAAATCGGGCATGGACAAGGATGTATTGTTTTATAAATTTTACAACAAATCTTAACACTTCTGCTGTGATTGGTGTTTAAAGATAAACCTCATTGCTAACCAGAGTAATGCTGTCTTTCTTCTGCATATGAACTTGAAAAGCACCAGATTAACTGCAAGAGGAAAACATGGACAATGAGGATTAATAGGATTGCTCTACTGGCATCCTGCGTGGACTAGGTGGCCTCCTATGCATCCTAATAAATGTCAATTAAACTATTTAAGTTTATTTAAACTAAGTAATGTGTTGTAAATTATATATAAAATTATTCAACTGTCCCTCACAGATAATCAGGCTAACAGAAGGCCACAAGACAGTTTGTCGACAGACCATTAGTTTCTATTCTGGGTTTCTACTACCTGAAACTTGGTCACCCACAACCCATCTTTTATAAGATAAACAGGATCTGGGAACTTCGTAGCCTCAAAAAGTTACTGCAGTGAGGTTTATTGGATGACAGGCAAACACAGATCCCAGCACAATGTATTCAATAGGAATGTGCACAGAAGAGGGACCAGGCCTTTTTTTTTTGAGAACCCAAGACAGAAAGGAAATAACGCAAGAGTAAAAAGAATTGTTTTCAACATCAATTGTCATGCAGTCTACGAAGGGATAAGAATAAAGTTGAAAGATCATAATGTACATCTCATGGAAAATACGAAAGGCAAAATGTGTGGCTAAGCACAGCTCCAATGCCACATTCAAGTTTGCTGTTGACACCACTGTCGTTGGCCGAATCAAAGATGGTGACAAATCAGCATACAGGAAGGAGATTGAAAATCTGGCTGAGTGGTGCCTCTCACTCAGAGGAGCTGCTTTCTGACTTTAGGAAGAGGAAACCAGAGGTCCTTGAGCAGGTCCCATCGGGTGATCAAAGATGGAGAGGATCAGTTATGGTCATCTCACTACAGGAAGGATATGGAAACTATAGAAAGGGTGCAGAGGAGATCTTGGAGCAACGGAGGATGAGAGGTGCCCTTTTAGAGGTGTACAAGATGATGAGAGGCACTGATTGTGTGGATAGAAACATACAGCACAACACAGACTCCTCAGCCCATAAAGTTGTGCCAAACATGTCCCTTTCTTAGAAATTACTGGGCTTACCTTTAAGCCCTCTATTTTTCTAAGCTCCATGTTCCTATCCAAAAGTCTCTTAAAAGACCCTATCATATCTGCCTCCACCACCATTGCCGGCAGCCCATTCCATGCACTCACCACTCTGAGTAAAAAACTTACCCCTGACATCTTCTCTGTAACTACTCCCCAGCACCTTAAACTGGTGTCCTCTTGTGGCAACCATTTCAACCCTGGGAAAAAGCCACTGACTATGTGGATAGTCATGTGGATAGGCTGAAATGCACGAGAGGGCATAGTTTAAAGGTCCTTGGAAGTAGGAACAGAGGAGATGTCAGGGTTAAGTTTTTTTTACGCAGAGAGTGGTGAGTGCATGGAATGAGCTGCCGGCAATGGTGATGGAGGCGGATATGATAGGGTCTTTTAAGAGACTTTTGGATAGGTACATAGAGCTTAGAAAAATAGAGGGCTATGGGTAACCCTTGGTAATTTCTAAGGTAAGGACATGCTCAGCACAGCTTTGTGGGCCAAAGGGCCTGTATTGTGCTGTAGATTTTCTATTAAGTTCCTCAGTGTTATCATGTCAGAGGACCTGTTTCAGGTCCAGCATGTAAGTGCATTAATGAAGAAAGCATGAAAGTGCCTCTATCTCCTTAGGAGTTTGCGAACATTCAGCATTACATCTAAAACTTTGAAAAATTTTTATAGATGTGTGGAGAGTATATTGTCTGTCTTCATCAAAGCCTGGTATGGAAACACGGATGTCTTTGAATGGAAAATCTTACAAAAGGTGGATACAGCCCACTCCATCACACGTAGGCCCTCCCCACCATTGAGCACAGCTACACAGAGTGATGTCACAGGAAAGCAGCATCTACCCCACCACCCAGGTCATGCTAACTTCTCACTGCTGTCATCAGGAAGGTGGTACAGCAGCCCCAAGACTCACACCACCAGGTTCAAGAATAGTTATTACCCCTCAACTAAAAGGTTCTTGAACTACTCATCTTCACTTCCCCATGACTGAAATATTCCTACAACTTACCGACTTACTTTCAAGGACTCTCATCTCATGTTCTCAATATTTATCATTATTTTCATTATAATTACTTCTTCTATTTGTATTTGCACAGTGGTTACATGTCCTGTTGGTACAGTCTTCCATTGATTTTATTATGGTTTTTTTAAACATCACTTTATTGTTTTTACGGAATAAAAAGAAAAAAACACAATATATATAATTCATAAGTTGAAAATATAACAAAGCTGAAGAAAAAATATATTGGAAAACAAAAGAAAAAAAACAAAAAAAAGACACAACCATCCCACCATGGAAAAAAAAGCAGTCAATTCAGTTCATTACTTTCATCATCTTGAACATTATTCTCCAGGAACTTGTAGAAAATGTTCCATATTTCTCAAAATTTTATTATGGTCACTGATTTTATTATGGTTATTTGATTTATTGTGTATGCTCACAATAAAAAGGAATCTCAGGATCGTATATGGTGACAAAGGGTATATGTACATTGATAACACATTTGCTTTGAAATAAAGAATAGAAAATAACAATAAATAAGACAAGATAAAATTGGAGAAAATATATCACAGTACTTCTCGTGAAAACCTTCTGTTTATTGTCAGTTTTATTTTATTATGTGTCTACACCAACATTAAACAGTTCATCAAACATTTTCAATGCACATCAAATCAAATAATTTAACAAATGATACTGAGCTACACTTTGTTAACCAAAATAACTCACCAAATCTTTGTAATCCTGGTGGATTTCTGTATAAGATAACTTGTTTTCTTCTTCATCATCAAAAACTGAAATAAGAGAGAAAAAAACAATCTAATGTGTTCAATAAACACTGCATCTAAGTCTTCCAACCTTACTGCTCCGTCATCCGTAACATATTTTCATGATTCAGTAAAAAGGTGACGGTAAGAGTGATATGAGGATACATTACTCTGAGTTACATACTAGAACTTATGCTGTTAAATCTCAGAAGGCCTAAAACTCTGAGACATGACAAACCATTGTAAATTCCGTTCAATATATGAAGGGAACAGAATGAACATCAATCTAGCTGCTTACCCGCACAATTATGTTCGATAAAATCAGTGACTGGAATAATCCAACACGGGCTGCTCAAAAACCCAGCGATCCCTTCCACTACCCACTCTTCCATGTTCTTTTCTCGGGAGCTGAAAGCAAAACAACTCAGCTCGCCACCAGGACGCCAAAGTTCCCGGATGAAAACTACTCCAAATATGTTTCCTTGACAACCAGGAGCTCAACCTGAAAAGTAACAGTTTGGTCTTTCAAGCCCAAAGAAGACATGCGTCATAACAAGTCAAAGCCAAGTTTGTTCTTCCGAGCTCTGAGTCTCCAGCATTCCGCCTGAGTAATAGACAGGAAAGGTTGTGCGCACAATGCCATTTATGACAGGGTGCTCAAACGCATTGCTTCCATTCGGCCAGCTTGAAGGCCAATTCTGCGCCTGAGTATAATGTTTGTTTTCTTAATTAAGAATATTGGGTGCGTAGCCATCAGATAGTAAAACTGTTTCTATTGCCACGGTCTCTAATTTCAAACATAAATGGAGTACTTTGAGGCATATTGACACTTTTTAAAAGCAGGCTTTTCGCTAAAAGCATAATTTAAATACACTGCTGGCTAGCCCCCGTTTCAAACATGAGTAACTTTCTCATTCAAAATGTTACTACAATACCCCGATCTACCGTATCAAATGTATCTATCAACCCTGTGCTAGCTGACATATATTGTCTCTGTTTCTGTGAAGTGTTTGTAAGGATCTACGCCTGTTGAGATATGATTCTGATGCATTCATCAAACCCTAATGTTACATGTACAAGCACAAACCTAAATTTACAAGGGCTACAGAGTCTTTGGAATAAACTCTAGGTCATTGCAAGACGAAAGTGCCCTTAACTATCTCTTTGTCTTTACAGGTGTTGCCTGACTGACTGAGAACCTACAGCATATTTTTCGCTTAATCTCCAAACAGATTTATTGCACTTCTCCCAATCTCACATGTGATCTCTCTAAATTGGAGAAACCAAATGCTGATTGCTTTGTAGAGTGTCTGCACTCAGTTCCCTGTGGCCATACTGAGTTTGTTGCATGTCATTTTAAATCTCAATCCCACTGCTATTCCAATCTGTCTCTGCTGTTTGGGCAATTTACAACCTTCTGGACAGAACACTGAATTTTCCAACTTCAGGTAAACTGATCTCTGATTGCATCCCATTCTACTAAGTTCTTCCCTTAAGAGTAAATATGCATGCTTAATATAATTTGATATGTTTTAATCATCCCCCATATATTTTGTCTTGTGTCTCACCTTCTCTTCCCAGCTCTGTGTAGAAAGCAGCTGCTCCAATTCTGAACTGACCTGAAATGTTTACTGGTTTCTCCTTCCACAGATGCTGCTTGACTGGCTTAGATCTGTTTTTGTGATCACCCATGATTTTATTGAAAGACAGAGCAAACTCAAGGTGACAATTGACCCATTCCTGATCCTGTTTCTTGTGTGCTTGTATGCTAGCGCGTTGAATTGAAATAAGACAAAATAAAGACCTATGCGGGACATAAATATCGTCTTGGATGTGCAGCTCATATTTATGCTGGATGAATTGCTGCATTGTTATTTGCCTTTATGCAAATATTCAATGACATCAAGGAGACAGAAGCGTGTAGACAGAAGAGACTGGAATCTGGAGAAAGAAAAATAAACTCATGAAGGGCACTCAACGGGGCAAACATCCTACAAGAAGGCAAAGAGATCGTCCATATTTTGGGACGAGACCCTGAATCAAGACTGAGATCCCTTTGCCTCCACAGATACTGAATTCCTCCAGCATTTTGTTCAACGTCATTATTTTTGTCTCCATCCAGACGTGATGTATTGTTGAGATGGAGTAAATAAAGAGCAGTTTCAGTCGTTGAAATCAAATTGATTGGCAAAAGAATAAAAGGAATGCTATAAATGATTTGCATTTTTGAAAAAATGTTTGTTGCAGTGAACAAATAATGCGGAGTTAGGAGGAAAGAGCAGAGAGCCGGCATTGACTAGCGACTCTTTATTAAACGGTTCGCGCAGACTCGATGAGTTGAATTGCTTTAGTTGGGACTGAAGTATCTTTGATCCAATGCACCATTGTTCATTTCCTAAACAATACAACTGCAGACCTTTGTCTCTATGTTTGTCTCTATTCTATATTACTGGATGATGGTATCGGCCTTACGTTGATGATGTAAATTTGTTTTTTTTTAACTGCAATTGCTTCTTATAATTAAAACGCTTAGCATTTCCGCTCTAACGGGAAGGAACCGCAGCGGTACTTTACCATCTTATATCTTCTGTGTTTGCTTCCGTCTCTCACGCCATTACAAAAGTAATCTCAGTTTAAATAATCACGATTAATGCAAACGGGGGGAGGGAGAAGAAAAGCATTTATTAGCTGGATTTAGATGTGTTTTCACATGAACACCATGAAATTTTCATGGGAAGTTTCGCCAATGTGGTTGCAGAATCTGTGCCGTTAGGCGTCACTATTGACCCCTTTTTTTGTGTGTGGCTTTCAGTATTTCAACCAGCATTACCTACGATATGTTCTCAATATATCACAATTGCAAATAATAAATCTCATCATCCGATTTTAAAAAGAATATCCCAATCTTGGCGGGCCTTTTTCCTGGGGGGGGGGTGGGCTGCAGGATTCGGAATGATACACGCTGGGAGGGGTGAGGCGGATGGATTCGGTGAAGGATCATTGAGGGGAGCTCGTGCAGGGTTGTGACACGGCTCAGTGAGTGACGGCGGACGGCCGTTAGTCGGCTCGTGCGGGAGCGGGCGTGCGGTGGCCATCAAAATACCGTTAAGATGCTACCGTATGTTTATCCAGCATCAGCTATCAGCCGTCCCTCTTATTTATGATTTAAGTAAAGGATAGACGGTTAATGAATGCTGAATTGTATTCGTCAGGATTCAGGTTATTCAAAATAATTATTTGTGTTAAAATTCGTCAAAAGAGAACCCTAAGCGTTACAAATGACTGGAGTCTGACGGCTTTCCGTTGGAATTCGCTTCTGCGGGAAGAAGGCAATTTTCTTGAAAGGATGTGGACGCTATAATATATAAACATGAATGTTGTATTGTCTCGATTGCATTGCAATCGATCAATATTAAAATAAGCTGTTTAAACGGATGCTTTGTGAAACTAGCTTTTGGTTCTGCATAGGATGCTAAAATCGGAATACGAAGACAGAAAACAGCAGTGGATTATATATTTTAAGAATTTTCATTTTTTTTTGTTGTTGATTGAAAATGGAGAACGATTTTACCACGCTTGTTGAGCAGTTTATGTCAGATCCCTTGGTAACTTGGGTAAGTACTTTTTAACTGATTTCAAATATATTAATAATTATAATTAAAGAGCTCTATGTTAAAATGCTAATATACAATAATGTTCGATATTTTCAATCCCTGCTCTTTTATAGGTAAAGACTTTCGGGGCGTTAGCTCCGGCAAATGGAGGAGTACTTTTGGAATACATGGAGTTGGTTGACGGCGTCTTTCTTAGTAACATAATGGTTCAAATGTAAGTAAACACATGCATTTGGAAAATTCGTTTTAATATATGTGTTTCCATTTTAAAAATTAAAGTACATCGTAAGATAAAAAGATGAAAAGAATATATTCCACAGAACCCTTTACAGTAGTCTTTTGACGCCCCACGGCGAGACTGGTATTCCCTCGAGAATTCATTCATCATCCTTTTTAAGGAACGATATCCTCATGGGACCAGGGACTCATTTGGTACATTGTACCGTTGTTTTCCGCGCTTCACTTCCTCCCCTATTCTGTGGAACGGTTTGATTTCTAAAGACAATTTTGGTTAATGTTAAGTTTTTTAAAAATCTAGTTAAGGTGATGCAGCATTTCTCTGCACGTAATTGATAGCACACAAGCCTTATTTAGCCGCTTTATGTTTTTTTTTGTAATGTGGTACTTAAGGCATGAAAATCGACGTTTTGAACTTTTTACCCGTTTTATGTTTTAAATGTTGCCATTCTGGTAGCCATAAATGTTTTTGTAGTAGTATTAATATTGCTTTCTACAATAAAATTTGTTTTTTGAACGTATTTGTACTTGCTGTAACATAATGTAAATTTTGGATTTGTTTTTCGCTTAACTGCTCAGTTTCGCACAATTTTATTGACAAATATACCTTGATGTAATATCCTCCACAACGTGTATACAGAGCAAGTTAAAATGTCTAACTTCTATTACCTATTTATTGCTGAGGTTTTATAATTGCAAGAAAAATAGTGTGAAATATGAGGACCAAATGGAAAAGGACATTTAGATTGGTAATTTAGGTAGAAAGAAAATGTTGGAGCAGATGCTTTGTTTAAATTCTGTAATCTCATTCTTTCAAACAATATTATCAACTGGTCTAGGTGTTTAAATCTTAAGGCAAAATGAGTTTGGGATCATAATTGCATACTACTTGTCACAAAACAGAATAATAGAAATAATCAACTGGTTAGGCAGGATCTGCGGAGAGAGAATTTTCAGATTGATAGTCTGCGATCAACATAAAATACCTGGTTTTATTGCAGGTTGCTAGCTTTGGCCATATATTGCTTTTGGACAGGTAATATTTCTCAAATGTCTTGAAAAAATTTTCAAGCCTTCATTGAAGCTTCAATTTGGAACAGCTTGAACCTTCACAGTATTCTCAGGAGAAAGTGAAGTGGATGATTGAGCTCATAATTGCAAATACCACTTAGTAGTTATGCAATAATCATGACTAATCTTCATCTGAACTCCTGAGGGTCTTGGCCCAAAACAGTGATTGTTTATTCTCCTCTATAGATGCTACCTACCTAGCCTTTTGAGTTCCTCTGGCTTCTTAGTGATTGCAAAATTGCTGATACTCGATGCTGCAATCGGAGATTAGAGTTCATTATTTTGGATATTTTTCTTCCAATTTCTGCATCCAACATCTATTTGGATAAAACAAGATAAACCTAAAGCATCAACATCCTGAAATAACTATAAAATGTTAAAATAAACAATTTCTTTACAGACAGCAGCAGCTCTAAGATATGAGTTTCTATTTTCCTTTAGTCTCAATACTAAAGTGTTTCTGCCCTTCAGTATAAATGCTTCTGTTCTGTTTGTATATTATTGTGCATAAGTTGGTAGCTCCTTGGACCTGGGATTACTGTGGGGGTGGTGGGGATGGAATGGTTGTTATGGAGATGTCTGAAATTGCTATGTGGATCCTTGGTATTTAAATAAGCTGATGATCATAGTTATAGAGAAATGGGCCATTTGGCCCATCTACACCATGTCAAAACCATTTAAACTGCCTATTCCCATCAACCTGCACCAGGACCATAGCCCTCCATACCCCTATATCCATGTACCTATCCAAATTTTACTTATACATTGAAATCAAGCTTGTATGCACCACTTGTGCTGACTGCTTATTCCATGCTCTTCTGACTCTCTGAAGTTCCCTCTCATGTTCCCTGAACTTTTCTCCTTTCACCCTTAAACTATGACCTCTGTTTGAAGTCCCACACAACCTCAGTAGAAAA
Source organism: Hypanus sabinus (assembly GCF_030144855.1). Classification (NCBI taxonomy): domain Eukaryota; kingdom Metazoa; phylum Chordata; class Chondrichthyes; order Myliobatiformes; family Dasyatidae; genus Hypanus; species Hypanus sabinus. The sequence continues at coordinate 54,815,667 of NC_082717.1, read as the reverse complement.
TCCCTGCTTGCATTTACCCGATCTAGACCCTCAATTTTGTATACCTTTATCAAATCTCTAAATCTTCTGTGTTCCAAGGAATAAAGCTTTAACCTGTTTATTCTTTCCTTATAACTCAGGTCCTCCAGACCCAGCAACATCCTTTTAAATTTACTGTGTACTAGCAGGAAATTGGAAGCTTAAATTGGAAACAAATGTTCTCAGCAAAAAGTACGGAAGAAGTGTGGCAAATGTTCAGTGGATATTTGTGTGGAATTCTGCATAGGTATGTTCCAATGAGACAGGGAAGCTATGGTAGAGTACAGGAACCGTGGTATACAAAGACTGTAATAAATCTTGTCAAGAAGAAAGAAAAGCTTAAAAAGGTTCTGAGAGCTAGGTAATGTTAGAGATCTAGAAAATTATAAGGCTACTAGGAAGGAGCTTAAGAAGGAAATTAGGAGAACCAGAAGGGGCCATGAGAAGGCCTTGGTGGGCAGGATTAAGGAAAACCCCAAGGCATTCTGTAAGTATGTGAAGAGCAAGAGGATAAGACGTGAAAGAATAGGACCTATCAAGTGTGACAGTGGGTAAGTGTGTATGGAACTGGAAGAAATAGCAGAGGTACTTAATGAATACTTCAGTACAGTATTTACTGTGGAAAAGGATCTTGGTAATTGTAGTGATGACTTGCAGCAGACTAAAAAGCTTGAGCATGTAGATATTAAAAAAGAGGATGTGCTGGAGCTTATGGAAAGCATCAAGTTGGATAAGTTGCTAGGACTGGATGAGATGTACCCCCGGCTACTGTGGGAGGTAAGGTAGGAGATTGTTGAGCCTTTGGCGATGATCTTTGCATCATCAGTCGGAACGGGAGGGGTTCCGGAGGATTGGAGGGTTGCAGATGTTGTTCCTTTATTTAAGACAGGGAGTAGAGACAGCCCAGGAAATTATAGACCAGCGAGTCTTAACTCAGTGGTTGCTAAGTTGATGGAGAAGATCCTGAGAGGCAGGATTTATGAACATTTGGAGAGGTATGATATGATTTGGAATAATCAGCATGGCTTTGTCAAGGGCAGGTTGTGCCTTCTGAGCCTGATTGAATTTTTTGAGGATGTGACTAAACACATTGATGAAGGAAGGGCAGTAGATGTAGTGTATATGGATTTCAGCAAGGCATTTGATAAGGTACCCCATGCAAGGCTTATTGAAAAAGTAAGGAAGCATGGGATCAAAGGGACATTGCTTTGTGGATTTTTATAAATGACTTGGATGAGGAAGTGTAGGGATGGGTTAGTAAGTTTGCTGATGACACAAAGGTTGGAGGTGTAGTGGATAGTGTTGAGGGCTGTCAGAGGTTACAGAAGGACATTGATAGGATGCAAAACGGGGCTGAGAAGTGGCAGATGGAGTTCAACCCAGATAAGTGTGAAGTAGTTCATTTTGGTAAGTCAAATGTGATGGCAGAATATAGTATTAATGGTAAGACTTTGGAATGTGGAGGATCAGAGGGATCTTGGGGTCCATAGGACGCTCAAAGCAGCTGCGCAGGTGGACTCTGGTTAAGAAGGCGTATGGTGTATTGGCCTTCAGCAATCGTGGAATTGAATTTAGAGGCTGAGAGGTAATGTTGCAGCTATATAGGACCCTGGTCAGAGCCCACTTGTAGTACTGTGAACACTCGGCCTTTTCTCCTTGGATCGACGGATGAGAGGTGACCTGATAGAGGTGTACAAGATGATGAGAGGCATTGATCGTGTGGATCATCAGAGGTTTTGTCCCAGGGCTGAAATGGTTGCTACAAGAGGACACAGGTTTAAGGTGCTGGGGAGTAGGTACAGAGGAGATGTCAGGGGTAAGTTTTTTACTCAGAGAGTGGTGAGTGCGTGGAATGGGCTGCCAGCAACAGTGGTGGAGGTGGATATGATAGGGTCTTTTAAGAAACTTTTGGATAGGTACATGGAGCTCAGAAAAATAGAGGGCTATAGGTAAGCCTAGTAATTTCTAAGGTAGGGACATGTTCAGCACAACTTTGTGGGCCAAAGGGCCTGTATTGTGCTGCAGGTTTTCTATGTTTCTTTCATCCTTGTTTACATCTTTCCTGTAGGTGGGTGACCAAAACTGCACAAAATACTCCAAATATACAACTTCATTATACAACTTCAACATACCTGTGATGCCACTTCCAACAGATTATGGACCTTTATTCCCAGATCCCTTTGTTCTACCACCCTTCTCAGTGTCTGACTGTTCATGGTGTAAGACCTACCCTGGCTGGTCCTACTGAAATCCAAAACTTCACACTTGTCTGTATTAAATTCCATCTGTCATTTTCAGCCCATCTAGATACCTCTGCAAGCCATGCTAGTCTTCCTCACTGCCCACTACACCACTAATATTGGCAAATTTACTGATCCAGTTAACCACATTATCATCCAGATCATTGATATAGCCCAATGACAAACAACAAAGGACCTAGCACTGATCCCTGCAGCAGACCACAGGCCTCTAGACAGAGAGGCAACCATCTACTACCATTCTCTGGCTTCTCCCACAAAGCCAGCATCTAATCCAACTTGCTACCTCATTCTGAATGCCGATTGACTGAACCTTCTTGACCAGCCTCCCATGCAAGACCTTGTCAAGTGCCTTACTAACGTCCATGTAGATAGCATCCACTGCCTTGCTTTCATCAACTTTCCTGGTAACTTCAAAACTTTATAAGATTGTTTAGACATGACCAACCACACATGAGGTGGACTATCCTTAATCAGTCCATGTCTATCCAAATTCTTATAAAAATCCAGTCCCTTAGAAAACCTTCCAGTAGCTTTCCAACAAATGATATCAGACTCACTGGCCTATAATTTCCTGGTTTATGTTTAGAGTCTTTTTTTAAACAGTGGAACAATATTGGCTATCCTCCAATCCTCAGGTACCACCCCTGTTGCTAAGGATAATTTAAATATCTCTGCTTCCTGTAGGGTCTAAGGGAACATCTTGTCAGACCCTAGAGATTTATCCACTCTGATTTGCCTCGGGATAGCTAACACCTCCTCTACAATCTGTACAGGGTGCATGAAGTTGATACCATTTTGCCTTACTTCTATATATCTGCAGAATCCCTTGGGATTCTCCTTTACCTTGTCTGTTCGAGCAACATGCCTTCTTTTAGCCCAACAGATTCCATTCTTAAGTGTTCTCTTGCATCATCTGGAAAGATGTAATGCTGAATCATTTTTGATATACAGTATTTGCAATCTCAATTTTATTGTATTATGGTCTCTTTGTAAAATGAATCTCTGTTAACTGAATGACATTTTACAAAAATTAAGTCCTGGCCTACATTCCATTTTCAGCCAGTTAATCAACTGATCCCTTCTGTAATTCCTATCAAATGTTTCCTGCATGCTTTTTCAGCAACTGTTTTGTAATTACATTACTTAACTTAGAAGTAATTACCTGTTCTTTTACCATCTTTCCAAAATATCTAAAAAGTCCCTGCTTTTTAAAGTGGCACAATAAGAGAAAACCTTCTTAAAATGATCTGGTGTTAATTAATGTTGGTAATATTTATTACAAATGTTTAGAATGGAGACATTGATTTTCTCCAGAGTATCACATAAATTTTGGCCATCACATTTTTGTAGGTATGTTTCATTTCAATACCAGCTTTTTCTTGTGCAATTTCTTAATTAATTTCTTCCTAGTAATAAATATATCAAAGTTTTCCCAAATATTAACTACAGTAAGTTTAACAATAATATTAGCCTATTTCTAAATATGTGATTATTTAAGATTCTGCTTTGGTGTTCCTTTTTTTTTGAAGTAGACTTATTTGTTTTTACTAGTTTTATAACTTAAGATGTTAAAATGTGAATTTGTAATTGTAAAATAAATACTTTATTGTTAGATCCTCTAATGTCAAAGGTTTATATTAAATTTGACTTTTTGGTGTGTCAGTGTTTCAAATCCAGATATCGACAGATGGCCAGATATCTGTTGTCAGACTGGTGTCTGGATATAATCTCTGCTATCCCATTTTGTTATCAAATTTCTGATCTGATGGATTTTGGTCAGTATGTCAGTGATTCCCAATGGTTCATTTGTTCATGAAAGTTTACTTTATAGAAGTGCTCAAAAGAGAGGTTAATCATAATGTATTTCCTGCCAATCACTATTCAAAATTTTTTACTGTAACCAATGAATTCTACATTCTACTGGAGAAGGATGCCTTTACTGTTTTTAAACTGCTTTAGATGAAATTGATGTTAGCTGTCATAAGTAGGTTACTCAAATGCAAATAGCTGAAGGTCATCCTCTGCACTGTGCTGCCTATTGACTTTGCGGAGCTGGCCTATTTTGCCAGACTACTTGTCAGTGAAGCATTCTAAGTTCCTAATTTACAAAGGAATCCATTCATCTGTAGTATGCTTATTGTCTTGGAAAAGATCCAGATAGTGACAATTAAGTTGGCCTTTGGTACTGGGCTATTCTGTTGTGTAAATATAATGCTTGAAAATGTTCTGTCTTGCGAATATTAACTAATTACTGTAAATATTAAGAAATACTGATTTGTATTTTAATAGAAAACCTAGGATTTCAGCACAGTTATTCATCAAGTTTTAAAACCTGCAAATAACATAGGGCATGGTTAATTTATTTAGCAGTGTTGCAAATTTACCGTATTTTTTAGAAATTTTAGTTTGAGAAATAAAATCGTAAACTGCACATGAGGAAAGAGAAACAGAAGATGCTGGAACTTTTCAGCTTTGTCACAGCTATACAAGGAAATGCTATACTTATTGTTACTATAGTTATATTCTAGTGAATTGGGGAAAGGAGCAGTGGGGTTGGATAGGATAGCACATCATTCCTCCAATATTTTCCAGTGTTGTCAGTTGTCTTATTTCATAATATTCAGTTTTGAGTCCTAATGCAGGGGTTTAGCCTAAAAAGTTGACTGTTTATTCATTTCCGTAGATGCAGCCTGACCTGCCAAATCCCTCCAGCATCTTGTGTGTGTTTATTCAGTTTATTGTATATTATTTGTCCCTTTTAACTTTGCAGTAATTTTCAAAGCACATTTGTATAACTGTCCTTAATTGCATTATTCATTTTCATGAGATAAGATCTATTCATAACTTTAATTTGGATAAACCCAGCCAAATAACTCAAGTATAATGTATTTGATGTAATGGACTATGCAAATTGTACAGTTCAAGTTTTAAAGTAATTAAATATTGATGTTGGGAAGCTTGTGGTGAATTTTGGTCATTGGGTTATACTGAGCTGGATATGTTCTTTAGCTGTTAGCTGGCTAGATGTCAAAAGGTGTCTGGCAAGGTGTAATGAGACTGCAGAAGCAAGTATTGCTGTAGTTTGCCCCAGTGTTCAAATGGCCTTTGATGTGACGCAAAACTAGTTGTAGAACTTCTAGTCTTGCATGATACTCAAAGTCATGTGTAACGCTTACGCGACCGGCTGGTGTATGTCTAGGGGAAAATTCGTCCACCCACCAACCAGCGCCTCCTGTATACGTGGATGCTGTGAAATACACACTAATACAAACTCACGCACAATATCAAGCTCACACCAGGTACGTTTACAGAATACTCTTTATAAATCTTACTAGAATTAAGTGATTAATAACGATACAATATATGAAGGGAAAGAAAATAGAGGAAAGGCACCAAAACTTATCAGAGTTCAGTCAATTAGTGCACATCGTTGGAGCTCAATCATCGAATCCTCCGACCACTCTTCACTCTTCTCCGACCTCCACAACCCGTGCACCTGGGGTCACCCTCGGTGATCGACCAGCAGTGCCGCACCCGTCCATCTTCCTTGCTGTCTTCTTCCCGACTCCCAAAAAGACGGCGCAATCCCAGCTCTCAGACCCACAAGAGAAAATAACATTCAACCCAAATGGTTAACAAATGAATACAATCCCCGTTATCAGCAACTTTAACCCAAACAAGTTTCGAGAGTGCTCTGCAAGAAAAGCACTCTCTCACCAGTTAGCATAACAAAGAAGCAGTTTTACTTTTAACAAAGAAGCCATTTTGATTAACATACACAGTAAACATGTAAAAAGAAAATAATGTATTAGGATCATGTATTTCCCACATCTCCAGACCTATAATCTTTGTGAAATCTTTGGATTCTGATTTTCCACTGTCTGATTGATCCTGTATAAGAGAAATAGATTTGTAGCAAGGCAGAACTTCACTATTGGTCTCCCACATGGTGTGAAGTGATAGAGGAGAATAACAGATGCACCAAAATCTGTCACTGGACTTGCAAAGTAGGCAATGGATTGCTAATAGTTCCCTTTGGAACCACTGGGCATACAAACCATGGTAATGTTAAGGTATGACCATAAAGTTAGAAAAGTTGAATCTAAGACATTGCATGTATTGAAATCGGTTAATTCAATTTTTTGTTTTATTGATTGCTTTGTCTATGGCAAGAAATATTTTTCCTGGGTGTTTTTTTTTCTTGGAGGGGTAGAAATCAATAATTGGAAAATAACTGAGTATAGGTGAAAATAATTTCGTAGGGTTTACACAAGGTAGACCATAAATCAGATGTAATTACTTTTCTCCTTGATAAAATGTTCATTATTCCTATAAAGAAATAGTTAAAGCAATAGTGGAAAATTTTAATATGAAATGTTTGCCTCATGAACAGAATAATCAATTTCAATTTCATATTTATTGAGGTACAGAGGTGTCATGTTTGATGTCTAGCTAAGCAAACTAGACATTTTCAATGAACTTATTTTTCAAAGTACTGGACAGAATTGTTTTATGATCTGTTATAGAATTGAAATTTCTAATGGAATTCAAAAGAAGTGCTCCAATTATCATAGCTCCTACAATGACTCTGGCTTACGAACTAATAAATCTGAAAGTAAAATAACAAAAAGGGCGAGAAAAATATGTAGTATCCACTATGGCAGCTTCATCTGTCAAAATTATAAACAAGTGCAAAAAAAAATCCCTCCAGCAGTTTAGACAAACTTGAGAAGTTACTCTTTTCATTCCATCTGATGATAACTCATTGAAGTTTTCAGCCCCATAATCTTTTTTTTTTCAAAAGCTATGCTATTTTTTGGTTTAGAATTTCCTGGACAACAAAATCAGTGCTATGTTCAAACTTGTGATCCATAATTTCTTTTAGATTATTCCTTCTCTCCTAAATTGTGCCATTTAATTTCCCAAGATTTATTAGATCCAACTTGGATGTCAGTAAGCTATTGACTGAGACTCCTTCAGGAAATAAAATAATGGATTCTATCCAGCATAATCATTGTCATTTTAAGAGCGCCATTTCAGAAGTGATTTTGAATGAAGCAAAATCAGAAAATGCTGAAGATAGTCAGCAGCTCAGGCAACATCTGTAGAAAGAAATGGACTTAACACTCCAGAACTTTTGTCAAACCATTTGTGGGACTTCAAGGATGATTCCAGATGATAGGGGGCATCCCAATCACAAAGAAGAGGAAATCTGCAGCTGCTAGAAATCTCAGTAACAGGTCTCAGTCCAAAACGTAGATGCTGCCTGGCCTATTGAGTTCCTCCAGCATGTTGTTTTTGGCTATATTTCATCTACTGAATCATAGAAGATGCAGTTGGATCTAGCAACAGCTGATTTAATTACTTTGTACTTGTGGTTAAAATAAGGAATTTTGACATTTTCCATATAACTACATTTATAATTATGTACATTCAGAAGTGGCTGAAAAGGCCTTTCGACAGTACAAATCTTTCTAAGGCTGTTGAAGCTCAGTTGCTGTTCACAAATGCACTCTATTTTGATGATTGGAACAGCAAGGCCTCAAAACTGTTTGGAGATTATGTGACTGTAGAAGATTACTGTAACAGCAAGGATTGTGTGGCATGAGTTGTTGCACAAAATACAACCATTTTTTTCCTATGCAACTTTGAATTGTTTTTGAATCAAATATACTATTTCTACCTATTAAAAACATACCAGAATGAAGTTGTGTATCTTTTCATTTGACATTATCTCATTTATGCTTTAACATGCTCTTGGATGATCATACTCCTTCCCTGTCAAGTGCTTTACCCACCTCTTCTCTCGTAGAATTACAAAATGGTTGTAACTCAGAAGGAGATCATTCAGTCTACTATATCCAAGCCGGCTTTATCAGAAAATCCTACTCTCCTATTTTCCTATATAACTATGCAAACTATTTTCAGATTCTTATCCAGTTCCCTTGCAGAAAACTGAAAGTGATGGTTGTGATATTGAATACAGTAATCTATTAATTTTGTTGTTATTTCAGTTGTCTAAGTACTCATGTGACGTCGTTTGTTGAAACTATCCAACAGCTAACTCTTCAGTATTCACCACCATTGCCTAAAACTTTTCAAACATGATGCCAATTACTTCATGTCATTTGGTGATGTCATCAATCATGAATGTGAGAAGTTCAAATTAGGTAATATGACTGAATCACAGTTCAAATATTTGACTTTTATTTGTGGACTTTAGCCACTTGGTGATGTAGACATTGACAAACAGCTCCTGGCTAGTGTAGAGCAAGACTCTGATATGACTCTACAAGCTGTCACTCAAAAATGTTGGCATTTGCTCAACCTGAAACATGATTCCAACCTGGTTGAGCAGAACCATGTCAGTGCAGTTTCCAGTGGCCCGGACATCATCATTTAGTAGGTCTCCAAGTTGCTAACCACAGCTTGTTAGAACAGTGGTGTAGGGCATTACACAAGAAACTGCTAATACAAGAATGTCATTTACAATGCCATGGTCACAGGGATTTTTGCCATCCTTCTAAACAAGTGAAACACAAGGACAAGAAGTTTCAAAGCCCATCAAAATTTACAAGTAGTTTAATGATTACATTCAAAGTTGATTTTTCCACCAAGGAGACGATATGTCAACATATTTATCAACAATTAATTGGTCAAGCTATGACTCATATGGTCAGACATCACAGTTGGATACAGAATAGGCTTGCCCACAGAAGGTAAAGGGGTGGTTGTAGATGGTTTGTATTCTGCATGGAGGTTTGTGACCATTGGTGTTCCACAGGCAAATGTTCTGGGACCCCTCCTCTTGTGAGTTTTGTAAATATTTGAGGATGAAGTAGAAGGGTGGGTTAGTAGGTCTGCTGATGATGCAAAAGTTGGAAGGGTTGTCAAAGGATATAGTGGGACATTGATAGGATGCAGAACTGGGCTGAGGAGTGGCTGATGGACTTCAACCCAGATAAGTGTGAAGTGGTTCATTTTGGTAGGTCAGATTTGAAGACAGATTCATACTAATGGTAAGACTCTTGGCAGTGTAGAGGATTTTGGGGTCCATGTCCATAAGACACTCAAAGCTGCTGTGCAGGTTAATGCTGTTAAGGTGCAAGATGGCATTCATCAACTATGAGATTGAGTTCAAGAGCTGTGAGGTAATGTTACAGGTATATAAGACCTTGTTCAGACCCCACTTGGAGTACTATGTTCACTTTTGGTCGCCTCACTACAGGAAGAATGTGGATGCTATAGAAAGATTTCAGAGGAGATTACAAGGATGTTGCCTGGCTTGGAAGGCATACCTTTTGAGAATAGGTTGAGTGAACTTGGCTTGTTCTCTTTGGAGTAACAGAGGATGAGATGTGACCTGACAGCTGTATAGGATGATGAGGGGCATTAATCGTGTGGATAGCCAGAGGCTTTTTCCCAGTGCTAAAATGGCTAACACGAGGGGGCATAGTTTTAAGGTGTTTGGAAATAAGTACTGAGGGGATGTCCGGGTAAGTTTTTCATGTAGAAAGTGGTGGGTGAGCTGAATGCATTGCTGGCGGTGGTGGGAGTGAATACAATAGAGACTTCAAGGAGCCTTTTGGATAGGTACAAGAGAGTGAGTTTGTTGAATGCCTAAAAGATAGCTTTTTAAAGCAGTTTGTCATTGAGCTCACTAGGGGATCAGCTATACTGGATTGGGTGTTATGTAATGAACCAGAGTCAATTAGGGAGCTTAATGTAAAAGAACCTTTAAGAAACAGTGATCACAATATGTTTTGAGTTCAATTTGACATTTGATAGGGAAATAGTAAAGTCTGATGCAGCAGTATTCAGTGTAAGGGAAATTACAGTGAGATGAGAGAGGAGGTGGCCCAAGTAAATTGGAGGGAGCTGCTGGCAGGGATGTCAGCAGAGCAGCAATGGCATGTGTTTCTGGGAAAAATGAGGAAGGTACAGGACACATGTATTCCAAAAATGAAGAAATACACAAATGGTTAAATAGTACAATCATGGCTGTGACAAGGGAAGTCAAAGCCATTGTAAAAGCAAAGGAAAGGACATTCAACAAAACAAAGATTAGAGGGAAGATAGAGGATTGGGAAGTTTTTAAAAACCTACAGAGAGCAACTTAAATCATTAGAAGAGAAAAGATGAAATATGAAAGCAAGCTAGCAAATAATATCAAAGTGAATAGTAAAAGTTTTTTCAAGTATATTAAAAATAAGAGAAATGAGAGTGGATATAGGACCGCTAGAAAATGAGTCAGGGGAAACAATGGACAAGGAGATGGCTAATGAAATGAGTGTTTTGCAGCAGTTTTCACTGTGGAGGATGCTAGCAGTATGCTTGATGTGTGTGAAGGTAGAGAAGTGGGTGCAATTACTATTACAAGAGAGAAGGTGCTCAAAAAGCTGGAAGACCTAAAGGTACATAAGTCACCTGGACCAGATGTACTGCATCCTTGGGTTCTGAAAGAGGTAGTGTTAGAGATTGTGGTGGCATTAGAAATGATCTTACAGAAATTATTACGGTACACTCTGGCATGGTGCCAGGGGACTGGAAATATGCAAATGTCACTCTCCTCTTTAAGAAAGAAGGAAGGCAGCAGAAAGGAAATTGTAGAACTTTTAGCCTGACCTCAGTAGTTGGGAAGATGTTGGAGTCAATTGTTAAGGATGAGGTGATGGAGTAGTTGTTGACACAGGACAAGATAGTACAAAGTCAGCATGGTTTTCTTCAAGGAAAATCTTGCATGATGAGCCTGTTGGAATTCTTTGAGGAGATTACAAGTAGGATGGATAAAGGAGATGCTGTGGCTATTATATATTTGGACTGTCAGAAGACCTTTGACAAGGTGCCACACATGAGGCTGTTTACCAAGTTACGAGCCCGTGGTATTACAGAGAAGTTACCCGCATGATTGGAGCATTGGCTGATTGGAAGAAGGGAAAAAGTAGAAATAAAAGAATCCTTTTCTGGTTGGCTGCCAGTGACTAATGGTGTTCTGCAGGGGTTGGTGTTGGGACTACTTTTTATGCTGTATATAAATGATTTAGACAATGGAATAGATGGCTTTGTTGCCAAGTTTGTGGATGATATGAAGGTAGGTGGAGAGGCAGGTAGTGTTGAGGAAACAGGATGCAGAAGGAATTAGAGAGATTAGAAGAATGGGCAAGAAAGTGGCAAATGGAATACTATGTTGGAAAATACATAGACATGCGCTTTGGTGGTAGAGGTAAATGTATGGACTGTTTTCTAAATGGGGAAAAAATCCAGGAATCCGAGATGCAGAGGGACTTTGGAGTTCTTGTGCAAAACACCCTTAAGGTTAACTTGCAGGTGAGTTGGTGATGAGAAAGGCAAATACTACGTTAACATTCATTTAAAGAGGTTCAGAATTGAAGAGCAAGGATGTGATGATGAGGCTTTATAAGGCACAGGTGAGTCCTCACCTTGAGTATTGTGAACAGTTTTGGGCCCCTTATCTAAGAAAAGATTTGCTGGTATTGGGGATAGTCCAGAGGAGGTTCACAAGGATGATTCCAGGAATGAAAGGATTATCATACGAGGAACTTTTGATGGCTGTACTCACTGGAATACAGAACGGTGAGGGGGGATCTCATTGAAATCTTTCAAATGTTGAGAGGCCTAGACAGTAGATGTGGAAAGGATGTTTCCCATGGTGAGAGAGTCTGGGACAAGAGGGCACAGCCTCAGGATAGAGGGGCGCCCTTTCAAAACAGAGATGCGGAGAAAAAGTGGTGAATTTGTGGAATTTGTTGCCACATGCAGCTGTGGAGGCCAGGTCGTTGGGTGTATTTAAGGCAGAGATCGATAGGTCCTTGACTGGATATGGCATCAAAGGTTATGGGAAGAAGGCCAGGAACTAGGGTTGAGGAGGAGATTTTTTTTTTAAAAAAAGGATCAGTCATGATTGAATGGTGGAGCAGACTCGATAGGCCAGATAACCTAATTCTGCTCCTATGTCTTTATTATGGTCTATATGTGGAGCTTAGGAAAAATAATGCACTAGGGAAATTCTAGGCTGTTTTGAGAGTAGGTTACATAGCACAACATTGTGGGCTGAAGGGCCTGTAATGTGCTGTAGATTTCTATGTTTTTTTTAATTACCGTATCTCCAAACACACAAGTTGGACACTTGGGTCCCCATCTGTCAAAATATTCTGCCTGCAGTGCATCTGGTGGAACCCTCCAGCCAATTGGTAAATTGCATTGCATGGTGAAGCTGAATGTTTTAGCTAAGTTAATGGTGTGTGTGTTACCTAACAGACCATCTAGATCTGAATGTACTTGCAGTGAATGAATGGACAAGCCTGGTCTCTGGAGCATCCCCTCTGGATGAGGTCTGTACAAAGACATTGCCCGTTCAAATCATGTCAGTCAACGCAATACCACCATCAGTTTGTCAGATCATACAACTGTAATGCCACTAACCAACAGTGTTTCAAGATGGTTTAGGTTTCTGCACCAAACTGCAAGCAGAACTTCATCTCTGTCAAGGCACAAAGCCAGTCTTCTATCCCAAAAGACTGGTATCATATTGAGCCTTGCCAATCGTGGAGCAAGAACTAGATTTCCTACAGCAAGCTGTTGTGATCATAGCTGTCAGCTGTTAATGTTGGGCAGCTCCAATAGTCATCAAGAATGCCAGAGATGAAGTTCTGCTTGCAGTTTGGTGCAGAAACCTAAACCATCTTGAAACACTGTTGGATAGCGGCATTGTCACGTGGGATTGTATACAGACTTTTCAACTGGTCACAATGAAGCTTTGGAAAAACACCAGTATCCATTTTCAGTACTGACAGATCCCTTCACAAGGGTCTCAAGATGGCGCTTATGGAGTAAACCGCTATTGGCTTTGCTCCAAACCTTTTACGTCTTTTTAACCTACAAACACCCCTTAAATGATCTTTTTATACTTATTCTAAAGGGGTTTAAACATACAGAATTTTTCTTTTTAACTAGTCGATCTATTTTCAACTCGCTGAAATGTCTAAATCAAAAGAATTGAAACAGACGAAAGAACCGATAACTTTAGAAGCTATTGTGAAGCTTATAGAAGATAAATTTGCAGGACTGGAGAGAAAAATAACTGAACAGCTTTTTGCGTTTGATGAGCGTTTAAAATCATTCGAAGGAAAACTTCAAACACTTACACTGGAATTACAAAAACAACAAGCAAGTATTTTGGTACTTGAAGAAGCCGCTCGCAAGAAAGATCATATTATCGAAACTTTGCAACAAGAGCAAGCTTCGACTTCTCAACAGATGGATCGTTATAAATCTAAAATTACGGATCTTGAAAATCGCTCTCGAAGATAAAATCTTCTGCTAATTGGGATTCCGGAAAAATTTGAGAACGGTGATCTTACCGCTTTCTTTTCTAAACTTTTAATGGATGTCTTCGGTTCAGAAGTTCTGGACTCTCCTCCAATAATCGATCGTGCACACGGTGTCTCTCGCTCTCGTTCTGATTCAAATAAACCACGACATGTAATTCTCCGGATCCATTACCCTCATACCAAAGAGCGTCTGATTCGGGCGGCTCGGAAAAAGGGTATGATTAACTTTCAAGAATTTAAATTTCGTATTTTGGAAGATTATAGCCCTGAAGTTTTAAGGGCAAGAATGGCTTTTAGACCGGTTATGTTGAAAATTCACCAGGAAGGCTACAAGCAAGTGCTGTTATTTCCAGCACACCTGAGAGTTACTTCTGAAGACGGAACTTCTCGGCTGTTCAAATCTCCAGCAGACGTTCAAAGCTTTTTGGAACAATGACACTCTATCGGGTTGACTAATGTAATAATTAGTCTATAAATTTCGATCTTTTACAGAATGATTTTTTTTTAGGTATGGCTTACATGTATTTTTTATATACGGTAAAAGTTCTTTTTTTTTGGTTTATTCTGACTTTATTATTTTTTTATATTATTAATCTATTAACCTTGAAAGTAACTGATTAGGGTTCCTTTTTTAAGTTTGTATACGCTTTTTTATATTTTTAACATTTAAATATTAAGATTTTTAAAAAAAAAATAATAAAAGGGCGTTTCTTCCCAACAGACTCTAGTGCTTGGAACGTCATATCCGTTTTGATGAGTTTGAAAGTTTTAAACTCTAATTTAAAATACTAATTTAGTATTATTTATTTATGGGTTTTTATCAATTTAATTTTTTTAACCCTTTTGTTTTATATATATATAATAGTAATTTTATATTTTAACTTTTGTTATATTAACACTTTCTTATAATATGGGTTGTTGGTATTTTTTTCAATTTTTTTTTTTGTCTGAGTTGCTGTCCTGAGACACGGGGGTAATTTTAGTATTAGATTGCCTGCTTGCCTCTTTTTGGCTTTTTTCCTGGGGTTTCGAAGGTGGAGGAAGGGGTATTTTTCTTTTTCTTTTTTCTCTTTTTGCTTGCTTTTTGCGTAGTTTTATTTCATGGGCCTATATGAAACTACAAAAATGGTTGCAGTGCCGTGACTTCTGGTTTCTCCTGAACTCCCTTCTTCCGGGTTCATGAGTTCACTTTTTTTTAAACTTATGTGTTAACTGTAATAAACATTATCAATATGGATAGGATTATTAATTTTATTTTTTGGAATACTAATGGTTTAAATCATCTGATCAAATGGAAAAAAATATTCAAAGTATTCCATAGAATGAATGCCAATGTTATTTTTGTGCAGGAGACTCATGTAAGGAAGGTGGATAGTCAACGTTTTTTTAGGTTTTGGAAGGACCAACAGTATCACTCAAATTCACAAGCCAAAGTAAGAGGTGTTTCTATTTTTATAGACTCATCAACTTCTTTTATACATCATGAAACAATTTCAGATCCACAAGGTAGATTTTTGTTTATTACTGGTCTACTTTTTAATCAAAAAGTTGTTTTAGTTAATGTTTATGCTCCAAATACTGATTGTCCTGAATTTTTTAAATGCTTATTTACATTCTTTCCTAATCTGAATCAATTTAGACTGATAATGGGATAGATTTTAACTGTTGTTTAAACCCTGTGATGGATAGATCCAAGCCCACTCAAACTCTTCCGAATAAATCGGCTTCTCTTGTTAACTCTTTTATGATTGATTCAGCTATTCGTGAAATTTGGCGTTTTCTACACCCTAATGACAAAGAGTTTTCATACTTTTCCCATGTCTATCATAATTACTCAAGAATTGATTACTTTTTTATTGATCACCATTTACTCACAGATGTTACTGATTGTAAATATGACTGTATTACCATATCTGATCATGCACCTCTGAAGTTATCTATTAAAATAACTGATTCATATATCAATTGTAAATTTTGGAGGTTTAATCCTATTTTATTGAAGGATTTAGACTTCGTTAACTTTATTAAACAACAAATTGATTTGTTTTTCTCAACAAATTCTACAGCAGAGATCTCTAGTGGAATTTTGTGGGATACTTTTAAAGCATATATTCGTGGACAGATTATTTCATACTCTGCTGGAGTTAGGAAACAAACTAATTCTAAAATATTAACATTAGTTGATAAAATCAAAGCAATTGTTAAGATTTATTCAATGACCCCTAGCAAAGAACTTTATAAAGAAAGAGTGGAACTTCAAATGGAACATAATTTATTATTATCCTCTTTGATTGAAAGTCAGTTAATTAAATCAAAAACCCAATTCTATATGTATGGAGATAAGTCTGGTAAATTACTGGCTAACCAATTGAAAATTGTTTCGGATAAACGACAGATTACTAGGATTCGTAAACAAGATGGTACTCTGATGATTGACCACAAAGAGATAAATAGAGCCTTTCAAGATTTTTATAACTCCTTATATCAATCAGAATTCCCTAAGGACTCTTCTATAATAAATGAATTTTTAAGGAAATTGAATATTCCAAAAGTAACTGTTGAGGATAACGTAATTTTAGATGCACCTATTATGGAGTCTGAAATAGAAAAGGCTATTTTTTCAATGAATTCTGGTAAAGCTTCTGGTCCAGATGGTTTTTCCATAGAATTTTTTAAATCTTTTTCTTCTATACTTTCTCCTTGGCTTTGTAAAATTTTTAAAGATGCATTAAGTGTAGGTAAATTACCACAATCTTTTTATGAAGCTTCTATTTCTTTAATTCTTAAAAAAGATAAAGACCCTACTGAATGTGCATCCTATCGGCCTATATCCTTGTTAAATACGGATTTTAAGATTTTCAGTAAAATTTTGGCTATTAGATTAGAAAATATATTACTTTGAATTATTTCTGAAGATCAGATTGGATTTATTAAAAATCGCTATTCATCTTTTAACATTAGAAAATTAATTAATATTATTTATACTTCATCTAAAATACCAGAATGTGTTATTTCTTTAGATGCTGAAAAAGCATTTGATAGAGTTGAATGCCCATATTTATTTACTACAATGCAACAATTTAATTTTAGTTCAAAATTTATATCATGGATTAAATTAATATACCATAAACCTTTAGCTTCGGTTTTTACCAATAATCAAAGATCTCCTTTTTCTCAGCTATTTCGTGGTACAAGGCAAGGTTGCCCTTTAAGTCCTTTACTATTTGACATCGCTTTAGAACCTTTAGCTATAGCTATTCGTGATTCACCTAATATTCTGGGTATTACCCGTGGGGAGAGGACGTATAAAGTATCATTATATGCTGATGATTTGTTATTATGTATATCTGACCCTGAAAGATCTATCCCTGCTATTGCGTCTTTGCTTGCTCAATTTAGTAATTTTTCTGGTTATAAATTGAATTTTAACAAGAGTGAACTATTTCCATTAAATATGCAAGTTCCAATTTATAAACATTTACCATATAAAATTGTTACAGATTATTTTACTTACCTAGGTATTAAAATTACTAAAAAACATAAAGATTTATTTAAGGTTAACTTTTTACCTTTAATTGATCAAATTAAACAACTTGCTATTTATTAGGTGGTCTCCACTATCTTTGTCATTGGTTGGTAGAGATGATGATACTACCTAAATTCTTATATTTATTTCAAGCATTACCAATTTTTATTCGTAAAGCTTTTTTTGATACTATTGACTCTAAAATATCTTACTTGTGGCAGAACAAAAATCCTAGATTGGGCAAAAAATATTTACAGAAGCCTAAGAAGGAGGGCAGCTTGGCTTTACCAAACTTAAGATTTTACTATTGGGCAGTTAATATACGGTATTTAATATTCTGGACACAAGAATTGACTATAGCTACTCGCCCACAATGGGTAAATTTGGAATGTAAATCTGTGCAAGATTTTTCACTGATTTCAATCTTAGGATCTTCACTTCCTTTCTCTTTATTCAAATTGAATAAACATAACTAATCCTATAGTCAGATATACATTACGAACTTGGTTTCAATTTCGTAAATTGGTTTGAATAAATTTATTTTATCATGTCCTATAATATCTAATTATTTTTTTCTGCCTTCATCTATGGATCAAGCTTTTCTTTTATGGAAAACAAAAGGTATAAGATGTTTTCATGATCTGTTTCTGGGTGATAACATTATGTCCTTTGAACTGCTATCTAATAAATATAATTTACCTAAAACCCATTTTTTTAGATATTTGCAAGTTAGAAATTTTTTGTATAATGAGTTACAGTCTTTTTCGAAAGAATGTCCATTGGACATTACAGATAGAATTTTAGCCCTTAATCCTTATCAAAAGGGTTTAGTAGCCATCATTTATAAGATGATCATGAATTTACAGTCAGATGTATCAGAAAAAATTAAGAAGGAATGGCAAGAAGAGTTGCATTGTCCTATATCTACTGAGCAATGGGAAAAAATTTTATTATTGGTAAATTTGTCCTCTATTTGTGCTAAACATGCCCTAATACAATTTAAGGTTGTACATAGAGCTCATATGTCTAAGGATAAACTGGCTTGATTTTATTCTTATCTTAATTCAACCTGCGATAGATGTCATTCTGATGTTGCTTCATTGACTCATATGTTCTGGTCTTGTCCTTGTTTACAAAATTATTGGAAAGATATTTTCAGTATTATTTCAAGAGTTTTAAATATCAATTTCCAACTGCATCCTTTTACTGCAATTTTTGGTTTACCAATGACGGATAATAACCGTTTATCCGCTTCATCTCAACGAATGATTACATTTGTTACATTAATGGCTAGAAGATCTATTTTATTGAATTGGAAAGAAATTAATCCTCCAACTGTATTTAAGTGGTTTTCTCAAACTATCTCTTGTTTGAGTTTAGAAAAAATCAGAAGTGTGATTTTTGATCCTTCAGTTAAATTTGAAGAAACTTGGAGACCATTTATTCAACATTTTCATATGAGTTGAATTGTCTTTTCCTAAACCTTACTTATATTATCCTTAATTATTTGGATGGAGGTTCGGAGTTATTGGCACTACTGTATATGTACGTAATATTATTCAATGGCCCATGTTTTTTTTTGTTCTCTTTTTTGGGGGGTCTTTCTTTTTTTTTCTTTTTGTTTCTTTGTTCATTAATGTTCTGAGTTTGGGAGGTTATATATTTTTATTATTATATATCTGAATGTCTATTTAAACTATTAATTATGTACTCTCGAACACCTTGTATTCATGTTTCATTTATGTTTGTTTAAAATTAATAAAAAGATTTAAAAAGAAAGAAAGATCCCTTTGCAAAATTGAAAGGGGTTTCTACTTTACAAAGCTGAAGCCTACCTCCAGATAGGAGTGGCAGAAGATTCACAGAACCTTCTCACCATTACAACACATTGGGGGTTGTTTTCCTTCCTCCGAATCTGCCTTTCAGGGTAAGTGTGATCTTCAATTTTGCAACAGTTTGCTGCTTGCCTTGACAGTACTCTTGTAATAGGCACAGATCAGACAGAACTATGCCATTTTGAACAAACTACAAGGAAAAATGCAGCCTCCTGATATTTGAAGTTTACCACAGATGAGCATGGTAATCTAGAATTGGAAAACATCATTGCTATCTTAAAGGTGCCTCCATAATCAGATATCATCATCTTCAGATCAATTTTGGGAATGGTCAGTTATTATTCAGCAGTCCTCCCAACAATACACCAGTTGAAAGAGCCACTCAATGCTTGCTGAACAGTGTTGCCATATGGAAATAGTCCAGTCAATGCCATGAGGCTTTTGATCAGGTGAAGGATATGCAGTGATCTGACTTGATGCTTTGCAACCCAGAGATGTCAATTGTCGTCACAACAGATGCTTCCAACAGTAGGGTGGATGCTGTCATATCACACAGCTTCCTTGATGGTTCCTTAAAAGCTGTCTTGCATGCAGCCAGATCACTGACCACTGCAGAAAAGATCTATGGACAAATCAGAAAGGAAACCTTGGGAATTATCTTTGCTGGGAAGAAATTTTACAATATGCTTTATTACAAATGCTTCACTCTCCTTACTGATCAATAGCCACTGCTGTCCATCTTTGAGTCTAGGAATGACATCCCAATGTACAGTATACAGCAAACTGTCTACAAAGGTGGGCAATGATGATATTGACATACAGTTTTGAAATCAGGTACACAACACCCCACGAACTTGGTCAGACAGATGCCCTCTTCAGACTTATGAATTAGCAGGTTACTGAAAACAAAGTCGTGACTATGATTTCAATTGATCGTGAATCCCAGCAGGTTGAATGGGATGCTGCTGAAGCTCTGACAGTCAAGGTCAACAATTTCAGAGCAGAAACTGTTGCAGATCCTCTTCAGTGTATCTACAGATACCTCTGACAAACAACCATTCAAAGTTGAGGAAGATGTTTTATCTTTCTACCAAGTGTTACAAACCCCATAACTGGGTCACTTACCAACAAAGATGGAGACATCTGTTGAAGTCTGATGATACTATTTTTAACAGTATTTATTAGTAAAAATACACAAAAATAATATCAATGCAAATATACAGATAATATACATCGTCAATACTAAATCTAAAAGTGCAGGTATAGTAATAATCAATAAGAAATAAGCTCTATCGTTGTCTAGGGGATAATGTATTGTCCGATGGAAATATAAAGTTCACTCAGTTCATGCAGGCTGCAGCCTTTGGGGACCACTGGGTTGCAATGGTTGGAGAGAGAGATAGATTTTGGGAGAAAAACTTGCTGGCTTTCCTTTTATGATTTCGATCCGTCGGAGTCTCGTTGGTGTGGCAGTTCACTTGTGGCCTCTCCTTTAGCTAAGCCGTTCTTCCGTGATGAGCCTGCCACCCTGGCAAGGGAGGACGCACACAAGCCCTCACCAGCGTTCGCTATAAAACACTGTCACTGGATTTCCAGCGTTTCTCCTGGTGCGTCTAAAGGGGTTGTTCCCCAGACCCTCTTTTATCTTTACTCACGGGGTCTCAGATGTCAATCAGGTTGGGATGATGCAATCCCTCAACCAGCCCACCCTGGTCGTCCCCTGAGGGGCTTCAATGAATAGTGTAGTACTCAATACACAATTCCGTCTCCAAGAGACAATAGCCGTTATCAGGGGTTTTGTTTCGCTGAGGCCAGGACACATTCCAAACCTTGTGGATTCTGCGTGTCTCTCTCTCATTTCCTGGGTCCCAGACCCGAATTAATAGCGATCTTGCGATCCTCAAAAAGGAGGGGGCGACTTTGTACCCTTCGGCCCCTCAGAGTTGCTGCACATTCATAACACCCCCTTCTAAGATTTTTACCACCGGTAAAAATTAATTAATGCAGAGTGTTACAGGATTTTCAGAATCTAATACAATACAAAAGGTTTTTTTTCACTACAGAGTAATACAGTTATACACTCAATTCAGCATCTAAACAGTTTTGCGATTACATTGTCACTTCCTTTAATATCTTAACATCTTGTACCTTAATAAATTCTTGTAGCATCAGACTCCAATTTAATAACCACCTATTTTTATTCCTTTTCTTCAGCAAACAAAAACTAAAGAGTTGTGATCTTAGCTTATGTGTATATTACAAAAGTTCATGCAAATACTAATCTTTATGTTACTTTCAAACTTAACAGGCAATCTTCCATGGGGTTGTCTTTATTATTTACATGCTTTGTCGAAATCCCTTAAAACCGGATCCTGTTATTTAAAGTGGCATCCCGTCAACCCTCGCCCCTTTTCCAGTTAACTCCCATGTGGTTAACTTGTATACTAGTGTGGAATAGGCTTTTGCATGCTCCTTTCATAGGAGTTATTTTATCAACAATGTGTTCCAAACTTAGACCATTTTCCGAATTTCCACACAATTCTTTAATTTTAAGCAATTTGTTAGTTTTATCTTCAGGACCCTTCATGCTATTAGTTTTCAGTTTAAACTCTGCAAGCGATCCCTCTTTGTCCAAATGACACTTCAAATTCTGCCTCTTCACAGCACACACTTGAATAACAATAGCATGTGGGGAACCTTTACATTCCAAATCAACCTGTAATTGATTCGCAGGCACCATGTTACCAAGCCATTGTCCCTGTAGCCTGGTTGCTGCTTCTGGCATCAATCCAGACTTTAAATTTTCTTCATTCAATTTAGGAACTACACTTTTCCCTTTCTCTTCAATAATAATATTCACCTCACCACCTTTTATCTTCTCACTAACTTTTAACACACCTTCGAGCACAAACAACTGGGAATTCGCACTTCCCACTATTACCAAGGTTAACCCTTTCTTCACTGAACCAAGTCCATCTGACCCACAAGGACTGCATTCCTTTTCAACTGAATCAAATACTTCAGACTTTTCCTGAGTTTCATTACTAGGTTCAGTATCTCGTGCATCCACTTCTTGAACATACTCAAATGGGACATCTGCCTCTTCCAGGCTTTCATTACCCATACACTTTTCAAATTCTAAGTTCCCCTGATCCTCCCAGTTATTCTCTGGGCAACTCCCTTCCGGAGTAAACTCAACCCCGCGGGTTGAAACAACCTCATCTGCAACCCAGCAGACTTCTTCAAGGTAATGGCATCCTTTTCATCTAGGACTGCCCTCATTTCATTATCGGGAACACCTGTAAAATTTTCAACTTCTTCAAACAGTTCTGCCAAACCAGACAGATCATCCAAGTCCAACCCTGGACCTTCTAACAGCCTTATCTGTTTCCCATCTTTACTCCGTGCTTCTATAAATTTCCTCCTGGCTAAGGGCAGGTCTACCTCCTCTCTCTTACTCTCTTTCACTTTCCTATTCTCCGTTTTACCACTCTCTAACTCCTCTTGGTACAGGGTCGGTAAAAACGTCTCAGCCAAATCGATACTAGCCTGATTTAAACTGGTCTCTTTCTCAGCTGCCTTTTCCGACATGCTGTGAGTGGTCACGCATGCGGGAAAGATCTTGGAATCTAGGGGCGGGTCCTCATGGCCGACCAAACGTCACCACCAGCTAAATCGTTACCTAGAAGGAGGTCTATGTCAGTTCTCTGGAATTCTGATCGCACCCCTATTTCAACTGGTCCAGATACCAGCTCACAATTTATAATGATCCTATGCAAGGGTACCGCTTCTGTCCCTTTTCCTATACCTCTCAAAGCTACCTCTCCAGTTTTGCGACCAAAATCTAGTACCATACTGCGAATCAATGACAGCTCAGCTCCCGTGTCTCTCCAGATCTGCACTGGAACTGGTGCGTCTCCCTCATTCACAGACACGGTTCCTTCTGAAATAAATTTCTCAGACCCTTCTCGTATTCTGTCTACCTGGGGCTGTCTCGTCGATTTACTGATCACCACAATACATCCTGTAGGGACTGCTGCTCTCCCTTTTCCTACCTCCTTCCTCGGAGCAAGGCACTTAGATGCAATATGACCCACCTTTCCACAATTAAAACAGGTCAAGCCGGGACCTCTCCTGCTGTCTTGCCTTTCCTCCTCCATAGTTTTACCACTAGTCCCGGCTGAATCACTGCCTCAGCCGGCGGGCTTTCTCTACCGTTCCCACGGTCTCTCTGGTAACTTTTATTTGAGGAAAACTTTGTCTTGCGGGTTAGGGCATATTCATTGGCAAACCTAGCAAATTCGGATATGGATTTATTCGGCTTCTCATTCAAATACATCCGGATATCATCCGAAACACAACCTTTAAATTCCTCAATCAGAATTAACTCCCTGAGACATCAAAAATCTTCTTCCACCATTTCTGCTGCGCACCAACGATCCAAGAGCACACCCTTCTCATAGGCAAACTCTGCATACGTCTGATTCCACCCTTTCTTTAAATTTCTGAACTTTTGTCTATATGCTTCAGGTACAAATTCATAGGTCTGAAGAATGGCCTCCTTTACTTTCTCATAATTCTCAGGCTCCTCCTCCTCCATGGACATCGCCGCATATGCCCGTTGTGCCTTCCCTTTTAACACACTTTGTAACAACGCCACCCACTGCTCTTTGGGCCACTTCTGACTCACTGCCACCTTTTCAAAATGCAAGAAATAACTATCAACATCCGTCTCCTCAAACGGAGGTACTAACCTAAACTCCCTACTAACATTAAATCTCTCCTCTTGGTCTGACCCTTGAGCTCTTCGCTCTTGCCTTAATTTCTCCATGTCCAAGTCATGTTGCCTCTGTTTCTCCATCTCCTCATACTCCCTCTCCTTCTCGGCTCTCTCCTTCTCTTTTTCGGCCCTTTCCGTCTCCTTTTCAGCTGCTTCCAACTGTTTTAACTGAATTTCATGCTCCCTCTGCTTCTCAGCTCTTTCCTGCTTCCTCTTCACCTCTAAATCCTTTAGCTGGAGCTCATGCTCCCATTGCTTTTCAGCTCTTTCTTTTTCCTTTTTGGCTGCTTCCTGCTGCTTTAACTTAATTTCATGTTCCAACCTTAATTTCTCCAACTCTAACTGAGCCGTCCCACTAGCTGGTACCTTTTCAGGGATATTTTCCAATACCTCAGCCGAAAACACATTCTTCACAATATAATACTGAGTTATGGCACTCCGCACCTCCCGCTTTTTCATCGACAACCTCACCTCTGTGAGATTTAGTCTTTTCGCAATATTTATCAAGTCCAACTTTGTGGCAGCCTCTAGCGCCTCCATAGTCAGGTTTTCTATAAATTCATCAACGTCCATCTTTGCTGGTTTCCCATCTGGTTACCCGCGCAACCAGACCCACGTTTGGACTTGAAAGCCCGATTCACTGGCCCTCTAATTTGGTATCAAATCTCGAGACGAGGCCCCACGTTGTTATGAACCCTGTAACTGGGTCACTTACCAGCAAAGATAGAGAGGTCCGTTAAAGTCTGATGATAGTATTTTAACAGTATTTATTAGTAAAAATACACAAAAATAATAACAATGCAAATATACAGATAATATACGTCGTCAATACTAAATCTAAAAGTGCAGGTATAATAATAATCAATAAGAAATAAGCTCTATCGTTGTCTAGGGGATAATGTATTGTCCGATGGAAATATAAAGTTCACTCAGTTCATGCAGGCTGCAGAATTTGGGGACTGTTGGGTTGCAATGGTTGGAGAGAGAGATAGATCTTGGGAGAAAAACTTGCCGGCTTTCCTTTTATGATTTCGATCCATCGGAGTCTTGTTGGTGTGGCCGTTCACTTATGGCCTCTCCTTTAGCTAAGCCGTTCTTCCGTGATGAGCCTGCCACCCTGGCAAGGGAGGACGCACATAAGCCCTCACTGGCGTTCGCTATAAAACGCTGTCACTGGGTTTCCAGCGTTTCTCCTGGTGCGTCCAAAGGGGTTGTTCCCCAGACCCTCTTTTATCTTTACTCACGGGGTCTCAGATGTCAATCAGGTTGGGATGATGCAATCCCTCAACCAGCTTCACCCTGGTCGTCCCCTGAGGGGCTTCAATGAATAGTATAGTACTCAATACACAATTCCGTCTCCAAGAGACAATAGCCGTTATCAGGGGTTTTGTTTCGCTGAGGCCAGGACACATTCCAAACCTTGTGGATTCTGCGTGTCTCTCTCTCATTTCCTGGGTCCCAGACCCGAATTAATAGCGATCTTGCAATTCTTAAAAAGGAGGGGGCGACTTTGTACCCTTCGGCCCCTCAGAGTTGCTGCACATTCATAACACAAGTTTATACATTGCTCTCAACTATGGATTCCTGCCTAATGTATGGGGACAATAGTGATTCCACTTAGACCAAAAATACTGAAACAATTCCACTGTGGTCACCTGGGTGTCAATCAAATGAAACCCCTAGCATTAAACTTTGTGTACTGGCCAGGCATAGATGAAGATGTCACCCCCATATGTAAGCAGTGTACTCAGTGCTCTGTGGCAGCAAAGAATCCAAGCAGAGCCAATCCACAACCAAGGCTTCAGGCTACCAGACCTTGGAGTCAAGTACGTAGTGACTTTGCTGCCCCAATCAATGGGGTGTACCTACTTTGTCCTGGTTGAAGCCTATTCCAAATAGCCAGCAGTATTACTTATGAAGTTGACTGCAACAGAGGCTACCATTCAACAGCTGCTGCAGTCTTCAGCTGCTTTGGGATGCCAGAAACACTTGTTTCTGACAACTTTCAGTTCACAAGTTTGCTGTATTCTGCCAGAACAGCAGAATTATCCACCCCCGTATCATCCACAGTCCAATGACCAAGCAGAGAAGTTTGTGGATACCTTCGTACTTTTGCTTCTAGAGTCAAGAGTGGAAGGAGAATCGGCTGAGGTTCTCAAGACATTTCTGCTGACATATCGCATCCAGGCCTCAGAAGTCTCCAGTGTTGGATGTGTTGCTGTCACAGTTTCCAATATCCAAGACAGCAGATTATCAGATGCACAAAGACAGCTACACAGAACTTGGTCAATGGGAGAAGTTCAAGCTAAATTTATTATTGAAGTCAATATATGTCACCGTATACAACCCTGAGATTTACGTTCTTATAGGCAATCACAATAAATACAAGGAACACAATGGAATCAATGAAAGACTGTACTCAACAGGACAGGTAGCAAACTGTGTGTTTGTGTTGGTGGAAATAAAAACTGCAAATACAAAAAGAGAAGAGAAAAATAAATAATAAGCAAAAAATATAAAGAACAAGATGATTCCTGAAGCTGAGTCCATAGGTTGTGCAAGCCTGGAGCTGTAATGTGGACCAGACAGTATTGCAATGGTCAAGACCCCTGGGGGTCAGAAAGTGCTCTTTGAGTTTATCATAGACAGACATCCCTGGTGTTGCCACGTCAAACAGTTGGTGTCACATACTTCTGAAGGCACAACAGGTTTGTCAGATAAATACAGCTGGACCTCCATACCTTCATAGAAGGGTTCGATTTGCCCTGACTGAACCAACTGCCAGCGCCAGCACAGCCACAAGCAACATCACAGAGAGAATGTGACAGCCTACATCCATGAAGATGGATTGATCATCAGTGCAAGATGATTGTCCCAATCCAATTCAACCCTCGGCTCAAATCCTACAGATTAGCAGGCTTTTGAGGAAAAGGGGATAGCTACACTCATTTAAGGACTCCTGTTATTTCATGCTCATTATGATTGCTATTTATTTATATCTGCATTTGCAGTTTGCTTACAGTTCTTGATGTTTACAGACTCTGTATACTATCCTATAGATTTGTTAAGTATGCCTGCATACAATCTCGGTTGTATGTGGCAACATGCATGTACTCTGATAGTAAATTTTACTTTGAACTTTCTTCAAGGGAGGTGTGTAATGGTAAGCTGAAACAACCAAGATTTCTATAGGTTGGCTGACAACCAATGACTTAAGCTGATTGTTAGGAACAACAACCAATGTCATAAGTGTGCTTGTTAACTGTTTAAATAGTCATGCTCTTGATGCACTGAATTTTTTTTTTTGGTTTTTTGATTTTTACTAAATAAAGGTTCATTTTGTGTTCTGGCTTTTTTTTAAGATACAACATGGAACAAGCCCTTCCCACCCAACAAGCCACAGCACCCAGCAACCCACTTATTTAATCTTAGCCTAAACTCAAGACAGTTTACAATGGCCAATTGACCTACTTAACCAGAGCGTCTTTAGACTGTGGGAGGAAACCAGAACACCCAAGAAAAAACCCATGCATTTATGGGGAGAATATACAGACACAGAAGATGCTAGAATTGAATTCCTTACTCTTAACAGCCCAAACTGCCATAACATTGTGCTAACTGCTGCACTAGTGGAGCACCTATGTTGTGTCCATTTTTTTACCTCTAGGCTTCAGGTCTCATCAGTACTCATAGGCAAATGAACACATTTGTCTTCAACATTTTAAGTATTTCTACTCTTTCTTTAAAAAAGGGAAGTTTGTATATAAATGTATTTCACCTCCATAATGCTTTTGAAAGTATCTTCGTGTATCTTTGAAAAACTTTTCAATTTGGAAGTATGCTAAAAAGGCTAAAATGATAATTTAGGTCATTGCGTTGATTCACTCTGGGAAAAATAATACTAGTATCACTTGATTAAAGCTCAAATTTGTCAATGAAATATATGTGTGTGTGTCTGTTTAGAATGCAGTTAGCTTTTAGAATAGGCTTCTGTTATAGTAAGCAATCCTTAATGCCAAGGGCATTAAGACAGAGTATTTACGTGTTGGCAATAGGCAGCCCAGTTGCATCCAAAAAGTTTACTATCCACTCTACTGACAAATGCTTTGAAAGTCACTGCAATTTATGCAGACTATTGACGTACATACTCAAGAGATTATAAAGCACAACCAATTGATTATTGATAGAATTGGCTGTTGGAATTGTATTAAAGTCTTCTAAAGATTGTAACCAACTAGAGGACTTGTGCGTTACAAAAGGCTGTAATGTTATAAAGGAGAGAATAGAAAAGTGGTTTGTGATCAGAAGATGTGAATCAATGGTGTGTGCCCCTATTGATGCAGTTAAGAGTGGTATTGTTACAGAAAGATTTGCTCAATATCAGCTAAGACTGTTTTGAATGTTTCAATACATGCAGATCTCCATAATATTCAGTTTACAGAGGAGAAAACAAATACAGGACCTTTGGCAGCAGAGGCTATTCCAAAGGAGGTGAAATAAATCTTAAAGGAAGGAGGCAACTTTCCTGAACAAATATTTTGCATGGATGAGAGCGGCTCTTTCAGAAGAGGATGCTCTTATGCATGTTCATTTTAAAATGGAAGAAACAACTGCAAGCTTCAACAAAACCAGAGATCACTTTGCTGTTCACACTGTGGGCAAATCAGAAAGTGACTATAAGTTTAAAGCTTTTGTTATTGCTGCATTCTGTGACCTGAAGGCTGTAAAGAGACACTTGTAGACCAATTGGCCTGTGATGGGAGCTAACAAAGTCGGGATACTGGGTCACAATATCACATTTCCGCCATTCTTTATCAAACAATATTGTGCAGGGAATAAACTGGACAAGTAGGACTTGTTAACAGTTGACAATGCCCATGGACACTAGGTTAACATTGATGACTTGATTAATAATGACCAGGTAGTACTTTCATTTCCTGGCACCAGTCCCGTGGATCAAGGTGAAATTGTTACATTTGTAGCTTACTACCTACCATTTGTAATGAGACATTGAATTAATTGACAATAAAACATGCCCATCGTTCAGGAATCTTGGAAGAAATGTAATATAATGGCTACCTTACCCTAGCTGCTTCCTGGGTAATGTGGCCCAAACAGTAATGACTATCATATGGAAGTAATTACTGTCAGTGTGCATATACGATGCCTTTTACATTTAAAAAAATCTCTGAAATGTAAATAAAGCTGGGTTGGATGCAGTAGATCAGATTTACAGAAGAATTAATAGAATCACATATGGAGGATGTCTTAATGAAGAGGCATTGAAACAATGCAGATTGGTCACAGAGAGAACAAGGAACCATCAGCATCACATTCAAGAATAGCTACTTCAATTATATGGTTCTTGAAGCAGACATCAAAACCCTAATCACTTGTTTAGCAACAATATGATCACTTTGCAATGTTCTTTCTATTAAAACAAAATTTGTTTTATTTGTCTCTCTTGTGAGTATTGCTTTCAGTGTATGATGCTGTGTGCCTGTGATCATACTGCAAATAAGTTTTTCCATTGTACCTGAACATAAATGTACTTAAGCATGTGACAGTAAATTTGACTGTGACTTCTTGCTGTTGCCAACATCAAAACTGTTCATTATAAAAAGGTTTTTGAGGGGTTCTGTATATCGAGAAATCAAGAGCCATCTTTGGAGATGTTGATCCCAAAATGGAGCTAGAATTAATTACAATAATAAGTTGAAAAATACTGTATTTCGCAAAATGGAGCTTTCTCAGTGGAAGAGAACTATCCAGATAACCACTTCAAGGCAAATACATTACTCATCCATGAACAGTCACAGAAAGTGCCCTAGTTGTCTGATACTGCAACTCCACATGCCTGCCTGTTTATGGTTATTTCTCACCTTGTTTTCAAAAACTTGTTTCAAAGAAGATTCTATATGCACTGGCCTTTGATGAAGAGACTTTCAAGGACTGGCAATATCCCGAGTGAAGACATTTCACCTATTTAATTTTCATTCATAATAGGCAGTTGTTGAGATAAATAGAAATTAATGCTAGTTTTCAGATATGTGTAGAAATGCTTAAGCTGAGGTTGAGTGAGACTAGAATTGGAGGTCAAAGGTTAACTGAAATATTTAAAAAGATCTAAGGAAGAACTTCACACAGGGTGGTGCGATTGTGGAATGAGTGGCCAGCAAAAGTGGGAGATGCAGGTTTGATTGCAATGTTTAAAAGTAGTTTGAGTTCTTGGATGGGAGGGATATGAAGGGACAGGTATGGGTGGATGGAACTAGGCAGAATAACTGTTCAACACAGATTAAATGGGGCAAAAGGCCTGTTTCTTTGTTTTAATATTCTGTGGTTCTGACTTCATTTAGTCCAGTCACAGCACAAAAGCACTTCTCAAAAAAAAACCATAAATGTTTTTGCACATGTGATTTTAACATTTGTTTTTGAAGGCTGAAGACCAATCATTTAAAAACCAAAGTTGTATTTGGTGGCTTGTAGAACAAATCAATCTGAATCATGATGATCATAACCTTGTAGGTTTCTTATAATAGTAGAAGCCAGGCTTTTGTAATTTGGAT
Source organism: Hypanus sabinus (assembly GCF_030144855.1). Taxonomy (NCBI): domain Eukaryota; kingdom Metazoa; phylum Chordata; class Chondrichthyes; order Myliobatiformes; family Dasyatidae; genus Hypanus; species Hypanus sabinus. The sequence goes on along the minus strand of NC_082717.1, from coordinate 54,785,327 downwards.
ATTTGAGTCTTGGAGAGGGAATTAGGAGGTTGTGGAGTTTCCATGCACTGTGTCATTGTCTTTTGAAATGCCAGATAGTGAGAATTTCATGTGAGTTAAAGAAATTCTAGAGGAGTTGTAATGCATTTTGTAATTGGTAAACCCTATGACAATGGTGTGGCTACAGCAGAACGTGTGAATAGAAACATAGAAAACCTACAGCACAATACAGGCCCTTTGGCCCACAAAGCTGTGCCGAACATATCCTTACCTTAGAACGACCTAGGCTTACCCATAGCCCTCTATTTGTCTTAGCTCCATGTACCTATCAATGAATGTTGAAGGTTTCTGAAAAAGATGTCAATCAATTAGACATATAGTAGTATATTTTTTCTTGAGCAATTGAAGAGCCATACCCATTTGGACAAATGGAGTGTACCCCATCCAATTCCTAGTTGTGTCCTGGAGATGATGGAAGATGTTAGTCAGCAATGTCAACAAAAGAGCTGGTCATTGACTTCAGGGGAGGATGGCAGTGCATATGCTTCTGTCACAAGATTGAGAGCTTCATTGTCCAAGGACATCAATAACTAGTCCTGCCCAACCACATTGATATCACAGTGAAGAAAACTCAACAAAACTCAACAATGCTTGCACTACTTAGCAGACTAAAGAAATTAGGTATGTCCTTGTCAACCCTTACCAATTTTTCTATGCACAATAAAAAGTATCCTATCTGGATGCAAGACTGTTTGGCATGACAGCTGCTCGATATGTGACCTCAAGAAACTGCAGAGAATTGTGGACACAGTTCAGCATGTGACAGAAACCAGCTTCTCTTCAATGGACTCACTGCCTCAGTAAAGCAGTCAGCATAATCATGGACACTATCCAGCCCAGACATTTGTTCTCCTCCCTTCTCTCATCAGGCAGAAGATAGAAAAGTCTGAAAGTGTGTACCACCTGGCTCAAGGACAGCTTCTACCTTGCTGTTAAAAGAGTATTAAATGATGCCCTAGTACAATAAGATGGTCTCTTAGCCTCATAATCTACCTCATTATCATCTTGCACTTTGTTTATCTGCACTACACTCAGTATTGTAATATTATTGTTTTAACTTGTTCTACTTCAATATACTGTGTAATGATTTGATCTCTATGTATAGTATGCAAGACAAGCTTTTCACTGTATCTCAATATATGTAACAATAAAAACTATATAACCTCATAAGCTTGTTCAGCATCGTAATAAGTAACTTTTTATGTCAAAACCCAGCAAATGTGTTTCCGGAAATGCAAATACTCCATTGGATCCCTGTTAACAAATTTGCTAAACTTTGAGAATGAAACAATTGATGTTAATAAAATAATATTGATTTAGTTTACTTCTCTTATGATTTTCTAATTATCTTGCTGTTGCCACCTTAATTGATTCAATTTCCCCAAGGACAGTTATTAGGCTGAATGCCTATAATTTCATCCTTTCTACCTCTCTCCATTTTTGTATAGTGGTGTTACATTTGCAGTTTTCCAACCTAGACCATTTTGGTGAATAACAATCAACACATCCTTCTCTATAGCCACTTCCTTGAAGCCCAAGAATGCAGACCATACAGATCTAGGAACATTTTATTGAGTAACAATGCTGAAGTTCCTTCCTATTTATGTACTCGGAAAAGCTCTTTGTATCTTCTTCCTCAAACACGAGGAAATCTGCAGATGCTGGAAATTCAAGCAGCACACACACAAAATGCTGGAGGAATGCAACAGGCCAGGCAGCATCTATAGGAAAAAGTACAGTTGATGTTTCGGGCCGAGATGTCGACTGTACCTTTTCCTATAAATGCTGCCTGGCCTGCTGCATTCCACCAGCATTTTGTGTATACTATTATCTTTTTCCTATTGCTTTTAGCCATTTTTCTTTATAATGTGTAGTCAATTTAATTAACTAAGTTTGGTTTGTGGGGTCATTTGGAGAAGACTTCTTTGTTTCTGACCATAAGTAAAAAGCAATCTCATCCTTTGATTCCTTCTCAAGTTATTGAGTGTACTGTAGAATTAGCCCAGATATGTTTATTTTTAAATTAGTACCTTAGATTTAAAGAGACACTGTAGTGGTGTGCTACAAGCAGCACTAAAATAACGACATGGAGTCGGTAAACTGCAATTAAAGTAGATTTTTGATTCTTGGACTCTTGAGATTCTTGAACTCCTCCTTCGCCAGTGGGAGCTTGTCCGGGGGAAGCCGCTGAGCACGGGTGTGGAGGGGTGGTCCCTGGGTTGGGATGTTGTGCTGTACGCCGTGTCGGGGCATTGCTGCCGTGAACTGCGGTGCCAGAACCGATGGGAAATCCGCCAGGACTCTGGTGAGGTCATTGGCGGACAACGTGATGGAGTCGAGGTGTGGGGCTGGCAACTGGGCTTCTCCCAGGGAGAACGTCTGAAAGGTCTCGGCGTGGACCAGCCTCTGCCTCGGCAGGTCGACCAGCAGGCTGTGAGCCTGCAAAAAATCCGCACCTAGAAGCGGTTGGGCTACGGCGGCCAGTGTGAAGTCCCACGTGAACCGGCTGGAGCCGAACTGTAGCTGCACCGTACGGGTGCCGTAGGTCCTTACCTTGCTGCCATTCACGGCCCTCAGGGGGGGCCCGGTGCCCTGTTGCGGGTGTCGTAACTCGTCAGAGGTAAGACGCTGATCTCGGCACCGGTGTCGACCAAAAAACGCCGTCCCAACCTCTTGTCCCACACATACAGGAGGCTATCCCGATGGCCAGCCACTGTAGCCATCAGCGGCGGCTGGCCCTGGCATTTCCTGGGAACAGGCAGAGCGGGTGACAACGACGGGCTTCTGCACCCCACCGCTAGTGGTAGAAACACCATTGTTCGTTGGGCTCCCCACCCCTGCCTCTGGGGTTAGCGGGCTCTGTGGCCGGGCCTGGACTGGTTTGCTGCTGGGAGTGTGGCCTGGTGATCTGTGCGATGGACACCCCACTCACCTTCTTGGCGTTCCACAGCAAGTCCGCCTGGGCTGCCACCTTCCGGGGGTCGCTGAAATCCGCGTCGGATAGCAGCAGGCTTATGTCCTCGGGCAGCTGCTCCAGGAATGCCTGCTCAAACATGAGGCAGGGTTTGTGTCCACCGGCCAGAGACAACATCTCATTCATTAAAGCCGATGGTGGTCTGTCTCCCAAGCCATCCAGGTGCAGTAAACGGGCAGCCCGCTCGCACCGTGAGAGTCCAGAAGTCCTTATGAGCAGGGCTTTGAATTCCGTGTACTTGCCGTCCGCTGGGGGAGACTGTATGAACTCCGCAACCTGGACCGCTGTGTCCTGGTCGAGGGAGCTCACCACGTAGTAGTAACGTGTGTCCTCTGAGGCTGTCTAGTGAACGTGGAATTGGGCTTCTGCTTGCTGGAACCAGAGGTGAGGTCGCAGCATCCAGAAGCTTGGCAGTTTCAACGAAACTGCATGAACAGATGTGGCATCGGTCATCTCCGGTCCAAAAATCGTTTGGACCATCGGGGTCACCAATTGTAGCGGTGTGCTACACGCAGCGCTAAGATAACGACACGGAGTCGGTAAACTGCAATTAAAGAAGATTTTATTCGAACTTCACAGCCTTGCTTTAAAGCCTCCCTCATCCCGCCCTCCCTGGGCGCGGATGCTGTAAGGGGCACGTACTCACAAACCCCCGCAGGCTTTCCCTTTGTTGGTGAAGCAGACCTGGCCTTTGTGTCGGCGCGCTGGCTATTTGTGAGCCGGTTTGAGTGCGCTAGGAAGTGGGTCGCCACAACACATTTATAAGCAAAATAATATACTTGCAGTATATCAAATGGTTCACTTTAGTGATGCTTAGGTACATTAGATAGATTCCAGCAATGAGCATAAATAAAACAGACCTATAGTCACTGGAATTTAAAAATATTAGAGTTGAACCACATTAAGACAAGGTTTTCAAGGTTTTGATAAGGTAGACCCTGAGAGACTTCTGTTTCAGCTGGATAATCCAGAGCATGGAGCAAAGTTATATTGAAAAGACAGATGATAGAGACAAGGAAAACCACTTTCTACAAAGATGCTGAAATCTTTAGGATACTTACCTCAACTAGCTATGGATGCATGATCAATGAAGATGTATAAGGTTAAAATTTAAAATTTGAGAACACAAATGGAACAGTTAAATAATGGATATAAATATATTTTTATTAATATGAAACTATTTTGGCTTTTACTTTATATAGATGTTTTGAAAGTGTTTTGCTTTAATATGAAATTGTTCCATCTTCACATGCTTCTCTGAAATTCACCTTTGATAAATTTCTCTTTGAAATATCTTTTCTAAGTTCCATCTGAATCCTTGGGCTTTATGACAAATATTGAATAACTTAGTTCTGACTGATTGAGCTTTTACCAGTCAGTATTCATGAGATTCTTTCAGATTTAAAGCTTTGTGTCTTCTCAGCAAAATATTTAATTGTAATTTTCCTGCTGGTTGTCTTTCAGCAATCCTAAGTCAGTAAATGAAAGACTGAACAAGAAAGTAAACAATGACGTGTCACTCCGAATTCAAAATTTATCCTGTTTGGTGCACAATATTAAATCGTATTATCAGGTAAGTGATCATGTAAGAAATCCATTGCTTTTAATCTGTTTAATTCTTAGAACGTAATTTCTTCATTCCAGTTTTCATATCTTGAATGAATGTGTTATTTGAAGTTACTTGAACTAAAAGTTTGTTTTGAACTCTGAAGAACAGTTTTATAGTTAAAGTATTTGCTTCAGTGATTATTTGAATTTAAATATTGTGGGAAAAGCCACTGGAGTGTAAAATAGACAAATTTGTTGTCCATTCTGCATTACTCCCCCAAAACCATGTCTACATCATACAGTGTGTGAAGTTGAATGGATGGTTCCTTCAGTTTCTTTCCGGTCCTTATGTAATCTAGGATTTTTATCCATTGTTGCTGATTTGTCAACCAATGCCAAAATGTTATTTGTCCCCTCTTTAAGTTTCTCTGGATCTGCTATGATGCAACATCATATGTAAGTATTGCTGTTGTGATCCTTTCCCTTTTACTAGCTTGAATCCTCTGCTGTGAGATCCTTTTCATATTAAACTGAGTTTGAACTTCCACAATTGATCCTAGTAAGATAATTAACACATTGATATAGCTGGACTGCAAATCTTCATACATCCCACCAACTGCTATATATCCCCAATCTTCTACTGAACTCCAAAAACTTAGTGGTCCTTTCTCTGACTTCAAAAATGGAAGCAAGAATTGATTTCAAATTCTTCTTGCTAGAATTCATTCCATGCTTTGTTTCAGTATTCCTCAACATCTTATTTCATCCCTGCATCCTATCCTTTTTCTTACTTGGGATTGTTGTGTGTCAGTCTCTTTCATTTCAACTGCAGTGATACCACATAGCAACTCTGAAATTATTTTTATACTTAACTTGAATTTGCTTTTTGATCTGCATTGTTGATCATTTTATTTGGTTATCTTTACCTAATTTTGAATGTCTACTATGTCCATATTTTTCTCATTCCCCATAACTGATTATCTGTACCAACTTGCCTTGTCACAGTGTGCAGTACTGTCATTGAAATAACAGATATGGAATTATACAAATTCCAGGGATATTCCCAGCATCCTTTTCAAACAGCCCTTCTATACCATGAAGTTCATCTGAGTGGATAACTGGGAAGGAAGGTGTAATCATGATCTTGTGCATTCCTCAAAATTTGGTTGTTGCACTAACAAAACAATCTTACTTTGATTAATAGAGGATACCAAACATTTCTTCAGATACATAATGTGTAAAAGAGAGTGAGAGTGGATATTGGAGCACTGGAAAATGATGCTGAAGAGGTAGTAAGGGAAGGACAACCAATAATGGACGAACTGAATAAGTATTTTTCATCAGTCTTCACTGTGAAAGACACAAGCAATATGGTGGAAGTTCAGGAGTATCAGGGGCCAGAAGTGCGAGAAGGTCTGAAGTTAGGATGTTACCTGGACCAGATGGTGTACACCTCAGGGTTCTGAAAGAGGTGGCTGAAGAGATTGCAAAGGCATTAGTAATGATCTTTCAAGAATCAATGGATTCTACCCTGGTTCCAGAAGACTGGGAAAATTGCAAATGTCACTCCACTCTTCAAGAAGGGAGAGGCAGAAGAAAGGAAATTATAGGCCAGTTAGTCTGACCTCAGTGGTTGGAAAGATGTTGGGGTACATGATAAAAATAGGCTGTAGTCAGCATAGTTTTCTCAAGGGAAAGTGTTGCCTGACAAATCTGTTGAAATTCCTTAAAGAAATAACAAGCAGGATAGACAAAGGAGAATTGGTTGATGTTGTGTACTTGGATTTTCAGAAGGCCTTTGACAAGGTGTCACACAGGCTGCTTAACAAGCTAAGAGCTCGTTGTATTACTGAAAAGATACTTGCATGGATAAATCTGTGGCTGATTAGCAGGAGGGAAAGAATGGGAATAAAGGGAGCCTTTTCTGGTTTTCTGCTGGTTGAGACTGCTTTTTTTTACATTATTTGTCAATGACTTGGATAATGGAATTGATAGCTTTTTTTCAAAGTTTGTGGACAATACAAAGGTAGGTGGTGGGGTAGGTAGTTTTGAGGAAGTAGAGTGTACAGAAGTACTTAGATTAGGAGAATGGGGTAAGAAGTGGCAGATGGAACACAGCGTCAGGAAGTGTATGGTCATGTTCCTTGGTGGAAGGAATAAAAAGTGGACTATTTTTTAAATGTAGAGAGAATTCAAAGATCTCAGCTGCAAAGGGACTTGGGAGTCCTTGTGCAGGATTCCCTAAATGTTAAATTGCAGGTTGAGTCTGTGGTGAGGAAGGCAAAAGATGTTGGCATTCATTTCAAGAGCACTAGAATATTAAAGCAAGAATGTAATGTTGAGGCGTTATAAAGCACTGGCAAGTCCTCACTTAAGGTACTGTGAGAAATTTTGGGTCTCTTATCTTAGAAAAAATGTGCTAACACTGAAGAGAGTTCAAAGGAAGTTCACAAAAATGCTTCCAGGATTGATCAGTTTGCCATAAGAAAGCGTTTCCTGGCTTTGGGCGTATATTCACTAGAATTCATGATAGTGAGGAGGAGACCGATTGAATCAACACTGAATTGTTGTAAATGTTCATCAAGAAATACAGCTTTTCATGCCAAAGTGGACAAGGTAGGGTGAATTCTGAATAACATGCATTATGTAACCTCTGCCAAGTTAAGGATTTAGATTAAGAACACATCAGTAATTTGGAACTTAGCATATCTATAATTTTAAAACATGCAACCAGTTAGTGTTGAATTTCTGATTGAGATGCTGCAGGCAACTAATGTTTAGTCTCGGTCCTTGGAACAAATGTGAGACATTAAGATCAAAAATGGGAGTGATCAATTTAGTAACTTTGGAAATTTCTTGTGGAAAAATAAATAACTAAAAGCTATAGGGTTAGGATTTTGAAAATACTGTTTTAAATAATGGAAAATGGCCTTATGAGTTTGTGTTAGATTTTGTGCTCTATTTGAGACTGCTCCCATTTTCCTCATCAAAATTGTTGAGTGTAAGACACATCTTTATTTTTCCCTACCATGATTGTGCTGCCTCCCTTGAATATTTCAGTACCACAGTTCGAAATGGTGATTACTCCAGGGGTGGGATCCAAAGTAAGAATTCGGTTGAAGGGGTTTGACTGTTCAAAGATTCAAGAAAACAATCATATGAATTGTATAATAGAAGTAGAGGTCCCATGAGATCAGAAGGCTAGCTACAGATGTTAGCAGGTGAGTTCAACCACATAATAATGGACATGGACAGAAGCTGGTTAGGCTCACCCAACCACATTTAAAGTTATTTTATGCTGGGAAGTTCCTTGATTATAGAAGCCTAGGGTGAGAAATAGCAAGGAAATCTCAATGAAAAGGTGACAAATGTTCCAGATGAAGGGTATCAACTTGAATTGTCAACTGAACATTTCCCTGCACAAATGTTGCTTGATCAGCTGAGTTCCTCCAACTCTCATTTCTCTGAAACTTTGGCCAAAGAAACTCTAAGTTTTTAAATCTTCACCTCTGATTCTCTGAGCTTTGGCTCATGGACTTATGGCATTCTCCTGAAGTCAATAATGAGTTTGTTGATCTTGATAACATTGAGTAAGAGGTTATTGTTAAGGCACCACTCAGCCAGATTTTTAATTCCCTCCTATATGTCACTTGAACCCGATGGAGGCCAATATTCTTGCAGGCAGGTTTGTTAGAGCTGTTGACAAGGGTTTTAAACTAATTTGGCAGGGGGTGGGAACTGGAATGAAGGGATTTAAGATAGGTCAGATGGTAAAACAACAAAGCTAGTGTGTAGTCATACTGTCAGGAAGGTTAGGCAGATACTAGGGCAAAATTGCAGCCAGCAGGTGAGTATCAGTGCATTGGGGATGCAAATCAAAAAGAGTAGCAAATACAACATTGTGTTAAATCTTAATGTATAGAGTATAAGAAATAAGGTGGATGATCTTGTTGCACTATTACAAGATTGTCAGGTATGATGTTGTGGCCGTCACTGAATCATAGCTGATGGATGGTTATAGTTGAGAGCTGAATGTCCAAGATTACACGTTGTATCGGAGGGATAAGAAGGTAGACAGAGGGGTTGTTATGGCTCCACTGGTAAAGAATGGTATCACATCAGTAGAAAGATGTAACATCAGATCAGAAGTTGTTCAATCCTTGTGACTTGAGTTAAAGAACTGCAAGGGTAAAAGGACCCTGATGTCAGTTATATACAGGCTGGGATTTGGACCACAGATTACATCAGGAAATAGAAAATCATGGTGCAATAGGACTGGAAAATTGCAAATATCGCTATACTCTTTAAGAAAGGAAGAAGGCAGGAGAAAGGAAATTATAGACCAATTAGCCTGACCTCGGTAGTTGAGAAAATTTTGGAGTCAATTGTTAAGAATAAGGTTATGGAGTTCTTGGTGACACTTGACAAGATAGGACAAAGTCAGCATGGTTTCCTTCAGGGAAAATCTCACCTGGCTAACCTGTTGGAATTCTTTGAGGAGATTGCAAGTAGAATAGATAAAGGGGATGCAGTGGATGTTGTATATTTGGACTGTCAGAAGGACTTTGACAAGGTGCCACACATGAGGCTGCTTACCAAGTTAAGAGCCCATAGTGTTACAGGAAAGTCACTAACATGATTAGAGCATTGGCTTGATAGGTAGGAAGCAGCAAGTGGAAATAAAAGGATCCTTGTATGGTGGCTGCCAGTGACCAGTGGTATTCTGCAGGAATTGGTGTTGGGACCACTTCTTTTTGCTGTTTATCAATGATTTAGATGATGGAATAGATGGCTTTGTTGCCATGTTTGCAGATGATATGAAGATTGGTGGAGGGGCACATAGTGTTGAGGAAACAGGTGGGCTGCAGAAGGACATGGACAGATTAGGAGAATGGGCAAGAAAGTGGCAAATGATATACAATGATGTAAAATGCATGGTCATGCACTTTGGTAGAAGAAATAAATGTGCAGACTAGTTTCTAAGTGGGGAGAAAATCCAAAAATATGAAATGCAAAGGGACTTTTGAGTCCTTGTGCAGAATAACCTAAAGGTTAACTTTCAGGTTGAGTTAGTGGTAAGGAAAGCAAATACAATGTTAACATTCATTTCAAGAGCAATCTTTAAATTGATTGCCCATCATGGATCTCCTTAGAAGTTAATTCTGTAAAAAAAATTCCTCTATTGTCTCTCTTCTTGGATCATACTTTTCTTTTTCAGCAAATAAAACAACAGATAACATAATTGTTAAGCAAGCTTTAAGGATCTGGTCTCAATTTAGAAAATTTTTTGCTTTAGCGAATTTTTCATTATCATCTCCTATTCTCCTTAATTATTTTTTATCCTTTTCATGACTGACAAAGTCTTTAAGAATTGGGATGAACCAGGTATTAAGTGTTTTTGGGACCTGTTTATCTCAGGATCTCTTGCTTCATTTGACCAATTGTCAACTAAATTTGCACTCCCAAAAACACATTTTTACAGATACCTTCAAATTAGAGATTTCTTAAGTTTCCGATTAACTACTTTTCCTATAGGTCCTGATAAAAATTTACTGGACGATATTTTAAATTTAAAACCTTTTGTTAATGGTTCTATTACCGGTATCTATAACTTGTTGATTGATTCTAGACAAGACTTTTTAGATAAAATAAAAAAAAGTTTGGGAGGATGACCTAAATTGTCAGATTTCTGATGAAAGACGGAATAAAATTCTTAAATGGGTTACTAAATCATCTTTCTGTGCTCGTCATTCTCTTCTAAAATTTAAAGTGGTTCACAGAGCTTACATTTCTAAACAGAAGCTGTCCAGTTTTTATCCGAACATTTCTCCACTTTGTAATAAATGCAACTCTGCTGATGCCTCTTTAATTCATATGTTTTGGTTTTGCCCTAAAATTGAAAAGTTTTGGCAGGAAGTATTCCATACCTTCTCTCAACTTTTTAGGGTCCAATTTGACCCAAATCCCCTTACTGCCTTGTTTGGTATTATTGCAAATGAAAATATAACTTTAAATACTCCTAACCTACAGGTTTTAGTTTTTACTTCTCTTTTAGCAAAGAGAGCAATTTTGCTTAATTGGAAGGAGTCTACCCCTCCTACACATCTTCAATGGCTACGTGATATTATGTCTTATTTAAATTTAGAAAAGATCTGCTGCTCAGTCTTAAATTCGAAACAATCTTTTTATGATATCTGGGGACCTTTCCTAAATTACTTTTCCAATTTGTAAAGTTTAACAGTGCACAGACTTTTATGTATATTTTTATCTTCTCTTCTTAAGCGAATATGGTTTTTTTTCTAATTATCCATTATCATCCATCAGCTTTTTTCTTTGGTAGTTAGTAGGGGGTTGACTTTTTTATATAAAAAGTTTCTTTTATGATGTATGACCTATCTTTAAATTTTTGATTACAGAGTGGTATACCTTTATGTGATATGCTATAACATTTTGATCAATTTTATTACAATATATGAATGTACACAATTTATGTTGAGATGTATCTATGTGTTGCACTCTGTAAATCTTGTTTTTTTCTTCTGAATAAAAATATTGTAAAAAGAAAAAAGAACATTCATTTCAAGAGGTCTTGAATACAAGAGCATGAATGTGATGCTGAGGCTTTATATGGCACAGGTGAGGTTGCACCTTGAGTATTGTGAACAGATTTGGGCTCCTCATCTAAGAAAAGATGTACTGGCATTGGAGAGCATCCAGAGGTGGTTCACAAGGATGATTCCAAGAATGAAAGTATTATATGAGGAATGTTTGTTGGCTCTGAGTCTGTACTCGCTGGAAAGTAAAAGGATGGGGTGGGGGGGGGGTGGAACCTGATTGAAACCTTTCAAATCTTAAAAGGCCTAGACAGAGTAGATTTGGAAAGGATGTTTCCCATGGTAGGGGAGTCAAGGACAAGAGGGCACAGCCTAAAGATAGGGGGGGGGGGCGTAATCTAAAACAGAGATGCAGAGAAATTGCTTTAGTCAGAAAGTAGTGAATATGTGGAATTTGTTACCACAAGCAGCTGTGGAGGCCGGAGCAGAGCTTGATAGGTTCTTGATTGGACATGGCATCAAAAATTATGGGGAGAAGGCTGGGGAGTGGAGTTGAGTAGGGGGAATAAAGAAACAGCCGTGATTGAATGGTAGAGCAGACTCGATGGGCCAAATGGCCTAATTCTGCGCCTGGGTCTTAAGGTCTTATAGTAGAATATGCTGATTCATTTGAACTGAGATCTAGTTCTTCTGTCTAAGGTACAAGCTGATTTACAGCATATGGGCCACGCAGTTTATGAATGCCTGACTTGGGGACATCTGTACATAATAATTAGTTCATGTAATATTAATAAATTTAAAAGTCTACAAATACAGTTTCCCCACTCTCTCCAGTTTCATTAGTTCTTCATTCTTATCGATCTTATGTGCTTTACACGCCATATGTTAGAGTACTGTAGAAGTATAGTTAGTGTATTTTCTAACATACAGACAAAATAAGCTTGAGAAGAAATTTAAAAATAGCATCCATTTGTTATCCAGGGATGTCCTACTATCAAGAAATGTTTGTCTAAATGTCTTGAAGATTGACATAATTAAGGGCATTGTGTCTGATTGGCTTCCATTGTCTGGCTGAATTTAGATCACAAATTCAGATTGTATTATCGGCAGGTTACTTTATAGCAGATTAGGTTTTAGCTTGCCAAAACTTTATTGACAATATCTGTTGAGCTTAAATTAAGCATATTTCCCATTTCCTTCATGTCTCTGGTCAATGTCTTTAGAATTCCACTACCAACTCTCAACAACTTCGTGGAAATACGACCACCATAGAATGATGGTGGTACAGTACCTTCCTGAACCTTCTTGAAGACAACTGAAGTGGTGCAAAAATACCTGTCTTGCCACAGATGCCCAAGACATAAGCTTAAAATGTCTTCACTAATACAGAAAATAAAAATGGAAAATGGATGGTTTGCTTATGCAATTTTTTGGTAGCTAAAGAAATTGAACTGTAGTAAGTTCCTTTTTGTGAGTTCCTTTATACCAAAAGAGATTAATTATTGATATCTTAATGTGTTTTCAGTATTTTGTGCAGCTGTCTTCTTGAATTTAGCCAATTGATTCAAAGCTTTTGTTATCAAGAAATGCAACAAGCATTTCTGGATACGTTGATTTGTAGAGACTTCAAGACCTCTTCACGGTTTTTGTCCAAACATGGACCAAAATTCAAAGTAAATTTGTTAACAAAGTGCATGTAGTATGTCACCATTTACTATCCTGTGTTCATTTACCTGTGGACATTCACAGGAAATACAAAGAACTATAATAGAATCTATGAAAAACTGAACCCAACAAAGATATACAAATACCGTAAATTCTGGTGTATAAGCCGAGAATTTAGCCCTAAACTTTGGTCCTAAAATTAGGGGGTTGGCTTATACAAAGGGTGCCAACTTTGGAAAAACGAGTACACGGAAGACAGGTCGTATTTATTGGCTGTTTTTGAGTCAAATTGGTTCCACTGTCGATGCATGAATTCTTTGGTTTGTTTAAACTCACATCTAGTGGCTGAAGTACGGACATCAAACCACTGTGGATGACTGCAATGTCCGTATTTTCAGCTTTCAATGCTGCTTTTGTCTCAGCTGACAAGTGCACTTTGAACATGTCCCAGACAAGTAGCAACTTTTCTTTCATAACACCTTCGGGACGTCGATGCCACACCTCTTTAACCCACTTCAAGCAACCCACTTTGTCCATCCAGCAGCATTCTTGAATGTAAACAACACCCCATGGGAATTTTCTGAGCAATCTTTGTTTTTTGTTTCAACGCAAGATCACATCTATTCATAAAGCGGGTGGCACCAACTTCGCGTAGCTTTGAAATTTTTGCTGACGTCACGGTGTTTTTCGTCCCATTTCAACGCTTGAACTCGAATTATTTCTCTAGTAACAAACAATATATCCAGACGATTGATAGTGATTCACCCACTCTAAAACTTTTTCTTCCTGTTCTGGCCACTGGCATGTTTTCCTGCTGTTTGTGCATTTCGTCTTTGGCATTTCCCTCAGTTTGTCCTCTGCCTTTTTCCACTCTCTCACTCTCTCTCGTTTACACTAAACTTCTTAGCAGCTGCAGAATTCTTTGTTCCTTTAGCAAAATCAGCAACCTTCAGCTTGAAGCCAGCATCATATTGCAATTGTTTTAATCTTTTGTACATGGTGGTCACAAACTCAATACTGAGTACATGTACTGATCCCGCCACCCTGTGTTATGTTTTAACGAGATTACGATGGCGCTAAATGGTTTCACGGGGGTTACATTTCAGAGGATTTGTTTCCATTGGAAACCTAATCCAAAATTTATCTCCCTGATGTATTTATTAAGAATTTGCCTATAATGCTCTACGTAGGCCTGTTTTCTTAGCAGGTACTAATTCACAAAATTTCCAGGGTCCGGATCTAGCAAAGCTGAATACCGGCATGTGAGATCTTGTGATTGTTTCTGGTTAAATCAAAAACCTCTTCAAAAGGGGTCGGCTTATATCCCGGAATATACGTGATGCACCATCAATAACTCTCTGAGACGTGAGGTGAGGTATCGGCTTTTATTGGCTGGAAGAAAGAACAAGCAGCAATTGACCACCACACTGCATCCTGGAGACTGAGACCGGGGCGGAGTCCCCAATCGCCTTTATACCAGGGTCCATGGGAGGGGCCACAGGAGCAGTCAGCGGCGGGGGGGGGGGGGGGCGTGTCCAGACAGGTATATGTAGTTCAGCACAATACGGTAACCAATGTGCTAAAGACAACAAATTGTGCAAATACAAAGAAAACAAAATAATAATAAATAAATTTATTTATTTAGCAGTACGGTGTGAAGTAGGCACTTCTGGCCCTTTGAGCCACACCACCCCAGCAACCCCTGACAAATCTGATTAATCATAAATTAATCACAGGACAATTTTCAATGACCAGTGAAACTACCCAGTACATCTTTGGACTGTGGGAGGAAACTGGAGGACCCAGAGAAAGCCCATGCATTCCATTGGGAGAATGAACAAAGATTCCTTACAGAAAGAAATGTGCTGGAGTTGAACTCCAAACTCCAGAACGCCAGAGCTGTAATCGTATTGCACTAACTGCTATCATATTTATTAAATAATAAATATTGAGAACATGAGTTTTCAAAGAACTAAGTTCTAGATGCAAGGTCAGAGTGACTCCCCTTGGCATCAAGACAGTATTTGACCAAGTATAGTGTCAAGGAACCCTAATTAGACTGGGGTTAGTGGTTATGAATTGGAAAACACTTCAATGGTTAGAGTCCAACCTTGCATAAGGAAGGTGATTGTAGTTGTTGTGGGGATTATTTATCATGATCTTAGAATATCACTGCAAAAATTTTCTAGTGCAATATCCTGGGCCAAACTATCTTCAGCTGCTAACTTTCTTTCCATCATTACCACAGAAGTGAGATGTTCATTGATGATTTCACAATGTTCAATTCTGCACCTCATCAGCAAATGAAGCAGTACATGCCAGCAAGATGAGACCTGACAACATTGAGGCATGGTCTGGTAAATGACAAGTAACATTTGTGCCTCACACTAATGGGGAAACAAAGACATTGTCGCTATAGAGTGCAGCAAAATTAATTGGATTGATTCCTAGAATGGAAGAACTTGTGTAGAATAATTTATTCCATTAGGTTTCGATTCTCTTTCAATGAGAGGCCCATGTTATTAAAACATTAATCTTTATAAAACTGGACAGACTAAGTACAGAAAGGATGTTATGATGGAACTGAGGATCACATTCAGAGGATATGGAATAAGCCATTTAGGAATTGGATGAGGGCAAATTTCTTCCCTTGAGGTATGTTAAATGTGTGGAATTCTGTACCACAGAAGAAGAATGACACAAAATCATTAAATATGTAAAAAGGTTTCGGTATATTTATTATCAAAGTATGAATTCAGTATATAACCCTGAGATTCGTCTTCCCACAGCCATGAAACAAAGAAAGCCATGGAACCCATTCAAAGATGAACATCAGCCCTCCCCCACCCCATGCGCAAAAAAAAAACCAGATCATGCAAACAGTAACAAAAAAGAATGATCAAAAACACAGAATATAAAACACATAAACAAAAGAGTCCATACTCAGTTCAGCTCAGTGTTCATTATCTGCAGGCCAGCCCGATTCAAAGTTGCCCAAAATCACAACAGAATAAAGGAACAACCAGAACCAGAAAACACATCATAATGTGAGCTACGGTCCAATCCACAAACTGTGACAATTAAACCTTGCTCCGGCACCATCCTTCGGCAGCACCAAGCAAGAGAGAGATTATTCAAACAGGGACTTTCCTTCGGAAGCAGCGAACACGAGGAAGAGAGAGACCATCACACGCAGACACCCTCTCCAGCCCCAGTGAGCAAGACTGGTAGACAGTACTGAACATTCAGTCACCTGCACACGCCCTTATGTTTTCAATCTAACTCGATGCTTTGATCGGTGTGATCAACAAGAAGTGGAATTGATTTGGGCTCACGCACCTTCTCCAGGCTTCTTGGCCTTAAGGAGTCCACTCACCTCCTGGAACCCTCTTGGAGACAGTAAAGTGCCAGATCACTCAATCAGCCCAAAAACATGCCAAACAGATCAGTTTCCAACAGTACCAGAGCCACATCTGAAAGAAAAAGTAGACGTAAAAGTGGAAGAAGCAGTTTCATGGACCATCTTGAGGATGATGCTCATGGTAGCATTGTTTGCTAGTGTCGTGTTCAGGAAGTGTGAGATATAATTTTTAATGCTGAAGTAATCAAGGGATGAGAGTAAAAAGCAGGATCATTTTTCCTGCTTATAATGAATAGTGGAGCAGGATCAAAGGACCGAATGACCTAAGATCCTGTTTTGTATATTTTTACGAATGATCCCCACCAAAAGGATATAACTTGACAGTCACATTCTATAGCATTATCATTGTCAAATTTTCCACTATAATTGACCAGAAATTGAAGCAAACCAGCCACAGTAAAGCCATGACTTCAGGAGCAGGTCTGAGACTGAGTACCCTGGAGCAAGTGAGTAGAATGATATTTGAGAGCTTGTTCACTATCATTAAGCACAAGACATAGTGAAAGAATACTGTCTAAGTTGATGAATGCAGGGCCAACTATTTTCAAAAAGCTCAACACCATCCAGGACACAGTTACCCAGCTTCCTGTTTGATTGGTACCCCAGTCTGCCTTGTAAGCATTTATTCCCTTTGCTACTAGTACATAGTTAATGTGGTTTGAACCAATTATGAAATGCACTATAGTTTCTCGCTGTTACACCCATCAGCTCCCAAACCACAATGTCCATCACCAAGAAGGACAATAGCAACTGATTCCATGAAGTTATAGCCTAATGTCCACATCTTCAGGTTATAAATGAAGAACTAAACAGTTTTATTTACTACAAGACAACGGGGTGTATCATTGGAAGAATTACCTTTTGAGAGAAGGGTATGTAGTCTGATGTGACCAGAATGAACATTAAATTTTCCTGAATGCTATTGGTATCGCATTGCTTTGGCAATTGAAGAAGTAAACCTCAGTTTATTAAAGAAGAACGATGTGTAGCAAGGCAAATAGAGCTCCTCCTCTTTTAACGCAGGACACTTTTGATGGCATTATTTCTGGTGGATCTGCCACCCTTGTGCCTCTCGTTGTCATTATGGAGATGTGCAGTGCTTTCATGCGCCGGCTCTTCATCTCTTCTGCTCCTGTGCTTGTTTTTGTCATTCTGGAGACATGCAGCCCTTTCATTCCGTCTCTTCATCTCTTCTGCTATTTGTTCTTTGTCTTTGATTCTGTAGACGTGCATTTCTCAGCGGCTTTGTCTCTTCCCCTCTCCTCCTCCTGTGCCAGGTGTTGTAATTTTGGAGATAAGCGTGCCTCTTCTCCTCTGTCTCCTCTTCTCTAATCTTTTTTGTCCTGACTTTGATCCTGGAGTCGTGCGACCCTGGCCTCATCCGATTCTTGTTCTCTCCCTCTCTTTGCCGCTTCCCAACGACATTTGGCATCTGCTCTTGATCATAATGTTCCCCTTCTCTTTCCACATGGCATAATTAGGCTGACCATATTTTTTTTTTACTCTAATGCTCGATAGAAGATATGAAGCAGTAACACCAAAGCCTCCAGGATGCTGATTATTGTTGATGATGTGGTTGACGCTCTCCTAAATGGACGTGATATAGTCACCGCTGTCCTTTGACTGCAGCAAAGGGTTTGATGGGTGTCTCAAAGTATGTCATTACAATAAGATTTAATTTATCTCTTATTGATGTGGCAGTTAGATTTGTCCCAATCCTGCACATGCTGATGGTGATCAGCAGTATGTGACCGCTCGAAATAGAACTGCCCTGCCCTTTTGCTCCAGTTGGTGTCGCTGCTGTGAGAATCGTGAGTAGCTTCTGAGGCTGGCTGTGCGCATGCATCATGTTGCGTCGTGGTTTCCATCATGGCTAACATCGGCTCTCAGGTGAAAGCTGGGCTGTTGATTTTGGCAAGTGAGCAATTTTATACGAATATATAACCCTGAACTTTGCCTGCATTCTGTAAGTTAGTGCATTTTAAGTGGATTTAGCCAAAAATAGTGCCGCTATTATGCACTGTTTGCGCTAATTGGAGGTCACAAACATACAATCAGAGCATAAGAGTTTTAGTAGTATATAGATTTACTTCAAGATGGGGTATAGTAACAAGCTCTTCCAGCCCAACAAACCTGTCCAGTCCAATTACACCCATGTGACCAATTAGCTGACTAAGCCATCCATACATTTTTAAAATGTGGGAGGAAACCAGAGCCCCTAGAGAAAACGCACGCAACCATGAGGAAAACGGTCATATTCTTTACAGACAGTGGTGGGAGTGAGAAGCATTTAGGCAGTTTATTATTTTTCAGTTAACTTAAATAAAGAACACTTTAAAAATATTTCTTTTTACAAATTACAAGAACTAGTGGCTCTTGAGCAAGTCTCCATCTGACATGAGGGTATTTGTAAACTAACTGCACAGAATGCAGGATCAGTATGTTCGAGTATCCATAGCAGGGTAAGGAAATCTTGAATTCAGTCAAAAAGAAAAAAGGAAGTTAAAATTAATGGAGGCCTTGATGTTTGTAAGGAAGCTCGAAAAGAACTCGAGGAGAATTAGGAGAGCCAAGAGGGGCATGCAAAGTCCTTGACAAGTAGGATTAAAGTGAATTCCAAGGCATTCTATATAAAGAGGATAAATGACAGAGCATGTGCTCAGAGGCCAAGATTGTAGGAGAGGTTCTAAATATATACTTTACATCCTAAATGAGTATTTACTGAAGTGAAGAATGTGGAGAATAGTGAGATCAGTGTGGAGAGTGCTAATATAAAAGGGCAATTTGAGATAGATAAAAGGGTAAGTTGGGATTCCTTAAAGAACATTAATGTGAACAATTCCCCAGGGCCTGATGGGCTAAATCCCAGCTTTTTGAGAGAGGCAAGAGATAAGATAGCTGGTGTTGTGACCAAGGTCTTTGTGTCCTCATGAGTCATGGGCAAGGTCCCAGAGGACTGGAAAGTAGCCAATGTTTTTTCCATTATTTAAGAAAGGAAATGGTAATAATCCTGGAAACTATAGATTGGTGAGTCTCATGTCAGTAGTAAAGAACTGGTGAAGAAGATTTGCCTCTGCATTAAATTCCATCTGCCATTTATCCAGCTGATGCACATCCCTCTGCAAGCCACTACGTTCCCATTCTTGGTATTATCCACAAATTTGCTGATCCAGTTAATTACTTTATCATCCAGATCATTAATATAGATGACAAATAACAAAGGACCTAGCACTGATCCCTGAGGCACACCACTAATCACAGGACTCCAGTCATGTGGCAACTACTTGTGCTTCTCCCACAAAGCCAATGTTTAATCTAATTTACTACCTTACTTTGAATGCTGAGCAACTGAACCTTCTTGACTAACTTCCCATACGGGACCTTGTCAAATATCCATGTAGACAATATCCACCATTCACTTCCCTGGTAACTTCCTCTTAAAATCTCTATAAGATTGGTTGAATATGATCTACCATGCAGGAAGCCATGCTGACAATCCTTAAGCAGTCCTTGTCTAGCCAAATACTTGTATATCCAGTCTCTTAGAATACCTTCCAATAACTTCCCCACGACTGATGTCAGACTCATTGGTTTTTGTTTTGAGACTATTTTAAACAGCAGAACACCATTGGCTATCCTCCAATCTTCTGGAAACTGCCCTGTTACTAAGGATGATTTAAATATCTCCGCCAGCATCCCAGCAATTTCTATACTTGCCTCCCGTAGTGACCAAGGGAACACCTTGTCAGGCCCAGGGGATTTATCCAACCTGTTTTGTCTCAGGATAGCAAATTCCTCCTCTATTGTAATCTCTACAGGATCCATGAAGTTGATGCTGCTTTGCCTCACTGCTCTTGACTGTGTCCAGCTTCTGAGTAAATACAGATGCAAAATATTTATTTAAGATCTCCTCCATATGTTTTGGCTCCACACATGGATTATTCTCTTGATTCCTTTCTAAAGTGTTCTCTTGTGTTTCTTAAACTCCATAAGCACCTCATTTGTTTCTCCTGCGTAGACCTGTAATGCACCTCCTTTTTATCTCTTAACCAGGGCCTCAATATCTCTTGAAAACCAACATTGTCTGCAATTGTTATCTTTACCTTTTATCCTGCAGGCACATACAAGCTTTGTACTCTCAAAATTTTGATTTTGAAGGCCTCCCACTAACCAAGTACACATTTGGCAGAAAACAGCCTATTCCAATCCACACTTGCCTGATCATTTCTGATACCATCAAAATTGGCCTTTCTCCAATTTAGAATCTCAATCCACAGACCAGACCAATCTTTTTGCATATTTACTTTGAAACTAATGGCATTGTGGTTTCTAGATGCAAAGTATTCTGGTACACAAACTTTTGTCACCTGCCCTGCCTCATTCCCTCATATCAGATCCAGTATTACCTACTCTGTCATGGGACTTCTATGTGCTGATGAAGGAAACTTCCCTGAATGCATTTGATAAACTCTATCCCATGTAGTTCTTTTACAGTATGGGATTCCCAGTTAATATATTGAAAGTTAAAATTACCTACTACAACAACCTTATGTTTCTTGCGACAATGTGCGATCTTTTTACAGATTTGTTTCTTTAGATCCCAATGACAGCTGGGTTGTCTGTAATATAGTCTCATTAACGTGGTCAGACCTCTCTTACTTCTCATTTCCACCCATAATGCCTCACTAGACGAGTTCTCCAATCTGTCCTGACAGAGCACTGCCGTGACATTTTCCATGAATATTAACGCCACCCCTTCTCCTTTATTGCCTCCTGCTGTCATGTCTAAAACAATGGAACCCCAGAGTACTGAGTTGTCAGTCCTGCCCCACCTACATCCAAGTCTCACTAATGACTACAATGTCATAATTCCAGGTATTGATCCATGCCTTGATCTCATCCACCTTTCCTATGTTAATTGCATTGAAATATATGTAGCTCAGGGCACCAGTTGCACCAAGCTGAACCTTTTGATTCCTGATTTTGAGGTCTTACCAACGTCTGTCTCCACAACCTCTCCACTAACTGTTCTGGCATTCTGGTTCCCATCCCCATGAAACTTCAGTTTAAACCCCACCATGCAGCATTAGCAAACCTTCCTGTTAGGATATTAGTCTTCCTCCAGTTTCTGTGCAAACCATCCGTTCTGTACAGGTCCCACCTTCCATGGAGGAGAGCCCAATGATACAAACATTTTAAGCCCTTCCTCCTACACTAACTCCTTACCACATGTTAAACTGTATAATCTTCCTGGTTCTGGCTTCATTAGCATGAGGCATGGGTAGCAATCCTGAGATCACAGTCCTGGAGGTCCTCCCTAACTTAGCACCTAACTCTCTGAATTCACTATGCAGAACGTCATCACTCATCACCCCAGTGTCATAGGTACCTCCATGGACCACAACCTGTGTTTCTTTACCTTCCCATTTGAAAATGCTGAAGACTCGGTCCCAGATCCTGGCATCCAGGAGACAACGTACCATCTGGAAATCTTGTTCTTGCCCAAAGAATCTCCTTTCTGTTCCCTACCTAATAAATCCCCTATCACCACTGTGTGCCTTTTCTTTCTCCCTCTTCCCACTTCCCACTTCCCTTCTGAGTCACAGAGCCATCTCAGTGCCAGAGACCTGACTGCTGTGGCTTTTCTCTGCTAGGTCATTCCTTCCCAACAATATCCAGTGTGATATACCTGTTGTTGTGGGGATGATCACAGGAGTACTCTGCACTGGCTCCTTAACCCCTTTCCCACTTCCTGACAGTCACACGGTTTCCTATGTCCTTCACCATGGGTGTAACTACTTCTCTATATGTCCTTTCTATCAGCCCTGAGCTGTTTCACTTTTGGAGATAAAATGAAAGGGGCCAATACACTGTTAGTGGCAAGACATTTAACAGTGTTGATGTACAGAGGAATCTTGCGGTCCAAATCCATAGCTCCCTGAAAGTGACTGCACGGTTGATAGGGTGGTAAGGAAGGCGTATGGCATGCTTGCCTTTATTAGTTTAGCCGTGTCATTGGGTTCAATAATTAGGAAGCTGCAGTGAAGGCCACAACCAAGCACATACACTCCCACTTCACCACTTTCTGCAAGGATCACTCCCGACACGACTCCCTTGTCCATTCATTCTTCCCCACCGATCTCCCTCCTGGCACTTACCCTTGCAAGCGGTACAAATGCTATATCTGGCCTACCTCTCCCTCACTACTATTCAGGGCCCCAAATAGTCCTTCTAGGTGAGGCGACACTTCACCTGAGAGTCTGTTGGGGTCAACTACTGTATCCAGTGCTTCTGGTGTGGCCTTCTGTATATTGGTGAGATCTGACGGAAAATGGGAGACTGCTTCACTGAGTACCATTCACCAGAAAAAGTAACATCTCCCAATGGCCATCCATCTGAATTCTACTTCTCAGTCCTATTCAGATATGTCAGTCTATGGCCTCCTTTACTGTTGCGATGATGCTACACTCAGATTGGAAGAGCAATACCTTGTATTCCATCTTGATAGTCTCCAATCTGATGATATGACTATAGATTTCCCAAACTTCCAGTAATGCACGCCCCCTTCACCATTCGTCATTCCCATTTCCCTCTCTCACCGTATATCCATACCTGTACATCACCCCTTCCCTCTCCCCCCATGACCTTGTGTCCTCTCCTATCAGATTCCCCCTTCTTCAGCCTTTTATCTCTTACACCAATTGACTTCCCAACTCTTTACCACTCCCCCTCCCTTGGTTTCACCTATCACCTCCTACCTTGTATTTCTTTTTCCCCTCCCCTTTCTTAATCTGACTTCTCATCTTGTTTCTCCAGTCCTGGAACGTCGACTGTTTACTCTTTTCCAATGATAGTGCTTGGCCTTCTGAGTTCTCCAGCATTTTGTGTGTTGTTTAGAAGTAGAGTCATTGGATATTATTTACTTCGATTTTCTGAAGGCCTTTGACAAGGTGTCACACATGAGATTGCTTAATAAGATAAGAGCCTATGGTATTACAGGAGAGTTACTAGCATGCATCGAAGATTGGCTTGTTAGCAGGAGGCAAAGAGTGGGAATAAAGCTGGCCTTTTATGTTTGGCTGCCAGTGACTATCAGGGTTACGGATTATACGAAGATGGGTGGAGGGCAGGTAGTGTTGAGGAAGCAGGGAGGCTCCAGAAGAATGTAGACAGATTGGGTGAATGAGCAAAGAAGTGGCTGATGGAATATAGTGCTGGAAAGTGTATGATCATGCACTTTGGTAGAAGGAATAAAGGTGTAGACTATTTTCTAAATGGTGTGAAAATTCAAAAGTCAGATGCAAAGGAACTTGTGACTCCTCATGCTGGCTTCCCTTGTTGATTGCACATTGAATCGGTGATATGGAAGTTTCTTGATTCATCAAGGTGTCAAAGGTTATGGAAAGAAGGCAGGAGAATGGGGTTGAGAGAAATAATAAATCAGCCATGATGGAATGGTGGAGCAGACTAGATAGGCCAAATGGCCTAATTCTACTCCTATGTTTTATGGTTATATGGTTATTACAGTCCTATACCAGTAATGGGGCACTCTGAGCCTTGATTGTGCTGATTTGTATATTTTCCAGAATATAGATACCATAACACACTTATTTCATATTATTTCCATGTTACAAAATTGTATTATTATTCTGTGAACTACTGAGTTAAAAAAAATCAGGAAGATGAACCCCAGTGAATATAAGAGTGTGAAGTAGTACCTGGAAAATTTCAGCTTTAATGTTTTAGCTTGCCAAGCCACACAAATGGCCTCCTCTCTGGAACCAAGATTCCATCCACATGATCTTTAGAGTCAGATGCCAAGCCTTTGGGTTTCTACAAAATCAGATGTTTGATTATGGAGTTTTACTGTAACTTCCGGAGGTGGTTTTGCCATTCTCCATCACTTCCAACAGCTTTTAGAAGCAATTATAGTCATGTAAAATAATATATTTTCTTTCACTTATAAGTACATTTTCCAATTTACAACAATCAAAATCAAAATGTATTTTTTGATTTTGAAAGTACAGTTCAAATTGAAGATTTATGGTACAATATGTGGCCTTTTTGACCATTATGAAAATGCCAACCAATCCGTGCCCCTAGTTTTATGTAGGCTTTGGCTCTTCAAATAGTCAAGTACTTATTAAATGTGGTATGGTTTCTGCCTCTTCTCCTTTTTCAGGCAATGAGTCCTAACCTCCTATTACTCATTAAGTAAATAAAGGTTTCTTCATTATCCTTCTATCCTTTTTTAAGAAATTATTTTAATCTGTTTCCCTCTGCTAGTTATTTACCCTCCATTAAGGAAAGTGAATCATTCCTGTTCACATGCATCAGGGCCTCTGAAAATTTGATACACTTCAATCAGTTGTTCCCTCAATATCTGTAGTTCAAAGATAACACTATTATCTAGCCAGTCTCTTCATAATTATAATTCTCCAGCCCTACCAACAAGATGGTAGTCCAAGTAAATACATGTAGATGGATTGGGGAGAGAGATACCCTGTACCGAAATTTGCTCTTTAGCCCACCATATCCTTGCCAACCATTAAGCCCCCATTATTGCACAAATTCACCCTAATCAACTTAATTATCTCCACTCACCCAGCACTTTCTCCTGCCATAATCATTCACTCACACACTGGGGCGAATTAAATTTCCAGTCACCTTGTCTTTAGATGTGGGAATAAACCAGAGTAGCTGGAGGGAATGCATATGGTCCAAGAGAAAAATGTGCAATATCCAGGTCAGGATTGAACTTAGTTCAATGGAGTTCTGAGGCAACACTTCTACTATTTGTGCAACTGTGCTGTTATGTGACATGTTGCAGGAAGATATGGCTGTCATGATGAAACCTAGGTATACCCAAATTGGAAACCCTATTTGCATCGTCTGTAGAAGTGCAGGAGGAATACTCATGGTAACTTTGAGAACTTGCATAGCTTATCATGTAGTCAGTAAAATAGCCTACAAGTAACTGAGGATCTGTCCTGAGACTGGCACATAAATGCCACTACAAAGAAGTGTGACAGCATCTTTACTTTCTTAGATATTTGCAGAGATTTGGCATGTGATCTAAAACTTTAACAAACTTCTGTAGTTGCACAGTGGAGAGTATCCTGACTGGTTGCATCATGACCACTATGGAAACACCAATGCCCAAGCACTAAAAAGTCTATAAAAAAGTGGTGGATGCAACCTAGTCCATCAAAGGTAAAATCTTCTCCACCAGTAAGTATATCTGTAAGGAGCACTGCCACAAGAAAGTAGCATCCATCAGCAAAGATCTCCACCATGCATGCCATGCTCTCTTCTCACCTCTGCCATCAGGAAGGAGGTATAGGAGCCTTGGATCCTACACCACCAGGTTCAAGAACAGTTTTTCTTCTTCAGCCATCTGGCTCCTGAACCAGTGTTGATAACTTCACTCAAATCAACCAAAGGACTCCCTTTCAAGGACTCTACAGCTCATATCCTCAGTGTTGTTTATTTATTTACTTTTTTGTTATTTACACAGTTTGCCTTTTGCAAATTGGCTGCTTGTCAGTCTTAGTTGGTAGTTTTTCATTGATCTTACTGTATTTTGTTGTTGTACTGTGAATGCCTGCAAGAAAATGAATCTCAAGGTAATAAATGGTGACATATATGTACTTTGATAATAAATTTAATATGAACTTTGAGTAATTGTTGTTTTCGGTCAAGAACCTTTGGATTGAATGATTGAGGGGTGATCGATAGTATAAAGAGCTGAGGGGAAGAGGTCGAGCAAGGACTGGGAGGCAGTATGTAGATTCAGCTGAGGGGTAATAAGTAGATGGAGGAAGGTACAATGAAAATAGCAACAAAGGCTGGGAGGTGATAGTGAAGGCAACAAAGTACTGTAGGTGATAGAATCGGATGGGAAAGAGAGCATGGAATCAAATAAAGGAAGTTGTTGTCATGGTGGCTATCCCTCGAAGTTGATGATGATGGTTTTTGTTCAGTTGATCAAGATGTGGCCTACAGAGCGAAGATGTTTGTGCGTGTATTTGTTTAATGTGTACTCGATGTTGCACTCCAAGAAGCACACGATACTTTATAAATCAACCAACTGATTCCAATGGCATGGAAACCATGACGATTAGTGCTGAAGGATTTGTTGCAGCCTTCGTCCGCCTTCACAGCCGTTGAGTTTAAAGTAACTTCTTCCACCTGTTCCACTTTTGAGATCTTGGTTGGATTGTTCTTTGTCAGGGATCTCACCCTCAACCTTTCCACCATGGGTGAACCTACCAGGAGCATAGGTCCAGACAGCATTGCTCTCGGAATCTCAGGACCACGCAAGCTTCTCCACCACGACAAGGTGACAATCCACGGAGAAAGGAAGTGGAGTAAGAGAAGAGATCCTAGTGGGATGAGTGCATAGTGATAGACAGATTGAGTAAGTAAAAGGAGGAGAATGAAACAATGGAGTTGGGGTGTGAGGTGTAGCAAGCACTGAGAAGATCAGTAGGAGAGAGAGAAAAGGATCGGGGGAGCAGGTTAACTAAAATGAAAGAAAACAACGTACATGCCGTTGAATTGTGGGCTGTGGAATATAAGGTGGTGTTCCTCAAGTTTACATTTAGCACACTCCAGCGGTAGAAGTGTCCCAAGAACAGACAGGTTGGTGTAGGAATAGGAGGGGAATTAAAATGGCTAGCAATCAGGTGTTGCAGATAGTCATGACGAGCATGGCACAAGTGTGCTTTACAGCCTGATTCAGATACAGGTGTTCCCAGTTTTTCGAATGTTCGCTTTACGACAACTTGCTGTTACGAAAGACCTACATCACTACCCGTTTTCGCTAATCAAAGAGGATTTTCGCTTTTACGAAAAAATGTCGCCCACTTTTTATGTGTGTTTACCTGGAGAAAGACTACAATGACCATAAAACCTTGTGCAGACAGTTGTTTGTGCATGCGTGTGCATGCCAATTTTTTTTTCTCCAAATCGATTTTGGCTCGCTGTCTTCCTGATTTTGATAAGTGAAACTACACTGTACATACAATATTTCTACTTTATATAGGGTGTACATTTATCATATTATTCCTGCTTTTACTATATGTTAGTGTTATATTAGGTTTTATGTGTTATTTGGTTTGATTTGGTAGGTTATTTTTTTGGGTCTGGGAAATTTCAAAAAATTTTCCCATATAAATTAATGGTAATTGCTTCTTCGCTTTACGTCATTTCGGTTTTCAAACACGTTCATAAGAACACTCTACATTTGGATTGCGGGGGAAACCTGTGAATGTTTTCTCATTTCTATATACATTATATGGTTGTTATTTTATATATATATATATAGTTAAATGATAAGAAGATTGACTTGAAGTATTGGGTAAAGCAGACACTTGAATCATGGAGTGCTACAACACAGAAACATACCCTTTGGCCCATCTAGTCCATGCCAAAATGTTGGTCTGTGTAGTTCCATTGACCAACACCTGGACTATAGCCGCTCCTACGCCCCTCATCCATGTACTTATTTGATCTTCGCTTAAATATTGCAATTGAACCTGAATCCACCACTTCCCTGGCAGCTTGTTCCACACTTTCACCACCAGATCATTTTGTTTACCATATGCCTCAGTCTTGATCTTACCTGCAAATTTGCTGATCCGGTTTACCACATTACCATCCAAATCATTAATATAGATGATGATCAACAATGAACCCTGTACAGATCCATGCAGCACCCCACCAGTTAGAACACTCTAGTCAGAGAAGCAGCCATCTGCTACCTATCTCTGGCATCTCCCACTAAGGCTCTGTAGTGACAAAGCCAATGTTGAATCCAATTTACTATTTCATCTTAAGTGCTAAGCAGTGGAACCTTCAGAGCCAACCTCCTATACTTTGTCAAAGGTACTAAAGTTTGTTTGTGCTTAGTTTCACCAGTCGATAAGACTATGTTGAGAGTACAAAATGCAATAATGAAGATGGAGGAGATGCCTTTGAATATCTTTCTGCCTTACCTGAAAGGGCTGTTTAGGATCCTGAATGGTAGTGAAGGAAATGATGTAAGAACAGTTGTTACACTTCTGACAGCTGCAGGAGGAAGTATCTGGGAAAGGAGGAAGAATGGTGAAATGGAATGTACAAATCAGGGAGTCAAAGAATGTAGTCCTTAGGTGTGGAATTGGGAGAGACACATAGAATTGTCTGTCATTAATCTGTCTGACATGTCTACCCTCTATCTTTCAGTACAGATGACGAGTCTTGACTCAAATCTTCCTCAAATCTTCCTCAAATCTTCCTCAAATCTTCCTCCACAGCTGCTGCTTGACTTGTTGACTTCTTCCAGCTGTTTATTGTTTGCTCCCAAATCCAGCATCTGCAGTCTCTTGTACCTCTAAAGAAAATTCAAATTATATTTAAATATCCTATTCTATTACTTACATTAATAATATTCACTTAACTCACTGCTGCAGTCAAAGGTTTCCACCTGCTTCTGAAGGGCGATATTCGTACCAGTGCCTAAGAGCAGAGTGAGCTGCCTCAATGACCATTGTCCAATGGCATTCGCACCTACTGTGATGAAATACTTTGAGAGGTTGATCATGGCAATTATCAGCTCCTCCCTAAGCAAAGACCTGGAACCATTGCAATTTTCTTATCACCACAATAGGTCTACAGTGGATGCAATGTCACTGGCTTTTCACTCGGCCTTAGATCACCTAGACAATAGTAATACCTATGTCAGGCTTCTGTTTATTAACTGCAGTTTAGTGTTCAATGCAATTATACCTTCAGTTCTAATCAAGAAACTTCAAAACCTGGGCCTCATTACCTTGCTCTGCAACTAGATCTTTGACTTCCTCACCGGAAGACTACAGTCCTTGCTGACAATCAACACTAGCATACCTCAAGGATATATGCTTAGCCCACTGCTCTACTCTCTCTACACCCATGATTGTGTGGCTGGGCACAACTCAAACGGCATCTATAAATTTGCTGTGGACACAACTATTAATGGCAGAACTCAATAAGCTGAAGAGGCATACAGGAGCGAGATAG
Organism: Hypanus sabinus; assembly: GCF_030144855.1. Lineage (NCBI taxonomy): Eukaryota > Metazoa > Chordata > Chondrichthyes > Myliobatiformes > Dasyatidae > Hypanus > Hypanus sabinus. The sequence continues at coordinate 54,756,085 of NC_082717.1, read as the reverse complement.
ATTAACTTATTGAGTGGTGTCACAGCAAAAGCCTTGCATTCAACATAAGTCAGACCAAGGAATCGATTATGGGCTTGGAAGGGGAAATGAGGGAACATGCAACATACCCAATGGAGGGATCAACAATGGAAAGAGTGAGCAGTTTGAAGTTCCTGAGTGTCAATGTCTCTGAGGATCTATCATGGTCCCCATGTATTGATGCGATTACAAAGAAAGGATGATAGCAGCTATATTTCATTAGCAGTTTGAGGAGAATTGGTATGTCACCAAGGATGCTCACATGTTTTTGCTGACGTACTATGGAGAGCATGCTGCAGGAGCCTGAAGACACACACTCAATATTTCCAGAATAGCTTCTTCCCTTCCACCATCAAATTTCCAAATGGACAATGTACCTACGAACACTACTGAGGTATTTCCTCTCCTTTTGCATTACTTATTTAATTTCCTTGTTTTATATACACTTACTGTAATGTATAGTTTTTTTTTATTATGTACTACTTACCCAAAACAACAAATTTCATAATATTCGGTGACATTAATTCTGATTCTGATTGATTGTACTTGTTCTCAAAACTATTGCCATGGATCTAGGCTTTTCCTATTCTCTGCTTCAAGTATTTATTGTATTATTCTATAAAAGATTAGTTTCTTTAGTGGAAAGAATTTTCACCGACCTACAGTGCTTTGAAAAAGTATTTAGCCCCTACAAATATTTTCACATTTTACTTTCATTTTCTAAATTTAAAATACAGTATATTGAAGTGCTGTTTTAAGCTAATCTACTAAAGATGATGCATAACGTTAAATCAAAAGAAAAATGCCAAAACCTGTTAACAATTTACAAAATATTTTAGAACTCACAATTACAAGGCTGAATAAGTATTCATCCCCTTAGTAATTACTATGTAAACTTTCCTCAGGTGCAATACTGTATAATACCTTACCAACTCACCCATTTCGTTGATGTAGAAAATTGGAGGATTATCTGAATAAATACTTGCCCTCTCTCCATAAGGTACAACAGTATGGCAGATTTTCAACAGATCAAACCAAAATTAAGACAAATGGGCATTCATCACAATTCAGGAAAATGATAATAGAGAAATGCAAGTATGGGGATGAGTACAAGACCATCTCAAAGGCCCTTGAACATAATTTGCAGTTCAGTGAAGTCCATTGTGGAAAAAGTAGAAAAAATATGAAAACACAGCCACACTGTCTAGTTCAGTCTGCCCATCTGAACTTAGTTGGCAGAGAAGAATGGCATTTGTAAGAGAGGCTACTGTGATGCCAACAGTCACTCTTGAGTTGGAGAAGTCAGTGGCTGTAACTGAAGCTCAACTTCATGACTCCACAATCTTTAAGGCCTTGCACAAAAAGGTTATTTTTGGAAGCGTGGCAGGAAAGAAGCTCTGGCTAAAAAATAAAAACATAACCTTGTCCAAAAATACTTTGCAAGGTGTTACTTAGAAGACGTTATAAAACTGTGGAAGTAGATCTTGTGGTCAGATGAGACTGAAGTATAACTTTTTGGCCTTAACGTTAAGTATTAATACTTAACATTAAGTATCAAGTATTAATCTAATACTGCGCATCAGCCAGGTAATACCATCCTATTTGTAAAGTATGGTGGAGGTAGTAGCATGTTTTGGGAATGCTTTTCAGCAGCAGGGACTGGAAATTTGATCAGGATAGATGGGAGGCTGAATACTGCTAAATACAGAGAGATCTCGGATAAAAAACTGCTAGCTTAAACTGGGGTGGAGTTTGGATTTTCAGCAGGACAAATGACCCAAGGCACACTGCCAGAACATCCATGGACAGGTTTTAGATGAAGATAATTGATGTCCTTGAGTAGCCCAGTCAGATTCCTGACCATAACATGATCAAACATCTCTGGCAAGACCTCAAGAGTGCTGTCCACCACCACTCCCCAACTAACTTGGCACAGGTTAAGCAATTTCGTGAGAAGGAATGGACAAATCATGCTCTATCACTTTGTGCATAGCTAATAGAGATTTACCTAAAAAGACTATTCACTGTAATAGCTGCAAGAGGTGATTCAACTAAGCAAAGGGAGATGAATACTTTTATACTGCTGATATTTAAGGTTTTGGATTTTTAGTTTTTCATCCTTTATAATTAATTTTCCGTGTTTTTTTTTTGCCTCCATTGAGGAAAAATGGAGCATGTGATAGACAAATAAAATTTCTTAGTTAAATTGATCAACGATACAGTGAGGGAGTATTCAGGCAATCCTCCAATTTTCTATGTCAACAAATTCGGTGAGTTGGTAAGGTTATATATAGAGTATTATAGCTGAGGAATGTTAGCACAGTAATTACAAAGGGGACGAATGCTTTTTTTCAGCCTCACAATTTTGGTTTTTAATTTTTAGTAAATTGTTGACAGGCTTTGGAATTTTTCTTTTGATTTGACATGATGCACAATATTTTGTAGATTAGCTCAAAAAATCCTTTAATATATTAAATTTAGAAAATGAGACAGTAAAATGTGAAAATAGTTGTAGTGGCTGAATACCTTTTCATGGCACTGTAATGTAGTGCTAAATAAACAAATGCTAGAACTGGTGAGAGGGCAATGCACTATTTGTATCTACAGTATTTATCTTTCCGCACAACAACAGTGAAATTGAACCATAAATTCTGATTATTTCACACACTTGTACTGTACAGATATTAAGGGAGCTAGGGCTTTACTCTTTGGAGAGAAGGAGGATGAGAGGAGACATGATAGAGGTGTACAAGATATTAAGAGGAATAGATAGAGTGGATAGCCAGCGCCTCTTCCCCAGAGCACCACTGCTCAGTACAAGAGGACATGGCTTTAAGGTAAGAGGAGGGAAGTTCAAGGGGGATATTAGAGGAAGGTTTTTCACTCTGTGTTGATGCGTGGAATGCATTGCCTGAGTCAGTGGTGGAGGCAGATACATTAGTGAAATTTAAGAGACTACTAGACAGGTATATGGAGGAATTTAAGGTACGGGGGGAGGGGTTATATGGGAGGCAGGGTTTAAGGGTCGGCACAACATTGTGGGCTGAAGGGCCTGTACTGTGCTGTACTATTCTATGTTCTATGTATATATGATTCTCTTTTTATTGATCTTGGAAACCTAGCCTGAAGTAATCAAATTAGTAGACTGAAAGCTGTAATAACTTATTGTAGGCCTCCTCTTGGCTTTCCTGTCTTAAAGGTATCTTCCATTAAAAACTGATAACTTTCTATTAGCTTGTCAAACTGACAAACTTGCATATTGAAGGTTGGAAATTGAATGTGAATAGATTATTTGTTGATTCAATGATTCAAAGTATATTTATCACCAAAGTATGTATTCAGTGTACAACCCTGAAATTTGTCTTCCCCACAGACAGTCACGGAACAAAAAAGAACCATGGAACCAAACCATTAAAAAAACATTAAACCCTTCCCATGCAAAAAATTGTGCTAAAACCAAAAAAAAACAAGCAAAAATACAGAATATAAAACACAAAATCAAAAGGCTGATTTCAGTACAGTTCAGCTCAATGTTCATTATCTGCAGGCCAGTCCGATTCAAAAATCACCCAAAAGTAGAAACAACGAAAGAGTGACCAGAACTAGAACAGATCCTAAACCTGAATTAGAGTCCACATCTACATTCCACATCGATTGAACCTTGCTCCTACACCATTGATCAACAGCATCAAGGGAAAGAAATCACTCCCTAGAAAACACCTAGAGAAAACACCTCGAAATCACTCGAGTACCAGGACCTTCCTTTGGGAGCAGAGAGCAAGAGACCCCCTAACTGTTACTGAAATTTCCTATTTTCTTAATGGAGAAATTTTACTCATTAACAGTTATTTGCCATTGAACAATTAATTCTGTAATATGGACCATTAGTGTGTCATTATAAATTCATAATGATTAATAAATAATATCTATGTACAGAGCTTAATATAAATCAGGACATGTTGGAATATGGTTATGTTTAAGAGCCATGATGGATTTTCAAGTCAAGTTATGAAATCCTTTAACATGAGGTAGCAGGCTGGTTACTTGTGAGCATATCAAGTAAAAATATAAAGAAACTTGTTTGAACTATGTACTTAAATTTGAGTATTAAAGCATACAACCATACAGCACAGGAACAGGCCCTCAGCCTAGAATGTTGTGCTGAGCCAAATAAATCAGTAATCAAATGGCCTATCTCTTCTGCCTACACAATGTCTGTATTCTTCAATTTTCTTCACATTCGTATGCCTATCTAAACATTTCTTAAAAGTCTGTATCTGCCTCTGCCACCACCCCTGGCAGCACATTCCAGGCACCCACGACTCTATGTTTTTAAAAAAATATTTTCCTCTCACCTTAAATGTATGCCCTCTGGTATTAAGACACCTCAGCCCTGCAAGAAAGATACTATCTGTCTACTCTATGGCTTTCCTAATGTTATTAACCCTATCAGATCTCCCTTCAGCCTCTACAACTGCAGAGAAAACTTTTGAGCAATCACCATTATAGCACATGTCCTCTAATCCAGGCAGCATTGGGTAAGATGGTGCCAATAAGTAGCAACTCTTTGCGTGTAGGTCCAGTGGGAATCATCAAATCAACCACAGCTGAAATCCATAGTCATAGCCGTAGCTACTTAAGTAAATAGTGTTTTAAGTCATTTAAAAAATGTATCGATACTCAGTATGGCGGGCTCAGGTCACAAATGCAGTTACCCTTTAAGAAAATAAAAGCACGTCATTCTACAAACGCAATTGAAATGATGAGACATCAGACCACCCACTTCCGACTATTCTGTTGCTGAACATACAGTGTTTGGAAAATAAAATTGAAGACCTCAGAGCAAGATCGCTGTATCAGAGGGACATTGGAGACTGCTATATATTTTGCTTCACAGAGATGTGGCGAGACGCACCTTTTCTGATTCAAATGCTACAGCCCCATGGCTTCACCATTCTCTGCAAAGACAGGTCAGCTCAGTCTTTTAAAGGTAGAGGAGGTGGAGTATGCCTTATGGTGCACTATCATGGTGGTTCTTTCTCAGTCCTACCCATCTGACTTGGAACACTTCGCCATCAAATGTCATTCTGTTTATCTGCTGAATGAGTTTTCTGCCATCATTCTGATTGCAGTGTGCTTTCCACCTTAGGCCAATGTCAGGCAAGCTCAGGAGATGCTGAAAATTGTCATCGGCAATCATGAAACAGCACACCCTGATGCCTTTTCTATCATTGCAGGGGATTGCAAAAGGCCAGCTTGAAGATGTCTCTGAACAACTACCATGAACATAGCACCTGTATAACTAGAGAGGCCAACACATTTGACCACTGTTATGCCACCATCTAGGGCATATTGTGCCATCCCACGCCTGCACTTTGGAAAGTCCAATCACCTGGCTGTACGTCTACTCCCAGCATATAGGCAAGAGTCTAAAGACTGCAGCACCAGTGGTGAGGACCAAGAAGGTATGGTCAAGGGAGGCAGAGGGGTGTTTGTAGGACTGCTTTGAATCATAGCACTGGGCATTATTTATGGATTCATCTTCTGATCTGAATGATTATGCCACAATTGTCACTGACTTCATCAAGACCAGTGTGGAAGAATGCATGCCTTCGAAAACGTGCAAGGTATACCCAAACCAAAATCCATGGATGAATGAGGAAATTTATAACTGAGGCATTCAAGAGCGGTGGTCCAGATATATCCTACAGAAGGCTCTATTAAGTGTGAGAAAAAACAATTCCGTTTAAGGTTAGAGATAGAATCGTATTCGCATCAGCTCTAGCAGGGTTTGTAGCCATTGCTTCTTAGAAAGTGAAACTTAACATCATGGATGGCTATGATGTTTCATTCCCAGATGAGCTCAATGCCTTTTATGCATGCTTTTAAAGGGAGAATAAAACTATACCTGTGCGAATCCCAATTGTCAGGAGTGTTTAAAGACGTCATTCTCTCACTGCTGCAGTACAAGGTTCCACCTGCTTCAAAAGGACTACAATCATATCTGTGCCCAAAAAGAGAAAGGTGAGCTACCTCGATGACTATTACCTGGTGGCACATGCATCTACTGTGATCAACCTACAATCTGCTCCTTCCTAAGCAAGAACCTGGATCTGCTGCATTTTGTCTATGTCCATGGAAGGTCTACAGTGGATGCAATCGCACTGGCTCTCCAATCATCCTTGGATCACCTAGACAATAGTAATACTTACCACAGGCTGCTGTTTGTTGATTATAGCTCAGTGTTCAACACAATCATAACTTCTGTTTTAACCAACAAATTCCAAAGTCTAGGCCTCTCTGCTTCCCTCTGCAACTGAAGCCTTGACTTCCTAACTGGGAGACCACAGTCTGTGCAGATCAGAAATAACATCTCCTTCTTACTGACTACCAACATTGGCGCACCTCAAGGATACGCGCTTCGCCTGCTGCTCGTTTCTCTCTATGACCATGACTGTGTGGCTAGGGACAGCTCAAACGCCATCTATAACTTTGCTGATACTGCAATCAAGCAAGGGGTGCAGGAGCCTGAGAGAGACACTCAATGTTTCAGGAACAGCTTCTTCCCCTTCACCATCAGATTTCTGAATGGACAATGAATCCATGAACACTATTTCACTCTTTTTTCCTCTCTTTTTGCATTAGTTATTTAATTTTTTATATATACACCCTATCCTCGTTATATGCAGGGTATACGATCCTTGCAGTTGACGCATAATGTGAATAATTATTTAAATGGAGAAAATAGGGATGCATCCTTGAGGGCTTCCTAAGTATGTTTTATCTGTAATTTACTCACATTTTCATACCAGTACAACACAAAAGCAGTACCACAAGGCAACATTCGTATTATATTTAATCAATTTAAGGTAATATTCAATGTAATAATCATAAAAGTTAACATACTAGGGTGTACAGTACTCACTAACAGTGGCAGATGTGTTCGCTCAGGGAGATGAGTGGCTGCTGTGATGTCGGGTAGCTTTACATGGATAAGGTGGACATCAAGCACAGCAAGGGGTGAAGGAAGACTCCCAGAATGGCAGCATGAGATGACACTGGTTTGAAGAAAGTGGTGTGGGTTGTTTCCTTGGCAGCAGTATGTTTTTCAGCATAAATTTGCTTGTAGAGAAGCAGGGAACGACTGAAATGCTGACTCCATTCTAAACTTGGGTCCATGTCCATCGCCATTGTGCCAAGTGTCCCGACTTCCACCATTCCTTCACCATTGGTAAACTCCCAAGATTTTCAAATGCAGCTTGCAGCATCTGAGAGATAGTTCACCATAAAAAAAAAACGCCTTAAATGTGGATCACACCTTGGTCGAGTGGTTGAATCAATGATGTGTTAGGTGGCAGGAAACACACTGTTATATTAAGTGTTTAGGATGGGCTGGCGCATTGTCAAGCAACAAAAGAACTTTAAAGGCAAGATTCTGTTCCCGGCAGTAGCATCCCAGAGCTGTGTTACCTTTACTTGATGCCACACTGTTTATAATTTCCAACTTTTTTTCAAGTGTTAAAGTGGTTCTCTGCTGCTCGGCTGATGGCCCAGGACATGACATTGGACACTTAGGAGGCATAGTTAAATATTTCAAGCACAAAATCACTGCACCGTAGGTAAAACCAACAAAAGTTTAAGACCGCAAGATCACACATCCACACCTTGCCAAAACCAATGCGAGACTGGCAGGAGCAACACTGTGAGGTGCGAGCACCTGACTTGTATTGGTGGGAAAGCGGTGCTCCTCGCATAAATAAGTTTTGGACGCATATAAGGAGACGCTGGTAGAAATAGGTTCCTCACATAACTGAATCTGCAGTTTGAAGATGCATATAACGAGGATAGGGTGTACATTATACTTATTGTAATTTATAGTCTTTTTATGATTATGTATTGCAATGTACTATTGCTGGAAAACAATACATTTCTCAACATATGCCAGTGATATTAAACGTAATTCAGATTCAGTAAACCTCTTCTGCACCCTCTCCAAAGCTTCAACATCCTTCCTTTAATGGGACAACTAGAACTGTATGCAATATTCCATATGCAACTTCAGTTGAGTTTTATAAAGCTGCAACATAACTTCCTGACTTTCGAATTCAATGCCTAAACTAATAAAGGCAAGCATGCCATACACTTTCTTAACCACCCTTGCCACTTTCAGGGAACTTCAGCTCAGCATCATAAAATTATTGATAAAAGCATGTATGTAACATTTCAACATTAATGCAATTAACATACTGATGTAAGGAAAACAGCAATTAAGGAGACTAAGGTGACTTCTGTGTTTTTTATAGAGTCAAACAATAAGTACTTAACAGTGTACTGTCTCTGTACATTTGTCCTACCAAAACACTTCACATTTGAAGAGCAAACACGAAGAAATCTGCGGATGCTGGAAATTCAAACAACACACACAAAATGCTGGTGGAACACAGCAGGTCAGGCAGCATCTATAGGGAGAAGCACTGTCGACGTTTCAGGCCGAGACCCTTCGTCAGGACAAATGGAAAGAAAAGATACTAAGAGATTTGAAAGTAGGAGGGGAGGGGGGGAAATGTGAAATGATAGGAGAAGACCAGAGGGGATGGGATGAAGCTAAGAGCTGGAAAGATGATTGGCAAAAGTGATACAGAGCTGTAGAAGGGAGAGGATCATGGGACTGGAGGCCTAGGGAGAAAGAAAGGGGGAGGGGAGCACCAGAGGGAGATGCAGAACAGGTAAAGTGATGGGCAGAGAGAGAGAAAAAAATGAACAACTAAATATGTCAGGGATGGGGTAAGAAGGGGAGGAGGGGCATTAACGGAAGTTAGAGAAGTCAATGTTCATGCTATCAGGTTGGAGGTTACCCAGCCGGTATATAAGGTGGTGTTCCTCCAACCTGAGTGTGGCTTCATCTTGACAGTAGAGGAGGCCATGGGTAGACATATCAGAATGGGAATGGGACATGGAATTAAAATGTGTGGCCACTGGGAGATCCTGCTTTCTCTGGCAGACAGAGCGTATGTGTTCAGCGAAATGGTCTTCCAGTCTGTGTCAGGTCTCACCAATATATAAAAGGCCACACCGGGAGCACCGGACGCAGTAGACCACACCAGCCGACTCACAGGTGAAGTGTTGCCTCACCTGGAAGGACTGTCTGAGGTCCTGAATGGTGGTGAAGGAGGAAGTGTAAGGGCAGGTGTAGCACTTGTTCCGTTTACAAGGATAGGTGCCAGGAGGGAGATCGGTGGGAAGGGATGGGGGGGCGGGGATGAGTGGACAAGGGAATCACGTAGGGAGTGATCCCTGCAGAAAGAGGGGGGGAGGGAAAGATGTGCTGGGTTGTGGGATCCCGTTGGAGGTGGTGGAATTTACAGAGAATTATACATTGGACCTGGAGGCTGGTGGGGTGGTAGGTGAGGACAAGAGGAACCCTATCCCGAGTGGGGTGGTGGGCGGATGGGGTGAAGGCAGATGTACGGGAAATGGGAGGGATGCATTTGAGAGCAGAGTTGATGGTGGAAGAAGGGAAGCCCCTTTGTTTAAAAAAGGAAGACATCTCCTTCGTCCTGGAATGAAAAGCCTCATCCTGAGAGCAGATGCGGTGGAGACGGAGGAATTGTGAGAAGGGGATAGCATTTTTGCCAGAGATGATGGGAAAAGGGATAGTACTTCACATTTGGCTGGGTTAACTCCATCTGCCATTTCTCCATCCATATCAGCAACTGATCGATCTTCTGCTGCATCTCAGTCTTCTACACTTTACAAAACACTACCAATCTTTGTATCATTTGCAAAATTATTAACAAACCCATCTAAATTTTCACCCAGGTCATTGAATAAACATCTCAAACAACAGAGATCCCAGTACAGAGCTCTGTGGAACACCAATAATCACAGACCTCTGGGAACAAGTCATTTTGACTACTACCCTTTGTCTTCTATAGGCAAGCCAGTTCTGAATCCAAATGGGCAATTCATCATTGATCCCATTCATATAAATCTTCTGGATGAGAACCTGCATGGATTAATGGACACTTTAAATGCCCCTCCCTTTTGTGCTGTCGGTTGTTTTTCCCATTTGTATGTCATTTAATTGTTTCATCAAAGCACAACAATCCTTACACTTATACAATTTTAAAGTGAACATGTATTTTCAGTTACAGTCACATTTCTAGACAGACTATTATGTTTGAAAATTGCTTTTAAATTTGAGGTTATAATTTCTTTAGGCAGAAAAATGGCAAGCCCTGTCTGTTTCAAAGAAATTCATAAAGAGGTGCATAAAGTATTTTTTGCAATTTAATTAGAATGGTAATCTTTGTAGTTGTCTTCCATTTTGAGTGCTCCACTCAATGTTGAATACCTTTGTCACAATTTCTCAATAGATTTGTCTTTAATTGCTGCTTGGAATTATACGTTTGGAATATGGTGTATAGGAAAGATATCAATAAATTAGAGAGAGTGCAGAGACGATTTACTAGGATGTTACCAGGGTTTCAGCACTTAAGTTACAGAGAAAGGTTGAACAAGTTAGGTCTCTATTCATTGGAGCGTAGAAGGTTGAGGGGGGATTTGATTGAGATATTTAAAATTTTGAGAGGGATAGATAGAGTTGACATGAATAGGCTGTTTCCATTGAGAGTAGGGGAGATTCAAATGAGAGGACATGATTTGAGAGTTAGGGGGCAGAAGTTTAAGGGAAACACGAGGGGTATTTCTTTACTCAGAGAGTGATAGCTGTGTGGAATGAGCTTCCTGTAGAAGTAGTAGAGGCCAATTCAGTCGTGTCATTTAAGGTAAAATTGGATAGGTATATGGACAGGAAAGGAGTGGAGGGTTATGGGCTGAGTGCAGGTAGGTGGGACTAGGTGAGATTAAGAGTTCGGCACGGACTAGGAGGGCCGAGATGGCCTGTTTCCGTGCTGTGATTGTTATATGGTTATATGGAATATCAACTTGTTTTTAAACATTGGAGGAATAATGAAAAACATTACCTGAGATTCTTGAGTGTTGCTGTTATTGCATTTCAGTTTACTTTATGTATATATTGATTAACATCTATTGAAATCTACAGGAGACACTTCAGCAGCTAATTATGATGTCTCTTCCAAATGTTCTTGTCCTGGGCCGGACCCCTCTCTCAGGTGAGTTATCTAACTAAACGTTTGTGTAACAATGATTTTTCTTAATTGGTTCTTAAAATAGTAAGTTTTACTATTATAAGTTGTATATTGATGGCAGAATATAGTATTAATGGTAAGGCTCTTGGCAGTGTGGAGGATCAGAGGGATCTTGGGGTCCGAGTCCATAGGACGTTCAAAGTAGCTGCGCAGGTTGACTCTGTGGTTCAGAAGGTGTACGGTGTATTGGCCTTCATCAATCGTGGAATTGAATTTAGGAGCCGAGAGGTAATGTTGCAGCTATATAGGACCTTGGTCGGACCCCACTTGGAGTACTGTGCTCAGTTCTGGTCGCCTCACTTACAGGAAGGATGTGGAAGACATAGAAAGGTGCAGAGGAGATTTGCAAGTATGTTGCCTGGATTGGGGAGCATGCCTTATGAGAATAGGTTGAGTGAACTTGGCCTGTTCTCCTTGGAGCTAAGGAGCATGAGAGGTGACTTGATAGAGATGTACAAGATGATGAGAGGCATTGATCGTGTGGATAGTCAGAGGTTTTTTCCCAGGGCTGAAATGGTTGCCACAAGAGGATACAGGTTTAAGGTGCTGGAGTGTAGGTAAAGAGGAGATGTCAGAGGTAAGTTTTTTTACTCAGAGAGTGGTGAGTGCATGGAATGGGCTGCCAGCAATGGTGGTGGAGGTGAATACAATAGGGTCTTTTAAGAGGCTTTTAGATAGGTACATGGCGCTTAGTAAAATAGAGGGCTATAGGTAAGCCTAGTAATTTCTAAGGCAGGGACATGTTCGGCACAACTTTGTGGGCCAAAGAGCCTGTATTGTGCTGTAGTTTTTCTATGTTCTATTTTATGCTATTGGCAGCCAACATTTCACTATTAAATAGGAGCAATACATGCAATGTATGGTTATGAATTAGCATTATATTCATATTTACTCTGGCTGAACTAATAATACTCTTATTCTAGTTTAATATCCTTATTTATTTCCCCCATGAAGTGCAAATTCTGATGTGCTCTCAAGCTAGTTACAGATTTGCAGAGCATGACTGCAACCTTAGAGGATTTCTGTGGCATAAAGATAAGTCAGATTTATCAAATTTATTTCTGCATGAAAAGAGTTGAGGTATTTAAATCCCCAAGACCTGATGAGATCTGTTTATCTCACATCACTGAGAGAGACAGAAGAGTGATTGCAAGGGCCTTCATGAAGATCTTTGTGTCATTTATAGCTGCTGATGAGGTCCCAAAAGATTGAAGAATATCCGATGTTGTTTATTTGTTTAAGAACGGAACTGGAGATAACCCAGGGAATTAAAAACTGGTGAGCATCACATTAGGATTCTTAGGATACAATAGGAAATGATTCGTAGAGAAAACCATGGGCTAATTGCAATCAGTTGTATCTTAAAAACTTGGTTAAGTTTTTTGAGGTGGTGACAAAGGTGACTGATATAGGTTGGGAGGTGGAACTTGGCTATATGGGCTTTTAGTAAAATATTTAACAAGATCAGTCATTATAGGTTCATCCAGTAGATTGAGATGCATAGAATTCCTGGTGACTTGCTGGACTGGATTCAGAAATGACTTGCCCATAAGAAGATAGAGGATAATGGAGGAAAGGAGTTATTCTGGCTGGGGACTGTGATCAGTGGTGTTTCACAGGGATCAGTACAGGAATTGGTTATCAAGTTTGTAGACAGCACAATGAATAGTAGGAGTGCAGTCAGTGAGGAAGGTTACAGTGCTTGTAAAAAGTATTCATTCCCCCTGCCCCCAGAAGTTTTCATGTTGTTTTGTTTCACTACATTAAATCACAGTGGATTTAATTTGGCTTTTTTGACACTGATAAACAAAATAACTCTTTCGTGTCAAAATAAAAACATCTCTACAAAGTGATCTAAATTAATTACAAATATAAAGTACAAAATAATTGTATAAGAATTCACCCCCTTTGATATGACATACCAAATTATCACTGGTGCAGCCAGTTGGTTTTAGAAGTCACATAATTAGTTAAGTGATGATCACTCCATTTGACTGCATATGTGCAGTCAAGGTATTTCAATTTATTGTAGTAAGTCAATTTATTGCTGCTAAGTCAGTATCCTGGCAAAAACTACACCATGAAGACAAAAGAACACTCCAAGCAACTTCACGAAAAGGTTATTGAAAAGCACAAGTCACAAGAAGGTAACAAGAAAATTTCCAAGTTATTGACTGTACCATGGCAGAAGTCAATCATCAGGAAATGAAAACTGAGTGACCACTCAAGAAAGTGACTAGTGAGGGAGGCCACCAGGAGACCTATGACAACTCTGAAGGAATTACAAGCTTCGGTGGCTGAGATGGGAGAGACTGTGCATACAACAACTGTTGTCCAGGTGCTTCACCAGTCGCGGCTTTATGGAAGAGTGGCAAAGAGAAAGTTACTAGACAATAGACAATAGGTGCAGAAGTAGACCATTCGGCCCCTCGAGTCTGCACCGCCATTCTGAGATCATGGCTGATCATTCACTATCAATACCCAGTCCCTGCCTTGTCCCCATATCCCTTGATTCCCCTACCCATCAGATATCTATCTAGCTCCTTCTTGAAAGCATCCAGAGAATTGGCCTCCACCGTCTTCCGAGGTAGTGCATTCCACACCTGCACAACTAATGGGAAGAAAACACAAGAAATCTTGGCTAGAGTTTGCCAGAAAGTGAGAGACTCTGAAGTCAGCTGGAAGATGGTTCTATAGCCTGATGAAACCAAAAACTGAGCTTTTTGGCCATCAGACTAAATGCTATGGTTGCTATAAGCCAAACACTGCACATCATCAAAAACACACCATCCCTACAATGAAGCAAATTGGTGGCTGCATCATGCTGTGAGGATGCTTCACTGTAGCAGGCCTAGAAGGCTTGTGAAGGTAGAGGGTAAAATGAATGTAGCAAATTACGGGGAAACCCTGGAGGGAAACCTGATACAGTTTGCAAAAGATTTGTGACTTGGGAGAAGATTTGTTTTCCAACAAGACAATGACCCCAAGCATAAAGCCAAAGCTACACAGGAATAGTTTAAAAACAACAAAGTTGATGTTCTGGAGTGGCCAAGCCAGAGTCCAGACCTCAATGCAATTGCGAATTTGTAGTTGGCCTTGAAAAGGGCAGTTCTCTCATGATCCCCGTGCAATCTGACAGAGCTTGAGCAATTTTGTAAAGCAAAATGGGAAAAATTGCTGAGTCCAGATGTGCAAAGCTGATAGAGACATATCCACACAGACTCAAGGCTGTAATTGCTGGCAAAGGTGCATCTGCTAAATACTTGGTGAATAATTATGCAATCAATTTTTTTGTGTTTAATAATTATAATAAGTTTAGAGCAATTTGTACAAATTTGTTTTCACTGACAGGAAAGAGTCTTTTCTCTTGAACAGTGACAAAAAAAGCCCAATTAAATCCACTGTGTTTCAATGTTGTGAAACAATAAAACATGAAAACTTCCAAGGTATGTTGAATACTTTTTATAGGCACTGTATCAAATGAATTTTTACTGATATGGTCACTGAAATGGCAGAGTTTAATCCAAGCAAATATGAGGTGTTGAGGTTTGGGAGGTCAAATGTAATGGGAAAGTATACAGTTATTGGCAGGATCTTTAACAGCATTGATGTTCATAGCTCCCTGAAATTGGCAACATAGATAGTTAGAATGGTAAAGAAGGTGTATGATATGCTTGCATTCATCCATTGGGCATTGTGTATAAGAGTCAGGAAGTCAGTGTTACAGCTGTGTAAAACTTTTGCTTGGTTGCACTTCAACTATTTTGTGCAATGTTGCTTGCCTCACTACAGGAAGAATGTGAAGAGTTTGGAGATTGTGCGCTAGAGGGTATTAGCTATACAGAGAGGTTGAACAAACTTGGGTAGTTTTATTTGCAGTGTCAGATGCTGAGAGGAAGTCTAAAAGAAGCTTATAAAATTGAGAAGTACAGATAGGGTGACAGAATATTTTTTACCGGGTAAAAGTGTGAAATACGAAAGGGCATAGCTTGAAGATGATGGGGGCGGGTAAAGTTTTAAGGAAATATGCAGGGCAAGTTTTTTTACACAGTGATTTGTAGGTGCCTGGAACATGCAGTAGGGATGGAGGTGGAAGCAAATACAATAGTGGTGTTCAAGAGACATTTAGATAGCCACATGATTGTGCAGGGAATGGAGGGATACGGATCAAATGAATGCAGAAGGGATTACTTTAAATTTGGCATCATGTTTGGTATATACATGGTGAGCCAAACAGTCCATACCTGTGCTGCACCTTTCTATGTTGTATGTTAAAACTGTGGATAAGAAGTTTGTATCCTCAACATAACATTGTATAATGAATGTTTACACAGAAATGTTTTGCCAAATTCCAGCTAGTTTTTGGAATATGTAAATATTTTTTGAAAGTTATCATTTTTAAATACAAGTTCTTTATTGTTTTCTAAACATAGGATTTTATAGCTTTCTTTATAGTTTTCTGCCTATATTTTGTATAATAAGTCATTTTGAATGAGGTAAATCCTCAATTAATTCTTCTAAATCTCTGTGGCATTGTATTCCACAATTAGGAACGTGGTAGTTGGAGGAGGCAGTTCTTCTCAGGTGTGCTCCGCAGTTCAGTTAAATTATGACTTATCAATGTCTCATCTATAAATTTAGATTTATTTTCATTCCCTTAAGTAACACCACTCATTTATTGATACCGTCAGTATTCATTGCATTTTAAGAGAGTTCAGATTTTTAAGTAAACATGAGAAAATCTGCAGATGCTGGAAATTTAAGCAACACACACAAAATGCTGGTGGAACGCAGCAGGCCAGGCAGCATCTACAGGGAGAAGCACTGTTGACGTTTTGGGCCAAGACCCTTCATCATGACTAACTGAAAGGAAAAGTAGTAAGGGATAGGAGGTAGAAACAAGAAGTGCGGGGTGTGGGAACTGTGAGGTTGGTGGCAGTGGATGGGAGATCCCCAGAGCTGTTAAGGTTGGTGATGATATAGGAGACAGTGGCCTGGTGCTCCTTAGTGGGGTCATGATCAAGGGGTAAATAAGAGGAGATATCAGAGAGTTGTTGCTGTGCCTCAGCCAGGTAGAGGTCAGTATGCCAGACTATAACAGCTCCCCCCTTATCAGTGGGTTTTATAGTGAGGTTGGAATTGGAACACCGTGTGGTGAAGTCGAGACAGTTGATGTCCCGTTGGCAATTAGCAATAAAGAGATCCAGAGCAGGCAGAAGACCAGAGCGGGGTGTCCATGAAGAGGAGGAGGGTTGAAGATGGGAGAAGTAGTCATTGGTGGGGGTAGGAGAGTCCTTGCCAAAGAAGTAAGCTCGGAGACGGAGCCGGCGGAAGAACAGTTCAGCATCATGGTGTACACAGAACTTGCTGACAGTTGCAGACTTGCAGAAAGGGGGACAAAGGTGAGGCCCTTACTGAGGACAGAGCATTCTGCCTCAGAGAGTTGAAGGTCGGAGGGAATGGTAAAGACCTGGCATGGATGAGAGATGGGATCAGAGTGGGAAGGGAGGCTGGTGGTGTTGGTGGAGAGGGGAGGGTTGGGGTGAGAGGAAGATGGAGCCTCTGAGGGCCCAGGAGCTGACAATGGGATCTGAGGGAGAGGGGATTGCAGAGTGGTGGTGGGGGAAGGGGAGACGGGAGTCACAATCACAGCACGTGAAGACCCGGCCTGAAGTTCAAGGCTGGAGTTGCAGTGTGTGGTTCCACAATCGCTTTGAAGCTGTCCATAGTCGTTGGAACACGCGTTGATGGTGCTGGAGCCTTACTATCTTTCCTTTCAGTTAGTCTTGATGAAGGGTCGCAGCCCGAAACGTCGACAGTGCTTCTCCCTATAGATGCTGCCTGGCCTGCTGCGTTCCACCAGCATTTTGTGAGTGTTGCTCAGAGTTTTAATATCCTTCGTGAAATTATCCTCTATTCTGGTGAACCTACACTGAATCTTTATCAAGATCATCCATCCTACCAGAAGTGTGGTGCAGAAAATTGAACACAGTACAATTGTTTTAGTTGATCAAGGCTCCATACTTGTTAAACATTGCAGCTCACCTCCAATCTCACTATCATGAAGTGAAGGTCATTAGAGTCCTAAAGTTTTACAGCAGAAAAATGTATCCTTCAGCCCAACTTATCCTTGCCATCTGTGGCACTTAACCATGGAAGTATATTTACCCACTTGTATTCTTCTCTTCTTTCCTATCCATTAATTGGCCATATGTATTTTTCACAGTGTAATTGCATCTGTGTCTACTACTTCCTCTGGCAGCTCATTCCGTATAACCACCACCATCTGTGAGGAAATGTTCCCTCAGATCTCCTTTAAATTTCTCCCCTCTCACTTTAAACGAATGCCCTCTATTTTTAGATTTTCCACCTTTTGACAAAGACTGGCTATCCTCCTTATATCATCATTTTATCAATCTCTAAAATGTCACTCTATTCCAGTGAGAATAAACCCACACTACTCAATCTTTTCTTATAGCCCTCCATCCAGGCAACATCCCAGCTAATCTCTTCTACAAACTTTCTAATGCTAGTAGCAGCTTTTTTCATTGCTTTCTGTATCTGATCATTGATTTTAAATTAATTGTGTACTTTAAAAATCTTTTCACTCCTCTCCAATTCCTTGTTTCTTTTAACTGTTTATTTCTCTTTGGCGGACATTGAACTCCAGCTTTTATGGAGGTGTCCATTTGCTTAATCTGTCCGTGTTCCTTTTCAAATTTCTGACTTCATCTGCAATAATTACTTTTCCACCTAATGGTTATTTACCAATTTCACTTGAAAGTTTTACTAACTGCCTACATAGAGCTGAGAATTTAGCCAGAAGATATCTTGGAAAGTGCAAGTTGCCTATTTTATATGTGCTAAGGCATAAGTATTGTGTTTTTATTTGAACCCTAATATAAATAAATACACAATGAATGTCTTTGAAGAAAATAATACTTCTTTACAGAGAACAGACTTTTGTAAAAGTTAAGAATAAGGGCAATTTGTATTTAAATTTGTATGTTGTCAGCCATTTTCTTGCTGTTATCTTGATACGAATGGGCATTATTGATGACATACAGGTTATTTCTTACAAGAAGAGGGAAAACAAAGTGATATACTCTTGGAAGTGATCATCCAGATTTTAGTTTGATTATCACATCAGTGGATGATTGGCCTTCGAATATCCCTTTAGACCCCTGAGTTCTCCTTCGTGATACTATAGACAACAGACAATAGACAATAGGTGCAGAAGTAGACCATTCGGCCCCTCAAGTCTGCACCGCCATTCTGAGATCATGGCTGATCATTCATTATCAATACCCAGTCCCTGCCTTGTCCCCATATCCCTTGATTCCCCTATCCATCAGATATCTATCTAGCTCCTTCTTGAAAGCATCCAGAGAATTGGCCTCCACCGTCTTCTGAGGCAGTGCATTCCACACCTCCACAACTCTCTGGGAGAAGAAGCTCTTCCTCAACTCTGTTTTAAATAACTGACCTCTTATTCTCAATCCATGCCCTCTGGTACTGGATTCTCCCAACATCTGGAACATATTTCCTGCCTCAATCCTATCAAATCCTTTAATTATCTTAAACGTTTCAATCAGATCCCCTCTCAATCTCCTCAATTCCAGTGTGTACAAGCCCAATCTCTCCAATCTCTCTGCGTAAGACAGCCCTGCCATCCCAGGAATCAACCTAGTGAATCTACGCTGCACTTCCTCAATTGCCAGAATGTCCTTCCTTAAACCTGGAGACCAAAACTGTACACAATATTCCAGGTGTGGTCTCACCAGGGCCCTGTACAAATGCAAAAGGACATCCTTGCTCTTGTACTCAATTCCCCTTGTAACAAAGGCCAACATTCCATTTGCCCTCTTCACTGCCTGTTGCACTTGCTCATTCACCTTCATTGACTGGTGAACTAGGACTCCTAGGTCTCTTTGCATTTCTCCCTTACCTAACTCTACACCGTTCAAACAATACTCTGCCCTCTTGTTCCTGCTTCCAAAGTGGATAACTTCACAATTATTCACATTGAATGACATCTGCCAAGTATCTGCCCACTCACCCAGCCTATCCAAGTCTCCCTGTATTCTCCTAATGTCCTCTTCGCATGTCACACTGCCACCCAGTTTAGTATCGTCAGCAAACTTGCTGATATAGTTTTCAATGCCCTCATCTAAATCGTTGACATAAATCGTAAAGAGCTGTGGTCCCAATACAGAGCCCTGTGGTACCCCACTAGTCACCTCCAGCCAGTCCGAGAAACACCCATTCACTGCTACCCTTTGCTTTCTATACTAAGCTTGCAATCATCCTTAAGTTTGGCTGCCTAAAAATCTGCAATTTTCTTGTCCCTTGAGGTAAACGTGTATGAGGGCTTCCTCATTTTTAAAAAATTGCTTTACCCTTACTAAGAATTTAACGTTGTTCACTAATAATTATTTTTGGATCATTGGAAAAGTTTTCTGTGTCACCTTATCTGCACTTGCTGCCTCTCCCATGCAAACAAAGATACGAAGAAATAGTTATCTGAAGTAGATGATATAGGCTCTTATGGTAACCTTTCATTCACTTGTTCATCAATTGCCAAGCTCTTAAAAGACAAGGGTAGCAGAGGATGGGTCTTATTTTGGATAGAGGTCTGCAACTACTGGTAATTTGAATTAAAGCATGGTAAGTCTGCACATGACACATAAATTGGCGATGTTCTGCATTATATAAAAGATGCCAAAGAATCAAGTGGGATACAGATCATTTGAAGATATGGTTGGGGAAATGACAGATGGAATTTAATCTGAGTGAATGTGAGGTGCTGCACTTTGGGTGATCCAGCACAAAGGGAGAGTGAAAAAACGAGCTTTAACCAGCAGCCAATCCAGATATCAGAAGTTTTGAGAGGAGGGGACTTCAGTAAGGTTTACTGCCCAAGTACAAAAGACTGGAGCAGGTCACTGTTACAAAAAAGAACTTTGACCAGCAACCAATCAGCATTTGGGATTGATTAGCAAGAGCAAATTAAAGGAAGGCGGGACAAACTCAGTGGCTGTTATCTGAGTAGACAGAGTTAGTGGTGATCGTGAAGCTTTAGCTCTTCAGGGCTTCAGTCAGAGAAAGCAGAAGAGAAGAAAAGCTTATTTTTTTATCTGCTCAGCTAGGATAGTAGAGATGCCAATCAGGATAGTTGACTGTTCCTCTTGCAGGATGTGTCTCTTGATGACTACAGCTATGAGAAAGTGCATCCAGCTGCAGCTTCTAGCAATCTGTGTTAAGGAGTTGGAGTTGGAACTAGATGAACTCCAGATCATTCAGGAGGCTGATAGGGTGATAGGACATAGAGAGGTAATTACACCCAAGGTGCAGGACACAGGAAACTGGGTGAGAGTCAGGAAAGAGAAAGCGGTTAAGGAACCAGTGCACCACTACCCCCAACAACAGGTATATAACTTTGGATATTAACCCGGGGGGGGGGTGGGTAGGGAGGCGGGTGATGACATAGCGGAAGATAGTTACAGTGGGCGGGTCTCTGGCACTGAGTCTGCCTCTGTGACTCAGGAGGGAAGGGGGAGAAAAGGCACACAGTGGTGACGGGATTTGTTAGTTAAGGGAATGAACAGGAGGTTCTGTGGGTGAGAACGAGATTCCTGGATAGTAAGTTGCCTCCTGGTTGCCAGGGACTGGGATATCTTGGATCAAGTCTGCATTCCTAAGTGGGGGAGGGGTGAATAGCCACCATTTGTGGTCCATGTAGGTACCAGTGACGTGGGTAGGGCAAGGGGTGAGATTCTGCATAGGGTGTTCAGGTTGCTGGGTGCTAAATTAAAGGGCAGACCCTCCAATATTCTGATCTCAGGATTACCATCTGTGCCACATGCTAGTGAGGCCAAATCTAGGAAGATTATACAGTTTAATATGTGGCTAAGGGGTTGATGTAAGAGGAAGGGCATAAGATTTTTGGATCATTGGTCTCTCTTCTGGGGAGGGTAAGACCTATACAGAAGGGATGCTTTGCACCTGAACTGGAAGGGGACTAATATCCTAGCAGGAAGTTTTGTTAATGCTGCTTGGTGGAGTTTAAACTACAATTGCAGGGGGATGGGAACCTGAGTGCCAGAACAGTTAGTGGAGAGGTTGTGGAGGCAGATGTTGGTAAACCTCAGACAGATGTAGGACTCAAAAGGTTAAGCATGGTGTGATAGTGTCCTTGAGCTGCGTATATCTCAGTGAAAGAACTATCATAGGAAAGGCAGATAATAGTGCTGAAGATGAGGTAGCTGGTTTACAAACAGGTAATGTGTCGTAAGGAGAGGTTGTTGATAGTGCAAAATTGAAATCAGCAGGATGACTTGCAACAAAAAAGGCAGACAAAATTGAAAAGGGTGAAGACAGGACTGAAGGTGTTATAAGACCAAAAGTTATAGGAACAGAATTATGCCATTTAGCCTGTCAAGTCTGCTCGGCCATTTCATCATGGCTGATCCAATTTTCTTCTCAGCCCCAATCTCCTGCCTTCTCCCCATCTCCCTTCATGCCTGACCAATCAAGAATCTATCAACCTCTGCCTTAAATGTACATAAAGACTTGGCCTCCATAGTTGACTATTCCACCGATTCACTAGTCTCTGGTTAAAGAAACTCCTCCTCCTCTCTGTTCTAAAAGAACTCCTCCTCATCTCTGTGTTCTCTGGCCTTAGACTGTCCCACCACAGGGAACATCCTCTCCACATCCATTCTATCAAGGCCTTTCACTGTTTGGTAGGTTTCAATGAGGTCACCCCTTATTCTTCTGAATTCTAATGAATACGGACCTAGAGCCATCAAATGTTCTTCAGGTGACAAGCCATTCAATCCTGGAATCATTCTCATACATCCCCTTTGAACTCTGTCCAGTTTCAGCAGCTCCTTGGGCTTAAAACTGCTCATAATACTCCAAGTGAAGCTTCACCAGTGCTTTATAAAGTTTCCACATTACATCCTTGCTCTTATATTCTAGTCCTCTTGAAATAAATGCTAACATTGCATTAGCCTTCCTCACCGCAGACTCAATATGCAAATTACCTTTAGGGACTGATTCTTTTTACCTTGTATGTCAATATGGAATTGATGGATTTATTGCAAAGTTTGCTGACAATATGAAGGTAGGTGGAGGGCAAGTATTTTTGAGGAAGTAGAGGGGCTATGGAAGGACTTAAACGGTTTAGGAGAAGAGGTAAAGAAATGGCAGATGAAATACAAAGTTGGAACGTGTATGTTCATGCACTTTGGTAGAAGAAATGAAAGGGTTGACTATTTTCTAAATGGAGAGAAAATACAAAAAGTGAAGTACAAAGGGACTTGGGGGTCCTTGTGCAGGATTTCCTAAAGGTTACTTTGTAGATTTCCCTTCTGTTAACAGTTAACTAACTACCTGCTTCCTTCAACCTAGCTGTGAGTGCTTCCCTGTAATTCCTGTCTACCTCCCTGTAATTTCTGTCTACTAACCTTTCAGTCTCCCAAATGATCCATTAGTCATTCAAAAGTTCGCGAACACAGACTGTAAGGAGTTGAAGTTGAATACATTTCTCACAGGTGTAGTCATTAGGGACAAGTCAGTGTCCCTTCCTTCTTGCTGTAGACATTAACTATTTTTTTCTGATAAATTCTCAGTTCAAGTGGTCTCCTGGCCTTGTTTCAGAAATAACTACCACATCTTATCTCCATGGTGATTGTACTTGAATTTGATTCTTGTTGTCTATTTAGCTAAACAGTTTATTTGGATGTCACAGTCTTTGTTCTTTTTTTTGATTTATTTGGGTATCAAGTTCTGTTTGAACACCGGGGGGGGGGGGGGGAGAAAGAGTCAGGATGTTAGGAGTTCAGCAGTAGTTTGAGAAGTGGAAGTCCACCTGTTGTTTCAGGTTCCTGTTCACAAGTATTATATTAAAATAGATCGTTAGGGAGGAAGTCTGCTGAGCATGACTTTAGAATAAATGGATCTGTTGCAGAACTAAAACTCCATAGGTACAAGTCAAGTTAGGTGTAGGGTTGCAGCCAAATGCTTTAACACAAGAACCAGGCTCAACATACAAAAGTATAATCTCTTGGAAAAAGTTTCGAATAGTATACAATGCTGAACAGGAGTTTCTGTTCACTCTTCCTTGCTAATATGGGCTGGTAGCTTGAGAGGTTATGTGGAAAGTAGATACTCAACAACTCAGTTTTCCACTTAGTAATTCATTTTATTGATAACAACAGAATTACGTTGCTGAGGATTTATGCATATTTAGTCTATGAAAAACAGTTAAATATTCTGTTTACCCGTTCCTTTACCAAATATAGCAGAATTCCTTTTCAGAAGTTAAAAACTGGATAGCTTAAATTGTGTGATCGCAAACATATATTCATATATGCAGTTGTAAAGAAGGCAAGACAGTGACTGCTTCATTAGGAGTTTGAAGAGATTTGGCATGTCAACAATTACTCTCAAAAACTTCTATAGATGTACTGTGGAGAGCATTCTGACAGGCTGCATCTCTGTCTAGTATGGAGGGGCTGCTGCAGAGGGTTATTTAGTCAGCTCCATCTTGGGTACTAGACTACAAAGTACCCAGGACATCTTCAAGGAGCTGTGCCTCAGAAATGCAGCATCCATTATTAAGGACCTCCAGCACTCAGGGCATGCCCTTTTCTCACTGTTTCCATCAGGTAGGAGGTACAGAAGCCTGAAGACACACACTCAGTGATTCAGGAATAGCTTCTTCCCCTCTGCCATCCGATTCCTGAATGGACATTGAACCATGGAACACTACCTCACTTTTTTAATATATGTTATTTCTGTTTTTGCATGATTTTAAGCTATTCAATATACATATACTGTAATTGATTTAATTATTATTATTTTATTTTTTCTTTATATTATGTATTGTATTGAAGTACTGCTGCTAAATTAACAAATTTCACAACACATGCTGGTGATAATAAACCTGATTCTGATACTGTTTTATTTACTTGAAATAATTTGTCAGTTGCTGGGTAGATTGGTGGGAGAGGAATGTGATGACAGTAGGGACTTTGCCAGTGAAGTAGGCAGGGTGATCAGTTATGAAGGAAAGGGTTTGTACATGGTAGTCTTGTGGATGTGACGTCACTTAAGGGTTATATGCAGTCTAGTATGACTGTGCATGCTAAGTAGCTTGTGTGGGCTCAATCATCTACACAAAGAACTGCCAGCAACAATTTTGTTCCATTGTCTTTTGATCATCCAATACCAATAACTTTAATTTTCAGATTTATTTGAGTATTTTAAGTTTAAATTAGATATTTATTTCAAAATATGCAGTAAAATGCAATTGCCCAGGTTAATAATGTTTGTCAAGATGATGATGGCTTGGATTTGACAAATACTTATTTCCAAACAATTGTAGTGTTCCAATTCAGAATATGAAGGACAATAAAGAATTAATTGCATGACAAGTCATGGAAATTTGAGAATTCTTCCCAGTGTCATAACATTGAGATTGTTTTGTTTACAATGATAATCTGCATTTGGATGCTATTGGGAACCTACTTTTGCTAAAGTAAGGATTTTTTTTCTCTTACATTTTAAGTTCACAAGCAAAATAATGTCTATGGTATTTTATTCAATTAATTTGTGATGTTCTTGCTAACGATTTAGTAATTGTGGTCATTACGTATTTGCGGAGGTACCTTTTCATCAAGCCTATTGCACTACAATTAACAGCAGCAAATTTTTCAACATTCAACTCATCTGTGGCTACTTATTTGAACTCATCCCACAAAACTTAATACAGGCAGTTTACAGTGATATTTTATCTGTTTCAGACTGTGGAATTAATGAGATGAAGAAGCTCCTCCTGCTCTTACTGGGTTGCACAGTTCAGGTCAGTGACTTTTGTTCTTTTTAGTAATAGAAAGCACCAGCTTTTTGGGTGGTATTGAAATGTGTTTAAAATTAATATCCTTTTGGACATGAAGGTATCATCATTGTTTGTTTATGATATTGGCACACATGATCCCTTCATCTCATCTTGCTTGGTAAATCTTTCTTTGACATCAAAATGTGACTACTTAGAATTAAATATCAAGAAGCTACAAGCAGATCTCTTTTAGTTCCCCTGCCAAAATTTTACAGGATAGACATATGTTAAGTATACAGTATAGTTCTTCATGTATTATAACTCTAACATTAAAAAAACTTGAATTTTGGAATTGGCTTGTAACTCCATTTTACCACTGAGGTCCTCCAGTCAAAATTTTTACTGTACTTTGTACTGAGCTTGCTATTTGTGTTCTCTTTTGGTTTGAGGACACAGACTTGTGGTATCACAGTCTATTTCTCTGGAGTTCCAAATCCTTCTGACTGCTTTTTTCATTAGAAGTCTCCATAATAATTTTCTAAACTGCACTTGATTGTCTCTCAACTTGTGCTGCCCATTTTTCTTTATACAGTCTTTTAGGTATTTTCTACTGCTAGTTTTAAGATGACATGTAATGAAAGCTAAGCTCATATGAAAGGCTTTTGAACTACTTTAAAATGTCAGTTGCACGACACACACTTGATAAATTATCCAAGCTGGTACAAGCCTAGTTAGTACTTTCAGAACATATTGCCGGCAGAACTATATGTGCCTATTTCCTTTTTTTCCAAATCTAGAATTGCTGGCACAGCCATTTCAAATAGCCCTTGAGAAAATTCTGATACACTTCTTCCTTGAATCTTTGCAGTCCTTTATGTAAAGATACTTCCATAATATTGTTATAGTAGGAATTCCAAAAGTGGATGAAGAGCAGCATATCAGGATGGTGAATGACTAAGAGAGGAACTGCCAGGTTCTGATTTTTCCATCTGTCTGAATTTCATCCCTCTCAATAGTAGAGGTTGCAGGTTTAGTAGCTGTTAGTGAAATGACTGCAAATAACTGAAACATTTTATGGATCGCACATAGTGAAACCACCATATGTTAATGGAGGAGGAAACTAATGTTTGGATTACAATGCTGTACTTACCAAGTAGACTGCTGGATAAGTAAAATTTCTTCAAAGTTGTTGGAGGAGCACTTATTCAGGTAATTGGTGTAGTCCATAACACTCCTAATTCTGCCATGTACGAAGATGGTGGATAGTCCTTGAAGAGTCAAGAAGGAAATTACTCAAAAGGTTACCGAGCTTTTGACTTTTGGGTACGTGGTGGCAACCAGGATGTCAATGTAGTGGTTTTGGTATTGTTGAGGGTAGATGATTAGTTAAACTCTCTCTTGTTGGAGTTAGTCATTGCCTGGCAATATTAGGGACATATGAACAAATTGTTCAGGCTTAAAAAGGAGCCAACTTAGTCAGTGTTGGCTCCTAGTAAAGTAATCCTATTCCCCCCAGTTGTCCACTGCAACTTAATTGGTGCAATTCCCAATTGTTTCCATCGCCATTTTGAAGGCAGTAAGTTCACTGCCCAATGCATAAAAATTGTCATTTTGCTTGCCATTTATGATTGCATTGTCAAAGGTCTAGGGCGGGGGTCGGCAACCTGCGGCTCCCGAGCCATTTGTGGCTCTTTCACCTCTGTGCTGCGGCTCCCTGTGGCTTTGGGAAATAATTGGTCAGTATTTAATTAAAATGTATTTTATGTTAGTTTGTTAGCTTTTGAAATGTAATTCTAAATTTGAAGATTATGGTGATCTTGTACAATGTAAGTGTGGCGACACATTTTCTGACACATCCGAAACGGCTCTCAATTAGCCAGCATTCCGGCTAAGGGAGATTGCCTACGGGGGTTTGTGAGTACGTGTCTTTTGCAGCATCTGCGTCCATGGGGGCTGGGTTGAGGGAGGCTTAGAAGCAAGGCTGTTTAGTTCGAATAAAGTTATTCGACTGCAGTTTACTGACTGCCTGAACACACCGCTGCAACGTGTTTTTATCGCTATTAATATACGTCACCACTGCCAATACCTGACACCCGCCAGTGCGCGATTTCTTTAATTTTTCGATCCAAGGTAAGCCAACTATGGAGAATTCTAAAAAAAGAAAAGTGACTGAAGAAAACAGAACGTTTAATGATACGTGGACAGATTCATTTGCTTTCACTGTTGACGAGACTGGTTTACCGGTATGCTTAATATGCAATGAGAAACTAGCAAACAACAAAAAGTCAAATGTCGCAAGGCATTTCCAGAGTAAACACGCAGCCTTTGCTCAAAAATATCCGGATGGAGATGAGAGAAAAAAAGACGTTTCGGAACTGATGCGGAAGGTTGATCTGAGCAAAAATCATTTCCAGAAATGGATGAAGTCAGGAAAATCAACGACATACGCCAGTTATATTGCCGCTCAGGAAATAGTCAGGCACGGGAAGCAGTTTACAGATGGTGAATATATAAAAGAATCTTTCATTAAGATTTCAGAACATCTATTCACGGACTTTAAAAACAAGAGTGAAATTGTGCAGAAAATCAGGGATATGCCCCTCTCTGCAAAGACTGTCAAAGACAGAACCATAAAAATGGCAGAAGACATCACAAGACAGCAAATTAAAGACATCAATTCAGCTGTGGCCTACTCGATTGCCTGTGACGAGTCTAAAGACAAAGGCGATATTGAACAAATAGCGTTGTTCTGCCGGTATGTAAACTCTGCCGGGCCACAGGAAGAACTGATTGAGTTGATACCTCTAAAAGACCAAACACGGGGGGAGGACATCTATGAGGCTGTCTTGAATTGTTTAAGAGCCAAAGGAATAAAGACCACCCATCTGGTGTCAGTAGCTACTGATGGGGCTCCGAATATGACGGGAACGCACAAGGGATTTGTGGCTTTACTGCAGAAGTCGCTGGACAGAAAGCTGCTGACTTTTCACTGCATCTTGCACCAAGAGGCACTGTGCGCTCAAACATTTCCTCCGGAATGCACAGAAGTAATGGATGTTGTCATTCAGATTGTCAATAAAATAATGGCAAAAAGTTTAAATCACCGTCAATTCTGTTTGTTACTGGACGAGATGGAAAGCGCATATTCTGATCTCCTGCTGCACAACAAAGTCCGGTGGCTGTCCAAAGGGGAGGTGCTGAAACGCTTTGTCGCGTGTCTGGAAGAAGTGAAAACTTTCCTGGGCAGCAAAGGGCTCAACTTTCCTGAGCTGGAACAGCCAGAGTGGCTGGAAAAGCTACACTTCATGGTAGACATGACAGCGCACCTGAACACGCTGAACACAGCTCTTCAGGGGAAAGGACGCACAGCCCTGCACATGTTGGAGGATGTCTTGGCATTCGAGCGCAAGTTGACAGTGCTTGCCAGAGATTTACAGAAAGGCACTTTGTCTCACTTCCCCAATTTGAGAGAGTTCAAACAAGGTCACGACATGATAATTTCGGAGTATTTACATTCTGCAATCATCGCAATGCAAACATCGTTTGGGAAACGCTTCTGTGAGTTCAGAGAGGAAAAAAACACATTATCCTTCCCGGTCACTCCCTTAAGCATCGATCCTTCCCTACTGAATACGACTGCATTGGCAGGTGTGAGTCAACCTGATCTTGAGATGGAACTGGCCGACATAGCTGACAAAGACATATGGGTGTCCAAGTTTAGACGCTTGACAGCAGACCTTGAAGATGTTGCCCGTCAGAAGGCCGTTCTTGCTCAGAATCACAAATGGAGTGATATTGAAAACCTTCCAAATCCGGACCAACTTGTGTTTGAAACATGGAATGCTGTGCCCGACATTTATGTAAACATGAAAAAGTATGCGCTTGGAGTCCTGTCGATCTTTGGATCCACATATGTATGTGAGCAGGTGTTCTCCAACATGAACTTTATTAAAAACAAACATCGCGCATGCTTCACAGATGACAGCTTGCGATCCTGTGTAAAGATGAAGGTGACATCATACAGCCCTGATGTGCAGACGCTGTGCGCTGAGGTCCAGGAGCAGAAATCCCATTAACCAAGTATGATAAATATTTTAATTGCCTATTATTTTATGTATATTCATATTTTTTCATTGTTCAGTGAAATAGTCCTTTTATTTTTCAGGCTGACAGCTGGCTGATGATATTTTTGGTTTGCTGCTGGCGGAAAATTTAAGTTCGGCGTTTTTCATAAATACAAGAAGGACTCAAATAGACATTGAGTATTTTACTTAAAAGTAACTTTCAACCCAACGTCTTTTTTTCGGAGTTCAAAATGTTTTTGTTGCATGCAGAAATGTAATTTCGTTTTCTCTGCAGGAGTTCATCAATTTCATAAATGCAACACATTATAGTTTGTTTATACATAGCATAAAGGCAAAAAAAACGTTGTATGCAGTGTT
Organism: Hypanus sabinus; assembly: GCF_030144855.1. Lineage (NCBI taxonomy): Eukaryota > Metazoa > Chordata > Chondrichthyes > Myliobatiformes > Dasyatidae > Hypanus > Hypanus sabinus. The sequence continues at coordinate 54,726,608 of NC_082717.1, read as the reverse complement.
ATTTCATTTTAAATGTCAAACGGGTTTTGCAGCTCCCAGTGTTTTCTTTTCTGTGGGAAACGGGTCCAAGTGGCTCTTTCAGTGGTAAAGGTTGCTGACCCCTGGTCTAGGGCTAGGTCTTGCTGCATGCAAACATATGATCTGTTTTATTTGGTGAGGAGTGTGATCGTAGATCAGTTTCATCAATTTGACCTTATTCTGGAAAGAAGGTCACTGATGAAACAGCTGAAGATGACCAACACTACCCTAAGAGCTCCTGAAGTGATTATTGACCCCCATTAATCAACCTTGTATGACTGATCATTGGAGTGTTTTTTCTTTCATGCCTATTGACTTCATTATCAGCAAAGCTTCTTGATGCCATACTTGGTTAGGTGCTGCCTTGCTATCAAGGCCTGTCATCCTCATCACCTTTTGAAAATATCCCTTTCATTGAAGGCTCTGAAAAGATCTAGAGCCAATTACACTGGACAACAACTTTTTTCAAAAGTGTTGCTTCCTCAGAATTTTTTTTGTTTATGTTAGACTGCTTGAAGATGAACTCAAATATAATTTCAGGCTACTTGTATCATGTAGGAATTTGGAGAAACAACAAACCAAAAGAGAATACAAATAAAATTAACTTTTATTGAATATAATGTATTTAATTACATAATAGTGCTGATGCTTTGCAATAGTTCAACTAAGTTAAAGATATTTTGTTAATGATTTTCATTTGTACTCAGTGTCTGAGGCTTTTCGCTTAATTGCCCAACAATAATTCTCCAGCATTGATGGATTCCAGTTGCCCTGATATCTTTTCTCCATGACCGCAATGTCCTGGTGAAATCTGTCACCATGCTCATTGCTAACAGCACCAAGATTTGCAGGGAAGAATTTTAAATGGGAATGCAGAAAATGAATCTTTAGTGGCATGTTGCATTTCATGGTTTTATATGCTTGAAGCATGCTTTCAACCAGCTGCATGTAGTTTGGTGCTCTGTAGGTGCTGAGAAAAATGTCAACAACTTCTGTGAATGCCTTCTGTGTGATTTTCTCTGGTCCCACTAGAAATTCTTCAAATTGCCTGTCATTGATGACCTGTTTGATTTGTGGACCAACAAAAATGCTTTCCCTATTCTTGGCATCAGTTATTCTGGGAAGCATCTGTCTTAAATATCAAAATCCTTCATAGAAATTTTTGTGCCTGGTGATAGTAAATTCTATCCTTACAGTCCTGAACCCAGTAATTATTACTAAAACCTGTCCTGCCATGCAGCAGCCTAAGCATGCCCAAGAATGTCTGGACAAGATAGGAAACTTCCTAGCTTACATTGTAGGCAACATTTTAATTGACTTGAATTATGAATTGAAATAATAAACATGAGTTTATTTTAAAAATTGTGTATTATAGGGAAATTTCATGGTGACTTTCATGATCAATAGCCCAAAATTCATAAGATACACCTAAAGGTATTCAGGAAGCAAAATCTTTGTTGTCCAGTGTTGTGCTGAAATCCGTGCAGTTGAGAGAAGACTAATTAGGTGATAATTATTGAAGTAGGTTTGCACTATTTTTGCAAAAGGAGCACAACTTTATTATTACCTGACTTTCCCTGAACAGGCCATCTCTGAGTTAAGAACTCCCAATGTGTAAACACCCAACATATAAACACCCCTACAGACAATCAAGCGCCCTTAATATTATTAAATCCAAGAGTTCCTTGTACGTGTATACTATACATCTGTTCCTCACTCTCTCCATTTTTAATAATTTTTATTACCAGTCTTAAATGCATTTGATGCCATTCATTACAATACTTATGGAGGCTACCATATCAAGTGATTCTTTTGTATTTTCTGACTTAGGGACAAATCAACTAATTTATGGCTGTAAAACAGAATTTGCTTGTAAACCTATAACTGTTCTCAGCCATTTCTAGATATTATGTGGATTGAATCAGTTTGGCTGAAGTCTGGCTTCTGTGAGTAAACTGCATCCAAAAGCATTTGTTAGACCTTTCTTGTTTTTGAACTCCTTCTGTATGGCTTCAGTGGATAAGCACTCCTGTATGTCCCCTCTGAGAACAGCTGTGACATTCACTTTGATTAGTATTGCAACTCCAGCACCTCTTTTATTTCCCTCTTGTCATCAACTGTATTGAGAGCAGTTTTGGACTCCTTATCTCAGAAAAGATGTGCTGGCATTGGGTTCAGAAGAGGTTTACGAGAATGATCCTGGGAGTGAAAGGGTTAACACATAAGGAGAGTGTGATGCTTCTGGGCCTGTACTCACTAGTGTTCTGAAAAATTAGGGGAGAGATCTCACTGAAACTCACAAAATAGTGAAAAGTTGAGATGGAGAGCATGTTTCCAATAGTGGGAGAGTCTAGGGGACCAGAGGGCATAGCCTCAAAATGGATGTTCTTTTACAACAAAGATGAGGAATTTCTTTAGCCAGAAGGTGGTGTATCTGTGTAATTCATTACCGCAGGCAGCTGTGGAGGCCAAGTGTTTTGGGTATATTTAAAGGAGAGGTTGATAGCCCCTTGATTAGCAAGGGTGCCAAAGATTTCGGGGAAAAGGCAGGAAATGGGGTTGAGAGGAAAAATAAGAAAGCCATAATCAAATGACTCAATGGGATGAATGGCCTAATTCCGCTCCTATGTCTTATGGTTTTATGCCACTGATGCATCAGATTTCATGCAGATGGTAGGTGGTATGGAAGAACAGATTTCTTTGCTCTTGTTTGACCTAAAGCCAGGAGATTTCATGGATCTGGAGTCAGTGTTGAGGGCTCACAGACTACACGCTTTCATTCATATACTGTACTCCTGGTGGATCTGTCACATTGATGGGAATGGACAAACGCAGTGATTATGACAGAGGCATCAGATATATTTCTCAAATGTGTAGATATATAAGGATGACACATAAGCAGTTAATAATATAGCTTTCCCATCCTCCTGACATGCCAACAAATGCACATTAGAAGTAGAATCAGGCCACTTGGCCTTTTGATCCTACCAATACCAGTTGAGATGATGGATGATCTGATTATAAGTCCCTACTATTAACATCTTGGGGGTTACCATTGACAGGAAACTGAACCGGTCTAGCCATATAAACGCCGTGGCTACCAGAGCAGGTCCAAGGCGAGGAATCCTGCAGCATGTAACTCACCTCCTGTCTCCCCAAAGCCAGTCCACCACCTACAATTTTCAGGTCAGGAGTGTAATGGAGTATTCGCCACTCGCCTGGATGAGTGCAACTCTATCAACGCTCAAGAAGCTTGACACCATCTAGTACAAAGCAGCCCGCTTGATTGGTACCCCTTCCACAAGCATCCAATACCTCCACCATTGATGAACAGTTGGAGCAGTGTGTACTATCTATGATGCACTACAACAACACACCAAACTTCTTAAGGCAGCACCTTCCATACCCATGACCACTACCATCTAGAAGAATCAGAACAACAGATACCTGGGAGCACCAGGACTTGGAAATCACCCCTTCCAAGTCACTCATCATCCTAACTTGGAAACATATCGCTTTCCTTCATTGTCACTGGGTCAAAATCATGGAATTCCCTTCTAACAGCACTGTGGGTGTACCTGCACCTCAGAGTCTGCAGCAGTTCAAAAAGGCAGCTCATCACCACCTTCTAAAGGGCAAGTAGGGATGGGCAATAAATACTGGCTTAGCTGGCAATGCCTACATCCCGTAAATGAATAAATATTTTAAAATAACAGCAATTTAGCATCGGAGTCAGTAAAACCGTTAAATCTCTTGTTTTATCTCACCTAATTTCTGTCTTAAATGAGAGCTTTGTATAGTCAAATAAACTGGAAGTAACTTTGTTGCTTCTGAATTTAATAGCTAGGTTGGTCTTGCTCTTTCACTGTTGGGAAATAGTTATTAAAATACCACTGGCTTGTTGGCCGTTTCAGAGAGCACTTACGAGTTAGCCAGATTGGTGGGCCTGAGGTTGCCTGTAAGTTAGACCAAAGGTTGTCTGTAGGCCAGACCAAATAAGGATAACTGAGAGCCTCTCTGAACATAGTTTTAAACTGGATAAATTCCTGTAGCTTTCATTGATAATACGAGGGGTGATTGATATGTTCGTGGCCTAAGGTAGGAGTCAAGTGTGTAAACATAGGAGGGGACTATGTTGAAAAGTAAATGTGTTAGGTTTTCTAAAATTGACTCCTTCTACCTTAGGCCACAAACTTATCAATCACCCCTCGTAGCTTTTTAACAAAAATGTTCCATATTTGAACTAAATTGAAATTTCACAGCTGCCTGAATTTTCTCCCTGGATTGTCATTCCAGGCCTCCAGATGGGGGGAAAAACAATGCTGGAAGAATTGAACAGGTTAAGCAGTATCTGTGGAGGCAAAAAGTATGAGTCTGTTTTGGTCAGCACCCTGAATCAGGACTGGAGCATCCACCCCAGGGCTCTGAAAGAAGTAGCTGAAGAGAATGTGGAGGCATAAGTAATACTCCTTCAAGAATCACTAGATTCTGGAATGGTTCCTGAGAACTGGAAATTGCAAATATCATTCCACTATTCAAGAAGGGAGGGAGGCAAAGGAAAGGAAATTATAAGCCAGTTAGCCTGATTTCAGTGGTTGGAAAGATGTTGGAGTCTATTATTAAAGATGAGGTTTTGGGTAGTTGGAGGCGCATAATAAAATAGACCAAAGTCAACATGGTCATCAAATTTGAAATCTTGCCTGACAAATCTGTCGGAATTCTTTAAGGAAATAACGGGTAGCATCGATGAAGGTGAGTCAGTGGATGTTGTTTATTTGGATTTTCAGAATGTCTTTGACAAGTTGCCACACATGAGTCTGCTAAACAAGATAAGAGTCCATGGTAGAAAAGATTCTGGCATATAGGAAAGATACTGGCATAGATATAAGATTGACTGACTGACAGGAGGCAAAGAGTGGCAATAAAGGGGTTTGGTTGGCTGCTGGTGACTAGTGTGCCACAAGGATTAGTATTGGCACCACTTCTTTTCATGTTGTATGTCAGTGATTTGGATGAAGGAATCAATCAATAGCTTTCTAGCCAAGTTTGTAGGTGATTACAAAGTAGGTGGAGGGGCAAGTAGTGTTGAGGAAGCAGGGTGACTGCAGAAGGACTTGGCTAGGTTGTTGGAATAGGCAACTAAGTGGCAGATGGAATATAACATAGGGAAGTGCATGATCTTGCATTTTAGAACAAGGGTTTTTTTAAATGGGGAGAAAATTCAAAAATCGGAGAAGCAGAGGGACTTTTGAGTCCTCTTGCAAGATTCCCTTAAGGTTAACTTGGAGGTTGAGTCGATGGAAAGAAAGGCATATGCGATGTCAGCATTCATTTTGAGAGGACTAGAAAACAAAAGCAAGGATGTAATGCTGAGGCTTCATAAGGCATTTGTCAGACCACGCTCAGAGTACTGTGATAAACACAAGAAAATCTGCAGATTCTTGAAATCCAAAGCAACACACACAAAATGCTGGAGGTATTCAGCAGGCCAGGCAGCATCTATAGAAAATAGTAATCAGTAAACATTTCAGGCTGAGACCCTTCATCATGACTTGGAATACTGTGAGCAGTTTTGGGCTCCTTATCTAAGAAAAGATGTGCTGGCTTTGGGGAGGGTGGAGAGGAGGTTCATGAGAATTATCCCAGGAATGAAAGGGTTAATATTTGAGGAGCAGCTGATGGTTCTGGGCCTGTAATCACTGGAGTTTAGTGGGGATCTCCTTGAAACCTATTGAATATTGAAAGGTCTGGATGAAGTGGATGTGAAAAGGATGTTTCCTATGGTGGGGGGGTTCTAGGACCAGAGGGCACAGCTTCAGAATTGAGGAACTCCATTTAGAACAGAGGTAAATGTCTTTAGCCAGGAGGTAGAGAATTAGTAGAATTTATTGCCACAGATGGTTGTGCAGGTCAAGTCATTGGGTACATTTAAGGTGGTGATTGATAGGTTCTTGCTTAATCAAGTGTCAAAGGTTATGGGGAGAAGGCAGGAGAATGGTGCTGAGAGGGAAAATAAATCGGCCATGAAGGAATGGTGGAGCAAACTCGAGAGGCTGAATGGCCTAATTCTGCTCCTATGTTTTATGGTCGTATCTTCCTGAGTAGCACTAGAAAACCTCCCTGCAGGGACATTGATCCCCCTCCACTTCAAGTGCAACCCATCTTCTTTGTACAGGTCACCCTGCCCCAGAAAAGATCCTAATGAGGCCTCCCTCCTGCTTTTTAGTCATACGTTATCCTATCTTCCTATTCCTATGCTCAAGAGCACTAGGCACAGGGAGTAATCCTAACTCCAGAAGTCTCGCTTATCAAAATTCTTCCTCCTTGATATCAATATGGTCTACAGCCTCTAGCTGTTTATGTTCCCTTTTCTGAGACATTCTTGATCCTGACATCAGGAGTGACACATCATGCTGGAGTCTCATCCTTCTCACTGAAGCCTTTCTTGTCAAAGCCACTGCACTTAGACCTCAAGCTCAGCACTTCAACATCAGAACACCCTTCCTAAAAATGTCCGCTCTGTAAAGTCCTCTGAATTCTGCACCATTTTTTCTGGTGAGGGTACCTTTTCTGCATGAAAGAAAATTTCATGGCTTAGGCCAGATTCCCTCTTTTGAACAACAGGGTTGCTGCTTCCCCAAATTCAGATTTTACCTTATGAGAAGATGTTGTAGCATTCTGGTGGAATATTCAGCTTCCCAAGTATTCTGTACCTGCAAAGGGAGATGAATGCATAGAACATTTATTCAAATGGCTGGCATTCATGAGGAGTAGGCATAAATTAAGCAATCTATATTTGTTAGCATCACCTCCATAAAGCAAACAGAACTTGATTTCTTACCAAGAATGAAGGTAATGATCTTAACTCTTGTGTGACAATGGTAGTGCAGTGTTTTAGTTACAAATGTGGTAACCCACAGTTTGTAATTAAAAATCTAGGTCTGCGAGTTCAAATATCTCTGTAATTGCTATGAACTATAAGTTCATTTTATAACCTAGAGTTTTAAAAATTAGTAATGATGACCATAAAATTGACAGATTTTTGTTAAAAACATTTTTAGGAGACAAAATCTGTCAACCTTTCTAATTCAGAGACATGAGATATTGTAGATGCTAGAAATCTGCAGCAACATGCAAAATGCCAGAGGGTTCAGCAGATCAGGCAACTTTTCTGAAGGAAAATGGGCAGTTGATGTTTAGGGTCAACCTGCTGAGTTCTTCCAGCATTTTGTGTGTTGCTGGTGTTAATTCAGAAATATAGCAATGTGGTTGATCCTTAACTGCTAATTGAAATTGCCCAGCAAGATACTCAGTTGTATCATAACCACTATAGTTAAGACAAAGAATAAAGCTAGCTAACCATGGATATGAAGCTGTTTGCAGCCAGTTAAATATTGCTCTCAATTATCTGGGTTCTGGTGTCTACACTCAATGAGCTATATCACAGATAGACTGCTTAACATACAGAATGTACTCTGGCTGCGATCTTTAATGCCTTTCACCAAGACTATCTTGGTATCAATATCACTGATTGATCTAGCTGAATTCAGAATGATCATTGTCAGTCTAGGACTAGTCAGGCCGCACTTAAGAGTATTGTCAACAGTTTTGGGCCCCCTGTCTCAGAAAGGATGTGTTATCCTTGGTGAGAGTCCAGAGGAGATTCACGAGGGTGATTCCAGGAAAAAAGGAGTTAACGTATGAGGAGCGTTTGACAACTTTGAGCCTGTACTCACTAGAATTTAGAAGAATGTGGGGGGATCTCATTGAAACCTACCAAATGCTGAAAGTATTAAATAGGATAGATGTGGAAAAGATCTTTCCTATGGTGGGCGTATCCAGAACTAGAGGGCACAACCTCAGATTTGAGGGGGTGACCCTTTAGAACAGAGGTAAGAGGAATTTTTTTATACAGAGAGTAATAAATCTGTGGAATGCTCTCCCACAGACTGCAGTGGAGGCTAAATCCATGTGTATATTTAAGGCAGAAGTTGATTATTTCCTGATCAGTCAGGGCATCAAAGGATATGGACAGAAAGCAGATGTGTGGGGTTGTATAAGATCTGGGATCAGCCATGATGGAATAAGACCATAAGATGGGAGCAGAAGTAGGCTATTCAGCCCACCGAATCTACTCTGCCATTCACTCATGGGCTGATCCAATTCTTCCAGTCATCCCCACTTCCCTGCCTTCTCCCCATACCCTTTGATGTCCTGACTAATCAAGAACCTATCTATCTCTGCCTTAAATGCACCCAATGCCTTGGGCTCCACAGCTGCTTGTGGCAACAAATTCCACAGATTTACCACCCTCTGACTGAAGTAATTTCTCTGCATCTCTGTACTAAATGGACGACCTTCAATCCTGAAGTCATGCCCTCTTATCCTAGACACCCCTACCATGGGAACTGACTTTGTCATATCTAATCTGCTCAGGCCTTTTAACATTCAGAATGTTTCTATGAGATAGACAAACAGATATACTTTATTGATCCCGAGGGAAATTGAGTTTCATAACAGCCGTACCAACCAAAAATAGTGAAGAAATATAGCAATATAAAACCATAAATAATTAAATAAAAATAAGTTAATCATGCCAAGTGGAAATAAGTCCAGGACCAGCCTATTGGCTCAGGGTGTCTGTCACTCCACGGGAGGAGTTGTAAAGTTTAATGGCCACAGGCAGGAATGACTTCCTATGATGCTCAGTGTTACATCTCGGTGGAATGAGTCTCAGGCTGAATGTACTCCTGTGCCTAACCAGTACATTATAGAGTGGATGGGAGTCATTGTCCAAGATGGCATGCAACTTGGACAGCATCCTCTTTTTAGACACCACCATCAGAGAGTCCAGTTCCACCGCCACAACATCACTGGCCTTACGAATGAGTTTGTTGATTCTGTTGGTGTCTGCTACCCTCAGCCTGCTGCCCCAGCACACAACAGCAAACATGATAGCACTGGCCACCACAGCCTCGTAGAACATCCTCAGCATCGTCCGGCAGATGTTAAAGGACTTCAGTCTCCTCAGGAAATAGAGACGGCTCTGACCCTTCTTGTAGACAGCTTCAGTGTTCTTTGACCAGTCCAGTTTATTGTCCATTTGTATCCCCAGGTATTTGTAATCCTCCACTATGTCCACACTGACCCCTTGGATGGAAACAGGGGTCACCAGTGCCTTAGCCCTCCTCAGGTCCACCACCAGCTCCTTAGTCTTTTTCACATTAAGCTGCAGATGATTCTGCTCGCACCATGTGACAAAGTTTCCCACTGTAGCCCTGTACTCTGCCTCATCTCCCTTGCTGATGCACCTAACTATGGCAGAGTCATCAGAAAACTTCTGAAGATGGCAAGACTCTGTACGTAAGATGTACGTAACCACTGTCTATAAGATCCCTCCTCATTCTCCTGAACTCCAGGGAATACAGCCCAAGAGCTGCCAGACGTTCCTCATACAGTAATCCTTTCATTCCTGGAATCATTCTTGTGAATCTTCTCTGAACCCTCTCCAACATCAGTATATCCTTTCTAAAATAAGAAGTCCAAAACTGCACACAATACTCCAAGTGTGGTCTCACGAGTGCCTTATAGAGCTTCAACATCACATCCCTGCTCTTATATTCTAAACCTCTAGAAATGAATGCTAACATTGCATTCGCCTTCTTCGCTACCGACTCAACCTGGAGGTTAATCTTTGGGGTATCCTGCACAAGGACTCCCAAGTACCTTTGCATCTCTGCATTTTAAATTCTTTACCCATCCACTAATAGTCTGTCCATTTATTTTTTTCACCAAAGTACATAGCCATACACATAGCAACATTGTATTTCATTTGCCACTTCTTTGTCCATTTCTCTAAACTATCTAAGTCTCTGAGCAGGCTCTCTGTTTCCTCAACACTACTCACTCCTCCACTTATCTATGTAACATCGGCAAATTTAGCCACAAGTCCATTAATCTCATCGTCCAAATCAATGACATGCATCATAAAAAGCAGCGGTCCCAACACTCACCCCTGTGGAATTCCACTGGTAACTGGCAGCCAGCCAGAATAGGAATCTTTTATTCCCACTCTGTTTTTCTGCCAATCAGCCAATTCTCCACCCATGCTAGTAACTTCCCCATAATTCTGTGGGTTCTTATCTTGGTAAGCAGCCTTATGTGTAGCACCTTGTCAAAGGTCTTCTGAAAATCCAAGTACAGCACATTTACTGCATCTCCATTGTCTACCCTGCTTGTAATTTCCTCAAAAAACTGCAGGAGGTTAGTCAGGCAAGGTTTTCCTTTCAGGAAACCATGCCAGCTTTGGCCTATTTTGTCATGTGCCTCCAGGTACTCTGTAATCTCATCTCTAACAATCGATTCCAACGACTTCCCAACCACTGATGTCAGGCTAACAGGCTTATAGTTTCCTTTCTGCTGCCTCCTACCCTTCTTAAATAGTGGAGTAACATTTGCAATTTTCCTGTCATCTGGTGCAACGCCAGAATCTATTGATTCTTGAAAGATCATTGTTTTTGCCTCCGCAAACTCTCCAGCTATAGGTGTCCCCTGCTTTATGAATGTTCGCTTTACGCCACTTTGCTTTTACAAAAGACCTACATTATTAACCTGTTTTCGCATTACAAAGAGGATTTTTGCCTTTGTGAAAATTTTTGCCATATAAGTTAATGGTTCTTCGCTTTACTCCAATTTGGCTTAAGAAAGGTTTCATAGGAACACCCTACCTTTGTAACGAGGGGGACACCTGTACTTCCTTAAGAATCTGAGGTTGCAATCCATCAGATTTACCCACCATCAGACTATTAAGCTTCCTAGGCACCTCTCAGTCACAATTATCACTGAACATATTTCACTTCCCTGACATTCTTAAATGTCGGGTGTACTGCAGATGTCTTCCACTGTGAAGACTGATGCAAAATACGCATTCAGTTCCTCTGCCATCTCTGCATCTCTCGTTACAGTATCCCCAGGGTCATTTTCTAGTGGTCCAATATTTGCCTCAGCTCTCTTTTACCCTTTATATACTTCAAAATGCTTTTAGTATCTTCTTTGATACTAAATGGTGGAGCAGATTCAATGGGCAGAATGGTGTAATTCTGCTCTGATGTTTTATTGCCTTATGGTGAACACTTATGAATTATAAGCCTACCTGACCTCTTCCTCACCAATTCTAACAGTGGCAGGTGCTTCTGTCCATGACAACTGCATAATCCTTGTGGAGGAGAAATTGTGTCTTCACACCAAAGACACACTTTGTTGTGATGTGTGGCACTATAATCATTCTGTACTTAGCTGGGATCTATAAAGCACTGTGAATCAGTATCAACACAAAAATAAACCCAATTTAACACTAATCTTCTGTGCTGGCAGGGCACATCATTTCCAGCCAGAGGTGCAAAGTCGATGATCCATTTCCACTTTTTCCTCAGATCGTCACTATCAAAGAAACCAGCCTTCAGCCAAAATTGATTCACTCCAAATTATATCAGGAAACATTTAGATTCAGGAAATCTGAGGGAAATAGACAATGCTCTAATAAAAGTACTTAAGAATTTGTACTTCATGCATGTTTTCTTTACAATTTGTTCATTAAGTGAGGCTATTGTAATCATCCTTGGCTTGGGTGCAATTTGTTCTTTCAAAATTGCAAAAATTCTTCCATTTTGTGTCAAGATACTAGTTGTCTCGTAAAGAATGCATTTACACTACAATTTTATTTATTCCAGTGTGAAAGAAAAGAAGAATTTATTGAGAGGATCAAAAATCTTGATTTTGATACAAAAGCTACTGTTGCTATTCACATTCAAGAGGTAAGTTCCAAAAATATATATTATTTTTATAGCAATGTACAACCTATAACATCTTTGCATTGGAAGTTTTGAAGAACTAGAAATTTACAAGTAGGAAGTAATTGTGGAGTGCAAAATTATTATCATAAGCCTCTAATTACAGGTAAATTGAATATTTTGATATTGGTGTGCTCTAGTGTAACTTGTTGGTACAATCCTTTGTACTGTTCTTGTAATTTTTTATTGAAATTCATCATCAAACAAACATTTCCATAAGATGTATTTCAGATATTGTACATATATATCATATAGTCATATATGCCACAAATCTCCACATAATATTTATCTGAGGTATACACTTATAGAAAAGAGAGGAAAGAAAGAATAAGCGAAAGGAGAAAACTATGTATGAGTATTCATTGATTTGTGAGGATAAAATCAGGCCCATGAGGTGCTATGTAGTTAAACCATTTTTCTCAGTATGAATCAAATTGTTCCAACTTATGATTAACAGATGTTATCTTCTCCATTTTGTTAATGTCCATTGTAATTTCCATCCATGCATTTAAGGTTGGGCTCTCCTGTGATAACCATTTCCTAGTAAGAGTCTTTTTGCCAGCCACCAGCAGTATATTCATTAAATATTTATCTCTTTTCAACTATTCTTGAGGTATACACCCAAAATATATGGTCTTACTTTCTAAGGGTATTTCACATTTAAAGGTGTCTCGTAGAGCATTGTGTATCCCACTCCAATAGTCTTTGATAATGGGGCATTCCCAGAAAATATGATAATGGTTTGCATTTTGATTTCCACAATTTCTCCAGCAAACAGGGAGGTTACTATCATAATGGGATTTCTGAGAGGATGTAATAAAATACCTTATCAAGTTTTTCCATCTGAACTCCCTCTATTTCTTTGAACTGGTACACTTCCATTGATACCTTCATATTATTGTCCATTCTTGCTCAGATATAATTATCCCTCCTCCTTCTCCCATTTTGTTTTAATGTGTGAAGTCGAATGTGTTTTAAGATTTGACAAGCTCCTTATACACACTTGAAATGTCTCTACTACAGTTAACTGAATTATATGCTTTTCTAAATAGCTCTATCAAACATGACCTTGCCTTGGTTACATTTTTAACCATCCTATTAACATATTGTCGCATCGGTAAATACTGATGAAAGTCTTGTTTTTCTAATGTGTTTCTTTTTAAGCATTTCGAAACTTAACAGTGTTCCTCCTTTCATTATATTGCTAAGATCTGTTACAGGTTTCTCCCGCTATCCGAAGGTAGAGCGTTTCTATGAAACTGTTTGTAAGCTGAAATGTCGTAAAGCAATGAAGAAATTACCATTAATTTATACAGGGAAAATTTTTCCTAGACCCAAAAGATAACCTACCAAATCATAACAAATAACACATAAAATCTAAAATAATATGAACATATAGTTAAAGCAGGAGTGATAATGATAAATATACAGCCTACATAAAGTAGAAATGTTGTATGTATGGTGTAGTTTCACTTATCAGAATGGGGAAGACAGCAAGCCAAAATAGATTTGGAGAAGAAGAATCGGCACATATACGCACACGCACGTACATGCATGCACACACAACTACCCGCACAAGGCTTCACCGTCATGGGGCAAACACACGTATAAAGCAGGTGACTTTTTTTTGTAAAGGCAAAAATCCTCTTTGGTTAGCGAAAACAGGTACTAATGTAGGTCTTTCATAACAGCGAGCTGTCGTAAAGTGAACATTCGAAAAACGGGAGCCACTTGTATTCCTTCAGCTGTCCGGTCCTTAAATCCAGCATCCAGATTATTCAGCGTAAAATCCGAGTCATATGCACACAATTTAAGAATTACAATATCTCCCTCTAGTTTATATTCTTTTATAGCAGTTTTCCATATTTTAAGACTCCATTTCACCCATGGGTTATCAATAATATTTATGTACCTTTGTTGTTTGTTATCAGCCAAAATTGCCTGTATGGGGATGGGAAGTATCCCCTCCTCAGTGTTTTTCCACTGAGCATCATATGATGGGTTGCACCAACATATCACAGCTCTCAACTGTGCTGCAAAATAATAATCTCTGAGAGAAAGTAGGCCCCGTCCCTCCTTTTCCTTGGTTAATTGCAAAGTTTTGAGATGAACTCTAGGCCTTTTATGTTGACAAATATATCTTGATAACATTTTGTTCCATTCATTAAATTGATTTTGATTAATCTCTATTGGTAGAGTCTGAAAGTGATGTACTAGTACAGGCAGTATATTCATTTTAATAAATTCAATCCTTGAACTGAGACTGAAAAAAGGAATTAGGTTCCATCTTGTTATATCTTCCTTAATTTTTTTAATATATAAGCTGATAATTGTATTCTGATAATTTTGCCAAATCTTTTGGCATAATGACACCTAAATATTTGAAAGACTCTGTTTGCCGTGCCCAGGGATATCTACTTTCAATTTCTCTTAGTGGGCTATAGTTATATGAAAGTAATTGGGTTTTATCTATGTTGATCTTGTATCCTGATAATTTACTGTATTGTTCAAAGGATTGCATCAATTTAGGTAAAGAGTATGTTGGGTGCCCTAGATAGATCAAAATGTCATCCGCGTAACAGGCCAATTTATACTCTGTCCCTTAAATATTAATTCCCCTGATATCTTCATTTTGTCTGATGTATTGAGCTAATGGTTCCAGATATAATGTGAAGTCTAGCGGTGACCATGCACAACCCTGTCTCGTGCCCCTTTCTAGGGTAAGACTATTTGATAAATATCCATTGATTTTAATCCTAGCAGTAGGGTTGTCGTATAGTGCCTGTATAGTTTTAATAATTGTGTCATGGAAACCAAATCTATGTAAAACTCTGTAAAGAAAATTCCAATTAACCGAATTAAATGAGTTTTCAGCATCCATGCTTATCTCCGTTGCTTTGATTTTATTTTTTTTGTATATAATCCAAAATGTGAAGTGTCCTTCGTATATTGTCTTGTGTTTGACGTTGTATAAAACCTGTCTGATCATTATGGATCAGTATGGGTAGAAACGCTTCTAATCGTTTGGCCATGATGGAGGTAAATAATCTGTAATCTACATTAAGAATGGATATTGGTCTAAATGACCCACATTCCATTTTATCCTTGCCTTTTTTTGGTATAGCTGAGATTATCACTTCCTTCCAGCTGGGTGGCATTTGTGCATTTTTTAGAGCCCAGTTCAGTGTGGGGAGTAAGACAGAAATTAACTCATTTTTAAATTCTTTGTACCACTCTGCCGTATACCCATCTGATCCTGGTGACTTGCTTAATTTAATCCTACTAATTGCAGCTTTTAGTTCAACTTCAGTTATGTGAGCAGTGATCGTTCTATTTTGTTCTTTGCTTGAAGTGGATAGCTCTAGAGAATTCAGGAAGGTGTCAATTTGGGTTATGCTTCCCCCTGGAACTTAAGAATATAGAATTTTGTAAAACACTTCAAAAGCTTCTTGAATTTCACTTAGCTTGTTTTTTTTTATCATTTTTGTTCTTGGATCCCTAATGCTATGAATTGTATTTTCTGCTATCTTTTTTTTTCAGTTTCCATGCCAGTATTTTCATAGATTTAGATCCACTTTCATAATGTCTCTGTTTCAGAAGCATTAAATTTTCCCTGATTTCTTGCATAGCCAAACTATTAATTTTATTCCTAATTTTTTAAATTTCCTCGAATGTATCCTGTGTGTTTTTTCTAGTTCCTTCAGCCTATTTTGTAATTCCTCTAATGTTTTATTACTTTTTTTCTTATATTAAGATATTCCTATAATTTTCCCTCTTAAAACAGC
Organism: Hypanus sabinus; assembly: GCF_030144855.1. Taxonomy (NCBI): domain Eukaryota; kingdom Metazoa; phylum Chordata; class Chondrichthyes; order Myliobatiformes; family Dasyatidae; genus Hypanus; species Hypanus sabinus. The sequence continues at coordinate 54,710,956 of NC_082717.1, read as the reverse complement.
CTTCAATCCCATAGAATGGGAGGTGAAACCACTCCATTATCATTGAATTCTAAGTAAAGATCAATTTCTTTTTTAATTTGTTCCTTAAAGTAGAGATCATTGAGTAGACTTGAATTTAGGGTCTATAGTACTCTTTAGTTGTAGGTCAAAATCAACAGATAAATATATAGGTGCATGGTCACTTACATCTATTGTCCCAAATCCACAGGTGTTTATTTTGTCTTTGTCTTTTCCAAATGTTATGATATAGTCTATTCTTGTATATACAGAATAGGGGGCAGAATAATGAGTGTAATCCCTTCTGCTGGGGAAAAGGTCCCTCCATATATCAATTAGACCAAAATCCTCAGAAAGTTTATTAACTTTCTTATGTAAGGATTTTGTTTCATAGGTTTTTCTATTCGAAGAATCTAACTTTGATTGCAATTGTAAATTTAAGTTCCCCCCCCCCCCCACATATCAGGAGACCTTCTGTTTCTGTTACTATAATATTAGTAATTTTCTGAAAGAAACTATTATCACTTCCTGGGGGTACATATATATTCAATAGAGTAACTGAATTTCTGTCTATATTCCCCCTTACCAGAATATATCTGCCCTCCTTATTTCCCATTTGGAATACTTTTTCAAAATTTAGCTTGCTTGAGATAAGAATAGCAACTCCTCTCCTATGTCCTGATTTATATGAGGAGAAAAACAAATTAGTGAAGCCCATTCTCTTTAGTTTTCCATTCTCATTATCACTTAAGTGAGTTTCCTGTAAATATACTACATGGGCTTGTTCTTTTGATTCAATCCTTTGTATGAATCAACAACCAATTTCTCCATTAATTTGTTGTATTTAACAATGAATGGATGCAAATCAAACAGAAGTTATTGTTAACACGAGATTCAGCAGATGCTGGAACTCTTGAGTGACACACAGAAAATGTTGGAGGAATTCAGCATATCAGGTGCCATCTATGGAGGGGATATCTATGCAAGTTCCAAAACCCTTCATCAGGACTGAAAAAAAAGGCAGAAGCTAGGAAGTTATTATTAGATAACTTATGACCTACTTTAGTTACAGCTGCTTTTAAGTTTTGAAACTTATTCCCATTTCTCCTTCTAGCCTAATGTGACTTTGTGTTTTTTTTGTTTTCCGTGCTGCCTGCTGGTAATTTTGGAATTCTGACAAGGATATAAAAATATAACAGCTAACAGTTAGCTCCAATGTTTTTTTTACAGCTCCATGTCACAACCTTTGCACTTAGCAAGAAATTTTTACATGGCCTGAAAACTGTGTGGCACTTAAAATTTTGTTTTATAATATGCATTCTATGCAAAGTTAGAATGAAAATTGAAAAAACACATACTTCTGATTTTATTTATTCATAAAGGGTATAATGAAATACAGTAAAACAAAGAAAATCTTTCACGTGTTGTTAACTTTTTCTAGTCTGTCTTTATTACAAATCCATTGTCTGTAAATACTCTCCAGATTAATTTCACATCTATATGCAAGATGCATTTTAAATGTTCCACTTGTTATTGGTTTCTGGATTTGATTGAATTCATAAAACTGAATCCACGTTTGCTGTCAGCACTAGAAGCTTGAAATGTTCCAGCAATGTCAACAAGAATTGACAATTCAGTAGGCTGGCATTTTATTACCAATAAGCTACTGACTTCCATTCTGTTTTCATTGTTAAAATTTGTAACAGTGTTGTAACTTGAAACTCAATGTCAAAACGTTGAAGCTCTAAAATTTCAAAGGTTGTGGTACGTTTATTATTTAGAACATTATGGATTATATTGATCTCTGTGAACTCTGCCTCAGAGGCTGAAGTTAGGCTGTCTTTAAAGAGTGTGAACCCTTGCAGAGCAAAAGGTCCCAATGGAGTGTCTGATAAGGCTCTGAAAACCTGTGCCAACCAACTGGAGGAATATTCAAGGACATTTTCAACCTCTCACTGCTACAGGCAGAAGTTCCGACTTGCTTCAAAAAGGCAACAGTTATACCAGTGCCTAAGAAGAATAATGTGAGCTGCCTAAGTGACTGTCATCCGGCAGCACTCACATCTAAGTGATGAAATGCTTTGAGAGGTTAGTCGTGACAAGACTGAACTCCTGCCTCAACAAGGACCTGGACTCACTGCAATTTGCCTATCGCCACAATAGGTCAACGGCAGATACAGTCTCAATGGCTCTTCACACGGTTTTAGACCACCTGGATAACACAAATGCCTGTCTCAGGATGCTGTCCATCAACTATAGCTCAGTATTTAATACCGTCATTCCCACAATCCTGATTGAAAACTTGGGCCTCCATACCTGCCTCTACAATTGGATCCTCGACTTCCTAACCAGAAGACCACAATCTGTGCAGTTTGGTGATAACATATCCTCCTCGCTGATGATCAACACCGGCGTACCTCAGGAGTGTGTGCTTAGTCCACTGCTCTACTCTCTACATATACATGACTGTGTGCTAGGCATAGCTCAGATACCGTCTATAGATTTGCTAATGATACATTCATTCTTGGTAGAGTCTCAGATGGTAACGAGAGGGCGTATAGGAGCGAGATATGCCAGCTAGTAGAGTGGTGTTGCAGCAACAAGCTGGCACTCAATGTCAGGAAGACGAAAGAGCTGGTTGTGGACTTCATGAAGAGCAATATGAAGGAACACACACCAATCCTCAGAGGGATCAAGAGTGGACAGAGTGAGCAGTTTCAAGTTCCTGGGTGTCAAGATCTCTGAGGATCTAACCTGGTTTCAACGTATCGATGCAGTTATAAAGAAGGCAAGACAGCAGCAGCTATACTTCATTTTGGAGTTTGAAAAGATTTGGTATGTCAACAATACACTCAAAAACGTCTATAGATGTACTGTGGAGAGCATTCTGACAGGCTGCATCACTGTCTGGTATGGGGGTGGGTGGGGGGGGGGGACTACTGCACATGATCGAAAGAAGCTGCAGAGGAATATAAATTTAGTCAGCTCCATCTTGGCCTACAAAGTACCCAGGACATCTTCAGGGAGCGGTGTCTCAGAAAGGCAGCATCCACTATTAAGGATTCACAGCACCCAGGGCCTGCCCTTTTCTCACTGTTACCATCAGGTAGGAGATACAGAAGCCTGAAGGCACACACTCAGCAATTCAGGAACAGCTTCTTTCCAGCTGCCATCCAATTCCTAAATGGACATTGCACCCTTGGACACGACCTCACTTTTTAAATATATATTATTTCTGTTTTTTGCATGATTTTTAATCGATTATACATATACTGTAATTGATTTACTTACTTATTATTTTGTTTTTTTTTCTATATTATGTATTGCATTGAACTGCTGCTGATAAGTTAAAAAATTTCACGACCCATGCTGGTGATAATAAACCTCTGATTAGCAAAATTAATTACAGGGTATTTCACAATTATGTTGTCACAGATTTCAAAATTATATTAGCATTAGATATATAAAAGAAAATTTCAGCTACACATTAGCAAAAGTTGTGCACAGGAGTATTTTAGTTACTGTGTGGCCATGCTCATGTTCAGCTCAGTGGTTGAGAAATAGTATTCCTTAAGTTACCTTACTTTACACAATAGGTTTGATAGGGCCTCACCCAATACCCAAGTTGATGCAATAATTGCCCTTGGAAGGCAACTTGATCTAATAGCATTTAGGTGAATTCTAGAGTGGAATAGAGCATCAAAAAATCATACTCAGAATGTTTTCAGTCAGTTTAAAAAACATAATTTTCAACTATTTTTGCAGGATACATTACAGGGACCTTGTGTCCCTGTGTATTCAGGCTTATTTTATGATCTGATATCCACAATATGCAACTATATATGATTGGATTACTGTGAAAATCATAGTCTATATTTTCTGTTATGAAGGTGACACACAATCAAGAGAATGTCTTTGATATGCAATGGATGGAATTAACTGACATCTCCCGTGAGGATCTTAATTCCTCGTTCAGAAAAATGGCAAATCATCTGAAAAGGCTTGTGGATGAAAGAGACGAAAAATGTGAGGTAAAAAATGGATAATCATGTCTAGAAATATTGTGTTAGTCCTGACGAAGGGGCTCGGCCCGAAACGTCGACAGTGCTTCTCCTTATAGATGCTGCCTGGCCTGCTGTGTTCCACCAGCATTTTGTGTGTGTTGTTGATAATTAATCTGTCTGAATCTTGCAAAGTGAACATGATTTTCAGGAATCATCAATTATTTTCAATATTTCATTTATTATCAATTGCTTTCCCACACTTGTATTTGTCAACAAGAAATTACGGTTTTTTAATGGATCAACAGTTATTATGAGTTAAAAGCAATATAAATTAGAGCTGAAATGGTGGGGAAAATTGAACTTTTGGCACTTGCTATAATTTTAAAGGACTGAAATTCATTTATGTCTGTTTTGTAGTACAGGTTGCTTTGGATGTGAATTAGATGGGGTAGGTGCTGAAAGGGCTCTTGTGTGTTTTCTGCTTTCTATAGACACGAAGCACTGAAGTCTCTTTGGTATAGGTGATGTGCCAAACTTTTTTGTCCCATGTAACTGGATTTATTAGATAAATATTCCCTGTTTTATATATTGAGCAGAGTGGATTTCCCTAATCTATTTGATTATTTCATATGTTTGGTGAAAGCTTTGCAGAAATCCTTTTTATATGATGTATCTAAGGTACAGTGGTCATTCAGGAGGCCTTTCAAAGAACTTTCCACTATTAGTTTTTTGAAAAGGTAGGTTAGGTTTTTGTTTGGATCAGATGTTGTATTTTTTCTGACATCTATATTTATGACTTTATTTTTCCCTCCTTTAAATTTTGTCTTTTCACCATTTAAGTTGTTGGAAAAAGTAATATGCTTATAGAACTTTGAGCACTAAATAGAGGCAGGTCTGATTATTTATGTGTAATATGTATTACCAGCACAATGTACAAGTGTAGCTACATATATAATACATACATATGTATTATACATATATAATACATATATAGCTACATACATACATGTAGCTCAACTATAATTCATTATTCAAGAAGGACATTTTAAATTTAAATGGATACTTTTCAACCATGGTTGTGCTCGCATGAAAAGTGGTCAGTTGGATTATCTGTGAGAACCAAGGAATACTGTTTCAACACACAGTTAATTTTCCTGGTCTAAAATCATTTGAGAAGGACTCACTGATAGTATGACAAATCTGATTATTGAATATTACAGTTCATAGCAAGGAATTGCTGGAGGTCTAATGCAAGCCATAAAGATTATTTTATTTTAGAGATACAACATGGAAACAGATCCAGCAAATCCACACTGCCCAATTAACATACTAACCTGTAGCTGCTCGTTTGTGACTATCTCAAAATTATGATCATAAAAGCAAGTCTGGAATTAGTTCATGAAGGGCTAGAGGCAAGGAGCAAGGGCTACTTAAAGGGAATATTCGGGTGTGCAGCATCAAATTTACAGAACATTAACTTTCCAGTAATTTTTGCAAGTACTGATGGCATTTAATTTTTTTTTTTGAATTTAGATTCCTGTAAAATAAATATTCACTTTTGGTATTACAGTGGATTCTGGTTAATGGGACCATCAGTTAATTGGGGCAGGCAGTTATTTGGGACAACTATTAAATAATAAAAACAAATTGAGAATATAATCGAGATTCCCTCCATTTATTTGGGATGCTATGCTGACAGGAGACTGTTTCTGAGCAGTTTCGCTTGTGTACATTTGTGTCGCTGTTAGTCATCACACTGTGCTAAGAGTGAACAGTTACTAAATAGCATCAATTGCGTGTGCTTATGTTACCCATTTGGGCCAACGGATGCCAATTCAAAACAAAGTGATTTTTGATCATTTTGGTTTTTTTATTTCACTTTAAAAGATTTCAGACCCTTGCCAAAATGATTTGACACTTCCTGAAAAAATTACCCTACTGGTCAAATTAAGAATATAGAATAGTACAGCAGTGTACAGGCCCTTTAGCCCATGATGTTGTGCCGACCTTGAAACCCTGCCTCCCATATATCCTCCCACCTTAAATTCCTCCAAATACCTATCTAGTAGTCTCTTAAATTTCACTAGTGTATCTGCCTCCACCACTGACTCAGGCAGTACATCCTCACCGTCATCAAGTTCCCTCTCATTGGTGAATACTGAAGAGAAGTATTCATTGAGGACCTCACTCACTTCCACAGCCTCCAGGCGCATCTTCCCATCTTTATCTCTAATTGGTCCTACCTTCACTCCTGTCATCCTTTTGTTCTTCACATAATTGAAGAATGCCTTGGGGTTTTCCTTTACCTTACTCGCCAAGGCCTTCTCATGACCCCTTCTTGTTCTTCTCAGCCCCTTCTTAAGCTCCTTTCTTGCTACCCTATATCCCTCAATAGCCCCATCTGATCCTTGCTTCCTAAACCTCATGTATGCTGCCTTCTTCCACGTGACTAGATTTTCCACCTCACTTGTCACCCATGGTTCCTTCACCCTACCATTCTTTATCTTCCTCACCGGGACATATTTATCCCTAACATCCTGCGAGAGATCCCTAAACATCAACCACATGTCCATAATACATTTCCCTGCAAAACCATCATCCCAATTCATGCGTGCAAGTTCCAGCCTTATAGCCTCATAATTTGCCCTTCCTCAATTAAAAATGTTCCTGTCCTCTCTGATTCTGTCCTTTTCCATGATAATGCTAAAGGCCAGGGAGTGGTGGTCACTGTCCCCCAGATGCTCACCCACTGAGTGATCTGTGACCTGACCCGGTTCGTTACCTAATACTAGATCTAGTATGGCATACCCCCTAGTCCATCCTGGACACACTTAACAAACTCTGCCCTATCTAAACCATTGGAACTAATCAGGTGCCAATCAATTTTAAGGAAGTTAAAGTCACCCATGATAACAACCCTGTTATTTTTGCATCTTTCCAAAATCTGCCTCCCAATCTGTTCTTCGGTATCTCTGTTGTTACCAGGGGACCTATAGAATACTTCCAATAGAGTAACTGCTCCCTTCCTGTTCCTGACTTCACTCCATACTGACTCAAAAGATGATCTTGCTACATTACCCACCCTTTCTGTAGCTGTAATAATATCCCTGACCAGTAATGTTACCCCTCCTCCCCTCCCTACCCCATCCTTTTCAAAACACTGAAATCCAGGAATATTGAGAATCCATTCCTGCCCTGGTGCCAGCCAATTTTCTGTAATGGCCACTACATCATAATTCCATGTATGTATCCAAGCTCTCAGTTCATCACCTTTGTTCCTGATGCTTCTTGCATTTGTTACGTACCCCGTAACTGGGTCACTTACCAGCAAAGATAGAGAGGTCCGTTGAAGTCTGATGGTACTATTTTTAACAGTATTTATTGATAAAAATACACAAAAATAACATCGATGCAAACATACAGATAATATACGCCATCAATACTAAATCTAAAAGCGCGGGTATAATCATAATCAATAAGAAATAGCTCTATCATTGTCTAGGGGGATAATGTATTGTCCGATGGAAATATAAAAGTCACTCAAGTTCATTCAAGCTGCAGCTTTTGGTTGGAGAGAAAACGGAGGTTTAACTTGCCCATTCCTTTTATGATGTCAATCCTTCGAGAGTCATTGGGGGCTGAATTCCCCTTTGTTGTTAGCTAAAGCCGTTCTTTTGTGGCAAGGCCCACCAATTCCGAGGCAAATGGAAAAGGACGCATGTGGCTTTCCACCGGCTTTTGCTTTTACACTGTTATAGGATTTCGAGTGTTTCTTTCGGTGCATCTGAGGGGCTGTTCCCACAGACCCTCTTTTATCCCCACTCACGGGGTCTCAGATGTCAGTCAGGTTGGGGGGGATGCCATCCCCCAACCAGCCCATGTTGCCTGATTCCTTGAGGGCATCGATGAATAGCACAGCACTCAATACACAATTCCGTCTCCAAGAGACAATAGCCGTTATCAATGGTTCCGCCTTTCGGAGGCCAGGACACATTCCAAACTCTTTGTGGATTCTGCATGTCTTTCTCTCATTTCCTGGGTCTCCTGACCTGACTTAATAGCGATCTTGTGATGCTCAAAAAGGAGGGGGGGAGCACAGGTGTAACACATTGAAGTACACGCACTTTAGCCCTTCTATCATACTACCTTTACACCCTTTATTCTGCTTCTCTTTCCTCAAAGCCTCTTTATATGTTAGATCTGGCTTTACTCCATGCACTATACTTGCAGTTCTCACATGACCTTTATCCTCCTCCACCTCACTATCTGCTCTAACATTCTGGTTCCCTTCTCCTTGCAAATCTAGTTTAAACACCCCCCCCCCCCCAGAGCAGCACGAGCCAACCTTCTCACAAGGATATTAGTCCCCCTCCAATTCAGGTGCAACCTGTCCCATTGGAACAGGTCCCACCTTCCCTGGAACAATGCCCAATTGTCCAGAAACATGAAGCCCTCCATCCTGCACCAACTCCTTAGCCACGTATTTAGCTGCATTTATCTTCCTATTTCAAGCCTCTTTAGCACATAGAACAGGTAGCAGTCCTGAAGCTTCAACCCTGGAGGTCCTGTCCTTCAACTTTGCACCTAACTCCCTAAACTCTCTTTGCAGGACCTCCTCCTTCTTCCTATCCACGTCATTGGTCCCTACATGGACCATGACATCGAGCTGCTCACCCTCCCTCTTGAGAATACGGAGAACTCAATTCGAGATATCGTGGACTCTGGCACCAGGGAGGCAACAGACCATCCAGGATTCTCGATCTCTCCCACAGAACCTCTTATCTGTCCCCCTAGCTAACGAATCCCCTATCACTACTGCTCTATTCTTTTCCCTCCTTCCCTTCTGAGCTGAGTGTCCAGTCTCAGTGCCAGTGTCGCGACCACTGCAACTTGTCCCTGGTAGGTCATCCCCACCAACAGTATCCAAAAAAAAGTATACTTATTATTGATGGGTATGGCCAGTCACCCAGCTACCTGTCTCCTGACTTTTAGGGGTGACTATCTCCCTGAAACTCCTGTCTATTTCTGCCTCTGCCTCACGAATGATCCGAAGTTCATCCAGCTCCAGTTCCAGTTCCCTAACTCGCTTTGTCAGGAACTGCAGATGGATGCACCTTTTACAGGTGTAGTTTTCAGGGACAATTGTGCTCGCCCTGACTTCCCACATACTGCAAACGGAGCATCCGACTGCCCTAACTGCTGCCTCCATTACTTACTTCTAAGTTAATTAGATTAATTAAAGTTTACCCAGCCTTACCCCTCTGGGAGCAAACTCGTCTTCAGCCCCTGCTTGCCAAAGCCTCTCGAGCCAATGCCTTCCTACTCTGTCTCCCGATACTCCATTGCCCGCTCCGTTAATCTACTCACTTTTTAAACTCTCTCGCTGTCTCACGGGCTGACCTTCACACGCTTGTGCAGTCGTGCCCCATTCAAACTGCCGAAGAAATCATTCACCTAATTCTACTCAATTGTTGGATTATGACACTATTTGTTACAGGAATGCAATGAAGACTGTCCATTATCTGCACTAGGTGTCTACACTGATTGTTCATTTACAGTCAATCAAAAGAACACACTGGAGAAATTCCTCCAATAGGAACTAAGGCACTGTTTTATAGTATTGTAGTAGTAGTACATAAGAACATAAAAAATAGGAGCAGGGGTAGGCCATCTGGCCCATCGAGTCTGCTCCGCCATTCAATAAGATTATGACTGATCTGGCCACGGACTTATCTCCACCTGTCTTTTCCCCATAACCCTTAATTCCCCTAATATGCAACAATCGATCCAACTTTGTCTTAAATATATTTACTGAGGTAGTCTCCACTGCTTATTGGGCAGAGAATTCCACAGATTCACCACTCTGGGAAAAAGCAGTTCCTCCTCATCTCTGTCCTAAATCTACTCCCCCAAATCTTGAAGCTATGTCCCCTACTTCTAGTCTCACCTACCAGTGGAAACAGCTTCTTTGCCTCTATCTAGTATTGGCAGTGTTCTAATTTGTTCTGTATTTCATTTAAGTCCATGATTTATTACTTAGTTAGACAGGTGCTTGTCTTTTTTTTTAGATCTTTTAACTATTTCCATGTAACTTGGCTATTTTGAGCCAGCTGTTTAATTGGGCCAAAATGTGCTGGTCCCGGTGTGGCTCAATTAACCAGAATCCACTGTATATAAAAATGTAGTACATGGATATAAAATTAAGTTTATTATTTATTTCCAGATAATATTGCGTCTTGCACAGGAGCGTGACTGCTCCCAGTCTCCAGTTCGTGGAATAGCTCAGTCACCTATTGGTTCACCAGGAATGCAGCGAACTGAGAGCCGACAACATCTGTCAGTTGAACTGGCAGACACTAAAGCAAAACTCCGAAGGATCAGGCAAGAGATGTAAGCATATGGATTAGAGTTGAAGATTTAAGGGCACAAGAAATTAAATATGTTGAAAATTACACAAACTTCCAGAACTGTTATTGAATGGTTAGTGAAGAATGAGGTTTATCACTGAGGATAAAATATAAATATGAGAAGTTTCTCCATTTGTTAAAAGGTTAAGCCAAATGACTGTCTTTACCTGATACAGAATAGTAATTGATATAAAAAAGAACAAGTTAAATGTATTTGAGGTTGCTTTAGTGTATAATATTCTACAAGCACAGATCTTGTTTTCCACATTTTGCTTCCTTATGTGAATGCAAGGTCTTTAAAATAGTATTGTAGGGTTGTCAGAAAACATGTGAGTTTATACAGTGCCTATAAGAAGTATTAATGCCCCTTGGAAGTTTTCATGTTTTATTGTTTTACAACATTGAATCTCAGTGGAATTCATTTGTTTTTTTTTGACACTCATCAACCAAAAAAAATACTCTTTCGTGTTAAAGTGAAAACAGATCTCTACAAAGTGATCTAAATTACATATATAAAATACAAATTAATTGATTGCATAAATATTCACCTTCACTGTCAGTATTGACCTTTGGCAGCACTTACAGCATGTATGGATAGGTCTCCATCAGCTGGACACTGCACTTTTCCCCATTCTTCTTTACAAAACTCCTCAAGCGCTGTCAGATTGCATGGTGATCATGAGTGAAAAGCCCTTTTCAAGTCCAGCCACAAATTCTCAATCGGATTGTGGTCTGGACTCTGACTTGGCCACTTCAGGACATTAAGCCATTCCTTTGTAGCTTTGGCTTTATGCTTTGGGTCATTGTCTTGCTGGAAAACAAATCTTCTCCCAAGTTGCAGTTCTCTTGCAGACTACATAAGGTTTTCCTCCAGGATTTCCCTGTATTTTACTGTATTAATTTTACACTCTACCTTCATAAGCCTTCCAGGGCCTGCTGCATTGAAACATCCCCACAGTATGATGTAGTTACCACCTTGCTTCACGATAGGGATTGTGTGTTTTTCATGATGTGTGGTGCTTGGTTTATGCCAAACATAGCATTTAGTTGGATGGCTAAAAAGCTCAGTTTCAGTTTCATCAGACCATGGAACCTTCTTCCAGCTGACTCCAGAGTCTCTCACAAGGCTTCAGATTATCAGTTAATATATAGAATATTTTAATGGGTTTTGGATTAATGCATAAAGTTTTTAAAGTTGTAGTGCAAGAGTAAAAACTAGTTCTAAGCTCCCTTATCCCCTTCTGTTGGCATTGCCTTTGCATTTCACCACAAGCAAGCACTGATGAATTAATCCAGCAGAGGCATCAGCCAAACGATAAAGTTAATATGTTATCAGATAAGTTAATGTATTATATCAGACTAGATGGAAGCTGCCACTTCCATTGAGGATGAGGCTCAATTTTTATTGTTTTTTTTTTAATTTATTTTGGTTCATGGGCGTGGCTTTGGAGGCAGAGAGGAGAGTTAGGGGTAATTTTAAGGTTTAGGAAGAGATGTGGGGGAATTAGAAATCAGTCCTGAGTCTTAAGTCTCTGCTTTCCACTTGAAGGCCAGTGATGTGAATGTGGGACATCCTGCGGGTCAGGTGGATGTCAGCCATGGACAAAGGCTGGTGCCACTTCCCCACAGTGTCATTGCTTTGTCAGCATTCCATGCGGGCAGGAGCAATGAGGGCCAATGTCTGCATTTCCAAGACTGAATCTGAGTTCACTGGAGGCCAAGTATGATGACCTGTTTTGGGGTTAAAAGACTGTGTTTGTGTGTTTGTGGAAAGGAGAAACAGAGCTTACTTTGTTTCTTTTGTTGTTTGTTGTGTTCTGTTTGTGCCAAGCATTGTGGGCATACTATGTTGGTGCTGGAATGTATGATGACATTTGCAGATTGCTCCCACCACACTTTTGTTTTGCTGGTTGTTAACGTAAACGAGGTATCTCTCTATATGTTTCAATATATGCATGATAAATAAACTTGAATCTTGAGTAATAGATTCATTGATAGAGCACGTGCAGACCATAATGCATACCATAATCATTGAATTCTTACAGAAATAAACACCAACAGGTTAGAAAATAGGCAACAAGTTAATAGTTTTTAAAACTGTATGTAAATTTAATATATGAAAGAAACAATATTATTGCATTATTAAATTAACTGAGACAGAGTTACATTAGTCATTCAAAAAGTTAACAATAAAGTGGGTACCAATCAAATAGTTTGCACTTGAAAATAAATTAAGTTGTGGGAATATATCTTTTCAAAGCTCAAAGTAAATTTATTATCAAAGTACATATATGTCACTGTATGCTACCCTGAGACACATTTTATTGCAGGCATTTGCAGTAGAACAAAGAAATACAATAGAATCAATGAAAAGCTACACACAAAGACCAACAACCAATGTGCAAAGAGGACAAACAGTACAAATACAATATTATTATTTTCAAAAACTCTACAACCCATGTTCTTGGTATTATTGATTTATTTAATAATAATAATGAGTCCATAAATTATGGAATTATTTCAGTGCTGAGGTGAGTGAAGTTATCCATACTGGTGTAGGAGCATGATATTTGAAGAGTAATAAATGTCCCTGAACCTGGTGGTGTGAGATTTAAGGCTCTTGTAATTCCTTGCTAATAGCAGCAGTGAGAAGAGAGCATGGTTTGGATCATGGGGATCCTTGTTGATGGATGCTGCTTTCCTATGATAGTGCTCCTTGTAGACATGCTCAATAGTGAGGAGGGCTTTACTTGTGATGGGCTGGGCTGTACCCACTCTGCTTCTATTTCCTTGAACAGTACACTAGAGTTTGCCAGAAGTTGCTATCATGTTGATCCTAAGAAAGGATATCTGAAAGCTAAAGCTTGACAATAGGAACCTTTTGGTATTGAACAGAAAATTGCATCAGCCTACATGGAAAAGGCTCTTTTTTGGGGTACCTAAGAAATCTGAAGACATGAAAGCTCTTCAAGATGACAGTCTTTTTGTTAGAAGCTTTTGCAATGCCATGGAAGAAGTACAGTACATGTATCAGTTGAACATGCCTGCTAAAATGTCAGCTGACATAAAGAAATTGCCCCATATGCTTAGGAATAAATGGAGAATGGTGATCTGTAAACTGCAAGAAAGACACAACCCGTAAGATTACTTTCACTAATGTTGATTTTATAGACAGGCAAGTAAAGATGCTGCACAACCAGTGTTTGGGAATATACAAGATGCTACATCACCAGCAATAAACAAAGGTGTAAACAAAACTAAGTCACTATTTCATTCTAAGGCTAAAGGAGCAGCTTTGCTATTATTGTAGTCACTGTGAGAAGTAAATCTAAAACTGTGGAACATAGAAACATAGAAAACCTACAGCACAATACAGGCCATTCGGCCCACAAAGTTGTGCCGAGCATGTCCCTACCTTAGAAATTACTAGGCTTACCTATAGCCCTCCATTTTACTAAACTCCATGTACCTATCTAAAAGTCTCTTAAAAGACCCTATCGGATCCGCCTCCACCACCATTGCTGGCAGCCCATTCCACGTACTCACCATTCTCTGAGTAAAAAACTTATCCCTGACATCTCCTCTGTACCTACTCCCCGGCACCTTAAACCTGTATCCTCTTGAAAAAGGATCTCTACTCCTTTTCTTGAATAAAGGAACAACATTTGCAATCCTCCGGAACCTCTCCCTTCCCCATTGATGATGCAAAGATCATTGCCAGAGGCTCAGCAATCTCCTCCCTCACCTCCCACAGTAGCCTGGGGTACATCTCATCCGGTCCCGGTGACTTATCTAACGACGCCTTCCAAAGCTCCAGCACATCCTCTTTCTTAATATCTACATGCTCAAGCTTTTCAGTCTGCAGCAAGTCATCACTACAATCACCAAGATCCTTTTCCATAGTGAATACTGAAGTAAAGTATTCATTAAGTACCTCTGCTATTTACTCTGGTTCCATGCACACTTTCCCACTGTCACACTTGATAGGTTTTATTCTTTCACGTCTTATCTACAAGTATGCTTTTCACATACTTGTAGAATTCCTTGAGGTTTTCCTTAATTCTGCCTGCCAAGGCCTTCTCATGGCCCCTTATGGCTCTCCTAATTAGCTTTTTAAGTTCCTTCCTCTTTACCCTTATAATCTTCTAGATCTCTAACATTACCTAGCTCTCTGAACCTTTCATAAGCTTTTCTTCTTGACTAGATTTATTACAGCCTTTGTACACCTCGGTTCCTGTACCCTACCATAACTTCCCTGTCTCATTGGAACGTACCTAGACAGAACTCCACACAAGTATCCCCTGAACATTTGCCACATTTCTTCTGTACTTTTCCTTGAGAACATCTGTTTCCAATTTAAGCCTCCAATTCCCTGCCTGATAGCCTCATAATTCCCCTTGCTCCAATTAAACACTTTTCTAACTTGTCTGTTCCTATCTCCAATGCTATTGTAGAGGAGACAGAATTATGATCACTATCTCCAAAATGCTCTCCCACTGCGAGATCTGACACCTGACCAGGTTCATTTCCCAATACCAAATCAAGTGCAGCCTCTCCTCTTGTAGACTTATCTACATATTCTGTCAAGAAACCTTCCTGAACACACCTAACAAACACCACCCTATCTAAACCTCTTGCTCTATGGAGATGCCAATCGATACTTGGGAAATTAAAATCTCCCATCACAACAACTCTGTTATTATCACACCTTTCCAGGATCTGTTTCCCTATCTGCTCCTCGATATCTCTGTTACTATTGGGCAGCCTATAAAAAACACCCAGTAAAGTTATTGACCCCTCCCTGTTCCTAACCTCCAACCACAGACTCCGTAGAGAATCTCTCCATGGCGACCACCTTTTCTGCAGCCATGACACTATCTCCGATCAACAGTGCCACGCCCCCACCTCTTTTGCCTCTCTGCCTGTCTTTCTGAAACCTCTAAAACCCGGCACTTGAAGTAACCATTCCTGTCCCTGAGCCATCCAAGTCTCTGTAATGGCCACCACATCATATCTCCAACTACTGATTCATGCTCTAAACTCAATCGCTTTGCTCCCACCACTCTTTGAGTTAAAATGGATACATCTGAATCCTTAGATCTGAGCTCATCCCTACTCTATCACCTGCCTGTCCTCCCTTCCGCACTGTCTACAAGCTTTCTCTATTTGTGATCCAACCTCCTCTTCCCCAGTCTCTTCAGTTCAGTTCCCACCCCCCAACAATACTAGTTTAAACTCTCCCAACTAGCCTTAGCAAATCTCCCTGCCAGGATATTGGTCCCCCTGGGATTCAAGTGCCACCCGTCCTTTTTGTACAGGTCACACCTGCCCCAAAAAAGGCCCCAATGATCCAGAAATCTGAATCCCTGCCCCCTGCTCCAATCCCTCAGCCACACATTTATCCTCCACCTCATCCTATTCCTATTCTCACTGTCGCATGGCACAGGCAGTAATCCTGAGATTACTACCTTTGCAGTCCTGTTTCTCAACTTCCTAATTCCCCGTAGTCTTTTTTCAGGACCTCTTCCCTTTTCCTACCTATGTCATTGTTACAAATATGTACCACGACCTCTGGCTGTTCTCCCTCCTACCACGGGATATCTTGGACGCGATCCGAAACAAATCAGACCCTGGCACCTGGGAGGCAAACTAACATCTGAGTTTCTTTTCTGCATCCACAGAATTACCTGTCTGACCCCCTAATTGTAGAGTCCCCTATCACTACTACTTTCCTCTTACTTTCCCTACCCTTCTGAGCCACAGGGCTAGACTCTGTGCCAGAGGCATGGCCACTGCTGCTTCCTCCAGGTAGGCTGTCCTCTTCCCCCCCCCCCCCGCAACAGTATAGGAGTACTTACTGGAACAGTCTATGTTCCAAGCCTACACTGGTGTCCATCTGCACTTCTGCACTTCTCCTATGCTACATTGACAACTGCATCGATGCTGCTTTTTGCACCCATGCAGAACTCATTAACTTCATTGACTTTGCCTCCAACTTCCACCCTGCCCTCAAAATTACTTGGTCCATTTCCAACACCTCCCTTGCCTTTCTTGATTGCTCTGTCTTTATCTCCAGAGACAGCTTATCTACTGATGTCTATTACAAACCCATGGAATCTCACAGCTTTCTGGACTATACCTCCTCCCACCCTGTTACTTGTAAAAGCTCCATCCCCTTCTCTCAGTTCCTCTGCCTCTGCTCTCAAGAGGCTTTTCATTCCAAAATCAAGGAGATAGCTTCCTTCTTCAAAGAAAGGGGCTTCCCTTCCTCCCCCATCAACACTGCCCACAACCACATCTTTTCTATTTCACGCATATCTGCCCTCCCCACCCTACAAGGGATAGGTTTGTCTTTTGCACTTACCATCCCACCAGTCTCCATGTCCAGCACATAATTCCTTGCAACTTCTAACATCTCCTAAGGGATCCCACCACCCAGCACAACTTTCCCCCCTCTTTCCCCCTTGCTACCCCACTTTCTGCTTATCCATTCATACCTCTGCACTGATCGCCCTCCTGGCACTTATCCTTGCAAGCAAAACAATGCTGCACTTGCCCCTATACCTCCTCCCTCTCTACCATTCAGGGCCCCAGACAATCCTTCCAGGTGAGGTAACACTTCACCTGTAAGGCTGTTGGAGTCATATACTGTGTCCGGTGCTCCCGGTATGGCTTGTATATTGTGAGCCCCAAGATAGATTGGGAGACTGCTTTTTCAAGCACCTACACTGCATCCATCAGAAAAAGTGAGATTTCCCAGTGGCCACCCATTTTAATTTCACTTTCCATTCCCCTTCCAATATATCTATCCTCCACTGTCATGATGAGGCCACTTTTAGGATGGAGGAACAACACCTTATATTTTGTCTGGGTGACCTCCAACCTAATGGTATAAACATCAATTTATCTAACTTCTGGTAATGCCCCCTCCCCCCACCTTGACCATTCCCCATCCCTTTTTTTCTCACCTTATCTCCTGACCTGCCCAGTACCTCCCTCTGGTGCTCCTCTCCCTTCTCTTTCTTCCATGGCCTTCTGTCCTGTTCTATTTGACTCCCCCTTCTCCAATCAACTTCCCAGCTCTTTACTTCATCCCTCCCCTTCAAGTTTCACCCATCTTGTGTTTTTCTCTCTTCTTCCTCCACCTTTTAAATCTACTCTTCAGCTTTCTTTTCTCCAGTCTTGTCAAAGGGTCTTGGTCTGAAATGTCGACTGTACTCTTTCCCATAGATGCTGTGTGGCCTGCTAGGTTCCCACAGCATTTTGTGTATGTTGCTTGGATTTCCAGCATCTGCAGATTTTCTCTTGTTTAAGAAAGTACAGCAGTGTTCTGCACAGTGGACCCCATTAAGAAGCTCAACCTTACATGAAAAAGAACATGCATTCTCTTATGCACCATACGTCAAGAGAAGATCACGAGTAGCTACATTGTTTCAGGATTGGAAGTGGCTGGTTTAGATGGTGAAAACTATTGTGAGCTACCTAACATGTATGTGAAAGTATGTTTTGCACAAATGGAACATTCCACGACAGAGGGATTTTCAGGGATGGACTCAGCTGAAATGTATTGATTTGCCAGTTCAGAAATTGAGCTGCTGAACTTGAGATTGGAGGAGAGAAGGAAGAGTGGGCAGGTTTGTTATCTGCCTCCAGCCCATTAACGGCTCTGATAGACTGTAGCCATTTGTAAGTATTGTGGAACAATAAGCCAGTAGTGTTTTATAGGGGTCTTTTGCCTTCAGTAGGAGATTCTTAACAGTTTGCATTACTCTTTCTGCTTCTCCATTGCCTGTGGATACTGTGGACTGCTTGTCTGGTGTTTGAACTCATCATCCCTAGCAAAGGCTTTGAATTCCGAGCAGCTGAATCGTGGCCCTTTGTCTGACACAAGTGTGTCTGGTATTCCATGGCAAGTGAATACAGCTTTCAGGTGCTGTATAACTGCTGCTGAGAATATAGGAGGACAACTTGGAACCTCAGTGTTTTGTGAGTAGTAATCTATGGTGAAAAGATATTTGTCTCTTTCAGCATAGAAATCTCTGTGCCTGAAATTTGTCATGGAAAGTCTGTGTATTCTGTGGGACAGGGGTGTTCAGCATGATTTTTATGCAGATTTCGGCATGCTTCACATTGCTTTACATAATGTCCCAGCTGTGTGTTCACACAGATTGCCTTGCTCTCAGATGACATTTTTTGATGCCTTGATGTCTTTAGTGGATTTCACTAATGATTTCAGCATGTTTAGAAGCAGGAATAACGAGCCTGGGGGCCTTTAGCAGCAAACCATCAAGAATGATGAGTGTGTAGCTTTCAAGCCAATAAGGCCTGAGTTCTACTCTACTACTCTTGGAACAGCTGGCCACCCATGTTCACAGTATTGCATGACATTGCTACAGATTTGGTCCTTTTTCAACTCAGCATGAACTTCATCTAGTTTACTCAGTGATGCAGGAAAACTTTTGTGTGTCAGAGCTAAGTAGATGTTGGTATCTTTCATGAGGGCCGAGTCAGCTTCTGTCCACTCTCTTTTTCATGGCATCCTCAACAGAATTTCTCATGTTGTGGAAAATTTGCCAGGGGCATGTTCTATGTCATAGTCCTCTTTCTAAATCTTTGCAGACATGGAGGTAAGTCATCCAAGTGTTTTGAGCTGCAAAGGCTAACAAATGGTTTGTGATATATTTCAAGGAGAAATTTAATGCCAATCAAGTAACAGCTGAAGCATTCACAAGCTCACATGAGAACCAGCATCTCCTTTTCAATTTGCACATGATGCTGTTCTGTTGGAGTCAGTGTTCTTGATGTACATGCCACCAGTTTCCATACAGCACTGCAGTTTTGCATGAACAGTTCCCTGAGGCCAAAGGAAGAAGCATCTACTGAGGCCTTGGTTGCTTTGTTTGGATCAAACAACACCAATGCTGGTGGAGAGATGAGCTCTGCTTTAAGTGATGAGAATGACTTCTGCTGTGGTGCCCCAGATCCAAATGTTTCTTCAAAGGGGGTCACGTAGTGGCTTTTGTTTTTTTCTGTCAAAACTGGATTGAACTTTCCTAGGTGGTTTACCATGCCAATGAAAAACTGCAGATCTCTGATAGATTTGTAGGTTGTTCCATATTCCAAATTCCTGCCAGTGTGATTGAATCTGGTTGCATTCCCTCTGAGGACAATTGGTGGCCCAAGAACTTCACCTCCAACTTTGCAAATTCACATTTCTGTTTGTTCAGGGTGATTCCAGTCTGTTTCAGCTTCTCCAAGGCAGCTTCCACTCTTTTGTAGTGTATCTCACTTGAGCCTCCAAAGATGAGTATATCATCCATGAGGCAGACTATTCCTTCCAGTTCCTCCAAAATTTGGTTCATCCTCATCTGAAAGAGTTCAGGGGCTGACGACATGCCAAAAGTGAGTTTCTTGAAGGCAAGGCTTCCATAGGGTATGATGAAGGTTGTGAGATTCTGTGACTCAGGAGCTAAATGGATCTGCCAGAACAATGAGTTTGCATTTAGTTTGGTGAAGAACTTTGCTCCACCCAGCATATTCAATGTGTTCTCAACGGAGGGCAGAATAAACTTCTCCCGCCTCATTGCATTATTCACTTTTGTGAAATCAACTCAGACCTTCACGGTGCCATCTGGCTTGGGAACAGGAGCAATGCCTGCACACCAGTCAGTAGGTCTATTCACTCTAGTTATGTTGTCAAACATCTCCATTGTCTCAAGTTCAGCTTTGACTTTGTTCATCAATGGGACTGGTATGTGCCTTGCTGTGGTCAGAGGGTAGGGTGTCACTTCTGGTCTCAGTTGGATAAGGTACTCCTCTTTCAGTAACCCCAGTCCTGTGAACAACTCCAGGTACATGTGCCACTGAACAACGTTTTGCAATTCCAACCCTGCAATGAGGTTCAGCTTCTCGATGGCACATTGCCTCAGTTCTGATGAGAAGAGATTCTGAACAACATAGACATCCTCTTTTAACTGTTTCTCATTTTTAATAGATGGGAGATTCCTTTCTAGCTGAACTTATGTTTCCCTAGCCCCATGAACACTTTATTTGTTGGGTTTAGTGTAATGCCTGTTTTCTTTGCCAGTTTTGTAAACAGACATCAGGGACAGCTAAGACATATGCCCCAGTATCCATTTTGAATGTCACTGCCTCATTTTGCAACTGAGTCATAGTACACCAGCCTTGTCAATTTGAATCTAGGACCGCAAGTAAAGCTCTCCCTTCATCTTTGATGTACTGAAGAACTGCTTATGAATGATGCTGGCTTGTATAATGGCCAACTGTATTGCATTGTTGGCATTTCACTTCTTTTGCTAGACAGAGCTCTTTGATGTGACTTGCTGCATATCCTACAGTTGTACATTTTACCTGCACGTTGTTTCACTTGACTGTTTTGTTTGAGCTGAGCTCTACTGTCACCTCTTTTTGTAGTCTTTCTGACTGCACCTTGTTTCCTCTCAAATCTTGCATTTCACTTTACTGTGAAATATTCTTTGAATTTGTCCTGCACTGTCTTATATTCCTTTTTCTGAGCATCTGTCAGTCCTAATTTACCCATGCAGTATATCAGTGTGTTTACTTGATGCTCTTCTAAAGCCTGTGAGATTGCTTGCAGCCCTAATCTTTAAAGAATCTGAGCCATCTCTCAAAGTCCCCTGGTTTAGAGAAATTATATGTCTCAGGGGGCTTTATGGATAAGCAGATATAGATACTGCCAGTATTTACTTAATTTTCCTGTTTGTTTGGTTAGTATTTTATTTATTTTAACTACAGAAGATTTCTTTTATCTCTCTGAGAGTTTGACTGACTTTCCTGCTGTGTCTGTGTCTCTGTACACTTCCCCAGGTTGGTAACCTACAGATTATTACAATGTATCCCTTTTGGCTGCATCTCAAACGCATTGTCTAGCAACCTGGCCAGGTCTCAGCTTATACTTCACATTCCCATTTGGATCTCCCAATTGCCACCCACTTCAACTCTGCTTCACATTCCCATTTGGATATGTCTATACATGGCCTTCTCTACTGCCATGATGAGGCCAAACTCAGGTTGGAGGAGCAACACCTCATATGCCGACTAGGTAGTCTCCAGCCCCTTGGTATGAACATTGAATTCTCCAACTTCCGGTAATTACCTCCCTCTTGCTTCCCCCATCCCACTTTCACTCTGCCTCCTCTTCCAGCTGCCTATCAACTCTCTCATGATTCTGTCTTCTTCAGTCTCTGGGTGGTGCTCATGGAATGAAATCTTAATCTGGCTTTTATTACTTTTATTATCTGTAGCTACCCTCATTTACTCTTTTTTATACCTACACCAAGGTTTATGTTATTGTTATAACTCTGAACTTTGACTTTAATTCATTGGAAATGTATATAAGATCATGAGAAACAAAGAACGGAAAAGACACAGATCCTAATGGGAAAAGAGAAGCTGACCCTAAATCTAAGCCAGCTCCGTTAACTTTTGAAGCGATGTGGAAACTTACTGATGAAAAACTCAATCAAAAATTTGCGGTGTTCAAAGGAGTTTTAAAGATGGTCGAGGATAATTTTAGATCGCTTGAACGTGAAGTTGAACAGCAGCAACCATAAATCTCAGAACTCGATGAAGGCGCTCGGCAAAGAGATCGAAAGATTGCAACTTTGGAACAAAGTTTAGCTTCGATGTCTCAACAGGTGGATCATTATAAATTTAAAGTTACTGACCTTGAAAACCATTTGCGAAGACAGAATCTACGGATAATCAGTCTCCCAGAAGATGTTGAGGAGGGTGATCCTATCAAGTTCTTCTCTCAATTCCTATTCAAGGTGTTTGACAAAGAAGTGTTGGATGAACCCCCTTTAATTGACCGCGCTCATCGCTTGTTGCGTCTGAAAACAGATCATCCACAGCCAGTAATTCTGCATCTCCATTATGTTCATATCAAGGAATGTTTGATTTGTATTGCTCAAAGAAAAGGCATGCTTAAATTTAAAGGTTTTCAATTTTGCTTTGTTGAAGATTATAGTCAGAATTTTTTCAAATGGGTCTCAAACCAGCGCTGCTCTTCCCTGCCAAATTGAGGCTTGTCCTCTCTGATAACTCCAGTAGTCTTTTTAAGACATTAAAAGAAGCTAAAAAATTTCTTGATCAGCAAACTTCCTCTGCTAAGGTCTAATTTGGGTTCAGTTTTTTTCCCCTGGTTTTTACTTAAATTGTTAAGCGATCGGGTCAGTTAGAATGAGAGGGTTCCCTTTCTTGGGTTGTACTGTCTGTGTTTTTAGCACTTCGAGATTAACCTTTCTGTCCCCTTTTGGGATTTTGCTTTTTTTATTGTTTGAAACTCTTTAGTAGAGGTTTTGATGTTTCATTTGTTTTGAACAGAGATACATTTGTTCTTTTTTACATTTCAAGATGTCACTCTGTACTTCTCATAAGACCTAATTTTTTACTGCGTCATTTTCAACTGTTTACGCATGGGCTCTCTTTTTTTGGTTTGTAATGTTGATATCTTTAGGATTTTTAATTTAATCTCTCTGTTTCTTTCTGGGATCCTGTTTTTAATATTTAAAAAATTATTTACTAAAGGTTTTGGTGTTTAACTTTATTTTGAATGGAGTTACACTTGTCTTCGTTATTTTTATACACTTTAAGATGTTGTCCTGCTTTCTTCTTCCCATAAGACTTCATTTTATTGCTGCATCATTTTCAATTGTTTATGCGTGAAAACGATCAACAACACAAATTTTTTTTTCTTGAAGTATTAGTATCTTAGTACTCTGCTCTACGATTTAATCCTTTCTTTTAAATCGCATTTTCTTTGCTATTTTTTGATAATTTTCTTCATATATTTCTTGGATTATGTTTAACTGTTCTTTTCAACTTTTATTGTTTGGGCTGCCATCAGGAGAGATGGTGGTAGATTTAGCTTTAGTTTATCTCTTGGCCAATCTCTGGCTTTTTTTCTGGGTCTTTTGGGGAGGGGGAAGGGGTCACTTTCTTTTTAGATTAGAATTTTCTAACTGGGCTATTTCGAAACTACTAAAATGTCTGATTTGTCATAACTTCCGGTTCCTCTTTGAACCTTTTTTCCTCTTCTGAATTCATGAGTGTGTATTGTTAACCTTTTACATACCATATTACTGGTTTTGCTATGATGGTTAAGGTTATAAATTTTGTCTCGTGGAATACAAACGGTATAAATAATCCAATTAAACGAAAAAAATTTTTTAAGGTATTCCGCAGACTGAATGCTCATATAATTTTTATACAAGAAACTCGTGAGGAAAGAAGATAATCAGCTTTTTTTAGGTTTTGGAATGGCCAGCAGTATCATTCAAATTCCCAATCTTTCTTTCATTTTCAATCTTTTTATTATTGTTATTAATATCAACAAAATAAAATTGATACATAGATAATGGGATTACAAACATACACAATTCAACTGAACATGGAATAATATATAAGCAATGATTACAGTATAAATGGGTATTCCCAAATCATAGATGATACAATATACAAATAAACAAGGCAAACCTAGGTATATCATAATATATAATAAAAAAAAACGATAAAGAAAAAAAATTATGCAAAAAAACTAATCTAATAATCTAGTAACTAATAAAGAAAAATACAAAAAAAGAAAAAAGAAAAATTGGAAAAAGAAAAAAAGGGCTGTTTATAATATCTCACAAAAATACAAAATCATCAGTGTCGTCAACTCCGATCCTCTCAACATATATAGAATCAAAACTGGAAAATCAAATAGGCCTGGAACAGGGTCACATTACATCATATGAAAATATTGAATAAATGGTCTCCATATCTTTTCAAATTTAATAGAAGTATCAAATACACCACTTCTAATTTTTTCTAAATTTAGACATAACATAGTTTGAGAAAACCAATGAAATACAGTGGGAGGATTAATTTCTTTCCAATTCAACAAAATAGATCTTCTAGTCATTAGTGTAAGAAATGCAATCATTCAACAAGCAGAAGAGGATAAATGGAGTGAGTCCATCATTGGTAAACTAAAAATTGCAGTAATAAGATGAGGTTGTAAATCAATGTTCAATACCGCAGAGATAATATCAAAAATGTCTTTCCAATATTTTTCCAAAAGCAGACACGACCAGAACATATGAGTTAAAGACGCTATCTCAGACTGACATCTATCACAAATAGGATTTATATAGGAATAAAAATGAGCCAATTTATCTTTGGACATATGAGCCCTGTGCACAACTTTAAACTGTATTAGTGAATGTTTAGCACATATAGATGATGTATTAACTAATTGAAGAATTTTATCCCAATTCTCAATAGGGATAGTAAGGTTAAGTTCTCTTTCCCAATCATTTTTAGTCTTATAAAAGGGCTTTGAACGTATCTTCATAATTATATTGTAAAGTTTTGATATTAGCCCTTTCTGAAAAGGGCTTAGTTCAAACAAATTCTCCAAAATGCCTGAAGACACAAAATTTGGAAAAGTAGGAAGTACAGTATTGAAGAAATTCCTAATCTGTAAATATCTAAAAAAATGAAATCTAGGCAAATTATATTTATTAGATAATTGCTCAAAAGACATAAAACAATTATCCAAAAATAAATCAGAAAATCATAGTAATCCTTTAGTCTTCCAAGCTGAATAAGCTTTGTCTATAATAGAAGGATAAAAAAAACAATTGGATACAATAGGAATATTTAAAACAAACTGAGTCAACCCAAAAAATTTCCGAAATTGAAACCATATACGTAAAGTATGTTTAACTATCGGGTTGTCAGTTCATTTTGGCAATTTAGAAAGAGCAAAGGGAAGAGAAGTCCCTGAAATAGAACCTAGTGCAAATCCTTGTACAGATTTAATTTCCAGGTTCACCCAATGAGGGCTAAAAGATATATCCCAATCCTTTAACCAACATATCAAATATCGGATATTAACTGCCCAATAATAAAATCTAAGATTAGGCAATGCCAATCCACCTTCCTTCCTTGCCTTCTGTAAATATATTTTACCTAACCTAGGATTTTTATTCTGCCATATATATGAGGAAATTTTTGAATCAACATCAGCAAAAAAAGATTTTGGAATAAAAATTGGTACCGCTTGAAATATATATAAAAACCTGGGTAAAATAACCATCTTAATAGCATTAATCTGACCTATCAGAGATAAAGATAGTGGTGACCACTTAGTAAACAAACATTTAATCTGATCAATTAAGGGTAAAAAATTAACCTTAAATAAGTCTTTATAGTTTTTTTGTGATTTTAATCCCTAAGTAAATAAGAGTCATTAACTAATTTAAAAGGTGAATTTCCATAAATTGGAACCTGTCTATTTAAAGGAAACAATTCACTCTTATTAAGATTTAATTTATACCCAGAAAAATCACTAAATTGAGCCAACAATGATAAAACTGCAGGAATGGATTTCTCAGGATTAGAAATAAATAATAATAAATCATCTGCATATAATGATAACTTATGTATATCTGTCCCAAGATTAATGCCAAGAATATTCTGTGATTCGCTGATAGCAATTGCCACGGGTTCTAAAACAATATCAAATAATAATGGACTAAGAGGACAGCCTTGTCTAGTGCCCCAAAATAAACGAAAAAAGGGAGATCTTTGATTGTTAGTAAGCACCGAGGCTACTGGAGTATGATATATCAGTTTAATCCAGGAAATGAATGTCGGACTAAAATTAAACTTCTCCAGCGCATTAAATAAGTATGGTCATTCAACTCTATCAAATGCTTTCTCCGCATCTAATGAAATAACACATTCTGAAGTGCTATGTGAAGGGGCATAAACAATAGTCTCTTAAAATTGAAAAAAGAATAGCGATTTTTAATAAAACCGGTTTGATCTTCCGAAATAATTTGGGGTAATACCTTCTCCAGCCTGGATGCCAGTAACTTAGAAAAGATCTTGGAGTCTACATTCAATAAGGGTATTGGTCAGTAGATGCAAAGTCAGTAGGGTCTTTATCTTTCTTCAATATTAAAGAAATGGAAGCTCTATAAAAAGATAGTGGCAAATTGCCCAATCTAATTGCTTCTTCAAAAACCCTGCATAACCAAGGAGAAAGAATAGCGGAAAAACATTTTAAAAATTCTACTGTATACCCATCTGGACCTGGTGCTTTCCCAGAATTCATGGAAATAACCCCTTTAATTTCTGCATCCATAATAGGAGTTTCTAATATTGAAAGATCATCTGATGATAATTTTGGAAAATTCAATTTCCCAAGAAAATCACAGATGGTATTACGATCTTGAGGGAATTCAGAATGATACAGGGAGGTATAAAAATCTTGAAATGATTTATTTATCTCACCATGGTTAACTGTCAGATGCCCATTTGCTGATGGATCTTAGTAATTTGACGTTTAACCAAAGCATTCTTCAATTGACTAGCTAACAGTTTACCCGATTTATCACTATGTATATAAAAATCAGATCTGGTTTTCATGAATTTGTAAGTAATAAACTATGTTCTGTTTGAAGTTCAACCTTTTGTTTGTAAAGCTCCTTACTAGGAGTGATCGAATATTTCTTGTCAATCTCTTTAATTTTATCAACCAATGAAAGAGTTTCCTTCTTAATGCGTTTTCTCAGACCAACAGAGTAAGAGATAATCTGTCCACGTATATATACTTTAAAAGTGTCCTGAAGTGTTCCGCAAGAAATATCATCCGTGGAATTAATTGAAAAGAAGAAATCGATCTGTTGATTCATAAATTTAATAAAGTCTGGATCTTGCAGTAAGGTAGAATCAAATCGCCATTGTCTAGCATTAGAAGCTGTATCCGTAAATTTAATAGAAAGTTTTAATGGAGCATGGTCAGAGATGGTTACAATTACAACCAATTACCGATGGAATAAAGCAAGAGTCAATAAAAAAATAGTCAATTCTCGAGTAGGAATGATAAATGTGAGAAAAAAGAAAACTCTTTGTCCTTAGAATGCCGAAATCTGCAAATATCAAAAATTCCATTATCAGTCAAAAAAGAGTTAATACAAGTGGCCGACTTATTGGGTAAAGTCTGAGTAGATATAGATTTGTCCATCAAAGGATTTAAACAACAATTAAAGTCACCACCCATTATTAACTTATATTCATTTAGATTAGGTAGAGAAGTAAATAAGGACTTAAAAAAATCAGGACAGTCCACATTTGGAGCATAAACATTAACCATAGCAACCTTTTTGTTAAAAAGTAAGCCACTAATTAACAAAAGTCTACCATTCGGATCCGAAAAGATATCATGTTGGACAAATGCAATAGAGGAGTCAATAAAAATTGAAACTCCCTTTACTTTGGCATTCGAATTTGAGTGATACTGTTGATCCCTCCAAAACCTAAAAAAGCGATAATTGTCCTCTTTCCTCACATGATTTTCTTGTACAAAAATAATATGAGCATTAAGTCTTTGGAATACTTTGAAAATCTTTTTTCCGTTTAATCAGATGGTTTAAACCATTAGTATTCCAAGAGACAAAATTAATGGTCTGAGCCATATTTCTAAAATCAACCCTTTGATATATAAAGGGTTAACCAAATTATAAACTCATGCACCCGGAAGAGGAACGAAAATAAGGAGCGGACCCAGAAGTGATGACATCGCGGTCATATTTGTAGTTCAAAATCAGCCCAAATGAAAAAACTGAAAAAAACTGGTAAAAGAAACATAAAATTTAGAAAAAGATCTTCCACCCCCTACCCAAGTGGAAAAAAAAGACCACCTCAGCCAAGGATAGGCTGGGAAAAGGGAAAGATGAAACTAAATCTACCCCCATATCAGCAGAAGACAACTCCGTATATAAAGGATATTTAAAAAACCCACCCAAACTTGGGTGGATAAATTGGGTTAAAACCCAAACAAACCAAAAAAAAATTTAAACTGTGATAAGAGATGCATTATAGGAAGAAGACGAGAGGAAAAAATGGCGAAATCATAAAAAAAAGCCAAAAATATTTTAGAGAAAAAACCGCCATCTTAATAAAAAAATATTCACCTTCGAAGGATTAAAAATTCACCTTCAAAGGATTAATAATAATAACCAAAGATAAAGTACAGTGGTTGAAGTAAGTAAAATAAAAAGATTAGTATGTCGAAAAAAAACTTTAACTAGAGTATAAAATATAGAGTAAACCTACACCAATAGCCAGAAACAAAATCTGGTTTTGGAAATAAAAACCATCTTGCATGATCAAAATCACTCATTTATTAGAGATAAGTGTCTATAGCAGTAGGGAAGTTCTCCTTCAGAAAGCTTCTCGCTTCAGATGTAGAAAGGAAAACCCGACGTGGAGCATTCGGAGGCAAGATTCTAAGCTTCGCAGGGTATAAGAGTGCAGGTTTTAGATTTTTCTCATAACATTCAGACATGTTAAAAAGAAGCCTTTCCTTCATTACTTCTGGGCTAAAATCTTCTACTAATCAAAAATTGTGATCTTGAAATTTGACCATCCCTACACGCCAAGCCACATGAATAAGTTGCTCTTTAACAAGCGCATAATGAAATCGGACAATTACAACCGGTGGTTTAGCTGAAGCACTCGGTGATCGACGCATAACTCTGTGGCGCGATCGAGTAACGGAGGACTGTCTGGGAATACAGAAGGGAACGCATCCTTTAAAAGTTGAGCAAAGTACTTCGTGGGGTCCCCTTGTTCAATACCTTCCGGGAGACCAAGTATGCGTAGGTTCTGTCTTCTGGACCGATTCTCAAAGTCGACACTCTTGGCTTTAAGTGTTTCCACCTGTTTAATCGTCGAAAGTAAGTTCTGCTGCAGTTTTTCGATTATCAAGTCTCGCTTTCGGGCATCCTCTTTCAGAGTTGCGATTAGAACTTGCTGCTGGTTAACTACTGAATCCGTCTTATCCATATAATCTTGAAAAGCCTTTATATCTTGTTTAAAAATTTGTCATTGTTCTTCCAATTTTTGATTTAAAACCTCCAATAACATTTCATAAGTCAATTCAGTACGCTTAGGATCGGTCTGTTTTTTCTTTCCATTACCGTTAGAATTCTTCCCAGGTTCTCACCCTTTAGATCTAATAGCCATTTCTGTGTTCATTTCAAAAATTCACAATATACTCTTAAAGGTAAGTCCAAGAAAATAGCAAGAATCTTTTGGTGTAGGTACAAATAAGTTAAATAAGGGTGATCATAGGTTAAAAAAAGTAAAGGTTATGGAGCGAATCTGAAACAGTACTCACTCCATGAGCGCCTCCTGCTGACTCCCAAATTCCCGATCTAAAGTGAGAGGAATTTCTATTTTTATAGATTCTTCTATTTCATTTGTTCACCAATTTCGAATTTGAATGGTAGTTTTTAGTTAGTTACTGGCCTACTCTGTAATAAAAAAGTGGTGATGGTCAATGTTTATGCTCCAAATAGTGACTATCCTGAATTTTTTTAAACATTTGTTCACATCCTTTCCCAATTTAAGCAATTATATGTTGATAATGGGAGGAGATTTTAATTGTTGTTTAAACCCTTCAATGGATAGATCTAAGTCTGATCAGGTACTTCCAAATAAATCGGCTACCTTTATCAACTCCTTTATGCTTGATTGTGGAATTACAGAAATTTGGAGGTTTCTACATCCAAAGGAAAAAGAGTTTTCATTCTTTTCCCATGTTTACCATAGTTATTCTAGAATTGACTACTTTTTTTATTGATTCTTCTTTAATTCCATCTGTTACTGACTGTAACTATGATTCCATTGTCATCTCTGACCATGCACCCCTGAAACTTTCCATCAAACTAATGGATACGCCTTCTAGTTTTGGACAATGGCGACTCAATTCTGTATTACTACAAGGCTCAGACTTTGTGAATTTCATTAAGGATCAGACTGATTTTTTCTTTTCAATAAACTCTATGGATAAAATCTCCAGCGGGGTTCTATGGGATACCTTTAAGCATACATCTGTGGTTAGATTATCTCATATTCTGCTGGACTGAAAAATGAATTAATAAAGAGATTGGTATGTTGGTTGGTAAAGTTAAAGCAATTGACAAGATATACTCTATCACTCCTAGTCAGGAGCTTTATAAAAACAAAAAGGGTTGAACTTCAAATGGAGCATAGTTTACTTTTAACATCATCAATTGAAAATCAGTTAATTAAGTCTAGGAGTCAATTTTATATGCATGGTGATAAATCTGGTAAACTATTAGCTCGTCAATTGAAATCTGCTTCAGTTAAATGTCAGATTATTAAAATTCGTAAATGAGATGGAACTATGATGGTTGTTCATGATGAGATAAACAAATCTTGTCAAGAATTTTATTCCTCCTTATACCAATCAGTTTCTCCTGATGATCCCACTATAACGCATGAATTTTTAAGGAAATTGAATATTCTGAAACTATCACCTAATGAACGATTAGTATTAGATGCTCCTATTATGGAACAAGAAATATAGGATGCTATTTCTTCATTGAACTCAGGTAAAGCACCTGGCCCAGATGGTTTTACAGTAGAGTTTTTCAAATCCTTTTCCACTGTACTTTCTCCCTGGCTATGTAAAATCTTTAAGGCTGCACTATTTATAGGTAAGTTACCAAAATCTTTCTATGGTGCCTCTATTTCTTTAATTCTTAAAAAAGATAAAGATCCTACTGAATGTGCGTCATATAGGCCTATATCCTTATTGAACGTTCGAAAATAGTGGCTACTAGATTGGAGAATTTATTGCCTCGAATTATTTTGGTCCGTCAGACTGGATTTATTAAAAACCGCTATTCATCCTTTAATGTCAGGAGATTGATGAATATTGTTTATACTCCCTCATCTAAAATTCCAGAATGTGTCATCTCATTGTATGCTGAGAAAGCATTCGATAGAGTTGAATGGCCATACTTATTTACCATGCTTGAGAAATGTAATTTTAGTTCGCTATATATATCTTGGGTTAAATTGATATATTATGCCCCTGTGGCTTCGGTACTTACCAATAATACAAGATCTCCTTTTTTTCCAGTTATTTCACAGCACTAGGCAAGGTTGTCCTCTTAGCCCACTGTTATTTGATATTGCCCTGGAACATTAGCTATTGCTATTCGTGACTCACCTTCTATATTTGGCATCTCCCACGGGAATGTGATACACAAGTTATCATTATACGCAGATGATTTGTTATAATATATTTCGAATCCTGAGAAATCCATTCTGGCTGTTTTTGCTCGCTTAGTTTAGTAACTTTTCTGGTTACAAACTGAATCTTGATAAGAGTGAACTTTTTCCCTTAAATATGCCAGTTCCAATCTATAGACATTTACCTTTTAGATTAGTTAAGGATTATTTTACTTATCTGTGTGTTAAGATTATTAAGAAACATAAGGATTTATTTAATGTTAATTTTTTCCCTTAATTGATCAGGTCAAACAGTCATTTACTAAATGGTCCTTATTGTCTATGTCATTGATTGGCTGAATTAATACTATAAAAATGATTATTTTACCTAAATTTTTATATCTTTTTTATATCAATACCAATCTTTATTCCTAAATCCTTTTTTGATACTATTGACTCTAAAATTTCGTCTTATATATGGCAGAATAAAAACCCTAGGCTAAGTAAAAAAAATTTGCAGAAATCAAAAAAGAATGGTGGCTTGGCTTTGCTGAATTTAAGATTTTATTATTGGACAATTAATATTAGGTATTTAATATTTTGGACACATGAAGTGTATTTGAATGTTAGTCCTCATTGGGTTAATCTTGAATACAGTTTGACACAAGGATTTTCATTGGCTTCTATCTTAGGGACTTCGCCTCCCTTGGTTCTCTCTAAATTGACTAAACAAATAGTTAATCCTATAATTAAACATACATTATGAATATGGTTTCAGTTTCGTAAATTCTTTGACTTGAATAAATTTATTTTATCATGTCCTATTATATTGATTTTTTTCTTTCAACCCTCTGTCATGGATCAAGCCTTTATTGTTTGGAAAATGAAGGGTGTAATATGTTCTCATGATTTATTTTTGGATAACTGTTTCATATCTTTTGAACAGTTGTCTAATAAATATAATTTGCCCAGATCCCATTTTTTTTTAGATATTTACAGATTAGAGATTTTTAAAATACAATGTTACCAACCTTTCGGATTTCATATTCAACTGATATCATGGAAAAATTTTAGTCTTAAATCCTTATCAAAAGAGTTTAATAGCAATAATTTGTGGTATGATTATAAATATACAGCCAGATATATCTGATAAAATTAAAAACGAATGGGAGAAGGAACTTCAACTTGTTGTATCTATAGAGAAATGGGAGAAAATTTTCCAATTAGTTAATTTTTCTTCTATTTGTGCTAAACATACATTGATTCAATTTAAAGTGGTACATAGGGCACATATGTCCAAAGATAAGCTAGCTCAATTTTATTCTCATATAAATCCGATCTGTGATAGATGTCATTCTGAGGTAGCCTCTTTGACTCATATGTTTTGGTCTTGTCCTCTTTTGGAAAAGTTTTGGAAAGATATTTTTGATATATACAACCTCATCCAATTACTGCAATTTTTGGCTTACCAATGATTGATATGCCATTTCCAGCTTGGCGGATGATTGCATTTGCTACCTTAATGGCTAGAAGATCTATTCTATTGAACTGGAAAGAGATTAATCCTCCAACCATATCTCAATGGTTCTCCCAAACCATATCTTGTTTAAATTCAGAAAAAATTAGAAGTGGTACATTTGATCCCTTGGTTAAATTTGAAGAAACTTGGAGGTCTTTTATTGAACACTTTCATAGAATGTAATCTGATCTTTTCAGTTAACAACATTAAAGATTTTATTTGATATAATTGAATAGCCCAGCTTTGTTTAGTTTTGTCTTATTTTGGTTTAGTTTAATTTAGTTTTTTAATTCAATTTGGGTTTTCCATCTTTTTATTTTTTTATTTTGGGTATCAAGGGTTTGGGAGGTCAACTATATTGGTGCTATTTATAGTTTTTTTTCTATGTCAATTATCTAACAATGTAATCCTACTCCCTTTATACGACTATGATTATTATGTATTTACTTTTGAAAAACTTAATAAAAAGATTGAAAAAGAAAGATTCTGTCTTCTACTACTCCTAGTGCTTTCTCCTTACATTCCTTCTTCACCTTTCCTGCTTCCCCTCCCCCACCCCTTGATCTTTCCTCTGATTGGTTTTTCACCTGGCACCTTCCAGCCTTCTCTTTCCCACCCTCCCCCCACCTTCTTTATAGGGCCCCTGCCCCCTCCTTCTTCAGTCCTGACGAAGGGTCTCGGCACGAAACTTTGACTGCTCATTTCTGCAGATTCTCCCTGACCTGCTGAGTTCCTCCAGCGTGTTTGTACGTGTTGATCTCAGCTTATGCTCCTTGGGGCATTCAAGTTGACAAACTAGCATAGGCAGTTTCAGTTGATAAGTCTTTTTATATTTCTTATAGAGTATATACAAACATAAACAGTCTTACTGTAAATTCTTTCTTGTTAAAGGTCTCACTTGGTCTGTAGCCCAAATCTATTGACAGTGAACCATTTCTGATACCGTGTTGTGTTTGATAATGAGGGATAATGTAGAACACAACAGCAGTTTGGCAGCATGCAGTCTTTTCAAGAACTTTATTGATAACCTTGCTTGTACAATATACAATACAATGTACAATATATGAATTCCTCCCATGTGGGAGTGGCTAATGGAGTGGCATGGGACCACAACAAGGACAAATAAATTTTTAGATGTTTATCCTTGAAGATTTTATGTCTCCTATTTTAGTAGTATGCAGTTGTGATCATTATAGTGTAATAATTAGGAGCTAGGATATAGCAGCCATGCATCTATTCTGTATCTAGTCTTGTCTGTATTGTATTTTGTGTTACAAGTTTCTTATGGGTCATTGTAATTTGTCATGTGGATTGGATGTGGTAGAAGCAAATGAGTATACTTACGTATTCACACTTTGTCCTAGTAGTTAGTTTATTTAGAGGCAGCCAGGGACAGGGATGATTTATTTTTTTGTTGACTGTTTAATTACATTAATTAGAACACTAATTACTTTTATTTCGCCATATTACTAATTTGGTTTTGTTTGTTTCTAATATCGCTATAAGATTGTTCATCTTTGCTGGTTTGCAATAAAGGATCAAACGTACTTTTTCTCAATTTGGAACTTGATTATTTAGAAGTGGGTCAAACAGCATTGAGTCCCTCGCTCAGTCTCTAAATGGTTTTGGTCTGTTTTCTAGTAACTGCTGAATAGAAAGTCAATCATTTAAAACTTAGGTGTGTAAAAATTACTTCCCTCAGAGAGTGGTGAATCTCTGGAATTCACCACCTCCAAGAATAATAGAAACCAGATTACTGGATAAATCAAAGATGAAAATAGACAAATATTGGAAAGAAATGTAGAGGAATTGAGGGTCATGGGAACCTGGAACAGAAGAGGAGCTGAGGTCAGCATATTTCAAACATGATAATACTGAATTGCAGATGGGCTCAAAGGATCAAGTGGTATGTTCTTGCTCGTATTTTCCTGTGTTTTACTTAAAGATAGAGTGAAAAAATTGAGAGCATTTTGGCTGATACTTAAATAGTATTTTGTTTTCCCTTTAAAGTGTTTAAATTTTGTATTCTCAGTAACTTCAAATATTTATTTAATGAATCGCTGTAGCTTTCAGCCTAAAAGAAGCCTAGTTTTGTTTCTTCATCTGTGAAAACTGACTTATTTGCCTGTTATTACCTTACCACATTAAGGCAATGGCTCAATCAAATGCAACATTGCAATGTTTAGTAAACAAATCAAATATAATTGTTTAGTGCAGATATGTAAATTACAATATCACAAGTATTGGGATATTAAGTCTGAAATCTCACACATGAAGAATTTTATGTCCAAACATTTTCTAGTCTTTTTAACCTACAATATTTTAGAAATTGTGTAGTCAATGAAACTTATTAACTACAGATGCTGAAAATCTGAAGACTCAGGAAATGCAAGAAATACACAATGGGATTGTCAAAAATACAATTTGACAAAGAATCAAGATCATTTAATGTCATTTACAATACACAAGTGTAAAGGAGAAAGAAATGATTATTACTCAGATCTGATGCAGCACAAACGTACACAAAATTAAAAAAAATACTTTTTAACTTATAAATTCACCTTATTATTTGTTAATTTACTTGTAATATTACTTTATGTGTTATCTGTGTGGGTTGCAAGTGCTGGGCTGTGCACCCTGATCTGGTGCAACATTGTTTTGTTTGGCGGTAGATATGTGTATGGTTGAACGATAATAAATTGAACTTGAACATGAATTTGATTAGCCTTACTGGTTGAGGAGAGTAACTATTTTTGAGTTTGGCAGTCCTGGTGTGGATGCTATGTAGCCTCCTTCCTGACGGGAGTGGGCCAAACAGATTGGATGGAACCCTTCATGATATTTCTAGCTTTTTTCCAGCTTTTTTCTGCATACATGATCTTGATAGCAGATAGGCTAGTACCACTGATGCACTGGGCAGCTTTGACTACCCATTGTGGAGCCTTCCATTTTCACCACAGTGCAGTCCATACCTTGCAGTGATACATGATACAGAATACTCTCTACTGCACTTCTGCAGAAGACTGCGAGTATTGATGTGCATAGTATAGCTCTCTTCAGCCTTCTCAGAAAGTAGAGGCATTAATGAGCTTTCTTGATTATGTAGAATGTGTTCTGGGGCAATGAAAGATTATGCAAGATGTTCACTTCCAAGAGTTTGAAACTGCCTGTAGTTTCCACTGCTGTGACACAGATGTAAGGAGGGATGTGAGTGTGTGAGTCCTCCTGGTTGCTAAACATCTTCTTTATTTTGTTGATATTGATGAAGAGTTTAATTTGCCTGGCACAAGGCCTTGAGCTCTTCCACCTCTCATTATTGTTGGTGATGAGCCCCACCATTGTGTCTGCAGCGAACTTGTTTGGCATTGTATTTGTGTGTGAGCACAGTGTACAGTAGTGGCTCAGCACATAGCCTTGGAGTACCTGTGTTGAGGATGATGAGAGGAAATGGTTGTGCATCCTGACTATCTGAAGTCTGTTGATTTGGAGGTCTGGCACCCAGTTGCACATTGTTGCAGTTAGACCAAGGAGTAGGAGTTTGTTCACTAAGGTCTATTTGACAATAGTGTTTAATGCCAAACTGAAATCCAGAAACAGATTCTGGTACATAACAGATGCAGGGGGCCTTTGACCACAATGTTAACTCATGTTATTCTTTTGAAAAATGCTGCCTAATTATTGAGAAAATAATCAACAATTCTGAAGTTAACTTTTAACTTTGCTCATTGTTCACATATAGTTTACGGAATTGTGGGATATGTATTCGAATTTATATATTAACACATAACAATTAATCATAATGAATCCTCCTCTTCAAGGGAAGAGAAAACAGAGCAATTGTTGGACAGTAAGCAAGAACTGGAGCAAATGGAAGTTGAATTAAAAAGACTACAACAAGAGGTGTGTATCAATGAGTTTAAACTTAAGATTAATGGCCACGCATTTATAAAACCAAGTGCTTTTAAAGTTAAGTATTATACGCTGGGAGTAAATCTTACAATGGCTTCCAAGTATTGTCCTTTGACTGTGTAGCAATCTTAAGAGCAAATAAAATAAAATCCCACTAATTTCTAAACATCATATCAGATTAGAAACATAGAAAATCTACATCACAAAACAGGCCCTTCAGCCCACATTGTTGTGCCGAACATGTCCCTACCTTAGAAATTACTAGGCTTACACATGGCCCTCTATTTTTCTAAGCCCCATGTACCTATCTAAAAGTCTCTTAGAAGACCCTATTGTATCCGTCTCCAACACCGTTGCTGGCAGCCCATTCCACGCACTTACCACTCTCTGTGTAAAAACTTACCCCTGACATCTCCTCTGTACCTACTCCCCAGCACCTTAAACCTGTGTCCTCTTGTGACAACCATTTCAGCCCTGGGAAAAAGCCTCTGACTATCCACACAATCAGTGCCTCTCGTCATCTTATACACCTCTATCAGTTCACCTCTCATCCTCTGTCGCTCCAAGGAGAAAAGGCCGAGTTCACTCAACCTGTTTTCATAAGGCATGCTCCCCAGTCCAGGCAACGTCCTTGTAAATCTCCTCTTTACCCTTTCTATGGCTTCCACATCCTTCCTGTAGTGAGGCGACTAGAACTGAGCACAGTACTCCAACTGGGGTCTGACTAGGGTCCTATATAGCTGCAACATTACCTCTCAGCTCCTAAGTTCAATTCCATGATTAATAAAGGCCAATAAACCGTATGCTTTCTTAACCAACTGCTTTGAGTGCCCTATGGACTTGGACCCCAAGATCCCTCTGATCCTCCACACTGCCAAGAGTCTTACCATTAATACTATACTCTGCCATCATATTTGACCTATCAAAATGAACCACTTCATACTTATCTGGGTTTAACTCCGTCTGCCACTTCTCAGACCAGTTTTGCATCCTATCAATGTCCCACTGTAACCTCTGTCAGCTCTCCAAATTATCCACAAAACCTCCAACCTTTGTGTCATCAGCAAACTTACTAACCCATCCCTCCACTTCCTCATCCAGGTCATTTATAAAAATCACGAAGAGTAAGGGTCCCAGAACAGATCCCTGAGGCCCCCCACTGGTGACCGACCTCCATGCAGAAAATGACCCGTCTGCAACCACCCTTTGCCTTCTGTGGGCAAGCCAGTTCTGGATCCACAGAAGTATGTCCCCTTGGATCCCATGCCGCTTTACTTTCTCAATAAGCCTTGCATGGGGTACCTTATCAAATGCCTTGCTGAAATCCATATGCACTACATCTACTACTCTTCCTTCATCAATGTGTTTGGTCAAATCCACAAAAAATTCAATCAGGCTTGTAAGGCACAACCTGCCCTTGACAAAGCCATGCTTCCTATTCCTAATCATATTATACCTCTCCAAATGTTCATAAATCCTGCCTCTCAGGATCTTCTCCATCAACTTAGCAAACCACTGAAGTAAGACTCACTGGTCTATAATTTCCAGGCTATTTCTACGCCGTTTCTTGAATAAAGGAACAACATCTGCAACCATCCAATCCTCCAGAACCTCCTGTCCCCATTGATGATTTAAAGATCATCGCCAGAGGCTCAGCAATCTCCTCCCTCACCTCCCACAGTAGCCTGAGGTACATCTCATTCGGTTCTGGCGACTTATCCAACTTGATGCTTTCCAAAAGCTCCAGCACATCCTCTTTCTTAATATCTACATGTTGAAGCTTTTTAGTCTGCTGCAAGTCATTACTGCAATCACCAAGGTCCTTTTCCATAGTGAATACTGAAGTATTCATTAAGTACCTCTGCCAGTTCCTCTGGTTCCATACACACTTTCCCACTGTCACACTTGATAGGTCCTATTCTTTCACGTCTTACCCTCTTGCTCTTCACATACTTGTAGAATGCCTTGGGGTTTTCCTTAATACTGCTCGCCAAAGCCTTCTCATGGCCCCTTCTAGCTCTCTTAATTAGCTTTTTAAGCTCCTTCCTCTTACCCTTATAACCTTCTAGATCTCTCAACATTACCTAGCTCTCTGAACCTTTTGTAAACTTTTCTTCTTCATTAGTTTTATTACAGCCTTTGTACACCTTGGTTCCTGTACCCTACCATAATTTCCCTGTCTCATTGGAACATACCTATGCAGAACTCCGCACAAATATCCACTGAACATTTGCCATATTTCTTCCATACTTTTCCCTGAGAACATCTGTTCCCAGTTTCCTGCCTGATAGTCTCATAATTCCCCTTACTCCAATTAAACACTTTTCTAACTTGTCTGTTCCTATCTCTTTCCAATGCTATTGTAAAGGAGATAGAATTATGATCACTATCTACAAAATACTCTTCCCGATGAGAGATCTGATATCTGACCAGGTTCATTTCCCAATACCAAATCAAGTACAGTCTTTTCTCTTGTAGGCTTATCTACATATTGTGTCAAGAAATCTTCCTGAACACTCCTGACGAACTCCACCCCATCTAAACTCCCCACTCTAGGGAGATGCCAGTCGATATTTGGAAAATTAAAATCTCCCATTATGACAACTCTGTTATTATTACACCGTTCGAGGATCTGTTTCCCTGTCTGCTCCTCGATATCACTGTTACTATTGGGCAGCCTATAAAAAAAACACTCAGTAAAATTATTGACCCCTTCCTGTTCCTAACCTCCACCCATAGAGACTCTCTAGACAATCCCTCCATGTCGTCCACCTTTTCTGCAGCCATGACTCTATCTCAGATCAACAGTGCCATACCCCCACCTCTTTTGCCTCCCTGCCTGTCCTTTCCGAAACATCTAAAACCCGACACTTGAAATAACCATTCCTGTCCCTGAGCCATCCAAGTCTCTGCAATAGCCATCACATCATAGCTACAACTACTGATCCACGCTCTAAGCTCATCAGCTTTGTTCACAATACTCCTTGCATTAAAATAGACTCATCTCAAACTGTCCATCTGAGTGCGTCCCTTCTTTATCACCTGCCTATCATCTCTCACACACTTTCTCAAGTTTTCTCTATTTGTGAGCCAACTGCCTCTTCCCCTGTCTCTTCAGTTCGGTTCCCATGCCCTAACAATTCTAGTTTAAATTCTCCATAGTAGTCTTAGCAAACCTCCCCGCCAGGATAATGGTCCCCCAGGATTCAAGTGCAACTCATCCTTTTTGTACAGGTCACACCTGACCCAAAAGAGGCCCCAGTGATCCAGAAATCTGAATCCCTGCCCCCTGCTCCAATCCCTCAGCCACACATTTATCCTCCACCTCATCCTATTCCTATTCTCACTGTCACGTGGCACAGGCAGTAATCCTGAGATTACTGCCTTTGCGGTCCTGTTTCTCAACTTCCTTCCTAATTCCCCGTAGTCTTTTTTCAGGATTTCTTCCCTTTTCCTACCTATGTCGTTGGTGCCAATATCTACCACGACCTCTACCTCAAGCTGTTCTCCCTCCCACTGCGGGATATCTTGGACGCGATCTGAAACATCCTGGATCCTGGCACCTGGGAAGCAAACTACCATCCGAGTTTGTTTCCTGTGTCCACAGAATCGCCTGTCTGACCCCCTAACTCTAGACTCCCTTATTGTTACTACCTTCCTCTTCCTTTCCCTACCTTCCTGAGCCACAGGGTCAGACTCTGTATCGGAGGCATGGCCACTGTTGCTTTCCCTAGATAGGCTGTCCCCCCCAACAGTACTCAAACAGGAGTACATTGTCAAGGGGTACAGCCACAGGGGTACTCTCCAGTACCTGATTCTTCCCCTTCTCCCTCCTGACTGTTACCCATTTGTCTGTCTGCCATGGCCCTGGTGTGACAACCTGCCTATAACTCCTTACTATCACCTCCTTGCTCTCCCTGATCCAGATGAAGGTTATTGAGCTGCATCTCCAGTTCCCTAACACGGTTGCTTAGGAGCTGCAGCTTGACACACCGGGTGCAGAAATGGCCATCCGGGAGGCTGGGAGACTCTAGGTTCTCCCACATCTGACACCAAGCACAGAAAACCGGCCACACACATACTACTTTCTTTCTGCAATTAACACAGGTAAACCTACCTTGCTTTGTTGCTGCCTAAGCCTATTGAGCCCAAGCCCTATCACTTTGCCACATCTCACTCCGATGCCCGCTGGATATGGCAGTCTTCTTTTAAAACTTTTCCCTGTCTACTGGCTGACATCATGCACCTGTGCAGTCTTGCCTCTCTTTTATCCCGAGTAGTAAAATGCCTTTGCTCCAGAAATCCTTAGCTATTCACTCGCAGCGTTCTTGGTCCGATTGGAATATTCCAGTTGTAACATATCTGTGGACAAGTTGATTTGTTTTGAATACTTATTCTTTACAAAAAATCTTAATAAAAGAAATGTGAGATCTATTCCCTCTTTCTGTAATGTTTTGAAATGTAATTATATATTTATTTACCAGAACCTACAACTTTTGTCTGATGCTCGTTCTGCTAGAACGTATCGTGATGAGCTTGACTCATTACGTGAAAAAGCACTTAAAGTCGATAAGCTTGAAAGTGCAGTTATCCGATACAAAGATCGGCTACATGACATTGAATTTTATAAAGCAAGAACTGAGGTATGTTGCGTAATCAACTCCAAGCATTTATTATTTCATCTATGTGCATGTTCCTTGTTAATGTTCCTCATGATTGAATTTTTAGGAATTAAAAGAAGATAACAAAATATTGTTAGAGACAAAAATAATGTTGGAAGACCAGCTTGAGGGAGCCCGAGCACGTTGTGATAAACTACATGAATTTGAAAAAGAGAACCTGCAGTTAATGGCTAAAGTACATGATATGGAGATGGTAGGTTTCAGTTTCATTTTCATGGCCTCTGGGTTTCTGGATTTGGGCAGACCAGTAGTATTTGGTGATTAGGCACACAGGGCTGTCAGAGCACATTTTGCAGATCTGAGGCCAGGGATCATTATCAAATTGAATGGTGGTGAGTAATCTCATGGACCAAGTGTTTTGCTGATAACTTTGCAAAGAACTTACATTCAGTCCACAGGAATTGCCCTGAGCTTCTGGTCGCTGGTTGGTTCACCATGACATTCCAACTGTGTGCTTTCTGTTTGTGGTCTCTTCCTGCAAGGACCAACACAAGTCTAAGGAACAATATTTCCCATCTGACCATGTTACAAGCTTAAGGACTCAACATGAAATTCTCTAACCTTAGATGATTTATGCTCTCTTTCCATAAATATCAGAATTGGCCATAACTACCCATCTTAATTTTTGCTCAGGTCTTTTTTTTTGCCTTTTTGTGAGTCTGGTTTGGCTTTAACTAACGTTTAATTGCAAAATTAAATCATCTGGTCCCACACTACTAGATAAGCCCTTTGTTGTACCTATCCTTTTCCAACCTCTTTGCCGGTTAAAACTTCTCTTTTCCCCAGAGATACATACATACACACACACATATATATATATATATATATAAGATCCTACACTACTACACTACTACATTGGTGACCCTGACGCTTCTCTGGACAATTCCGGAGTGATTTTGCTCATTTTACAATCATGACTGTAAAGCCGTTGCTCTCAAGCTTCCTGAATTCTGGCAGGAACATGGTTTGGTTCGCTCAGGCAGTGTGACAACATAAAATATTACTATGTCATCACAACATTAAACAGCCCTATAGCGATGAGCATCCTACAGTGCGCCCTAGAAGTTGACGGGTACAAGACTCTTAAGCAACTCCTTCTAGAGACTTCCAAACTTTCCAAGTCTGTGTGCCTCCATCAGCTCCTCTCACTGCCTGGCTTAGGTGACTCCAAGCAGTCTGAGTTGATGGACCACATGTAGCTCCTCCTTGGCAGACATCAGTCATGTTTTAACTTCAGTGAGTTTTTCCTGCAACAACTATCAAGTGAGGTGTGGTCGGCTCTGGCTGGCTCGCCCCTTGAAGACCTCCGGGCTCTAACAAGAGCGGCTGACAAGGTGTTTTCCTTCACCAAGAGAGCCAATGCAGCTATGCGGCTGGATGACTTAGCCACCTCACCACCACCTGAACATGAGACAAATGCCGTGGTGATGTGAAGATCTCCTACCCTGTGTTCTACCACATGAGGTTTGGGCCGAGAGCTTAAGAAGTGTCACCCACCATGTAGGTTCAAGGAGTCAGGAAACGGAATGGCCAGTGCTTGTTAGCTGCTATGGGTGTTGGCAGGTCAGGCAGTTTGTTGTTCTTTACAGACTCTGTTTCAGGTGAGCACCCTGTCTGCATCTAAATTGGACATAATAACTGGGGAATATGGACTGTCTCTCAAGGCTGCAAACTGCAGCGCCAACTGGACTTTTGGTAAGCATGAGATGGCGGTGTATTTCGGCTGGCAGAAGTTCTGCTAGAATTTTTTGTTGGCAGCAGTGTCTACACCCCCGCTGGGGGGCCAACTTCCTCTGCACTAGCAGCCTTCTCATTGATAACTAGATCTGGTACCTCATCAACAAAAAGACTTTCTACTCCCCGTCTGGCACTTCAAAGTTGTCCAGTGCCTTTTCCACTTCCAACAACTTCCCCCACCTCCTTGCTGAGTTCCCGGACCTGAAAGAGCCTACCTTTTATTCCTCCACCACTAAACACACAGTGGAG
This sequence comes from Hypanus sabinus, assembly GCF_030144855.1. Taxonomy (NCBI): domain Eukaryota; kingdom Metazoa; phylum Chordata; class Chondrichthyes; order Myliobatiformes; family Dasyatidae; genus Hypanus; species Hypanus sabinus. The sequence continues at coordinate 54,667,368 of NC_082717.1, read as the reverse complement.
CACCACATCCTCACCACCAGCCCGCCTATTCATGCCCACGCCAGGCACCTTGACCTGGAGAAGCTAGCCTTTGCCAAGGCCGAGTTTGATACCATGGAGCACCTAGGCATCATCACATCGTCCAACATTCCATGAGCTTCCCCTCTCCACATCGTGTGAAAACCAGTGGGCGAGTAACATCCATGTAGCAATTACTACTGCCTCAATGACACCGCCAATCCCACAAATCCAGGACTTCACTGCACATCAGGCAGGGAAAATTATTTTTTCGAAGGTGGATGTCGTTCACGGTTGTCATCAGGTCCCTGTCCACCCGAGGTGACTTTCCTAAAACCATTGTTATTACACCATTTGGTTTCTTTGAGTTCCTTCGAATGCCATTTGGGCTGAAGAATGTGGCCCAGACCTTTCAGCACCTCATGGACAGTGTTCTCAGGGATTTCCCTTTCCTGTTTGTTTACTTAGATGACATTTTGGTAGCCAGTTCTTTTAGGGACAAAGATCTCTTTCACTTGAGAATCCTTTTTGAATGCCTTAGTCAGCACAGTCTTGTCAACCTAGCGAAGTACCAGTTTGGACTGTCTGTGGTCGATTTCCTCGGATACCACATCAATGAAGTGGGGGCAGTTCCCCGTTGGCTAAAGTTGAGGCTGTTAAGCACTTCCCTCAGTCAATCACCATTAAGGCTCTGCAGGAGTTTTTGGGCATGGTGAATTTTATCACCATTTTTTTCCCAAAGCAGCTCAGCTCATGCCCCCTCTATGAGGCCCATAAGGGCAAAGCGGAAGCACGTCATGAACTAGACAGGGAAAGGTCTAAGGCATTCTCAGACACTAAGGAGGCATTGTCTAATTTAATGCTGCTGGTGCACCCCCTCCCAGACACACCAATGGCTCTCACCACAGATGCGTTGTGTTGCATGGTTGGCAGGGTGCATGAGCAGTTGGTCAATGGTGTTTGGCAGCCTCTTGCCTTTTTTAGCCTTCAGCACAAGTACAGCATTTTCAACAGTGAGCTTCTCAGACTATACTTGGCAATGCTACTTTTTGGGTTTACCCTAGAAGGCCATCTATTTACAGTTTCTGTGGATCCTAAGCCCCTAACATTCTCCATGGCCAAGGTCTCTGAACCTTGGTCTGCTCGACAGCAGTGCCATCTTTTTTTTATTTCAGAGTTCACCACGGACACCCAGCATGTCGCAGGGAAGCGTAACCTCATGGTTGACTACTTTACATGGTCCTTCACTGATGCTGCCCATTTGAGTGTGGACTATGCTCAGATGGTGGCAGGCCAGGTTAAGGACCTGAGCGGCAGGCACTGCATTTGGCAAACATACGTTTGAAATTGGTGGACATTGTTTTCAGTGACAGCGGCATTTCACTACAGTGTGATGTATCAATGGGGCAATCCAGGCTGGTTGTGCCTTAGAGCTGGCAATGACACGTTTTCAGTGCAGTCCATGGACTTTCTCACCCAGGCCGAAGGGCATTGCAGGAACTGGTGATGGAAAAGTTTTTATGGCAGAGGCTTAAGAAGGAAGTCAGGGACTGGGCTTGTGTTTGTTTGGCGTGTCAGTGCACAAAGGTGCATCAACATGCGAAAGCTCCTTTTGCAGTCCCTGAGCAGTGTTTCAACCATGAGAACGTGGATTTGGTTGGTCCATTACCCCCATCCCATGGGTTTACTCACCTCCTCAGCATCGTTGATACAACCACATGTTGGCTGGAGGCAGTGCCGCTGTCATCCATTTCAGCCGCAGAGTGTTTGTTGACTGGAGGATCATTTGGTTTGGCGTCCCATTGGATATCTTCAGACCGAGGGATGCACTTTACGTCTGAGCTTTGGTGTGCAGTTGCCCATGATCTGGAAGTCAAACTACAGCAGACCACAGCTTATCACCTTCAGGCCAACGGTCTGTGTGAGCAGTTCCACCATTCAATGAAAGCTGCTCTCCATGCATGCCTCAGTGACATCTTTTGGATGGACAGAATGCTGTGGGTCATGTTAGGCTTGAGGACAGCTCCTGAGGTGGACTTTCAGCCTTCTTCTGCAGAGCTTGTTTTCAGGCAATCCTTGCTGGTGCCAGGAGAGTTTCTCCTAGTGTCCAAGGTCCCATGGTCCGCTTCACAGCAGTGGCCACCTTTTATGGACAGCACCAAAACTTTTGCTCCAACGCCCATGATGCAGCATGGCCTGTTGCAGCCACACCTGTTGCTGGATCTGTGGGAGGCAAGATAGCTGTTTGTGTGTCATGATGGACATCAGGGTCCCCTGCGGCCACCTTATGACAACCTGTTCAGGATGTTGGAAGCAGGGAATATGTTTTTTTACACTGGACTCTGGAGTGTTTCTGTGGATTGTCTCAAACCTACCCATTTGGACCTGGACTCTCAGTTGAAGTGCCATAGCCCCCATGGAGGGGCCAGCCTCCCAATTCCAGACTTTCTAACATTAATTGTTCTTCCTCCCCAGCAGCTGCCCATGAAGGCAGGAGTAGGTTTAGCCGAGTTTTGTAGGGCCCTGCTCATTAGACTTTATTGACTAGAGTGAATTCTAGGGGGTGGGGGTGTGGCATGTGTATGGACTCCTTAGTTTCATTAGGCAGAATTCATCCAGACTGTTAAGGGTTAAGTTACATGTATGTTATGTGTTACTTTGTATGTTATTGTTTTGGGGAGGGTTTTTATAGCTATACACACACACACACACACACACAGACACACACACACACACATATATATAACGTTGCCATTAGTTGGGTTCCAATAAAGTGTACATTAGCAGTGATTACACTTGTGTCAATTTTTGTCAACACTCCTACAAAAGTAATAAAACTGATGAGCATTTAAAAATGTAATATGGATCATAACTTCCATACAGAACTGTAAAAGTAAATGGTAAAATTATATCCCAATATTAACAAAATTAACATTCAAATATCATGCACATGAATTTTTGTGAAATGGCCTGTTCTGTGCCATTCCCTGATATTTCATAAATTTGTAGATGTCTTTTTGGTTTAATATCTCTTTTGTTCTAATTTAGTACACAATTTTTCACCATCATTTCTAGTGATGGTTCTGCTCATTTGAGTTGTACTTTTTTCATTAAAGGAACGTGACACAGACAGGAAACGTATTGAGGAATTAATGGAAGAAAATTTGTCTCTTGAAATGGCTCAAAAGCAAAGCATGGATGAATCATTGCACTTGGGCTGGGAGCTGGAACAGTTATCCAAAACCACTGAATTTTCTGAGGGTAGTTAAAGTTATTTTGAACTTACTATGTCATTTAATAGTTTTAGATAACTTTTTGTCAATTTGTCTCATGCCATTTTAATAAAGATATTTTTCATACCTCTGCTAAAATTATTTAATTTAATTGCTCTACTATAATGTTTTATTTAAATTACAAAAAAATAAGCAGACATTTAATTAAAGAGAACAAACTGATAATTTTACTATATTGTCTATTTATTTTCTAATGTTTAATTACTGGTGAGAATTTTCCAATTGATTTAACTGAAAGATTTTTGCAATGCTGAATTTGACTTGATTAAACTGCTAAGTCATGAAAATACTGTTCTATGACTGTGAAATTTATTAAAAATACATTGATATGTTATTCATTTACTCTTTTCTTTTTCTTAAAATACTTGCAGTGCCACTCAAGTCTCTTGGTCAAGAAGTGAATGAACTGACCTCAAGTCGTTTACTTAAGATGGAAAAAGAAAACCAGGCTCTGCTGAAAACTGTGGAGGAACTTCGCATTGCTGTGAATTCTGCAGATAGCAGTAACCTTAAATTTCTGGAGCTTGAAAAGGAGAACCAGAGACTAAAGAAAAAGGTGCCAGTAATTGTCAGAAGTGTTAAAAATGTTTAAGGAACACAATGAACAAATGAAAATTAAAGATTCCATTAGCTTTTTGAGCATGTCCCTCTAACTCAATCTAATCTATCCAGTTACTTCCATCTGTACAGCATAATTATTAGATGTCATTCTTCTTGAAGGAGTTAAAAAGGGACATCTTAAAGCTAGCAGTAGCTGGCTGGAAGGATAAAATTAAACATTACTTTCTTTATAAGGCAATACAGGAGGTTCTAAAGGTTGGTGAGACTAGTATCTCTTGATCTGTCGTTTACAAGTTAAGATTTTTGTCATTTGCAAAACTAGAGTGACTGTACATGTACCAATTGTTACTTATATTATGTTTCAGAAATTGAAGACTTTATTAAAGAATTATTTTCATGCCTCTTAACTAGTTCAAGTTATGACCTGAAACTGAATTTTATGTTTACCAGTTGGAGTTGTATTTGACCCTGAGAAGAGTTTCTGATCATGTATTGAAACTATTGTCACTAAGACTGCTTATTTTTCCTCAGTACGTGTGACAATAATAAACTAATTTATTATAATTATGACAATTGTCAATCATGTGCTCTCTCAATTTGAATTTGTCATAAGCTTAATTTACGTCTTACTTATATGTGATCTCGTCTTTACTGACCTGTACTAGCTTACTGTTCCCCGACACTACCTTTGTAGAAGTTCCATCTTTGTGCTTACTTAAATTTATGACTTGGCCTCTCCTGAATTCAATAATCTCCTAATGAAGGGTCTCGGGCAGAAATATCCCCTTCATAGATGCTGCCTGACCTGCAGAGTTCCTGCAGCATTTTGTGCTTATTGCTCAAGATTTCCAGCGTCTACAGAATCTCTTGTGATTACATCCTCAATTTCCTTGGACCCTGAACTATCCATTTCTCATTCTACAGTGCATCTTTTCACTACCATTGGAGGCTCTGCCTTTAATTGCTTTGGATCTAGACTTAACTCCTTAAACTTACTTAAATTCATGACTAACGAAGGTTTTAATTCTGATTCCTTTCTCAATCATAAATCTGAGGTCAGACTGATAATCCCATTTCTGTGGCCTAGCATCAGGTGAGTTGTGAGCAATCAGCAAGCAATTCAAGTTTTATCTTGTTCTGCAGCAATAGCTATTTTCTTTGTTGCTTCTAACTGATATTGTCATAAGCAAGTTTTTCAAAGCATTTGAGGCTGTGTTGAGAAATTTCTAAATCTCCTCCACAATCTCTTATCAGCACAGGTGCACCACAAGGCCATGTGTTTAGCCTCTTGGTCTGCTCACTTTATATATGATTGTGAGGCTAAACATACCTCCAGTGTCATATTTAAGTTTGTTGACGACACCACTATCATTGGCTGAATCAAAGGTGGTGATGAATCAAAATTTAGGAGGGAGATTGAAATCCTGGCTGAGTGGTATCACAATAGCAGCTTCTCCTCTCACTCCATGTCAGCAAGATCAAGGAGCTAACTTATGACTTCAGGAGGAGGAAATCGGTAGTCCATGAGCCTGTCCTCATTGGGGAATCAGCAACTTTAAGTTCCATGGTGTTGTCATTTCAGAGAATCTGTCCTGGGTCTGACAGATGAAGAAAGCAGCCCTACTTCCTTAGAAGTTTGTGAAGGTTTGGCATGATATCAAAAACATAGAGCAGCTTCTATAGATGTATGGTGGAGAGTATATTGACTGATTGCGTCAAGGCCTGGTGTGAAAACACCAATATCCTTGAACAGAAAAGGCTACAAAACATGGTGGATATAGCCCAGTCCATCACATGTAAAACCCTCCCCACCATTGAACACATCTACAGGGAATGCTGTCACAGGAAAGCAGCATCCATCATCAAGGACCCTCACTACCCAAGCCATGTTCTTTTCTCCCTGCATCCACTAGGAAGAAGGTACAGGAGTCTTAGGACCCACACCACTAGGTTCCGGAACAGTTATTACCCCTCAACCATCAGGCTCTTGAACCAGAAGGGATAATTCTGCTTGCCCCATCACTGAATTGTTCCCACAATCCATGGGCTCAAGGACTCTTCATCCCATGTTCTCAATATATTGCTTATTTGTTTAGTTTTCTTTTTTCTTTGCACAGTTTGTTGTCTTGCACATTGGTTGTTTGTCCACCTTGTTAAATGTGGTCTTTCAATTATTCTATTGTGTTTCTTGTATTTACTGTGAATGCATGCAAGAAAATGAATCTCAGAGCTGTATATGGTGACGTACATGTACTATGATAATTTACTTTGAACTTTGAACTTTTGAAAAACAGCCGGGACAGCTAGCAAGTGTCTTCTTGAGGTAAAACAAAACCCAGAAGAGTGCAAAAAGAGGCGAGAGCTCACTGGCCAGATGGACCTAACCTGCAGACAGATGGGGAAATCAGAAAGTCATTTGCTAGGTTGAAATTCTATCAGGCTAGACATTTCTCATTTCTCCATTTGGTCTACATTTATGTCTTCCTTCTGCTACACTTCTCTGTTAAATTTTACCTGCAATTTATCTGTCCATTCTAGAAACCTGCCTGCTCCATCTGGTCCATAGTCAATTTTCATAGTATATACTTGTACTGATTTTTGAGATGTTACAATTGCTCTGCTACCTCTCATCTACTTAGGAGGTGCTGAAAGGTAATGACAAAACATATTGGAACTTCCATTCACACCTCCTTTGAAAACCATGAATGTACTACAACAGAGCAAGAGGCCAGTTCTTGTTAAGTGCCTTTTCCATTACTTGCGATCAACTTTTACTTCTTCCACTGTCTCCAGTTCTGCGAATGTGGCAGCATCCTCCTTCTTGGTAAAGATTGAAACAAAGCATTTATTTCAGTATTCCAACTATTCTACCTGCAATTAGGATGAATGGCAAATGTTGGCCTTGAATTTAGCATCCACTTAGTGTGCATGAATAATTGGAGAAAAATATCACTTTGCATATTAAAAAGTCAAACCAATACAATAGTGTATTAATGTAAACCATATGTTCAGTTTCATCACTTTTTCCAGCAAACTAACTGCCAGGATGAACATAAGATAGGTTGTAACACTTAGTAGATAAACTAAGATTAAGATTGACATTATTAAATAAATTTATGTGGCACTCTTGACCTCAGTGTGATCTAGAGCAACACATAAACAGATGGAGGAACTCAGCATCTATGGAGGGACACTCACATCCATTGTCATGAAGTGTTTCGAGAGGCTCGTCATATGGCTCATCAAGACCCTGCTGCCCCCCTCACTGGACCCCCTGCAGTTTGCGTACCGTCCCAACCATTCAACAGATGATGACTTTGCCAGCACCCTCCACCTGGACAAAAAAGATATGTACATTGGGATGTTGTTCATAGACTTCAGTTCAGCATTCAACACAGTCATCCCTCAGAAACCGATTGGAAAGTTGAGCCTACTGGGCCTGAACACCTCCTTCTGCAACTGGATACTAGACTTCCTGACTGGAGACCTCAGTCAGTATGGATTGGAGGCAGCATCTCCAACACCATCACACTGAGCACGGGCCCCCCCCCCCCCAGGGCTGTGCGCTCATTCCACTGCCGTTCACTCTGCTGACCCATGACTGTGCTGCCACACACAGCTTGAACCACATCATCAAGTTCGCTGATGACATGACTGTGGTGGGTCTCATCAGCAAGAATAACGAGTCAGCTTACAGAGAGGAGGTGCAGCAGCTAATGGACTGGTGCAGAGCCAACAACCTGTCTCTGAATGTGAACAAAACAAAAAAGATAGTTGTTGACTTCAGGAGGGCACAGAGTGACCACTCCCTGCTGAACATTAACGGCTCCTCAATAGAGATTGTTAAGAGCACCAAATTTCTTTGTGTTCACCTGGCAGAGAACCTCACCTGGTCCCTCAACACCAGCTCCATAGTAAAGAAAGCCCAGCAGCATCTCTACTTTCTGCGAAGGCTGAGGAAAGTCCATCTCCCACCCCCCCCATCCTCATCACATTCTACAGGGGTTGTATTGAGAGCATCCTGAGCAGCTGCATCACTGCCTTGTTCGGAAATTGCACCATCTCGGATTGCACAACCCTGCAGCGGATAGTGAGGTCAGCTGAGAAGATCATCGGGGTCTGTCTTCCTGCCATCATGGACATTTACACTACACGCTGCATCTGCAAAGGAAACAGCATTATGAAGGACCCCATGCACCCCTCATACAAACTCTTCTCCCTCCTGCCATCGGGGAAAAGGCACCAAAGCATTCGGGCTCTCACAACCAGACTATGTAACAGTTTCTTCCTCCAAGCTATCAGACTTCTCAATACCTAGAGCCTGGTCTGACACCAACTTACTGCCCTCTACTGTGCCTGTTGTCTTGTTTATTACTTATTGTAATGCCTGCACTGTTTTGTGCACTTTATGCAGTCCTGGGTAGGTCTGTAGTCTAGTGTTTTTTTCTGTGTTGTTTTTACGTAGTTCATTATAGTGTTTGTACTGTTTCATGTAGCTCCATGGTCCTGAAGAACGTTGTCTTGTTTTTACTGTGTACTGTACCAGCAGTTATGGTCGAAATGACAATAAAAAGTGACTTGACTTGACTTGAAAAGGACAGTTGATGTTTTGGGTCAAAGTCCTTCATCCAGACTCCTGGTATCTGTATTTTCAGTATCTTTGTGTCTCTGTTCCAGTCAACTTTCGAGTTTTTCATGGCATAACAGCTGAGGCACTTGAAAAGCAAACACGAGGAAATCTGCAGATGCAGGAAATTCTAGGAACACACACAAAATGCTGGTGGAACGCAGCAGGCCAGGCTGCATCTATAAGGGGAAGCACTGTCGATGTTTCGGGCCAAGACCCTTTGTCCTGACACGTCGACAGTGCTTCTCCCTATAGATGCTGCCTGGCCTGCTGCGTTCCACCAGCAATTTGTTTGTGTTAGCTGAGGCATTTCTCAGGTTCTCTTATTGATTTCCCTTGTTGAGGACTCTTGACCTCACAGTTTATATCACTATAACCTTGCACCTTACTGTCTACCTGCATTGCACTTTCATTGCACTGTAACACTTTATTCTTCACTCTGTTATTTTACCTTGCACCACCTCAGTACACCATTGTAATAAATTGATCTTTATGGATGGTATGTAAGACAAGATTTTCACTGTGCCTCAGTATATTTGACCACAATAAATCAATTTACTGTTTGATTCATGTAATATGAAAATTTATTGCAGCATTGTTCTTTTTCTTATTGTAGGTTGGTGTGCTGTGGAGTTTCAGTTGGTGATTTTTTTCTGTAAAATTATTTTCTTCTATTTTAGGTGGAGAGGCTCCAGGGTGAAATCAGCAATGAAAAAGAAAGTATGCAAAATGTTGAGACTCTTACTGATGACCTCATAAAAGAGAAGTCCCAGCTTGAAAAATCTATTGAAAGCATCCAACAAAATGCTGAACGACAGGTAAGAGGACATATCTTAGTACATATTTTACACATCTGAATCATACTCTTATTACTGTAACCACATTTTGAAATAATGAATTTGTAGAACTATCTATTAGAATATTAATTAATTGGTCTTTTAGCTTGGCTTTACAGTTGCAGATAACAATAGGGACCCTGTAGGGACATAAAAAATATAACAAGAATGATTATATACTTTTATCAACATGAAATCAATAACTGATGAAAGGTAACAACAGCAATGAATTAGAACATTTAATTTGCACAATTTCATATTTCATGACTGTATCACAGCTAATTTCTGTAAATTGGATTACTGACTGGACAATTAATTACAGTGCTACAGAAGTTATTTCCAAGTTTTAGTCTTCATTACATCAAACCTGTATCTTTATATCCTGATTATTTTTCAGTGGTAGGCTCAAAGCAGAACGTGGCCTGCTCTACATTGATGAGACTTCTTCGTCATGTACCTCCACTCCATCTGCCAAAAGTAGAACTTCCTGGTGGCCAAATATTTTAATTCCAACCACTTCAGTTCCAGTATGTTCGTTCATGGCATCCTCTTGTGTCAAGATGAGGGCACCCGCAAGGTGGAGGAGTAACATGTTATTTTCCACCTGGGTATCCTCCAACCTGATGGCATGAATACCATTTTCTCCTGGTAAAAAAAAATCCCTCTCCCTCCCCTCTTTTTATGTTCCCTACTTTAGCCTATTACCTCTTCTCATCTGCCTATCACCTCCCCCTGGATCCCCTCCTCCTTCCCTTTCTCCTATGGTCCACTCTCCTCTTATCAGATTCCTTCCTCTCCAGCCCTTTATCTTTCCTACCCAAATGGCTTCACCTCTCACCTTCTTGCGTTTCTCCCTTCCCTCCCCCCACCTTTTTATTCTGGTATCTTCCACCTTCCTTTCTATTCCTAAAGAAGGGTCTCGGCCTGAAACATTGACTGTATATTCATTTCCATAGATGCTGCCTGACCTGTTGAGTTTCTCCAGCATTGTGTGTGTCTTGCATTTCCAACATCTGCAGACTTTCTGGTGTTACAGAATGCTTTGAGCCTAGCACTGAAAAATAAAGATGTCATGAGGACAAATTGACTGGTGGCCAAGACAAATGGGCACTCACTGTTAATGAGAATGCACCCCGTAACCTTTGACAGCCTGACTAATCAAGAACCTATTATCCTCCGCTTTAAATATACTCAATGATTTGGCTTTCGCAGCTATCCGTGGGAACAAATTCCACAGTTTCTCTACCCTCTGGCTAAAGAAATTCCACCTCATCTCTGTTTTAAATGGTTGTCTCTCTATTCTGAGGGTATGCTCTTCTAATCCTAGACTTAACCACTATAGAAAACATCCTTTTCATATCTACTCTGTATAGGCCTTACAATAAGTTGATAGGTTTTAATGAGATCTCCCCCTCATTCTTCTGAACTCCGGCGAGTACAGACTCCGAGCTATCAACACTCCTTGTACGTTAACCCTTTAATTCCCAGAATTACTGTGAATGGTCTCTAGATCCTATCCAATGTCAGCATATCTTTCTTCAATAAGGTGTCCAAAACTACTCACAATGTTCCGTGCAGTCTGACCAATGCCTTATAAAGCCTCAGCATTCCATCCTTGCTCTTGTATTCTAATTCTCTCGAAATGAATGCTCATGTTGCATTTGCCTTCTTTACCATCAACTCAACTTGAAGTTAACCTTTAGAGAGTTCTGCACAAGGACTCCCAAATCCCCTTGCACCTCTGATTTTTCTTCAGTTTTCTTCCCTTTACAAATATAGTCCACACCTTTATTCCTTCTCGCAAAATGCATGATCATACACTTTCCTACACTATATTCCAGGTTTATGATATTCTAGTTTCAAATTTAATCATGGGCAGATGTTCCAATCTGTACGTGCAGTGCCTTATAAAAGTATTCATCTCTCAACCCTTTATTCACATAAATGAGTATTATAACCATGAATTTTGATCAATTTAACTGACAGTTTTTATTTGTGTATCATCTGTTCCTTTTTCACAGTCAAGCCCAAAAGCAAGAAAAATTGTAAAGCATGAAAAACTAAAAATTCAAAAACTGAAATGTCAGCAGTTCAAAAGTATTCATTTCCTCAATGCACAACACTTAATTGAACTACCTCTCACAGCTATTTCAGCCAGTAGACTCTTTGGATAAGTCTCTATTAGCTTTGAACATTGTGATGAAGCAACATTTGCCCATTCCTCCTTGCAGAATTGCTCAAGTTGTACCAGGTTAGTTGGGGGCAGCGGTAGACAGCGATCTTGCAGTCTCGTCAGAGATGTTTTATCAGATTAAGGTCAGGACATCTTTACTTAATTTGAAGCCATTCCATGGGTTGTCTTGGTAGTGTGTTTTGGGTCATTGTCCTGCTGAAAGATGAACTTCCTCCCCAGTTAAAGCTTTCTGGCAGAAGCTAGCAGGTTATAATCCAGAATATCTCTCTACTTAGTAGTGTTCATTTTCCCATCAGTCCTGACCAGATTTCCAGTCCCTGCTGCTGAAAAGCATTCTCATAGCATGATGCTACCTCCACTATACAGTAGTGATTACGTTAGCTGGCTGATGTACAATATTAGATTTACGCCACACGTACCACTCAAAAAAAGTATATTCTTGTTCGTAAAGGCTTTGCAAAGCATCGGTTATAAGATACTGTAAAGATCTAGAAGGTCTTGTGGTCAGATGAGCCTAAAGTGGAACTTCTTGGCCTCAGCACTGAGCTGTATGGTAGTACACTGTGTGGTATTCTTAAAACACTTTTAAGAGTATGGCTTTTGTTTCTTAATATGGTGTTTGTGAAAATTTTATTGATCAACCTGCTTATGAGAATGCAGTATCGATGAGGGCACAGAGTAAATGTCTGTCAACAGTGTACACAACAGGCAGATCTTCTTTCCTGTCCTGATGAAGGGTCTTGGCCCAAAATGTTGACTGTTCATTCCTTTTCATGGATGCTGACTGACCTGCTGAGTTTCTGCAGCATTTTGTGTGTTACTCCGGATTTCCACGTTTGCAGAATCTCTTCTGTTTATGGCTTGATGCTCTACTGCAAAGTCTCTTTGAGGTATGTCTTCCCTGAAGAAGTTTAACTCATCTCTCTGAGAGTTCAGTAAGACCCTCTCTCACTGCTCTCCCTCTGACTCTTCAACCATGTGCTCACCCAGACTCATTACCACAGCCACATATCCTTCCTAGGAACTTGTCTTTGCCGCCATCTTGTTCCACATAGCTTCCAACTCCATTTTCAGGCTTCACTGTTTGGACCCTCTAATCGATTGTTTCTCCTGCTGCTTCGCCCTCTGTGTTCTTCATGCTACCCTCTCCACCATGTGGAGGTATCTACAGGCCCTGTCTCAGTCTCTGCCACAACTCAGGCCTCACTATCCACTGCCTGTCATGGACATCTCCGACAGTTCATCCTCCACCTGTTCTTCTCCTTCCTAATCTCCTGGAAGGATCAGAAGATCACCTGTCTCCAGTCTGTGATCCTAGGTCCTTCCTGCATGAACATCATCTTGATCAGCCAACTCCAGACTGTGGATCCCACTGTCTCCAACTCCGGTTCCAATGACCCTGTATGCCTCCAGACCATGGCCCCTGCCACCTGCTGCTTGGACCTCAATTTGATTGGAAGCCTCCAGACTGCAGATCCAGCTGTCTCTATCTCTGATTCAAATGGTTCTGGATGCCTGTGAACCGCAGATACTGCCATTGCCAACTCCAGCTCCAGCAACTCCAGGCGGCTCCAGACTGCTGATACCACCATCACGAACTCTGGTCCCAGCGACCCCAGACATCTTTAGACTGCAAATTAAGTGGTCAGCAGTTCTCGTTCTAGCTCTGACCTTGGCTGCATCCACCTCCAGGCCAAGACCTTTCTTGCTGCCACTGGATTCTTTGTCCATCATTACTCTCCAACTCTGGGTGCCTTAGGACCTGTCACTTCACAGATCCTTGGAGCCTTCATCTTCTTTGCACTCTACCTTCCCTGAACATCCCAACCCTTCCCTCTTTTCTGTCGCCACCAACTCTGCCCCCCCCCCACAATGTCTGCACATTTCCCTCTGACCTTCCCCTCTCTGAGGCAGATCATTCTGTCCTCAAAAAGTACCTTACCTTTGTTCTCCTTCACCCAGATTACTTCAGTGAGTTTTATACCCACTACAATGCTGAGCTCTTCTTCCATCACCTCCGTCTCAGAGCCCACTTCTTTGGCAAGGATTCCTCACCCCGTACCAATGACCCTTTCTTCCATTTCCAACCCCCCCTCCCCCCCATCCTGGCCTGTTCTGCTCTGGGTCTTTTCATCACTAATTGCTGACAAGACATCAACCAGTTAACTTCTGCATTGCTCTCTCCCCTTTAACACTTACCTCCTCTGAATGAACTGCCTTCCAGTTTCTCTGCACCAAACCCATAGACAAAGAGTGTGCTGTTATAGTGTGGCCACTACCTTGCTGAGGCCAAGTGGCAACTTTCAGACACCTCCCTATATTTACCCCTTGTAAAGGATCCCACTCAAGACCATCAGGCCATCACCAATTCTGGGGATCTCCAATCCACTGCCACCATCCTCATGATTCCCTTGCTCTGCACTGCTCCTTTCTACCTCCTACATAAGATCCACAAACCTGATTGTCTGGGTAGGTGCTCCTGTCCTACTGAACTCATATCTGCATACCACAACTCCATCTTATACCCACTGGTTCAGTTGCTTCCCACCTGCATCCATGACTCTTCATATGCTCTCAATCTCCCCAACAGCTTTCAGTTCCCTTGCCCTGTTTGCCTTATTTTCACCAGTCCCAATACACTTCTATCCCCCATGATGAAGACCTTAAAACTCTTCACTTCTTTCTCAGCAACAGTCCTGACCAATTTCTCCTCCACCACCGCCCTGCTCTGTATGACGGAACTGGTCCTCACCTTAAATGACTTTTTTTGGCTTCTCCCACTTTCTCCACACTCAAGTGTTGGTATGGGCATCCATATGGGCTTCAGCTATGCTGTTCTTTTCATTGGCTGACTGGAACAGCCTATGTTCCAAGCCTTCCCTGGTAATACTCCCCAGCTCTTTCTGCATTGCTTCCGTTTCATGCACCCATGCTGAACTCATCAATTTCATCCACTTTGCCTCTAACTTTCACCCTGCCCTTAAATTTACTTGGTCCATTTTTGACAGCCCTCTCCCCTTTCTTGATCTCTCTGTCTCAAACTCTGGAGATAATCTGTCTACTAATATCTTTTATAAACCTACTGGTTTCTAAGGCTTTCTTGATAAGACCCCTTCCCACACTGTCTTCTATAAAAATTACTTTTCTCAGTTTCTTCGTCTCTGCCACATCTGTTCCCAGGATGAGGCTTACTATTCCAGGATATCAGAGAATGGGGTTTCTTTCCTCCACCACTGATGCTGCCCTCACCCACATCTCCTCTATTTCTTGGGCACCCCATCTTGCCACTGCCTTAGCAGTGATAGAGTTCCTCTTGTCTTCCCCTACCGCCCCATGAGCCTCCACTTCCAGCACATCAATCTCTGCAACTTCTGCCATCTTCAACTGGACCCTACCAGCAAATACATGTTTACCTACACCCCTCTACTCACTGCTTTCCACGGGGATCGATCCATCTGTGATCTCTTTTTCCATTCGTCCCTCCCCACTAATCTCCCTCCTGGCATTTACCACTGCAAGCACCAGAAGTGCTATGCGTGCTCATTTATCTCCTCCCTCACCCGAGTTCCAGGCCCCAGGCAATCCTTCCAGGTGAAGTAACACTTCACCTGCAAATTTGCAGGATTTCCTAATGATCAACCGTTTTAACCATATAACAACAACAGCGCAGAAACAGGCCATCTCGGCCCTTCCAGTCAGTGCCAAACACTTACTCTCACCTACACAAAAATACAACTGCAGATGCTGTGGATCAACGAATATGTACACGACGCTGGAAGAACTCAGCAGGCCAGGCAGCATCCGTGAGAAAAGAATAGCCAACGTTTCGGGCCAAGACCCTTCATCAGGAATGGGGGGGGGAAGAGAGGCCCAAAGCTCAGTAATAGAGATAGGGGAGGGGAAAGGGCTAGAGGTGTCAAGTGGAGAACCAATCAGAGGAAGGATAAAGGGGGGAGGGGATAAGCATGAAAGAACTGCAATGGAGTAGAAAGTTGAAAGGGGAGAGAGGCAGAGAGGGACCTAGGAGAGGGGGAGGGAATTAACAGAAATTGGAGAATTCAATGTTCATACCACCAGACTGGAGGCTACCCAGACAGTAGATGAGGTGTTGCTCCTCCAGCCTGAGTTTGGCCTCATTATGGCAGTAGAGGAGGCCATGTATGGACATATCTAGATGGGAATGAGAGGCAGAGTTGAAGTGGGTGGCAACTGGGAGGTCCTGTCTATTGTGAGGGACAGAGTGGAGGTGCTCGACGAAGCGGTCCCCCAATCTGCGTCGGGTCTCGCCGATGTAGAGGAGACTGCACCGAGAGCACCAGATGCAATAGACAACTCCAGCAGACTCGCAGGTGAAGTGTTGCCTCACTTGGAAGGACTATCTGGGGCCCGGAATGGTGGTAAGGGGGGAGATGTGGGGACAGGTGTAGCACTTGTGCTTACAGGGATAAGTGCCGTGTGGGAGTTCTGTGGGGAGGGACGTGTGGACCAGGTAGTCGTGGGGGGAACGATTACCTAGTCCCACCAACCTGCACTCAGCCCATAACCCTCCATTCCTTTCCTGTCCATATACCTATCCAATTTTACTTTAAATGACAATATCGAACCTGCCTCTACCATTTCTACTGGAAGCTCGTTCCACACAGCTACCACTCTCTGAGTAAAGAAGTTCCCCCTCATGTTACCTCTAAACTTTTGCCCTCTAACTCTCAACTCATGTCCTTTTGCTTGAATCTTCCCTACTCTCAATAGAAAAGCCCATCCGCATCAACTCTATCTATCCCCCTCATAATTTTAAATACCTCTATCAAGTCCCCCCTCAACCTTCTACGCGCCAAAGAATAAAGACCCAACTTGTTCAACCTTACCCTGTAACTTACTTTTCTTTCTAAATCTTTTTATTATTATTATTAGTAATATGGACAGAATACAAATGATATATTGATAAAGAAATTACAAACATACAAATTCCATTACACATGAAAAAAACATACACAATAGTTACAATATAAATGAGTTTACCAAGACATAAGCCATACAATATATGTATGAACATGGTAAGTCTAAATATTTCATAATATATGATTTTAAAAAACAGAAAAAATAAAAAAAAATAAAAAATATATATATATAAAATGCAAAACTAGCTAATCTACTAATCTAATAACTAATATAGAAGAAAAAAGAAGCAAAAAAAAGAGAGAGAGAGAAATAAAAGGGGCTGTTTATAATATCTCACAAGAATAAATATTCATCAATGCCGTCGCTTCCGGTCCTCTCAACATACATAAGCTAAAAGCTGGGAAATCAAATGAACTTGGAACAGGGTCATATTACATCATATGAAAATGTTGAATAAATGGTCTCCATAACTTTTCAAATTTAATAGAAGTCTCAAAAACACCACTTCTAATTTTTTCTAAATTTAAACATAACATAGTTTGAGAGAACCAATTAAATACAGTGGGAGGATTAATTTCCTTCCAATTCAACAATATAGATCTTCTAGCCATCAGAGTTAGAAATGCAATCATTCGACGGGCAGAAGAAGATAAATGCAGTGAGTCTAACACTGGTAAACCAAAAATTGCGGTAATAGGATGAGGTTGTAAATCAATATTCAAAACCACAGAAATAATATCAAAAATATCTTTCCAATATTTCTCCAAAAATGAACAAGACCAAAACATATGAGTTAAAGACGCAATTTCAGATTGACATCTATCACAGATAGGACTAATATAAGAGTAAAAATGAGCTAATTTATCCTTGGACATATGGGCCCTATGTACGACCTTAAATTGTATTAATGAATGTTTGGCACATATCGATGATGTATTAACTAATTGAAGAATTCTATCCCAATTCTCACTAGAAC
This sequence comes from Hypanus sabinus, assembly GCF_030144855.1. NCBI lineage: Eukaryota > Metazoa > Chordata > Chondrichthyes > Myliobatiformes > Dasyatidae > Hypanus > Hypanus sabinus. The sequence goes on along the minus strand of NC_082717.1, from coordinate 54,649,985 downwards.
TAATAAGGTTAAGCTCTCTTTCCCAATCCTTTTTGGTCTTATAAAGGAGCTCTGAACGTATCTTCATAATTATATTATAAAGTCTTGAAATAAGCCCTTTTTGAAAAGGGTCTAATTCAAATAAACTCTCCAAAATATCTGAAGGCACAAAATTTGGAAACGTAGGGAATGCAGAACTTAAAAAATGTCTAATCTGTAAATATCTAAAAAAATGAAATCTAGGCAAGTTATATTTGTTGGATAATTGCTCAAAAGACATGAAACAATTGTCCAAAAATAAATCAGAAAATCTTAGTAATCCCTTAGTTTTCCAAGCCGAATAAGCTTGATCTATAATGGAAGGGTGGAAAAAACAATTAGATACAATAGGACAATTTAAAACGAATTGAGTCAACCCAAAAAATCTCCGAAATTGAAACCATATATGCAAAGTATGTTTAACTATCGGTTTGTCAATTCGTTTCGGCAATTTAGGAAGAGCAAAAGGGAGAGCAGTCCCTAAAATAGAACCCAGAGCATAAGCTGATATAGATTTAATTTCTAAACTCACCCAACAAGGGCCGGAAGATCCACCCCCATCTTTCAACCAGCATAACAAGTATCTAATATTAACTGCCCAATAATCAAATCTGAAATTAGGTAATGCTAACCCGCCTTCCTTTTTTATCTTCTGTAAATATATTTTACCTAACCTGGGATTTTTATTCTGCCATATATATGAAGAAATTTTTGAGTCAACATTAGTAAAAAAAGATTTCGGAATAAAAATTGGTATCACTTGAAAAATATATAAAAACTTAGGTAAAATAACCATCTTAATAGCATTAATCCTACCTATAGGGATAAAGATAATGGTGACCACTTAGTAAACAAACCTTTAATCTGATCAATTAAGGGTAAAAAATTAAATCTAAATAAATCTTTATGGTTTTTTGTGATTTTGATCCCTAAATAAGTAAAAGAATCATTAACTAATTTAAAAGGTAAATTTCCATAAATTGGGAGTAACTTAGGTGCTGAAACCCAGGTAACATTCTAGTAAATCTTCTCTGTACTTTCTCTAGTTTGTTGACATCTTTCTTATAATTCGCTGACCCGAACTGTACACAATACTCCAAATTTGGCCTTAACAATGCCTTGTACAATTTTAACATTACATCCCAACTCCTATACTCAGTGCACTGATTTATAAAGGCCAGCATACCGCAAGCTTTTTTCACCACCCTATCCACATGAGATTCCACTTTCAGGGAACTATGCACCATTATTCCTAGATCACCCTGTTCAATTGCATTTTTCAAAGCCCTACCATTTAATTTATGTCCTATTTGGATTATTCCTACCAAAATGTAGCACCTTACACTTATCAGCATTAAACTTCATCTGCCATCTTTCAGCCCACTCTTCTAACTGGCCTAATTCTCTCTGCAAGCTTTGAAAACCTACTTCATTATCCACAGTGCCCCCTATCTTAGTATCATCTGCGTACTTACTAATCCAGTTTACCACCCCATCATCCAGATCACTAATGTATATGACAGACAACATTGGACCAGTACAGATCCCTGAGGCACACCACTAGTCACCGGCCTCCAACCTGAAAAACAGTTATCCACCACTACTCTCTGGCATCTCCCATTCAGCCACTGTTGAATCCATTTTACTACTTCAATATTAATACCTAACGATTGAACCTTCCTAACTAACCTTCCGTGTGGAACCTTGTCAAAGGCCTTACTGAAATTCATATAGACAACATCCACTGCTTTACCCTGGTCAGCTTTCCTAGTCACCGCTTCAAAAAATTCAATAAGATTTGTCAAACATGACCTTCCATGCACAAATCCATGTTGACTGTTCCTAATCAGACCTTGTCTATCCAGATAATTATATATACCATCTCTAAGAATTAATTTACCCACCACTGACGTCAAACTTACAGGCCTATAATAGTCCTGACGAAGGGTCTCGGCCCGAAACGTCGACAGCGCTTCTCCCTATAGATGCTGCCTCGCCTGCTGTGTTCTACCAGCATTTTGTGTGTCTTGTTGTTTGAATTTCCAGCATCTGCAGATTTCCTCGTGTTAGACCTATAATTGCTAGGTTTACTCTTAGAACCCCTTTTAAACAATGGAACAACATGAGCATTATGCCAATCCTCCGGTACCATCCCCGTTTCTAATGACATTTGAAATATTTCTGTCAGAGTCCCTGTTATTTCTACACTAACTTCCCTCAAGGTCCTGGGGAATATCCTGTCAGGTCCCAGAGACTTATCCACTTTTATATTCCTGAAAAGCGCCAGTACTTCCTCTTCTTTAATCACCATAGTTTCCATAACTTTCCTACTTGTTTCCCTCGCCTTACACAATTCAATATCCTTCCACTTAGTGAATACCGAAGAAAATAAATTGTTCAAAATCTAACCCATCTCTTTTGGCTTCACACATAGCTGTCCACTCTGATTCTCTTAAGGGACCAATTTTATCCCTCACTATCCTTTTGCTATTAATATGACTGTAGAAACCCTTTGGATTTATTTTCACCTTACTTGCCAAAGCAACCTGGTATCTTCTTTTAACTTTTCTAATTTCTTTCTTAAGATTCTTTTTACATTCTTTATATTCCTCAAGCACCTCATTTACTCCATGTTGCCTATATTTATTGTAGATATCTCTCTTTTTCCGAACCAAGTTTCCAATATCCATTGAAAACCATGGCTCTCTCAAATCTTTCACCTTTAAATGACCTCCATTTCTCTATTACATCGTTCCCATAAAACAAATTGTCCCAATCCACTCCTTCTAAATCCCTTCACATCTCCTCAAAGTTAGCCTTTCTCCAATCAAAAATCTCAACCCTGGGTCCAGTCCTATCCTTCTCCATAATTATATTGAAACTAATGGCTTTGTGATCACTGGACCTGAGTGCTCCCCAACACATACCTCCATCACCTAACCTATCTCATTCCCTAACAGGAGATCCAACACTGCCCCTTCTCTAGTTGGTACCTCTATGTATTGCTGCAAAAAACTATCCTGTACATATTTTACAAACTCCAAACCATCCAGTCCTTTTACAGTATGGGCTTCCCAGTCTGTGTGTGAAAAATTAAAATCTCCCACAATCACAACCCTGTGCTTATTACAAATATCTGCTATCTCCTTACAAATTTGCTCCTCCAATTCTCGCTCCCCATTAGGTGGTCTATAATACACCCCTTTAAGTGTTACTACACCTTTCCCATTCCTCAATTCCATCCAAATAGTCTCCCTAGATGAGCCCTCTAATCTAACCTGCCAGAGCACCGCTGTAATATTTTTTCTGACAAGCAATGCAACACCTCCCCTTCTTGTCCCTTCAATTCTATCACACCTGAAGCAACAAAATCCAGGAATATTTAGTTGCCAATCACACCCCTCCTGCAACCATGTTTCACTAATAGCTACAGCATCATATTTCCAGGTATCAATCCATGCTCTAAGCTCATCCACCTTTCTTACAATGCTCCTGGCGTTAAAATAAATGCATTTAAGAAATTCTCCACCTCTTACTCTTTGTTTATCACTAACAGTGCAAACAACTTTACTATCTTCTTTTTCTTCCTTCTCCCATACATCTGTTCCTGCACTCTGGTCCCCACCCCCCTAGTATCTAGTTTATATCCACTGGAGCCTCTCTAGAAAACCTACCTGCAAAAATATTTGTCCCCCTCCAGTTCAGATGTGAACCATCCTGCTGGAACAGGTCCCACCCTCCCTGGAAAACTGCCCAATTATCTATAAATCTGAAGCCTTCCCTCCTGCACCATGTCTTCAGCCACATGTTGATCTGTGCTGTCTTACTATTTCTAAACCCACCTGCACGTGGCACTGGTAGCAATCCTGAGATTGCTATCCTGGAGGTCCTGTCCTTCAACTTGGTGCCTAACTCCCTAAACTCACCTTTCAGGACCTCCTCACTCTTCCTACCCATGTCATTGGTCCCTACATGGACCACGACATCCGGCTGCTCACCCTCCCTCTTGAGAATACTGAGAACTCAATCCCAGATATCGTGGAGCCTGGTACTAGGGAGGCAACAGACCATCCAGGATTCTCGATTACTTCCACTGAACCTCTTATCTGTCCCCTTAACTATCGAATCCCCTATCACTACTGCTTTTCCCTCTTTTCCCTCCTTCCCTTCTGAGCTGAGGGTCCAGTCTCGGTGCCAGAGATGCAACCACTGCAACTTGTCCCTGGTAGGTCGTCCCCACCAACAGTATCCAAAACGATATGTTTATTATTGATGGGAATGACCACGGGTGCTCTGCTCATTCTATTTAATCCCCTTCCCTCTCCTGACAGTCACCCAGCTACCTGTCTCCTGACTCTTGGGGGTTACTATCTACCTGTAACTCCTGTCGATTTCTGCCTCTGCCTCACAAATAAACCAAAATTCATCCAGCTCCAGCTTCAGGGCTGGATGCACCTTTTGCAGGTGTAGTCATCAGGGACAATTGTGCTCGCCCTGACTTCCCACATACTGCAAACGGAGCAGTCGACTTCCCTAACTGCTGCCTCCGTTAACTACTCTAAGGTAATTAGATTAATTAAAGGAACTTACCCGGCCTCACCTCACTTGAAGTGAAGCTCATCCGAAGCCTCTGCTCGCCGAAGCCTCTCAAGCCAAAGCCTTCCTACTCTGTCTCCCACTACTATGGCGCTCTGTTAATTCCTGTCCACATTTCAATTCTGCCATGTTGACCCATGGCCTCCACTTCTGCCACAATGAGGCCACTCTCAGGTTGGAGGAGTCATATTTGGTCTGGTTAACCTCCAATTTGATGACATGAACATCAGTTTCTCTCTCTTCTTCAACTCCCTACTCTGGCCTCTTGCCTCTTCTCTTCACCTGCCTATCACTGCCCCTTGGTGCCCCTCCTCCTTACCTTTTTCCCATGGTCCACTGTCCTCTCCTAACAGATTCCTTATTCTCCAGCCCTTTACCTTTTCCAGCTATCATCTCCCAGCTTCTTACCTCATCACCCTCCCACCCAACCAACTGGCTTCACCTATCACTTCCTAGCTTGTGCTCCTTCCCCTCCCCACACCTTATTCTGGCATCACAACTTGATATGAGTATACAATGCTGATTTGATACCAGCACTACTATTTTGGGCCCCAGCCTCCAACCACCATTCTCTAGTCTCAAATGCCTAAACAGACCCTATATAAATTGTCTACCTCTTGGATAATCCCTAAATTTTGTGAGTTCTGATGTGGCTGAAGTGTTTTGTGCAGGATCCAGCAAGGGTGAGGTGGTCCTTTATGGGATGTGTTGTCATTTTGGGATGTTGAGTACAGTATTTTGTGATTTTTTTCAATAGCTTCTTATCATATTCTCTTTAGGTGACCAGTAACTTCCTTCCCCATTTTGACTGGTCACACAAGTTGATAAAGATGTTATATTTTTATCAAGGGAAGTATATTCTAGATAAGTTTTCCGCCTTCCCAGAAATCTCTTTCCATTGCTGAGCTCAAAGATCTGCACTTGTTGATTGTGTATTTATTTCAAGAGTTTGTTGTCAAGCATGTGGACAATATTGTCTGTATACTGGAGCTGTTTGACAATGCCCAGGGCCTAGTCTTCATAACATTTGCCTCAAAGGGGATACCGAGAATGGCCTATTCCACCAATCAGTTAGTAGATAGTATAAGTAGTATTTCTTCAAACTATTGTGTTATTTACTTGTACATTGGTCATTACACTGATACATACAGAGCAGTGGTATTTACCAGTGTTTTTATACACCTTGAGCCCAAGCCCGATTTGAGGTTCTTTCCTTCACATGATGAAGAAATTCTTAATTTCTCATTCTTAAGTGACAGAATTATCTTTGCCACGTGTAAGTCCAAACATCACAAGGATAGCTCTGTCAATATTAATGTACATCTTCCCGTTTCTATATCACATACAATCCATCCTTTAATTTCTGAGCTAATTTACAAGACTGTAATATATAGGCACAAGTTTACCGTCCACTTTTTTCTGCCAGATTTTTTTTTTCATTCAGGTTTCTGCTGCCGTTTTTATAAGACCATAAGTGTTGGGAAGTGTGTGGTCATGCACTTTGGTAGAGGAAATGAAAGGGTTGATTATTTTCTAAATGGAGAGAAAATACATAAAACAGAGGTGCAAAGGGACTTGGGAGGCCTTGTGTAGGATTCCCTGAAGGTTAATTTGAAGGTTGAGTCTATTATGAGAAAGACAAATGCAATTTTAGCATTCATTTCTAGAGGATTAGAAAATAAAAGCAAGGATGTAATGTTGAAATTTTATAAAGCACTGGTGAGTTCTCACGTGGAGTATTGTGAGCAGGTTTGGGCTCCTTATTTTAGAGAGGATATGCTGAAACTGGAGAGGGTTCAAAGGAGGTTCACGAAAATGATTCAGGGATTGAATGGCTTGACACATGAAGAGTATTTAATGGCTCTGGGCCTGCATTCACTAGAATTCAGAAGAATGAAGGGTGATCTCATTGAAACCTATCAAACGGTGAAAGGCCTTGATAGAGTGAATGTGGTGAGGATGTTTCCTATGATGGGAGAGTCTTAGAGCAGAGGACACAGCCTCAGAATAGAGAAACATCCATTTAGAAGAGATGAGGAGAGTGGTGAATCTGTGGAATTCTTTGCCACAGTCAGCTGTGGAGGCCAAGTCCTTATGTATATTTAAGGCAGAGGTTGATAAATTCTTGATTGGTCAGGGCATGAAGCGTTATAGGGAGAAGGCAGGAGATTGAGGCTGAGAGAAAAATTGGATCAGCCATGATGAAATGGTGGATCAGCTGCAATAGGCTAAATGGCCTAATTCTGGTGCTATATCTTATGGTCTTATATAGAAGCAGAATTAGGCCATTTGGTCCATCAAATCTGCTCCACCATTTCATCATGGCTGATCAAAATGAATGCTAACATCACATTTGCCTTCCTCACCAATGCCTTGCCTTGCTCAATGTGCAAATTAACCTTTAGGGAATCCTGCCCGAGGACTCCCAAGCCCCTTTGCACCTCAGATTTTTGAATTCTCTCTACACTTAAAAACTAGCATACACTTTTATTTCTTCTAACAATGTATTTGACTATATGCTTCCCAACACTGTATTCCAACTGCCATTACTTAGCCCATTCTCCTAATCTGTCTTAAGTCCCTCTGTAGCCTTTCTGCTTCCTCAAAACTACCTGCACCTCCACCTATTTTCATGTCATCCACAACCTGGCCACAAAGCCATCAATTCCGTCATCCAAATCATTAACATGTGACATAAAAAGAATCGGTCCCAGCACAGACCCTTGTGGAACATTACTAATCACTGGCAGCTGGCCAGAAATGGCTCACTTCATTCGCACTATTTGCCTCCTGCCAATGGCCAATGTTGTATCCATGTTAGTATCTTTCCTGCAATACTTGTGTGGAACCTTGTCAAAGGCCTTCTGAAAATCCAAGTAGACAATATCCACTGACTCTCCTTTGTCTATCCTCCTTGTTATTTCTTCAAAGAATTCCAACAGATTTGTTAGGCAAGATTTTCCCTTAAGGAAACCATGCTCACTATCATGTGCCTCCACCTTCCCAACCACTAAGATCAGGCTAACTGCCTATAATTTCCTTTCTTTTGCCTCTCTTCTGTCTTCAAGAGTGGAACGACATTTATAATTTTCCAGTCCTCTGGAACCATGCCAGTATCAATTGATTCTTGAAAGATCATTACTAATGGCTTCACAATCTCTTCAGTCACCTCTTTCAAAACCCTGGGGTGTAATCCATCTAGTCTTATCTATCTTCAGATCTTACATTTTCCCATGAGCATTCTTCCTTTTTTCGTTCTAAATCTTTTTATTATTATTAGTAATATGGACAGAATACAAATGATATATTAAAGAAATTGCAAACATACAAATTCCATTACAGATGAAAAAAAACATAAACAATAGTTACAATATAAATGAGTTTACCAAGACATAAGCCATACAATATATGTATGAACATGGTAAGTCTAAATATTTCAAAATATATGATATAAAAAAACAGAAAAAAGAAAGAAAAAATATATATATATAATGCAAAACTAACTAATCTACTAATCTAATAACTAATATAGAAGAAAAAAGAAGCAAAAAAAAGAGAGAGAGAAAAAAAGGGGCTGTTTATAATATCTCACAAGAATAAATATTCATCAATGCCGTCACTTCCGGTCCTCTCAACATACATAAGCTAAAAGCTGGGAAATCAAATGAACTTGGAACAGGGTCATATTACATCATATGAAAATGTTGAATAAATGGTCTCCATAACTTTTCAAATTTAATAGAAGTCTCAAAAACACCACTTCTAATTTTTTCTAAATTTAAACATAACATAGTTTGAGAGAACCAATTAAATACAGTGGGAGGATTAATTTCCTTCCAATTCAACAATATAGATCTTCTAGCCATCAGAGTTAGAAATGCAATCATTCGACGGGCAGAAGAAGATAAATGCAGTGAGTCTAACACTGGTAAACCAAAAATTGCGGTAACAGGATGAGGTTGTAAATCAATATTCAAAACCACAGAAATAATATCAAAAATATCTTTCCAATATTTCTCCAAAAATGAACAAGACCAAAACATATGAGTTAAAGACGCAATTTCAGATTGACATCTATCACAGATAGGACTAATATAAGAGTAAAAATGAGCTAATTTATCCTTGGACATATGGGCCCTATGTACGACCTTAAATTGTATTAATGAATGTTTGGCACATATCGATGATGTATTAACTAATTGAAGAATTCTATCCCAATTCTCACTAGAAATAATAAGGTTAAGCTCTCTTTCCCAATCCTTTTTGGTCTTATAAAGGGGCTCTGAACGTATCTTCATAATTATATTATAAAGTCTTGAAATAAGCCCTTTTTGAAAAGGGTCTAATTCAAATAAACTCTCCAAAATATCTGAAGGCACAAAATTTGGAAATGTAGGGAGTACAGAACTTAAAAAATGTCTAATCTGTAAATATCTAAAAAAATGAAATCTAGGCAAGTTATATTTGTTGGATAATTGCTCAAAAGACATGAAACAATTGTCCAAAAATAAATCAGAAAATCTTAGTAATCCCTTAGTTTTCCAAGCCGAATAAGCTTGATCTATAATGGAAGGGTGGAAAAAACAATTAGATACAATAGGACTATTTAAAACGAATTGAGTCAACCCAAAAAATCTCCAAAATTGAAACCATATACGTAAAGTATGTTTAACTATCGGGTTGTCAATTCGTTTCGGCAATTTAGAAAGAGCAAAAGGGAGAGAAGTCCCTAAAATAGAACCCAGAGTATAAGCTGATACAGATTTAATTTCTAAACTCACCCAACGAGGGCCAAAAGATCCACCCCAATCTTTCAACCAGCATATCAAGTATCTAATATTAACTGCCCAATAATAAAATCTGAAATTAGGTAATGCTAACCCGCCTTCTTTTTTTGTCTTCTGTAAATATATTTTACCTAACCTGGGATTTTTATTCTGCCATATATATGAGGAAATTTTTGAATCAACATTAGTAAAAAAAGATTTCGGAATAAAAATTGGTATCGCTTGAAAAATATATAAAAACTTAGGTAAAAAAACCATCTTAATAGCATTAATCCTACCTATTAGGGATAAAGATAATGGTGACCACTTAGTAAACAAACCTTTAATCTGATCAATTAAGGGTAAAAAATTAAATCTAAATAAATCTTTATGGTTTTTGTGATTTTGATCCCTAAATAAATAAAAGAATCATTAACTAATTTAAAAGCTAAATTTCCATAAATTGGGACCTGTCTATTCAAAGGAAACAATTCACTTTTATTAAGATTTAACTTATACCCAGAAAAGTCACTAAATTGAGCCAATAATGATAAAACTGCTGGGATAGATTTCTCAGGGTTAGAAATGAATAGTAATAAATTATCTGCATACAAAGATAACTTATGAATGTCTGTCCCACGATTAATACCCAAAATATCCTGTGATTGTCTGATGCCAATTGCCAAAGGTTCTAAGGCAATGTTAAGTAGTAATGGACTAAGAGGACATCCTTGTCTAGTGCCCCGAAATAGGCGAAAAAAGGGAGGTCTTTGATTATTGGTAAACACTGAGGCTACTGGAGTATGATAAATCAATTTAATCCACGATATGAATATCGGACTAAAATTAAACTTCTCCATCACATTAAATAAGTAAGGCCATTCAACTCTATCAAATGCTTTCTCCGCATCTAATGAAATCACACATTCTGAAATGTCATGTGAGGGAGTATAAACAATATTCAATAATCTCCTAATGTTAAAAAAAAGAATAGCAATTTTTAATAAAACCGGTTTGATTTTCTGAAATAATTTTGGGTAATACCTTCTCCAATCTAGATGCCAGTAACTTGGAAAAAATCTTGGAGTCTGCATTCAATAAAGATATTGGTCTATAGGATGCACAGTTAGTAGGGTCTTTATCTTTCTTCAATATTAGAGAAATGGAAGCTCTATAAAAAGATTGTGGCAAATTCCCCAATCTAATGGCTTCCTCAAAAACCTTACATAACCAAGGGGAAAGAGTAGCGGAAAAAAATTTTAAAAATTCAACTGTATAACCATCTGGACCCGGTGCTTTCCCAGAATTCATTGAGGAAATAGCCCCTTTAATTTTTACATCTGTAATAGGAGTATCCAATATTGAAAGATCATCAGATGATAATCTTGGAAAATTTAATTTCCCAAGAAAATCACACATGGTATTATGATCCGGAGGAAATTCAGATTGATACAGGGAGGTATGGAAGTCTTGAAATGCCTTATTTATCTCATCATGATTAACTGTCAAATTCCCATTCTGCTGACAAATCTTAGTGATTTGACGTTTAACCAAAGCATTCTTCAATTGACTAGCTAACAGTTTACCAGATTTATCACTATGTATATAAAAATCAGATCTAGTTTTCATTAATTGATTTTCAATCAAGGATGTAAGTAATAAACTATGTTCCATTTGAAGTTCAACCCTTTGTTTGTAAAGCTCCTTACGAGGAGCAATCGAATATTTCTTATCAATCTCTTTAATTTTATCAACCAACAAAAGAGTTTCCATCTTAGTACATTTTCTCAAACCGACAGAATAAGAAATAATCTGTCCACGTATATACGCTTTAAAAGTGTCCCAAAGTGTTCCGCAGGAGATATCATCTGTAGATTTAGTTGAAAAGAAGAAGTCAATCTGCTCCTTCATAAATTTTATAAAGTCCGAGTCTTGCAATAAGGTAGAGTCAAATCGCCATTGTCTGGTATTAGAAGCTGTATCCGTAAATTTCATAGAAAGTAATAATGGAGCATGATCAGAGATAGCTATAATATCATAGTTACAACCAATTACCAATGGAATAAAACAAGAGTCTACAAAAAATAATCAATTCTCGAATAAGAGTGATAAACATGTGAGAAAAAAGAAAACTCTTTGTCGTTAGGATGCTGAAATCTCCAAACATCAAAAACTCCATTGTCAGTCAAAAAAGAGTTAATATATATAATTGATATATACAATTGATATAACGAAAACACACTTTAACTAAAGTATAAAGTATAGGATGAACCTACACCAATAACCAGAGGTTAATTCTGGTTTAAGAAATCGATCTTAAATGATCAGAATCGTTCATTTATTAGAGAGTGGTGTCTATAGCAGTAGGGAAGTTCTTCTCCAGATAATTTCTCACTTATGAAGTTGAAAGAAAAACCTGGCATGGAGCATTCAACGGAGAGATTCGAAGCTTCGCAGGGTATAGAAGCGCAAGTTTCAGATTTTTCTCATAACATTCAGCCATCAACAGTTTAAAAAGAAGCCTTTTTTTAAAAGGTCAGGACTAAAGTCTTCAACCAGATGGAAGCAGTAATCTCGGAATTTAACCATTCCTGCCCAACGAGCTGCATGTATAAGTTGTTCTTTGCCATGTACATAATGGAACCGGACAATTACAACCGAAGGTTTGTCTGTAGCACTTGGTGATCGGCGCCGAATTCTATGTGCCCGATCCAATAAAGGAGGGTTATTCGGGAAAATCGTTGGAAACGCTTCTTTTAAAAGTTGAGCAAAATATTTCGAAGGGTCATCTTTTTCTATGCCGTCTGGAAGACCAAGTATACGTAGGTTCTGTCTTCTGGACCGATTCTCAAAATCATCACTCTTGGCTTTAAGGGCTTCCATCAGCTTAATGGTTGAAATTAAATCCTGTTGCAGTTTTTCAATAGTCAAATCTCACTTCCGAGCATCTTCTTGCAGAGACGCGATAAGAGCTTGTTGCTGGTTAATTACTGAATCCGTCTTAACCATGTACTCTTGAAAAGCCTTTATATCTTCTTTAAAAAATTGTAGTTGATCAAATTTTTTGTCCAAAACCTCCATAAACAATTCATGTTAATTGAGTTTGTTGTGGCGGAGCCTGCTTCTTTCTGTTACCGTTCGGATTGCGTCCAGGTTCTCGTCCCTTAGACCTGAGAAACATTTCTGTTTGCATATCTTCAAAAGTTCACAACAAACTCTTGGCAGTAAGTTCAAAAATAAAATTAACAAAGAAACTTTCGGTATAGGTAAAAATAAGCTGAATAAGGGTGATCAAAGGTTAAAAAAAAAGTAAAGGTTATGGAGCGAATCCAAAACAGTACTCACTCCATGAGCGTCTCCCGCTGACTCAGCATTCTTCCTAGTAATGGAAACTTCACACACTTCTACACCCGACACACTCAAATTTCACCATGCTAGTGTCTTCCACAGTGAAAACTGATGCAATATACTTATTCAGTTTGTTCAGCACTTCATTGTTCCCCATTACTACCTCTCCAGCATATTTTTCCAGTGGTCCAATATCTACTCTTGCCTCTCTTTTACACTTCGTATATCTGAAGAAACTTTTGGTATCCGCTTTAATATTATTGGGTTGCTTATCTTCATATTCCATCTTTCCCTTCTTTATGACTAATATAGTTGGTTTTCTGTTGGTTTTTGAAAGATTCCCAATCCTCCAACTTCCCACTAATTTTTGCTCTATTATATGCCTTCTCTTTGGCTTTAATGTTGGTTTTGACTTCTCTCATCAGCTGCGGTTGCATCATCATGCCTTTAGAATACTGCTTCTTTGGGATGTATCTATCCTCCACCTTTTAAATAGCTCCCAGAAGTTCTAACCATTGTTGCTCTGATGTCATCCCTGTTAGTGTTCCCTACCAATCAATTTTGGCCAGCTCCTCTCTCATGCCTCTATCATTTGCTTTACTCCACTGTAATACTGATACATCTGACTTTAGCTGCTTCTTCTCCTCAAATTGCTGGGTAAATTCTATCATATTACGATTACTGGCCATTAAGGGATCCTGTACCTTAAGCTCTCTAATCAAATAGAGTTTGTTACACAACACCCAATCCTCAACCATGACCTGGTCTAAAAAGCCATTTTGTAGGCATTCTAGAAGTTCTTCCTCTTGGGATCCAGCACCAACCTGATTTTCCCAATCTACATGCATATTGAAATCCTCCATGACTATCGTAACTTTGCTTTTTTTATATCCATTTTCTATCATTCTAATTTGTAGACCATATTTTACCACTGTTCAATGGTCTGTATATAATTCCCATCAAGGTCTTTTTACCCTTTCTGTCCCTTAGCTCTTCCCACAACAATTCTATGCCTTTCGATCCTATGTCCCCTTGTTCTAATGATTTTATTTTATTTTTTACCATCAGGGACTCACCACCCCCTCTACCTACCTGTCTGTCTTTTCAATACAATGTGTACCCTTGGACGATAAGCACCCAGCTATAATCTTTCAGCCATGATTCAATGATGCCCATAACATCAATGTAACTTTTTAAGTTTAAAGTATCCTGCATGATTTTGCATTTTTTCTCTTTGTGATAGTCATCTGGATATTTTGTTTAAAGTGAGTTTCCCCATTTCACTTTTATGTTCCAGATTAAAGTATTGGAACAAGAGAATGAGCACTTAAATCATACCATTGCATCCTTACGACAACGCACACAAATAAGTGTAGAAGCTGGAGTGAAAGACATTGAGAAAGAAAATAAAATCCTCCATGAATCTATTAAGGAAACCAGCAGTAAACTGAACAAAGTAGAATTTGAAAAAAAGCAAATCCAAAAGGAGTTAGAACATTATAAAGAAAAAGGAAAAAGGGCAGAAGAGCTTGAGGCTATTTTGAGTCGCTTAGAAAGAGAAAATGAACAGCTGCAAAAGAAGATTACTGGTCTAATGATCACATGTGAAAAAATAGATATCTTGGAGCAGGAAATCTCTGATTTGGAAGTGGAAAATAATAAGCTGAGAAAGACATTGGATAGTCTGAAAAATCTTACTGTGCAATTGGATGTTTTAGAAAAAGAAAACAACCAACTTGAGGATGAAAATTTGCAGTTAAGAAGGACACTGGAGAACTTGAAATCCAGTGGTGTCAAGTTAGCACAACTTGAATTGGAAAATAAAGAACTGGAAAATGAAAAAGAGCAGCTAAAAAAGAGTCTGGAACTTTTGAAAGCTTGTAACAAGAAAACTGAACGATTAGAGGTAAGCTATCAGGGACTTGACTTAGAAAATCAGAGACTCCAAAAGGCTCTTGAAAATAGCAGCAAGAAGATTAATCAATTGGAAAATGAGCTACAAGACTTAGAAACAGAAAATCAGAGCTTGCAAAGAAATCTGGAAGAGCTAAAAATCTCCAGCAAACGGCTACAGCAACTAGAAAAAGAGAACAAACTTTTGGAGCAGGAAGCTATCCAATTGGAGAAAGACAAAAAGCAGCTTGAAAAGGAAAATAGGAGATTGCGTCAACAGACTGAGATCAAGGATTCCACACTGGATGAAAACAATATGACAATTTCTAACCTTGAGAAAGAGAATAAATTGCTAACAAAAGAAATCAACAAATTAAAAGACTTTTATGGTCGACTGAAAGATTTAGAAAAAGACAATAAAGAGTTAGTTAAACAAGCAACTATTGATAAGAAGACTCTAGTGACATTAAGAGAGGTAAGGTATATTTTTATGTGAATTGGGGAAGTCCTAGTAGATATCAGACTGCTTTCAAAAATGGAAATAGTGAGTAAAAAAAGAGTGACAAATTTGCTTCTCTCAGTTGAATAGTTTAAATACTGGTAAACTGAAGAAGCAACTATTGAGTTATAATAAAACTAGTCAAATATGAAATTTTGTTCTTAAAAAAACAGACAACTTGTATTGGTGCAATTGTCTTCCTAACCAACTTGCACAAGAAGGTATTAGCATGTTCAAGTCAGACCTTGCAAAGTTTTAAGGGACAATAGTTAGGAATTCTGCAATCTGGGAGATATTTGAGTGTATAAGAACAGATGAGTATGGGCGTGTCATGGAGGGATTCGTCAATATTTACACAATGATTGTTTATTAGTACTGTTAATACTTTTAGAATATTATAGGGCATATTTATGTTTATTTAATGAGTGTTAAATATAAATTAACCATGTAAATGTTACTGATAACCATGTATTTTGTTAACTGGGAGAAGCCTGTGTCCCAATCGATTGCTCATGGATAATGAGGACTTAGTGTCATTCTTTTGTGTCATGCGTCACTATTCAGACATCAAATATAAAAGTGACAGCATTTTCCTTTAGTGCTCTATATCGTTTCTTATAGATGCACATCTTCATTTTCTGGCAAATGTAAACATGATATTTGTTATTTCAAGTTTAGCTGCTGGTTTAATAAATGACTCAAATTACTGAGCTGTGTGTTCTAATTTGTTAATTAGTCTTTCAAATATTATTGAGTACCTTTTATAATAATTACCAAATTAAAAAATTTAATAGTTGGTGGATCTGAGAAGAGCAGCTAAATGATGTGATATTTTCAGGAACTTGTAAATGAGAAATTATATACCCAGCAAATGAGCAATGACTTGGAAAAACTCACTCATGAACTGGAGAAGATTGGATTAAACAAGGAGCGTCTCCTTCATGATGAACAAACCACTGATGATAGGTAAAACATTTGAAAATTTGCCATTGCTAATACTGGTAGTAGTTTTCGTATTAAATCCCAATACATCAAATAAAAATGTAGATGCACAGTAATGAAACTACTGATTTTTATTTTGTGTCTGTTTTAATTTTGAAATAAACTAACGATACATGTGTACTGTACAAAGTAAAACTAATACATGTGTACTGAACAAAGTAAAACTAGACTTACTTTAACCAAATTATTTGTTGTATTGTTCATCATTATGGAATTTTTGGACCTATTATTATCTACTTTTCACTCCTGTTGCTGCTAAAAATCCATACATGGCCAGTGTTAGTCAAGAATTTGCATTCTGGAAATTGCACTGCCTTGAAAGGTGCAGAAACTGAGTGACTAGATGTGGATAAGACCATAAGGCGAGCAGAATTAGGCCATTTGGCCCATTGTGTTCGCACCACCATTCAATCATGCCTGATTTATTAGCCCTCTCAACACCATTCTCCCACCTTCTCCCCGTAACCTTTGATGTCCTTACTAATCAAGAACATTTAAAAGTACATGATGATTGGCCTCCACAATCATCTGTGGCAATGAATTCCACAGATTCACCACACTCTAGCTAAAGAAATTCCTCTTCATCCCTGTTCTAAAGGGCTGGACTTATATTCTGAGGCTGTGCCCTCTGGTCACTCCCCCACTATTAGAAACATCCTCTCCATGTCCACTCTGTCTAGGCCTTTCAATATTTGATAGGTTTCAGTGAGATCACCCCTCATTTTTCTAAAGTGCAATGAGTACAGGCCCAAAGCCATCAAACACTGCTCAAACTTTAACCCCTTCATTCACAGGATCATTCTCGTGAACCTCCTCTGGACCCTTTCCAATGACAGCACGTCTTTTCTTGGATAAGGGGCTCAAAACTGTTAAGAATACTCGCAAGTGTATTCTGACCAATGCCTTATAAAGCCTCGGCATTGCATTCTTGCTTTTGTATTCTAGACCTCTCAGAATAATGTTATCATAGCATTTATCTTCCTTACTGCCATCTCAACCTGCAAGTCAACCTTTAGAGAATCCTACATGAGGTCTTTCAAGTCCCTTTTGTATCACTGATTTTTGAATTTTCTTACCACTTAGAAAATAATCTAATCTGAAGTGCGTGACCATACAATTCCCTACACTGTATCCTATCTGTCACTTCTTTGCCCATTCCCTCAATCTGTCAAAGACCATTTTTAGATTCCTATCTTAATACTACCTGGCCTGCCAACTATCTTTATATCACCTGAAAACTTGGCTGGAAAGCTACCAATTCCATCAACCAATTCATCGATGTTTTACATGAAAAGAAGTGTTCCCAGCACTGACCCCTGCGGAACACCACTAGTCATCAGCAGACAGCCAGAAAAGACCCCCTTTATTCCCACTCTATGCCTCCTGCCAGTCAGCCAATCTTCTGTCCATGCTAATATCATTCCTTTAATAGCATGGACTCTTTCCTTGTTTATCAATCCTATGTGCAGCATTTGTCAAAATCCTTCTGAAAATCCAACTAAACAATATCCATTGACTCTCCTTTGTTTATCCTGCCTGTCATTTTCTCAAAAAATTCCAACTGATTTGTCAGGCAAGATATCCCTTTAAAGAAAGCATGCTGACTCCTTTCCCAGTACTGTTGCCAATGTCCCACAAATTTACACACACTTCTCCCATGCTAATCTCTGAGCACACTTCTAGCACTACCTCTTGGAACTCTCTACCTACCTACGTCATTCGCATTCACACTCGCAGATGGAAGAGGTTCTGACAACATCTGAAATCTTTCTAGTGTAATAGCTGCAATCATGGTCCCCTAATAACTTAAGAAAATTGAGATTGGTTTACATTTTTTTCAGTGCAGTTTCAATGGGTGCCTATACATGAACCATAAGAATGTAATGGTAAATTATTATCCAGTAAAGTAAGTTAACTTCTCAGTTAATTAATTTATCCTCTTTGCTAGATATTAACCCAATTTTGGGAACACAAAATGACAAAGTAATTTGCCTGAAGGTCCTATTTGAAGGAGTGCTATAACTCTCGAATCACTTAAATATTTTTTGTATTTGCATGATAATAGAATCAAGTGCGTACATGTCAAGGAAAGTAATAATATCTCTGCCACAGGAACTTGGCTTCAATTATTCCTGTAACAATTCAATGGAAAAATACAGAGTACTTAAATAACTGAGTTCATCCTACTGTTATTCAAACATAACATTTTTCCATTTCAATTTCTACTTTCCAGTAGATATAAACTTTTGGAATCAAAACTTGAAAGCACACTAAAAAAATCTCTAGAAATTAAAGAAGAAAAAATTGCCAGTCTTGAAGCGCGTTTAGAAGAATCAACAAATTTAAACCAACAACTACGTCAGGAGCTAAAGACGGTAAGACACCCATGAAGGATAATTTTCTCAGGCACATTAAACAATAACTAAACCTGTTTTCAAAATGTTAACCATTAAAGTACATCCAATTATTATTATCGTAGACATAGACTACGATATGCAAGTGAATATAAGTGAATACATTTATGCAAGTGAATGAGCAAAATACTTGCCAGCACAATTTCTATTCTTTGAACAGCAACTATTGTTAAAATAATTCAGGCAGTGTTCAGACTTTTCCAGTTGCTATATTAATTACTGTAGATGAGTCTCCACTTGTATATTGATATATCTGCAATAAAGACTGCAGTGAAGTTGTTCAAAAGAGGTGTATATTTGAGCATCTGGAACCCTGTAGAGGCAAGCTGCATTCTAGGCTCTGATGTTTTACATTATCAGAGGCACCTTCTGATTGGTGAAGAGAATGGTTTTCCATCTAAAGTGACTCATCTGCAACAGGATGTCAGACATTCCACCCTGCAAAAACTCATTTCAGGGAGGTAGTGCCACCACCCCTGCCCCCTGCAACCCCATACCCCCGCCCTCCCCGGTCGACCTCCAAGGGTATATGTATACAGGACATTTGATTATGAAAAAACACAATTTATTTGATCACATATTGAAGCTATTTACACACGTGCGCGCGTGCACACACACACATTATAAAAAAATATATATATATTCCTTATTGGGTATTTGTTGGCAGTCTCAATGCTAATGCAAATAGTTTTTCTAAAATAATGATAGCGAGCAACACTGTCATTATTTTTGACCCCTGTTAGGCAGGGGTACATTTTAGTGTAGTCTGGGGTGAAGTACGTTTTATATTTTCTTTTTTTGGAACACTCTGCCATGGTGCTGCAGGACACTAAACTGAACTGATTGACAATGAAAGACAGAGAGATCGGTTGACTGTAAAGCCTGCTAACAGAGAAAACTGATAGGTCTATTTAGCACAAAAAGAAACCAATCAGGATGCTCTCTCTCACACTCTCTTGCTACATCTGTCTCTCTCTCTCTCTCCCTCTCCCTCCCGCTCACTCGCTTTCAAAAAAATTGATTTCCAGGATATTGTATATAATTTACAGGCATCAGGGAGCTGCTATCAATATGCGGGAGACTCCTGGAACTTCCGGGAGAGGTGGGATGTCTGGGATTTTAATCCAGTGAGTGTGTGGATCCTGCAGAGCAATGAACCCATCTTGCAAATATAATGTTGTGGACTGTGGTTCTCACCTTTACAAACTAATGGTCCTCAAGGAAAAATTACACCCTGCTCCTGCTCAGCAAATGCAAAACAGTGGACATTTTACAAATATGTCTCTGTCTACTCAAAAAATAATTCAATGGGTTAAGTCAAAACAATGAATACATGACCATGCCTTTGATAGATTATGAATGAATTTCATTATTCATCACCACTGTGAATATGTCCAGTAGTTTCATATATAATACAGTTGATCTTTCTACCCAACACAAGATGCAAATATAGTGGCAAAAGCTATTGGCAGAGAGACAGTGTAGCCTTGCAAGTAAGTTACTCTTACTGAACTATCTTGCACATTTTTGAAAAGAAATTATCTTAATATTAATATTCAACTACATCAAGATTGGTTGAAGGCAGAGGTAAGAACATTGAACAATCAAATTTGCAGAATATATTCTTATTCTGTATAAGCACACTGGATTCTGTTTTATAGTAGCTTTTACTGTGGTGGAGAAAGATGTGCTCTAGAAAGATGGGTCTGATTTAGATTGCATCATGTGAATTTGTTGACAATGGTTTTTAATGGTGTCTGCTTCATGGGCTTCCTTTAGTTCAGGAAGCTCAGCATTTAAATCAATATGAAATTAAGCTATCTTATTTGAATGGCAAATGTAGCTACACATACAGTAATTTGGTAAAGATTTCACTGTGCAGAGATAGTTTATCAGTTCCCTGCTTAAAACTAGATTCATGATGTGAATCTCTACAAACCTACAGAGAGAAGAAAACACTGCCATGATAGTTTCATCACATTCTACCATCCAGTCTAACTTTGTGATGAGGTACATAAAAAGGTTTACAGCATCATCAAGGACTGCTGCCACCCTGGCCATTCCTTTTTCTCTCTTCTGCCTTTAGTAGATTATACAAAAGCTTTAACAGCTCTATGACCAGTCTCAGGAACAGCTTCTTCACCACTGCTATCAGACTTTTGAATCCCACCCATCTCTTCAACATCCTCTTTCAGGTGGCACTGCCACATTTTCAAACCATTAATTATACCTTTACCATCATTGTTAATTTAAATTTTTGTACTGCCTCAGTTTTCACTACCGTACTTCGCATCATTCTATTTTTTCACTTGTTACTATATTTATTGTATTTGTGATTATGTATACTGATTACTCTGTGAGCTTCATGTGAGCAAGGAATTCCGTTGCATGAACCTGACATATTTCATGTGCCATCTCATGTACTAAGTGGTAATTCCGGACCAAACTTGAATTACTGAAGGATGCCAGGCAACTGTGACAGTGCTTGAATGCTAGCACTATTCTTCTTAGAAAGGGAAACCAAGTGACACTGGTGACAAGACTTTGCTCCCATATAAGCTCAATGCCTTCTATGCTCACTTTAACCATCAAAACATGGAGGAACCTTCACAGACTCCTAGAGCTCTCAATGACCCTATGATTTCAGTCTCTGAGACCAATATGAGAACATCCTTCAGAAGGGTGAAGCCACAGAAAGCATCTGGCCAGGTTGGGGTACCAGACCAAGTACTAAAGACCTGTGCTGATCAACCGGCTGAAGTGTTCAATGATGTTTTTAACCTCTTGCTTCAGCAGTCTGAAGAACCCACCTGCTTCAGGCATGCTTCAATTAAACCAGTGCCTAAGGAGAATGTGGTTACTTGCCACAATGATTAGCATCCAGTAGCACTTAATGTGATGAAGTGTTTTGAGGGGTTAGTGATGAAAGAACACCGGCCTGAAAAGCAACTTGGATCAGCTATAGTTTGTCTACAGGCACAATAGATCCACAGCAGATGCCATTTCATTGGTTTTTCACTCAATCCTGGAATATCTGAACACCAAAATACATACATCAGGAAGCTCTTTATCAATTACAGCTAAGATTTCAATACTATCATCTCCTCAAAATTAATTAGTAAGCTTCAAGGCTTTGGCCTCAATTCCTCCTTGTGCAATTGGATCCTTGATTTCCTCACTTGCAGACCCCTGTCGGTTCAGATTGGTAGTAATGTCTCCTGCACAATCTCCATCAGCACAGGTGCACCACAAGGCTGTTTGCTTAGCCCACAGCTCACTTGCTTTATACTTATGACTGTGAGGCTAATTTCACTTTCAATGCTATATTTATGTTTGCTGACAACACCATTGTCATTGACAGAATCAGAAATGGTGACGAATCAGCATATAGGAGGGAGATTAAAAATCTGGCTGAGTAGTACCACAACAACAGCCTGTCACTTAATGTCAGCAAGACAAAGGAGCTGATTATTGACTTGAGGAGTAAACCAGAGGTCCATGAGCCAGTCCTCATCAGATGATAGAGATGGAGAAGGTTAGCAACTCTGAATTCCTTGGTGTTATCATTTCAGAGGATCTGCCTGGGCCCAACATGTAAGTGCCATTACGAAGAAAGCACAGCAGCACCTCTACTTCCTGAGAAGTTAGTGAAGTTTCAGCACGACATCTAAAATTTTAACAAATTTCTATAGATATGTGGTGGAGATTATATTGACTGGTTGCACTTTCATCTGGTATGGGAACACCAATGTCCTTGAAAGAAAAATACTGCAAAAAGTAGGATGGCCCAATCCATCACAGATAAAACCCTCTCCATAATTGAACATATCTACATGGAGCACTGCTGCAAGAACACAGCATCCATCATCAAGGAGCCCCACCACCCATGGTATGCTCCCTTCTCCCTACTGTCATCAGGAAAGTGGTACAGGAGCCTCTGGACCCACAACACCAGGTTCCAGAACAATTATTACCCCCAGCCATCAAGCTTCTGAACCAGCGAGAATAACTACATTCAGCCCATCATTAAACTATTCTCACAACCTATGGACTCACTTTCAATGGCTCTTCATCTCATGCTCTCAATATTTATTGTTTATTTACTTATTATTTCTTTTTTCTTTTGTATTTGCACAGTTTGTTGTCTTTTGCATGTTGGTTGTCTGTCAGTCCTTGGGTGTAGTCTTTGATTCTGTTGTATTTCTTGGATTTACTATGTATGCCCACAAAAAAACAAATCTCGAGATTGTATATGATGCTTTATATACACTTTGATAATAAATTTACTTTGAAATTATGACCTCCATGATGTATGAAAAGATGGTTTCTCGCAAGTGGAATGTTCTCCACTTATCATGATAAGTCCTGTTCACCTTAGCACAGTGTTTATAAAAAAATAATCACCCTCCTTGGAATTTTTTTTTTACAACATTAAATTACAGTGGATTTAATTTGGCATTTTTTACACTGATTAACAGAAAAACACTCTTTCATGTCAAAGCAATCTAAATTAGTTACAGATATAAGTGCATAAGTATTCACCCCCTTTAATATGGCACACCAAATCATTACTGGTGCAACCAATTTGTTTTAGAAGTCATACGGTTATTTAAATTGGGTTCACCATGTGCAGTCAAGGTGTTTCAATTGATTGTAGTGAAAATACACAGGTATCTGGAAAGTCCAACTGCTGGTGATTCAGTATCCTGGCAAAAACTACACAATGAAGACGAAAGAACACTCCAAGCAACTCCGTGAAAAGGGTTTTGAAAAGCACAAGTCTGAAGATGGATATAAGAAAATTTCCAGTCACTGAATATCCCTTTGAGTACAGTTAAGTCAGTCGTCAAGAAATGGAAAAACATGGCACAGCTGTAAATCTTGCTAGAGCAGGCCATCCTAAGTGACCATGCATGAAGGGGACTAGTGTGGGAGGCCTTCAAGAGACTTATGACAACTGTAGGGTTAGAAGCTTCAGAGGCTGAGATGGGAGAGACTGCACATACAACAACTGTTGCCTAGGTGCTTCACCAGCTGTAGTTTTATGAGAGAGTGGCAGAGAGAAAGCCACGCTTACAAAAAAAAAACTCACGTGAAATCTCAGCTAGAGTTTGCCAAAAGGCATTTGGGAGACTCTGAAGTCAGCTGGAAGAAGGTTCTATGGTCTGATGAAACCAAAATTGAGCATTTTGGCTCGACTAAATGCTATGTTTGGCATAAGTCCAACACTGCCCATCATCAAAAATACATCATCCCTACAGTGAATCATGGTGATGGGGATTATTCATTGTAGCAGGCCTTTAAAGGCTTGTGAAGCTGAAGGGTAAAATGAATGCAGCTGAATGAATCCAGGGAAATCCTGGAGATAAACCTGATGCACTCTGCAAGAGACTGCCACTTGGGAGATTTGTTTTCCAGCAAGACAATGACCCCAAGCACAAAGCCAAAGCTATACTGGAATGGCTTTAAACCAACAAAGTTAATGTCCTGGAGTGGCCAAGTCAGAGTCCAGACCTCAATCCAATTGAAAATTTGTGACTGGACTTGAAAAGAGTTGTTCACTCACAGTCCCCATGCAATCTGACAGACCTTGAGCAGTTTTGTAAAGAAGAATGTGGAAAATTGCAGAGTCCAGATGGAGACCTATCCACATAGACTCAAGGCTGTAATTGCTGCCAAAGGTCCAATACTGATTGAATGGGTGAATACTTAAGCAATCAATTATTTTGTGTTTTATATGTGAAAATAATTTAGATCACTCTGTAAAGATTTTTTTTCACTTTGAGGTGAAAGTCGATCAATATAAAAAAAAGCCAAATTACAACACTGATTCAATGTTGTAAAACAATAAAACACAAAAACGTCTGGGGGTTGGGGGTGAATACTTTTATAGGCACTGTCTATATATAATGCATTCAAATAACCAGCTGACAAACAGATTGCTTTTGTGGTGGTCTGAATTAATATTCATTATTTCCATAAAATAAAATAAAGTTCTGTCCAAAGTGAAGATGAGTAATTTGCAAGTGAACGTAGTTGTTTAGTCAGAAATGTAATTTGGAAAAAGCAATAATAGTTTTTTAAAAATTACACCAACAACAAAATTGATAGAATAATCTAATGCAAAGAAACATTATTTTTAAAGTTAATGGGCACTTCAGAATGATCCTTACTAGGTAAAACTACACAATGCATTTCTTTACCTCTATTGCCAAAGGTGAAAAAAAATTACGAAGCTCTCAAGCAGAGACAAGAAGAGGAAAAAACTATGCAGAATTTCCAACATAAGCCAATTGAGGAAATTCAGACGACAAATAAATGGGAGCAAGAAAACCAAGAAGTAACTCGGGAGCTATTAAAGGTTAAAGACAGGCTTATCGAAATTGAGAGAAATGTAAGTGTTCTTTAATATTGGACTAAAACCATTTTTCAAGCTGTTT
Source organism: Hypanus sabinus (assembly GCF_030144855.1). Lineage (NCBI taxonomy): Eukaryota > Metazoa > Chordata > Chondrichthyes > Myliobatiformes > Dasyatidae > Hypanus > Hypanus sabinus. Next base: position 54,625,009 of record NC_082717.1, on the reverse strand, counting down.
AAGTAAAACATTGCTACATTTGAACTTGGAACTTTGATTTAGTAAGATGATTAACAGAAAAATAAGAGGTAATTGTGAAATAAATAATTTCTACAATAATTAATCATAATTTTAAAGAATGGTGAAAGCACATTTAGTTTCTTTTACAAGGGAATTGAATGGATACTTGAGGAAAGAAAAAAACATTTGTTCATTACTGGAAAAGTTTGATGATGGGGAATGTTTGAATTGCTTTGCAAGGAGCCAGCACAGAATCTTTAGACCAAGTTACCTTTTCCATTCTGTGTAATGATATATTTAAAAGTAATATAAAATTATTCATTAAGATGTTACTTCATACTAACTCTACTTTTGGGCAAATATTTTCTCTTTTTTTGGTTCTGTGGATGACATTGAACCTAGTGTTATACTGAAGTGCTCTTTTTTCTTCAGTTGAGAGATGGGGAAGATGATTGACTTTAAATATCAAATTGCAGTTAGGGTTGTGATCAAGCAATATTACTTTGTCATTTTTACATATTCTAGATTGGTATATCAGTTGCAGATGATAAGCAGATAAATTGTCAGTAACTATATTTAGGATAATGTTTATGTGTGCTTTTCAATATTACTGAATTTGAAAGTCCCTTGGCATCACTGAAAGATAAACAGAAGAATTCTTATAATGTCCTAATGAATATTTGTTCCCTCGCCAATATCTCTAAAACAAATTAGATTGTAATTACTGACTGGACTATGAGCTATCTCTCCACTCACTCCACCCTGATTCCTCACTGCCAGAATTAATTTTTATTCAGAGTATTAAGAGTTACAATGATTTTAAAATTTCAGTACATACAGGAACAACAAATACAGGCAGAACCTTTAAAGCAACTTCATGTTTATGATCTGGCAAAAAGAATAATCCATGCTGAACAAGATGATATTAGGATATATAACTGAAAGCTATATTCAGGTGGATTTTACTAAGTTTTCAAAGGGGGCAGAGTAACTGGGAGCTCCATATGCTGGTGACTTGATATGTGTAGGTGTGACTACCAATGATGAAGCATTGAAAATCTCAGAAGCACAAGAGCTGAAAGTAGAGGAATGCTGATCTATGGGAATTGTAAGACGAGAGGACTTTGCATACGTGGCTTGAAACAGATATGGACTATCTCAGTGAGGATGAAAACACAGGCTGTAAAATCAGTTCTGGGATAAGTACGATGCCAACGTGGCATATATCCCATTCAATCTAAGGGGATAAAATCAGTGGTGAATAAATAGACATTTTGACAGAAAGACAAAGATGAAATCTTTCCAATACAGATGCCTTTCCAATACCTCCATCGTTCTCAACCCCAGAAACAGTAAAGCAGTCAAGGGAGAAAGTGATCAACTAATAGTATGTGGAATAAGCATCCTTCTTGGCTGATGCTGTTGCAGGATAGCATTCTGATGATTAATTGGAGAGGACCAAATTGATGGCTATAGGAACTCCAAGGGTAACAGTAAGGGATAGAAACAGAAACAGTTGTAAAATAGTTCTGGATGAGTTCATGTTGTTAGAAGGTAATGATAGGAATGCTGTGTGATAATCAAGTCTGGAGGTGAATGGAACAATAGCCTGGAGGTGGATGATTTGAAAGTGATGGGAAGTTCATGAATTTGGAAGCTCATCATGCAGGAATGGAAGACAGCATACTGTTTAGCACATTGAATGATGGAAAATGTACTTGAAATTGATGGTAATTTAAGTTCTTCATGATAGCAGTCAATCACAACTGGTTCGGCCTTATATCCAGCTGAAAATTAACCAGGTATTTACTTTTTCAATGAATCTGTCACTGTGAAGAATATGAATTCTTTTGAACTGTTGTGAAGGTGGCTATTTATGGAAGTGTTATTTTAGCAAAAACTCATTTATAAACATTCTGATCAGAGCTACAAAATAAGGGAAAAGAAATAATTTTCAACTCTGAATCTGAAAAAATTACAAAATATTATTTTACTAAATGTACAATATTTGTAAGTATGTTACATGAAAAAGAAATTACTAAGTGAATGACACCAAAGTAATTTGCATAAAATAGTGGTTTTGAAATAAAGAATGCTGGAGGCACTTCTTCTCTGAAGTTAATTAAAACTTTTTCTCCCCCTTTCAAAGAATGCAACACTTCAAGCAGAGAAACAGGCCTTGAAAACACAACTGAAACAGATGGAAACCCAGAATAACAACTTGCAATCACAAATTCTTGCACTTCAGAAACAGACAACATCATTGCAGGTGCACAATACCTCTTTGCAGACAGAGAATGCCAAGTTGCAGGTCAGAATCTATTGTTAATGCTTATTTGTCAATGAATTATGAAGGGTTTGCATAAAACTATTCTATATGCTAACAATATTTTTGCATTAATGCTTTCCTTGATGGAACTGGACTGAGACATTTCACAGATTAGTATAAATCTACAGTCCATGCATTCATCAGCATCTTCTGTTGCACAGGAACATTTCATATTCAGATGAATATTATTTACAAGTTTGAAACTCTTGTAGAATCAGTTTCTGGGTTATTCTGTAACATTATTTATCCATATCCATTCAACTAAGCATTTTGTATAATTCAGAGATGAAATAAGATTAATCTGTAAACTTGAGAATTCCTGTTTATTTTAACTACCCCTCAGAAGTCTTATCAGATAAAAATCCTCTCAAGATCAACTTTCAAGCCAGAAGTCAAGTTTGAAAAAAATTATTATCCTTGCAACAACAAAATGTAAATTTGTTTTCACTTGATCTCTGTCAATTTAGATACAGTGATGTTATGGAATTTCAAACCAACTGCAGTAATTTAAAACAATTACATTCATGTCAGAGTTAGCACAGGTTCTGCTAATTGGCTGTAGCCAAGTCAAGAATGATTAGAAGGTAGGGGTCATATGTGGACCAATTCAGAAGGAAATTGGCGAAAAGAGAAATATGATGGAGGGAGGGAAGACTCAATGTCAGTAAGACCAAGGAATTGATTGTGGACTTCAGGAAAGGGAATTCAAGGGAACTCACACCAGTCATCTTTGAGGGGTCAGCAGTGGAAAGGGTGAGCAATTTCATGTTCCTAGTTGTTAACATCTCTGAAGATCTATCGTGAGCCCAGCATATTGATGCAATGACAAAGGCACACCAATGACTATATTTCATTTAGAGTTTGAGGACATATGGTATATTATTCAGATTCAGATTCAGTTTATTGTCATTTAAAAACCACGAATGCAAAGCAGTTAAAAAATGAGACAATGTTCCTCCAGAATGATATCAACAAAGCACATGACAAAATAGACTACACCAGAAAATGCACATAGTGTTGGGCAATCCCCAATCCAGAGTCCAGAGAGGCTGCTGCGTATTAATATCACGCTACCCTCTTAGCGCGTTCCCCGGAAAGGAACTCCAAACCCACCAGACAAACAAGTCCAAAAACTAAAGCTACAAGACCTGCACAAAACCACATAGTTACAACAGTGCAAACAATACCATAATTTGATAAAAAAAAAACAGACCATGGGCATGGTAAAAATAGTCCAAAGATGTTAAAAGACTATAAGTTCGAAAGAAACCACCACACAGTTTCACACAAGTCCTCAGGATCCCGATAGACTTGTCATCCCACGCTGGCAGCAGAAGGGAATATCCCCGCTATGGACTTCCATGGCACCGCCCGACTCAGCCTCACAGACGCAGCACACAATGAAAGCTCCGTTGAACCCAGCCTCACAGACACAGCACACATTGAAAGCGACCTGACCGCAGTGGACTCCGAGTCCATCGAACCTCCAAGCCTCTGACCATCCCCTCCGGCACAGCTTCTCCGAGCACCATCCACTGCCAAGCGTATTAAGACGCCCCCGCCACCAGCCACCGGCAATGCGACCCCAAGGACTGGGAGCCTGTTCTTCTCAGCAGAGATCTGGACCTCACAGCAGCAGCAGCAATGAAGAAGGCCTTCCTGGAGATTTCCCACATCCCACATCTCCCACATCTGTTTTTTCATCAGATTAGGGTTGTGCATGGCATTCCACTTGACAAATAACAGATATCAAATCCGGAGAGGCTGCTGCAGACTGCGTCGCACCACCATCTTGAAGGTGATTACCAAAGACTTCAGCAAATTTCCACAAGTGTATCTTGGAGAGTATTCTAACAGTTGCATCACTCACTGTCTGGTATGGAAGGACCACTGCACAGGATTGGAAAAAGCTGCAGAGGGTTGCAAACTCAGTCAACTCCTCATGATGATGTCTTCATAAGGTGATGCCTCAAAAAAGTGACATCCATCATTAAGGACTCCTGTCAGTCGGAATGTGCTCTTTTTTCATTACTTCTGTCAGAGAGGAGGTACAGGAGTCTGAAGACGCACACTCAATGTTTTAGGAACAGCTTCTTCCCCTTCACTAGCAGGTTTCTCAATGGATAATGAACCACTCATGAACATTACAGTACTGTGCAAAAGTCTTAAGCACATATATATATATACTGTATTATCAACCTGGAATGGAGAGTGAGTTTATAAGTCTGGCGGGAGCGAAGGATGTTGGGAATGGTGGAGCATCGCGGGTGGGTTGTGGGTCAGGTGGCAGAGAATGGGTGGGGGGGGGGGGCACTGGATCAGACACACTCAGTACTGAGACACAAGCAATGTCTCTCTGGTGCTTCTCGCTTCCTCCCTTCTCCCTGTCACCTTCCCTCTCTGAGACCACAATAGAGACCCATATCAGAATTGGGTTTATCATCATTCACATATGTCATGAAATTTGTTGGTTTTTTTTGTGGCATTAGAACAGTGCTATACATAAAATTACTACAATATTGTGCAAAAGTCTTAAGTGCCCTAGCTATATATATGTGCCCAAGACTTTTGTATAGTACTGTACATCACTATTTTGCTCCTTTTTTGCACTAGTTATTTAATTTTATATGTTTGTGTGTGTGTGTGTGTGTGTGTGTGTGTGTGTACTTATTGTAATTTACAGTATTTTGTGTTTTTTTATGTATTGTACTGTGCAGCTGCCACAAAATTACAAATTTCACAATATATATCATTGATTTTAAACCTGATTCTGACTCTGAAGTGTATGGTTAGGAAGAAAAAAGATTTGAAGCAGTGAATACAGAAATTGGTGGCAGCTGATAACACTTCAACCTACCCATCCTTGAAATGCTGAGGGATAAAGTTAAGAAGAATATAGCAATTCATTAATAACACTGATGCTAACTACCCCCGATGAGAGAAAATCTGCAGATGCTAGAAATCCCAGCAACATACACAAAATGCTGGAGGAACTGAGCAGGCCAGGCAGCATCTATGGAAAAAAAGTACAGTCAACATTGTGGGCCTAAACCCTTCAGCAGGACTGGAAAAAAAAACTACTACCTACATTTTGGTTGGTGGAACCACAGTGTTGGGGCACGATCATTACATGGCAAGTCATTGAGTCTGAGTAGCTTGAAACCAAGCAGAGGCAAGAACAGTATAAATGCCAATTTTATCAGAAATTACTCACGATTTCTTCCCTAGAGGACTCGACTGGAACAATATTTGAATAGCGCTAACCCTAGGATTAGTGTAGGTGACCAAAAATGTTGACATAGAAATGATGGGCCCAAGGACCTGTTTCTGAACTGTATGACACTATGACTGTAAATGTTATGTTTGCTAAAGAGCATACATAACATTAAGGGCATCAGTAGGCCTACTAAAATGAAGAAGTGTAACAGCTCCCTTGTACAAGATTTAGCATTAAATTCCAGCCGTTTCATTTCTATCTTGGAAAGAGATAGCTTTGATAGCTTGAAAATCTAATTGTTATGCTAATACCTAAGGTATTGGTTTCCAAACTAGCACAGGGAATTTTAAAAAATATGAAATTTCAATGCTGCCACAATCTCTGACTTTTATCTTGAACAATTAGTTTGTTGCCATGCAAGTTTGATTATGCTGCAGCTCTCTAGTAATTCTTGACCATCAATAATTTAAAAGACACCACTTTGAAGGAATGGTATTGGATAATTACACAGTTGTAATGGGGACTTCAATATGCAAAGGGATTAGGAAAATCAGGTTGGTGTCAGATTGCAAGAGAGGGAATTTGTTGAATGCCTACGAGATGGCTTTCTAGAGCAGCTTGTGCTTGAGCCTACTCAAGGAAAGGCTATCTTAGATTGAGTGTTGTCTAATAACCCAGAACATATTAGGAAGCTTAATGTAAAGGATTCCTTAGGGGATTATAATATGATTAAATTCATACTGCAATTTGAGCAGGAGAAGCATAACTCACATGTATCAGTATTGCAGTAGAATGAAGGGAATTACAGAGGCGTGAGAGAGGAACTTGCCGAGGTGGATTGGAGGAGAATACTGGCAGGAATGACAGCAGAGCAGAGGTGGGAATAGTTCCTACAGAGGAAGAAGTTCTCAAATAGCAGAGGTAGGCAACCGTGGGTGACAAAGGAAGTTAAGGACTGCATAAAAGCCAAGGAAAGAACATATCAGGTAGCAAAAGTGAGTGGGAAATTGGATGATTGGGAAGTTTTTAAAATCCAACAAAAGGCAACTGGAAAAGCTATAAGAAGGAAAAAGATTAAACAAGAGGGAAGACTAGTCAATAATATAAAGCAAGATACCAAAAGTTTTTCAGTTATATAAAGAATAGAAGGGAGTTGAGAGTTGATACTGGACCACTGGAAAATGATGCTGGTGAGGTAATAATGGGGACAAAGAAATGGTAGATTTCTTTTTTGGATACCTTTTTCGGTGTGGAAGACACTAGCAATGTGCCAGAGGTTCGTGAGTGTCACAGAGCAGGAGTGAGTGTCATTGCTATTACAAAGGAAAAAGTGCTAGGCAAACTCAAAGGTCTTAAGGTAGATAAGTCACCTGGACCAGATGAAACACATCCTAGAGTCCTGAGAAAGGTTGTTAAGGAGATAATGGATGCATTGTTCATGATCTTTGAAGAATCTCTTGATTCTGGCATGGTCCTGGAGGACTGGAAGATTACAAATGTCACTTCACTCTTTAAGAAGGGAGAAAGGCAAAAGAAAAGAAATTATAGGCCAGTTAGCCTAACCACAGTGGTTGGGAAAATGTTGGAGTCTATTATTAAGGACGAGATTTTGCGGTACTTGGAGACTAATGATAAAATAAGTCGAAGTCAACAAGGTTTCTGTAAAGGGAAATCTTGCCTGACAAATGTTAGAGTTCTTTGAGGAAGTAACCATCAGGGTGGACAAAGGAGAGGAAGTAGATATCATTTACTTGGATTTTCAGAAGGCGTTTGATAAAGTGCCACACATGAGGCTGCTAAACAAGATAAAATCCTATGGTGTTACAGGAAAGATACTGGCATGGATAGCAGAATGACTGTCAGGCAGGAGGCAGCGAGTGAAAATAAAGGGGCCTTTTCTGGTTAGCTGCCATTGATTAGTGGTGTTCCTCAGGGGTCAGTATGGGGACCACTACTTCTCACATTGTTTGTCAGTACTGGAATTGATGGTTTTGTGGCAAAGTTTGTGGATAATACGAAGATAGGTGGAGGGGTAGGTAGTGCTGAGAAAGCAATGCGATTGCAGCAGGACTTAAGACAAATTCGAAGAATGGGCCAAAAAGTGGCAGGTGGAATACAGTGTTGGGAAATGTATAATATTGCATTTTGGTAAAAGGACAATGGTACAGACTATTCTCTAAATGGGGAGAAGGTTCAAACATCAGCAGTGCAGAGGGACTTAGAATTCCTCGTGCAAGCCTTCCAGAAGGTTAATTTACAGGTTGAGTCTGGTAAACAAGGCAAATGTAATGTTGACTTTTATTTCAAGAACAGAATATAAAAACAAGGAGATAATACTGAGCCTTTATAAGACAGTAGTCTGGCTACACATAGAGTATTGTCAACAGTTGTCATTGCAGAGAGTCCTGAGGAGGTTCATGAAGATGATTCCAGGAATGAAGGGATTAACATTTAGGAACGTTTTGCAGCTTGGGGCCTATACTAGCTGGAAATTAAAAGAATGCAGAGGGATCTCATTGAAACCTACCAAATGTTGAAAGGACAGGATAGCGTGGAGAGGATGTTTCCTGTGTTAGGGGTATCCAGAACTAGAGGGCACAGTCTCAAAATTGAAGGTGACCTTTTAGAACAGAGGTAAAGATTAATTATTTAGCTAGAGAGCAGTGAATCTGTGGAATGCTCTGCCATAGACTGGTGGAAGCCAAGTCAGTGGGTTCATTTAAGGCGGAAGTTGATCCTTTCCTGATCTATCAGGGCATCTGTCAGGATATGGCAGGAAGGCAGGTTTATGGGGTTGACTGGGGTCTGGGATCAGCTGTGATAGAACGGCAGAGCAGACTTGATAGGCTGAATGGCCTAATTCTGTTCCTTTGTCTTATGGAGTTATAAGATCCTTAGATGAATATTTTTTTTAGATGTTAAGGGATGCAAGAAATAAATCCTGCTGTTTGACCTAAGTTAAATATTTTTGCCGCTTGATTGAAAGGTGCATGCAGCTGACATTTCTTTTCAAATGCATCTTTTTAATATATTTTTTCTGATCGGTTTCAAAGTTCAAAGTAAATTTATTATCAAAGTACACATATGGCACCAGCTGCAAGCATGAGATTCTTTTTCTTGTGATCATACACAATAAATCCAATAAACACAATAGAATCAATGAAAGACCACAGCCAACAGGATGGACAAACAACCAATGTGCAAAAGTCAACGAACTGCAAATAGAAAAGAGAAGATAATCATAATAAATGAATAAGCAATAAATAATGAGAACATGAGATAAGAGTCCTTGTAAGTGAGTCAATAGGTTGTGATAACATTTCAATAATGATATGAGTGAAGTTATCCCCTATGGTTCAAAAGGGCTCTATCCATGATGAACTGGGCCATACTCGCTACTTTTTATAGAATTTTCCGTTCAAGAGCATTGGCGTTTCCACATCTGACTGTGATGCAACAAGTCAATATACTCTCCACCATACATCTATTGAAGTTTGTCGAAGTTTTTAGATGTCATGCTGAATCTTTACAATCTTTGAAGGAAGTAGAGGCTCTAACATGCTTTCTTCATAATTGCATTTACTTACATTCAGGGCTCAAGACAGATCCTCTGAACACCAAGAAAGTTAAAGTTGCTGACCCTGTCTACCTCTGATCTTGTCATGATGGCTGACTCAGGGACCTTGGTTTCCTTCTCCTGATGTCAATAGTCAGCACCTTGGTCTTGTTGATATTGAGTGAGAGGTTGTGTTGTGGCACCACTCAGCCAGATTTTCAATCTCCCTCCTATATGCTGATTTGTTACCATTTTTGATTCGGCCAATGACAGTGGTATTGTTTGTAAGCTTAAATATGGTATTGGAGCTGTACTTAACCTCACAGTCATAAGTATAAAGTGAGTAGAGCAGGGGGTTAAGCAAACAGCCTTGTAGTGGACCTGTGCTGATGGAGATTGTGGAGGAGATTTGTGGGGGTTTGTCATGCTGGCTTTCAATTTTGCCTTTGCCTCCTAAGTTACAGAGAGTCTGAAATCCAAATGAAAATTATTTTATTAAAATACTGCAAATGCTGAGAATTTACAATTAAACCAAAAATTTTGCCAATACTCATCAGGTCTTGGAGAGAGACTTTCAGATTGATTACCTTTCTTCATTATTATATTAAGGAATCTTACTGAAGAAGAACAATTGTTTTTATGTATTTACAAAATGTTTTAATCCCCTTGGGTGTTGTGGTCAAAAGCATACCTTAATGGTAGCACTCTTTGGTTTGATATGATTTTCGTGTCAATAAATACCGTAGATTCTTCTGAATCTTCACTTTTGTTTGCCTTGAATGATACATCATTTTGAGGGTCAGATCTTCAGCACTAAAATTAGAAAAAGTGCTGAAGAAGGTACTATCAAGCAATTTATGGTCAATTGTTGATGCAGTCTATATATTGCTGCTTGTTCCCTTTTAGCTCAGAAACATATAACCAAAGGAAAAACTGGGCAAGGGAAACTTGTGAGTGTAAATTTATCTTCTTTATTTTGAATAATAACACATTTTCATTCATAACAATAATACAATTTGGCTTCAAACCATGCGTTGCTTAATGGATCCAATGACCCAGAATATTACAGGAATAAGGATAGTTGTGTTCTCCATGAATAATATGTATAGCAACTGAATACAAAAAAGTCTTATCCTGTGAGTTATGAAATCCCCTATGTTGCAACTTATGTTTCACTCTTAGACCATTACATATATGAAAATAAGACCCTAACCTCCTGTAGATCATAAGATTTTCTGGATTTGTCCCATTAACTTAAAAAAGATAATTATATGATAGGTGCATTTAATAATGTAATGGTTGTTAAAGTAACAATTTTCTGTTCTTATTTCAGACATCCAGCATCTGTAGTTTTTTCCCATTGATTTAATTAGTTGTTATAGTAAAACCAATTAATATCTGCATCCAAAAAGAAACTTTTGAAACCGCATGTTATAATTCAAATATTCAAAAAAAAACAAGATTTTTCTTTCAGTAATTATCTAAATACTATCTTCTTCATTTTTTTTCTTAGCCCAGACAATACTTCTATTTTTGTTTTGATTTTATTCTAATTTACCTTTATTCTGTTCCTTTATCATTTGTCAAATCCAAATGGTTAAGGTGATGAACAATGGGTACTTACTTAGTGAACAGGCCCAAGCTCCTGTTGGTGCCATTTGCACTTGCAGAAACTCCAAATGGCAATTCTTTTGAGCTTATGCAGGAATCATCAGTGAGTACTACAATAGCTCTCCCCTCCCCAGTTAAATCTGAACTGTTTTAATTATAGAGGAAGAATTTTTATTTAGAATGCAATTTAATGGTGACTAGACCATTTAAAATAATGGTTAATTAACATTTCTTTGATAGGTGGAGCATTCTACACTGGGTTCCCAAAGTGCATCCTTGATGACTCAGAATTCTCAGCTTCAGAACCAACAGTTGTCTTTGGAGAATGAGAATGAATTACTGATGAAAGAAAAGGACGAATTGAAATTATTGTATGATTCACTTGTCAAAGATCATGAAAAGCTAGCAAAGTTACATGAGCATCAGGCAACTGAATATGAGAGTCTCATTAATAAACATGGAAGTCTGAAATGTGCTCATAAAAATTTAGAAGTTGAACACAAAGATCTTGAGGACAGGTAGTTTTAAAGTTTTTACTTAGACATTAAATATTTAAGTGTCAGTTGGACATGTCAGAAAGACAGTTATTTGCAACATGACTCTTGTAAAGCAATGGCTTTCAAAATGTGGGAGGTGCTGTACTGATCTTCAGGTGTGTTGGGGTGTGTTAAAAAATCAGTAGCTCTCTTTGCTCCTTTAAATAAGCACCAGTCATCAGATGGGAGGAATTGATACTATTATTATTGTGTTGCATGGTAAATGTGGTTAAGCTGGGTCACCTGAAGAAAGTTTGAAAGCCACTGCATCAAAGGATTTTGATATTTTGATAAATTACTTATCACATATTTTACTGCATTTCTTCTGAATCTCAGTGTCAGCTCTTTACCTTATATTGCCAGCATCTCCCTTCAGAATTGTATTTAAGATGTTTGCATTTATTTATTTTCTGGTGCCAGTTTTCAACCTGAATTTGATATTTCATGTTGTACAGGTCAAACTTGTGAAGTAAGTTTCATTTCAAAGTTGAATATTTCATAGAGTACTTGGCCATGGAGTCTAAGCCACCAAGCACTGATCCAGCTTATTCCCATCTTCCCTTAAATTGTGCAAACCCCCTCCTCCCCCTCCTGTCCAGGTTCTACCATTTACCCCCACACTGAGGGTAATTTTGACTGATCAACTAGCAGGTATTTATGCTGTGAGGGGGAAATCACAGAATTGAGAACAATTTCCTTTATAAGGTCCCTTAGGTAGCATTGGGGGTCAGGATTGACCCCAGGTTAAGAGAAGGGTTAATTACCCTTTGAAAAATCTTTGAGTAGACATGACAATTAGATTTTAATTTTTTGTGTCAAAATTTAAGATTATAGGATGTTACCTAATGTGACTCAATGTTTTAAAATTATATTAGATAAATAACATTCCCTTTTATTTAATATCCTGTTTTTAAATTATGCAGACTCCAGATCTATAAACTTTATCTATGTATACCCTTTGACTCATTTGCTCTCCTTATCACTTCCTCCTATTCACGTAAGCTTAACCTTACTATTCATTTAATTCTATTGTTTTCCCTTTTCCTTTATTTCATTTTTCTTCACCTTTTATCCCTTTGCTGTTTTATCTGTCCACTGTTCCTTCCTTACCTTAATCCTGGATGCCCTCTCTTTACCCATTGTGTTAGCATGTTCAGACGGTGTTATGTTGCACTGAGATATTTATATTAATTCTGGCATTTGCTGCCAGTTTCTATTCTAGTATATGTTAATGCATGGAAATTTAAAAAATATTTTTTAAAAACTATTCTTTGAGATCTTTTAAAGTGGAAATTCAAGACTTGTATTTTATGTTTAATTCTCTTCCTGTTTCGATAAAAATTAATTCTAGTTAAATTATTTGTGCAGGTACAATGAACTGCTGAAACAAAAAGGCCAATTAGAAGAATTGGAGACTACTTTGAAAAAGGAGCAGGAGAAAATGTGTCATGATGCTGAGAAACATGAAACCATGATGCAAGAATACCACAATCTTTGTAATGAAAATGCTAGGTTTGTGGCATTGCTGGAAATGTAATGTGTTGATATTTTCCCTGTGAATTTTCAGATCATGGCTATCTTCCAGGTTAAAATGATTTGAGATTTAGGCACTAGGGAAAGATGATGCCATTCTAAATGCTAATAACATACCAGGAAAAGCTATACAGGCTGAGCAGATGTCTTTGGAAACAAAGGCAATGAAGTGACTTAATTTGGACCTTCAAAATAATGGGGATTTAGTATAGACAATGTGTATTTGGATATGTCCAAAATTTGGGTTATGAATTAGTTATTATTTACACTAAGAAAGAATTCCGAAGAAACATGGCTCCTTTACTTGCTATCATGTTTAGATAGGGTTATGAATTCAGGTAAATGTAAGTATTATTGCCAATTTCTATTGTTTTTGCATAGCAAGTTGAGGAGCATTCACACTGTGTTTTACATGATGAGAGGCCAGGAGCAAAGTAAATTAGCAAAAGCATGACACAGATGCATGAAGAATTGTAAGAAAATACTGAAGGGTAAAGAATTTTGCATAGGCAACATTGAAGCTTTTTTTTAATTCACAGCAAGAATGGGTCATCCTTTACTGATTATGTTTTAAAAATTGCTATCTTTGAAATGGTTAATTTCCTTTATCTTAAGGATTTAAATGCTGATACAATGAAGTAAATATATTTGACCAAATAGAATTTTTTTTTAACTATTCAGTTCCTATCCCCTTAGTGTAAAAGGCTATAGATGACCTACAGATGCTACAGTAGGAATCAGTATGCCCAGTGTGAAGTTTTTAAAGTAAGTTGAGAGCTCTGATGTTTGGAGGAAGGCTGTCTTGGACAAGAGACTCATTAAATTTCTTGTTATTAATTACTTTATGCATTGTGGAGCTGTCCTTTTACAGACAATAGAAATAACATGTTTTGCTGTTTTGTTTAAAGATTAAACCAAATAAACAGCCAGCTGCTAAAGGAGAATGAAGGATTGCAGTTGGACCACAAAAATCTTAAAACCATTCTAAATGGTGGCAAGTTGGAGCATGCACGATTGGAAGCAGACTTTGCAAAACTGAAGGAACAGTACCAACAGCTCGATATCAGTTCCACTAAACTAAATAACCAATGTGAGGTGGGTGTAAGTAACTTCTGGAAAAAAATGCATAATAAACTGTTGGTGATAGACAGAGTACAACTCTCCTATGTTATGCAGATTTGTAAGTGTAAATGAAAGGCTATGAAATACATTAACCCAGAAAGTGCTATAATTATAAAAGATGAAATCTGATGGTAAATTTTGATGTATATAAATTCAGACTGAAAGACGAAGATTCAGTGTTTCCCTGCACCATCATAATGTAAGCTGTTGGCAACTTCTCCAGCATAATTTGTAGAAATAATTTAATTTGTGGGAACAAGGTAAGTTTTTAATTTTCAGAAAAAAGGGCTTCCATAAGTCATTGCTTATTGAATAGTTATAATTACAATTTATGTGGAAGCCATAGAAAGGGTGCAGAGGAGATTTACAAGGATGTTATCTGGATTGGGCGGCATGCCTTATGAGAATAGGTTGAGTGAACTCAGCCTTTTCTCCTTGGAGCAAAGGAGGATGAATGGTGGCCTGATAGAAATGTACAAGATGATGAGAGGCATTGATCATGTGGATCGTCAGAGGCTTTTTCCCAGGGCTGAAATGGTTGGCACAAGAGGACACAGGTGCTGGTTAGTAGGTACAGAGGAGATGTCAGGGGTAAGTTTTTTACTCAGAAAGTGGTGAGTGCATGGAATGGGCGGCCGGCAGCAGTGGTGGAGGCACATATGTTAGGGTCTTTTAAGCGGCTTTTAGATAGGTACATGGAGCTTGGTGAAATACAGAGCTATAGGCAAGCCTAGGATCTGCCACTATCCAAAGGTAGAGCATTCCTGTGGTAAGCTGAAATGTCGTAAAGCGAAGAAGCACTTACCATTAATTTATATGGGAAATTTTTTTGATCGTTCCCAGACCCAAAAAAAACCTACCAAATCAAACCAAATAACACATAAAACCTAAAATAATACTAACTTATAGTAAAAGAAGGAATGATATGATAAATATAGTAGAAATATTGTATGTACAGTGTAGTTTCACTTAGCAAAGTCGGGAAGACAGCGAGCTAAAATCAATTTGGAGAAAAAAATCAGCACGTACACTCATACGCATGCACACATAACTGCCCACACAAGGCTGCACGGTTATTGTAGTCTTTCTCGGTGTAAGCACATGTATAAACAGGCGTTCTTTTTTAGTAAAAGCGAAAATCCTCTTTGGTTAGCGAAAACAGGTACTAATGTAAGTCTTTCATATCAGCGAGCTGTTGTAAAGCAAATGTTCGAAAAACAGGGGCCACCTGTAATTTCTAAGGTAGGGACATGTTTGGCAGAACTTTGTGGGCCAAAGGGCCTGTATAATGCTGTAGGTTTTCTATGTTTCTAAATATAGCCACTGTCATGCCTTCTTTGTAATTGCATCAATATGATGGACCCAGAATAGATCTTCAGAGATGTTTGCACCCAGTAACTTGAAACTGCTCATGCTTTCCACTGCTGATCTCTCAATGATGACTGGTGTGTGTTCCCTCGACTTCTCCTTTCCAAAATCCATGGACAATTCCTTGGAATCACTGACATTGAATGGAAGGTTGTTGTTTCAGCACCACTCAACCACCTGATCTACAACACTCCTGTATGCCTCCTTGTCACCATCTGAAATTCCACCAATAATAATCATGTCATCAGCAAGTTTATAGATGGTATTTGAACTGGGCCCAGCCACACAGTCGTGAGTGGGATAAGCATACATCCTTGAAGTATTGACTGTCAGCTATGAGGAGATGTTCTTTCTGATCTGCGCCAACAGTGGTCTCCCGATGAGGAAGTAAAGGATCTGGTTGCAGCAGGAGATATGAAGGCCCTGGTTTTGGAGCATATTGATTAGTACTGAGGATATGATGATGTTGAATGCTGAGCTGTAATTAGAAAAACAGCAGACTATCATCAGTGTTGCTGTTGTCCAGGTGATGCAAGGCAAAGTGGAGAGCCAGTAATATTGCATCCACTGCAAACTTATTGTGGCAGTAGTTAAATTACAGCAGGTTCAGGTTCTTGCTTCGCAGGAGCTGATTCAGGCCATGACCAGCCTTTCAAAGCACATCATCACAGTAGATAGAGTGCAACTGGGCAATAATTATTGAGGCAGCTCACCCTGCTCTTCTTGGGCACTGGTTGCCATTTTGAAGCAGATGGGAACCTCTGACTGCAGCAGTGAAAGACTGAAGATGTCCTGGAACACTTCTCCCAGTTGGTTAGCACAGGTTTTCAGTGCACTACCATCATCAGGGCCTGATGCCTTGTGAGGGTTCACCCACTTGAATGATGTATTGACATCAGCCTCCAGGACAAAGATTACAGGGTCAGCACATGTTGCAAGCATTTGCACATATGTAGTTTTATTCTCCCTTTCAAAGCATGCATGAAAGGTGTTTAGCTCATCTGTGAGTGAAGCATCACAGCTATTCATGATGTTAGGTTTCGCCTTGTAGGAAGACCCTGCCAGAGCTGATGTGCATCCAATTCCATTTGTAACCTTATTTGGAATTGTTTTTCACTCTTAAAATAGCCTTCTGTAGGAAATAGCTGGAGTTGTATAGTTCTAGATCACTGGTCTTGAATGCCACAGATCTAGTCCTCAACAGACTACGAATCTCCTGCTTCGTCCACAGGTTTTGGTTTGAGTATGTCCGGTATGTTCTCGAAGGCATACACTCAACCACACAGGTCATAGCAACATAGAAAACCTACAGCACAATACAGGCCTTTTAGCCCACAAAGTTGTACTGAATATGTTCCTACCTTAGAAATTACTAGGCTTACCTATAGTCCTCACTATCTTACACATCATCTTATACACAGGTCTTGATGAAGTCAGTAACAACTAAGGCATATTCATTAAGATCCAAAAATAAATCTTTATTGTCCAGTCCACTGACTGAAAGCAGTCCTGTAAGTGCTCCTTCCCCTCCCTTCACCATACATTCTTGGTCCACACCGCTGATGCTGCAGTCTTTATTGTCTGCTTATCATAGAATCATAGAAACCTATAGCATATTACAGGCCCTTCGGCCCACAATAATATGCCAACCATGTAACCTAGTCAAGAAACTGCCTAGAATTACCCTACCGCATAGCCCTCTATTTTTCTAAGCTCCATGTACCTATCTAAGAGTCTCTTAAAAAACCCTATTGTACCCATCTCTACCACTGTCTTTGGCAGTGCATTCCACACACTCACAACACTGTATAAAAAAACTTACCTCTGACTTCCCCTTTGTACCTATTTCCAAGCACCTTAAAACTATGCCCCCTCGTGTTAGCCATTTCAGTCCTGAGTAAAACCCTCTGGATATCCACACAATCAATGGCTCCAACCATCTTGTACACCTCTGTCAGGTCACCTCTCACCCTCCAGCGCTCCTAGGAGAAAAGGCCAACTTGTTCTTATAAGGCAACATCCTTGTAAATCTATTTCACCTCTTCACCTCATGTAGGTTGGTGACTGATGATTTAATAAAATCCATCAAATTAAGAAGAAAAATTCTAATCACATAAAATACTAAAGTACTGTAAATATACAGTTACACATCAGTATTTGAAAGGGGAAGTTGCCAAATGAGTGAGAACCTTTCACCGGAGCTGAACAGGAAGCTTAAAGAACTTGTCATATATTTTTACATTATCTGCTTTTCTCTTCCAATGTAATAAATCAATGGCTGGACCACAGTGATACAAACACATTATAGTTTTACAAATCAATAAAAAAAACTACTGACCACTAAATTAAAGAAAATCAAAAACAGAATTTAAAAGCTAGGTTCTCTAACTATTCTTTGCAATGTTTATGTAATAAAATTTTATATGCTAGAAGTAGTACAGCCAGGTGATCGGACTTTCCAAAATGCAGGCATTGGATAGCACAGTAAGCATTCCTGATGACTGTATAACAGTGGTCAAGTGCGCTAGCTCCTCTGGTTCCACAGGTAATATGTTGGTTGTGTTGTTCAGAGAGTTCTTCAAGCTGGCCTTGTTGAGATCCCCCACAATGAGGAAAGGTATAGGTTTCAAGACTGCTGATCACAGTGCTCAGCTCCTTCAGTATCTGCTTGACGTTGGCCTGAGGCAGAACTGTCATGTCCACGCCACAATGAGTTAATAATAAAGCATGCTCCCCCTACTCTGCCTTTAAGAGATTCAACTGACTTGTCTTTGCGGAGATTGATGAAGCCATCGGGTTGTATCTGCAATGGGATTAGTGAGCCTTGTTTCTATGAAGCAAAGTACACAGCAGTCCCTTGTGTCCCTTTTGTACTGCAATCTTGCACTGAGATATTCAATTTTATCTGTAAATTTACCAGCAGGATAGTCATGAGTTAGAGTTCTAAAGCTTCTGTAGTTCAGTCGTACCTATAGAGCTATTCAGTACAGTGCACATTTCTGGTTGCCTGCTATAGGGTAGATATAATCAAGCAGGAAATGGTGCAGAAAATATTTGCATGGAAGGTACTGAGATTGGAGGGTTCGATTTATTTATTCATTTATATAGAGATAGGGCACAGAAAAGGCCCATCTAGCCCTACGAGCTGCACTGCCAGCATCCCCTGATTTAACCCTAGCCCAATCACAGACAATTTATAGTGACCAATTAATCTAATAACCGGTATGTCTTTGGACTAGGAAGAAACTGGAGCACCGGATAAAATCCATGCATTCCGCAGGGAAGATGTACAAACTCCTTACAGAGGACAAAGGAATCCGATGCCCTGAGCTGTAATAGTGTTGCACTAACCACAATACAATCATTGTGCCCATGAGAGACTGGATAGACTAAGGTTCTTTACCCTCAAGCTTGGAAAGCTGAGGGGCGACTTTATAGGTTTATAAAATCAAAAGTGTTATAAATAAGGTGAATAACCGCAGTATTTTCACCAGGGAAAATTTGTGTTAAGTCAGAATTCCTTAAGTAATGTCTTACGTAGCAAGAGGAAAGCCTGTACTGGATTAGAACATCTGATATAATTCTTAGTGGAAACTCAGAGTGGTGAATAGCAAACATCATTCTTTTGCTGCTGACCGAAACTGAAAACCCTACAATAAAAGGTGAGCAGGGTCAACACAGAACACTGGAGCCTACTATTGTGTACTTTTGTCCATTCTGTGCTTTTTGCTATATGTTCTTCAACCAATTTTGTATCTGCATCATTTTATGAAGATATATTATGTACACATTTTTCTAATTCTTCACTAAAACTGGGTTTTCTATGTTTCTATAGCCTAGTAATTTCTAAGGTAGGGACATGTTAGGCTCAACTTTGTGGGCCGAAGGGCCTGTATTGTGCAGTACATTTTCAATGTTTCTAAAACCACAGTACACCTCTGATCATTGGTTTGAAAATGACCTTCCACTAAAACATATTCCCAATATCAACAATTTTTTTATAATTTAGCTACAACAGTGCTTACCAATTAGACTTAATTTACCAATCAATTTAAGGCCAATTGAAATTTCCTGTTATCATTAATATAAGTACTTTCGGATTTATGCAATTTGCCTGCAAGTTAGACTGTGTCCTTCCCACTATTTTTGCAGCTTGACATATACTCCTAACAATATATTTGTAGGTGTATTATTATTTGTATATATTCCATCCAAATAGATTCTATCTTTAAATGCTCACGGGCATTGTGTCTTAAGAAACATAGAAAACCTACAGCACAATACAGGGTCTTTGGCCCACAATGCTGTGTTGAACATGTACAAATGTACTTACTTAAGAAATTACCTTGGGTTACCCATAGCCCTCTATTTTTCTAAGCTCCATGTAGCTATCCAGGAGTCTCTTAAAAGACCCTATGTATCTGCCTCTACCACCATCGTTGGCAGCCCATTTCACACACTCACCCCTCTCTGCATAAAAAACTTACCCCGACTTCTCCTCTGCTTCTACTTCCAAGCACCTTAAAACTGTGCCCTCTCGTGTTAGCTGTTTACCCTCTCGTGTTAGTCATTCTTTGATTCAATCTTTGATTTATGCTGACATTACCATTTTTTCAAAATCTTTCTTAAATATGATACTGCCTGGAATATATATTCATTCTTAGCCTAATTTGAGGTACATCTTCATTATTGAAATCACTATTATTTGATTGGACCACTCATCAAACTGAAATGAATTTACCAAAGGTATAAGTGTATATGCACCTCATTACACCCCAGCCAATCTCACTTTTCCCTATGACTGAGCTCCCTATTTTTGAGTTTCTCTTTATTCTTCTATAGTTTCTGCTCCTTGTCATGAAACAGAATTTCTGAAGCTGTGCTGGCAGCAATATCCATAACTTCTGGCACTTCCTGTCTTTTCTGTTTGAAACATCAATGCTCCAAGTAAGATGCATGCCCAATCACCAAACTCTACATGGTGTGATACTGAACTATTCATAGAAATAATTTCAAAGTTAACCAGTGGCATATCTAAGGTATGGCAGATATGGCACATGCCCTGGGCGCCACTTGAAGGGAGCGCCACCAAGCAGTTTCTATTAAAGTCAGAAAACAGACAGACATACTTTATTGATCCCAAGGGAAATTGGGTTTTGTTTCAGTCACACCAACCAAGAATAGTGTAGAAATATAGTAATATAAAACCATAAATAACTAAATAATAATAAGTAAATTATGCCAAGTGGAAGTAAGTCCAGGACCAGCCTATTGGCTCAGAGTGTCTGACACTCCGAGGGAGGATTTGTAAAGTTTGATGGCCACAGGCAGGAATGACTTCCTACGATGCTCAGTGTTACATCTCGGTGGAATGAGTCTCTGGCTGAATGAACTCCTGTGCCTAACCAGTACATTATGGAGTGGATGGGAGACATTGTCCAAGATGGCATGCAATTTGGACAGCATCCCCTTTTCAGACACCACCATCAGAGAGTCCAATTCCACCCCCACAACACCACTGGCCTTACGAATGAGTTTGTTGATTCTGTTGGTGTCTGCTGCCCCAGCACACAACAGCAAACATGATAGCACTGGCCACCACAGACTTGTAGAACATCCTCAGCATCATCCGGCAGATGTTAGATGACATCCTTGGATTGTGAAAAAAGAATTTTCTTCAGATGTCTTTGATTGTCATGGGTGAGAAGCACTAAGATGGCCTTATTTCAGAGCATTGTGTAAGAAGACCATGAAATGTTTCTTCATGAAGAAGAAATAAAGTGGAGCCGAAGAACAGCAGAGACGAAAGTTGGAGGTGGAGGAAGCCAAGAAGTTGAGCAAGTTCTTCATGCCCTTCTTTGAAAAGTCCAGAACAAGTAGTTCGACTCATTCCATGGAGTCGCCTGCACCTGCTACAAGTTTGTAGAATCCGAAGGTGGATCAAGTACAAATGCATCACAAGCCGAGGAGGAAGTCAATTCAGATAAATCCGAGTATGATGAGATTAAGATTGAGGCTGCCACAGAGAACATGGACATGACAGGAGGGGAAGACGATGGTGGCGGTGGTAACATTGAGTTTATTGACAAGATTTTACCTGACGACACTGAACCTAGTGAACTGGATGGTGTCAAAGAGCCTGGAACTGTCATACCAGAAGTGATTGAACAGCATGACATTGGACTTCTGAAGTTCGACAAGGATACTGGAAAAGCAATTCAGCCTGACACGTTGAGAACAGAAATAATAAAGCTGGGTTCAAAGTATTTCCAGAACTGTGAGGGAAACTTTCCTACCAACAAATAACCGCTCAATGAACAAAACTTGGTTCAAGAGGAAATTGGGAAATGGTTGTGGTGAGGGAGTGACTCGCTCATGGCTGGTATATTCCCCTTCTAAAAAGTATGCATTTTGAATCTGTTGTCTTCTCTATTCATGGTCCGGACATCAGTCCTCATTGGAGTGGTAAAGTGGATTCAACCAGTGGAAAGCACCTGAAAGGATTAGTGTTCATGAAAATGCTGAGAATCATCGGGAACGCTTCACACAGTGGAAAGAAATGGAAAGGAATTTAGCTGGAACAGAGAAGTCATTGACACAGTATTTCAGTCACAGATTGAGAAGGAGAAGCCGAAGTGGCGTGATATCTTGACAAGAATCCTTCACTGCATAAAATTCCTTGTGACTCAGAACCTGGCTTTGCGAGGTCACAGGGAGTCACTTCAGCAAGACAATGACTCCAATGTGGGAAATTTCCTTGGCTTACTGAAACAACTGGCCATTTTTGACCCTGTCATAAAAGAACATCTCACTCACTTGTAAAGTCATCCTGGATCTACATCTTATCTTTCACCGAGTGTCCAGAACAAATTCATCCATATGATGGCATCCACGGTTCACCAGAGTTTACTGAGAACCACTCGTAAAGCCAAGTACAATGGTCTCATGTTCGATTCGACTCCTGATCAGGCACACTGTGAGCAGATGTCAGAAGCAGTGAGGTACTTGGAAGTTGATTTTAAGAGGAAAATTGTCCGTGTTAAAGAGTCCTTCCTTGGTTTTATCCAGATAAGCCAGAAGGATGCTGAGAGCTTAGTTGAAGACATCTTGAAACAGCTAGAGAAGGACGAAATGGAACTACAAGATTGTTGGTCATAGAGCTATGACAACACTGCTGTGATGGCTGAACACAGAAGTAGTGTTCATCAAAGAATAAGTGAGAAAAACAACCTGGCAGTGTTTGTGAATTGCGACAATCACTCACTCAACTTGGTGGGTGTACATGCAACCAAGTAGGATACAATGATAGTCACGTTTTTTGGAACCATCGAAGCTATGTGTTTTTCTCTTGTTCAACACAGCGCTGGGAAAAACTCAAAAACACCGTGCCTGTGGTTGTTCAGTCGGAGTTGGAAACCTAGTGGAGTGCAAGGACAGAAGCAGTGAAGCCCGTCAACAACTACCTTGAAGAGATACTTCAAGTTCTCCAGGACATGATAGACAATGAAAATGAGACCAGTGGAACAAGAAGTGACGCAAGGCAGCTGTATAACCACATGTTGGGTTACGATTTTCTGATTTTGCGGGGATTTTGAAACAAAGTACTCATTCACATTGACCGTATTCAAAAGAGGCTGCAGGATCCGAGCATGAACTTCCACAATGCTGCCCTGGATTTGAAAGCCCTCCGAGATCATTTTTATGATGAAAGAGAAGTGTTGGTCAGTGAGTCACTAGAAGAAGGAGTCGGTCTCTGTCAAGAAAGGAATATTGAAGTTGAAAGATGTCAGAGACGAAAGAAACGAATGGCTGATGAGAACTTGAAAGACACTGGGTTAACAGCTAAAGAGGAAATGGAAATAGTCACGAAGGGAACACTCAACCGTCTTCACAGAGAAATGGATGAAAGGTTCGCTCGTTTGCACGACACTGACGCCAAGTTTGGGTTCCTTCTCGATGTCAAGGGACTGTGTTATGGCTCTAACAGTAACGACCTAAAGAAGAAGTGTGAAAATTTGGGCAAATTGTTCATCTCTGATGTTGATAGACAGCAGCTATATGAAGAAATTTTGGATTGCAGAATGTTGCTATCAAGGCGGGTCAACATGAAAATATCAAGACCTGAAGAGCTTCTTGAATTTATTGTTTGGTATGGAGATGAGAGCATCTTCCCCAATCTTGGCATTGCTAGTCAGATAATGCTAACCATCACAGTTTCCATCGCCAGCTGTGAGAGATCATTCAGCAAATTAAAACTAATACTTTTGTATTTGAGAGCCTCCATGGGTCAAGGCAGACTCTGATCTTGCTCTGCTGAGTGTAGAAAGAGAAAAAATTGAAAAAACTAATTTTGATGACATCAGAGACCAATTTGTGTCAGTGAAATCAAGGAAGGTGCAGTTATAATTTTCATGTAGTGCCATAATTTGTTAATTAAAAGATTAACGAGTTTGACTTGTATTTTTGAGCTGATATTATGGTAAAGTTATCTAAAAGATGGGTGTCAGATGTTTGCACAGGGGCACAATTTCAGTGCTTGCCATAGGCACTATTTTCCGTAGATATGTCCCTGAAGTTAACAGGCCGTCTTAGTATTTTCAAAACCCACTTACTTGTAATCCTGACATTACCAATCTAGATAAGTGAAGTGGAGATGGTAAATGGTGTGGAACCTGGTAAAGACTTTGTGCCAATTTCAGAGACTTTTTCTTCCTAGTGAATTGTTCTGCAAGTTTCTTCCCATGAATCCCTTGCTGATCCAACAGTTAGTATAGTTTGGGAACTTTGTTATGTCCCACAGGACCTTTTTTATCTTGGCTTTGCAGGTTCTCTCAGCCAATGTACTGTTCTATTTATTAATTTGCCCTATATTGTTAACTCCCTGCTTACCGGAATAGTGATGACAAACCATTATAAAATACTCACAGCTGTTATAACAAAGTTAGTGCATCTTTTTATTAACTCGTTCATTTAAAATTTGTTCTCATTCTTCCTTAACTTCAAATCTTCCTCTGAACGTTGGTGCCTGAAAATAGTACATCAGTAGGAGTACATTTTTGTTTAAAATAGTTGAATACATACCAAGTAGTAAAGATTTAAGAAATTGATTGAATTGTTTAGGGCCAAATCAGAACTATTATGAGCCTGTGTATATATATATATTATTTGGCCAGATCATATTTGACTTGGTCTGGCATCACTGTGCCACAAGGTGGAGCAATCCATGAGTCATGACAGGCTGAGGATGTCATAAGGTAGAATTGTTCACAGATGGCCCTTATGTTTGTGTGATAGGTGATGCCAGCACAAATTCTTTCTGAATATCCTTGATGATCAGAAATTGATTTAAAAATATCAGTTAAAAAATTAAATTATTTAAGTTCACATAATTTATTTAATTGATGTAAAAATATAAACTGCATTCTTAAATGAATTTTAAGATATATTAATGTGTTCCTGAGCTGTATTGACAACTATTTGACAGTTTTAACAGCTGATGAGCCTAAAGCTACAACCTCATTGTCTGTCAAAGCCATCTGGGGAAACCAGTCTTTTATTATATGAAATATCCTGTACTGGGCAGAGCTGAATCCTAATTAACTGTTGATGAAACAGCATGGTCTAAACACAGGTGACTGTCAGACTTGGGCAGCTCATCAATTATTTAAAGATCCTGTCTTTTTTTCCCTTTTTCTAATTGATTACCACCTGAGGACATTGACTCCAGCCCTGTTGAAGTGTAACCTCAAGTGCCTTGTTTTGATAGCTATTTACTATACCTGATGAATGCTTCCTTTATTTCACTATTCCTTGTTAATTAAAGTTTTCTAAATCTACTATCTTTGCCTCTGGCCCTTATTGGAGCATGATTGCTTTGAACTCATACTATCTTTTAAGCACCTTCCACTTATCAGATGTCAGTTTCCTCTTGCCACTGCTCACCATAACCTAGTTTAGGGCCCCTATCCCAAGGGCCAACCTTACCTCTTTACACAGTCACCTTGAGATTTTGGATATTTGGACAATGTTCCCAAAGTTTTCTCTACAAACATTTCAATGACTTGCCTATTCTCATTCCTTCAGATAGGCTCAAATATAGCCTCCTTCCTATATGGACTCTACACATACTGCTTCAGAAATCCCTCCTAAATGTAATTTACAAATTCTTCCCCACATTAAGCCCCTTTGATGGGGACAAATCCCTGTGTATATTCTTAAAGTTTAAATCCTCCCACTTTTACAATTCTATTTCTTTTACACACTATTGTGAACTTCCTACTGACCTGATCTAATTCCCATTGATTAATGGGAGGCCTACAGTACCCTATCAATGTAACTGCTTATTTCTTATCCCCAGATCTACCCATATAGCCTCCCATTAGTTGAACCTGTTATGGTGTTGAGTTTGCTGACTGCAAGGTTCCAAACTCAAATTAAGGCCTTAAACTCTATCAGATACAAATAGCCACAAGTGCTCTTACTAAAGGGAGATTATACTGCAACTACCAATCTTTGAAGTCTAGCTTACTTCCTTGTTTATTCTCAGCGAGCTTAACTGCCAATTCCCACTATTCGAGTGGTGGATCCAGGTAACAAAGTAACTTAAACAGAGTTCATTTACCAAGTCAAATTTATTGTCATTTATCTACATACATTTATATATAATGTATATAGAAACAACATGAAGTTTCTCCAAACCAGGGTGTAAATACAGTAGTACACATAACATATGATAACTTGTGAAGGAGAACATAAAATCTACAGATGAATCACACATAAATAACAAACTAAAGTACATTAGTATTACTGGAACAGATTAACCAGTGACACTTCGAATATGATGGAGCAGGGAGTTCAGGAGCCTGATGATAGAAAGTAAAAGAGGATGCTGGTTGTATGGGTGGGATCCTTAATACTAAGGGTGCTGTGTATGCAACGCTCCTTATAAACGTCCCTGATAGAGACCCCTTTGACCTTCTCAGCTGTTCTCACAGTCCTTTTTAGGGACTTCTGATCCGCTGCTTTAACTGCTCCCATACCAGATGGAGATGCAACTTGTCAGGACGCTCTCAGTGGTACTTTTGTAAAACGCAGTTAAGATGAGGGTGGGGGGGGGAGCCTTGCTTGCCTCAATCTTCTTAGGAAGTGGAGGCGCTGCTCTGCCCTCTTGTTCAGAGAGGTAATATTAAAGGACCAGGTGAGGTCATCCATCATGTGAACTCCTAGGAACTTGGTGCACTCTACAGAGGAGCCATGTATTCACAGAGGGGGATGGTTCATCTGCACCTTCCTGAAGTCCACAATGATTTCCTTTGTCTTCTCCATGTTCAAGCTTAGGTTATTCTTCTTACACCAATCCACTATCTGCTCCATTTCCTCTCTATACTTCGTCACATAATCATACGTGATAAGGCCAACCACTGTTGCATCATCTGCAAATTTGATGACCTGGTTTGAGCAAGATCCTGCGACCTAATCATGCACAGCAGTGTAAACAGCAACGAGCTGAGCACACAGCCTTGGGGAGCCAGTGCTCAGTATAATGGGACTAGAGATGTTGCTGCCCACATGAACTGACTGAGGCCTTACTGTTAAGAAATCCAGTATCCAGTTGCAGAGGGAGGTGTTGAGATCCAACAAGACAGTTTCCCAACCAGTTTCTGGAGTATGATGGTGCTGAATGCTGAACTGAAGGCTGGCATATGAGACCCCATTTTCCAGGTGGGACAGGACAGAGTGAAGGGCAAAGGCTATTGCACCGTCAGTGGATTGATTTGAGTGATAAGCAAACTGGAAAGGGTCCAGTGTAGCTGGGAGAAAGATTTTAATGTCCTCCATAACCAGCCACTTGAAGCATTTCATAATGGTTGATGTTCATGGCACCGAATGTTGTATATATCCATCAGCACCTTTGTCAGCTAGGCTGTGAAGTCCTTCAGAACCCGACCTGTTATATTATCAGACTCCACAGCTTTGCATGAGTTGACTCTGGCTAGTGCCTTCCTTGCCAGCACTTTGTTCTGCGAATCAAACCGGACGTAGAAGACTTTCAACTTCTCAGGAGTGAAGTATCCTGGTCACTGATGCGCAGGGTAGACTTGTAGTCTGTAATCCTCTGAATTCCCTGCTACATGCGCCACAAGTATCTGGTATCACAGAAGTGGCCGTAAATTCTCTGAAAATGCTCCTATTTTACAGTTCTGATGGAGCAGGAAAGCACAGTTCTTGCTTCCCTGAGAGCTTATGCATCCCCCGATCTAAAGACGACATCATGATCCTTCAGACATGCACAGAGCACTGCAGTAAGCAATGGCTTCTGATTTGTCCTCACCCATATGTGTTTCATAATAGTAATACCCTCAGTATATTTCTCTATGTAGTTGGTCACAGAATCCATATATTCCTTGATGTTAACATGGTTGCCATAGATAGCAGCCTCCCTGAACATTCGTATTATCAAAGCAGTCCTGCAGGCCAAGTTTTCACCACCTTTAGATCTTGTTTGGCCTGTTTATATGCTGGAATTAGCATAACAGATAAGTGATCAGGGAGTCCAATGTGGCGTCAAGGGACTGCTTTATTGGCATATGGTATGTTAGTATAAACCCAGATCTAGTGTATTTTCACCTCTGGTAACAAAATCAACATGCTGGTGGAATTTAGATTGGACTGTTTTTAGGTTTGCATAGTTAAAATCACTTGTGATATTGAAAATACCCTCTGTGATACGTGTTTAAATCCTAACAACATTTTTAAAACACATTTAATACTCAGAGGATTTCTATCTTAAATATTTACAAATTACAAAACATTTCTAAACACAAAGGATTTCCAAAACACAGGTACAATTTCTTTAAACTAATAAGACAGACCACTATAAAAATAATTCATCAATCACAGAAACTGAAGATGGAGCAATGGATTCTATTTCACTTCACGTTTCTTTAATGTTTCTTCTTAATGTTCCTTACTCCATCACTATTAAGCCTGAACTGAACTCTACATTTGACGTAGATGGTGGTATGGTGTTGTGGCCATCACTGAATTGTGTCCAAAGGATGGTTGTAGTTGGGAGCTGAATGTTCAAGGTTACATGTTATACTGGAGGGATAGGAAGGTAGATGGAGGAGGTGGTGTGCTCTACTGGCATCAAATCAGTAGAAAGATGTGACATAGAATCAGAAGATGTTGAATCCTGTGGGTTGAGTTAAGAAACTGCAAGGTTAAAAGGACATTGATGACAGTTATATACAGGCCTTCCAACA
This sequence comes from Hypanus sabinus, assembly GCF_030144855.1. Taxonomy (NCBI): domain Eukaryota; kingdom Metazoa; phylum Chordata; class Chondrichthyes; order Myliobatiformes; family Dasyatidae; genus Hypanus; species Hypanus sabinus. Next base: position 54,596,472 of record NC_082717.1, on the reverse strand, counting down.
GTGGCTGGGAGGTGGACCAGGTTACAACAGGAAGTAGAAAAGGTGAGTCAAAAGAGCAATGTTATGGTAGTCAAGGGAGATTTTAACATGCAGGTCGTTTGGGGAAATCAAGTACTAATAGATCTTAAGAGAGTGAGTTTGTTGAATACATAAGAGATAGCTTTTAAGAGCAGTTTGACATTGAGCCTACTAGGGGATCAGCTATATATTGGGTGTTATGTAATTAGAGAGCTTAAGATAAAAGAACCCTTAGGAACCAGTGATCATAATATGATTATGTTTAACTTGAAATTTGATAGGGAGAAAGTAAAGTCTGATGTAGTAGTATTTCAGTGGAGTAAGGGAAATTACAGTGGTATGAGAATGGAGTTGGCCAAAATAAATTGGAAGGAGCTGCTGACAGGAATGTCAGCAGGGCAGCAAAGGCATGCATTTCTGGGAAAAATGAGGAGGGTGTAGGACGTGACTATTCCAAAAATGAAGAAATATTCAAATAGCAAAATAGTACAACCGTGGCTGACAAGGGAAGTTAAAGCTATTGTGAAAGCAAAAGAAAAAGCATAAAACAAAGCAAAAAAAGTGGGAAGGTAGAGGATTGGGAAGTTTTTAAAAACCTACAGAGAGCAACTTAGAAAAAAACATTAGAAGGGAAAAGATGAAATATGAAACCAAGCTAGCAAATAATATCACAGTGAATAGTAAGTTTTTTCAAGTATGTTAAAAATAAAAGAGAAATGAGAGTGGATTTAAGACCGCTAGAAAATGAGGCAGAAGAAATAATAACTGGGGACAAGGAGATGGCTGATGAACTAAATGAGTATTTTGCATCAGTTTTCACTGTGGAAGACACTAGCAGTATGCCTGATGTTGTAGTGTGTGAAGGAAGAGAAGTGGGTGCAGTTACTGTTACTGAGAAGGTGCTCAAAAAGCTGGAAGACCTAAAGGTACATAAGTCACCCGGACCAGAGGAACTACACCCTAGGGTTCTAAAAGAGGTAGCTTTAGAAATTGTGGTGGCATGGTGTCAGAGGACTGGGAAACTACAAATGTCACTCCACTCTTTAAGAAAGGAGAAAGTCAGCAGAAAGGAAATTATAGACCAGTTAGCCTGACCTCAGTGGTTGGGAAGATGTTAGAGTCAACTGTTAAGGATGAGGTGATGAAATACTGGGTGACACAGGACAAGATAGTACAAAGTCAGCATGGTTTCCTTCAGGGAAAATCCTGCCTGACGAACCTGTTGCAATTCTTTGAGGAGATTACAAGTAGGATAGATAAAGAGGATGCAGTGGATGTTGTATATTTGGACTTTCAGAAGGCCCTTAACAAGGTGCCGCACATGAGGCTGTTTACCAAGTTAAGAGCCCATGCTATTACAGGAAAGTTATTAACATGGTTAGAGCTTTGGCTGATTGATAGGAGGCAGCAAGTGGGAATCACAGGATCCTTTTTTCTGGTTGGCTGCCAGTGACTGGAGGTATTCTGCAGGGGTCAGTGTTGGGGCCACTTCTTTTCATGCTGTATATAAATGATTTAGATGATCGAATAGATGGCATTGTTGCCAAGTTTGCAGATGATACAAAGATTGATGAAGGAACAGGTAGTTTTGAGGAAAGAGGTAGGATGCAGAAGGACTTAGACAGATTAGGAGAATGGGCAAGGAAGTGGCAAATAAAATACAGTGTTAGAAAGTGCACGGTCATACACTTTGGTAGTAGAAATAACTATGTGGACTATTTTCTAAACAGGGAGAAAATCCAGGAATTTGAGATGCTGAGAGACTTGGGAGTCTTTGTGCAGAACATCCTGATGGTTAACTTGCAGATTGAGTCAGTGGTGAAGGTGGCAAATACCATGTTAGCATTCATTTCAAGAGGTCCAGAATACAAGAGCAAGGATGTGATGCTGAGGCTTTATACGGCACTGGTGAGGCTTCACCTTGAGTATTGTGAACAGTTTTGGGCCCCGCATCTTAGAAAAGATGTGCTGGCATTGGAAAGGGTTTAGAGAGGAGGTTCACAAGGATAAATCTATTAATGAAAGGGTTATCATATGAGGAACGTTTGATGGCTCTGGGAATTCAGAAGGATGAGGTGGGATCTTATTAAAACCTTTTGAATGTTGAAAGGCCTAGACAGAATAGATGTGGAAAGGATGTTTCCTATGTGGGGAAGTCTAGGACAAGAGAGCACTGCCTCAGGATAGAGGGACACCCTTTCAAAACAGAAATGTGGAGAAATATCTTTAGCCAAAGGGTGGTGAATTTTTGGAATTTGTTGCTACTTTGCAACTGTGGAGGCCAAGTTGGTGGGTGTATTTAAGGCAGAGTTTGATAGGTTCTTGATTGGATATGGCATCAAAGGTTACCGGAAGAAGGCCTGGAACTGGGGTTGAAGAGGAGATTAATAAAAAGGATCAGCCATAATTAAGCAGTGGAGCAAACTCAATGGGCAATATGGCCTAATTCTGCTCCTATGTCTTATGGTCTACATTTATTCCCTTTTTCTACCACTCAGGGAACTTCACACTCATGTTTCCTCAGATACCCTTTAAACACAAGCTGTCAAAAAGCATCTTGGAGACACAGTTCTCAATTAATTCTGTAAAATCAACATCCTTGAGTCCATAAACCTTTCAAATGTAAATACATCAGTTATTGCTAAATGATATTATCTATCTAGTGTGCAAGCTTCACTGAACTAAGCAACTTAGGGTCAACTTGCCTGTGTGAAACAAGCCATTGTCTTATCATTGTCATATCTCCAGCAGTAATAAAGCAGGTCGAGTGACCCAGCATGTATATCTACAGACAGAGCATGTACAAAGCTACTCTATGGACAATACTTTGTTTTAACTTCAAACTGATTACTGCTTTACACTTACATTTTAAGAATTGAAGACCAACTCACATTTATGACCAGAAATTCAACAAACTGTTAGTTGGGAGTATACTTATATCTGTTTTTGATTTTACAAGTGTTTAGAAAGCCGAGATTAGCAATCAACAAAGAAGTGAATATCTATCATAATCCACAGGATATCTTGCCTTTGGTACTGCTGTAATGTTCTCTATGATCAGAAGTGCAACACCCCTTCCCTTTTTGAACTCTCCCTTTGCACATCTGAAAATTCTATATCCCAGACAGTGAGAGTTTCCATGATTATAACAGTGTCTTAATCCCATGTGCTGATTGACTCTCTTAGCTCCTCTGTTTTATCTCTGAGGCTACAAGCATTAAAGTAAGTACAGTTCAGTTAAGACTATCAGCCATTTCATACTTCTCTTTCTGTTTCTGCGCACTCTTTCCACTGGACTTGCCTGTTTCTATTTTCTCCATATGTCAGCTTTCCCACCTGTTGCATTGTCATTCTGTGTTCTGCAAATTTACTCAGGTTTAAACCATTCCAAGTAGCAGTAGAAACCTCCATGTGAGGATGTTGCCAACCCCCACCCAGCCATGCAGTTTGGGTACAAATCATCGTTCATTATAGGTCACCCATGCCCCAATACTCAAAACTTCATAAATTGTTTATTTGTTCTTTAAAGAAAATGATGTCAATCAAACTATGAACCACACATTATCCCCTTCCCCCATTCAAGAAATATTTTCACTATGACTTTCACTCAGTGGCACACATTATTGAGGATTGCAGTTGTAAAATTACTGTAGTTTTGAAATATAAACATTTTTAAAATTCATACTGTTTTCTGAATTTTTGCCTTTGAGCAAACTCTAAGTTATTGTGGAGGATTGTCAAATTATTTTTGTAGTGACGTCACAGGGATTTACCTTTCCAATTTAACCATCATTTAATTATGCCGAAAAGATGTATCCCTGAAATGTTCTCTTATCATGTTCAAATTATTATATTTTGTGCAGTTACTGAGCCAATTAAAAGGGAATCTTGAGGAAGAAAACCGACATTTGCTTGACCAGATCCAGACATTAATGCTGCACAACAAATCATTATTAGAACAGAGCATGGAGAGTAAGGATCTGTTCCATGTGGAGCAAAGGCAGTATATGTAAGTAGAATGAAAAGTGCTTTCATTATGATATTTAAAGATTCTGTCTCCTCATTCATCATCTTGAATTGTGCTGGCTGTGGCTGGCATTTCTGATGGAAGCATCCAATATTCAGTTATGCAATTAAAATCCAAACTTAAGCAGGCCCACTGTATATCCATCAAAGATATTTTGGCATTCTGCCTCTAACCCTGAACCAGCCAAGTCTGAAGTGTGACCAAAGATCCGATTCATTTTATTGGGTATCCTTGGATTGGGCATGTCATTGATTTTATCTTGATTGATCTTAGTTTCATATATTATATATTTATTTGTATTTTAAAACTTTAATTTCTCTTTTCTATTTTTAAGCTCTTCATTTCTAATGATTTTATCTCGAAGTATCATATCTAATAGTTCTGACAATGGAAAAAAAAGTTTCACTTGTGAGCTATTCCAGACGCCAAAGGGTGAGGTGGTTTGTGCAGAGGAGTGTGTGGTGGGAGTGAGGATTGAATGTTGAGGCCTTGCTGTGCCTTGTTTTGTAAGTCCAATCAGGGTGCAAGATCATTATTTTTTTTAATTATCATAAAGCTGTTGAATTCTCAGATTCTTACAGTTAGGCAAAGATTGGTGTTAATCAAAATACATAATGTTCATTGAAAATCAGCAGAGCTGTTAGACAAAATTTATTTTTAGAAGTTGAAATATGAAAGGACTTGGCATAGTAAACAGGTATAAAGAATTTTGTATATTTTAAGGAAAAAGTATTTGAATCAGAGGAAGGTACGAGGTTGAAGGGAAAGAGTAGAGTAATTGGATTGATTTTTGATTGTTTTAGCGGAGAAAGCAAAACAACTATACACTTAATTTATTTAGGGCCTTAACAACCTAACACTTCTTAAAGGAAATGATAGGTACACTCTTAATATTGGAAATGGTACTTACTTTCTTCAAAACGTGCTTTTATAAATAGCAGTGTAGTAAATGACTGCAGAATCTCTGTGAAGTACTGTTAAGGACTAATGTCAGCTGTGTCATCAAGAGCACATTCTTGTTCATTTAATAAAAGATAAAATACTGAACATGCCAAAAATACTGTTGGTGCTATATCACGTTCCATTGTGTTCTCACTTCTTGAGTACAACTTAAATCCCACATCCTTGTGACTCGCATATGGGAGTGATCCCATGGAATTAAGTCCAGTACCTAAGAAAGTTGGAGACATGAGCCTGAAGGTGTCAGAATATGAGCTACAATGTACTGGAGGAACTCGGTGGATCAACCAACACTTGTGGAAGGTAATTGTTGATGTTTTATGTCGAAACCCTGCATCGAGACTGAGAAAGAAGGTGGTGAGTTAAAAGAGGAGAAAGCGAATGGTGAGGCATGGGTCCATAGTGATTTTTAGACTGAGGAGTGGTGAAAGTTGAAGGATATGTAGCTGTAGCAGCCAGTCTTAGTAAAAATGTAGAGTCAAAGAGCTGGAGGCTTTCATTGACAACTACATTTCCTTTTTTCACCCGTCCTCCGTCCACCATCACCACTGATTCTTGTCTCAACATTTCCCTGTCTCCTCTTCATAATGGCCATCTCCCCTCTCCACTCTCAGTCCCAAAGCAGGGTTTTGATCTGAAACATCAACAATTTCTTTCACAGATGCTGCTCAACCACTGAGTTCCTCCAGCAGATTGTTGTTCCAAATTTGAATATCTGTAGTTCTTGTGTGTCTATTCTTCTGCACTGTGAAGTTTCTTCATGCTATGCCAACTTCAAAGAAGTTCTGCTCTCTCTGATGGGGGTTCTGTAGGACTCTCTCACTGCTCCTCCCTCTATGATTTCAGAATCAGAATCAGGTTTATTTTCACTGGCTTTGTCGTGAAATTTGTTAACTTAGCAGCAGCAGTTCAATGCAATCCATAATATAGAAGGAAAATTCAGTCAATCATTTACAGTATATGTATATTGAATAGATTAAAAATTGTGTAAAAACAAAAATAATATTTATTAAATAAGTGAGGTAGTGTTCACAGGTTCAATGTCCATTTAGGAATTGGATGGCAAAAGAGAAGAAGCTGTTACTGAATGTGTCCCCTCAGGCTCCTGTACCCCTACCTGATGGTAACAGTGAGAAAAGGGATGCCCTGGGTGCTCTCCACGGTACATCAGTAGAGGTTTTGAGTGTTTTTGTTAACATCCCAAATCTCTTTAAACTAATGAAGTATAGTAACTGTCTTGCCTTCTTTATAGCTGCATTGATATGTTGGGACCATGTTAGGTCCTCAGAGATCTTGACACCCAGGAACTTGAAACTGCTTGTTCTCTCCACTTCTCATCCCTCTATGAGGATTGGCATGTGTTTCTTCGTCTTACCTTTCCTAAGTCCACAATCAGCTCTTTCATCTTACTGACATTGAGTGCAAGGTTGTTACTGTGACACCACTCCACTAGTTTGTATTTTGCACTCCTGTATGCCCCCTCATCTCCATCTGAGATTCTACCAGCAATGGTTGTATCATCAGTAAATTTATAGATGCTGTTTGAGCTATGCCTAGCCACACAGTCATGGGTATAAAGAGAGTAAAGCTGTGGGCTAAGCACACACCCCTGAGGTGCACCAGTGTTGATCATCAGCAAGGAGGAGATATTATCACCAGTCTGCACAGATTGTGTTCTTCCAGTATGAAGTCGAGAATACAATTACAAAGCGAGGTACAGAGGCCCAAGTTGTATAATTTATCAATCAGGGGTGCCTTGTTTCCACTGCTGTCTAGTTCTTTGACCACATTCTTACCAAGACACTGTACTACAGCCACATATTCATAATCTTCCTCAGCTACTTTGTCCACTAATCACCTCACACTATGGTCTCACTACTCTCCTCTTTATAGTGGCCATATCTCAATGCACAGAGTATAAAAAATAAGGTGGATGAACTTGTTGCACTAACTCAGATTATTGAATATGATGTTGTGGCCATCACTGAATCATGGCTGAAGGATGGCCGTAGTTGGGAGCTGAATGTCCAAGGTACCATGTTGTATCAGAGGGATAGGAAGGTAGGGCGAGGGGATGGCGTGGTAAAGAATGGCATCATATCAGTAGAAAGATGTGACATAGGATTGGAAGATCCTTCTGGGTTGAGTTAAGAAACTGCAAGGGTAAAAGGACCCTGATGGCAGTGTCTCCTACAGGCCTCCAAACAGTAGCTGTAATGTGGACTACAGATTGCAACGGGAAATAGAAAAAGGCATGTCAAAAGGGCAATTTTATGATCATCATGGGAGATTTTAACATGCAGGTCGATTGGGAAAATCAGGTTGGAAATGGATCTCAAGAGAGTGAGGTTGTTGAAACCATATGAGATGACTTTTTAGAGCAGTTTTTCATTGAGCCTACTAGGGGATTGGGTGTTATGTAATGAACCAGAGGTGATTAGGGAGCTTAAGGTAAAAGAACCCTTAGGAGGCAGTGTTCACAATATGATTGAATTCAACTTGAAAATTGATAGGGAGAAAGTAAAGTCTGTTTTAGTAGTACTTCAATGGAGTAAAGGAAATTACAGTGGTATGAGAGAGGAGTTAGCCAAAGTAAATTGGAAGTAGAAGTTTCAAAGCAAGGAAATAACGCTGAGGCTTTATAAAACATGGGTCAGGTCGCACTTAGAGTATTGCCAACAGTTTTGGGCTCCATATCTCAGAAAGGATGCATTGTTATTGGAGAGAGTCCAGAAGAGGTTCACAAGGATGATTCTGGGAATGAAGCGTTTAATATATGAGGAGCATTTGGCAGCTTTGGCTCTGTACTCACTGGAATTTAGAAGAATGCCGGTGGGGGTGGGGGGGAGGGTAGGATCAGATCTCATTGAAACCTACCAAATGTTGAGAGGACTAGGTAGAGTGGATGTGGAGAGAATGTCTTCTATGGTAGAGGTATCCAGAATTATAGGGCACAGCCTCAAAAGTGAAGAGTGACCCTTTAGAACAGAGGTAAGGAGAATTTTTTTTTTAGCTAGAGAGTAGTAAATCTGTGGAATGCTGTGCCACAGACTGCAGTGGAAGCCAAGTCCACAGGTGTATTTAAGGCAGAAATTGATCATTTCCTGATCAGTTATGGTATCAAAGGATATTGCGAGAAGGCAGGTGTATGGGGTTGAGTGGAAAATAGGATCAGCCATGATGGAATGGCAGAGCAGACTCAATGAGCAAAAATCACTGGACTCTGGCAAAGTGCCAGATGACTGGAAAATTGCAAATGTCTTTTTCAATCTTTTTATTAAGTTTCAAATTAATAAACATAGAAATAATGATAATGATACAAAGAAATCGGGATTACATTAATAACGATTAACATGTACAAACACAGATTCCAAGTAACAAATGTAGTTTAGCCTCCCAATCTCTTAGTAACTAACCATGAAGAAAATACTTTATAAAGAGAAAAAAAACCCTAAACTAAAAAAAAACAACAAAGATTGGGCTGCCATATTTCATCGGCTAAAATTATAATTTGTCGTTAACTCCGCTCCTCTATACATGAGCAAAAAATTACTAAAAAAAGATTCAGAAAGGGTCAACTTACATCATATGAAAATATTGAATGAATAGCCTCCAAGTTTCTTCAAATTTAACCGAAGGATCCATAGTACCGCTCCTAATTTTTTCCAAGTTTAAACATGCTATTGTTTGGGAAAACCATTGAAATGTGGTAGAAGGATTGGAATCTTTTCATTTAAGTAAAATGGATCTTCTGGCTGTTAATGTAACAAATGCAATTAGACGACAAGCTGATGAGGATAAATGACTGGAGTCTATCACTGGTAGTCCAAAAATTGCAGTAATAGGATGAGTTTGTAAATCAACATGCAGAACTACTGAAATAATATCAAAAATATCTATCCAATATTTTCCTAGAAGAAGGCAAAACCAGACCATATGTGTCAAGGAAGCTACTTCAAAATTACATCTATCAGAAACAGGATTTATATGGCAGTAAAAGCGAGCTAACTTATTCTTGGACATATAAGCCCTATGAACCACCGTAAATTGTATCAAAGCATGCCTGACACACATTGAAGAGGTATCAAATGGTTGAAGAATTTTCTCCCATTTCTCTGTAGGTAAAGATATTTGAAGTTCTCTTTCCCACTCATTCTTAATTTTATCAGAAGTACCTAAGCATATTTTCATAATTAAATCATAAATAAATGCTATTAAATACTTCTGATATCGATTTAAACTTAAAATTTTTTCTGTAACTTCAATTTGATGTGATATCGGAAAGGTAAGTAAAATAGCGTTCAAAAAGTTTCTAATCTGTAAATATCTGAAAAAGTGTGATCTAGGCAAATTATATATATTAACAACTGTTCAAAAGACGTAAAACAATCATCCATGAATGAATCACAAAAACATGTTATTCCCTTTGTTTTCCATTAAAGAAAAGCTTGATCAATTGATTTGCACAAGGATATATACTTCAAAGGTATCCCATAATATCCCACTGGAAATTTCTTCCATTGAGTTAGTTGAAAAGAAAAATGTAATCTGTTCTTTAATGAAATTAACAAAATTTAAATCCTGAAGCAAAATAGAGTTGAACCGCCATTGTCTAGTCCTAAAAGTTACATCAATTAATTGATAATTTCAAAGGCGCATGATCAGAAATGGAGATTGCATCATACACACAAGTAGTGACAGAGGAAACTAATCGAGAATCAATAAAGAAGTAATAATTTCTAGAGTAACTATGACATACGTGAGAAAAGAAAGAGAACTCTTTATTATTAGGATATAAAAACCTTCAAATTTCTTAAATTCTAGAATCAACTAAAAAGGAATTAATAAAAGTAGCAGATTTGTTTGGAAGTACCTGATTGGGCACAGACCTATCCATCATAGGATTCAGACAACAATTTTTTTAATACTTTATTCTTATTTTATTTTCAAAATTTTCAAAAAAACAATGAAATCAACAAGAACATACCAGCTCAGACATGTGTAAAAATAACATTAGAGAGATGCCTATTGTACAAAGTGCTCAAAAATACTAAACATTGAATCTCAAATGAGGGCTGTGAGAAATCAGCTCGGGGGAAATTGTTCATCCACCCCCGACCTCGTCCAAGTAGGCAAGAAATGGATCCCGGATAGCCGAAATTTTTTTAATTGAATTGGTTCTCAGGAAGCTTCTCCTCCTGTATGACTGAGATCATATCAGCCATCCATCTCCAAAAGGAAGGGGGAGAGGGTGATTTCCATTCCCTCAAGATAAGTCTTTTGGCAACAATCATCCCCAGCACCAGAGACTGTAGAGCAACAAATAGTAGATTGCGAGCAGCCAAAGATGGCGAGATGAGCTTCCAAGGGGAAGGATCTTTTATAAGCCTTTGAGTACCAGTCGAATATTTTGAATCAAAATACAGTAAGTAATGGGCAAAAGCAAAAGGTGTGTAACAATGTGGCCTCCGTCCCTTGGCATCTATCACACATTGATGAGACAGCAGGGTAACTTCTGTGCAATCTAAGTTTAGAGTAGTGGAGACAGTGAATAACTTTAAACTGGATCAGTTGGTGTCTGCTGTTAACAGAGCCTGTATCATAGACAAACACTTGTCCCAGGCAGCTTCAGATAATTCAGTGCCCAATTCCTCTCTCCACGTGTCTCTAATCTTCACAGTAGATGCTACAGTGCAATCATCAAACAAACATACAAACTTAAAAACTAGATGCTTAGAGTCAGGAGGGTTCTTTAAAATATCAAAAAAATATATGCTTCCCTGGAAGGATTTCAAAATTACAAATCTTAGATTGAATGTAATGTCTAATTTGTAAGTAACGAGAGAAATGCGAATGAGGCAGCTCAAGTCTCTCTTTCAGCAGACTAAATGTTGCAAACCGTCCCTCTATGTACAGGTCTTCAACAGAAACTAGACCCTTCTCCCTCCAAGCATGGTAGATTTTATCTGACCACGATGGTAGAAAGGAGTGATTGAAACAGATTGGTGTTTGTACCGAGGTCTCTGGTAAATTTAGAACACTCCTACAGGCAGTCCCCGCATTACGTACAAGTTCCGTTCCTGAGTCCATCTTTAAGTCGGATTTGTACGTAAGTCGGAACAAGTACATCCGGTATTATTTAGCATCAGTCAAATGTTTGTCTTAGTATATACTATATATTTTACCTTTCTATGCATATAAGACACCTAAGAAATGTATATATTCCAATAATTAAATCTGAGTTGCTTAGTAATAGTTGTAGCTTTCATGAGGGCAGGGCCTTTCACATGCTCCATTATTCTCACTTTATCCATTATTTTTTAAATTGTTCTAATTGTTGACCGACTGTAGCCTAACGCTTTTCCAATGACCGATGGCGTTTCACCTCTTTCCAAATGCTTTATTATTTTCACTTTGTTTTCATTCGTGATTGCTTCACATCAACGGAACAGAAACACTGCGGGCGGTGGGTCCCGACCTCCGCCAGCTCCTGAGGTCCGCTGGGTCCTAAGGACCATGGCACTGAATTCCCCAGGTCCTAAACTCCACCGCACTGAGACAGATTAAATGGGACAAGTGGGGACTGTGCTGGGTTTAGGTATTTGATCCTCCACAATATTCCGCATGGGAATTTAAACTGGATGTGGCAGTGTTTTTTTTTACGAGGTCGATTTGCAAGCTTGACATCAACCCGGCACGGGAGTGGTCTGTCAGTAAATTGAACTCGAGAACCTCCATTCTCAAGTCCGGCGCTGATCTCACTGTGCCAACAGCCAACTGGAATGGGTGGGGTCAGGGTCAGGGTGACTCTTACGAAGAAAAATTTAGCCAAATACAAAGTTAAACACTCAACACAGTGTCAACAGCAACAACTTAAAATGGTGGACGGCGTTGTGATCCAACTTAAAATGGCGGATAGCGTTCTCTTTCCTCGGTTCATAAGTACAAGTTGTCTGTAACTCGGACGTTCATAATTCGGGGACTACCTGTAATCTGATTTAGGATTCTGACGGAATTTTTCAAAACAAAACTCAAACTTTTTGAAGTCCCAGGCTTCATTAAGTTTTGGCATTACAAGAGAATCAAAGAAGTCATTCAAATCAAATTGAGTGGCATTGCATTTAGAAGTGTAGAGTTCACTGTAAAATTCTTTAAAAGTCATTTATTTCCTTGGGGTTAGTTAACAGGGTGCCTGCCCTCGATCTAATACAATGAATTGACCTTAGGGCCTGGGCTCCCCTAAGCAGCTCCCCAGGTTTGTCCCCTATTTCAAAATGCTTTTGTCTTAGTTTTAAGAGGAGGTTATTTATTTGACTACCCAAGATACAATTGTACTAACATTTAAGCTTCATTATTTTATTATAATCTTCAGAGGATTTTGAAGCTTGGTATGTCACTTCGAGGGTTGGGAGAGTATTCTCAGTCTCTAATAATCACCCTTCTCTCTCCCTCTTAGCAGCGGAATCATATGAAATTATATACCCACGAATTACAACTTTTAATGTCTCCCAGAGTGTGGAATCTGACACCTCGCCATTATTGTTAATTTGTATAAAATCTTTTAATCTGGTTATAATATTTTCTGTATATTTCCTGGGTTAAAACACCAGGAATAGATTCATTTGGAAAGTGAGAGATTTAGGGACATTGTCAAGGGGCTATGGTCAGAAATTAATCTATTATAGTATTTTGTATTGATAACACGAGATATTAAATGGGAGTCAACCAAAAATATATGATATTATCTCTCTCTGAATGTTATTTACCTATGAATGAATAAAACACGGTATAATAGTAATTTTATCGAGGCCTTGGAGAAGAGTGCTGACCAAACATGTCCATATGCATGTGCACTGGCGCCCCCCCACCCAGAATTCAGACAATTTTTTTTTAATTTTTTTAAAGTGTATTTTTTTTTCTATCTATTTAGATGATGGTTAAATGTATTGCTTCTGGGGGTTGATTCCTAATGGGGGTTTTTTGTAGTTAATGGGTTTTTGCCTCTCAGTTAGATGGGGTTCTTTTTTTTCCTCTTTTTTCTATATATTATTTTTTTTTTCATTTTTATATATTATGATTAGTTTTTTCTTCTTCAGCTCTATAATTATATACATATTAATTTGTAAATATTTTGTATTCTTTAGTTGTAGAAGATTATGTATTAATAAAAAGATTCTAAAAATGAAACAAAAGAAAAAATCTCTACCCATTATTAACATGTATTCATTTAAATTGGGATGAGATACAATTAAATGCTTAAAGAATTTGGAATAGTCAGTACTTAGTGCATAAATATTAACCAAAGCTACTTTTTGGTTATAAAGTAAACCAGTAATTAATAGAAATCTACCATATGGGTCTGAGATTGTATCATAGTGAACAAATGAGATCAAGGAGTCCATAAAAATTGAAACGCCTTTCACTTGGGTCAATGAATGAAACTGTTGTCCTTTCCAAAACCTAAAAACATGCTGATTATCCTCCTTCCTCACATGAGTCTCCTGCGCAAAAATAATCTGAGCATTCAATCTACAAAAAACTTTAAAAATCTTAATCCATTTAATTGGATTATTCAAACCATTCATGTTCCATGAAACAAAGTTAATAATATTATCCATTTTCCTTAAATAAACCATATAGTATGTAAAGGGTTAACCATATTGCATAGGAAACTCATGAATCAGGAAGAGGGAAAAAAGTTTAAAGAAGAACTGGAAGTTATGACAAAACAGACATTTTTGTAGTTTCAAAGCAGCCCAAATGAAAAATATTGATCTAAAAATAGCCCCCACCCACCCACAAAGACCTGAAATCTGGCCAATATACAGCCAGAAATCTATCTAAATAACCTCCCTACCCCTATCTCACTTGAGTGCAAGTCTCTAAATTTTTTAAAAAATTTAAAAGCCACCCATAATCAAAACATTGTGAAAGGAATGCCAAACACATGTTAAGAAAAAAAAAACCATTTGCAGACCACTTTAAAAGACAAGTTCTTAAAAAATGAAGCAGAATACAATCTTAATATTTCGAGAAAAAACAAATAATCACCAAGTCAAAATCTTAATTTTCAAAAGTGAACAATTAAAAATAAAAAAGTAAAATAATAAACGACAAAGAAAGGAACTTTAACATAGAAACATAATAACCATCCGCACGCCAAAACAAAGTACCAGAAGAATCAGCCCAAGGGCAAAGTTCTATGAAGTTAAAATGTCCAAATCTATAAGCTGGTTATTAACTAATAAACCAGGTGTATACAAACATAAAGGAACAGTAAACTAATTAGACATCCGAGCTCAAACAATGATCCTCAAGAAATTGTTGTGTGTCATCCACAGATTTAAACCATTTATCAGGCAGAACAATCCTTAAACAAGCGGGGTATAGCAAAGCCAGTCGAAAATTCCTTTGATATAATTCTGACATCGCCAACTTAAAACACAATCTTTCTCGCATTACCTCAGGACAATAATCTTCAGCCAGACAAAACTGAAGATTTTGATGTTCAATAATTCCTTTCCAATGAGCAATTCGATTTAAGTGCTCCTTAGTATTCACGTAATGAAATCAAAGAATCACGAGACGCGGTTTTAACTCTTTTGAAGGTTTTGGTCTTAGTGCCCAATGCGCACAGCCAAGTACAGGAGGAGAAGAATAAACCTCCGAGCCAAAGACCTCCATTAAGAATTGAGAAAAAAATTTAGTAAGATACCTGTTCTCAATGTCTTCACTGAGTCCTATTATTTGCAAATTCTGTCTGCGATTATGACTCTACAAATTAATAATCTTTATACTGCTCCAATGTATGAGTGGTCAAAGTTGATTTCTTTTCCAAAGAATTCAGACTGCAATCCCTCTGTTTCCCAGCTTCGGTAAGCTCTAAAATTTGCCATTGCTGTTTTTCATTCTCCTTTTCAAGTGCTGCCAGTCTACCTTCGTTCTCCTTTAACATTACTTCCAAAGCAGCAAATCTTTTATCGAGTTTTTCATCCAAAAGATTTGAGATAGCCTGCAAAGTGAGTTGAGACTGTTTAGGCTGTTCAAAGACACCTTCTTTCTTCCCATTTTCATTACCGGTTTCCTTACCTTCGGCTAGTGCCTTTCTTCCTCTGGTAGTCATTTCCGTTGATTAAAATTCAGAATTCAAGCATATAAAGGTGTTATAAACACTTTGATATGGATAATAAAAGGGTGGTAAGGAAATTGAAAAATGACCGGAGCAGAGCTAAAATGTGACCTAGTCCATCTCTCATCCCCAAGAGAGTCAAGTGAACTAACTGATAATTAATAGTTAAACATACTCTGAGGACAATTTAGAAAACACTTTAGTTTATTGAGATTTTCCCTTTCAAGCCCCATTTATTCTATTTTTTAAACCCTCCATGACTGATTTAGTTTTTAAGGAATAGGACAGGTTGGGTATTAAAGTTTTTGGGATCTGTTTGTTAGAGGAAACCTTTGTTTATTTGAGCAATTGTCATCTAAATATAGTTCACCCAAAACTCACTTTTTTAGATATTTACAAATTGGAGACTTTTTAAGATCTCAATTATGTACATTCCCTATAAGCTCAGATAAGAATTTACTAGATGTAATTTTTAGTCTGGCACCTTTTTATAATAGTTCAATATTTAAGTTTTATGGTATGTTACTGGAGACAAGGAATGTTCCTTTAGACAAAATTAAGTATCTCTGGGAACAAGATTTACAGATATCAATATCTGAGGAAACTTGGAATGAAATTTTTAAACTGGTTAATACTTCATCGCTATGTGCTTGTCATTCCCTCATACAATTTAAGGTGGTACATAGAGCTCATATGACTAAGGATAAGCTATCTTGTTTTTATTCAGATATATCTCCCTACTGTGACAGATGTAATAATAGAGAAGCTTCATTAATTCATATGTTTTGAACTTGCCCAAATCTTGAAAAATATTGGAAGGAAAATTTTCAAACTTTTCCCTTACTTTTTAAAGTCAGTTTTAAGTCTTAACACTCTGACGGCCCTATTTGGTATTGTTGCAGGACAAGATACTAAGTTGATGGTTATCTGATTTACATATTTTGGCCTTTGGCTCTCTTATAGCTCAGAGGACGCTTTTGTTTAAATGGAAAGATGCCCAATGGTTATGTGATGTTATGTCATGTTTAGATTTAGAGAAGATTCATTGTTCAATTTCTGAATCTTGTCAAGACTTTCAAACGTTGTGGGGACCTTTGAATTATTTTCAAAACCTTCAGTTCGTTATTTAAACTCAGATGTTGGCTATTATTAATTTTTATTATATAAGAAGGTATTCACCTTCTTTTCTCCTTAATGAACAGCTTCGGTCTTGGTAGGGGTTAGAATTTTTTCTTTTGTAATAAATTAGTGTAGTTCAATATAACTATTGATTAACTTATATGAATATGACAATAGACAGTAGGTGCAGGAGTAGGCCATTCGGCCCTTCTAGCCAGCATCGCCATTCACTGTGATCATGGCTGATCATACACGATCAGTTCCCCATATTCCTTGACCCCACTATCTATAAGAGCTCTCTTGAATGCATCCAGAGACTTGGCCTCCACTGCCTTCTGGGGCAGAGCATTCCACATATCCACCACTCTCTGGGTGAAAAAGTTTTTCCGCATCTCTGTTCTAAATGGCCTACCCCTTATTCTTAAACTGTGGCCTCTAGTTCCGGATTCACCCATCAGTGGGAACATGCTTCCTGCCTCCAGTGTGTCCAATCCCTTAATAATCTTGTATGTTTCAATCAGATCCCCTCTCATCCTAAATTCCAGTGTATACAAGCCCAGTCGCTCCAATCTTTCAAAGTATGACAGTCCCGACATTCCGGGAATTAACTTTGTGAATGAATGTTAAAATTGATGGAAAAAACTGGTCAAGATTATGTTCTGATAGTATGAGAAATACAATAAATGTTCGACTTAGATTAATACAATATAATTTTTTACATCAATTATATATAACACCACAGAAAATAAATAGATTAAATTCAATTATGTCTGACCAATGTTTTCGATGTAATCAAGAAATTGGTACTTTTTTACATTCTACTTGGTCTTGTTTTAAAATTCAACCATTTTGGATAAATTTAAGACTTTTATTGGAACAAGTTATTGGAGTACAACTCCCACATAGTCCACTATTATTTTTATTAGGAGATATTGAAGGGACAGTAACGAAATTTAAATTGAATAAGTATCAGAAAAAAATTTATAAAAATTGCATTGGCAGTAGCCAAAAAAGTTATCGCTGTTACTTGGAAATCTGATTTATATTTTACTATGGATCGTTGGAATAATGAAATACATAGTTGTATTCCACTTGAAAAAATTACGTATAATCTAAGAAATTAATATGATTTATTTTTGAAAATTTGGTTTCCATAGTTACAAAAAATAGGATTAAATACATAGGTCCTTTGAAGATAAAATTATAATAATTGGGGAAAGTAAAAATAAATATCAAAATTATTTTGAACTCCATGGAGCATGTGGGGATCCTCCAATATCCAGGCAATCTTTCTCTTCTTTCCTTTTTTTTTCTTTCTTTAGATAAGGGTTAAGGGGGGGAGGGTTAATATTATTTTTCTTACTATTTTATTACCACATTTATTCTTTGTAATTTCTAAAATTTAATAAATAAATATATATATTTTTAAACCTTGTGAACCTATGCTGCACTCCCTCAATAGCAAGAATGTCCTTCCTCAAATTTGGAGACCAAAACTGCACACAATACTCCAGGTGGGGTCTCACTAGGGCCCTGTACAGCTGCAGAAGGACCTCTTTACTCCTATACTCAATTCCTCGTGTTATAAAAGCCAGCATGCCATTAGCTTTATGGGTTGATGTAATTGTTATTATGGACAGATAATAATGCAGCTGGTAATGGTATTATCTTTTCTGACCTTTTATATACACTTTCTTGTACTCTGTATACTTCTATGTAGAAACTAATAAAAATATTGGAAAAGAAAGAAGAAAGGAGGAAGGCAGCAGAAAGAAAATTATAAACCTGTTAGCCTGACCTCAGTGGTTGGGAAGATGTTGGGAGTACTTGGTGACACTGGACAAGATAGGACGAAGTCAGCATGATTTCCTTAAGGGAAGGTCTTGTCTGACGAATATGTTGGAATTTTTTGAAGAGATCACACATAGGATGGCTAAAGGGGATCCAGTGGATGTTGTATATTTGGACTTAAGAAGCCTTTGACAAAGTGCCGCACATAAAGCTGCTTACCAAGTTAAGAGCTCATGGTATTACACGGAAGGTACTGGCATGGTTAGAGAATTGGCTGATTAATAGAAGTCAGTGAGTGGGCTCACTGTGGGCTGCCAGTGAATAGTGGTGTTCCACAGAGGTTGGTGTTGGAACTGATACTTTTTATGTTGTATATCAATGATTTAGATGATGGAATAGATGGCTTTGTTACCAAGTTTACAGATGATATGAAGATTGGTGGAGGAGCAGGTACTGTTGAGGAAACAGATAGGCTGCAGAAGCACTTAGACAGATTAGGAGAATGGGCAAGAAAGTGGCAAATGAAATACAAAGTTGGAAAATGCATGGTCATGCACTTTGGTAGTAGAAGTAAATGTGCTGACTATTTTCTATATGAGGACAAAATCCAAAACTCTGAGATGCAAAGGGAGTGGAGTAATTGTGCAGAACACCCAAAGGTTAACTTGCAGGTTGAGCCGGTGATGAGGAAGGCAAATGCAATGTTAGCATTCACTTCAGGAGATCTTGAATACAAGAGCAGGGATGTGATGCTGAGGCTTTATAAGGCACAGGTAAGGCTTCACCCTGAGTATTGTAAACAGTTTTGGGCTCTCATCTAAGAAAAGATGTGCTGGCATTGAAGAGGGTTCAGAGGAGATTCACAAGGATGATTCCAGAAATGAGAAGGTTATCATATGAGAAATGTTTGATGGCCCTGGTCTGTACTCACTGGAATTTAGAAGGAGGAGAGGGAATCTCAGTGAAGCCTTTGGAATGTTGAAAGGCCTAGACAGAGTAGATATGGAAAGAATGTTTCCCTTGTTGCGAGAGTCTAGGATAAGAGGGCACAGCCTGTGGACAGAGGGGCATCTATTTAAAACAGAGAGGTGGAGAACTTTCTTCCGCCAGAGGATGGTGGATTTGTGAAATTTATTACCACAGGCAGCTGTGGAGGCCAAGTTGTTGGGTGTATTTAAGGCAGAGCTTGATCAGTTCTTGATTGGACACGGCATCAAAGGTTACGGAGAGAAGGCTGGGGAGTGGGACAAAGGAGGGGAGAAAAAGATCAACTATGATTGAATGGTGGAGCAGACCCGATGGCCTAATTCTGCTCCTATGTCTTAAGGTCTTGTATCCCTTTTCCACTCTCAGTCCTGATGTACAGTTTCATCTCCATGTCGATAATTCTTTTCAAGCCACAGATATTCCTCAACCCACTGAGTTTTTCTAGCAGATTGTTGTGTCTAATTATTTATTTCACATGTTCCCATATATTTTATCAGAACTTCTTAAATATTTGCCACAGTTAGCTTCTTGATTAAGTCTAACATGTCAATTTAACATAATTTTGTATGCTCAAAATTAATCTCTGTGTTTTCAAAATGTATAACCCGTGCTTACGTTGATGAACTCACCATTTGAACAGCTCAAGATTCCTATCAGTAATTAACTTTCTCTTAAATGTATTTAATAGCAGTCATAATCACTGGCTCTTAATTCTCCAAGTTATTTCCATATTTAAAATTTCATAGGGATGGATTTGTTCTTTAGTGTACTCCAGCTTGCCACTTAATTTGTTATTAATTCCCTTAATCTTTTCTGTCCCTGTTACAAATGTGACAATAGCAATGTCACACCCATTAATATCAGTTGCTATGAAGTCAACATTTTGTATTTGCACATGCTTTTGTGGGTATTAGGATGGAATGGCTTGTTAGATAAACTAAAGAGAGTTATATTAAGAGCTGAAAGATAACAAGCAGGAGAATAAGTTTCTTTAAGGATCAGTGGGTCATTTATGTGAAGAGCTACGTACAGGAAATTGAAAAGATCTTAAATGAATATTTCGAATCTGTATTTATAATGGGAAAGGTTATTGAAGTTGGGGAGTTCAGGAAATAATACAGAGATGTCCTGAAACATTAAAATATCCTCATTATAGAATGGGAGGTGCTGGTTGTGTTAACATGCTAATAGCAGTTAAATCCGCAGGACTTGACAAATGTATTCTTGGACATTATGGGAGGCAAAAGAAGAAGTTGCTGGGACACTGGCAGAGGTTTTTGTATCTTAATAGAAGTGATGTTGAGAGACACGATCCATTTGCATGCAAAAAATCAAGAACTGATTAGGGATCATCAGCATGGCTTTGTGCACGGAAAATCATATCTCATTGATTTCATTGAGTCTTTTGAAGAGATGTCTAAGAGGAATGGCTAGTTCAGGGGATGGGTTTTCGCAAGGCACAGTATGGTAGACAGTTCTGGAAAATTAGATGACATAGAACACAGGGTGAGTGAGCCAACCTGATACAAAGTTAACTTCCTAGAAAAAATGAGAGGGTGGTAATGAAATCTTGTAGTTTTGGAGGGCTGTGACAGGTGATGTGCTATGGGGGTCAGTGCTGGGTCCCCTATTATCATATATATTAATGATTTGGATGTATATTGGTGGTATGATATTTGTGATATGGCAAGTATGTGGATAACACCAGAATTAATAGTCTAGTGTCCAGTGAAGAAGGTTGTCAAAGCTTACAACAGGATCTAAATTAACTGGAAAAGTGGGCAAAGAAATGGCAGGTGAAATTTAACTCAGATAAGTTCAAAGTGATACTTTTTGGAAATTAAACCAGGGTAGGACATTATACTGTGAATAGCAGGATTCTGGGGAGTGTTGGTAACGAGAGAGTCCCAGGAGTATAAGTGAAAATTACCCTGAAAGTCACGACAGAGGTAAACAAGTTGGAGAAGGACTATGGCACACTTTCTTTCATCAGTCAGGAATTGAATATGAAATTTGGAGCATTTGTTACTGTTGTACATGTTTAGACAACACTTGCAGTATTGTTTGCAGTTATGGTCGCTGAACTAAAGGAAGGATGTAATTAAGCTAGAGAGGGTGCAGAAATAATTCACAAGTTTGTTGCTGGGACTTCCATTACAATGTGAGACTGGGTAGACTGTTGAATGTTTACCCTGGACTGAAGGAAGCTGAGGGGTGATCTTATAGAGATCTATAAAATCATGAGGGTCATTGATGAGGTGGATAGTCACAGGCTTTTTTTTTGCCAGGATAGGCGAGTCTAAAGCAAGAGGGCATAAGCTTAAGATGAGAGGAAAAAGATTCAAAGAAGACCTAAGAGACAAGCTTTTCACACAAAGGATGGTGTATATATGGAATGAGCTTTCAGAGGAAGTGGAAGAGGTGATACAATTACAAATTCTAAAATACATCAGCATAGGTACATGGATAGAAAGGTTCAGAAAGATTTGTGCAAAATGTTGGCAAATGTGTCATGTTCAGGTAGGCATGGATGAGTTGGGCCAAAGGACTATTTCCATACTGTTTAACACAATGATTGTGGTGTAGAATTTGTAGTTATAAGGGTGTTCTATGCAGCTATCACAAAAAGTCTGCTTGATATTATTAAATCTTTTTCAGCCTAACAGATGATGGAATTGATAGCTTTGTGGCCAAGGGTGTGAACAATTAAAAGATAGGTGGAGGGATGGGCAGTGTTGAGAAAGTATCAGTTTTTGGCTCCATATCTAAGAAAGGATGTGCTGGCATTTGAGAAGCTCCAAAGGATTAACTTATGATGAGTGTTTGATAGCTCTGGGCCTATACTTACTAGAGTTTAGAAAAATGAGGGGGGATTTTTTTGAAACCTCCCAAATATTTGAAAGGTCTGGATGGAGTGGCTTTCATTAGTGGGAGATTCTAGGACTGGAAGGCACAGCCTCAGAGTAGAAGGATTTCACTTTAGAACGAAGATGCAGAGCAACTTCTTTCGCCAGAAAGTGTTGAATTGAGCATTGGTTGATAGGTTTTTGATTAGTCGGGGGTACATAGCATAAGGATTATTCCTAAGATTACAACAAAAGTGGTTCTACTTTTGGAGACAAGAACATTTCCAAGTCACTGACTATCCCTTGGAGTACAGTTAAGTCAATCATCAAGAAATTGGAAGAATATGGCACAGCTGTAAATCTGCCTCAAGCAAACCATCCTCAAAAACTGAGTGACTGTGCAAGAAGGAGGCTAGTGAAGGAGGCAACCAAAAGACCTATGACAACTCTGGAGGAGTTACAAGCTTCAGTGGTTGAGATGGGAGAGACTGTGTATACAGCAACTGTTGCCCGGGTGCCTCACCAGTCACTGCTTTTTGGGAGAGTGGCAAAGAGAAAGCCACTGTTGAAAAACACTCAAATGAAATCCGGCTAAAATTTCCCAGAAAACACTGAGGTCAGCTGGAGGAAGGTACTATGGTCTGATGAAACCAAAATTGAGCTTTTTGGTCATTAGCACATCATCAAGAACACACCATCTCTACTGTGATGCATGGTGGTGGCTGAGGTATGCTTCACTGCAGCTGACCCTGGAATGCTTGTGAAGGTAGAGAATAAAATGAATGCAGCAAAATACAGGGAAATCCTGGAGGAAAACCTGATGCAGTGTGCAAGAGAACTGCGACTTGGCAGAAGATTTGTTTTCCAGCAAGGCAATGAACCTAAGCATAAGGCCAAAGCTACACAGGAATGGCTGAAAAACAACTAAGTTAATGGGTTGGGAAAATCAGAGTCCAGACCTCAATTCAATTGAGAATTTATGGCTGGGCTTGAAAAGGGCTGTTCACTCATGATCCCCTTGCAATCTGACAGTTCTTGAGCAGCTTTGTAAAGAAGAATGGGGAAACCTTGCAGTGTACAGATGTACAAAGCTGATAGAGACTTATCCACACAGACTCAAGGCTGTAATTGCTGCCAAAGGTGCATCCACTGAATACTGATTTGAACGGGGTGAATACTTAAGCAATCAATTATTTTGCATTTTATATTTGTAATTAATTTAGATCACTTTGTAGAGATCTGTTTTCACTTCAACAAGAAAGAGTCTTCTTCTGTTGATCTGTGCCAAAAAGCCAAATTCAATGTTGTAAAACAATAAAACATGAATGTTTCCAAGGGGGGTTGTGAATACATTTTATAGGCACTGTATGCTCCTATGTCTTACATTCTTATGACTTTGACTTAAAAATCTTATATACAGGATTTAGCAGTAAGGCTTTAAAATCTGACTTTTGGTTGGTTCTTCTTGTGTACAACTGGCTCTATGGCACTAGAGCCTCATTTTCCAGTTTCTGATTATTAAACGTGAGAAAGAGAGATAATAGCTCTTAGTTCATACATATATATATATACAAACTGAATTTGCTTCACATTGTAAAACAAAGTATATTTTGTCAAAAATCTGTGGAATTTTGAGTTCCTATGAAATAAGAACTTGTATTCAAACCTTTAGGAGCATAAAGTGTGTTTATTCACTTTGACTTGCTTTCTTAACCTTAAGTGATAAACTAAATGAACTTCGGCGACAGAAGGAGAAACTTGAAGAGAAGATAATGGATCAATATAAGTTCTATGAGCCTTCACCCCCTCGAAGGTATGATCAAAATATATTTACAGTGATTTCAAAATGTATGATTCAAATGAAATCTTACCTTGTAAGTAAAAGTTTTAGAAAATTATACAATGAAATCTTAAGCTTGTTAATATTTACCTTACACTTCTAATTATACACACAGTTTGTTTGAAAGAATAGCCAAAATGCAACTTCTTTTCATTTTAATATTTATCAAATGCAGAGAGTGTCCCGCTAATATTTTTAACTCTTTTCTAATTTGGATCCCTGTTGATGATAGCTGGTTAAGTAGTGATGTGTTCCTTTATTCCAGAAGGGGCAATTGGATTGCCATAAAGATGAAGAAGTTAATGAAACACAAAAAGGAAGGCAACAGAGAACGTATTAAATCTCTCACGGGCACTCCAACTAGGTCAGAATCAAGTGATGGATTTCTTCAACTGCCTCAGCATGATAGTCAAGATAGCTCTTCTGTTGGATCGAACTCTCTTGATGAAGGTCATTCAGCTAAGAAAAGCAGCAGTGAGTACCACCAAATTTATTTTTTTGCTTTATAACAAGATTCATTTCACACATACATTGACAAACAAAACTGGTGTGCTGATTTCAAAAAATCAACATCTTACTTTGAGTCTATTTTGTCCATTTTTAAAAACTATAATTTCAGGGTCAAAGCTGTTATAAATTAGATTGTAAATTGGTAATTATTTATTGTTTATAAAGTCCTGTTTGAAGCACTTATATTATCAATACATTTAATAAAAACTTAATATTAAACTTCTAAATAGTTTTGTTTATGCCACTTTAATTTTGAAGGTATTTGATCATGATCTCTGTCTCAAATCCATAAGAGAAGAACCCCATACATAAAAGCAATTCCATTCAGTCAACTATACACCATTCATTTAACGTGTGTAGTATAATCAGCTGAAACTTAGCAAGCATGTATATTTCTGTCTTCAGTTTCAGCATTTGTTAACTTCCACCTGTTTTCCCTCTTTCTTTGTTTTCATTTCCCAATTTCCTTTATATCGCATGCTCTGAAATAAAAGTGGCCACGCTGAAAAGGCTGCCTTTTATGAGGAACAGACCGAAGGATAAAGACAAAATGAAGGCCCTCTACCGTCGCTCTATGTGTAAGACCCTCTAAAACTTAAGATTCTCAAGTGGCTGCATTTTCATCATTTAACCATTTCCTTGCAATTCCCTTTGTATAGCACTTTGTTCATTCTTTCATTTAACACTATATATCTTGGGTTCCATTTCTATCATTGTCATTAAATGTTGCATTAATTTGTACATAGGAAGTATACTATAAATATTTTTGTATTTTAAGTTAACCAGCATGCATCATAAGGAAATGATAAGAACTTAGGTTCTTTTATAAGGAGATTTAAGAAAAAACTGCAAAATTTTAAAGTTTGGCACATTTATGCAAATTTAGGATGCTCTACAACATGAAATATTAAGATTTTAATTTGTACAAAATTATCGTATTTAAGAATCTTTAAATGAAATTTAAGTTTTGAGTACAGGAGTTACAGCTGCACAAGATGTTGGTAAGATTTCACTTGTATACTGTTCTCGTCACTTAGCTATAGGAAGGATGTTATTAAATTGGAAGGAGTGCAGGATAAATTATTAAGGATGTTGTCAGCACTGGAGGACTAGAGTTCTGGCAGATTGAGTGGCCTGTGGCTGTTTTCCCTGGAGCATAGTTGGCAGAGGAGTAACCATGTAGAGGTTTATTAAAACATTAGGACCACCAGTTCTTGGAGCCTGAAACTAGAGAGTCTGATTCTGTGCTATATAACTGTGTGACTCTAAAATCATCCAAGGAATGAACAATTATGCTTTGAGTGATATATTTAAATGATGCCAACTCCAAAATAACTTTTAAGCTTTCACCTCTCCTAACTTTGCTCCTAATAGATTTACAGATATATTAATTTTTACAGGATAGTGGACCAGAATTTGCACCCAGTATTAATCTAACATTGAATGTCCTTTACGCAACAATTACTAGTGGCTAAAAGTCTGATCCTGTACCCACCAGTGTCTAGCACATGTAAGTAAGGGAAAAACTATGTGTCCTTTTATCCAGCCAGGTAGAAATTCTTTAATCAGGCATAGTGCCTTAGCCAGAAATTATTTTTCACTAAATACATCCACCACAAAATCCAGGGGATTAAGCTATAAAAATTTTGAGTTTAATTGGAGAGTGTTGTACTGTTGCATTGTCACTTTAAGACCATAAGATCAAAAAATATAGAAGTGTCTTAGGACATTTGGCCTATCGAATCTACTCCGCCATTTAGTTAGGTCTGATTTTCACCAACCCCATATTCATGCCTTCTAAACATAACCATTAATCCCTTAACCATTCAACAATCCGTCAATCCCTTAAATACACCCAAAGTCTTGGCCTTGACAACACTCTGCTTAGTTTGTTCTTTAGTTCAATTAAATGCTAAATCTTGTCAGGGCATGGAAGCATGAAGGGAGGGTGAAGGATCGCTAAGAGTTCTGAGAGAGGGGGCATAAAGTAGTCAGAATTTTCTCAGGCAGGCTACTAATCTCTTTAGAAATTGAATCCAAACATTGATCATTCTTTGTAAAAAGAACTTCCAGCTATCACTCCTAGATGTATTTTCTTTACTAATTTGGCATACCACCAAATCATATACTTGATCTTTTTATATTTAATATACTATTTAATATAGTGTTAATATATTATTTTTAATATAGTTTTCTATTAACTATACTGTTTTAGGGATATACCCCTAAAAATCTGAAATGATATAGGACTCTGGTGAGACAGCACCTGGAATCAGCAGTTGCATTTTTTCACTCTTCCAGCAATTGAATGTTTTCTATTTCTTAATGAATTCAAATGGGTATACAATTCAATTAACATCATGGCTAGATTGCAATTTTCCTGACTTACTATTTAAACTGTCTAGTTCCATAAACTATGTTAGTTGCAGGTGTAAGCCCCTTCCAGAAATTTGGTCACAAACTTGAGAAAATATTGTAGCATATGTTCAATATTGCAATGTTTGGACCTTTTATATTTGGGCTTAGTCACCATGCCCATTCTGTTTTAGTTTTGAGTTATCCCTCAAAGAAGATGTTATTAAATTATTACTACACTGCATATTTCCTACAGTGATTATGTTTCAAACAAAAACTTAAATTGTGCAGCCAATTAATTAATTGCCATAGCATTATCCATTATGATTAGTCTATTTTATCAGCATGTTTATACTCCTACCAAGAAGTATTGCTGGAGCTGGTTGTAGGACATGAAGTGGTCCAAGTCTCAGCATCAACTGATCATAACATTTTGGTTATCTTTACAAAAGAACAAGGTACACTTAATTAGAAGAGTGAACCAACGTGTTCAAGAAAGATTATTGTACACGTTAATTTATCTTGCTTTCATCCCAGCTATGAATGATCTGCTCCAGTCTATGATATCAGCAGGAGTTCAGTGGTCAGGTAGTTCTGAAAATTTGGAGGAGTCTAATGAGTCTGGAGGACAGAGGACAGAATTGGGGTCCATGGCATTTTCCACGACGGCTATTAACCTCTCCACTACAAACGCTTCTGGCTTCAGATCCAAGCAGAGACTTCAGTCTAAAGGTATTAGTTGATTCCACTTAAACAGAATTATCAAACGGTCTTTGTTTTTCACAAATGACAATCACTCAAGCATTGCTATGTCAAGCCCTGCTTAAGTAAAGAAAACAGATAGGTCTTTAGACTCTGATGAATTTCATTTAACAGGAGATGGAACGGAACAAGAGGTGCAAGAGTTTAAAAGAGGTAGGTCTCGGGATTTTCTGCTAAATTTCACTTAATAAGAACCTAAAAAAGGAATATTTGCAAATTGTTAGTTAAAGGTTGATTGGCTAATTAGCAGCCAATTAAAAAGAAGTTAGGGTCAAGCATAATGGCCATTGTAGGAGTGGCCCAGTGCAAGAGTGGAGAGCTGAGGCTGAGTGAGGAAAACACAGCTAAGAACAAGTGCAGGTTTACTTTGCTTTTGATCATTAGTTTTTGATTCAGTATAGGTAGGATGGCGGTTAGGGCAGTGGAATGTTCTCATAATAAGTTGTGAGAAGTCATGGAGCCTCATGGTATCCTTGATTACCTCATCTGTGGAAATTACACCCAGATGCAGCAACTGACAGACCAGGTCGAGGAACTGGAGGTGCAGTTAGATGTATTCAGCATCAAGAGGCTGATGAGCTTCATTGATGAGAGTTTTAATAAGATGGTCACACACCCAAAGTGCAGGCGTCAGATAGTTTGATGATCACCGAAAGAAGTAAGGGTAGTAGGCAATCAGTGGACAGTTCCCCTATAGCAATTGTCCTCACAATCAGAAATAGCCCTTTGGATGCAGTTGAAGGGTGTGTGCTTTCATGGACTAGCACAAGTAGTCAGGTAGCACTGTTACTGGTTTTGAGGCCCGGTGGGAAAGGGTGTGGCTAAACAGAGTAAGTTTGATAGGAGACTCGATAGTGAAGGAGCCAGAGAGGGAATTCTTTGGCTGCAGGAGAGATGCCAGGATGGTGTGATACCTCCTGACTGCCAGGATCAGGGGTGTCTTTGGCTGCAAGAAATTCTCAAGGAAAAGGTGAACAGCCAGAGGCCATTGCACACATTGATTGCAAACAATATAGACAGATCAAGGGACAAGGAGAATGAGTATAGGGAGTTAGGTCAGAAATTAAAATGCAGGACCTCAAGATTAGGGTACCTCCAGATTATTCCTGGTGCCACATGCTAATGAGTCTAGAAATAGAAAGATAGGCTAAAGGAATTCATGCTTGAAAAGCTGATGTAGAGGGCTGGGATTCAGGTTCTTGGATCATTGGGACCTCTTCTAGGATAGAAGCGATATAAGGGGGATGAGTTGCACTTGAACCAGAGGAGAACAAAGATCCCAGCGAGGAAATTTGAGTTTGTCATCAGGGAGGGTTTAAGCTATATTGATGGGGTGGAACGCAAAAGAGTGAAGTCAGTAAGAAGACAGAGGTACATGCAACAATGAAAGCATGTAAGCATAACAATCAGGATAGCCATGTTTATAATAAAAGGACAGACAAAACCACTGATTTAATTTGCATTTATTTCAATGCACTTAGCTTTACAAGTAAGACAAATTGAGGCCATGATTGCCTCTGGGGACTGGGGTATTGTAGTTCTAACAGAAATGTGGCTGTGAAAAGGCCAATGTTCCAGGATGCTGATACTTTCAGCATGACAGAAGAATGGATAAAAGTAGAAGGGTGTTGTGGCGACCCACTTTCTGCACAGGCGAACCGGCTCACAAATAGCCAGCGCGCGGGGGGAGACTTTAGTAATGTACCTCTGATGTCATTTCTGCCCGGAGAGGGCAGGCGCTAGGGATTTAAATGCCAGCGCCATGAAGTTTGAATAAACTAGTCTCGAAACGAGACTAGTCGAAACATGTCGTTATTTCAGCGCTGTGTAGCACATCGCTACATTGGTGACCCTGACGGTCCAAACGGGATTTGGACCAAAGATGACCGACTCTTCATCTGTTCACGCAGTTTTGCTAAAACTGCCAACTTTCTGGACACTGCGACCATGCGTGTGGTTTAGCCAAGCAGAAGCCCAGTTCCAGATTCGGCAGATATCCTCTGTTTCCACACGTTACTACCACGTGGTGAGCGCCCTTGACCAGGAGACGGCCGCCCAGGTTGCGGATTTCATACAGTCGCCCCCGGAAGAAGGCAAATATGAAGCATTCAAAGTGCTGCTCATTGGGACCTTTGGCCTCTCACGGCGTGAGCAGGGTGCTCGCCTGCTTCACCTAGACAGTTTGGGAGACAGAGTGTCGTCAGCATTAATGAATGAGATGTTGTCTCTGGCTGACGGACACAAGCCTGCCTCATGTTCAAGCAAGCGTTCCTAGAGCGACTGCCTGAGGACATACATCTGCTGCTGGCCAACGCAGATTTCAGTGACCCCCAGAAGTTGGTGACCTGGGCAGACGTGCTGTGGAAAGCCAAGAGGGAGAGCGTGGCGTCCGTCGGTCAGATTACCAGGCCACACGCCCAACAGCAGACCAGACCAGGCCCAGCAGGGGGGATGCACACAACACAGAGGCAGGAGTGAGGAGGCCCGTGAACAGTGGTGTTTCTACCACTAGCGGTGGGGCACAAAAGTCCACTGTTGTCGCCCGCCCTGAAAGGTCCAGGGCCAACTGCCGCTAATGACTATGGCGGCTGGCTACCAGGACAGCCTCTTGTACCTCTGGGACAAACAGTCGGGACGCCGCTTCTTGGTCGACACCGGAGCAGAGATCAGCGTCTTGCCCCCGACGGGGTACGACACCCGCAACAGGAAGCCAGGACCCACCCTGAGGGCCACAAACAGCTGCACGATATGGACCTACGGCACCCGCACAGTGCAGCTGCAGTTCGACGCCAGCCAGTTCATGTGGGACTTCACACTGGCTGCGGTGGCACAACAAACTCCTGGGGGCGGACTTCTTGCGAGCTCACAGCCTGCTGGTTGACTCGTAAGGGAAAAGACTGGTACATGCCGAGACTTTCCAGACGTTCTCCCTAGGTGAAGCCAAGCTGCCGGCCCCACATCTGGACTCCATCACACTGTCGGACAATGAATTCGCCAGAATCCTGGTGGACTTTCCATCGATTCTGGCACCGCAGTTCATTGCATCCATGCCCAGACGGGGTACAGCACCACATTCCAACCCAGGAACCACCCCTCCACGCCCTCGCACAAAGGCTCCCCCCAGAAAAGCTCTGCCTGGCGAAGGAGGAGTTCAAGGGGATGGAGGAATTGAGGATCGTACAGAGGTCCGACAGCCCAAAGCAGCCGGGGGTTGGAGACCATGCGGCAACTACCGTAGACTGAATGAGGCTACCACTCCAGACCGCTACCCGGTGCTGCACATACAGGACTTGCAGCAAACCTGCATGGAACAAGAATCTTTTTCAAAGTAGACCTTGACCAGGGATACCATCAAATCCCAGTGCACCCTGAAGACATCCCCAAAACGGCACTTATCACCCCGTTCGGCCTGTTCGAGTTCCTCCAAATGCCGTTCGGCCTGAAGAATGCTGCACAGATGTTCCAGCGGCTAATGGACGCTGTGGGACACGACCTGGACTTTGCGTTCATCTATTTGGACGACATCCTTATAGCCAGCAGTTGTCGTCAGGAGCATCTGTCCCACCTCCGCCAGCTCTACTCCCGCCTGAGTGATTTCGGCCTCATGATCAACCCGGCCAAATGCCAGTTCAGTCTCGATACCATCGACTTTCTGGGCCACAGGATTACCAAAGACGGGGCAACACCTCTGCCCGCCAAGGTAGATGCGATTGGCCGCTTTGCCCGGCCCAACATGGTCAAAGGCCTACAGGAGTTCGTTGGTATGGTGAACTTCGACCACCGTTTCCTCCCCTCAGCAGCCCGTATCATGCGCCCTTTGTACACCCTGATGTCGGGTAAAGGCAAGGACATTACTTGGGACGAGGAGGCCGCGGCTGCTTTCATTAAAGCCAAGGAAGCCTTGACAGACACCGCAATGCTGGTGCACCCCAGAATGGACGTTCCGACCACCCTCACGGTGGACGCATCTGACACAGCAGTTGGTGGGGTGCTGGAGCAGCTCATCAAGGGGCGCTGGCAACCCCTGTCATTCTTCAGCAAGCGCCTACAACCACCCGAACACAAGTACAGTGCTTTCGACCGGGAGCTGTTGGCACTGTATCTGGCAATCTGGCATTTCAGGTTCTTCGAATGCAGGCTGTTCACCGGGTTCACGGACCACAAACCATTGACCTTCGCGTTCACGAAGGTGTCCGATCTCTGGTCGGCTCGCCAACAGCGGCATCTGTCCTACATCTCCGAGTACATGACGGATATCCAGCGTGTCTTGGGAAAGAACGACGTCGTGGCGGACGCATTCTCCAGACCAGCTGTCCGGGCCCTGTCCCTGGGGGTGGACGATGCAGCACTGGTGGAGGTGCAGCAGGCAGACAACAAAATGCCCAGCTACAGGACCGCAGTCTCGGATTTGCAGCTGCAGGACTTCCTCGTAGGCCCAGGTGATAGGACCCTCCTGTGTGACGTGGCTACTGGCTGCCTGGAGTTTTCGACTCCATACACAGTTTGGCTCACCCATCTATCAGGACAACCGTCCAGTTCGCGTGGCACAGACTTCGCAAGCAGGTCAGTGAATGGGCCAGAATGTGTGCGCAGTGCCAAACAGCCAAGGTGCAGCGGCACACTAAAGCCCCGCCACAGCAGTTCGAACCCACCCACCAGAGGTTCGACCACATTCATGTGGATATTGTAGGTCCCCTACCAGTGTCCCGAGGAGTGCAGTACCTCCTAACTATGGTAGACCGGTTCACAAGGTGGCCAGAGGCGGTCCCGCTCACTGACACATCTGCCAATCCCTGCGCCCGAGCCCTGATCGCAACCTGGATAGCACGCTTCGGGGTACCAGCCCACATTACCTCCGACAGAGGCGCCCAGTTCACCTCCAGCCTGTGGACAGCTGTAGCCGGCCTGTTGGGAACGCAGCTGCACCACACAACTGCCTACCACCCACAGTCGAACAGACTGGTGGAACGCTTCCACCGTCAATTGAAGTTGGCTCTCATGGCCTGCCTGAGAGGACCTAACTGGGTGGACGAGCTTCCCTGGGTCCTGCTTGGAATTCGTACAGCGCCCAAAGAGGATCTGCACGCTTCGTCAGCCGAGTTAGTGTACGGCGCGCCCCTGGCCATCCTGGGAGAGTTCATACCAGCTCCGAGGGGGCAAGAGGAAGAACCCGCAGCAGTCCTGGACAGGCTACGTGAAAGGCTCGGCAACCAGACCCCCGTACCAACTTCACAGCGCGGACGGACCCTGACCCATGTACCCAAAGACCTGCAGAACTGTAAGTTTGTGTTTGTATGAAAGGGCAGACACTGGGCACTGCTACAGCGGCCGTACGAGGGGTCATTCAAGGTGATCAACAACAACGGGTCCATGTACGTTCTGGACATTGGGGGAGAGAAGAGGTTTTCACGGTGGATCGACTCAAACCAGCCCATGTGGACTTGGCACAGCCGGTCGAGGTTCGGGCACCGCGGCGCAGAGGCAGACCTCCCAAACAGAGGCTGATCCAGACTGTGGACCGGGGTGTATCGCCGGTTCTGGGGGGGGGGGGCGGTTATGTGGCGACCTACTTTCTGCGCAGGTGAACCGGCTCACAAATAACCAGCGCACAGGGGGAGACTTTGGTAATGCACTTCTGACATCATTTCCACCCGGAGAGTGCGGGCGCTAGGGATTTAAGTGCCTGCGCTGCAAAGTTTGAATAAACTAGTGTTGAAACGACTTATTGACTGCGTGTCATTATTTCAGCGCTGTGTGTAGCACATCGCTACAGTATTACCTTTCTGATAAGGGAGGACATAACAGCAGTGCTTAGAGAGAGGATATTCTTGAGCTTTCATCCAATGAGACAATTTGAGTAGAACTTAGAAACAAGTAGGTGATGGTTACCTTAGTAGGGCTACTCAAGATAGTCAGCAAAAAACTTGAAAAGCAAATGTGTTGAGAACTTGCTTGTAGTTGTGAGAATAGTAGAATAGTGCTAGTGAGAAATTTCAATTTTCCTAGTATCAACTAGACCACCTAGAGTGCAAAGGGCCTGGATAGGGTGGAATGTGTATGATATATCCAAACCAGTTTTCCCATGCAATATATAAAGGAACCTACTCGGGAAAGAGTATCTCATCTTCAGGAATAAGGTGGACCAGGTAACTGAAGTGGCAGTTGTGAAACACTTTTGATCCAGTGGACACAATTCTGTTAGTTTTAAAATGTATTATCATTTTCAATAACCAGGTCCATAGATTGAAATGCTGAACTAGAGCAAGGTTAACTTTAAGGGCTTTAGGCAGGATCTAGCTGGGGGTCAACTGGATGATTCTGTTTAAAGGCAAATGAACTGGGTGACACTGTTTAAAGAATTCCCAAATTCCTTTGCAAATTTTATTTCTGAAATTTGTGCCCTGTTTAGAAAATAGACTAACAGATTTTCAACATTGAACTGCTGCAACAACTTTCATGACGCAAGCCGGTGATAATAAACCTATTCTGATTCTGAATTTGTTAGGCAAGATTTCCACTTAGAGAAACTATTCTGACTTCAGCCTATTTTATCATGTACCTCCTACTACCCTGAAATCTCATCCTTAATGTGAGGGGGGTTAATTTTAAAGGAGATGTTAAAGGCAAGTTTTTTTTTACACAGAGTTATGGGTTCCTGGAATGCACTGCCTGGGATGGTGGTAGAGGCAGATGTGTTTGAAGGACTTTTAAGAGATGCTTAGAAAAGCACATGAAAGTGAGGAAAATAGAGGGATATAGACATTGTGTAGGCATAAGGGATTAGTTTAGTTAGACATTTGATAACTAAATTTATTTAGCTTAATGCAACACTGTGGGCCAAAGGGCCTGTTCCTGTGTTGTACTGTTCTATATTCTAATAATGGACTCCAACATCGTACAACCACTGTGGGCCAAAGGGCCTATAATTTCCTGTGTTTTGCCCCTCTCTTTTATTAAAGAGTGGGATGGCTTTTGAAATTTTTCCATCCTCTGGAACCATTCTAGAATCTAGTGATTCCTGAAAGATCACTATAAATGCCTCCAGAATCTCTTCAGCTACCTCTTTCAGAACACTGGGGTGCAGTCCATCTGGCCCAGAGTAATATACTTAAAATGCTGGAGGAATTGAGTAATTCAGGCAGCATCTATGAACAGAAATACTGGTCCAGGCAATACCTACCTTCACACTTTTTAAGCTTCCAAAGCTCCTTCTCATTAGTAATAGTGACTACATTTACTTCTGCCCCTAACACTTTTGAATTTCTGACATACACTGGTGTCTTCCACAGTGAAGATACTTATTAAGTTAATCTGCATTTTCTTTGTTCCCCATTACTGTCTCTCCAGCATCATGTTCCAGTGGTCCGATATCCACTCTTACCTTTCTTTTACTCTTTATATAGCTGAAAAAATACATTTGCTATTCTCTTTTGCATTATTGGCTAGCTTACCTTCATATTTCATCTTTTCTGTCCTTATTGCTTCTTAGTTGGCTTCTGTTGGTTTTAAAAGCTTCCCACTAAATTATATCCCTCTACTTTTGATTTTATGTTACCTATAACTTCCCTTGTCAACCACAATTGCCTCACCCTTCCTTCAGAATACTACTACTTTAGGATGACTATCCTGCACCTTCAAATTTACTCCCCAAAACTCTGGTCATTGCTGTTCTGCCATCATCTCTGCTGGTGTCCCCTGGAGTAGAGGGGCATGGGCGAGGACCTTTGGCCAGTTCATCTCTCACACATCTGTAGTTCACTTTACTCCACTGATATATCTGATTTTAGCTTCTCAAACTGTGGGGAGAATTATGATTGCTGTTTCCTAAGTGTCCCTTTACCTTAAGCTCCCTAATCAAATCAGGTTCATTAGATAATACCCAATCCAGAATTGCCTTTTCCTTCATGGACTGAACCACAAGGTGCTCTGAAAAGCTATCTTGTCAGCATTCTACTAATTACTTCTCTTAAGAACCAGCACCAACCTGATTTTTGCAATCTACCTGCATATTGAAATTCCCCTATGACCATTGTAACATTACCCTTTTTACATGCCTTTTCTATCTCCTGCTATAA
The DNA here is from genome assembly GCF_030144855.1 of Hypanus sabinus. Taxonomy (NCBI): domain Eukaryota; kingdom Metazoa; phylum Chordata; class Chondrichthyes; order Myliobatiformes; family Dasyatidae; genus Hypanus; species Hypanus sabinus. The sequence continues at coordinate 54,561,053 of NC_082717.1, read as the reverse complement.
CTTGGACCCCACATCCTAGCTACTGTTTGGAGGCCTACATATAATACCCATCAGCATTTTTTTGCCTTTGCAGTTTATTAATTTTACACACAAATATTCTACATCTTCTGATCCTATGTCATGTCTTTCTAAGGATTTGATTTCATTTTCTTACCAACAGATCCACCCACCCTCTCTGCCTACCTGCCTCTCCTTTCAATTCAGTGTTTATTGATTTTAAGCTCCCAGCTGTGATCTTCTTTTAGCCATGACTACAGCCTCATCCTGCCAATTTCTAACAGTGCTTCAGGATCATCTGTCTTATTCTGTATCCTGCATGCATTCAAATAAAACACCATCAAACTTTTTTTCACCAATCTTTATTACAAGACTAATCTCAGTTTATTTTTCCTCTATCTTCATCTGCTCCACCATTCCATCATAGCTGATTTATTATCCTTCTCATCCTGTTCTCCTGCCTTATCCCTATGACATTTGACACTCTTAACTAATCAAGAACCTATCAATCTCCACTTTAAATACACTCAATGACTTGGCCTCCACAGCCGTCTGTGGCTTTGAATTTCACAAATTCACTACCCTCTGGGTAAAGAAATTCTTCTTCATCTCTGTTCTAAATGGATGTCTCTCTATTCTGAGGCTGTGCCCACTGGTCCTAGACTCCTCCACTAGAGGAAGCATACTCCCCACAACCACTCTATCCAGGCCTTTCAATATTCGATAGGTTTCAATGATATCCCTCCTCATTCCTGTAAGCTCCAGTGAGTACAGGCCCAGAGTCATCAAATTCTCTTCCTATGTTAACCGTTGCATTCCAGGAATCATTTTTGTGAACCTTTTCTAGACCCTCTCCAATGCCAGCACATCCTTTCTTAGATAAGAGGCAGAAAACTGTTCACAATACTGCAACTTAGGTCTGACTAATGCCTTATGAAGTCTTAGCATTACATCCTTTCTTTTATATTCTAGTCCTCTCAAAATGAATACTAACATTATATTTGCCTTCCTTACCACTGACTCAAACTCCAACTTAATCTTCAGGGAATCATGCACAATGACTCCCATGTCCCTTTACACCACTGATTTTTGAATTTTCTCCCCAGTTAGAAAACAGTCCACACCTTTATTCCTTCTACCAAAGTGCATGACCATACACTTCCCTACACTATATTCCATCTGCCACTTCTTCCAATCTGCTTAAGTCCTTCTGCAGTCTCTGCTTCCTCAGCACCATCTCCCCCTCCACTTATCTTCATATCTCCCACAAATTTGGCTACAAAGCCATCAATTCTGTCGTCCAAATTATTGACATATAACATGAAAAGAAGTGGCCCAAACATTGACCCCTGTGGAATACGACTAGTCACTGGTAGTTAACCAAAATAGGCTCCCTTTATTCCCACTCTTTGCCTCCTGCCAATCAGCCAATCTTCTATCCATGCTAATATCTTTCCTATAATACTATGGGCTTCTTTCTTGTTAAGCAGCCTGGTCAAAGGCCTTCTGAAACTCCAAGTAAGCAACATCCACTGACTGTCTATCCTGCCTGTTATTTCCTCAAAGAATTCCAGTAGCTTTATGAGGCAAGTGTTCCCCTTAAGGAAACCATGCTGATTTTGACCTTTTTTGTCACGTGCACCCGACTACCCTGAAACTTCATCTTTAATAATGGCGTCCAAAGAAGTCAGTCCAACTGGCATATAATTTCCTTTCTTCTGATTCTCTCCCTTCTTAAAGAATGGAGTGACATTTGTAATTTTCCAGTCCTTTGAAACCATTCCATATACCTCACTGTTGCTCCTATCTGTCACCACCTCATTCTCTGGTTCAAGCTGAAGCTCATCCAGCTGCAGCTCCAGTTTCCTAACATGCTTTCTAAGGAGGTGCAGCTGGATGCACTTCATGCAGGTGTATCAGGGGGACTGGAGGTCTCCCAAAATTCCCACATCTCATATGAAGAACACCTCACTGACTCAGGACCCATTCTCACTCATTGTCTATTAGCTGTGCACTAATAGACAAAGAAAGAAAGAAACTTACTGGAATCCTAGCTAGTGCCTTCACCTCATACTAACCAATCTAACTCTGACAATGGCAAACCCCTATTGAGGCCTTGGTCAGAAGGAAACATGATATCCACATTTACCTTGTCATGCTCTGTAATAATTTTGTATGTTACAGTGCAGTCATCAAATCATTTCATTGTGAAATCTTTCAACATAAGGCCTTGTGTCTCTCAGACCCTGTTAATATGCAAATCTCTTCACTATGATAGATGAAGCTGGCTCTTTCTCACAAGTTCTTGCAACGGGAACTTGTCAAAGGAAGTCTACCTTCTTTAAAGGTGAGTGTGCAACCTTGGCACTGTTTCTGTATTCCAGCCTGTTAAAATGGGAAGCCAGTCTATACTCTAAAATATTGTATAATGTAGTGTAGCATGCCACATGTAAGAGTAGAGAGGATGGATGTAACTGTGTCCTCTAGGAACCATAAAAATCTGTTGTTCTAAATTGGCATGCCAGAGCCAAATACTTCATGTTTTCTAGTTTGGTTAACTTAACTCTACATACTTGTATATAAAATTTCAGATCCTTACTTTAGTTAAATTGTACTTTCAGAAAGAGTCTAAGTGGGTGGACAATTGCAGTTTTAAAGTACAGATAAATAATAAGAGCAAAATATACTTGATGCATTTCTGAGAGAAATTGTAGCTCTTAAAGACACTGATGGTGCATGTTCCTTCCACCTTACAGCACTATGGCTTTTTTAATTTATAATTCCAAGAATATGAATGTTGGTTTTCCTACTTAATTTCTTCCTTTTCAAAAGCCTATTATTGATTAAGGCTGGTAGCTTATGGGTTAGGAAGTTGTATTTTCAATTTTTAAAATTAAATTAATCTTAACTGTTATAAACTAATGATGAAAGCTTTTGACGTATTGTGTTGACCAACAGGGTCACTGTGTACACATGTTATCCATTCATTGCCCTGTAGGAAATTCTAAATAATGACTTGTTGCTGTCCATATATCTCAAATAAATTTAGAAATGGATGCATCTCTAATTTTACACAGTATTCTATGAAGGTATACCCAGTTCCCTTCACCACATGATCAATGCATCCCATTCACAAATGTTGTGTTCCATCAAAGCATACCAGTGACACTGTGAATTTATTGAAATACTGTTCAGAAAATTCAATTCATTCAGCACATTATTCTCTGCACCAGTCACCATTTCAAGTAGATTCCCACCAAAAGGCACATCTTTCCCTCCCCAACCCTTTCAGCTTTCTGCAGCAATCACTTTTTCCACAATTCCATGATCCACCCATCCCTCACCTCAGATCTCCCTCTTGCATTTATCCCTGCAACCTACTCCTACACCACTACTTCCATGACCATTCGGGACCCTGAACAGTACTTCCAGGTGAGGGGACACTTCACCTATGAGTCTTTTGGAATCATTTATTGTGTCCAGTGCTCCCAGTGCAGCCTCTCTCCACATTGGTAAGACCTGACAGATTCGCTTCATTAATCATCCTTGTCCTGTCCACTGCAGTCACCAAGATCTCACAGTGGCAATCCATTTCACTTTGACTTACCATTCCCACAGTGACATGTCTGTCCATAGCCTCCTCTGCTCCCACGAAGAGCCCAGGTGTAGGCTGGAGGAGTAACACTTCATATTCCGTCTGTGTAGTCTCCAAACTGCTGGTATGAACTTTGATTTCTCTATCTTTCGTTAACCACTCCCCTGTGTGTTATCATCCCCATCCTCTTTGTGCCCTTTTGCTCCTCCTTTTTCCCTCCCCCACCATCACGATCTATTACTTTCCTTTGGTTCACACCTCCTTTTGTCTGTGGTCCACTGACCTGTCATATAACTCCTTCTTCAGCCCTTACCTCTTCCACCTGTCACCTGCCAGCTTCTTGCATCATTCCCTTTTATCTACCCCCCCCCCACTCACTCACCCTCCCTCGCACTTGAATTCACCTATCAGCTGCCAACTTGTACTCCTCCACATCTACCCCCAACCCTAACCTTGTTATTCTGGCATCTGCACCCTTTTTAGGGTCTTGCTCCTGCTGAGTTCCTCCAGCACATGTGCATATTGCTGTCCTCAGAACTGCTTAACATGAAATTCAGTGATCCACTTGCCCTTTCTTCCAGCCTACAAAATGAAGTAATAATACTTTGTCACAATCATCCTTATTGTCTTCACTCTTATCTATGATAAAATTACAACAGAATCTCAAGGGAATTATCTTTAATCATTGAAAAATTTGAATAAATCTATACATTTACAAAGCAAGTCAATTTAAAAATATTTTATTGATCATATAGTATTTTTGCAAGTTTTTTTTTCAAAAATTTAATGCAACTTTTTTAGGATTGTATTGCAAAAGAGATTCACCAGGACGTTGTCAAAGATGGAGTGTTCAGTTTATGAAAAGATTGGATAGCATAGGTTTGTTTTTCATATAATGGAAAAAGCTGAAGTAGATTACGAGTGTTCAGGTTTATGAAGAGTCAAGAGAGAGTCGATAGTATGAAGTTTCTGAGGAAGAATTTTTCATCCAAGGATGGCTAAAATCTGGAGCTCACTGCCTGAGCAGGTGGTAGGAGGTGGATACTAAATTTATGAACTATCTAGATAAGGACTTGAATTGCCAAAGTATAGAAAGATATGAACCAAATGTTTCTAAATGAAATTACTGATGTTAACTACCTAACTGGTGGTTGAAATGGAAATGTATCACTCTGACGATTTTATTCTTTTGAAGTACGTGACGCAATTCACAGTGTTATCAATTACTCTCTTCACCTCCATTTAATTTGGCAGATCACCTTATGTCTATTATTTTGGATTACATCTCTGCAGCACTGGGGGGGCTGGGGTATAGGGTTCCCAGTATTATATTTGCTTCCAGTCACAGAAAGATGTGGGGTAAAAAAAGTTGAAACCTAGATTTCCACCCTTGCTTCTTCCATCATACCCACTCTCCTTCACTTGACACAGAAGTATTTTACTACTGTTTTTACTGCAGGAGATGCATTGACATGTTCGCATTTCTTAGTTGAAATTTATTTTTATAGCAAGGTAGAGAAATAAGATGAAAGCTGCTTTTGATAACTTTTTTAAAAATATTACGTATTTATTTTTAATAGCTAAATAGAAATCTAACTTACAGGTATTGCTTCCAATGAAGATTTATTATCCAATGAACCAAACCTTAACAATTCTGGCTCAGGATCAAGAAGTCGAGGTAAATATTATCTATAACGTGCGAACATTAACTGCATGGTGATATTCATGCATTGGGTGAATGACATGAAAATAGTGAAGATATTTTCTGCTACTCTTTTGCTGTTCTTTGTTTTTTTTTAATACCTTCATTGTTCCTGCCTGCTGCATTGCTTTACCAATCATTTGACATTGTTTGTGTGTTGTGGTGTTCTTCTTACTGCTAAACATAACTTATCAATGTCCATGGAGATCCCACTCTTTGGAAGCAGATGCTAGCTATGGCAGAATATGAAGTCAAGGAAAGATTGATCACTAAATAACTAATCCTCCATGCATTTCTCCCTGAATCTAACCTACCACTAGCATCTGTTGTAATTTGAAATAACTTAGTCTCCCAGAAACAGTACCAAGATCTGTTATTTATTATATTTAGCAATAAATTACTTTTGAGCCTTGAAATAGCAGATAAACCTACTTATAAATTTGATTGTGAAAATACTTCAACTCTGTCCTCATTGTTTTTATCACACCATTTTGTGTTTGGCTGCTCTGTTCAAATACCAAATTGCTCTGTGTGACAATAGGTTTATTTTTTTTAGGGCGAGTTAAAGTTGAGTTAATAGTTTATTTTATCATAGGCAGAATTGCATAGCCTGCAAAGGTAACAGTCTTTTATTTGAAGAGTATCTTCCAGGTCACTGCTCAGACATGTAGACGTAAGAATGTAGTTTCCAGAATATAGAAATCCAACCAGAGCACCTCTGCTCCTCTTTCTTTAGCCTAATTTTCCCCCCTTCAGTTAGACTTGCTTTCAAAACCTCTTCTTAATCCTGGTCATATTGTATATCTAGCAGATCATTTAACACAAAAAAAGCAACCATGACATTGGTCCTCATTCAACTCATAAAGACTCCATACTGCAATATTGAGCCCCAGAGAATACAGATTGATACAGAGAATCTTTAAATAATTCATATGAATTGGCAAGTAACTAACAATCCTATTAAGTAATGCAGGTGGAAAGCTTGGCCCTGCTAATCAGGTATGCTTTTTTGTACATGATCCACATATTATTTCTCATGTTCATAATTCAGTTTTATAGGAAAGTTGCCAATGTACTGTACATAGATTTCATCTGTGTGAATTCTGTGCTCTTCATGCTCTAGCAAATCAGGTAGAAATGAGTTTACCAGAAACAAAGAACAAGTTCTTAAAAAGAATATACTATATATCAGGAACCAATGAGGCAATCAGAGCATGCAGCCCATTCTTACAAATTTATGATACCCTTCTGAAAATTACTCTTTGAATATCATTAAGTTTTATTTTCTTGTTTGCTTCTCTACTTAAAGTAAACATATTTGTTTCTCTTTAAATAATTGCAAAAATTAAGAAAAATTAAAGAGGAATTAGACCACAATAGAACTTATCTAATAGATTGAGAGCTATGGAACTTAAGATACACTTAGGTGATGTCATTGTTACTTTTCTAATAAACTGATGCTTCATTGTACTTCAGATACAGCAGCATAAATTTTATTCTTAACCAACGTTCACTTTAAAGATTTTATTATAATACTAAATTGCTAAATGCATTGAAGCCAAGAGAAGGAAGCATTAGCTGAATAGTTTCATTCTTTTGACATGAGTGATCATTCAGATCTAAGATACTAAGGTGGTAGGAATGAGGGAATAATTATAGTTAATCTATAAAAACATTGTTGTAGCTAAAGTAACACAAAAACTTATTTATTTATTTATACTTAATTGGAAACATCTTTAAATTTTACACATGCTTTCCAGCTGAACTGAAGGACTTATTACTAAATACAGATAGTTGTTTTGAAGAAATGTTTTCACATTAAAATTACTAACGTGTACTTGTTTCTTTTCTCGGGCTAGAAGGGTTACAGAGTAATTATTGTGGATACAAATCACCTCCTGTTCTTAGCAGCTCTACAGTGTGCAGAGTGCCTTGTCACATTTGTTGTAAGTCATTCTATCACGCCCATTTTCTTGCATGTTCCACATACATATTTAGCATGAAATAACATGACTTTCCACTAACTATTGTTTTTGCCCTGAAAGGACTACTGCTTTGTTTCTTCCTGCTATTCCCTTATGTTTCTGTTTATCTGCTTTTCCTGTAGTGCTGTGTTCCAAAGTGTCCAATTGGACTGCCTCGAAAATTCTTGGCTTTCTGATCTGTAAGACACAACTCTTTTCTGACCTTGGGCATGCTCAGCCTATGGCACACTGCATGCATCCATGCTTCAGCTGTTTCTCTAGTCAAAGGTAAAGTGGCCTCTGCTCATTTTTATTTCCCAATTTCCATTTAGCTTCCAGACCAGCCAGCCTTGATAGTAGCAGGACATCCAGTAGCAATAACAATAATAATGCTTCAGCCCACGATGCAAAAGGTATGCCATGGCTGATTTTTTTAATCCATTTCCATTTTAATGCTGGTATTGTTTTCCCTTTTTGATTTTCTTTTAGGCTACATGCTGAAATACAGTGAACATTGGGATGAATATTTATTTGCATGATACAGAATATTTTCATGTACACTTAAGGTTTAAGAAGTTGAAATAGCTAGAAAATGATCCTTGTATTTTCTACCTGAGTTAATATGTTTTCTGCTGCTGCATTTTTAAATATATCTTAATAAAGTGAAAAATAACACAGATACAGTTCAGCTATTTTGTGATCCAGCAGCTCCCAGAATTCAGTATGTTTTAAATATGTACTACAAATTTGTGTTAATTTACTAAATCTAAAATTAACAAAGATCTGCAGCTAATTAACCTACCAATGTGACTTGTGATCTCGGCCAACAATGTTTCTGACTTAATGGAAACTTTGGATTGTGAGCAGGCTCTGAACCCTTGCATGACCTAGGAAGTATCTCTATTTAAAAAGAACACTTCTCCTGCTCTGTGAGATGATGGAGGCAATTTCTCGGTCTAGATTTTCTGTCATTCAGTGCTGGTCAGGCCCCAGGGCGCTGGACTTGAGAGTTAAAACCTATACCATTATATTGTGTTTTACAACAATTTTCTGTTGGCAGATTAAATTGAAGTTGTTGGAAAAGTGTACCAACCACTACACTGTTTTTATATTTGTTCATGCCAAGTAAAATGGGAGGTATTTAAAGACACATGAACGGCCAGGGAATACAAGGATATAGTGCAGCCTTTTTTTAACTGGCATCATAGTCAGCACAGACACTGAGGACTATGCAGTTTTTGTACAGTATTGTTCATTGTTTAAAATATTGCAATCTGCTAATGGTTCGATCAAAGTTATTTTAGAAATGCCAGTGGTCTTCCTTGTGATTATCCAGCACAACAGTCATGAAATAATGTTCAAGCTAAGATTTTATGCACTAATGTCTTTTGCCTCTAAGCAGGTGCAGTTAATGCCAGACACAGTAGGTTTCAAAGCCATAGCAGTGGAGAATGTTGTTCAGCCGATGATAGTCACTTATTATCAAACAGTGGCCTTTCATCTGGTCATGCACAAACTTTGAAAAAAGATGTTTCCTTCCAAAAGAAAGAACTTAAAGTTGATGATACCCAAAATCGTTCTCTGCAAAGGAATAAAGCCACGTCACCGGGGAGTGAAATAGTTACCTTACAGCAGTTTCTGGAGGAAAGTAACATAAATCAATCGTCACAGGTTAGTGCACAGAAAATTCATGTAGTCATATCGGTTTTAATTTATTTATTTGATTAGTTGTTTCCAGAACTCCTTACTAGTAAAATGCATATCTTTTTATCTTGATTTGAAATCATTTGATATACTCAGTGGGTAGGCATAGACAATGCTACATATAATGGCTGGCATTAAACTATATAAAAACCAATACTTGAGAGTTTATGCATGGTTGAATGAATGTACATTTTCTTAATGAATTGATATTTATGTGCTACTGGGCTCAAGTGTTGTAAAATAATATGCTCCAGTTGCAAAATTTAGTCCTGTAGGAAGAACTTAGTGGGTCAAGCATCATCAGTGAAAGCAAAGGGAAATGGCTGAAGTTTTTGATTGAGACTCTACCACAGGACTGAGAAAGCAGAGGGAAGATAATCAGTCTGTAGAAGTGAGAGGAAAGAGTGAGACAAAGGCTAGTAGGTGACAGGTGGAACCCGATTCCACCTTTCGCTCACCAACCTCTATCTCATTCCTTCCTGTCACTTCTCTATACTGGCTAACTTTCCTCCTCTTCCTTCTGTGATCTCAGTCCCACTGCTAGGCCTTGACCTAAAGTAAACTATCCATTTATTTCCAAAGATGCTGTTCAATCCAGTGAGTTCTTCCAACAGTTTATTTTTTGTGCCAGACTCTGGCATCCACAGTACTTTGTGGCTTCAAATTCAGTGAAGGTAAAATATACCGTTTTTATATAAGTGTTAAATTAAGTTTTATGCTTTAGATTAGAATTTTGTCCTGAGTTTTGATTATTTTAGGTATAACTTTTTGATAATCAGCTAGGCCAAAGATGAAGCCCATCAAAATTTTCTCAGTGATTTTGCAGGGTGATGCATGTCTACCACTTTCTCTTTATTCTCACTCTCTAAAAATCATTCTCTCAGTACCAAGTGATCAATTTTTCACCATAGTTGCTTGGAGTATTTATATGTTATTTAGTTTTTTTCATGTTGGTAACTTAGGTAAAGCTTTTATTTATTGTCTATCCATAAGATGGTGGTTACATAAAGGAAAGCCAAAGGTACCTATGTTCCCATATGCTTCTTCCCCTTGTCGTTGTAGTGTTCTTGTAGTAGTCTGGGAGAGTAAGTGCAGTACATTTGGCAGATGGCTCACAATGCATCCACTATGTGATAGAGGAGAACAATTACTTAGTGTATTAAATAAGGCATTAATCAAGGCTGCTGAATTGTTGTTGCAGTTGTATTCATCCATGCAAGTACAAAATATTCTATCGCATTCCTAAATTGTGCCTTGTAGATAGTGGAAAGGTTTTGGAGTGCCAGCATATTTTAAGTCTGTGATAATTTTTCAGCCACTGTATTTATGTAGCCAGTACAGTAGAGGGTCAATGGTGACCCTCCAGGATGTTGTCAGTAGGAGACTTAGCGATGATTATGCCATGGAATGTTAAAGCTTGGCGGTTAACAGTTCTGCTGCACAGCAATTACTAGCTATTTATTGGCTGTACTGAGTGTCATTTAGGTCTTCTGCGTAGAGGCATGGACTAATTCATTTTCTGGGAATTGTGAATAGAGTTGAATACTGTGCTATAATCAACAAATATCCTACTTATGGCCTCTTGATGAAAGGAAGGAATTGATGAAACAGCTGAGGATAGTTGGGCTTAAGGTAATACTCAGTGGAACTGCAGAGATGACATGATTGAGTTCAAACCACAACCCCCTTCCTTTGTAACAGGTGTAATTAAAAGCATTGCATACTTGCCTCTTGATCCCATTGAGTTCAGCTTTATAAGTTTCATCTGAAGGATCTCAGCCCAAAATATCGAGTGTTTAGTCTTTTCCATTGATGCTGCTTGGCCTGCTGAGTTCCTGCAGCATTCTGTGTGTGTTGCCCATAACCTATGGACTCCACTTTCAAGAACTCTTCTTATGTTTTCAATATTTATTGCTTATTTATTTATATTTGTTTCTTCTTGTATTTGCACAGTTTGTTATCTGTTGAATGATGATTGTCCTCCCTTTTGATGCAGTCTTTCATTGATTCTATTATGGTTATTGGATTTATTGAGTGTGCTCACAAGAAAATGAATCTCAGGGTTGTATATGGTAACATATATATACATTGGTAATAAATTTACTTTGAATTTTGAACATCCTTTGAATGGGAAAGTATCTGTTAATAATTGAGAGTGGACTGATCAGTAATTAGCCAGTTAGATTTGGACAATTTACAGATCTGAACAATTTCAGAATCAGAATCAGGCTTATTAACACTGGCATGTGTCATGAAATTTGTTAACTTAGCAGCAGCAGTTCAATGCAATATATAATTTGAAGAAGAAAACTAAATAATAATAATAAATAAATCAATTACAGTATACATATATTGAATAGATTTAAATCGTGCAAAAAAGGAATAATATATATTTAAAAAGTAAAGCAGTGTTCACGGGTCCGTTTAGGAATCGGATGGCAGTGGGGAAGAAGCTGTTCTTGAATCACTGAGTCTGCGTCTTCAGAAATCTGTACCTTCTACCTGATGGTAACAGTGAGAAAAGGGCATGCCCTGGGTGCTGGAGGTCCTTAATAATAGACGGTGCCTTTCTGAGACACCACTCCTTGATGTTTTCCGAGTACTTTGTAGGCTAGTACCCAAGATGGAGCCCACTAAATTTATAAACCCTCTGCAGCTTCTTTCGATCCTGTGCAATTTTTCGCACTGTTGGGTTGATGTAGTTACTGTAATTGTACTGAAAGAGTTGGCCCATTTCTGAAAAATAGGTCAAAGTTTTACAGCCAAAAATGCTCTCTGGTCCATTCTGTTATTCATTGCTGTCTACTGTTGCTTGATACCATGTGTAATAAATCATATTGGCAGATGTTGGTAATCTCAAGGAGAAAGCCTCTGTCAATTATCCACTTGGCATTTCTGGCTGTAGTTGCAACTGCTTCAGCCTTGGTTTTGTCTTTCTTGGTAGTGGGCCCTACCATCCTTGCATTAGTTGTTTGACCACCACCATTCATAATTTGTGGTTGTGCTATCAAGCCATTTTTAATAATAGATCTAGAGTGTATTCCTTATATGTTCATAGCTTCCTCAAGGTTTTATCTAAAGGGAAGGTGTTTGGGTTCATCACCTGATGAAATATATTAGATAGAATGTTTTTTTGTCCATATGTGACCTGATGTCATGATATTTAGTGGGGTTTGAAGCTGATGCTGAGGGCTTGCAGGTTTTTTCCCTCCTGTCTGCATGCCACCAGTGGGACTGGTCATATCTAGGATTTGTGATTCAGCTGTGTAGTGCATTGTCTTAATGCTTAATTCTTTGAACAGGCTAATTGTTGCCTGACTGGTCTTTGAAATTTTTTCGCAATTTAGCTGTCAAAGGAACAACTTTTGTACTCTCTCAGAATTGAGTTAATTTTCATAATTTTCACAGCACAGAAGGGGGCCATTTGGAATCCAGTTCCTTCTCCTTAATTCCCTGTTGTCCTGAAACTTATCCTTTTTCATGTGCTCATCAACTTGTCTTTGATTTTATTTTGCTACTCAATAATAATTTATCTACCAGCATTAAAAAAGCCACTGGGACACAACTGTCTGGTTTATTAGTTCACTTCAGAAGGGTATTATGACTCTAACATATTGCTGTGGACCTGGCTTTATAAATAGACCAAAATGATTAAGGGCAGTGATTTTTTTCACAGCGTTGAAGACTGCTGTTTTTCTTTCACTGAAGAACACAACCTTCCCATTGTATTTTTATAACAATCTAGTAATTATCATCATTACTAAGAGTATTTTTGTATAACTTATTACTTATTGAACTCAGCAGCTACTGTGGTGTGATTTGACCTCGTGTCTGGATAGTTAGTCTAAATTTCTGAGTTCCATGTCACCGATGTAACAAGCCACATAGCCTGCATGTCCTAAATATCCTATCTTCTGTATCAGCTATACTGTGGTGGTCATGTGTTCCATCATTAATATTCAGAACAGCAGCTCACCAAGGAGATTTTGACAGTACTTCCTAAACCAATTGCCTTTACTGCCAAGAAGATCAGCAAATATATGTGAATATTATCTTTTCAAGTTCAAGTCACACATCATTCACTCAAGAATATGCTAAATGTTGTTCTATTGTCAGTTGAAAATCTTTGGAGACTGGGACACAATAGCCCCACGGCTGCCACTGCTGCCTACCAGCTGAAGTAATCAGATTTATCTCAGCTTTAGGTGTTATTGTACTTGCTATCACTACATGGATTTTCACCAGAAATCATTCCATGTGCCAAAAATATGCTTGTAGGTCAATTGACCACTATAAAGTACTGTGGGTAAGTGGAAAAAAAAGCAAGGAATTGATAAACACGAGAAAGTCTGCAGATGCTGGAAATCCAAAGCAATGCTCTCAAAATGCTGGAGGAACTCAACAGGTCAAGCTGCATCTTTGGAAATGAAAAAATAGTTGACATTTTGGGTCAAGGCCCATCTTCAGGACTGAAAAGGAAGGGGGGAAACATCAGAATAAAAAGGTGAGAAGAGGGGAAGGAGGCTCGTCTGAAAGTGATAAATGAAGCCATGCAGGTGGGAAAGGTAAAGGGCTGGAGAAGAAAGAATCTGATAGGAGAGATGAGTGGACCATAGGAGAAAGGGAAGGAGGAGAGGTCACAAGGGGAAGTGATAAGCTGGTAAGAAGAGGTAAAAGGCCAGAGTGGGTAATGAGGGGAGGGATTTTTTTTATCAGAAGGAGAAGTCGATATTCATGCCATCAGGTTGGAAGCTACCCAAGCAGAATATAAAATGTTGCTCCTCCACCCTGAGGGTGGCTTCATTTTGGCACAAGAGGAATCATGTCAGAATGGGAATGGGAATCAGAATTCAATTGTTTAGCCACTGGAAAGTTCTGCTTTTGACGGATGGAGTGGACGCGTCAACAAAGCGGTCCCCCAATTTGCAAGGGGTTTTACCAATGTAAAGGAGGCTACATTGGGAGCACTGGACACAATAGATGACCCCAGCAGATTCTCAGGTGAAGTGTTGCCTCAACTGAAGGACTGCATAGGTCCCTGAATTGAGGAAAGGGCAGAGGTGAATGGGCTGGTGTAGCACTTAAGCTGCTTGCAGGGTTAATTGCTGGGAGAGAGATTAGTGGGTGGGGATGAATGGACAAAGGAATCTTGGAGGGAGCTATCCCTATAGAAAATGGGGGTCAAGGGAGTAAGTATATGTTTACTAGAGGTGGCGGAAGTTGTGAAAGATGATGTATTGGAAGTTAGAGACAAAGTTGATGAAATTGACAAGTTCAGCATGGGTGCATGAAGTAGCACCAACAAGTGTGTGGGGATAAGGAGAAATGGCACTGAGGTGATTGTACTGCTCGTGTGAACCAAGATCCGAATGGTCTGTACAGTAATATGTAAGTTAACTCTAAATTTGCAGCAGCAGTAGCCCTTGATCTCCATGTATCACCTTCCAACCTCTTTCACTATTTTCACTGTTCTCTCCTCCATCTGCCTATCACCCCTCCTCACCTTATTGCTTGCCAGCTCCTGTTCCACTCATTCTCCTCACCTTGCTATGTTCTGGCTATCTCCCTTCTACTCTTGCAGTTGAGATGAAGGGCCTTGCCCGATAAGGTCAACTGTCTATTTCCCTCCACAGATGCTGCCTGACCCACTGAGTTGTTCCAGCAATTTGTATTTAGCTTTGAAAATTTCAGCTGATTCACTGAGCGTCCATAGCCCATTTTGATAATAATTCAGATTTCAAATACTTTGATTTGTATTCAGACAATGCTTTTCTTGTTTTAGATCTATAAAGCAAGGCTCTTGTTTTGGATTCCCTTAGCCAGAAATAATACTGTATTTTTCTGCCCAGTGCCTCATATGAAATCACTTCATCATTTTAAACACCTATTAAATCTATTCACAGCCTTCCATACTCAAGCCAATTTTATCAAACTTGTTCTTATAATTTAGAACTGAATAAAAATTGTTTAAATGGTCATGTTCTTTTGAAGCAAATAGATCATCCTTGGCAACCCCAAAGCAAAATACTGTAGGTACTGGAAATCTGAATTAATAACAAAAAATGCTAAAAGTATTCAGTTGGTTAGGAATTGTCTGTAGAAAAAGAAACAGCAATGTTTCAAAATATTGTTACACTGTATTACTGTTGCAAAACAGCAAATTTCATAACATATTAGTGATATTAAGTCTGATTCTGAGAAAGATGAACTTCCATTGGGCCATAGGCCTGAAATATTAGTATTTTCTCACTTCATATTCATCTGATCTGCTAAATATATTTAGCATTTTCTATCCTTATATCTTCCCCTGAGATTCCATAATCATATATCTAAGTGATTTTAACCACGCGAACCTTAAGTCAGTGCTCCCCAAATTCCATCAGTATGTGGACTTCGCAACGAGGGGGGATAACGCATTGGACCTGGTTTACACAAACATCCCCAACGCATACCGGGCAGAGCCCTGCCCCCACCTCGGATACTCAGACCACATCTCTGTTAGCTAATCCCAACATACAGACCGCTCATCAGGCGCTCCAGACCAGTTCAGAAACAGGTGAAGACCTGGCCAGCAGGAGCCATCTCTGCTCTTCAAGACTGCTTTGAGCACACTGACTGGCACATGTTCAGGGAGGCTGCAACCGATGGCGACTCTACCAACTTACAGGAGTACACAGCATCAGTGACCAGCTACATCAGCAAGTGCATTGATGATGTTACTCTGTCCAAGACCATCACTATATGTGCCAACCAGAAGCCATGGATGACCGCAGAGGTGTGTCCGCTGCTGAGGTCCCACGACTCCGCCTTCAGAGCAGGCGACAAGGCAGCTCTAACAACAGCAAGGGCCAAACTGTCCCGAGCCATCAGAGGGGCAAAGCGTGCACACGCCCAGCAAATCCACAGCCACTTCCAGGACAGTGGCGACACGCGGTGCATGTGGAAGGGCATCCAGGACATCACCAATCACAAAACAACATCACCTGACTGTGCAGGTGATGCCTCCCTCCCAGATGTGCTGAATAACTTCTACGCCTGGTTTGAGGTGGAACATGATGTGGCGGCGAGGAAGTCCACCCCTCCTACAAATGACCAGGTGCTGTGTCTCACCACGGCTGACGTGAGAAGAACCCTGTGCAGGGTCAACCCACGGAAGGCTGCTGGACCAGACAACATCCCTGGTAGAGTGCTCAGCAGATGTGCAGACCAGCTAGCAGATGTTCTCACTGACATCTTCAACATCTCCCTGAGCAGCGCCACCATTCCAACGTGCTTCAAGGCCGCCACCATCGTCCCCGTGCCGAATAAGTCTTCATTGTCCTGCCTAAATGACTACCGTTCCATTGCACTTACATCCATCATCATGAAGTGTTTCGAGAGGCTCGTCATGAGGCATATCAAGACCCTGCAGCCCCCCTCACTGAACCCCCTACAATTTGTGTACCGTCCCAACCGCTCAACAGATGACGCCATTGCCACCACCCTCCACCTGGCCCTAACCCACCTGGACAAAAAAGACACATATGTTTGGATGCTGTTCATAGACTTTAGTTCAGCATTCAACACAATCATCCCTCAGAAACTGATTGGAAAGCTGAGCCTACTGGGCCTGAACACCTTACTCTGCAACTGGATCCTAGACTTCCTGACTGGGAGACCTCAGTCAGTCCGGATCGGGAGCAGCATCTCCAACACCATCACACTGAGCACAGGGTTGCGTGCTCAGTCCACTGCTGTTCACTCTGCTGACCCACAACTGTGCTGCAACACACAGCTCGAACCATATCATCAAGTTTGCCGATGACATGACCGTGGTGGGTCTCATCAGCAAGAATGATGAGTCAGCTTACAGAGAGGAGGTGCAGCAGCTAATGGACTGGTGCAGAGCCAACAACCTGTCTCTTAATGTGAACAAAACAAAAGAGAAGGTTGTTGACTTCAGGAAGGCACGGAGCAACCACTCCCCGCTGATCATCGACGGCTGCTCGGTAGAGATCGTAAAGAGCACCAAATTTCTTGCTGTTCACCTGACGGAGAATCTCACCTGGTCTCTCAACACCAGTTCCATAGCAAAGAAAGCCCAGCAGCATCTCTACTTTTTTGCGAAGGCTGAGGAAATTCCATCTCCCACCCCCCCCCCCCCCCATCCTCATCACATTCTACAGGGGTTGTATTGAGAGCATCCTGAGCAGCTGCGTCACTGCCTGGTTCAGAAATTGCACCATCTCGGATCGCAAGACCCTGCAGCAGGTAGTGAGATCAGCTGAGAAGATCATCAGGGTCTCTCTTCCAGCCATCACAGACATTTACACTACACACTGCATCTGCAAAGGAAACAGCATTATGAAGGACCCCATGCATCCCTCATATAATCTCTTCTCCCTCCTGCCATCTGGGAAAAGGCTCCGAAGCATTCAGGCTCTCACGACCAGACTATGTAACACTTTCTTCCCCCAAGCTATCAGACTCCTCAATACCCGAAGCCTGGACTGACACCTTGCCCTACTGTCCTGTTTATTATTTATTGTAAATGCCTGCACTTTTTTTGTGCACTTTATACAGTCCTGTGTAGGTCTGTAGTCTAGCTTTCTCAGTGTTGTTTTTTTATTACATAGTTCAGTCTAGTTTTTTGTACTGTGTCATGTAACAAACACCATGGTCCTGAAAAACGTTGTCTAATTTTTACGATGCACTGTACCAGCAGTTATTGTCGAAATGACAATAAAAGTGACTTGACTTGACTTGAAGTGTGACTTTTATATTACAAAATGTAGCAACTTTTTTATTCTCAATCCTTATCCTTTTTAATAGTTATATTAAGAATGCTTAGTATAGTCAGTTACTGAATTTATTATAAAACCTTTCATTCATACAATCAATAGCTAACTAGTTTGTATACAATTATCTTGAGGAAAGTTATTGTTTGCTTATTGATTATTATAGTTACTTCCTGCCATTCAATGTTAATATTGGCTCTTTAATTATAACGGCGGTGGGTATGCTGGAAGGGAGAAAAGCACATTGTATGAACGTCACTGGGGCAGCTGTCATTAGAAAAGAAGTGCAGTAAAGAAGTCCAGAGCAAATCCAACGAAATTCACTATTTAAAACAACTTGCAAGTGCCATTTCAACTCTTCAGCAGTTTGAATTGATTGTTGGTGTACTTGCAGCTATTCCATCCTGTTCAGATGTCAATGTGCTATTCTGTTTATCATGCTATATATTGAAATAACTTGGGTTCCCACATTTGCAGTATATTTGAAAAATATGTTGAATGTAGATACAGAAAGATATTCTGTAATTGAAGAGATAATCATAGTAGCATGTCATAATATTTAATAACATTCAGTTATTCTAATTTTTTGTGCAGATACAATCTGAAGGTTGCGAGAATGTTTCCACAAGCACCACAGATCTACCAGAACTAATTGGAACTGAGAAGTTGAATCACAATCTTACCAATAATAGTGCTGCTGTCAAATCACCTAGAGGAGGAGAGAGCAACTCTTTCAGTAGCAAGTTACATAAGCCTGGGCAGTATGTAAAGCCAAATCCTCGAAAGCCAGACCATATATGTATTACAAGCATCTCAGAAGATACAACGTTTTTAAACCAAGGAAAGACTTTGTCTACCTGCAAATTACCAACTGTGCCACACCGATCATCCCAAATAGACTATACCACTTCTACTCTACCCCGTGCAAGTCACGTGATTTCTACAGCAGAAGGTTCAAGTCGAAGAACAAGCATCCATGAATTCATGTCAAGAGATAGTAGAGCACCTGTGTCGATAGATCCATCTCCAGGGAAAGTGCTAACAAGCACTCAGACATTACCCAGTGAGTACCAAGTAAATTATTGCCACCAAGCTCATTTCCCTCACCATGTTGCTTACCATATTCAAAAAGAATCTAATGTGCAGAAATCACGATTAATTCAACCGTATGGCAAAAGTCAGTCACTGGATCATGACTTAAATCTTGTAAACACCAAAAGGGTCTCTTGTGCTTCTTCAAATAGTGTAAAAGACCAAATCACTTCAAAATCAGCTTCATCTCTTGGGCTGGGTATTGTAACTGGAACTATAACAGGGGAACCTAACCCAAATGAAATGGTTTCCTTTTCTAGTGTTCACCTTTCTTCATCCAGTTTATCCACCAATCCTATCAGTGTGCTGCCTCAAAAGCCCAAAACACACCCAATTGATATCACTTTGGTGTCACCAATTAAAACGGAACAGCCCCCAGAGGAAAATCAAGGTATTATTCTTTCAAAATCCACTGATGAACTGTTTAAATTTGAGAATCAGGAGAGTAGTGGATTAAATTCTCTTCTTATCAGTGATATATCCCCCTCTAGTGAAGAAAATCTGAATGTTTCTGTTTCCCCCTCAGTAATGTCAGAAGACAAACAGACTGTATGGTATGAATATGGATGTGTTTAACTGACATTATTAAGGGACAGCTAGGGAATTACCAGTGAGCTCCTAGACAAATTAACATTTACTGTGTAATATTAGTTGGAAAAGGAATAAAATGTGAGGCATTTTGTTAAATAGAGATCTAATTAGTCCATTTCTTGTCATGTATTTATCTCCTCATTTGATATATTGATAAATTAGACCTCAGATTTTTGTCCAAAATTGTGTCCATTCATTTCATTTATAGGGTATCTGTTGAAATCTTAGCACATAATCATACTTCCATTAACAATTTAATTTATGTTTTGAACCATTGGGACATAATGATCCTTTTTAATCACAATCTACTATAAAAGCATCAATTTTTTGAAGAAAGTTTATCCAACTTTTGAACACAAGATCGAAGTACAATAATGATTACAGCTGGTGTTAAGCATTTTCTTAATTATTTCTTAAATGTATAAAAGATCCAAAGTTCAAATTTAAATGCATTCTGATAAAGAAGATTTGTTGTGGATGGAGAAACGGGGTGTTCATTTGGCTCTACAGAACTTCAAAAATTTCTCTACTACCAAGATTTTTATATTCCATGTTATTTTTCTGACTTGTCTTACAAAACATGGCCATTAAGTGAAGCTATATTTGATGGTTTCAGAAATTAAAATACACAAATGCCCCATGCCACATTGTTCCACTCGTGATAAATTATTAATTTCAATTGGGCTGCCATTGGGCAGTAGAGTGAAACTTTGATTTTTTTTTACAAGGAGTATAACAATTGGGCCGATGGAAAAGGGAGAGCTTACTTTTGCTGGAGAATTACAGAAACCCCAGAGGAGCAGACAGAAGAGAATTGAGTAAACTTCTAAACATGTAACATGGAAGCAGAAAACCAGCCATTTTTTTGTAATCCTTAAAATTTTAGATTTCATACATTGTGTTTAAATCAAGTATAATGGCCAGCAATGAAACTGAAACTTCATATTATTATACAACCTATTATAAAATACTTCCTGTAGAAAATAAAACTGCAAGGTGCAATGGACTAAATAGCAGCTTACGTTTGTAAGATGGTAAATGTCAGTGATAACCATATTCCATGAATAAAAGTAATTAGATTTCAAACTTTAATATTCTATGAACACTTCCAAATACTCATGTTCCCTAACTTTCCTGTATAGAGGAAGTAAAACTTACTGAATTTGAAAACAACCTTGGCAGCAGAAATTTTGTTGTTCACTTTAATTGAGAGAATGTTTTATGCTTACTAATATTTTTAAAAATTGGTATTTTCTTGCATATTTTGATTCATGAAAATACGGCATCTTCCAAAAATAATTTGTTTTGTATTTGCAATCCAGGAAAATCAAACCTGATGTATCTCAACCTTTTAGTCACTTGCTCAATTCCTATATCATATATATATATATAAAATTTATTGACTGTACTGAACACCTTAGCATTCATGGACATCTGAGATAGCAAAACTCCAAATATCAAGATATCTCTCCCTATCTCTATCCTAAATGACTATAAAGCACGTTGTAAGAAAACCATGTAGCAGAAATGAGGTAAACATACTCACATAGCTATTAAGTTGCTCCATATCTCAGCTTTCAGAATTTTGGGAGAGATGAGAAACATGGTACAATTGTTAAATGAATTTTTATCATTCTCATGGCATTGAAAACTTGTGTGTAAAAAGCCATCCTGAAGTTACATGAGTTTGGTGTAATGTCACAAACTGTCACAAATTACAGAAGATTTGATTGTCAGAAGGAAATGGAGTGAACAACGTTTTATTTTTTGTTTCATTGTTTTGTACTTGATGCTGGTTTGGATGTTCAGTAACTTCAAATCAATCCCAACATTATTCACCTCAGCAACCATACACTTAAAAACTAGAAAGAAAGTGCGAGTTGCAATTGTTCACAGTGGTTATTTGCCAAATTGCTTATTGTTGTTTCATTTTGGTTTCACAGTTTGAATCTCATTATTAAATATAGGCAAGCCTTTCATGAAACTGGATATTATGACTTTTATACTGAGCAATTATCTAGTTGATATCATTTCCTTTTATGCTTGGAACCCGCTCTGTTCAAATAACATTCAAAGTAATTACAACCTTGCATCTATGTCTGAAGTTTGTGGTCATAACTTTTTTTTAACGTCTCTGATTTCATTCAATTAGCCTTGCAATGGGCAAGCTGACTCAGTTCAAAATGTCAAAATATAAATGAAAGAATAATTAAGATGGTAACATAGGATATAAAAGTATGTGGCATTAACTAATGATTACTTGGTTTACTGTAAAATACACTGTGCAATTTAAAATTTGTTAAACTATTAAATGGAGAAATGAGAGCCAATAGCAAATTCATACCAATCTCTCAGCTGATGCACTAAAATCAGCAAGTTAAATTTATTGCAGCGTATTGTTATAAAACAATGAATATGAAAACATTAAATTTATTTTCAATATTAATGTTATGTTGCAATTACTAAAAAAGTTAAAATTTCCTCTAAAGAATATTGCAAAGTAGATATGTTAAAATAATGAAACAGTGTCCTTAGCATAATGATCTGTATAGAATATACTATTGAAAAGATTAATTTCTAAATTAATTTAAAGAGTTAAAGTATAGTTACTTTAATATTTAATGATATTGTCAGTGATCAACATCTGAACTGCATGTTTGTTTCAATGAGACAACCAATTTAATATATGAGTCCTATCACAGGCTGTCATAGTTTTTGTTAAAAAAAATAAATAACTATCAAACGTTCATTGAAATATTTCAGTTAAAATAAGTTTGTCAAAAAATCAGTAACTGGATTTAGTTATGAGGAAAAGTGTTTTCTTTCTGTTTCAAATGTTATAGCATAACAGAGACAGTTTGTTTAATCTAAAGTGAAAATCTTGTCCTGTTTAATCAATATTTAAATTTCAAGTATTGCACCCATCAGAGAGCTGCTTCTTTTTTGATAAGAGCTGGTTCTAAAAGATTATAGCTTTTGTCTCTTTGTTTCAGTAAACTTGATACTGAAGTTATGTATTTGTGTAGAAAGAAACAAAGATTAGCTTTGGAGGCTGCATATGATCTGTGTATTGTAATGTTGATTTAATAAAAGGTTAATCTTGCTTGTATAAACAAATGAAGTTGTAATGTTGTGCATGTTCCCCTGTCCTCATTCCCTCTCCCCACATGGCTGATTCATTTTTCAGTGTGTTAATCAGTTACTGACTATTTTAATCTTGCATCAAATAATCTAGTACACATTAACAGATTACAGATACAGATACACAAACATTTTGCTTTTGCATGTTTTTGCAACTATAAGTAATGAAGATTATCCATTTACATTTATTTCCTTGTTTAGTGCTGAGTCTTGATTGTATTTGCCTTCATTAGTATCATTTATGTTGTCTTTCCATTCCATGTCAACAGAAAGCACAATATAATTGCAGCATAGTTTGGTTTACATGCCATTCATAGTACATTGCAGGTCCAACCATTACAAAGTATTTGATGTTGCATCTTGATATTTTTTCCTGAAAGGTTTCTTGGGTAGTTTTAGAAGTGGAATATGAATGTAGGCACTTCAAACTAATTGCTCAGGTTCTAATGAATTACTGAGCCTTAAAGTCTGGTAATATTTTTGGTAATAGTACATAGTACTTTTTAATAGACATCATCCATGGCTTAAAATGAACAATTTAAGTATAAAAGTTGCAAAGAGATTAAAACTCAAATATTCTGATTTGCAGAGTGTTATAAATACTATGATGGTTTACAATAACATAAGATATAACGGTGTTTGTGAGAAGCTGGACCCATTTGTTAAAAGTAAATAGATTCCATTAGTTCACAGTTTAGCAGAAAAGACTTACCAAGATGTTTCTGGACCTGGGGGCCTGAGTCACAAGGAGAGGTTGCATAGACCTCAACATAGGAGATTGAGGGGTGACCTGATACAAGTATATAAGATCATTAGGATGAAGCATATTGAATTTTCCTATTGAGGGGGTTGTTAAAAACAAGAGGTTTAAGATCAGAAGCAAAAGGTTTAAAAGAGACATCAGGATAGCTTCTTCATACAAAGGGTGGTATATATTTAGCTGTGCTGTCACAAGTAGTGATTAAGGTGGGTACATTAGCTATATTTAAAAGCCATGTAAATGAGTACATGAAATGGAGGGAATTAGCAGTCTATGGGCTGAACAAAAGCAGGTGAAACTAAATCTCTGGGCAACACAGTTATATGGGTAAGTTGGGCTGAAGAGCTTGTCCCTATGCTGTATGACTAAGTGAACTGGTATTTTACATTCCTAATTTGGTGCAGTAATAATTTGTTGCAACCAATTAACAATATATTTACTTAAATCAGTCTATTTGGAAATTGCTTACTTTATTTCAAATTATTACTTCACGTGTCCCTTGAGTTTGATAGTAATATCAAACAACGTAGCATGTTTTTAATTATTTCTTAAATTTAATGGTCCCTATTTTAATAATTTTCTGTCCAATTATGTTTCTTTGGCAATTACATTTGTTTAAGTATAATGAACATAATTATAAAATTTTGACTCCATTATTTCATTCCATTAATTTTTGAATCATTTTGTTAGGCAATGTTTTACAGTGAGATTTTATACCAGGCCTTACCTATTTTTCTTTGGGATGATAAAATTGTATTGAATGTTGAGATTGATTCTGAATCACAATCTAGTCTTGATAGAAAGCAGAATGAGTTTCCCTTCTGCTCTATTTAAGCATGATACCTGATGCATGATTGACATTGATGTAAAGCAAACTGCTTCATATTAAGGTTAACATACTATTAATAGCACTTGTTAAATTAAAAATCTGCAGATATTGTAAGATATTTGGTGAGTAACTGCTCAATATGAAATGCTTTTGATTATTTTCTGCAGATATGGGATCTGTGCAAGAACTCAGAAGTGCACAAGGCAAAACTGGGGAGCAACAGAGCTCCCAGGTATAAATTCCCATCATCTGGTGATGTAGGATGTAGTGGTGAGTTTCCTGCCCAGAGTCTAATGGGAGGATTATCAGTTTACAAGCTAACATCACTATAGTGCTCTTTATTGCAGATGCATTCTGCTATGGCTGGCTTGATAGATTAAAAATATGCATGATTATTCTATTAAATTGGCTTTATATAAACACTTAATTGTTATGCAATATTAATTCACTTCTCATTCTGCATGCCTGGGCAGGGAACTACAGGTATTATTCAATAAAAATAAACATTTAAACAATTTTTATATTACATCTCTGCAAAGCACTACTGCTTGTGATAACAGCTTATTAATTCAAGTTCTCACGACAATCCCTGTCACTTTTAAGTTATGAATATTTTCAAAATTCTCACTCATGAAAATGTTCAACAAAATTTTTAAGTATTTATAAAGGTTTTTTTTCTGAATTACCAGTTTATCTTAACTGTTAGGTAGTGTAAATGTCCCTGGATCTATTCTGTTCTTGGCATCTTTCAAAGTTCTCTGTTCTTCTTGAACCATGAAGAAACATTTGTACATTGCTATTGTCTAGCTCAAACTATTTTATTAATATTGTCCTTGCATGTAGTTTTCTAATGCAGAAAACCAAGTATAATTTAAAAACAAATGACATTTAAAAATTCAGTTCTTTTTTCAAAACAGAAATGTTTGCAAGACATTCTAGTCATTGATAAACAATCAATTTACAACTTTCTTCTAGCCTGTCATTCTTTTCTCACCGTTAAGAGCTGCGCATATCAAGTGAGTTCTTGCAGTCTGTCCAGTATGTTTGCCCTCTTGTTCCATCACTTTTTCTTACTTGTATTCATTCATGGAAATTCCACTCAGATGAGATAGAAAGCAAGTTAAATGGCAATTTTATTTTTACCTTGGACATTACCAAAGCCCCCATAATTTCCAGTCCACCAGCAAAAGTTAGTGGTTGCAAGTTTTCAGGTGTTTTGAGGATTGGGTAAGTGATTTTTCTTTTAATGTTAATCTTTTGATGTTCCTTGAGAGTCACAAAGTTATCTGTCCTACAAGAATTCTTCAAGCTTCCTGCTTCTGGTTTCCCTCACCTATTTGTGAACTTGCCAATTCCTCCCAGTTACCATCCCAATATACTTGCACTAGTTTTGCTTTTTGTTTCCCATGCACTTTAAGGACATTCAGTCAGGATAAGAAAATAAAAATGAGGCACGGAAGTTAAACGTTTAACAGTGTATTTACCACTTCAGTTCTTCCCTTTGATTTCCATCCAAAGATAAAGAGATTTTCTTGTAATGTTACCAATATATCAACTTTCACCTTTCCTAGGAAGTAACAAGTGGCAAAAGATCTTTAAGCGTTATCACAGAGTATTAGCCCTTTGCTAACCATTTTTCCATTTGCTGGTAACTATTTTCATGCATGATCACATTTATACATTGAGCTTCACCTCTGTTTTTAAACCAGCATTATTTAAAGTCTTTCTAAATTTCTTCATCTTCTTTCTTCTGACTAACAAAACAGAAAGAAAAGTGTCCTTCATATTGTCATTTTGAAACCTGTAGCTCCTAAGCACCAAGACTCTCTGCATAAAGAAATATCACTAAAACATTACATGTTGAATCTTATTCAAGGAACTCCCTTTCTTTGACCTGCAGTGAGACATTGACTCTTGAATCAGTGAGCACAATTGTACTCTAATATTGTTACAAAAGTATTTCAAGAAAAGTAGAATTTTGTGGCATTTCACAGATTTTTCACAAGAGACCATGTGGTCTAGGTTTCATTAAATTTTGAAAAGTCTTTATCTGGTTTTCAACTAAGTCACGGTATTTTGTTTCAGTTATAATTTAATATTAAAGTTTTAAAACAGTCTGTTTTAGTTTAATTATTTGCAATGCTGCCTTCTTATCAGGCTATACTAATGTTAGCATAAATCGGATATGCAAATAAATTAGTGTATGGTATTTTGCACTGACTACTTCTGAATTATCACATACCATTCACTGTATTCCATCAGCAACATGATGGCGACATAATGCCATGACATTTCTTTGTGTCATGTAATCAAGCCTAACAGTGTAAAAGGCAATGGACTGAATTTAAATCTTGTATGTTTACCTCTTATTGCTCTATATGCGCAAACTTCGTATTTTGTAACAGCCTTTTTAAGTTAATGATAAGACCTTTTGGAAAGTGAATGCATTTTTAAACTGCTGGCCAGGATACTGTGTTATACTGACTTTTTTTGCTGATAACATCTGGTTCATTACATATGTGCTGTATAGTCTCTTACAGTTCTGTTTATTTGAAAGTGGCTGGCTGTTTTTATTTCTCATAACTTTTTATATTCCTAAAGTTTTAGAGAATTTTGTTACTCCACTAAATTTTGTGCACATCCTCTGGAAAAATAACCATGTATAAATTGAATGAAGAACTACGGCAAGAAAATGTTTGCAAAAGTTGTAGTGATTAATATTTGTTATTATAATTAGATTTTAATGAAAAGGTAATCTGTTCACATATTTTGGCTGTTGTTAAGTTAAAATAACATTTGCAATCTAAAATCAGTTGGCAAATCTACATGCACTGATTTTAGTTTCTTTCAAGTGTTTAGTGGTTAGTAATTTTAATAAGTTACTTTTGTACAAAATGTACACTAGTGAGAGTATCTTAAAATGTCTATCTAGCAGAAAATTTGAATATAACAGTATTTATGTATGTCATTTTCATCTTTTTGTTTACACTACTCAATTAAATTACCATTTATAGATAATAATGTCATCTTTTTTAAAATCTTGTAGCATGCTTATGTATTAGATTAAAGTTACTGGGAGAGTGTCATTGCTTTTTTGATGTCCAGATTAAATTTTAATCTGAAAGAGCCTCTAAAGTATTCATAAATTGGGTTTATTTGTGTATGATTAACAAAATGAATATTAAAAATACTTTCTTACTTCTTCTAAAATGTGTTATCAAGTAAAAGTGACTGACATTATGTAGCTACAAATTACATAATTACCATCATACACATATAAGAATAAATGATCTGATACAGGAATTACTGAAGATTAGAATAAACCTTTCCCATCATTTAAAATTTTCAGATCATTCAAGCTCAAGTGCATGATCAACTTATACAGTGCCTTTTATGTCATATTTCAAAGCACTGCACATTTATCCAATTACTTTAAGGTCAGTGATTTATTTAAATAAATTCAATTGCCATGCGTAAGAGATCTGATAAGCTTGAATGATATTTGTTGAAGTAGTTATTTAGCTGCACATAAATGATGGGATATTAAATATTGATCATGTTTTATATAATTTTTGGCCAAAGAATAACATTTTAAACATTTTGGTAAAATATCAGGTTTCATGGTAATTAAATTATAGAGTGATATTCAAACCCACATCCTTAAATGAGAATTTGCATCAGAAAAGGGATTTCAAACTTTTTTGCTGGAAAAAAAGGAATGTTCAAAGTAATTACTTTGTTGTCAATAACAAGTGCCGTTACTGGTTGGTATTGAGTTCCATAATGATAATTTTGAAGACTGTAAGAATTAGCCAAAAACTAAGCAAATATTTTTACTTGCGTTACAATGTCCCTGAAATAGCTCACACAAATAATAAAACACTCACTTTAGAACATAGGTCTAAAAGAAGAAGTAGTCGCTTACTTTATAATCAGTCCATTAACATCGTTTTCTTCTGCCTAATACACAACAATGGACATCCAAATATTTAAGAATGAAAGCTAAGATTCAGTAAAGTCTGCTTATCTGGCTGTGCACTGAATTGGCATTCAAACCACTGTTTGGAATTTCACAACTACTCTCTAACATCAATTTAAGTTTTGACTAATTTTGCTAATAAAATAATCAGAAACTGCTGGAATTTGGCCTTATGTTCTGTGCAAAGGAATTTAAGAATTTCAGAGCTCAAAAAGGTAACAGGCATTTCCTTTAAAAAAAACAGCACTGACAACAAACATCAAGGGTTGCAAGAATGATAATTTTGAGACAAATGAAATTATGAAAACTACCAGAAAATTTGAAATCAGTACACAACTGAATCACTGACAAAGATTGTTACAAGTTAGGTGAGGTAATGTATGTTTAATTTGTAATGTACTTATAGTGTCATTCATTTTATAGGAGCATACTGCTCACAGCTATGTGCAGAATTTTGTCTCAAACAACTTATAAATTTCCTTAAAGTTCGTTAACTTTGAGCTTTAACTGGTTAGTTATCTCAAGATCCATTTCGCAATTCATGGAAGATTTTGAAGCTTTCAGCAATGGAATTAGAAAGTGTCTTCATGCAATATTAGTAATTTGCTCTTCCATCTTTCATCAATTAATTTATCTCAGTGCAAAATTCAATTTGGTAGTTTGCAATTTTTGGGTTATGAGATACTGTTGCAGTTCCAAGTTATTATCTGATTCTTGCTTTTGTATAGGTGAGGTTATTAGTATGAATGCAATAAATAATTACTGAAAGTTTGCAGATTTGGCACTAACATTGCTACTTTAAAGCTTAATGATTCATTTAACATTCCTTAACCTCACTGCTAAACATACATTTTGTATCAGGGAAAATATCTCCATTAATGCATTCTAAAGAGTTTGTCAATTATTTTCTGATTAATTGCCAGTTGATTTTTGCAATGATTGTGCAGGTGTTCAGTGCTTTCGAGTTTTGTTTCAAGTTTTTGAAGTTTACGGGATATGGCATGACAGATGAAGAGGACTTTAAATCAACTCAAAAGTTTCTGCATAAATCAGCTGTGACCAGAAATGTATATATTAGTAGGACTACCATTTGGAGTTCAGCATTATCTGGAAAGTGATCAATTGCACGCAGAACAAGAAAGCTGATGGAATGGAACAGGTACTAGATGAGGTCATAACATAATATAAAACATAACATAGAATAGTACAGCACAGGTACAGGCCTTTTGGCACAAGACGTCTGTCCCAACCAGGACGCAAGTTCAAATTAATCCCATTGTCCTGTGCATGTTGTGTATCTCTCCATTTTCTGCCTGTCTAAATGCTTCTTTAAATTTGCTTTCACCACTTCCCCTAGCAACATGTTCCAGGCACCTTCCACTCTAAGTATAGAAAACTTGTATATTTCCTTTCAATTTCCTCCCTCTCAGCTTAAAGCTGTGTCCTCTAGAATTTGGCATTTTCACACTGAGAAAGAGATTTTGACTTTCTACCAAACCTAGACTTTTTATAATTTTTTATCTTTTGATCAGGTTACTCTTCACCTTCCAAGACCCAGAAGGAAACATCATCTCCACATCCACTCTATCAGGGCTTTGCACAATTCAATAGATTTCAATGAAGTATCTCCTCATTATTCTGAACTCTAGTGAATACAGGCCCAGAACTATCAAACACTCTTCATAAGAAAAGCTATTCAATCCTGGAATCATTTTCGTGAGCCTCCTTTGAATCGTCTCCTTTTTCAGCATATCCATTCTAAGACAAAGAACCCAAAACTGCTCATAATACTGCAAGTGAGGTCTCTAATGCTTTATAAAGTCTCAGCATTACATCAGCATATTACAGACAGACAGACATACTTTATTGATCCCGACGGAAATTGGGCTTCGTTACAGTTGCACCAACCAAGAATAGAGTAGAAATACAGCAAAATAAAACCAGAAATAATTAAATGATAATAAGTAAATTATGCCAAGTGGAAATAAGTCCAGGACCAGCCTATTGGCTCAGAGTGTCTGACACTCCGAGGGAGGAGTTGTAAAGTTTGATGGTCACAAGCAGGAATGACTTCCAATGACACTCAGTGTTGCATCTCGGTGGAATGAGTTTCTGGTTGAACGTACTCCTGTGCCTAACCAGTACATTATGGAGTGGATGGGAGACATTGTCCAAGATGGCATGCAACTTGGACAGCATCCTCTTTTCAGACACCACCGTCAGAGAGTCCAGTTCCACCGCCACAACATCACTGGCCTTGTGAATGAGTTTGTTGATTCTGTTGGTGTCTGCTACCCTCAGCCTGCTGCCCCAGCACACAACAACAAACATGATAGCACTGGCCACCACAGACTCGTAGAACATCCTCAGCATCATCCAGCAGATGTTAAAGGACCTCAGTCTCCTCAGGAAATAGAGATGGCTCTGACCCTCCTTGTAGACAGTCTCAGTGTTCTTTGACCAGTCTGGTTTATTGTCAATTCATATCCCCAGGTACTTGTAATCCTCCACCATGTCCACACTGACCCTTTGGATGGAAATAGGGGTCACCGTTGCCTTGGCAGTCCTCAGGTCCACCACCAGCTCCTTGGTCTTTTTCACATTAAGCTGCAGATGATTCTGCTCACACCATGTGACAAAGTTTCCCACCGTAGCCTTGTACTCAGCCTCATCTCCCTTGCTGATGCATCCAACTATGGCAGAGTCATCGGAAAACTTCTGAAGATGGCAAGACTCTGTGCAGTAGTTGAAGTCCAAGGTGTAGATGATGAAGAGAAAGGGAGACAGGACAATCCCCTGTGGAGCCCCAGTGCTGCTGACCACTCTGTCTGACACACAGTGTTGCAAGCGCACATACTGTGGTCTGCCAGTCAAGTAATCAATAATCCATGACACCAGGGAAGCATCCACCCGCATCACTGCCAGCTTCTCACCCAGCAGAGCAGGCAGCAGAAGCTGACAGTAATTATTTTCTAGTTCTCTTGAAATGAATGTTGCATTTGCCTTCCTTGCCACAGACTCAACTTACAAATTAATCTTTAGGTATTCCTGCACAAGGATTCCCAAGTACCTCAGTTTTTTGTATTTTCTCTCCATTTAGAAAATGGTCGACCCTTTCATTTTTTCCTCAAAAGTGCATGACCATATACTTCCCAACACTATTCCATTTGCCATTTCTTTGCCCATTCTCCTAATAGGTCTAAGTTTTTCTATAGCCCCTCTACTTGCTTGAGACTACTGCTCCTCCACCTGTCTTCATATTGTCTGCAAACTTTGTAACAAAGCCATCAATTCCCTTGTTTAAATCATTGACATATAATGTAAAAGGAATTGGTCCCAACACAGAATGCTGTGGAACACCACTAGTCACCAGCAGCCAGTCAGAAATGACTTGCTTTATTCCCTCTCATTACCTCCTGCCAATCAGCTACAGCTTTATCCATGCTAGAATCTTTGCTGCAACACCATGGGCTCATAGCTTGTTAGGCAGCTTCATCTGTGGCACCTTGTCAACGGCCTTCTGGAAATCCAAGTACACAATATCCACTGATTCTCCTTTGTCTATCCTGCTTGTTATTTCTTCAAAGAATTCCAACTGAATTGTCAGATAGGATTTTTGCTTCAGTAAACCATACTGACAATGGCCTATTTTATGGGTCTGCAAGTTCTCTGAGACCTCATCCTTTATAATCAACTCCAACATCTTCCCAATCTCTGAGGTAAGGCTAACTGGCCTATAATTTCCTTTCTTCTGCCTCTTTCCCTTCTTGAAGAGTGCAGTGACATTTGCAATTTGCCATTTTTCCAAAACCATTCCAGAATCTAGTGATTCTTGAAAGATCATTACTAATGCCTCCATGATCTCTTCAGCCACCTCGTTCAGAATTCTGAGGCTTACACCATCTGGTCCATATAACTTATCTACCATCAGACCTTTCAGTTTCCCAAGATCCATCTCTAGTTATGGTAACTTCACACACTTCCTGACCCCCGACACCTGGAACTTCCACTATACAACTAGTATTTTTCACAGTGGGCGGTGACACAAAATACTTAATTCAGTTCGCTCACCATTTCTTTGTCCCCATTACTACCTCTCCAGCATCAGTTTTCAGCGATCCAATATCCACTCTCACCTCTCTTAAGCTTTATGTATCTGAGGAAATTTTTGGTATCCTCTTTAATATTATTGGCTGGCTTACTTTGGTACTCCATCTTAAATGACTTTTTTAGTTGCCTTCTGTTGGTTTTTAAAATCTTACCAATCCTCTAAATTCCCACAAATTTTTTTCTCTGTTATATGCCTTCTCTTTCCTTTAAAATCCTACTTCTTCTTCGGGATGCATATATCCTGTGCCTTCCAAATTGCTTACAGAAATTCCAGCTATTGCTGTTCTGCCATCATCCCTGCCCGTGTTTTTTGCCAGTCGTTTCTGGCCAACTCCTCTCTCATGACTCTGTAATTCCCTTTACTCCACTGTAATGTTGATAGATCTGATTTTAGCTTGTCCTCCTCAACTTTCTGGGTGAATTTGATCATATTATGATTGCATGCCCCTAAGGGTTCTTTTACCTTGAAATCTGTATTCTGGTTCATTACACAACACCGAATCCAGAATTGTTGACCCCCTGGTGGAGTTAACTACAAGCTGCTCTAAAAAGTCATCTCGTAGAAAATCCCCCTCTTTGAATCCATCCCTGACCTGGTCTTCCCAATCTACCTGCACATTGAAGTCACGCCCCCCCCCCCACCCCATGAGTATTGCAACACTGCCCTTTTGGAAAGCATTTTCTATCTTCTGTTGTAATTGGTAGGTCATATCCTTACTATTTTTTGGGGGGTCTGTACTGTATTCCACTCCCATCAGGGTCTTTTTACCCTTGCAGTTCCTTGGGTCTATCCACAATGATTCAACACCTTCTGACCCTATATCACCTCTTTCTAGCAATTTGATTTCATTTTTTACCGGCAGAGTAACTCCGCCCCTTCTGCCTTCCTACCTGTCCTTTCAATACATTGTGTATACTTGGATATTAAACTCCCACCTGTAATCTTCTTTCAGCCATGATTCAGTGATGCTTACAACATTATGCCTGCCAATCTGCAACTGTGCTGCAAATTCATTTACATTATTCCCTATACTGTGCACATTCAAATACACCCTCTACAATTTTGATCGCCTTTTACGTTGCAACTCATCCTGTTGACTACAGTTTTGCTCTATCAATAGCCTCTCCTTACTATAAATTGCCTCTGTTTGTAAACCAGCTACCTCATCTTCAGCACTTTCCTACAATACTTCTTCCATTGAAATATATGCAGCTTAGGACCCTAGTTGTTCCATGCTCAACCTCTTGATACCTAACTTTGTCTGAAGTCTTACCAACATCTGCCTCCACAACCTCTCCACTATTAAGACTTTCTGCTTCCCAAACCCCAACAACTCTAGTTTAAACCCCACTGTGCAGCATTAACAAGCCTTTCCTCTAGGATATTAGTCCCCCTCCAGTTCAGGTGCAAACCATCCCTTTTGTACAGGTCCCACCTTCCCTGAAATAGAGCCCAATGATCCAAAACTCTTATGCCTTCCCTCCTACACCAACTCCTTAGCCAGTTATTAAACTGTATAATCTTTCCAGTTCTGGCCTCACTAGCACATGGTGTGGGCAGCAATCCTGTGATTACAACCTTGGAGGTCCTGCTCTTTAATTTTGCACCTAATTCCCTGAATTCCCTATGCAGAACCTCGTCACTCGTCCTACCCATGTTACTAGTCCCACGTGGACCATGAATTCTAGTTGTACATGCTCCCACGCAAGAATGATCTAATTACCTAAAGCTTTATTTGCAAGATAGCCATTACAGAACATTTGAAAGTTGAATGGCAAACGGTGCAATATTAGAAAAAACTGTAATGACACTACATAATGAAAATGGTAATAGATTGGTATGTTATTTATTATTTATTGGGTGGGATATAAACTTCTGATTGCCAATCCTGAGAAAGGACATATTGCTAGAATGCTGAGATTATGAGGAGATATTACATTCCAGAAGTGCTTAAAAAAAGTAATCTAGAATTTATCAAGATCCTCATGAATTTTTTTCAATAATGGCAAATAATTTAATTTATATAAATTCTTTATATCATTATCAACTCTTATACCTAAATTATACCATTTATCGGCCATCTAAGTTGAGTTATTAATCGACATTGACTATAATCTCCTTTAGTAAGGGATAGAATTTCACTTTTATCCCAATTTGTTTTGTACCCTGATATTTTCCCATATTCTTCCAATCTAGAAGATAATTTACGCAACAATTGTAATGGGTTAGTTAGATAATTTTCGACATAATCAAGAAATTGGTACTTTTTTACACTCTACTTGGTCTTGTTCTAAAATTCAACCTTTTTGGACAAATTTAAGAGTTTTATTGGAACAAATTATTGGAATACAACTTCCACACAATCCAATATTATTTTTACTAGGCGATATTGAAGGGATAAAATCAAAATCCAAATTGAATAAATATCAGAAAGAATTCATAAAAATTGCATTGGCAGTAGCCAAAAAGGCTATTGCAGTTACTTGGAAATCAGATTCATGCTTAAGTATAAATCATTGGAAGAATGAAATTTTTAGCTGCATTCCACTTGAAAAAATTACTTATAATTTAAGAGATAAATATGAAATATTTCTGAAAATTTGGTGCCCTTATGTACAAAAAATAGGATTAAATATATAGGTGCTCCGAAGATAAAATTATTCGTTATCTGGGGAAAGAAATAAATATACATATTAAAGCTATTATGAACTCCATGGAGCATGTGGGGATCTTCCAAAATCCAGGCATTCTTTCTTGCTTTCTTTTTTCTTCTTTTTTTCTATAGGGATATGTTAGGGGGAGGGGGGGAAAGGTTGATAATTTTCTTTTTTCTTTCTGTAACCTATTTGAAAATTCAATAAAAAAAATTTTAAGTAATCTATACAAAGATTGCATTTATTTGGCTACTGAATTTTATGGAAAATCTAGATGCAAACAAAATAAATCTTCAAATGTAAATTATGGCACTGTAATACATCCTCATTTTTAACACAGAACAGCACATATGTGAACACGGTCTATGGTCCACAATTCCTGTGTCAAATATGAGCTAAATTAAACTAATCCCTTCTGCCTGCACATGATCCATATCCCTTCATACCCTGCCTGTCTAAAAGTCTTTTAACATATTTTAACTGCTTTCACCACCACCCCTAGCAGTGCATTCTAAGTATTACCAAACCCCTAGCTTCCCGCTGATGACTGCTCTATTATAAAGTATGCTATCTCGTTTACTTTTATGTTGCTTTTCAGTTCCCTTGTCAGCCATGGTTGTGTCCTCCTGCCTTTAGAATACCTCTTCTTTGGGATGTATCTTTGCTACCTTAGTGCTGTATCTCAATAAATAAATAAATAAATAAATAAATGTAGAGATAGATAGATAGATAGATAAATAGAATGTTACTTCTTCTTTGGGGTGTATCTGTCTATCTTCTGAACTGCTTCCAGAAACTCCAGCCATTGCTGCTCTGCCATCATCCCTGCCAATCAATTTTAGCCAACTCCTCTCTCATGCCTCTATATTTCTCTTTAATACTGTTATATATGACTTTAGCTTCTCCTTTTCAAATTGCAGGGTGACTTCTATCACTGTCTCCTAAGGGTTCCTTTACCTTTAACTCTCTAATCAATTCCAATTCATTGCTGAACACAATTCTGAATAGCTGATCCTCTAGTGGGCTCAAGTATGAGCTGTTGTAAAAAGCCATCTCATCAGCAGTCTATAAATTCTCTTGGGATCCAGCACCAACCTAATTTTTCCAATCTACCTACATGTTGAAATTCTCCATGACTATTATAACATTTCCATTTTAATATGCATTTTCTATCTCCTGTTGTAATTTGTAGATCTCATCTTTGCTACTGTTCGGAGACCTGTATATAACTCCAATCAGGAGTCATACTCTTGCAGTTTGTTATCTCAGCCCACAAGGACTCTACACCTTCTGATTTCTGTCCCCTCTTCCTAATAATTTGATTTAATTTTTTACCAACTGAGCCAACCCACCCCCTCTGTCTGCCTGTCCTTCCAGCCACAATTCAATGATGTCTACAATGTGTAACTATGCCAATCTGTAACTATGCTACAAGTTCATCTACCTTATTCCGTATAATGTGTGCATTCAAATATAACACCTTCAGTCCTGTATTCATCACCCTTTTTGGTTTTGTCTCCCTTGTACATTGCAGCTCATCCATTTGACTGTAATTTTGCTGTATCATCTGCATCTCCTTACTAGCAGCCTCACTACACACTTCCTTTGTTTGTAATCAACTGCCCCATCCTCAGTCCTATCACTGCAGTTCCCATCCCCCTGCCAAATTAGCTTAAACCCTCCTGAACAACTTGAACAAACCTAGCTGCCTCAGGTTCAGGTGTAACCCTTCCTTTTTGTACAGGTTGTATCTTCCCAGAAGAGATTTAAATGATCTCTAAGTTCAAAGTAAAATATATTATCAGAATACATACATACATGTCACTGCATTCAGCCCTGAGATTCTTTTTTTCTGCTGGAATACTTAGCAAAGCGATAGAACAGTAACTGTAAACAGGATCTGTAAACTGTAAACAAACTGCAAATGCAGGTAATAAATAGCAATAAATAACGAGCATGAATTAACAAGATAAAGGAGTCTTCAAATGAATGCTGTTAGCCCTTTTTGTTAAAGAGTCTGATGGTTGAGGGGTAGGGACTGTTCTTGAACAAGGTGGTGCAAGTTCTGAGACATTTGTAACTTCTAGATGATGGCAGCAGTGAGAAAAGAGTATGACCTGAGTGGCGAGGATCTTTGATGATGGACTCTACTTTTATATGGCAATGTTTCATGTAGTTGTGTACAATGGTTGGGAGGTTTTTACCCGTGATGTACTGGGCCAAATCCACTACCTTCTGAGGGATCTTCTGTTCAAAGGCATTGGTGTTCCCTTACCAGGCCATAATGCAACCAGTCAGTACACTTTCCACCGCACATCTATAGAAGTTTGCCAATGTTTTTAATGACATGCCAAATCTCCGCAGACTCCTGAAGAAGTAGAGGTTCTGTTGCCCTATGTTGAGTTCAAAGCAGATTGGCACCTCCTGTGACACCTGTTATGAACCCCATAACTGGGTATCCTACCAGCAAAGATAGGAGTATCCGTTGAAGTCTGATGATACTATTTTTAACAGTATTTATTAGTAAAAATACACAAAAATAATATCAATGCAAATATACAGATAATATACAACATCAATACTAAACCTAAAAGTGCGGGTATAATAATAATCAATAAGAAATAAGCTCTATCATTGTCTAGGGGATAATGAATTGTCCGATGGAAATATAAAGTTCAGTTCAGTTCATGCAGGCTGCGGTCATTGCTGATCACTGTGTTGCAATTGTTGGAGAGAGAGAGAGAGAGTAACAGCTATTAACTTGCCGACTTTCCTTTTACAATCTTGATCTGTCGATGCATTGTTTTCATGGCCATTCACGTATGACCCCTCTGTCCTTTAGCTAGACCGTTCCGTGGAGGACTCATCACTCAGGCAAGGGCGGACACACACACAAGCCCCCACCGGTCTCGTAGCATCTCTCCTAGTGTGTCTGAGGGGTGTTCCCCAGACCCTACTTTTTTCCTCACTCACGGGGTCTCGGGTGTCAATTAGGTTGGGATGATGCAATCCCTCAACCAGACCACTCTGGTTGCCCCCTGAGGGGTTTCAATGAATAGAACAGTACTCAATACACAATTCCTTCTCCAAGAGACAATAGCAGTAATCAGTGGTTCCGTTCCGCTTTTGTTAGGAGGAGACATTCCACCTTTGTGTATCCCTGCATTGTCTCTCTCTCATTACTGACATGAGCTATTTATCTCTCTCATTTCCTGGGTATCAGACCCGAAATAATAGCGATTTTGCAATTCTCAAAAAAGGGGGGGGGGCGACTTTGCACCCTTCTGCCCATCAGAATTGCTGCTCATTCATAACACACCACTGGGCCAAACTATTGATGTCTGCCATTCCTTTAGATTTATCAGCTACATGGAGAGAGGGGACCTGCTGCATGGGCAACAGATTGTTTTCTATATTGTACTGCCCTGACTTGTGTACTGGCTTGCATATGACATAGACAGCTAGTATGCAACATCCTATGGTCAACTCCAACTGATGCAGGGCCTTGCTGGATGAGGAAGTAGAAAGGTGAGTTGGTAAGTTTGCTAATGACGCAAAAATTAATGGTGTTGCGGATAGTTTAGAAGGTTACCATAGGTTACAGCAGAACATTGATAGAGCTGGGCTGAGAAGTGGCGGTTGGTGTTCAATACAGAAAAGTGTGAAGTAATACATTTGTAAGATCAAACTTGCAGGCTGAATACAGAGTTAACAGCAGGCTTGTCAGCTGTGGGGATGAACAGAGGGATCTTGTGGTCCATGTCCATAGATCCTTCAAAGTTGTCACACAAGTTGATAGGGTTGTCAAGAAGACATATGGTGTGTTGGCCTTCATTAGTCAGGGGATTGAGTTGAAGAGCTGCCAGGTAATGT
Source organism: Hypanus sabinus (assembly GCF_030144855.1). NCBI lineage: Eukaryota > Metazoa > Chordata > Chondrichthyes > Myliobatiformes > Dasyatidae > Hypanus > Hypanus sabinus. Next base: position 54,522,284 of record NC_082717.1, on the reverse strand, counting down.
TGCAGCTCTATAAGACTCTGGTTAAAACTAAATTGGAGAATTCAGTCATGCCGAAGAGTTTTAGTCCAAAATGTCGACGGTACTCTTTTCCATAGATGCTGCCTGGCTTGCTGAGGTCCTCCAGCATTTTGTGTGTGTTGCTTGGAAAGATGCTGAAGCTTTAGAGAGGTTACAGAAGAAATTCACCAGAATACAATCTCAATTAGAGAGCATGTCTTATGAGGGAAGTTTGAGCGAGCTAGAGTTTTTCTCTTTGGAGTGAAGCAGGATAAGAGGTGTTTTGATAAAGGTGTGTAAGATGATAAGAAGCATTGACTGAGTAGATGACTAGTACTTTTCCCAGGCAGAAATAGCTAATATGAAAGGGTATAATATCCTGATTGGAGATAGTCAGAGATAAGTTTTTACATTGTGTGGTAAGTGCATGGTATGTGCTGCCAGGGTGGAGGTAGAGGCACATTAGGAACATTTAAGAGACTCTTAGATTGGCACATGAATAAAAGAAAAATTGAGGGCAATGCAGGAGGGAAGCGTTAGATTGATCTTGTAGTTGGTTAAAAGGCTGGCAGAACATTGTGGGATGAAAGCCCTGCACTGTGCGACGTACTATGTTCTATTTCAGCAGATTACATTTGCCCAACTGGCACATTAATTTTTAAAAACTGCAGGAGATTTTATGTGGAAAATGACAGACTGTAGGAGAATGATATATCATTGAATCATATAAACATAGAACACAGACCCACCTCACCCACGCGGATAAAGAAGCCTGTCTACATTAACCCTATTTGTCCACGTTAGCCAATATTCACTACACCTTTTTATATCAAGTGCCTGTCCAAACACCTTTCAAATACTATTATAGTATCTGACTCTTCCACTTTCTGTAGTAGCTCATTCTCTAATTTCTGTGTGAAAAACTGAACTTCTCTTGCATTAAATTTATGTCCTTTGGTTCTATGAAGGCATAATAGATTGCAGGTGCTGGAATCTGCAGCAAAAACAACTGGAGGAACTCAGTGGATCAGGCGACATGTAGGGAGGCAGGATCATCATTTCTGGTTAAAACTCTGCATCAGTGTTTTCTCCTCTGATTATAGACTTCCCTGCTCTGTAATAGATCTATAAAGCTATCTTGAGAATAGAGATTATTAAAGGATGATCTGATAGAAGGTATAAACACTACTTAAAGTGATTGCAACAGGGGCAGCAGCCACATGAGATTTATTATACGCTGTAATACCTAATGTTGGAATTGGGAAAGGAATTAAATCCAGTATTAGCTTTCCAAATGGGATTAGATAAATATATCTGTAAAGAAACATTGGGGCTCTGATGAAAGTGGGAGAGTGGAACGACCGATCTGCAGCAAAAATGGTGAATGCAGGTTCCATTTCAACATTTAAGAGAAAATTGGAAAGGTACGTGGATGAAAGGGGATGGAAGACTAAGGTCCTAGTGCAGTCCGATGGGACGAGATCGATTAATAGTTCAGCATGAACCAGATGGACCGAAGAGCGTATTTCTGTGCTGTCGTGCTCTATGGATCTATGACCACTATTTTAATGTTATCGTATTATAACATCATTCGGGACAATTATGAAACATAATTATGGAGCTTAGAAAAATAGTGGGCTATGGGTAACCCTAGGTAATTTTTAAAGTAATTACATGGTCGGCACAACGTTGTGGGCCGAAAGGCCTGTATTGAGCTGTAGATTTTCTGTTTCTATGTTTCTAAAAATGCAATTCTCTTGATACTACAGTGATTCAAATGATCAAGATTCCAACATCCGGCAAAGGCCCTTTTCACTCACGAGACAAACGGGTGGTTTTTCTGTGATCCAAACACTGACACTGTTGCCTTTTTTTTGAGATGTTAATACTTTGCTAGCAAAGTCTCTACGGTTCCCGGGCCCCTCGCGCTCTGATCTGGCACCCCTTGCGCCCAGAGTCAACCGTGTATCCGAACCCCTCGCGCACAGAGTCAACAGTGTATCCGAACCCCTCGCGCCCAGAGTCCCAGTGTATCCGAACCCCTCGCGCACAGAGTCAACCATGTATCCGGACCCCTCGAGCCCAGAGTCCCCGTGTATCCGGACCCCTCACGCCCAGAGTCCCCGTGTATCCGGACCCCTCGCGCCCAGAGTCCCCGTGAATCCGGACCCCTTGCGCCCAGAGTCAACAGTGTATCCGGACCCCTCGCGCCCAGAGTCCCCGTGTGTCCGGACCCCTCGCGCCCAGAGTCCCCGTGTGTCCGGACCCCTCGCGCCCAGAGTCCCCGTGTGTCCGGACCCCTCGCGCCCAGAGTCCCCGTGTATCCGGACCCCTCGCGCCCAGAGTCCCCGTGTATCCGGACCCCTCGCGCACAGAGTCCCCGTGTATCCGGACCCCTCGCGCCCAGAGTCCCCGTGTATCCGGACCCCTCGCGCCCAGAGTCCCCGTGTATCCGGACCCCTCGCGCCCAGAGTCCCCGTGTATCCGGACCCCTCGCGCCCAGAGTCAACCGTGTATCCGGACCCCTCGCGCCCAGAGTCCCCGTGTATCCGGACCCCTCGCGCCCAGAGTCAACCGTGTATCCGAACCCCTCGCGCACAGAGTCAACAGTGTATCCGAACCCCTCGCGCCCAGAGTCCCCGTGTGTCCGGACCCCTCGCGCCCAGAGTCCCCGTGTGTCCGGACCCCTCGCGCCCAGAGTCCCCGTGAGTCCGGACCCCTCGCGCCCAGAGTCCCCGTGTGTCCGGACCCCTCGCGCCCAGAGTCCCCGTGTATCCGGACCCCTCGCGCCCAGAGTCCCCGTGTATCCGGACCCCTCGCGCACAGAGTCCCCGTGTATCCGGACCCCTCGCGCCCAGAGTCCCCGTGTATCCGGACCCCTCGCGCCCAGAGTCCCCGTGTATCCGGACCCCTCGCGCCCAGAGTCAACCGTGTATCCGGACCCCTCGCGCCCAGAGTCCCCGTGTATCCGGACACCTCGCGCCCAGAGTCAACCGTGTATCCGGACCCCTCGCGCCCAGAGTCCCCGTGTATCCGGACCCCTCGCGCCCAGAGTCGCCGTGTGTCCGGACCACTCGCGCCCAGAGTCCCCGTGAATCCGGACCCCTCGCGCCCAGAGTCCCCGTGTATCCGGACCCCTCGCGCACAGAGTCCCCGTGTATCCGGACCCCTCGCGCCCAGAGTCCCCGTGTATCCGGACCCCTCGCGCCCAGAGTCCCCGTGTATCCGGACCCCTCGCGCCCAGAGTGCCCGTGTATCCGGACCCCTCGCGCCCAGAGTCCCCGTGTATCCGGACCCCTCGCGCCCAGAGTCCCCGTGTGTCCGGACCCCTCGCGCCCAGAGTCCCCGTGTATCTGGACCCCTCGCGCACAGAGTCCCGGTGTGTCCGGACCCCTCGCGCCCAGAGTCCCCGTGTATCCGGACCCCTCGCGCACAGAGTCCCCGTGTATCCGGACCCCTCGCGCCCAGAGTCCCCGTGTATCCGGACCCCTCGCGCCCAGAGTCCCCGTGTGTCCGGACCCCTCGCGCCCAGAGTCCCCGTGTATCTGGACCCCTCGCGCACAGAGTCCCGGTGTGTCCGGACCCCTCGCGCCCAGTCCCCGTGTATCCGGACCCCTCGCGCCCAGAGTCCCCGTGAATCCGGACCCCTCGCGCCCAGAGTCCCCGTGTATCCGGACCCCTCGCGCCCAGAGTCCCCGTGTATCCGGACCCCTCGCGCACAGAGTCCCCGTGTATCCGGACCCCTCGCGCCCAGAGTCCCCGTGAATCCGGACCCCTCGCGCCCAGAGTCCCCGTGAATCCGGACCCCTCGCGCCCAGAGTCCCCGTGTATCCGGACCCCTCGCGCCCAGAGTCCCCGTGTGTCCGGACCCCTCGCGCCCAGAGTCCCCGTGTGTCCGGATCCCTCGCGCCCAGAGTCCCCGTGAATCCGGACCCCTCGCGCACAGAGTCAACCGTGTGTCCGGACCCCTCGCGCCCAGAGTCCCCGTGTGTCCGGACCCCTCGCGCCCAGAGTCCCCGTGTGTCCAGACCCCTCGCGCCCAGAGTCTCCGTGTGTCCGGACCCCTCGCGCACAGAGTCTCCGTGTGTCCGGACCCCTCGCGCCCAGAGTCCCCGTGTGTCCGGACCCCTCGCGCCCAGAGTCTCCGTGTGTCCGGACCCCTCGCGCCCAGAGTCCCCGTGTGTCCGGACCCCTCGCGCCCAGAGTCCCCGTGTGTCCGGACCCCTCGCGCCCAGAGTCCCCGTGTGTCCGGACCCCTCGCGCCCAGAGTCCACGTGTGTCCGGACCCCTCGCGCCCAGAGTCCCCGTGTGTCCGGACCCCTCGCGCCCAGAGTCCCCGTGTATCCGGACCCCTCGCGCCCAGAGTCCCCGTGTGTCCGGACCCCTCGCGCCCAGAGTCCCCGTGTGTCCGGACCCCTCGCGCCCAGAGTCCCCGTGTATCCGGACCCCTCGCGCCCAGAGTCCACGTGTGTCCGGACCCCTCGCGCCCAGAGTCCCCGTGTATCCGGACCCCTCGCGCCCAGAGTCCCGGTGTGTCCGGACCCCTCGCGCCCAGAGAGCTGGGGCTGGTTGTTCCAAATGCTCACTGATCGCGCCATGTCTCTTATTCAGTCCATACCGCAACATTTCTGATCCTGTTGTAATAATACAATAGGATTTATGTAGGTACATGAAAATCGTATTATACTTTATGTCAGTAAAGTTCAAATTCAAGTTTATTGTTATCTGACTAAATAATACACAAACGAAGTAACGTTCCTTTGGACGTTACACGCACAAAACATACCGCATACGCAGCACATATAACAAAATAGTACAACAAATAATTTAATTAAAATTAACTATTTTCCAATTAGCTTGCAGTATATATTCTATAAAACTCCAGTTCGGCTCCCGGAATTCGTTGAATCCTCCCAGTTGGGTAAAGGAGAGGAGAGGTTCTGTCAGCAGGATAGGAGGCGTTTCTATTCTGGTCGTCGTTGTTTGCAAAATTAAAGCGATGGCTCTCGGGAATTGTCGTTTTATTTGCGGCTCTCCAGGCATCAGTAGACAGAGACCAACCAAATCAAACTACAACTGCCGTAACGCAGCACGTAGATATGTCGCAGCGGTACCAGGCTTTGGAAAGAGGGAGACTTCGGGGTGACAGCGGCTGCCGGCGACCAGGCACAAAGTCTGTCCCAGTTCAGCATCTTTTGTTTCTTTAACAAACTTGTGCTTTAGCATTAAATTCGGATCGGATTTCCACTCAGTATGGGAGATGACGCCGAGGAAGGGAGCTGCACTGTAAAACACGAATTGACACATGGTAAGGGTCTTTAAAACTACCTATTTTTCTCAAACAGTTAAAAGTTAATGCCTACATGCTGCTGCTGAACATTTTTGTTATATAATCACTTATTTATTTTGGAGGAGATGGTCTGTATTAACATTTATATTTGACGTCAATATACGGGTTCTAATAAATGTTTGTTTATTGTGTGTCTTTTAAGTACAACTTTGAACCCAATTCTTGTATTGACTTGTCAGCCGGCAAAGCTGCTTGAGTACTGCAGGGCTTGTCTAGATCGGTGGATCTAGTAACTCATTGCCTTTATTACGTGGTTGGATGCTGTAGTAAACTGGGGGAAATGCATCTTTGTACATGCAAACACCGGAGAGGGAGAGAAGGGAACGTTTGCTAACCCGACTTCTGGCAGCAGGTGTATTGTGCATTCCAGTGCGTAAGGGGCTGAAATGTAAGGATTCTAACAACACTTTTCAAAGCACGCGCATGCTTGATGAAAGGATTTACGCTCCCGTATGCCTTGACAGCAACATTCTTTAGTAAGCGTTTATATTGCTTTCAAAAATTTGGCTTGGACGAGACTTAACTTGAACGTTGTCAATTCCTTATCTGAATTTAACTGACTATTTTATATTAAAGTATCGAGCGACTCCTTGACGTGATGTAACATCATGACACTTTTAATACTGTATGTGTTAGGTTAACTGAAAGTAGTTTTCCCACCACTTTCGTCAGACTAAGAATGGGAAATGTTCGGCATATGAGTGGTGTAAAAAACGAACAGTGGGGATTTTAGAACCGTGGTTCTATGTTTTGGGATTTTTTGCATACTGAACATTATACGCTGTTTTATATCTTTTGTTGTCATTCCTTTAAAAAAGTATTTTATAACAGTTTCTGCACTGCTAAACTTCTTTCAATTTTCATTTATGCAGCCTTATATCCTTTCATGATTTTAAATCACTTCCGTGCGCGTTTTATTACGTTGGACAGGAGCACAGCACGGAACAGAACCTTCGGCTAAAATATCAGCGCTGAACATTTGCCAATTTAAAGTAGTTCTCCTCTGCCTATACATGACTACCGGGTCTGAAACTCGCTGTCCCAAACAATGAGGGCAAGCATGCCATATGTCTTAATGACTTCTGTGTGAGTCAACAAGGCATATGCATTGCTGACTTACATAGCCACTTTCAGCGAACTACGAACTTCAAGATTCCTCTGTACATCAGTGGTGTTAAGAGTCTTGCAGTTAATTGTAAATTGCTTCTGACTTTTGACCTCTCCAGGGTGTAACACTTCACACTTGTTAGATTAAACACCGTCTGCCATATAACATCTATCCTTCAACAGCCCTGTGTACTGTTCATTACTCCAACCCTTATGTTGTCTGCAGACTTCCTAGCCCATCTTCTATATTTTCAATCAAATCATTTATATATATACTGTATTGCAAAATGTTCAGCACTGTTCCCTGTGGAACATGAATGGTCACGGACATACAGCCAGAGTAGCATCCATCACTAATCTCTCTCTTCTATGAGCAAGCAACGTCTGAGTCCAAGGTAACAAATCATTGTGAATCCCATGCATCAGAACTTTCTGGATCAGCTCACCATGATGGTCTTTGTAAAATTACTTGGAAAATGCCTTGCGGCACAGTAACATGGTGGTTAGCGCAACGCTTTACAGTACAGGTAACCCGGTATGGAGTTTATACATTCTCCCTGTGACTCCGTAGGTTTCCTCCCGCAGTCCGAAGATATACCAGTTGGTAGGTCAATTGGTCATTGTAAATTGTCCCGTCATTAGCTGGGATTAAATCGGGGATTGCTGTGGGACGCAGTTTGAAGGGCTGCTTCGTGCTGTATCTCAATGAATAAATAAATAAAACACATGTAGACAACTCTTCCACTGCCCTACTCTCACCACCTTTGTCACCTCCTCAAATAACTCAATCAAGTTTGTAAACCATGACTTGCTCATTTCAAAGTGTTATTTTGTAATATGTTATATTGAAATCTTTTTCTCTCAGGAAATACAGTGAATCCTTTGAGAGAACTAAAATACTTTTAACTTAATTGAATTGCACACAATATGAGTTTTATAGTGCAGTATATTGTTGAATAATGGCAAAAGCACTTTAAGTATCTGTTTATCATAGTTTATTGGATAGTTTGACGAGAACAAATAGTACAAGGCAGTGCTTATGAGCACATAATATTAAATACTATATATGTAACATCAGAATGCTTAAGTTTAGCGGCCAGCATATTACAATGATGTCAAAGGAAACATTTTGTAAAGAAAAACTAGAGTGTAGCCTTTTGCAGTCAAATTTTTTAAACAACAAATGGAGACATAGCGAGATACATCATAAAAGCATTGTTTTAATTCAATACTTTTAGTTAATAAAACACATTTTAATTTGTCTTTTCTAAACAATTGTGATTCCTCACCATTTGTTCTTTGCATGAATAATATTTTAAATTTATGGATGCTTTGTAACCAATTTCATGTTCGTAATATTTATGCAATCTGAAAAAAATTTGTTAATGTAACCTTTGTCTTGTTTAAAACTATTTCTTTCTTCTTTTGTACTTCTAAAGTCACACTTAGGAACATGAACAAAGAAGGTTTACAATATGCTACAGTAGCAGTACTGTAATATGAACTAGTGATTGTAATCGCAGTAAAGACAATCTCTTCCTACCAGTTATTTATCAGTATTGCTTGTTTTTATATCCTTCAAACTCTGCACTGCTCTTGCAGTACACAAACACATTTTATATTTGATGTATTGCTCAATTTGCCAGAAATACTGCCTCATTCATGAATGTTGCAAAGTATATTAATTGGAAAATGTTCTGTCAGGTTAACTAACCAGAAAAATAATTGCACCAACAATGGTTTAATTTGATTAGCCACAAAGAGGGTTTTTATATGTGTAGCTGCCTAATTCATTGATGAATGGTTTAATCAGTAAAAGTAGGACATATGTATTCCAAGCTGCATGTGTTAACTTAAAAGTTTTGAATAAATCTCTTATGGTTTCATCCCTAATTCATAAGTTGGTTTTTAGGTGAAAAATATTATCAGTCCCAATTTTTTTTAAAGTAAACTCAAGTAATATGAAATCCATTTGAAGTTTCAAACAACATTTGTTGACCTTAAAGTTGGATTGATTTCAGTTATGAAAGTTAAGCTTTCATTATACAGATACTAAGTTTATTCATGCTTTAGAAGTAATGTGCAGTTTGTGAGTATGATATTAGTATCTCAATGTCACACACCTATCAATCCATTCCTGGATGACAGTATTGCTGCCATTTTTGGAAACAGAAGCAAGGATATAGAGGAAGCATGGCTCCTCCTGTTCAAGTTCCATCTGAACATTTTAGTGGATGGAGTAGAAAAAAAGATGTGCTTTGCACTGGAACTGCTAAGAGGACACTTGAGTACAAATGACAAGAAGACGACAGCAAGTTGTTGCACAGGTAAGTTTGTACACTAACTCATGATCCACCTGGGGTTAGTCTGGAAGAAATTCTATGATCTTAAGGAATGTATCAAAATGATCATTTTGATACCGTGTCTCACTTTTGTTGTTCTGCAATTAATACATCGGCACCACTCAGACATGTCTCCTACAATGGCAGTCATTGTTGTAGATGCCCTATTACACTCTCCCTGCTTTAGTCCTTCTCAGCTCATGAAAGTCAACAAGAAAGACAAAAAAGTGGATAATAATGGTAAACATACAGGAAAAGCAGTTCAAAATGATGATGTTATTAGCACATTAAGAACAAGTTTCCTTTTTTGATTTCCCAAATAAGGTCACCCACAACATTTGGCCTAACAAACTGGAAGGCATCCCTTCCAATCCAAAAATCTCACTGAACTGGAGAAGAGGATCTTCTCACATGTGTACGTTGGGATCATTGGACTGTAACCAGCCCTCACCCCCGAGGAAGCAGATAATCATTGACCAAACCTTTGGTGTCCCTCCTTCTTTCATAGCAATGAACAGTCTGTCATTTAGAGACACGGGAGACTGCAGGTGCGAGCATTTGATGCAACAAACAAGATGCTGGAGATATTCAGTAAATCAGGCAGCATCTGTGGAGGAAAACAGTCAGTGTTTTGGGTTGAGTCCATTCATCTGGACCTTTCATCCAGTTGGAGGGCTTTAGTTCGAAATGTTGACCTCCATTTCCCTGCACAGGTGCTACCTGTTTCTTCTGAGTTCCTCCAGCATCTTGGTGGTCATTCAGTCTTTTTATCTGCTTTCTACTGGTACTCTTCCTGACAGACTTGTGCACACAACATTCATGCTGTTCTTTGTCTTTATCATTGTAAAGTTTCAGTTACAACAACATTTACAGTCTCATGTTTTCCCCTCTACCAACTCATCAGCTCACCATGAAAAGGACCAGAGAAGGATGTGGGTAAGATCTACTGTTCCTGCTTTGCATCAGCGCCAATGCTGGCACTCCAGGGGTTGAAAGGGCTAGGTTATAAGTGTCCGCTCTATGTGGAAGTCTGCATGACAAAAATGCAGCAGTGTGATGGGAATTCATCTCTAGCTATCTAAGAAGCACCTGGATGTAAGAAAAATGGAGTGTTGTGAGCTGTGTAGGATGGAAGGGTTAGATTGATTGTGGAGTAGCTTTATATAGGCTGGAACAACATCGTGAGCTGAAGTTCAGTGCTGTAACTTCTAGGAGAACAAGCAAAGTCAGGAAAATTTTCTGGCAACTGTGTCAAAGTGATTGATGTCAAAGAGCTGTACCAATACCAGTTTCACAGGCTGTCTCAGTCTGTAAATCAGTGTACAGTAACTTAATCCTGACCTTTATTCCTTCAGGAAAATATCCTTCAAACTACCTGGAGGAAGCAGATTGAAGTCTGTTTCTGAATATTGAATGTATACAGTAATGTAATGGAGATTCTGACATGAAGATATTTGATGGCTAGGAAATTAGCTGTAAATGGGAGAGAATCAAAGCAATTGGATTGATGTGAAAGAAGCTGAGTTCTGGATTATTGATCTAGAGACAATCACATGAATCTAGAGTTAAAGGTAGACATGGTAATGCTAAATGTAAAGTTATTGGATTGTCAATAAAATACATCTGTTTCACTATTAGGTAGGCTGAAGGGCCTTTTCTATACTGTACAACTATAGATATTGTTAATATCTATAGTTAATATTGCTAATATCCTTCAGGGAAGAAAGTCTGCCATCCTTACGTCACCCAGCTCATTTGTGTCTTCAGATCCAACCCTTGTTGAGGACCCAGATAAAGGCCTGATCCTCCCGATCACAAGGTAGTTGGGGGGTGCAGCAGATGTCAAAAAACCTTCAGTTGTCTTTGAAGTGATGCAGAGTGAAGGAATTAACTCCAGCCTGGACAGTCCCAAGCCTGGGTGCTGAAGGGCGAGGTTTGGGCATGGGGCTAGCAACTCCATCCCATAAAAACCCAGTGCCACAGAAATCCCAGCAGAAGCTCCATAAAGGAAGAAAAGGTAGGCTACATCTGGGATAACTTGAAAGACTGGCCCAGGAGAGAAGACGCTGCTGAGCAGCTGTCTGCAGCCCATGCCCCAGTAGGGGTGATGGGCTTAAGTAAGTAAGATGAAGAAATTGCATCCTCAAGGTTCTATGATCTTCTCAACCAAGCCCTTGATGATTCTGTGGCAGACGATATAAAAACACTCAGCTGTTCTTGCTGGAGCTCGGAGAGGAGAGAGAGCCTAAGGAGGGAGGAATTATTATTCCCTAAGATCCAGCCCATCATGTGGTGCAATAGCTGAAATATTTCTGACAACTTGGATGGCCTAAATTAAAAGTCACGTGGATTTCTGGATACTCTGGAATGACCACGGGAATTTATTTTTTCTGATTGTCTGTCATAAACTGTACATTCAGAGAGTGATGATTCTTGAAACATATTTGCCCTTCATAAGGATAGGAAGTTTCAAGGAAGTCTGAAATTCACATGAATGCAGCAGAGGTTCAGAGTGACAGTGGCTTTATCTCTAAGGGCAGTCCAAATTTCCCTATGCCTTTCCCCCTACACCAGTCCTGCTGTTGCAGCACATCCAATGACAGCACTGATGGCATCAGATATTAAATGTAGAAATGGCATCATAACTCATGTAAACTTTTGGCTCCTTACTGATCTTTTGGTCAGTCTTAAAGCTGATTGTAAATTCAGTGTCAAGTGATTGAAAGACACCTAAGATAGTGAGATGTCAATGAATAAAAGATTATGAAAATATAGCTCTCTGTGAGAGATAACTAAAGCAACAAAAAATGTGCTTAATACCATCAAAGCATGGTCACTACTAAGACAATAATATGGTCGATTGTTAATGATTGGCGTATTTCTCATTTGTTCATAGCCAACAACCCTTGCTTAATGAAAGCTGTACAACAACCTGATAGAAACAGTGCAGACTGAGAATGTTTATGGTATGCAAAAAGGGGCAAGCTGTTGTCAGATTTAATATTAGAATAGCAGTGAAGATAAAATTGTAGCTCTTTTTGTCAGCATAAAATCTTTTATTTTGAAACCAGTATATTAATTATTCCATTGTGAAGAAATTGTATTGTGTCAGACTTTAGACTAAATGGTCAAGGTGAATGGTGTTTGTTATTCAGGCTGGAAATTGGATCCTTAGTTTTGTGAAGAGGTTATTTAAGAGATCCAGTGTTTTATACATTTGCAGTAATATTCTGTATGTTGAAAACTGTCATCTTTATTTATTTGTATCTTTATTACATTTAACATAAATTTGCAAATAGGGTACTTTCATCAGAGTAGAAGATGAAACAGCAACATCATTGTTTTTTTTATATAAGAAAACAGTTTTAAATTCTTAGTCCAAATGAAAGGTCCTGACCCAAACTTCCAACTGTTATTACCCTCCACAGACAGAGTCATAGATCATGCAGCCTAATTGGCACATGCTGACTATGATTCCCATTTAAGCTGGTCCCATCTGCCCATCTTTGACCCTTATCCCTCTAAACCATCCTATTCACACATCTGTCCTAGTGCTATTTAATGCTTCCTGCCTGCTGAGGCACTATTGCCTGAATTGCTGTATCCCTCCAGCTTTTTATTTTTTGCTGAATGTAATTAGTATGTTCAATTTAGCAGAAGAGTTTATGAAATTCTCTTTCAAGCCCACTGATCCTCACACGTACTTTGACTAGTTTCCTCCAACCATGCTGTATCAATAAACTATATTGTCTTCTTCCTGTTTCTCTACTCCAATGCATTTGTTCTGATGACACAATCTTGCATACTTGTACTTATAATATACTGTTTCATCTTTTTTTTCTCACATTGGATTCCTTCTGTATGTACCAACATGATCCCTGACCCTGTCGGTTCCATTTCTTAGAACCTTCACTGCCTTTCTCTTTCCCTCATTTGTCACCCACCAACCTCTATATTTAAGTAGATACTTTTCTATCACATCAGGCATCCAAGCACGATACCAACACTGACACACATCTTCATCCCTCTTTCAGTGTTCCTCAGCAGCATTGTGGTCCATTCCTCAGTCATCCAACAATGCCCCAGCCACCCTCTCCACTTCCATTGCAGCTCCTATGCCAGCAGAAGAGATTCAATGCCACAATTTATAACCCTCTCCCTTCTCATTATCCAGGGCTCTTTCAATTTAGTAGATCAAATTTATTGTTCTTTTCATTGAGGAGAACAAATGCTACAAAATGACTGTTTGTAAAACATCTCTGTTCATTCTGTATGTAACTCTGAGTCTATTTAAGATTTCTTGTATCTGCAGTATTTTTTTTCATTTTCAATTAGTTCAATAGATGACTGCTGTTTTTCATTGGCTGCAGCAAATTTATTGGATAATGCCAATCTAATTTATTAACATAGTTGTGTCTTTAATATTTCAGCAACATTGAAGTAATATTGTAAATATATTTCTGATTGTCACAAACTGTACATTCAGAGCGTGATGATTCTTGAAACATATTTGCCCTTCATAAGGATAGGAAGTTTCAAGGAAGTCTGAAATTCACATGAATGCAGCAGAGGTTCAGAGTGACAGTGGCTTGATCTCTAAGAGCAGACCAAATTTCCCTATGCCTTTGGTGTTCACCTGTACATTGCAGGTTATATGTAAAAGTACATGAATTGCATATGCCATGATGCTAAAGTAAAAATGAAGTACACATGTTTATCTCCTGGTTCCTTGGTTTGCTTTTCATTAGTTAAATGTTTCAGAGTTGGAAAACAGAACTCATTTTAATTGATAACTGAAGTCTTATCTATGATAATTCTAAATGCATCCTACCAACAAAGGAAGTAGTTGCATTTGACACCTATGAGTATCCAACCCCAGCACCAACATGTACCTGAGAAACATTGACTGAGCCCCTGAGCCCTCTGCTGCCTGTGTCATTTGATAAGTGGGTTGAAGTAGTCATGACAGTAATGAGAAAAACTGGCACTTACAGTAGGTCACTGATGGAGAAATTGCTGATGCTGTGCATGAATATGCTTAATTTCTGAGCGTGACAAACAGAGGATCTAAAGAACAAATGACTGTGGAGGAACTAATCTTGTATATAGAAAATAGATTTTCATATTTCAATAGCATACTATTTCTGAGGAAGTAATTAACGTTGTCTGAGATAGTTACATTGAAGTCAAATTTCCCAATCAACTGGAGAGAAAAATCTTCAAAAATATTTTTCATAATGACTGAACTTTTCATCATGTAAACGATTTAGTCTTGAAATAAAAGGGCTGCTGGTATGACAGTGTCTTCATTTGGTTTCCCTGTGGTGCTAAGATGCTTTATTTGCATTCCTTAATTTGCACCTGTGGATATTGTTTTTAACAATAAAAATATTTAATTAATTGGAATGAATTGTAGTAAAGTATATTTGTGACATCTCTTTGAACCTTTTTAAATATTCACCCCAAAGTTAGATATCACTATAGAGCTGTCTTTCTCAACCTTTTCTCCCTTGAAATGATTTTCAGGTCTCAAGGAACCCCTGACTAAAAATTACAATGTTTACAGCTCATGGTATGTTAGCATGATCAGTAAGTTGTAAATATAATAATCCAAAAATAATTGTCAATGCTCTTTAGAGTAGAGGATTAATTTTTAGCCAATCTTTCTTGATAAAACAGGTAGTTAAGCTTAGTTTATGTTTCTTTTCCTTCTGTAAATCTTAAAAATTCATAAGGCAATCTTAATAAATTTCTGTTAAATAACTGGCGTAAACCAAAATGAAATTTAATGTAGGCTCAGTAGATTTAATTTAAATAAAGTTTGTACATTGATTTTAATTAATGTTGTTTACAACATGAAAATTTATTGACAATTTTGAATAGTAGAGTTACTAAAAACCATAAGCCAAATCAATATGAATAAAAACACAATAGCCATTTAAAATAATCGGTACTTTTACATGTCATATAGCTGTGGTTTGTAGTTAAGTGTCTTTTCAATTTTGCTGGAGCCATTGCTGCATTTGCAAGTTCTTTGCCACTGACTAGGCACAATGGAATAGGACAACTTGAATCACTGGTTCATGTAAAACACATTGATAAATAGCTTTCATTGTAAGGACGGACATTTTTGTGTATGTCATTGCACTAATGCTGTGAAATGACTCAGAAGATTATAATTCTTCATCATAAATCTTATCAGAATTGTCCGTAGGTCTAGGCCCAGAATCCTCCTCTTCCATCTTACACCTCCTCTCAAGAAATCGCCACACTGGACCATCTTTAGAATGAGAATTTCCCTCCAATTTTCTACTACACCGGTAGAGTTTATTTGCTCCCATAAGTCATTCGGCAGCACACAAGGGGAAGCTGGGGGAGATAATTAAGGAGGGAGAGGTTGAAGTCACAGCCCAAGTCGGGCGAGTCCATTCAATGCTCAGAAAACACATTTCACGCTCCTCGTCAGCCTACTGTCCTCCTCTCCATGCAATACAGCACTCTCTAATTATCAGCCTACTGTCCTCCCCTCTGTGCGATATAGCACTCAGCAATTAGCAGCCTACCGTCCTCCCCTCTGTGCGATACAGCACTCAGCAATTAGCAGCCTACCGTCCTCCCCTCTGTGCGATACAGCACTCAGCAATTAGCAGCCTACCATCCTCCCCTACCTCACGTCAAAAACTGAGAATAGACTCAACCAAGTAAACATGGTCCTACTGCACACTGGGCTGAGAGACCTCTAACGAGATTGGTAATGGGGCTGTTCTGTCACTGCCCACCACTGCGAGTGCTAGCATCGCACATCACACAAAGTTAAAAAAAAATGGTTATTTTTTTAATCACCATCTATGGTTCCACAGAACCTTGGATGAGAAACTCTGCTACAGAGAGTAGATAAAACCAGAGCATTGAATACAAGTGTATTTGAGCAACTGAATTGAAAAATTACTTTCTTTTTCAATCTTTTTATTACTATTAATAATATGAACAAAATACAATTGATATATTAATAAAGGGATTACAAACATACAAATTCCCATTGCACATGAAAGAATACATAAGCAATGATTACAGTATAAATGAGTATTCCCAAAACATGAACCATACAGTATATGTATGAACAAGGTAAATCTAGGTATTTCATAATATATAATATAAAAAAAAACTGAAAAAAGAAAAAAAATGTTATGCAAAAATAACTAAACTACTAATCTAATAGCTAATAAAGAAAAAAAAGCAAAAAAAGAAAAAAAAGAAAGAAAAACTAGAAAAAGAAAGAAAAAAAGGGCTGTTTATAATATCTCACAAGAATACATAATCATTAGTGTCATCAACTCCGATTCTCTCAACATAAATAAGATTAAAGCTGGAAAATCAAATAAGCTTGGAACAGGGTCATATTACATCATATGAAAATATTGAATAAATGGTCTCCATATCTTTTCAAATTTAGTAGAAGTATCAAATACACCACTTCTAATTTTTTCTAAATTTAAACATAACATAGTTTGAGAAAACCAATGAAATACAGTGGGAGGATTAATTTCCTTCCAATTCAGCAAAATAGATCTTCTAGCCATCAGAGTGAGAAATGCAATCATTCGACAGGCGAAGAAGATAAATGAAGGGAATTGAAAAATTAGTCAGATTTGGTAAGGGTGATAGATTTCCTTCCCTGAAAGGCAGTAGTGAATCAGATGGAGCATTGCAACAAAGTTGTGATTTAGTAGTCACCATAAGTAATATCTATAATTTCAGAATATATTCAATTGACTGAAGGCACATTTCTCAGCTGATAAGTGGATTTGAAGTTATACCTCAGTGGCCCAGGCATTTGAAAAACTGGTACTGCAATAATTTTCCATAGGATTCTAGTCAGGGAGTTTAGAGGAGGTTGGACCCAAAAGAAGAGTGGGAAGAATATTTAATAGTAAACAATAATTTTAATAATGGACAGTAAAATAACAAAATGCTAGGGGTCACAAAACAAGAGAGAACAGAAACAACAAGATAAACTTCAGGCAGGACGAGTGAAAGCTGAAAGCAACTAGTTGAGGTCAACTGATTTGATGAGTGAACGAAGACTGCATGAGAAATGGGGTTAAATAGGCTGCAGGTGACGAATCTGGAGGGAGTGGCAGGTGAATCCTGTTAGCTGGGTAGAGACTGGGAGGTGCCTGCATGTGCAAAATGGCAGGTGTCAGCTGGAGCAGGCCTGACAATTCTGCTATATTTGCTATTAGACACACAATTTTTTTTCTTCTGAGGCCAAACTTTCTTCATTAAGTTGCATTTATCTGTTTTCCTTTCAGTTTACGAGCAAACCTCATCTATAAAATCTGCACAGGCTATCCTCAAACTTCAACATGAGCAGTTCTGAAAACCATGAATGGAAAATATTTAAGACCACCTGTTAACTGTTATTTTAATGAATGTATTTGTTTTTTGTCACTTTTATCTTCTTTAATCTTCCCTTACTTGCAGAACACATATGATGATTTTTAGCTCTATCACAACATCTGGGATTGTATGTATTACTCTTCTGCATGTCTGGTATCAAACCTAAGATGATACAACTTGCTCCAACTCATATCTAGAAAAATTACGCCATTAGCCTAGAAATCCCTTTACACAGTTAACAATGCAATAGTGCAGCTGAAAATTAGCCCAGTCTTCTGTTGATGAATATCTTACTCACTTTAGTGCTCAGTGAGAAATTCAACTCCTAACATTTTTATTGCCCTACCACCATTTTCCATTGTAAAATTTCACCAAATATCATCAACAGTCCAGTGTGCAAAGTTAATTTCAAGCATTTTCCAATCTCACTGCCCTGAAAATCAGCAGTTTTTTTATTTATTCTCTGAACAGCTAGATCTTACTAATTCTGTTAACCCTTGGATGAAGGGGTTCCTTAATGATGGATGCTGCCTTTTTGAGACAATGCCTATGAAGATGTCATCAGTGCTGGGGAGGCTACTGCTCATGATGGAGCTGACTGAGTTGCAAATTCCTGCCGCATTTCCCGATCCTGTGCAGTGGTCCCTCCATAGCAAACAGTGATGCAAAACAGTTAGAATGTTCTCCACATTACATCTATAGAAATTTCTGAGAGTCTTTGGTGATATACCAAATCTCCTCAAACTCCTAATGAAATATAGTCACTGTCTTGTAAATACATCAATATCTTGGGCCTAGGATAGATCTCCAGAGATGGTGACTCCCAGGAAATTGAAACTGCTCATCCTTCCCACTGCTGATCCATTGACATCTCCTTCCTGAAGTCCACAATCAATTCCCTGGTCTTACTGATGCTGAGTGGAAGGTAGTTGTTTCAACACCACTCAACCAGCTGACCTACCTCATTCCTGTACCTTCGTCATCACCATCTGAAAATCTGCCAACAATAGCTGTGTTATCAGCAAATTCATTGAAGCCTTTTGAGCTATGCGTAGCCTTGCAGTCACATGTTTAAAGAGAGTAGATCAGTGGACTAAGCACACATCCTTGAGGTGTGATTGTTTTGATTGTCAGTGAGGAGATGTTATTTTTGAGC
Source organism: Hypanus sabinus (assembly GCF_030144855.1). Lineage (NCBI taxonomy): Eukaryota > Metazoa > Chordata > Chondrichthyes > Myliobatiformes > Dasyatidae > Hypanus > Hypanus sabinus. The sequence goes on along the minus strand of NC_082717.1, from coordinate 54,503,932 downwards.
CACACTTCCTGGTGAGGAAGTCAAGGATCCAGTTGCAGAGGGAGGTACAGAAGGCCAGGTTTTGGAGCTTATTGATTTTTCTTTATCTTTGGTTATTTCCCCAATCTATTTTCAAGCAGGATCCATTGAAAAATCAGAGGAGGTGAAATATAACCTAGGTTAGGCTATGTAGTGCCATGAGCTTGATTTACCAAATAATAAGTTCTTGACTGATCAACAGTCTCCAATTTCTGCTGGAACCTTCCCTGAATCCAAAGATTTATTAATTCCATCCTTGTCTATAGTAAGTCACTGTAAATCAAAAGATTCATGGTCACTTGGTGAAGAAACCTCCATGTTTTGCAGTACTAAATGATCAACTCCTTGTGCTGAGAAAATGGAGAAAATGATTCCAGGTTTGAGACTTGCCAGCAAGAAGAAATATCTTCTCAGATGCTCCCTATCAACCCCATCTGAATTTTGTGCATTTCAACGAGTTCACTTCGGATTCTTCTTATCTCCAGAGATTATACCCAAGATACACCATCTTTCCTCATAGGACAATTCCTTCATCTCAGCAATCAACATCATGCATTTTCGTTATTTTATTACACCTGGCCTCTCCAGATAACATACAGGTTATGATTTTACAGATGTCCGTAAATCAATGTTGTGTTTTTTTTTCCCAATTTATGGACAAAAGTCTTTTGATTTGGTAACCATATCTCTACAGTATTGTAATGAATGGCATCAAAAGCACATAAAACTGATCTGATAAGACAGAACAAGAACTAAAAATGAGGAAGAAGAGAGGAAACTAGGAATAAATATAGTACATGTGCTGGGCATTTGAATTTAATAATATCTTGGGAGCTCACTCATAAGTAGGAGGTGTCCATCAGTCTGCCATTCTTAATCTAAGGAAATCCTGGAAGCAAGTATCCCTTCTATACTTAAACAGTGTCAGCTGAAGCTTAGTTAGTAGCACTCTTCTGTATCATAGATTGTGTAACTCAGTGATAAGTTTAGAGTTTATTTATTTTTTAGAGGAGAGATCTGATGTTGCTGACAAGGCAATCACATATTGTCCATTTCTAGAGCAATTAGGGATAGGCAATAAATGACGACATTTCCAATGATTCCAATATTCAATGAATAAGCTACAAATTTTTCACAAAAATTGCCATTGAGCAAGACAAGTTAATGTTTTCGAATACACATCAATATCTTCCCACTCAATGTCAGCAAAATCAAAGAGCTGATTATCGACTATAGGAGGAAAATACTCTTTACAACTCATGTTCTCAGTATTAGTTTTATTTGCACAGTTTGTATTCTTGAGCATGTCAGTGTTTGTCTTTTATAGTTTGTCTGTCCTTAGCTTTTTTTTCCAAGTTGTATTTTTTCCCTATAAATGTCTGCAAAAATAAATCTCAAGGTATTATTTGGTAACATTCTATATGTACTTCAATAATAAATTTACTTCTAACTTTGTATAATTTATTTTAAAAGCATTGTTAAGATGTTTTTTCTGAGTATACTTGAGTGTTTATTGATAAGTAAATGGGTGACAGCAAAACCTCAAGAAAATAAGTGCACTTCAAAATGGACTCATCTTGCACCTGGAAGGCAGATTACACTGTGGCAGAAAGAATTGAGACATAGTGAAACTCCTGACCACTGTGCAATCAGAGTTGATTCTACTGTGTTACATTTCATTTTGCAATGTTATTTATTGGTTATGCCCTTTCCGGCCATCTGTCAGATATTTCCTGCTTCATTGTTCAAACCGCTCTTTTTCTATTTCTCCCTTTTCCCCATCTGCTCAGGTATTTTTCAATATTCTAGCTTTTATAACCCCAAATGAAAATATTTTGGAAGTCTTTAAATGTAGTTAGAATTTATCAAAATGTGCACCAGCATATGAATTATGAAAAAAAAATATCTGAAATTGTTTTTTCTTCCCTCCCTGCCATACAATTATCTTTTTTTTCCAGAATTTAGGATTTACACATTTTGACATCGTTGTGCAAACTGTTCATTCAATTTCTATTAGACATTTTGCAGCTTTCTAGGCTCCACACTATATTCAATAATTACACATCTTTGCTTTCACTATCACCTTTTGCCTTGCTTCTTCACCCCTTTTGTCATATAATCTTTCCTGACATCCATATCACAGATTTTTCCTCTTGTCTTCTATTCTTCCTCGACATCTGCATAGATCCTGTTAGACCTCTCCCCCACCCCATCCGACCCCACTCCCCATTTCCATGAAGCCTAATCTAAATGAAATACTAATTTGTTTCTCTATGCACAGGCACTGCTTGACCTACAAAATACTTACTCTAATTTCTGTTTTTAAACAATGTTGAGTTTCTGAACTCTGTAGGTCATGCCCTTCACACATGAAGTTACCATTTTGTACTTGTAATTGGCAGCTAACCTCACTGGACACAGAGAAAAAGTTGGATTGGAAAACTTTGAGCTGCTGAAGGTTCTGGGAACAGGAGGTGAGTACTGGGTAGAACCAGTTTTGTATCAGCGTTTAGTCTTATATGGCAATTCTGATGCAGACTGGATTTTAAACATTAGAAATAGACATGACTCTACACCTAGCTAGTTAAACCAGAGAGGTTAAAAAATTCAGCCGATGTTCTGTGCTGAGCTGATAGTCATCATTTGACTCTTCTTCTGCATGGTCATATTCTTTTCCTTGTGATTTTTTTAACTGTATGTATAGAAAAATGAAGATTGGATTTGACTTGACTATAATCATATCATTTTCAGTGGAAATTATTGAAACTTGGATTAGTTTAGATAGGTCAATGTCTGTAATATACTAGTTTTGCAAATGTCTTTGGAGTGAAGACATGAAAAGAAAATTATTGACTAAAAAAAAGAATTGATTTTATTTGAATGGTTAGTCTTATTCTAACATCTATTTGTGAAAGATTAATTCTATATTACATATAAAATAATTCATGTAATTTTATTTGTGTAACTATATGTGTGTATTTTTGTACAATATGACCATCCTTGCTAGTTCAGATAAGATTCAGGAGAAAGGACAGTGCAACAATTTATCATTTCACCCGTCGAACTTGGATTCACTTTCAACCCACACTGATGAGATAAACTCTTCATTTTGTTGAAATGATCACCACATAAGATGGATCCTTGTGCATCCATCACTGGTCAAGTATCATTCAGACATTATTGGCACAAATTAACAATTTGGTCATTCAGTAAAAAAAAACACGTAATAGTTTTCTGCAGTAAAGAGCATAATGTTGTAAAGGTTGCTTTCCTGATATTTCAAACAGCATTGATACAAAACAGCATCCAACCAAATAATTCATACTACATATCTGTTGTGTAAAAATTATGTACCACTTCAGCTAACCATCAGTCAGCTACCTGACAGTGCATGTTGTCTATCTTTTGCCCGAACCTCACTCTGTCTCTAAGCAGCAATTGCAAAACCAGTTAATGATTCTACCCAACCTTTAAGATATTTTAAGAGACATTTAGCCAGGCACATGGATGTAAGGAAGATGGAGGGATATGGACATTGTGTAGGTATGGAGAATTGGTGTTTGTGTGTTTTTGATTTGCTTTTTAGCTGGTTTGGCACAACATTGTGGGCCAAAAGGTCAGTTTCTGTGCTGTACTGTTCTATGTTTTATAAATCCTCATGCATTGCTGAAAAATATTCTGACCATGTCTCACAGAATTTTCTATCCAATATTTTCCCCTCCCAAATTACGTGACCCCAACTTGATTTTTTGTGGATGCCTTGCACTTCATGGCCCTGCTACAAAATTCATTTTAACCAGCAAATAACAACCGTAACAGTGTAACAAAACTTGTTCATACAAGAACTTCAAAATGAAGCCTAAGGAAAAAAATCTTAAAGGCATGACCTTTTCCCATTGGTCCGAAGGCCTACAGTTATTCTTCTATTTGGTCATTATTCATCTGCAAATGTTAGCAGGTTGGTTGAAGGAAAAGTCACATGTCCAAAAGCAAGCATTTCCATTTGAGGTTCAGAGCCTGAATTCTGCCAGTCACTTACTTCTCTTCAGAGTGCCAAAGCCACTAGGGTTTTGTGGTGCCGTGGTGTCAGTTGCTAGGCATGGATTATATCTGAATATGCATTAATTGCAGGAGTTTACCAAACGTTGTCTTGCTAATCTCAACACTGAAATAAGGAAAGTATGGGTGGAAAATATTCTTCAAAAATAGCTATAAAAGAAATTCACTCTTCTTACAGACAATTCAACTGAGTAAGTAACACATCAAGAATCATTTTATTTATTTATTTAGTGATACAGCGCTGAATTGGCCCTTCCAGCCATTTGAGCCGTCCAACCCAGCAACCCCCAACAACCCCTGATTTAAACCTAACCTAATAACAAGACAATTTACAATGAACAATTAACCTTCTAGATGATACATCTTTGTACTGGGGAAGGAAACTAGTTGGAGAAAGCCAGTCCAGTCCAAGGGGAAGATGTACTGCCTCCTTACAGATGATGTCAGAATTGAACTCTGGATACCGACACCCTGTCAAAATAGCATCATGCTAACCTCAACACTACCGTGGCACCCAAGATAAGATTGTACATTATAAATGACTAGGAGTGTACTGTATTGTGATACTTTATGAATGAATGTTCTTTTTCTCTCTTAATTCACCAATGCAGCATATGGGAAAGTTTTCCTGGTCAGAAAAATCAGCGGACATGATATAAACAAGCTCTATGCAATGAAGGTTCTCAAGAAGGCTGCAATTGTACAAAAAGCAAAAACCACTGAACACATCAAAACAGAACGGCAGGTGTTAGAACACATTCGTCAGTCTCCTTTTCTGGTCACATTGCACTATGCTTTCCAGACAGATACAAAGCTTCACCTTATTCTAGGTAATCTTTTTACAGTTGCTCTTCTTTTATTTGGCATTCCAAAATGTTTTCATTTGAACGATGCGTTGGTCTGTTACGTGGTACATTAGTAATCCAGCATACACTGCCACAGACAGACCAAACCAAACCAGCTTACCTTATTGGTTAAGGTCTGTCTCCATCCATAGGAGTTGCGAGCAATAAAGGATTTATCCTACGGAAGAATTATTACAGGGTATCACATAAATAATTTCCAATGGTCAACAATAAAAGCACAAAAATACTATAATCACAAAAAGAATTAAACCAAGATTACAATGTAATTTATAGTTATAATGGATAATTCTCTTCCATAAACTGATATGCATAGCTTGGTTTTCCAAGGAATCCTTTGAAATGCAAAGGAATTCATTCAATCCATTCTGATTGTGGCATATCTATACAACAAAGGTCCAACTTGTTCTTTTTCCATTCCCTTTTGAAATTTACTATTTCATCACTTTTGAAAATAACTATTAAATTTAACTATCCTGCCCAGGTAACAGATTTCCAATCCTAACAGCTTGCAGAGTATTAAGAATATTGAGTTCTCTTGACACCTGTTTTAAAGTTAAATTCTAGAGCAAAAGACTATAAGATAAAGGAACAGTATTAGGCCATTCAGCCCATTGAATCTGCTCCATCATTTAATCATGGCTGATCCATCCATTTTCCATCTCAGCCCTAATCTCCCACCTTCTTACCAAATCCTTTCACGCCCTGACTAATCAAGAATCTATCAACCTCTGCCTTAAATATACCCAATGAGTTGCTGAAGTCAGATGAAATATGTTCATTTATTTATTATACCTCATCCATTGTAATCTATAATGCCTTGATTAAATTTTGTGTCAACTTTCTTCGCTTTAAGAACGATCTGTTTCTTTACATATAACCAGTAAAGTATCCTACAAACCCTTTAAAAGGCCTTAATATCCTTCCTAAAATAAGTGCCCAAAAATTGGGGACTACTGCAGCTGAATGCAAGCAAGTAATTTACAAAGGTTTGTCATAACCTTTTATTCACTTTGATTATTTTAATAAACCTAAGATACCAAATGATTTTTTAAAACATTGTTGTCTCATCCTGACACCTTCAAGGACTTATGCATGTGATCGGTTCAAAGTTATTCCCAACATTCATCACTGGTTTGCCCAAACAAACTAGCTTCAAAGTAGAAAATAAAGATGAGGCATTTACTTTAGAAAATGGAACTTGCTGTCTTTCTGAGCTTGATACTGGAACTACTCTTTATATTAACTATTTGGATTCTGGAATCAGTATCAAAATCTCCAGATGACATCAAGTTGAACCACTGGCTTGGCTACAGACTGAAGGAGTATTGTATAACACTATTGTACTAGGGAAACTAAAGGTATGCCAAAGGCAGGTGCACAAGTAAAGAATAACATGATTTTGGCCTTGGCTAGAAGCATGCAGATGTTTGGCGTGTTACTTTGCTTGTTCAGATGTCCATGATTGAATAGTACAAATTGTTGAATCCTGAATTATAGATTGTCAGGTATGATGTTGTGGCCATCACTGAATCATGGCTGAAGGATGGTTGTAGCTGGAAGCTGAATGTTCAAGGTTACATGTTGTATTGGAAGGACAAGAAAGTAGGCAGAGGGGGTAGTGTGGCACTGCTGGTAAAGAATGGCTTCAAATCAGTAGAAGGATATGACATAGAATTGGAAGATGCTGAATTCTTGTGGATTGAGTTAAGAAACTGCAAGAGTAGACGGACACCGATGGCAGTTATATACAGGCTGAAATGTGGGCCACAGATTACAACAGGAAATAGAAAAGGCATGTCAAAAGGGCAATGTTACGATAGTCATGAGGGATTTCAACATGCAGGTCGATTGGGAAAATCAGGTTGGATATGGATTTCAAGAGAGTGAGTTTGTTGAATGCCTGAGAGATGGCTTTTAGAGCAGTTTGTCATTGAGCCTACTAGGGGATCAGCTATACTGGACTGAGTGTTATGTAATGAACCAGAGGTGATAAAGGAGCTTAAAGTAAAAGAACTCTTAGGAGGCAGTGATCACAATATGATTGAGTTCAACTTGCAATCTAATAGGGAGAAAGTAAAGTCTGTTGTAGCAGTCTTTCAGTGGAGTAAAGGAAATTACAGTGGTATGAGAGAGGAGTTAGCCAAAGTAAATTGGAAGTAGTTGCTTCAAAGCTAGGAAATAATATTGAGCCATTATAAGACACTAGTCAGGCTGCACATAGAGTATTGTTAACAGTTTTGGGCCCCATATCTCAGAAGAGATGTGTTGTCATTGGAGAGAATCCAGAGGAGGTTCACGAGGATGATTCCATGATTCCGGGAATGGAAGAGTCAACATATGAGGAGCATTTGGCAACTTTGGGCCTGTACTCACTGGAATTTAGAAGAATGCAGGGAAGGGGTGGTGGGGGGATCTCATTCTCTACCGAATGTTGAAGGGACTAGATGGAGTGGATGTGGAGAGGATGTTTCCTATGGTGGAGGTATCCAGAACTAGAGGGCACAGCCTCAAAATTGAGGGGCAACCCTTTAGAACAGAGGTTAGGAGGAATTTTTTTAGCCAGAGAGTAGTGAATCTGTGGAATGCTCTGCCACAGACTGCGGTGGAGACCAAGTCTGTGGGTGTATTTAAAGCAGAAGTTGATCATTTCCTCAACAGTCAGGGCATCAAAGGATATGGCGAGAAGACAGGTGTATGGGGCTGAGTGGGAATCAGGATCAGCCATGATGGAATGGTGGAGCAAACTTGATGAGCTGAATGGCCTAATTCTGTTCCTTATGTCTTATGATCTTCTACTGGCAGGGATGACAGCAGAGCAGCAATGGCGTGAGGTTCTGGGAAAAATGAGGAAGGTGCATGATAGGTGTATTCCAAAAACAAAGAGATACTCAAATAACAAAATAGTATAACAGTGGGTGACAAGGGAAGTCAAAGCTAATGTAAAAACAAAAGAGAGAGCATAGAGCAGAGTAAAAATTAATGAGAAACAGAGGATTGGGAAGCTTTTAAAACCTACAGAGAGCAACTAGAAGAATCATTAGGAGGGAAAAGATAAAATATGAAAACAAGCTAACAAACAATACCAAGGTGGATAGTAAAAACATTTTCAAGTATGTAAAAAATAAAAGAGAGTTGAGAGTGGATATAAGACTGCTAGAAACTGAGGCCTGAGATATAATAATGGGGGACAAGGAGATGGCAAATAAACTAAATGAGTATTTTGTATCAGTCTTCACTGTGGAAGACACAAGCAGTATGCCAGATGTTGAAGGGTGTGAGGAAAGAGAAGTGAGTGCAGTTACTATTACAAGGGAGAAGGTGCTCAAAAAGCTTAAAGACCTAAGGATACATAAGTCGCCTGACCAGATGAATGGGGAGATTATGGGGAGAAGGCCAGGGAGTAGGGCTGAGTAGGGGACAAAAGGATCAGCCATGATAGAATGGCAGAGCAGACTCGATGGGCCAAATGGCCTAATTCTGCTCCTATGTCTTTTGGTCTTATGAATTGAATTGCAACTACAGTACATAACCTAGTGCTGATTTTCATATCCATGCATGTTCTATGTTTGGAGTTGACTATTTCAAGAGGCTCTTAGGGTTTTGAAAGAGGTAACGGTAGAGATTGTAGAGGCTTCAGAAATGATCTTTCAAACCCAGAGGAATGGAAAATTGCAAATGTCACTCCACTCTTTAAGAAAGGAGAAAGGCAGCAGAAAGGAAATTATAGACCAGCCTGACCTCAGTGGACAAGAAGATGTTGGATTCAGTTGTTAAGAATAAGGTAATGGTGTACTTGGTGATGTAGGACAATATAGGACAAAGTCTGCATGGTTTCCTTCAGGGAACCCCCGCTTGACTAACCTTTTGGAATTCTTTGAGGAGATTACAAGTAGAATAAATAAAGGGGATGCAGTGGATGTTTGGACTGTCAGAAGGCTTTTGACAAGGTGCCACACGTGAGTCTGATTACTAAGTTATAAGGCCATGGAATTACAGGAAAATTACTGATTTGATTAGAGCATTGGTTGATTGGTAGAAATCAGTGAGCGGGAATAAAAGGATTATTTTCAGGTTGGATGCCAGTGACTAGTGGTGTTCCGCAGGGGTCGGTGTTGGGAATGCTTCTTTTTATGGTGCATATAAATGATTTAGATGATGGAATAGATGGCTTTGTTACCAGGTTTACAGATGATATGAAGATTGGTGGAGGGGCAGATAGTGTTGAGGAAACAGAAGGAAATGGACAGATTAGGAGAATGGGCAAGAAAGTGGCAAATGATGCACAGTATTGTAAAATGCATGGTCATGCACTTTGTATTAGAAATAAATATGCAGACTATTTTTGAAATGAGGAGAAAATCCAAAACTCTGAGATGCAAAGGGACTTGGGAGACCTTGTACAGAAAACCTTAAAGGTTAACTTGCAGGTAGAGTTGGTGGTAAGGAAGGCAAATGCAATGTTAACATTCATTTCAAGAGATCTTGAATGCAAGAGCACGAATGTGATGCTGATGCTTTTTAAGGCACAGATAAGGCTTCACCCTGAGTATTGAGAAGTTTTGGGCTCTCATCTAAGAAAAGATGTGCTGGCATTGGAGAGGATTCAGAGGAAGTTCACAAGGATGATTCTGGGAATGAAAGGGTTATCATAGGAGGAATGTTTGATGACTCTGAGCCTGTACTCACTGGAATTCGGAAGGATGAGGGGGATCTCATTGAAACTTTTTGAATGTTGAAAGGCCTAGACAGAGTAGAAGTGGAGAAGATGTTTCCCATGGTGGGGGAGTCTAGGACAAGAGGGCACAGCCTCAGGATAATGGAGTGTCCATTTAAAACAGAGATGCAGAGACATTTCTTTAGCCAAAGGGTGGTGAATTTGTGGAATTTATTACCACAGGTATCAGTGAAGATTGTTGGGTATATTTAAGGCAGAGCTTAATAGGTTCTTGATTGGACATAGCATCAAAAGTTGCAGAGAGAAGACTGGGGAGTGGGGAGAGTAGAAAACAAAAGGATCAGCCATGATTGAATAGCAGAGCACACTCAATGGGCCAAATGGCCTAATTCTGCTTCTAAGTCTTATGGTCTCATGAATTGAATTGCAACTACATAGCCTAGTGCAGATTTTCATATCTGTGTGTTTTCTATATTTGAACTCGACTATTTCAAGAGGCTCTTAGCCAGCCTGCCTCTCTGTAAATGTCTTCTAAAACTCTGTTTCCTATATCTGAACTCAAAGCATCCGAAGTATTTCTTCTTGGTTATCAGTATTGACTCTCAGTTAAGCAGGGTTTCAATTGTTAAATGTACATTGTTTCTCTCTATAATTTCTCATTTTCCATGGTCATATCACTACTAACAAATATAGTTTCCTATAGTTCTACAAACCTATGAGACATCTAGTTCTGGCTTAGCAGCATCAGTTTCATGTTTTCATTTTTAGAATCTTTTTATTGGTACATAATCTTCTACAGCTATAAAATGATACAAAACTTCAACAAATTAATATGTATACAATTAATAAAGCTGAAGTAAAAAGAAAGCTGATCAAAATATATAAAAATGGGAAAAAATATATAAGGAAAAGAAGGGAAAAAAAACCCATCTAACTAAAAAAACCCACTGACTACAAGAAAAAGGGGAAAAACCTATTAGGAATCAACCCCCAGAGCAATATTTCTTACCATCATCTATATATATATATATATATATAAAAAGAAAAAGAGTCATCAACCACCAATTCATATTTATATAGAATAAGATTGGAAGGAAACCATATAAAATAATTCAAATTAAATGATAATATTTGGCAAAAGAGCCCCATCTCCTCTCAAAATTGAATCGGGGATCAAAAGTTCTACTAATTTTTTCCAAACTGAGACATAACATTACTTGAGAAAACCATTCAATTAATGTAAGGGCAGAGGTAGCATCAGTTTCAATTGCCTTGGAATTCCTTCCTTAAACTTTCTATCTTTCAACATTGTTGGCCTCCTTTAAAATGCACATAAAGCTACCAGCTTAATCAAGCTTTTGATTAATCATAACAGCTTCTTGTGTCACTTAGTCTTTCATTTCATACCGTCTGAGTACGACCTTAGAATTATAGAGTTATTGGGTTACGCTCCTACATTAAAGCTATTATTGTAAATGATATTTGAATTCCTTCTGCAGACTATGTGAATGGTGGTGAATTGTTTACACATCTTTACCAACGAGAGCACTTTACAGAAAACGAGGTTCAAATTTACACCGGTGAGATTGTACTAGCTCTGGAGCACCTCCATAAGGTAAAAGTAAAAAAAAACATCCAGTCATACAGAGCAAAAGTAAAATGCCAAATTATTGTATCCATGGTGCAATACAGGTATTATGTTTTCTTTGAATATTGTAAAAATCCATTTGGATATAATTAATTTATATAAAAAATTTAAAGTCATTCAACATAAAAATGGTCCTTTGGCCCAATGTATCTGTGCTGGCCATCAAGTTTCTATCATTTACAGGGCCAGTTTCTGGAACTCAATTTCTTTCAATGCCATGAAATTTCAAGCGCTCATCAAGTATTCATCATGATGAGTGTACTTGTCTCCCTCAGAAACTGCATTCTAAGTTTCAGCAGCCTCTGGATAAAAAAAATATTCTTCCTCAAGTCCCCTTTGAATGTCCCAATTCTAAACTTTATATTATTCCAAGTGGTTATTGACCCACTCTGTGTCCCACTGTTAGATACGTGGGTTGTGACCAAAGAAACAATGGCTAGAGTCGCTTAGCACAAGGGTGTTTATTAAGTGCATCAAAAATCAAACTTACAAAACTTAGTGAAAGTAGGAAAAAGAAAACTGCCAATATTTACAAAAATGTATCTACCAGAAAACACAATAATAATTCCATACTTATTGTTGGCAGTCTCAATCTCTCATGCCATCTTTAATTACCCACAAAGTTAGTTTAAGATTACACATGAATTGAAATATGATGCATCCTACGATGTAGTTACAGTCCTATTACAAATAAACAGAAGTGTCAACCTTCAATACAGTATACAAACAATATATACACATTTACACATCCCTGTTACTAAAGAAATGAAACATTCTACTGTGTACGGCAGGAAAGGCACTGTAAATCCAACCTGAGCACATCAGCTCTTATGAGGATATACCAGGAAAGCTATTGAAGTCTGCACTCTCAGCATAATGACAGCAGAGTGACAAGGCAATGTTTGTGTACACTTACCAAGCACTCTCTGTCACACCCACATAATTTTGAATACCTCAGTTAAGTCCACCCTCTCTGAAATTTTCTACCCTGGCGGATCATCTCAAGGTATTTAAAGAGGATATCGATCAATTTTTGAAAGATCAGGAAATTGAGAGCATATTGAACTGGTACAGAAGAGGAGTTGAGGCCTGAGGCAGATCAACTATTGTGGTGAACTATGTGCCTGTCGGGACACGCCCCTGCTGACTGCTCCTGTGGCTCCTCCCACAGGCCCCTGTATAAAGGAGATCTGCGGCCTGACGCTCGGCCTCAGTCTCCAAGACATTGTATGATAGACACTCACTCCTGGTTCCTTCTTCCAGTCAATAAAAGCCGATATCTCGCCTTACGTCTCAGTGTGAGTTATTGATGGTGCATCAATTATGATCCTTTTCAGGATCAAGATGACCTACATCTATTCATACTTTCCTGTTCTCTTGTGTTTTTATCTCAAAAGTAGATGATCCGGTCTTTCCTCATAGTTGCAGTGATTATTCTGGGCAACGTCCTGGTGAATCTTCTTTGCATCCACTTCAGTGCAGTCACATTCTTCCTTTATAATTGTCTAAATTTATTAATACCTTTTTATTGACAGCTTGGCATCATATATCGAGATATCAAACTCGAAAACATTTTATTGGATGGTGATGGTCATATTGTTTTAACAGACTTTGGACTCAGCAAGGAATTTGTCATTGACAAGGTAAATTTTGCTGGTTGATAACGCTTAGAATTTGTATAGCTATTTAAATTATTGTCCATTGTGGATGTTCTAAAATTGATCTGCAATGTAAATATATACATACATTTCCTTTTATTTAGAATGAAAAAGCATATTCATTCTGTGGCACCATTGAATACATGGCACCAGAGATCATTCAAGGAGGAAGTTGTGGACATGACAAGGTCAATGTCTAGTAGCATTTTTACATCATTGAATAAACAAATTTATACTTTTGTTAGAACGTAATTTTTGGAACTAACCATATGTAAACCTCTTATTTAGAAAGTTTCCTTTACCAATTTCTAATTTCCACATGTCATTTTATACAATACGTTCTTGATCAATTCATCAGAAGATTAATCAGCAGTTACCAATGAAGTGGGCTCTGATCTTTGCGTATCTACATTTCCTTTGGAAATATCTTAATAACAGAAACTGGGAATTGTCTTGCTCATGAGTGTTGATGCTCATTATGGTGTAGCCCTGGTGTGCCAAGACCAATATACAATATGAAATTCCTGATCTATGTGGCATAGAGACTGCCATATAGAATTTCTCACAATGGTGTTCCTGAAGTAGAAATAGCGTTCAGATAAAACACTTCAAGTTGATTTTAGTTTTGCATAAACTTTAAGTAGAAAAGGGAAAAGACTGCAGACACATTAATTTTGAGAAAAGTTGTTGAGGTAGATCAAGGAGAATGCAAGTAGTTAGACAGCTGTACTATTATAGTACTCAGTTAAGATTATAGCATAAACATGAGAAAGTCTGTGGATGCTGGAAATCCAAAGTAACACAGCAGGAGGAACTCAGCAGGTCAGGCAGCATCAATGGAAAAGAGTAAACAGTCGATGTTTTGAGCCAAGATATTTCTTCAAACTATAGCATGCCTGCTTATTTATACTGGCTAAGTTCTACGTATGTTTATATTTTATCAGTTTCCATGATGATTATCATTTTCAAGATTGGGAACAGGATAATAAGTTTTAACAATTTTAACAAATTTTCTGTTATCGACTAGGATTTTAGTTGAAAATAAAATTCAACAAGGTATTTATTGTCAATAAGCACTGTGTATGTAAAGAACAGACAGGGAAGTAAGAATGTCAACATATTCAGTGAGAAGAGAGGCTGTAAGTTAGTATCTGGGACTTGGGTCTAGGGTTACATTAGTTTTCAAGGTAAGTTGCCAGGAGCCATGAAGTTCTGAAAGAAAGGCTGGCAAACAATTCACACAACTGAACTGGACTTAGGGGTGGAAATTGGAGCTTCCATTGTGGAACCACTGGATTGGAGACCTGGGTTGATCAGATATTCAGGGTGTACATGGGGCATGGCCTTAGGGTGCTAGATGGTTGAGGAAGAGAAAAAGGCAATAATTTAGGAGTCTTGAGAGACCAGGGATTGAGAAGATTGAGTTGATGTAATGTGGCAGGAATGGTGTGAATGCCCAAAGGATCAAGAGATGGAATTTGCTCACAGGAGTTGTGATCCATCTATCCAGAATAAATTATAGGGTCCCTGGAAAGCATAAGGATGGTTATTTCCAGAGGAACAATTTGAATATATCCAAAATTCTCCAAAATGTGCACTGGACAGAAAATTATACAACAAGCAAGGAGGTTTCATCAAAGGAACAAGGGTGAATAACTCTGGGAAGTGCCAAGTCGAATTTTGGAATAACCTGAAATTACTCGGAAATAGCAGTTATTTCGCTCTGGAAAAATGTCGTTTTTCAGTCTTGAAGGATAAAAAAGGTAGCATCTGTGAGATTTGAAATCTACATACAAAAAGTAGTAGCTGAAGTTGGTAACTCTATAAATAGTATAAACAAAGTACTTGGTTTTATTTCTAGAAAGCATGACCTATAAGCAAGGAAGGGTTAAATTTGCCTGCTATCTTAGTAAGGTCACACATACAGTATTGTGCTCAGATTTGGATTCTGCTTTACAGAAAGCAAACTACAAACAATATTGCATACAAAATGCTGGTAGAGCACAGCAGGCCAGGCAGCATCTATAAGGAGAAGCACTATCGACGTTTCGGGCCGAGACCCTTCACCAGGACTTAGTGCTTCTCCTTATAGATGCTGCCTGGCCTGTTGTGTTCCACCAGCATTTTGTGTGTGTTGGTTGAATTTTCAGCATCTGCAGATTTCCTCAAGTTTACAAACAATATTGATAAGGTTATTACCAAAAGTGAGCAACTGTATTAGTACAACTGTGTTTCATATGTGCGCTGTAGTGATCTTAATTTCTTTTAATTTTTTTGCAATTTAATAAGTGTAAAATTATAAAATAAATAGAAGCTGAATTTAGGTTTTATGTATGTATATCTCTGGAGTAGGACTTTAACCTGAGGTAAGATTTCTGCCACTGAGCTGCCTTGGACACAATTTATATCATTGGTTCTCAACAGGCAGTTGATTGGTGGAGCCTGGGAGTCCTTGTGTATGAACTGTTAACTGGAGCATCTCCTTTCACTGTGGATGGTGCAAAAAATTCTCAATCGGAAATCTCAAGGTGATTCAAACAGCATTTTCCTTTCCTACAAAAATTGTAATGTTGTATGTAATTAAAATAAAGAACTGAAGTACTGTTTATAGAATATTTTATTCACATCAAATCTCTCTATCTAATGTTTTGTTGAGAAGAAATAGCAGATAAAAGATTGTAACATACTACTGTTACTGCAAGCTCATGTCCTGAGGAAATAAGCATGTCCTTTCACATTCTAATTGCAGCAATCTCACATCATGTGTGAATAAACCAAACTGCCATATGTTCAGATTTTAATAAATAGCTGCTAGCACAAGGTATGAAATGGAATCTTCTGTTTATGAGACACTGTATTTCTGTTGTAGATGTTAACAAGAGTTGTGCCTCTAAAGTGATGAACCTAATGTGATTATAACTATCTCTACCAGAATTCTAAAAAATTGCTACAATCTTTTATCTGCTATTTCTTCTCTTCTCATAAGCACAATCTGGTTGAAGCCACTTAGTTGCTGTGGTACACATTTCAGTAGTCTATACAAGATTACATGCATCTGGACAAAGAACAGTGATTTATTTTATATTGAACAATATTGCCATTTCAGCTAGAAAAGTATGCAAAAGAAAATGCACAAGAAAACTACTGAAACCATTCAGAGATTATGCAATTTTCCAGCATCAGTGTATTTCCACTAATATAGCTGCAGACTAAGATGCTATATTTTAAAAGGTCCTTTTGTACCTAAATATATTTTGTACCTGAATGCATATTAATGTTTTGCATTAAGCTGTTCATTGTGGGTACAACACAAAATATTAACACATTCCTTCTTTATTCTTGTATATAAATAAATGCAGATTTGCACTATATCAATTCACTTGTTCTTTAAAAATATATAACAGGCCAATAATTAAGGACCAGAAAAATATTGAGTTCATTTTTTCTAGATGAATACATATTCTTTTATAAATAAAGTAACTTGTGCTGCAAATGTATATATGACACTTCAGTTTTCTCTACTTGTGAATTCTTTGACTCCTGGTTTAACTTCCTACTCTGACATCTTCCTACTGGAAATGATTATCAATGTAGTTCATTCAAGGCACCAGTTATAAGCACGTGTGATTAACTGGCCATCCCAACTTCATTTGAAGTTAGTTTAGAAGATAAATGCTGAGATGTTATGTACCTACTTGGCAAACTGTCATAGTCTGGTCACGAAACTAGAGGAAGGATGGGGTTGCACTGGAGAGAGTGCAGAGAAGGTTCATCAGGATGCTTCTTGGATTGGAGAGAGGTTGGAAAGGATGGGTTTGTTTTCCCTGGAGTGAAGGAGGCTGAGTGTATGACCTAATAGACATGAGAATCTCTTTCTCATGGTAGGAGTACCAAAAACAAGAGGATATAGGTTTAATTTAAGAGGAAGGAGTTACAAAACTGATCTAGGCAACATGTATTTACACAGAGTGGTTGATGTATATAACTCACTGCAAGGAAGTGGTGGAGTCATGTACAATTGCTACTTTAAGAGATATTGAGACAAGCACAAGTATAGGCAGGCATAGAAGGATATAGGCTTAATGTGGGCAGATGGGATGGGTGTTAATGGGCAAAAAGGTCATTGACATGATTGGCTGAAGGGCTCTTTTTTGTCCTGTACAACACTATGACTTTTTGCCTCTAAAATAAAACCTATATGTAGCTGTAAGAAAATCTGGAGGAACTATCTTCATTCATTACCAACAGTCATGAGTTTTTCTTAAAAAATTGGATTTTTGTAATAAGTAAATTTAAATGGCTTAACTTGCTATGAATTTCATGTGTTCTTTTCGTGCTCATTATTGATCTTGAAATTAAATAATAAATGTATTCCTTCTTAGGCGAATCTTAAAAAATGATCCAACATTCTCTGTAGAGATTGGGCCCACTGCCAAGAATTTAATACAGAAACTTCTGACGAAAGATCCCAAACAAAGACTTGGTTCAGGGCCAACGGGAGCTGAAGAGATAAAATCACATGCTTTTTTCCAGGTACTATATCAATAAGAAATTATAGCAGTTGTAAGATGGAGTTTTGTTGTAGCAATAACCAGTCAAAGAAAGTAGTCACAGTCGAGTAGACCACAGAAAGTCTTCTTAATTAAATTGACTAAAAGCTTCTTGAGACATCCCGTTCAATGAGTATACAAGCTAAATCACAGGGCTTAACCAACTGAGGCAGAGGTATTTCTGATGCCAAAGAAGTAGAAATCCATCAGAACAATTCTGCCACTTCAATTGCTTAACATAAATCTTGAGTAAATGTATTTCCTTTGAACGTTTCAACATATCTAGTTGTTAAATAACCACATTGTATGAAATGGTGAAACTTAAAAAATGTAACCAAATGTGGACTTAGCTAACTTTTTCTTTACATAATGTAATGTTTTATTTTTCATGAGCTTCTAATATGGCATTTAGTATTCTAATATAGAATAAGGTAATCCAACCCACTGCTCTTTTCTTTGCACCTTAGAGTTACAAGCAGCCTTCAATCCCTCGCAGATCCAGGTGAAGTTCTGCAGTACGATCCACTGGTCAACCAGCACAGTACAGGGCCACAACTAATTGTGCTGATGCTATAAATCTTGAGTAATACACACAAAATGCTAATCTCAGCCCAAAACTATTTCCCTCTGTAGTTGCTGCCGAATTTGATTAACTGCTTTGGCATTTTGTGTGTGTTTCCCAGCACAATACAGATCTCTTTGATATTCATCAATGATCAAAACTCCAATTATTATAATTTTAATCTTAAAGGGAATTGTTATACAGGTGCAGTCAGTAAATCTGATCATATTGAATATAGATAATTAAATTCTTCTCCTTTTCAAAACAGCCTTGTGATATGGTTCTCTCTCTTATCACCACATCCATCTCCACCATTTCTCCAACACCTCCTGAACATAAGGCCCTATTCCTATCAAGTATTTCACTCTTATGGAGACTTTCTACCCTTCAACAGTGCAATTGCACTGAAAAAAATCTCACCAGGTCCAAGAATGTTACCAATGGAGCTGCCTATCAAAAGTCAGGAGATTCTAAATTCTCAATAGTGCAAGGTGGTCTGGCTTCACTGGCGAATGTGATTGGAGGTTTAGCAATTAGAACATGTCTCCATCACACTGCCCACCTCCTAACACGATATCTGCTATTGTTTCAGTAACTGTAGATGGAAGATCAGAAGGCTCTGCCACAGAAGGTTAAGTTTATACTGTACTTCGAAATTTACTGTTTATGGGCATCGCAAGGTCTAAAAATTGTCTGTTTCACAAAATAATGTTTGCTTTTACCCCATGTTGTTAATTAGATTGTTTCTGAAAAAGGAAGTGTTGAATAATATAGAATTTCTTTCTCAACCTATTATACCTCCTAACAATTTTGAAAGACAAAGCTTTGAGCAAGATATTGGCTTAATTGCAAAACTACTTTTTGAAATTTGTATCCCCGTTGATGAAAAAAACTGTGTTTTTGATTCATTATTCACACCTGTGTTAAAAGATTACTGTCTCATAAACTAAAATTTGCATGATCTATTAGCTACTTGTGTCTTATGCTGTGGGATCATTCTTTCTTGCAGTGTTTCTGTACAATATTTCAATAGATTACCAATAAACAGTACATGAATATGTCACATTTACAAAAAATGTGTAACTGGCCTTGAACAATTAAACATTCTATCAGTTTACTTGCAAGCAATCTCTAAAACTGAGTGAAAGCATTAACATATTGTAAACATATCTACCTTCTGTTTTGACATCTGTTATTTATTTGTAAGGTATCACAGAAATTGTGGAATAGGTAACTGTGGAATTCTCATTTTGTTAATTGTTAGCAACTGTAAGATCAGCATTTACAAAAAGGGGGTTCCGTGATGCACTCTTGTCCCTTGTGACACTGCTGGGTTTGAGCCTTCTAGTCTTTGGATGGCACATCTTGATTGCTAAGTAATAAGAGGCTTTTGATTGAGTGAGAACTGGGAAAGAATTGGTCTCTGGCTCTAGGATGAGAGAAGATTGAGGTAGGAAGTTTATGTCCATGCTTTGGTGAGGCATCTGAGAGGGAGTCTGCAAGGAGCAGGGAAAGAATGCAGTAGTAAGTTTTGGACATGTGATAATGGTGGTAAAGATACTGTAATGTCTTTTAAAAGATATTAAAGAAGATGCATTGTTTTCAACTCCTTGGTGATGTTTCTCATCTGTAGTCTTCTTTGGGTTGAGGTGGATATAATACTTCAAAAAAGGCAGTCACCAGGGAGGGGCAAACATAACACATGGATTTGTTGGCTAGTCACACAGCATCCTGCAAAATACCATTGATTAACGATGTGCACATAGATCACCATATGCCTGCAGCATCAAACCATCTGTGAGCCATGGATAGATATCCAAATAGAGAAGGTGCAATAGATAAGGTTCTGGAGAACTGGAGGGTAGTCGGTGTTTTGCCTTTGTCCGAGAACAGAAATATGGATAATCCAGGAAACTATAGTCTCTTGAGAAGGTAACAAAGGTGATTGATGAGGGCTGGGTAGTGGATGTTGTCTACGTAGTAGGGCATTTAACATAGTAAGACCCTCCCTCATGGTAGGCTGATCCAGAAGATTAAGATGCATGGGATTAATGGTAACTTGAAAGTTTGGATTCAGAATTAACTTTGCCATAGTAGTGGTGTAAGGGTATTATTCTGGCTGGAGATCCATGACAAGTCCTGTTCCACAAGTGTGAGGTGTTCTACTTTCAGAGGTCTAATATAAGGGCAATGTGTGGCAGGACCCTTAACAGCATTCATGTACAGAGATATCTTGGGGTGCAAGTCCACAGCTTACTGAAAGTAGCTACACAATTAAATAAGATGACAATGAAGGCATACAGTGTGCTTGCTTTCATTGGTCAGGTACGTTGAATATAAAAGTCAAGAACTCAGGTTGCAGCTACATAAAACCTTTGTTAGGCCGTACTTGGAGAACTGAGTACAATTCTGGTTGTCCTATTACAGGAATCAGAATCAGAATCAGGTTTATTATCACTGGCAGGTGATGTGAAATTTGTTAACTTATCAACAGCAGTTCAATGCAATACATAATCTAGCAGAGAAAATAATAATAATAATAAATAAAATAAAACAATATTAATAAATAAATAAACAAGCAAAGCAATTACATATAAGTTGAATAGATTTTCAAAATGTGCAAAAACAGAAATGCTGTATTTTTTTTTAAAGTGAGGTAGTGTCCAAAGATTCAATGTCCATTTAGGAATCGGATGGCAGAGGGAAGGAAGCTGTTCCTGAAACACTGAGTGTGTGCCTTCAGGCTTCTGTACCTCCTACCTGATGATAACAGTGAGAAAAATGCATGCCTTGAGTGCTGGAGGTCCTTAATAATGTACGCTGACTTTCTGAGACACCGCTCCCTAAGATGTCCTGGGTATTTTGTAGGCTAGTACCCAAGATGGAGCTGTCTAGATTTACAACCTTCTGCAGCCTCTTTCAGTCCTGTGCAGTAGCCCCTCCATAACAAACAGTGATGCAGCCTTTCAGAATGCTCTCCACGGACGTAGAAGCCTTGGAAAAGGTGTAGAAGAGCTTTACCGGGGATGCTGTCTGGATTAAAGTGTATGATCTATAAGAAGTGATTACACAAACTTGTTTTTTTCCTCAGGAGTGTCAGAGGCTGAGAAGAGACTCAAGGAGTTTATAAAATTATGAAATGTGTACATGAGGTAGGCAGTCAGAATCTTTTTCTGGCAAAGAAATATCAAGTCCTCGAAGGTGTGCATTTAAGATGAGGGAGGGCCATTTAAGGGATGTGCAGGATAAATTTCTCACAGAGGGGTAGTTGCCTGATATGGGCTGCCAGGGGTAGTGGTGGAAGCAAAAGCATTTGAGAGACAATTAGATACATGAATATGCAGCAAATGGAAGGACTGTTTTAGTATAATCTGTCGTTGTGTTTGGTACAGAAATCGTGGGCTGAAGGGACTGTCCATGTTCTATGTGACTGAGTGCATGCTCCCCTTAACATTTACTATTGAGAATAGAACACAATTACATAAACTACCAAAATGACTTGAATAATCAACTATTGGTATACTATTTTTCCAATATAGTTCTGTAAAACCATATTTATGAATATTACTTGCAAAAACTAGTTTATCTTTCACATTTATGTTACATACATGGACTGGAAATTCTGCTGCATTCAAATGATTGATGGTGTCTCAGAGCTTTACAATTGCTTCAGGCTTGTGCCAGCTCACCTGTGACTATGGTTAGGTCCTGGAGGTCTGGTAGATTGGAACCTGGAGTTGTCTAAGCAGGCAAGGTTGGTGTTAGGCGAGGAGAAAGGTCCACATTCAAGGTGGAATCTGACAAGTGAGGCTGCAAAGAAATTTAGAACAGAGAAGGGGATTTGCAAAAGAGACCAAAAACAGTAGAGGAGGTGGAAAATTGTAATTGGAGAACTCTAAGTTGGGTCTGTGCATTGGGGATTTCAAAATTAACAAAATGGAGTCAGGGAACAGGCCTTAGAAATGGCAGGGGCTGGGAACAAGATCAGGTACATGGAGGATAGGAGTGTGAAGGTGAATATGTGACTGAACACACAAGGGTCCCAGTCTATCATGGATTTTTTAAACCCCACTTGTCCTGGGAGTACCCACTAATGTTTATCTTCAGACTTTAATCTATGTTTCTACATTTATCTTCAGGGATTAAACTGGACTGATTTAGCAACCAAGAAAATTAAGCCTCCAATCAAACCAGTCATTCAAAATGAACTTGACGTTAGCAATTTTGCAGACGAATTTACAAAAATGGACCCAGCCTATTCTCCTGCTGCCATTCCTCAACATACTGATCTCTTTAAGGTATGCCAAAATGACTTTGCCTCCCTATTCAATAAAGCTTTAAGTTTTCCATGTACAAATGGGATCATATGTTTTTTACAGATTTGAATTTATTTAAGAATATTACCATGAGCAAATGATTGGTACAACTTATCTAATATTCCTCCTGATGACAGATTTATTATTGAATATCATTATAATATACATAGCCAATAGCAACATGTATGGTGACATCTGGAAGAGGTGGACTGTATGGAGGATTATAGCAGGATATAATTATAGCATAATATTACATTATATGTAGATTAATAATGTTGCATACAGTATTCAAACATTGCATGTCTAATTATCAGTTAACCTACAGGACACAGAAATTGTCTGGAACAGCAAACTCACCATATATTAAGAACATAAGAAATATGAGCAGGAGTAGGCCATCTGGCCCATTGAGGTTTCCCTGCCGTTGTTTGAGGTCAACCTTTTTTTCTGATCTACAAAACACTTGACTACTCTTTTATCCAAAAATGCCTGTCTCAACCGTGAATATATTTAGTGACTCCATCCTTACTGCTCTCAGGGAAAGGAAATTCCAAAGATTCACAAAACATCTGAGAGAAGAAATCTGTCCTGATTTCCATTTTAAATAAGTGACCTCTTATGCTGGAACTTTGCACCATTGTTCTAAGTCCTCCTAAAATATGAAATATTCTCTCGCCATCTTCTCTGTCCACCATGTCAAGAATCTTTCATGTTTCATTAAGGTCATTTCTCAATTTTCACATGCTCAGCTTTTTTCTTGTAAATCAGTCCCTGTAACACAGAAACCACCAAGTAAACTGTCTTTGATCTTTTTCCATAGAAACTAAATTTGCTGACACAAGGATCGGTAGGAAATTAAATTGTGAAGAGGACATATGGAGACCACAAAAGAATATAGATGTGCTAAGTGAATAGACAGACTATAATAAGGGAAAACAAGAAATTTTCCATTTTGGTAGAAAAAATAAAACAAAAATGCATATTACCTCAACTGTGAGAGATTGCAGAGTGCTCTTAATGCCCTTGTGCATGATTTGTTAAAGGATAGGATGCAGGTGTAACAAATAATTAGGACAACTAGTGGAAGGTTATAATTTATTGTTGGGAGAATTGAATACAAAGGTAGGAAGGTTCTGCTTCATATCTGGTATACAGCATTGGTCTGATGTCATGAGTTTAGTAGGAGTTCAGAGGTAATTCACTGGACTAATGGGTGGGTCATTTGTATGAGGAAAAGTTGGTCAAGCTAGGCTTATATTCAATGTTTAGCAAAATGATAGAGGACCTGATTGGCACATATGGAAGTTTATCCATATATATGTACATGTATGGTATATACAAAATGGTTTTGATCAGGTGTAAATGGAGATGTTTCTTCTAATATCAGAACTGTTTAAAATAAGTGGTCTTCCACTTAAGTCAGAAAGAAGACAACATTCTCTCTCTCGGAGGATGGTGACCATTTGGAACTTTCTCCCCAAAGGGTAGGCAAAGCAGATTCTTTGATTATTTTCAAGGCAAAGGTAATTGGAATCCTGACTTGCCAGTGGTAAATGGATACCACAACAGAATGGAATGTGAAGTTAAAGTTACAGTCAGATCAGCATGATCTTATTGTATACTTGAATGGCTTGAGGAGCTGAGTCCCCTAGTCCTACAGGTTCACTTTATTATCAAAGTACATATGTCACCATACTGTATACTACTCTGAGATTCATTTTCTTGTGGGCATTCACAGTAAGTAGAAAGAAACACAGTAGAATCGATGAAAAACCACACACAATGGAGATTGTCAAGCAACCAATGTGTAGAAAACAACAAACTGTAGAAATAAAAAAAAAGGAAAAAAATAGTAAATAAGCAAGTGATAAATATTGAGAACACGAATCAGTTCTGTATTGGAGTGATTGAAGTTATCCCCTCTGGTTCAAAAGCCTGGTGGTTGAAGGGTAATGACTGTTCCTGAACCTGGTGTCAGGGACTTGAGGCTCCTGTACTTCCATTCCGATGGCAGCAGAGAAAAGGAGCATATTCATGTGTAACACACCCAAAATGCTGGAGGAACTTGGCACGCCAGGCAGTTCTCATCTTTTTTTCCATTCCTGATGAAGGGTCTCAGCCTGAAACGTTGACTGTTCACTCTTTTCCATTGATGCTGCCTGGCTTGCTGTGATTGTGTGTGTTGCCTGGATATCCAACATCTGCAATTTTCTCATATTCATATGTACATTTTTTATTTCTCTTAAAATAAGGTGATTGAAACTGTACACAGTACTCTGTGTGCTCCTATCAATGCTGCAAATAGACTTTTAATACTTCCTTTAACATTGTCTTACATACAACTCTATGGAGTGCTGCTAACTTCCTGAATTTCATAAACAAGAACATCCATATTCCTCTATAACTCAACAATGTATAGTATGCTTTTTTACCAAATATCCTATGTGTGCACATTTTGATTGGATGAGAAATTTTGGTTGGATGATTATCTGCTCATCTTTGTTCCAAATGATTAGAAAAGTGAGTTTCTAACAAGGAGTGATTATTTTATCTCCTATGGTGGTGAAAATGGAGTCAATTCAAAACGTGTATAGATCTGAAGATGAGGTATAAGTACAAAATTATTATTCTAAATTGTGAAAAATTATATCAATGCTTATATCTCTCAGGCAGCCATCAGCAAAATTATTATTTTAGATTTTCTATTGACGTACAGCATGGAATAGGCCCTTCCTGCACTTCAAGTGTGCCGCCCAGCAATCCCCCAATTTAATTCTCACCTAATCACGTGACAGTTTACAATGACCAATTTACCTATTAACCGTTATGTCTTTGGACTGTGGAAGGGAACAAGAGCACCCTGAGGAAACCCACACAGTTAAGGGAAGAACGTACAAACTCCCTACAAATAGTGGCGGAAGTTGATCCCAGGTTGCTGGTACTGTAAAGCATTATGCTAACCACTACGCTACCATGCCACCCAAAAATTTACTGTATATGTCTCAGGATTCCAGTAAAATAGGTCTATTGCAGATATTTCAGAGTGATCCTAATTTTGTGTAACAAATATCTCCCTAGTATTTCAAAGTAAAACAGCATATTAGAAAAATAAGATGAACGCTTGCAGAAATTAAGAATAATCATCAGTTTAAAGTTAACATCAGATGGATCAGATGATATAAAAATTATTTTTACCATTATTCATTAATAAACTTTAGGTAGTATCAATGATGTGATCCCTAATAATGACGTATTTTGTCAGTTAGATCTGTGTTATTCAAGTGTGAAACATGATGTACTATCTCGATGAAATGGGTCTTTTCTGTAAGTTTCTGGTGCTTTACACATTGTTTTTTTTTTGCCAATAGAAGTGTTAGTGGAAACTGGAACAAGGAATAAGGAACTCTTCTGGCAGTGGCATGCTTGGCTATGAGAAGTTTTCTTCTTTATCAATTTAATTTAATTGTTTAAAACCTCACCTGGATGCTTGACTCTGTGGCTCTATAACTGCAGTTTTTCCACAAATATGTTTGATTGCTATACAAAAAAAAAACATGTGCATCATTATGGATAATTAAAATATCCAGAAATTTGTATTCTAATGAGGTATAACTTATCCAGACTTCTAAGAATATCATCTTGAAACTTCATTGTAACTAGCAATGGGCTCTAAATCTGTTTGCTGGATCCAATGATCTTCTCTGCTGGAAGCTGGGATTTTGTGACAGTGCAATATTGTGAAATGCTTTCACCACGCAAATGATCAGTACATAAGGGGAATACTTAGGACTCAAAAAAACAAAACTGAATGATAAACTGTGGAATAACTCCAGTAACTGATGTTTGCCGATGGTCTTCAGTTTCTGTTCATGAATTTGATCATCTGAGTCTCCAGAGTTTGCTGGGTTGATCTCATTCAGCCTTAAATTATGAATTTGGTAAGGACTGGAAGAGATTCATACAAGATAATGCTGGTTCTGGCCTTTCAGTATTCTGTCTCAGGTCTAAATTCTCTTGTTTATATTATCCAACAATCTATTTAGTTCAAATTGTTAGCTAGTTTGGCAAAATAAATTAATCTTGAAGATACAACAATCCAAAAATAACTGGTTCTATCAACTAATCATTATTTCAGAGGTATTAAAATAGTTGTTATCTCATTCCTTGCCCTTTTAATGCAGTCTGGAAGTGTTTGTTTTTGAGGACCAATTTGTCATTTTTATATTACACAAAAAACCTATGATTTGATTTAGTCTGACAGGAAATAACATTGGGCAGACAACTATATTGGAAGAGCTTACAGAACAATTTACCACACATTCCAGTAACTTCTTATAGAGAGAAACAAAATCAAGACTTTACATTCTGAAGGTCCTGAAAGTAAGAAAGCATTTCTAAGTTTGTAGAGGTAGTACAATAACATATTCATGTTACTGCTCCTTCTCTTGTACAGGGTTACTCATTTGTGGCACCTTCAATACTCTTCAATTGGAATGTTGTAATGGATAATACATGCACCTATGATCTACACATGAATCCAGAGAAGCCAGGCGACAATACAGTTGCATGCAGTGCTATGATGAAGGTTTGAGTGCTTACAATTGTTCCACAATATTGACAGTATTTTGATAATGATTACAAATTGGGCACATGTATTAAAGAATTGATAAAACGGTGAAGAACTCTGGGATAATTACTTGCAGAAGCATTTTGTCTTTAGCAGCACTATCTTTACTGAGTGAAGAGTTCATTGTTTCATCCTGAAGCCTTTTACTATGAATTAAATTGAATTTTAATCTCTGCTTCTGTAGGACTCTATGTTTTACCAAAACTATGAAATAAATTTGAAAGAAAAACCACTTGGTGAAGGAAGCTTCTCTGTTTGTAGGAAATGCCAGCATAAGAGGACTGGACAGGAATACTGTGTGAAAATCATCAGTAGACGGTATTAATTAATAGCTTTATTTAAAAAAGAAAATCTGTTCATAATAATTTATCAGACAACAATCAATGATTGATTTGAAAAAATTATGATCTCATATATGATTTAACTTTTTGAAAATGTTTTATTTAGAGAAAATGAGTAAAATAAAGTGGAAGAACATTTCATCAATCAGACCACTATTGCTCCAGTTTAGATACCAGAATCATAATGTTGAGGCAGGATTTATACAATCAGTGTGAGTAGCTTCTAACAAAGCAGAGGAAAGAATAAGCTAATTGCCAGTTCTGATCAGAAATTGTGCACAATTTCTTCCCTAGTAGACTTGGGGATGGAACAATTTGTTGAATGATGCTAATGCAGGTAAATAGGATTAGTGTAGATGGGTAATAAGATTGGCATAGATTTGATGAGCTTTTTTCTGTGCTCCTTCAAACTATATCTAAGCTACTCTGATGGTTCACTGTTCATTATATGGGGAGAAATCAAAGACAATTCTAGAATTGATCCCTAATCAGGGGGATGAAAACCAGGTTGTAGAACAAACAATAGTAAGGATGTGGCCTGCAAGTTACAACAGGAGACAGAAAATGCATGCCAAAAGGGAAGTGTTACAGTAGTCATGGGGGACTTCAATATGCAGGTAGATTGGGAAAATCAGGTTGGTGCTGGATTACAGGAGGGGGAATTTCTAGAGTGCCTAGAAGATGCGTTTTAGAGCAGCTCTTGGTTGAGCCCACTATTCTGAATTGGGTGTTGTGCAGTGAAACAGAATTGATTAGAGACCTTAAGGTAAAAGAACCCTTAGGAACAAGCAATCATAATATGATTGAATTCACCCTGAAATTTGAGAAGGAGAAGCTAAAGTCAGATATCAGTATCACAGTTGAGTGAAGGTCAGCAAGACAGCATGGTTTACTCAAGGGAAAATCTTGCCTGACAAATCTGTTGGAATTCTTTGAAGAAGTAACAAGCAGGATAGACAAAGGAGAATCAGTTGATGTTGTGTACTTGGATTTTCAGAAGGCTTTGAGAAGGTGCCACACATGAGGTTGCTTGACAAGCTTTCAGCCCGTGGTATTACAGGAAAGATTCTAGTGTGAAAAAAGCAGTGGCTGATTGGCAGGAGGCCAAGAGTGGGAATAAAGGGATCCTTTTCTGACTGGCCATAAGACCATAAGGTAGAGGAGCAGAATTCGGCCATTTGGCTTATCGAGTCTGCTCCGCCATTTCATCATGGCTGATCCAATTTTCCACTCAGCCCCAATCTCCTGCCTTCTCCTCATATCCCTTCATGTGCTGACCAATCAAGAATTGATCTCTGCCTTAAATATCATTAAAGACTTAGCCTCCACAATAGCTTTTGGCAAAGAATTCCACAGATTCACCGTTCTCTGGCTAAGTGAATTCCTCCTTGTCTCTGTTCTAAAAGGATGCCCCTGTATTCTGAGTCTGTGTCCTCTGGTCTTAGACAATCCCACCATAGGAAACATCATCTCCACTTTATCATCACTTCATCCACTTTAGCGAGGCCTTTCACCATTTAATAGGTTTCAATGAAGTCACCCCTCATTCTTCTGAATTCTAGTGAATACAGGCCCAGAGTCATCAAACTCTCTTCATATTACAATAATACAATATTACAATATTACAATAATTTTTGTGATCCTCCTTTGAACCCTGTCCTGTTTCAACACATTCTCTCTAAGATAAGATAACTGCTCACCATACTCTAACTAAGGCCTCATTAATGCTTTATAGAGTCTCAACATTAATCCTTGTTTTCATATTCTAGTCCTCGTAAAATGAATACTAACATTGCATTTGCCTTTCTCACCACAGACTCAGCTTGCAGATTAACTTTTAGGTATTCCTGCACAAGGATTCCCAAGTCCTTTTGCACCTCAGCTTTTTTGTATCTTCTCTCCATTTAGAAAATAATCAACCCATTTATTTCTTCTACCAAAGTGCATGACTGTACACTTCCCCAACCTGTATTCCATCTGCCATTGCCCATTCTCCTAATCTGTCCGAGTCCTTCTATAGCCTCTCTACTTTTTCAAACTACCTGCCCCTCCATCTATCTTCATATCATCTGCAAACAAAGCCACCAATTCCATCATCCGAGTCATTGACATATAATGTAAAAAGAACTGGTGCCAGCATAGACCCTTATGGAACACCACTAGTCAATGGCAGCCAACTGGAAAAGGCTACCTTTATTTCCACTCTTTGACTCCTACCAATCAGCTGCTGCTTTATCCACGCTAGAATCTTAACTGTAATACCATGGGCTTGTAGGTAGTTAAGCAACCTCATGTGTGGCACCTCGTCAAAGGCCTTCTGGAAATCCAAGTACACCACATCAGCTGATACTTCTTTGTCTATCCTGTTTGATATTCCTTCAAAGAATCCCAATAGATTTGTTAGGCAAATTTTCCCCTTAAAGAAACCATGCTGATTAAACCTATTTTATCACTGCCTCCAAGTCCCCTGAGACCTCATCTTTAATAATTTATTCCAACATCTTCCCTACCACTGAGGTCAGATTAACTGCCTAATAGTTACCTTTCTTCTGCCTCTCTCCCTTTTTGAAGAGTGGAGTGATCTTCTGGAAGCATTCCAGATTCTGGTGATTGTTGAAAGATCATTATTAATGCCTGTATGTTCCTGGTAGGATAGAAGGCAAGACTAACAGGTTTAGGGAGCCTTGGTTTTTGAGGAATATCAAGGCCCTGGTTAAGAAGAATGAGGTACTCAAAAGGTATGGGCAGAAAGGTTCAGTTACCTAGTATTCTGGATGAGACAGTAAATTGGATTCAAAATTGGCTTTGTGGGAGAAACTGGAGTATGAGAGTAGATGGTTACCTCTCTGACTGCAGGTGTGTGACTGCAGGGATTGGTGCTGGGCCCATCGTTGTTTGTCATGTGGGATGAGGGGGTAGAAGGGTGGGTTGACAAGTTTGCAGATGACACAAAGGTTGGTGGTGTTGTGGATAGTGTTGAGGATTGTCAAAGATTG
Organism: Hypanus sabinus; assembly: GCF_030144855.1. NCBI lineage: Eukaryota > Metazoa > Chordata > Chondrichthyes > Myliobatiformes > Dasyatidae > Hypanus > Hypanus sabinus. The sequence goes on along the minus strand of NC_082717.1, from coordinate 54,473,616 downwards.
CAGAGAGACACTGATAGGATGTAGAAGTGGGCTGAGAAGTGGCAGATGGACTTCAACCCTGAGAAGTGTGAGGTGGAACACTTTGGAAGGACACTCTCCAAGGCAGAATACGAAATAAATGGCAGGATACTTGGAAGTGTGGAGGAGCAGAGGGATCTGGGGGTACATGTCCACAGATCCCTGAAAGTTGCCTCACAGGTAGATAGGGTAGTTAAGAAAGCTTATGGAATGTTAGCTTTCATAAGTCGAGGGATAGAGTTTAAGAATCGTTGGGTAATGATTCAGCTCTATAAAACTCTGGTTGGGCCACACTTGGAGTACTGTGTCCAGTTCTGGTCGCCTCACTATAGGAAAGATGTGGAAGCACTGAAAAGGGTACAGAGGAGATTTACCAGGATGCTGCCTGGTTTTGAGACTATGCATTATGATCAGAGATTAAGGGAGCTAGGGCTTTACTCTCTGGAGAGAAGGAGGATGAGAGGAAACATGATAGAGCTGTACAAGATATTAAGAGGAATAGACAGAGTGGACAGCTAGCACCTCTTCCCCAGGGCACCACTGCTCAATACAAGAGGACATGGCTTTAAGGTAAGGGGTGGAAACTTTAAGGGGGATATTAGAGGAAGGTTTTTTACTCAGAGAGTGGTTGGTGCGTGGAATGCACTGCCTGGGTCAGTAGTGGAGGCAGAAACACTAGAGGAATTTAAGAAACTACTAGACAGGTATTTGGAGGAATTTAAGGTGGTGGGGATTATATGGGAAGCAGGGTTTAAGGGTCGGCACAACATTGTGGGCCGAAGGGCCTGTACTGTGCTGTATTGTTCTATGTTCTATTGTTATCAACAGTCTGGATAGTAATATGGTAAACTGGATCAGGAAATTTGCAGATGACACCAAGAATGGGGCTGTAGGAGATAGTGAGGAAGGCTGTCAAAGCCTAAAATAGGATTTGAACTAGCTGGAAAATGGGCAGAAAAATGGTAGATGGAACTTAATGCAGACAAGTGTGAGATATTCCAGTTTTGGGGCCTAACAGGTTGGACTTACACAGTGAACAACAGGATACTGAGAAGTGTGGTAGAACAGAAGAATCTGGGAATACAGATTCATAATTCTTGAAAGTGGTGTCACGGGTTGATAGGGTTGTAATGGGTGTTGTTGGTACATTGGTCATCATAAATTAAAGTATTGAGTACAGGAGTTGGAATCTTATGTTGAGATGGTGAGGCCAAATTTGGCAAAATGGGTGCTGTTCTGATCACCTACCTACAGGAAAGATAACCATAAGATTGAAAGAGTACAGAGAAAGTTTACAATAATTTTGTTGGGACTTAGGGACCTGGATTGTAGGGAACAGTTGAATAGGTTAGTACTTTTTCCCTGGAGTGTAGGAGAATGAGGGGAGATTTGATAGAGATAAACAAATTATGAGGCATATAGATAGGTTAAGTGTAAGCAGGCATTTTCAGCTGAGGTTGGGTGAGACTAAAACCAGACATCATAAGATAAGGATGAAAGGTGAAAATTTCAAGGGGAACCTGAGGGGAAACTTCTTCACTCAGAGGGTGGTACAAGTGTGGAATGAACTTCCAGCAAAGAGTTAGATGCAGGTTTGATTGCAACATCTAGGAGAAGTTTAGATAAGGGCATGAATGGGAGTGGTATGGAGGGCGACTGTCCAGGAGAAGATCAGTGGGGTCTAGGAAGAGTAACAGTTCAGAATGGGACCTATAGTGTTCCATGATGAGCATGTGTGGAACGGAGCACTGTATAGCAAGTGACGCGGATTCTATACCTTTAGTAAAGAAGAGCAGTTGAGAAAATCATAAAGGAGTAAAGGTCACAAGGACAACATACCAAGTATTTAGTAGCACAAATTATGCTATGTTTTTGCGGTTGTGGATTAATATTCAAAGGTAACATGTTTGCTCAGTACTTTAGAGCTCACAATAGCTTCTCAAAATGTTTTCTGGTAAATGAATCACAGCTTTTTCATAATGCAATCGTGATTCATCATTCTCTGGAAATACTGCTATTTGTCTTTTCTGGGTTTTTTTCCATACAGTTGTAAAATATGAATCCTAACTTTCCACATTTCCTTCAGAATGGAACTCTGCACACAAAGAGAGATTGCAGCATTGAAGCACCTGGGGGCTCATCCCAACATTATTAAGCTGTATGAAGTTTACCACGACCAGGTATAGTAAAGCAGAACCGCTACGAGTAAATCTAAAACCCCAATGAATCTAAAGACCCCAAAATCCAACAATTAACATATTTTACTGAATATGTTAAAACTTAAACTATATTTAAAGGTTTTGAATTGTTTATGCTCTTTTTGGTTTGGTATTGTTCCCCTTGACAATTTATTTTCTTTCAAATTTCAGGTCTACCATATTATCATGATTACTTCTAATGATAGTAATTCCAAGAAACAATGCACTGACCTGTTTAAAAGTATGATTGTGATAGAAAATCTCTTGATTTACGCAGGAAAATCTAATTTGCAAACCAGAAATTTCTAATGAAATTCTTTTTTTAAAATTAAGGGAAGAAGTCAGTATTAAGGGAGAAGTCAGTAGTAAAGAAGGCAAATGCAATGTTAGAATTTATTTCAAGAGGACTAGAATATAAAAGCAAGTATGTACTCCTGGGGGTTTATAAAGTCTTGGTCAGACCACATTTGGAAGATGTGAGCATCTTGGCACAAATCTGAGGAAGAATGTACTGGCATTGGAAAGGGTTCAGAGGAGATTTATGAGAATGCCTGGGAATGAAAGAGTTAACATATGAGGAGTGTTTGATAGCTCTGGGCATGTACTTACTGGAGTTTAGAAGAATGAGGGGGCATCTCATTGAAATCTACTGAATATTGAAAGGCCTAGGTAGAGTGGATATACAGAGCATGTTTCCTATAGTGAGAGAGCCCAGGACATGAGGACACTGCCTCAGAGCTGAAAAATATAATCTTAGAACTGAGATAAGGAGGGATTTCTTTATCTAGAGAGTGGTGACTCTGTGGATTTCATTGCCAGAGATGGCTGTGATGACCAAGTCAATAGGTATATTTAAAATGGAGGTTGTAAGTTATATAATTAGTAAGGATGTGAAGGTTATAGGGGAAAGGCAGAAGAATGGGGTTGAGAGAGAAAATAAATCAGCCATGATCAACTGATAGAGCAGGCCCAGTAGGCCAAATGGCCTAATTCTGCTCTCATGGTCTCATGGGGTCAAGGGTTACAGGGAGGCCTGAGAATACATTTGAAAAAAAATCAGTGATGACTGAATGGCAGAGTCAGTGTCTGAATGGCCTATTTCTGCTCTTCTATCATGGTCTTATGGTCCAAGTAAATATTGCCAATTATATGTGAATTGGCCAGCTACCATTGCCTTAGTCCTCAGTAGTGGTCATTAGTTCTCCTGTTGTGTTCAGTTAATCGTATTGATATGAAAATTTAAAGTTCTCCATATGAAATGATACAAACTCTTATCAACTTCCTGATTTTGCAAATTCTATGTTTAAATACTCTATAGTGATAAAAGAAGTAAAACATTAAATATGAAATATTTATGTTTGCTATATAATATGAATTAATTTTTGATCATTGACTTTATAACAATTTAGCTTTGCTCTTCCCCCAGCTGCACACATACTTGGTAATGGAGTTATTGAAAGGAGGTGAGCTATTGGAAAGCATTAAAAAGGGAAAGCACTTTAGTGAATCTGAAGCCAGCAGAATAATGAGCATGCTTGTGTCTGCAGTTCGTTTTATGCATCATTGTGGAATTGTGCACAGAGATTTAAAACCAGAGGTATATGTCTAGTCTTGAAAAAGTCTCAAGTAATTCTGTTGCCTAATTGTAATTTTGGAAACTAGTATCAATTCATGTTTTATTTTGCCTTTTGATACTGATCAGAAAAATTAATTGATTTATAAATGATTGATGGAATTGAAAGCTACGTGCAGAAGTTCGGAGATGCTGATCCCCGTGAGTGGAATAATGCCATCAATGGAGGGCTTTCACCAAATAAAATATATCATAATTTACTTGTAATTATAGGTAACATTTTCTAAACAAGTTTGCTTTTCACTGTAATGTCCTTGTAAAATGGCATAGAGGAGCAACACCTTGTTGACTGCCAGTGACTAGTCATGTTCCACAGGGGTTGATGTTGGGTCTACTTCTTTTTATGCTGTACACCAATGATTTAGATAATGGAATAGGTGACTTTGTTGCCAAGTTTGTAGATAATATGAACATTGGTTGGGGGGCAGGTAGTGTTGAGGAAACAGGAAGGCTGCAGAAGGACTGAGACAGATTAGGAGAATGGGCAAGAAAGTGGCAAATGAAATACAATGTTGGAAAATGCATGGTCATGCACTTTGCAGTAGAAATAAATGTTCATATTTTCCAAATGGGGAGAAAATCCAAAGAAATGAGATGCAAAGGGACTTGGGACCCCTTGTGCAGAACACCCTAAAGGTTAACTTGTAGGAAGAGGAAGTGAGGAAAGGAAGTGCAATTTTAGCATTTATTTCAAGAGGTCTAGACTATAAGAGCAGCGATGTGATGCTGAAGCACTGATGAGGACTCACCTTGAGTATTTTGAACAGTTTTGGGCTCCTCATCTTAGAAAAAATGTGCTGGCATTGGAGAGGGTCCAGAGGCAGTTCACAAGGATGATTCCACGAATGAAAGGGTTATCATACAAGGAACGTTTGATGGCTCTGGGTCTGTACTCACTGGAATTTAGAAGGATGATGGGGGATTTCATTGAAACCTTTTGAATGTTGAAAGGCCTAGACAGAGTAGATGTGGAAAGGATGTTTCTCGTGGTGGGAGAGTCTAGGACAAGAGGGCACAGCCTCAGGGTAGAGGGGCATCCATACAAAACAGAGATGCGGAAAACTTTCTTTAGCCAGACAGTGCTGAATTTGTTACCACAGGCAGCTGTGGAAGTCACTGTGTGTATTTAAGGCAGAGGTTTATAGGTTCTTGATTGGACATAGCATCAAAAGTTACGGGGAGAAGGCCGGGAAAATGGGGTTGAGGTGGGTAAAAAAAGGATCAGCCATAATTGAATGGCAGAGCAGACTCAATGGGCCCAATGGCCTAATTCTGCTCCTAAATCTTACAGTGTTGTGGTCTTATAATTTTATGAGATTCTTGGATTGAAGTATTAATGTAGCAAAATGGGCTAGAAAGGCAATTAAGAAGGGAAGCAAGATTTAGGAGTCATTTCTAATCCAACAATACAAAACCAAATAAGTTTTGGTGAATTTACATGCAAAATTGATTAAGCTGTGTTTAGTACATTATATAGTTTTTACTGCAATATAGGACATAAAGTATGCTACTCTGTAGTGCTGGAGCAGGCCATCTTCTGAACCAAGCATCTTCTTATTTCATCTATCTGCCAGTGTTGCCACTTCCAGGGAGCTATGATTTACACTATAAAATCCCTCTGTACATCAGTGCTTCTGAGGATCCTGCCATTTATTGAGTACTTTCCTCTTACATTTGATCTCCCAAAGTGTAGCACCTCACTCTTAGTCATATTAAACAGCAGCTGCAGTTTCTCTGGCTACATTTCCTACTCATCTATATCCCGCTGTTTGTTTTAGCAACATTCCATACTATTCACAACTCTGTTAACTCTTATGTCATTTCCAAAACATACTAATTAACCCACTTAGATTGTCATCCAAATCTAAATTATTGAACGATTCAGCTGTTTTATTTCAATTTGTTCTGTATATTTCAAATTTTTTTTAAACTAGCACTACTTATTTTAACTTAACTATTTAATAGACATGTTTATATATATACTGTAATTCAGTTTTTTCTCTATGCCTATTTATCATGTATTTCATTGTACTGCTGTGTAAAGTTAACAAATTTCATGATATATGCCGGTGATATTAAATTTGATTCTGAGGTATGATATGATTGCGTACAGTGTTTAATTTATTTTGATTATATTTTGAATACATTTTGATTGTAATGTAAGGAAACTAAAATTCATAACAGATTGGCCAAATGAATCCATATTAGTTGATATCAGATATGCTTCAGAATTTTAATTAAAAGTTTATTTAAGAAGGACTCTGCAGAGAGTGGTGCGGACAGCCCAGTGCATCTGTAGTTGTGAACTTCCCATGATTCAGGACATTTACAAGGACGGGTGTGCAAAAAAGGCACGTAGGACCATTGGGGACCCAAGTCACCCCAACCACAATCTATTCCAGTTGCTACCATCTGGGAAACAATACCGCAGCAAAAAAGTCAAGACCAACAGGCTCTGGGACAGCTTCTTCCACCAGGCCATCAGACTGATTAACTCGCGCTGATCTGAGTGTACTGTATGTTACATTGACTGTTCTATTTATTAAAAATTATTATAAATTACTATGATTGCACATTGTACATTTAGACAGAGATGTAACATAAAGATTTTTACTCCTCATTTATGTGAAGGATGTAAGAAATAAAGTCAATTCATTCAAGTTATTATACCAATATTTTCATATTTTTAAAATACTAATGTATTAATATTTTTCTTCTGTGAACAGAATATTTTGTTTGCTGATAAGAGTGTTGACTCACCGATCAAGATTGTAGATTTTGGGTTTGCAAAAGTTAAGCCTTGTGATAACCAGCCACTGAGGACACCGTGCTTCACTTTACAATATGCAGCTCCTGAGGTTCTCAAGCAAAATGGATACGATGAGTCTTGCGACCTATGGAGCCTAGGAGTAATACTTGTAAGTTTACAAAGCAGCAACAAATTATGTCATAAAAACAACTGCTGAATATCAGAGGGATGAGCAACATCCGTGGAAGCACATCCTGGGATCAGAATGAAGATCTGTATAAACTAAACACTGCAGTACAATTGGTATGATGGTACAGTGCCTATAAAAAGTATTCACCCCCTTGGAAATGTTCATGTTTTATTGTTTTACAACATTGAATCACAGAGGATTTAATTTGGCTTTTTTGACACTGATCAACAGAAAAAGACACGTGTCAAAATAAAAATCGATCTCTACAAAGTGATCTAAATTAATTACAAATATAAAACACAAAATAATTGATTCCTTAAGTATTCACTCCCTTCAAGTCAGTATGTAGTAGATGCATCTTTGGCAACAATTACAGCCATGAGTCTGTGTGGATAGGTCTCTATCAGCTCAGCACATCTGGACACTGCAAATTTTTCCCATTCTTCTTTACAGAAGTGCTCAAGCTCTATCTAATTGCATGGGGATCATGTGTGAACAGCCCTTTTTAAGTCCAGCCACAAATTCTCAATTGGATTCTCAACTGGATTCTCATTACCAGTGATGATTTGGTGTGTCATATTAAAGTGGATAAATACTTATGCAATCAATTATTTAGTGTTTTATATTTGTAATTAATTTAGATCACTTTGTAGAGTTCTCTTTTCACTTTGACAAGAAAGAGTTTTTTTGTTGATCAGTGTCAAAAAAAGTCAAAATTAGTCCACTGTGATTCAATGTTGTAAAACATGAAAAAATATAAAAACTTCCAAGAGGGGTAAATATTTTTTATAGACACTGTATATCCAATGATTGTTCTTTGACTAAATGGGATTTAGACTTTATCTCTCTGAGTACAATATAAATTCAATGTTCTCTTTTTTTGGAAATTCTCATTTCTTTATGCCAGGTATAATTTCATTTTAAGAATTAATACAAATCTATGTTTTTGCAGAAGAATAGTGTATTTGTCAATTTTAATCACTAACTTATGATGTACAACATGAACAGTTTCTAGCTAATTGTTTACTTGTTAACAAATGGGGGAAGTGCACATTTGCTTACACTAACGAACAGAAATTAGTTTAGCAGAGCATAACATTTTATTATATAAACTTCATACATGATGGCAAGTTTATAATCGGCAAAGTGCAAATAAAGCAATGTATTCTTTTTTTAAATTTTAGTTTATATTTTGTTTCCAGCTGTTAAGTAGGTAAGTTCACCAATGGAAATCAGTGATTAAATGGACAACAATGAAAAATATGAAGCAGTATTTGAATATTGTGCCCATATCTCCAACTGATGCTCTGATTTTATGCATGCCTTCCATCAAGTAGCATGGGATTAAGCAATTCATTCCATTAACTTTATTGCCAGTTAACTGATTCATTGCAGAGAACTTTTGAAGGGGTTGGTCCAGGGGTTATACATAACACTTCGTCCTAGTTTATAAACTGAACTGCCATTGCTAAGTTAACAAATTTCACGTCACATGATGGTGATAATGAACTTGATTCTGATTCTAAATATTTTCCAGATATTTTTATTGATTTCCCACCATAAATCACTCTCCATTGACTGTGCTTTTTTTTACACTAATTCCCAGGATTTGATTTTTTTAATTTGCCCTACAAAGAGTTAAGACTTGCCAGATAACTACAGAAGATAGGACAGAGACCATGTGAATGTGATCTGGAGTCAAATTAGGCAGCAGTGAGTAAGCACACGAATGTTCTTTCCGAAAGAACATGAGGGAACTGCTTGAGTTTTTACAATAATCTGACAGATACATGGTTAGCTAGACAAAAAGTGACCCAGAAACTCAAGTGGATCCTAAATGTTGCATACCTGGCATCAGCAGTGTGCCATTGGCAGCCTTCCTCATGGACTTGCTGCTGCAAATTTCAGTAGCCAGAGTTATAACTGACTAATAAAATCCATGAACAAAACAACAAAGGCAAAGTCATAGACTGATACACACAGATACAGGCCCTTCCATGCTGACCATGATGCCATATGGCCCATATCTTTCTAAACATTTCTTATCCATGTACAGTATCTGTCCAAATATATATTTAAATGTTCTTCTTAAATTCTTTCCTTCAACTGCCTCACTCCAAATTTCCATGCTCACCTCAACAAGGCAGCTCCATATAAATGGTCAGTGATCATCAACTCATTAAAAAAAACAATAAGCAAATTTTGGATAAAATAGTAGAGGATATCTAATTCAATGAAAGTCAGAGCAATGCTGAAGCAGTGTATGGAAGGCTAATTACATAGAATCCCACCGACAAGTAAGCTATAGGTGATGTAAGTGTTGACCTGTTCCTAAAAATTAGTCTACAACAACTTGGATAAATGGAGCTTTGATTATTATAACAACATTTTCTCATTTGCATTAATTAATTTTGTTGCTAGAATGCTTACGGGCAGGAAAAGAAAGTGTCAGATATACTACTTCAAATTGTATTGTAGTCAGATCAGTTATTAGCAAAACTGGTGTAGGATCTCAGCACAATAGACTGACTTGTCCTTTGCCTCCACAGAGGCAGCTTAATCCATTGAGTTCCTCCAGCAACAGTTTATTTTTACATTAGCAAAACTTGCTTGATTGTAGCTGGAGTCAAAAATAACCTAGATTTGATTCAGAGGCATCTGTTAAAATGCTGTATGTAATATTAATCCTTCAACCTAAATCGCTTAGATTTCCTTCAGTGTACCTCCCAGTATATGAAATATTCTTCCTTATATATATTTTGTTGTATTCTAGTATACAATGTTATCGGGACAGATTCCATTCCTAAGTAAACAGAGTGCAGCCACATTAAGTAGTGATGAAATCACAAGGCAATTTACGCTGACAGGAGAAACCTGGAACGGTGTCTCACAAGAAGCTAAGGAACTCATACAAGGTAATGTTTCTGTGAAATGTTACAACTCAGGGCAAATAAATTGTCACTCAAGATTGCTAATAATTAGAATAAGACTCCAATAGCCCAGCAAGATTGGTGCTTTGGTGATGCTCAACTGGCTGACTTTTCAAACTATTATATGTTGTTCCTATCAATAACCAATCAATATTAAGATGTTAAATGATATTATGATATATTTTCCAGTGAAGCAATAAATTTAAAGAGAATGTGAGAAACAGGCCCCTAATGAGTTTAATGGGATCATGGAAAACAGACATTTAGATAAAGCAGAGGAGATGGGGCTCTGGTGGGTTTAAAGGGAGCAAAGGAAACAAGCTTCTGTAAGTTTAAAGAGAATGTGGAAAACCTCACCTGCTGAGCCAGATGTCACACCATCGGGATTTCTGAATAGCCAGATAGCAGATTATTGCATTTTCACTCACAGGGCTGAAATGGCTAACATGAGGGGGCATAGTTTTAAGGTGATTTGGAAATAGGTACAAGGAGGATGTCAGAGGTAAATTTTTCACCCAGAGAGTGGTAGATGTGTGGAATGCATTGCCGGTGACAGTGGTAGTGGTGGATACAATGGAGTCTTAGATAGGTACATGGAGCTTAGAAAAATAGTCGGCTGTGCAGCAGGGAAATTCAAGGTAGTTTCTAGAGTAGGTTACATAGTCAGCAAAACACTGTGGGCTGAAGGGCTTATAGTGTGTTGTAGATTTCTATGTTTTACGTTCTAACTCTTAGTTTATTTATCATTTATTTATAAACATAGACCAAAGACCAAAGAATGGCTTTTAATATGAAAGCTTTGGTAAAACATTAGAATGGTGCTAATTTTAACTCCCAAATTCTGCAGGTTTACTTACTGAAGATCCAGACTCTCGTCTGAAATTAAGTAGTTCCAGTTTCAATAAATGGTTTCAAAAAAGCTCCTGCTGGTCCGCCAATCCACTGACATCTCCAAATATTCTTGAATGCTCTTCCAACACCTGTTTCAAGGTAAGTTTTATGATAACTTAAATCAGAAATACTGGTAATTGAGTTACACACAAAAAATGCCAGAAGAACTTAGCATTGAGGACGTGATTAAACACTGGCCTACCAGAACAAACCAGAAACCATGGCTGACTGCAGAGGTTCGTGTCGTGCTTAGGGGTTGGGATGCTGCGTTCAGATTGGAGGATAGATGACTCTAAGGTCAGCAAGATCTGTGCTCTCCTGTGCCATTAGGAAGGCAAAGCCAAAGTACTCACAGAAAATTCACAGACAACTTTGTGACACCAAGGACATACCGCACAGGTGGCAAGGCACAGTACACAAACACCATACAAATTACATGTCCACCCTGCACAGTAACAACAGTGACACCTCCCTGACAGGCTGAATGCCTTCTATGCAGGATTTAAAGCAATGAATGCTGTGTCATCGAGGAAAGACCCCCTCTTCCGCTGAGGAGTAGGTTCCCTGTCTGGCCACAGCTAAGGTGAGGAGGGTCCTAACATGGTAAACCAATGCAAAGCTGTGGGGGCAGACAATGTACCTGCTCAAGTGCTGAAGGATTATGCGCCACAGCTAACAGAGGTCTTAATGGACATCTTTAATATCTCTTTGCAACAGTCCACTGTCCCTACTGGCTTCATGGCAGCCAACATCATTCCAGTGCCCAAGAGAGCGATGATAACTGGTCTAAACAATTACTGCCTGGTGGTCTGACATGAACAAACATGAAATGCTTTGAGCAGCTGGTAATGGATCTTATAAAATCCCACCTTTCAGCTACAGTGGGCCCTTTCCAGTTGGCCTAAAGCTCAAACCGGCCCACTGATGATGCCATAGCCTCAGCTCTCCACTCCATCCTGTCCCACCTAGACAATGATGCCTCATACACCAGGATGTTGTTCATCAACTTCAGCTCAGCATTTAATACCATCATCCCTCAGAGGCTGGTGGGTAGATTGATTTTTGATGGAACTCAACACTCCTCTCTGTCACTGGATCATGGAATTCCTGACGGAAAGTCCCTAGTCGGTCTGAGTTGGCAGCAACATCTCAAGCTCCATCACACTGAGCACTGGTACCCCCCAGGGCTGTGTGCTCAGTCCACTGCTGTTCACGCTGCCGAATCACAACTGTACTGCCAGATTCTGCTCAAACCGCATAATCCATTTCGCTGATGATACTACAGTGGTTGGTCTCATGAGCAACAACGATGAGTCGGCATACAGAGAAGAGGTAGAGAGGTTTGTGAGAACAACAACTTGAGTCGCAGCATGGACAAGACAAGAGATGATTGTGGACTTCAGGAAGGCTCAGGTAAACCACTCTCCTTTGCATATCAGTGGCTCTGGCACGGAGAGAGTGAAAAGAACCAAGTTCCTTGGTGCGCACCAACTTGTACCCACAACACCACCTCATTAGTCAAGAAGGCACAGCAATGTAACACTTTCTGATGAGACTAAAGTGTGCAAGGCGTCCTGCCCCCATTCTAACAACCTTCTAACAGGAGCACCATTGAGAATGTCCTGTCTGATATCATAGTGTGGCATGGAAGCAAGGCAACAGATTACAAGACCTTGCAGAGGACAGTAAAAACTGCTGAGAGGTTCACCAGTGTCTCCCTAAACCCCAATTTACTGGGAGTGTTGTGAGATAGTGGCATACTCTGACAACAGCTTCTGTGGGGCCAGTGAAAGTTATTTGTTATGATTGCAAGACCCTGCTGGACATTGAGAACTTAAAGTTCTGCAGGTCTGCCCCAGCAGTGAGTTGCTCATTGGCAGAGAAACTAAAAGAGCTGGACTTAGTGTGGATTATGCTGCTGCCTAAATTAGAGGCACGTCAGTACGCAAGAACAGTCTAACAGCAAGTGATTGTCTTAGTCACTTTTCTTATGATCACAAGACCATGCTGGACATTGGTTATGTGGAATGCTACAAGTTTGATTCACTGTTTTATTGGTGAATGGCAGGAGCAGACAGCAGGGGAGCTGTGTTGCCTTGGTCGTAGAAAGGACCAGGCCTCAAACCACTGCGTCACCTGTTTGCAGGATAGAGGCATTGGAGTCAGTGCACTCCACTGGAACGCCAGAGGCAGTGTGAGCAACGTCCATGCTGGAGCAGTGCTGCCCTCCAGTGTTCGCTCACCAGAAGACAAGATGCATTGTGATTAACTGCAGACTGCTGCAACGTTCCTGGACTCTGGGACTTGGACTGTATTGTTTTTGGTGTGACTGTATTTCACTATGTGTGCCTTGTGCTGTGAATGACTGCTGGTACTGTGCTTTGCACCTTGGCCCCAGAGCAATATTATTTCATTTGGTTGTATGTCTGGGTAATCATGTATGGCTGAATGACAATTAAACCTGAACTTGAACTACATTTGAAGCGTCCAAAGCATCAGTGAGGATCCATACCACCCGTCTCACAATCTCTTTAACCCACTACCATCAGTAAGGAGGCACAAGAGTATCAGGACAAGAGCTGCCAGACTGGGTAACAGCTTCTTCCTCCAGGCTGTGAGACTAATGAATACCCTACCACCACCAAGGTCTCGTCATTAGGACAGCAAGATGTTTAGTGTTTACCTGTGCTGTGCACTTCATGCATTTTGAATTAATTTTATTAACTTATTTGTAGTGATATTTTGTTTTGTGTGCTGTGTGTGATATATGTATTGTGGGTGCACTGTGCTCTGGAGGGCTGTCCTGATGAAGGGTCTGGGCCCGAAACGTCAACAGTGCTTCTCCTATAGATGCTGCCTGGCCTGCTGTGTTTCACCAGCGTTTTGAGTGTGTTGTTGTTGGGATGTTGTTTTGCTTGGTTGTATATATGTGCATTCAGATGACAAACTTGAACTTGAATTTGAGGTCAGGCAGCATCTATGGAGAGAAATAAAGAGTCAAGGTTTCAAGCTGACACCTTTCATCGGGACTGTTGAAGGGTCTCAGCTCAAAACGTTGACTCTATATTCCCCTCTGTCGATGCAGCCTGACCTACTGAATTCCTCCAGCATTTTCTGTGTATCACTCTGATTTCCAGCATCTGTAGAATCTCTTGTGTTTAAAATTAATTGTGTTATTATATTAAAATAAAATAGTCATCAGATTTAATAATTTAGTCAAAAGCGAAGCTTTTTAAAGAAAATGTTTAGGATTTCAATGAAAATGTTTCTGTAGTAAATGTTTTCCCATTCATTTGTACAGTGTTAATGATAAGAACCATTGTAGTCATCCGTGATTTGTCGGGGCTGTACTGGATCGTGAGTACGCAGGGTGGTAGGAGAGGTATATCCATGCTTGAAGAGTTCTGGCAGTATGGACAAAAGATGGCAACCACATTGGGTTGGGGGTTGCTGGCTTGGGCTTTCCTGTTCAGTCTATGTCTCTCTACTGCAATTGTCCTTTCTGACTCATACTTCTAGCCTTTGGCATTCACGGGGAACACTTCCCTTTCTGTAGTTCACCATAAAGCGGTTTCTTAGGCAACTGGTGAAATGCATACAAGCTATGTAGCCTGCCCAGTATAAATGGGACTGCATTAGGATAGTGAGATATTGGGCAGGCCCACCTTGGTAAGTACCTCAGTGTCAGGGATTCTGTCTTGCCACTTACATTGAGGAACTTTCTGAGGCAGACTGTGTAGAAATAGTTCAGTTTCTTGGCATGCAGTTGGTACACTGTCCATGTTTTGCAGGCGTAAAGCAGAGTGGGAAGTCCTGTGGCCTATACACCCCCCAGCTTCGTCTGTAGACTTATGCCTCTTCTGATTCAGATGTTGGTATAAAGTCTGCTGAAAGCTACACTTGCTTTGGTGATCCTAGTGTTTACTTTATCATCAATGACAATGTTCTGGAAGATATGTGAACCCATTCACCAGGTTGAGTCTTGACTTTTGACTGTGATGTTTGGCTCAACATCATGTATGATTTCCCTGGAACTGGCTGATACATTATGTCAGTGTTCTTGGTATTTCATATCCTCTTCTTGGTATTTCATATCCAGCACTGAGGGCTGAGTCAACAGCAAAAGGGAAGTTTCCAGCAATGTCTGTCATAACCTTAATTTTTGCTTGAAGCCTCCTGCGGTTGAACAGAACTCTTGCTTGCATGTCTTAATGGAATCATAGCATCACAGTGATGAATTCCTTGGATATCTGTACTTCGCCATGATTTTCCACAGACCCTTGGCTAAAAGTGTTGAACGGCTTGTAGCAGGAACCAGGTCAGCGTTTTGCTCCTGACATTTCTCTTGCAGCAAACACCATGTTGATAGTCCCACATTAGTTGTTGCAGGGCTGTTGATTTCCCTTGCAGGTGGATGATGGATGCATCTTTAACTTCCTATGAAATCATCTCCTTCTGCCACATGAGCTGGAAAAGCTGATGGAGGTTTTTTGTTGGCATTGCACCACCTTCCTTGTAGGCTTCAGCAGGAATGCATCATGTATTGCTGATGTATCTCTTTCTGGGTCTCAGCTAAGGTCGGTGGAACAACCAGTGCTTCTTTGACAGATACTTAAGGCAGATGATTGATGGCTTCATCATTTATAATTGAAAAACAATTCAGAACTTTGTTAAAGTGCTCAGCCCACCTATGAAGAGTATTCTCTGTGTTCACGATCAGCGTGTTCCCATCTGCTCTAAGCAGAGGGGATGATCCTGATATAGAGCCACAGACTCTTTTTAGTGCAGCATAGAAGTTCTTTAAATATCTATCTGCACACATCTGGATCTCACCAGCTTTGTTGCTCAACCAGGAATCCTGCATTAGGCACAGTTTGTGTTGTATGGTCCAGCACTGTGTGATATCGGCACATTTTTCATCAAACCTGTCCTTGTGCTGTCTGGTAGCAGGCTCCAGAATCTCTGTAGCAGTGCTGTAGATCAGCTCTCAGAGAGTTGACTAAGCAGTTTCCACATTCTGATTGTCCAGAGGGTGGAGTTTAAGTGGTCTTCCAGAGTGCCAACAAAAGACTGCTCTATGTTGCTTCTTTTCAGCTTTGAGACTTTCAGCCATCTTTGGGATTTCTTTCCTTGTGGGTGTCCCTTGTGCTGGATATGGATGTTCACTTTACAAACAGTGAGATAGTGGTTTGTCCAGTATTCAGCACCGCACATTGATTTTATCTCCCTTACATTCTGCCTCTCTCTCTCCCTGACGATGACATAGTGAACTAGATGCCAGTGCTTGGAGCAGGAATATGTCCACGAAGTTCTGTTACAGGTGGGAAAGCAGAGGATGGTGTCGGTGATCCACAATTAATGTTAGGCATATGCCTGGAGTAGTAGAAGACTGTTGCTGTTGCAGCGGCCAACACCGTATTTCCCACTGATCCCATCCCAGGTAACATCAAAGTCTACTCTTGCGATGGAGTCACCAAGGATGAAAAGCTTGTCCACGTTGGGAACAGTGGCAATAACCGAGCGCAGTTCCTCATAGAACTTGTCCTTGACATCATCTGGGTTGATCATGATTGAGGCATAACCACTGACAATGGTGACATGCTTCCTGCCGTGTGACGTGAGAGTTTCATGGTCGTGAACAAATCATTCACACCCTTTGGAGGACCAACGAGCTTACCAGCACTTTCTGTCTTCATTGCAAATCCAACCCCAGCACTTACATTGGTCTCAATTTCCTCTTCCACTCCAAAAGAATGTGTATCCCATGCCCCTTTCACAAAATTCACCCTCTACTGTGAGCCAAGGTCTCACTCAAGGCTGCAATATCGACATTATATCAGGCTAGCTCTCTCTCTACTAGAGCAGTTCTCGTCTGTGGTCAGTCAGCGTTGACTCTGTCTAACATCGTGTGCACTTTCTGCGCATGGAGGGTGAGAGGAATAGTGCTTAATTTTCTCTGTGATGTGCTTTGATCGCTGTGATCGGGGCCCTGCCAGCCACGGTAAATTGGCCAAGGAAGGAATGGAGCAGGCAATGTTTAGGTCCTGATTCTATGAAGAGGGGACTGCTCAGCCACTCAGGTGGCTGCCGAGAGTAACTGCTGCTCCATGTCAGTGGATAATGATCCCATGGCCTGAGTCACCAGTGTGCAGGTTTGTAGCTACATCTGTGACCGTACCCAAATCTGCCGCTTCATCACCACAGGACTTAGGTTAGTTTATGATGGGAAGGATGGACGACATGAGCAACTTGCACAGAAATATATATAAGTATCGCAGTAATAAAGCTATCCACATGTTAGGATTAACCAGAGACTTTATTTCCACTCCATTAAACTCCAAAGCTATCTTTCCTACACATATCAAAGTGCGACTACGTGCCATATTCATCCACATATTGTTCTGAAACATTGACTGTTTACTTCCCTTCATAGACAGTGCCTGACTTGCTGAGTTCCTCCAGCAATTTTTTGCATGTTGCTCAATATTTCAGTCGTTTGACAGTGATGGAGCTGGACTTGTTGAGGTACCCTGTTGCTGCCTGCTACAGCAACCCCAGGAGGAAGGTGTTGGAGGAGGTGTGCACTCCAAAAAAATGGTGCAAATGATTGCCTTGGAGATTTCCCTTGTGAGCACAAGACCCCGTTGGACATAGGTAATGTCGAGTACTGCAAGTCCGGTTCACTAGTTCACAGTGGGGGAGCGGGGATGGACTGTGTGGCCTTGGTTGTCGTGCAGACTGGGCCCTCCTGCCACGGGGTCTCCTACTGCATACACCCAGGGGAGGAAAAGCCAAAGGCAGTGTGGTGCAGAGGGCTTATGGGCTGGGTTGGAGTCTGGCCCCACCCAGTGGTGCTGTCCTCCATTGTTTGCTCGGTTGAAGACAAGCTGGATTGTGTTCATCACTAGAATGTGATGAGGAACTGCTGCATATTTGTTCTTGCAGCAATGTGGCTCCAGGACAACTATCCCATGCACCATCAATCTACAGGCCATGACACTCAGGTCTTGGGCTATGATATTATTATTTTGTGACAGTATGTTTTACTGTTATCATAAGTATATGTGCGTGTGACTGTTGGTACTCCAGGGCACTTTGGCTCCAGGGGAATGCTGTTTTGTTTGGCTAAATTCTTGTGTATAGTTGAATGAGAATTCAATGAACTTGATTGCCAGCATCTGCAGAATATCTTGTGTTTTTGGCTCTGAACAATCCAGCAATAGCTGTTATCTGGATGTGTTGATGATCTATAGCCACTTAGACAAGGGACTGGAGGATGCCTTTTGCTCTACCGCAGCTCAGTTTAATATATTTAGGTTCAATAAAATATAGCGTATGCCATTTTACTACAGACTCCTAGACAACATTTGAATGGACCCGAGTAAAGCTGATTGCAAAGGGATGCGGTATTAGCTGAGTTGTACCTCATACAAAGGAAGTACATTGTGTATGTTGAAGTCAACTATCTCAGGTCATGACATCACCAAGGGATTCTAAGGGCAGGGATCTGGACCTAACCATCTAGTTGCTTCATCAGTGATCTTCTCTCCATCTTGTCTGAAGTACTTTGCTTTTGAACAAGGTTGATTCCATTTGCCAATCATCAGCCTATATCTGTTCGCAGCATGACCTAGATAGCATTCAGACATTGGTTAATAATAAGCAAGTACCTTTTATGCCCCACCAATGCCAGATATTGACAACTGCTAACAAGAGAACATCTGATCACTTGCCCTTGACATTCAATCTCCCACCATTTTCATCCTGCCACTGCCATTGATCAGGAACTGAATTAGGCCTGCCACATTAATACTGGCTAAAAGACTGTGGTGAGTGACTTGCCTCCTTCTTCCCAAAATCAACTTCCTTGGTCAGCACCCTATCCATAATCCTCAATGCTCATTTCACACTACCAAACCACGACTGCCATGTATACTGTCCATAAAATGTATTGTATTTGCACAACAAGCCTACTTGATAGCAACTTCCAAATTCATAATTTCTGCTACTAAGGAGATACAGGCTGCAGATGCATAAGAACATCACTGCCTAAGATTCATGTTATCTTCAATCAGAAATATATTGTTCCTTTATCATTGAAATGTCTCTGTAGTGTACCTTCACCAAATAAACAACAGATGGTAAAATAGATGGCTAATAATTCTCTTCCCTGGGGCAATTATGGATGATGTTTAAATGCTGGCCTTATTGGCAATGAAAGAAAATGTACTTAGTTAGTCTGTTGGATCACAACCATGTCATTCTGGAAATGAGATGCAGCTAGGGAGAAGTTTGTATCTAGAATAACTTGTAATTGGAGCCTGTTTTCAACCAAACATTAATGGCAGAATTATTTTGACCTACCGTCTGACCAGAAGTTGACAATGTTATCAGTGTTAAACATGAGAACATTTTCTGCATTTTTAGACAGTTTTAAGTACTCAGTCTGTTCAAAATTATCTTCTAGTACACTTGTTATATTGACAATGTGCTCTAATAACTGTATGATTTTGTTATTTAGGCCTTTAATAAGTGCAAGAGGGAAGGTTTTTTCCTTCGAAGTGTTGAAAATGCTCATTTGGCAAAAAGGCGAAAGATGAAGAAAAGCAGTGCGAGTACAGAGACTCGGAGCAGTTCTAATGAAAGTTCCATTTCTTCACCATCCCAGTCTCTTGGAAGAGCATCTCCTACGTGCATTGTTCAAGTTCCTTTATCAGCAAAAAAGTCAGAGTGTTTCTTCCAGTTTTCTGAAGCATTAAATAGCAGCTTCAAAAATGCTTCTCTCTAGCTAATGCAGTAATAGTCCACCCTGTCTCCAGTACTGACCATACCTCTTCCCACTCTGTCTCCTGTAAAATTGCTATTCCCTTTTCTCTGTTCCTTTGGCTCCACCACATCTGTTCCCAGGAAGAAGGGGTTTCCCTTCCTGCACCATTGATGCTGCCCTCATCCACGTCTCCTCCATTTCTCAAACACCTGAGCTCACCCCATCTTTCTGCTGACTTAACAGTGATAGAGTTCCTCTTGTCCTGACCTACCACCAATGAGCCTCTGCATCTAACACATCAGTCTCTGCAACTTCTGCCATCGCCAGAGGGATCCTATTACCAAACATATCTTTACCATGCCCCCTCTTACCCTTTCTACAGGAATTGCTCTCTCCATGATTCCCTTGTCCATTTGCCCCTCCCCACTAATCTCTCCCCTGGCACTTAACCCTGCAAGTGCTACACCTGCCCTTTCACCTCCTTCCTCGCCTCCATTCAAGGCCCCAGACAGTCCTTCCAGGTGAGGCAGCACATCACCCGTGAAGCTGCTGGGGCTGTTTATTGTGTCCTAATATGGCCTCCACTACATTGGTGAGAACCATTGTAAATTGGGAGATAAATTCATCGAGCAACTCCACTCCATTTGCCGAAAGTGAATCTTCTGGTGGTCAAACATTTTAATTCCCATTCCCATTCCAATTTTGGTGTGTCAGCCCATGGTTTCCTCTTGTGATGCCATTGTGGCCACCCTCAGGGTGGAGGAGCAACACCTTATATTTGTCTGGGTAACCTCTAACCTGGTGGGATGAATATCACTTTCTCCTTCCAGTAAAAAAAATTCCCTCCCCCTCTCCTCTTCTTCCGCTCCCATCTTAGGGTTCTTTCCTCTTCTGTCCTGCCTGTGACCTCCCCGTGTTCTCTCCCCTTTCTCCTATGGTCCACTCTCCTCTCCTGTCGGATTTCTTCCCCTCCAACCCTTTACTTTTCCTCCCTATCACCTTCTAGTTATCCTCCTTCCTTCCCCCCTGCCCCCCCACACACACTTTATTCTGGTGTCTTCCCACTTCCTTTCCAGTCCTGATGAAGGGTCTCGGTCCAAAACATCAACTGTTCATTCATTTCCATAGATGCTGCCTGCCCTGCTGAGTTCCTCCAGCATTTTGTGTGTGTTGCTTCAAATATTTTTCCCCTTTTCAAGACTGACTGACTATTACATCCTTTGCAGGTTTGATCCTGAACTGTAGAGTTTCCTCCATAACCCTCTGCCCCTCCCATCCCTCCCTCTCTCTCAATGCTTGCACCATTCTGCATCAGAAGGGATGAACTGCTGCAATCTGTTGACAGTATGTAGCCTTTTTGAATTACTTTTATTAAGGGATTAAGAACTTTATTGAAGATTTGATTCACAAATTTGTTTTGTGAACATGATAAAACTTTCTGGTATGGTATCTCATTTTCACTGATAATAATGCTACTTTATCACTTTAAAAAGAACAACTTTAAGCATGCAAATATGAATGAACACAAACTGCTCTTTGTCTCAATAAGAGGTTAATGGTGATAAAGATGGATTGTCTATTGTGTTTCAATTGTGAAGCTAGATCTTTACACTTGTATCTGTGTGATGCCTCATTTGCATGGACACAATGTCAATCTTTCAGTTTTCCTTGAGAAGGAAAATTTGATATCTGACCTAGAGAAAGAAATAGTCATTAAATAGGAATTTTCCTGGTGACGCTGTGAGATTATGAAAGAGAGTGGGAAAGTTAATTTAACAGGTGGCTGCTGAGAAATACTGAGGAGAGGGTTGAAAACCCAGACATGTTAACAACATTACAGACCCCTCATAGAGAAATACATCACAGAAAAGTATACCATGATCAAGAAATATATCCGTCAATTGCAATCTAATAGGAGAGCTCAAGAATTCAACCAGGACATTATTGAATGATAAATCAAGCTGGAAGGTTGTGTGGCCAGTTTTTTCTTATTTCCTAATTGTTTAGGATATCAGAAAACACAGATTCGATCTGCAGCTGAAACATGAGAAAAACGTGTGTGTTGAGTCAGTTATTTTGGATTTAGGAAAATAGGATACAGGTCGATGGTGATGGGGAGTGAGAGCTGGGCACTGGCTGAGAATGCAACTATTTTGGAAAGATCTATGGAATAATATGGACAGCCTAAGCTGTGAATATTTTTTGGTAAAGTAATAATGCTGGTAATTTGACTTGATGCTGCTTGCACAATTGACATTAACCTAAAAAATGCCGTGAATATATAAAACTAAATAAATTTAAGGCACTTCAGATGGAAGCATTCATGAAAAGTGGTGTGAGGTGGGTTGCTTTATATGGCCTCCTAAAAGCCAGAAATTGGAATCATGCTCTTGAGCCCAAGGGAATGTAGCTGTTTTGAGGCAGAGTAAGAAAGCTGAAAAATGACCAGAACTTTGAGCAAAACATACTGCGTAAATTTGCAACAGAAGGTGGATGACGTTATGAAAAAGTTGACAGATTTTCTGTGTTTGAACATTTTAGCATCCTTAGAATATAAATTGTATTTTCAAGACTTTTCATGTCAAGTTTCAGGCAACTATGTAGCTGATGAAGAAACTTATTAATCTTTGTTTCAGTGTTACCATTGTTCTGCATACAATGGTACTTGATTCAAAGATTGTAGTTACATGCAAAAAATGTTGTTCCTCAGCTTTTCATTTTCCAGTGTCATGTTGTACTATTTTTGATTCATTTACATTTATTTGATTAGTAGTTTATGAGTGAATATTTTACCCAGTTACATCTGTTTCCTTTCTCAAAGTGTAATGCCACACTTCTTTATGTAACCTTTGACCCCGGCTATATCTTTCCTCTGTAATCCATCTTTGGCTCCTCTCCTTTATGTCTTTTATCTCACCTTCCACAGCATTGGACATTTTTGGTCACAAACATTGACACCTTTTGATCAGTTGCCTCCATTCAATAGGGAAAAATTATTTTAAGCTTCCTTTTCTCATGTTTTTCTTCCATATCTGAGCATGGGCTCTCTGATCTCGCCTCGTCCACAGAACCCTTGAACCTTTTTCCACTAAGCATTCATTAGCTGAGGTTCTTCATAGTTCTCTTCTCAAGTACTTTCAGTCTCTACCCAAAAACTGCCATCCTTCTCTCTCTCCTCCGTAAGTCTGACCTTTCACCCTTTTATCATTGCAAATTACCTCCCAAACCTCACTTACCTTTTTTCCCCTTTAGTCCTAAGATATACTGTCATCACTGAAATCTGTATTTCACTTTCCCAGTATTTCACAGCCGAATCTTTCAAGTCAGGTTTTGCACTGTCACAGCCATGACATCTTATGTTAACTTGGCTATAGTATACTATCTCTGCATCTGTATGTAGCTTGACCATACTACCTTCCTAGTCATCATCGCATCATTATGTAACAGGGTGGATTCCTCAAGTGGGTTTTCTACCTTGTCTATTTGACTATAGCTAGAGAGTCATTTGCAAACTCTCTCTTCCCATTTCCATACACTTTACCCATAAAGATCACAGATCTGCTTGATCACTAAAACAACCTCCTTCATCACATCATCTAACTTGGACCCTTCCTCAGTTCAACTAAATCCTCACTGCCTAAATCTTCACAGATGCCATTATTACTTTTGATTATTTTAGCTGCTGGTGTCCTAGCTCACACTAAGCCCATCATCATCCCTGTGCTTGTCAACTTCCACTAGTTCATGGACAGTCAACAGATTAATTTCAGAATTCTAATTCTAGCTTTAAAGTCTCCTGTTAACACTGCAACATACATTTCTAAACCATTCCAAGACATTTGCCCTCATGTAATTCTTGATTATTCCTGAATATATTAGTTCCACCCTTAGCAGTCATGTCTTCAACTTGAATTGGCTTCAGCTTTTTATTTGCCTTCCTAAACCTCTGCTTCTTTCCATCTTTCAACTTTTCTCCCACAAGAAGCCTTAATAATTTCATTGAAATTTGGTCATCAGTTCCAATATGTACAATTTCCTAATGTGGCTGAGCTTCATTTATTGTTTGATAATATTCATGTACAACACTTAGGGATCTTTCATTATGTTAAAGGCACTGTATAACAATGTTGTGTTGAAAGAGCTAATGCTGCAGGCATACGCATGACACAAACGTTTAATTGTGTAAATAGTTGTTTTTGATATATACGAGGCAAGCAGGTTTTCAGTATAAAATATCAAAATAAAGCAATAGGGTATTTTTAATATGAGCTGTTATATATTGTATTTCAAATACAGATTAAAACTTCATTGTGTAATAAATATTTTCTTGGATTAGAGTGGGAACTGTTTCCATTACCTTGAATGTGTACATTATGTGAACGTTGTCGGTTTTTTTATATAAGACATCAGAAATGAGGCAACTATTTACATCAATATTTTTGTTGATTGTTAAATGTAATTTGGGATTATCCCCATAAATAAATCTAGCTGGTCTAGGAAAAGAAGTCTTCACTGTTAATTACAAGTTTATATTCCATGTGCTTGTTACTGTTAATTATATTGTTGCTTTGAGTAAACAAATATGATGCCATCTTTCCAATGGTATTTCTCTGATTATATTTATAATAGATTTTGATATTCAAAGCGTTTAATTTCTCTTCACCTAGCAGAAACTGATTTATAAATTAATTTAGTTGTATGTTCTGCTATGTGCAGGAAACACGGGTATTTGAAGCTACGGATTCCTTTACACAATGAAAATGCTGCTTGTGTGTTTTGCAATAAAGTATTTTAAGAACATCATTTACATGCTGTATTTTATTCGTATTACAGATTTTTATGACACTTAATTTCCACATCAATATTTATATACAGTTTAGAACTTGCTGAAATTCGAGATGATTATGCACTAAGTTGAGCTAGCTAATGTTCCTGGATCTGGGGGGAGCTGCAAGTATTCAGGCACTCCAAGATAGGTTGTATGGATTTCCATATGCAGTTCAGATCTCTGTGTTTGTCAGGTCACCCTAGCCCATCCCAGCTAAGTATTTGGTATTTTCCTTTTTATTGTTCAATAGGTGCAAATGTATTGCTGTAAATTTCTGGGAACAAGATGCACTTGTAAGTTTGAAGTACCTGGACACAAATAATTTGCAGAATGTCAAGATCTGTGTAGAAAATTCAGGTGCAACAGTTTATATACTCTTGTCACAGATGTGGATATCAGGTTTAAATAAAATTTATTTGGATCCCTTGTAAAGTTTACAGTGCCCATATTTCAAATTATGGAGAAGATATATTTCACCATTGCATAGGAACTTTCACTATTCAAAAAGATTTATTATCTTTTTTTTGTTGGAATTGGAATTGAAGTAGTACCATGGCCCTGATTCTTGGTGTGAAACTGGATGCAAGAGCCTGAGGCTTGCTCAGGCTCAGTTAAGTAGCACACTGGGATGGGAATCTGAAAGACCATGTCAGGTGCTCTGATTCCTTGCCTTGTTCATTTTATTGTACCTTTCTAATTCACAGCAGATGCAAAGACTGGCAGCATGGCATGAAAGATATATTCTGGAAGAGATACCATAGCTGATGTACAGGAAATATTTTGGACTTAGTGCCAGTCAAATTTCTCAGGTGTTCCTCTGCCATTCAGGCTGCATCCAAACCTAATTCAGGGCATTGAGCAACTTGTCTTTAGACCATAAGAAATAAAAACAGGAATATTCTCTTGAAACTTTTTTCATTATCACTGCCTAGTAGCCTCTGTTGGGTTGGGCTTTTTATCAGAAATGAACTCAATTTTAATGAACTTCCTTCCAGACAGAAATCTATCCAAAATTCCACAAAATGAATGGACATTTGGTTGACTACTGTGGATTATCAGTTCCAGTGCATCTGTACACTTGCATTGGACTTCACATTCAGGGATAACATAGAGGAAGCAGTGAATGCAATAATGAAATAATTTCTCACTTTTACAATTATTTTACTAATTTACTTTTGGAACATGGTATAGTACAGGCCCCTTGTCTGCCAACATTTTAATCCACCTCAAGATCAATCAGACCTTTCCCTTCCATATAGACCTCCACTTTTCATTAAGCAGGAGTCTCTTAAATGTCCCAAATTTATCTGCTTCTATTACCCTCCACTTCCCCACCCCAGCCGTGTGTTTGATGTGCTTGCTACTCTCTGTGTAAGTGAAAAACAACCACTGACATCTATCCTATACTTCCCTCCCATCACCATAAAAGTACATCCTCTCACATTAGCCTTTGCCACCCTGAGTAACAGGTGCCAGGCACCCACTCTATCAATGCCTCTTATCATCTTATGCAGCTCTATCCTCTTATCCTCCTTTGCTCTAAAAATAAAAGCCCCAGTTCATTCAAACTTTCCTCATAAGACATGTTCTCTAATCCAGGCAACGTCCTGGTACATCTCCACTAAAGTTTTCACATTTTTCCTATAATGAGGCAGCCAGAACCATGTGTTGTGTAGCCAGAGTTTTATAGATACTTAGCAGCTCTTGAACTCAATCCCTCAATTACCAAAGTACAACACAACATACACCTTCTTAATCACCCTATCAACTCGTGCAAAAACTTTGAGGGACCTGAGAATGTGGAGAATAAAACTACACCTGTATGAAGCCCTACAGCATCTGGTAACCCTGTGATCTCTACTTGGATGTCAGAACATTTTTCAAGAGAGTAAACCCTTGCCCTGATGGTGTACATCCAAACACCTGTGCCAATCAACTGGCAGAAGCAGTCAAGGATATCTTTAATCTCTCACTGTGGCAGTCGGAGTATCCCACCTGTTTCCAAAGGATGACAATCCTACCAGTGCCCAAGAAGAGCAGGGTGAGCTGTCTGAAAGACGTGTGGCAATCACATATACTATGATGAAGATCTTTGGGAGGTTGGTCATGGCTAGAAGCAACTCCTACCTAAGCAAGGACTTGGACCCACTTCAATTTGCCTATTGACACAATAGGTCTGCAGTGGACACAATCTCACTGGTTCTCCACTTGGTCTTGGATCACCTGGGCAATAGCAAAACCAAGATTGGGTTGCTGTTTATTGGTTACAGTTCTGCGTTCAACATAACCAGACCCTCAGTCCTAATCAGCAAGCTCCAAAACCCGAGCCACTGCACCTCCCTCTGAACTGCATTCTTGACTTATTCACCAGGAAACCAGAGTCTGTGCGGATCAGAAATAACAACTCCTCCTCACTGCCAATCAACACTGCCACATCTCAAGGATGCATTCTTAGCCCACTGCTCTTCTCTCTCTACACCCATGGTTGTGTGACTAGACATAGCTAAAATGCCGTCTATAAATTTGCTGACAATACACCTACTGTTGGTAGAATTTCAGATGGTGATGAGGAGGTGTACAAGGTTGAGTGGTATCACAGCAATAATGTTGCACTCAATGTGTAAGACCAAGGAACTGATTTTTTTACTTCAGGAAGTGGAAGTCAAGGGAATACACACCAGTCCTCATCAAGGCATCAGAAGGGAAAGGGAGACTAGTTTCAAGTCCCTGGGTGTCAACAACTCTGAGGATCTATCCTGGGTCTAACATATTGATTACAAAGAAGGCATGACAGTTGCTATACTTCATTAGGAATTTGAGAATTGGTATGTCATCAAAGACTCTCACAAATTTCCATGATGTACTGTGGAGAGCATTCTAACTGGTTGCATCACCATTTAGTATGGAGGAGCGATGGCACAGATCAGAAAAAGCTGCAGAAAGTTGAAAACTCTGCCAGATTCATCATGGGCACTAGCTCTCCAATATCCAGATCTTCAAAAGACAATGCCTCAAAAGGCTTCATTGATCATAAAGGACCCCCCCCCCCCACTCACCCAGGATAAGCCCACTTCTCATTGCTACCATCAAGAAGGAGGTACAGGAGCCTGAAGACACGTACTCAACTTCTCAGGAACAGCTTCTTTCCCTTTGCCATCAGATTTCAGAATGGGCAATGAATCCATGAACATTACCCTAGTATTTTTCCCTCTCTTTTTGCAGTACTTAACTAATTAACTTTTTTATATACATACTTTTTGTAATTTCTATTTTTATTATTTTTTAATTCACTGCTGCCCCAAAACAAAAAATTTCATGACAAATGCAGTGATATTAAACCTGATTCTGAACACCAAGATCCCTCTATTCCCTCACACTGTTAAGAATCCTGCCAGTAACTTTGTACTCCGCCATCAAGTTGAACCTTCCAAAGTAAATTACTTCACACTTTTCCAGATTGAACTCCATCTGCCACTTCTCAGCCAAGTTCTGTGTCCTGTTAATGGCCTATTGTAACCTATGACAACCTTCTACCACCAGCAATCGTCGTGTCATCTGCTAATTACGAACTCACCTTTACACTTCCTCATCTATGAAAATCACAAAGAACAGATTTCAGCAGAATACAAGGAGTCACCGACCTCCAGGAAGAATACACTCCATCTACTATCACCCTCTGCCTTCTCGGGGCAAGCCAGTTCTGAATCCACACAGCTAAGTTTCCCTGGTTGCAATCCCTCTTGACTTTCTGAATGAACCAATCATGGAAACTTCAAAGTCCTTACTAAAATCCATATAAACCACATACACAGCACTGTCTCCATCAATTTGTTTTGTCTCTTTCTTAAAAAGTCACTCAGGCTTGGGAGGCATGCCCTGTCCCTCGCAGTGATGCTGACTATCCCTAATCAGACTGTGCTTCTCCAAATCCTGTCTCTAAGAATCCTTTCCAATAGTTTGCCCACCGTTGATGTAAGACTCACTGGTGTGTAATTCCCAGGATTATCTTTATTACTGCTCTTGAACAAAGGAATAACATCTGTCATCTTCCAACTTCTGGTTCTACTCCTGTGGTCAGTGAGAACTGAAAGATCAGTGCCAACAACTCAGCAATTTCTTCCCTCACTTCCTGCAGTAACATGGGGTATATCCTGTCTGGCTCTGGGGACCTAATTACCCTAATGTTTGTTCAAAAGTTTCCACACTGTCTCTTTCTTAACCTCAACATGTTCCAACACATTAGGCTGTTCTAGGCTGGTCTCACATTAATCAAGGTCCCTCTCCCTGGTAAATCCTGAAAGGTATTCATTAAGGACCTCCCTTACCTCATCCTTCTGTTTCATAGTATTGTAAAATATTTTAAAATAATGTTTTCTTGAAATACAGGTAGTCCCCGAGTTACGAACATCTGACTTATGGACAACTTGTACTTACAAACCGAGGAAGGAGAACACCGTCCGCCATTTTAAGTCAGATCGTGACACCCTTCACCATTTTAAGTCGTTGCCATTGACGCTGTGTTGAGTGTTTAACTTTGTATTTGGCTTAAATTTTTCTTAGTAAGATTCACCAACCCCAACCCCCCCCCGTTCCGGTCAGCTGGTAGCACAGTGAGATCAGCGCAGGGCTGGAGAACGGAGGTTTCTGAGTTCGATCCAGTGATAGACCGCTCCTGTGCCGGGTTGATGTCGATCCAGTGACTCCGTACCACCGGGTTGATGTCGAGCTCACAACTCAACCTCATAAAAAAAGCACTACCACCTCCAGTTTAAATTCCCACTTGGAATATTGTGGAGGATCAAATACCCAAACCCAGCACTGCCCCCGCTTGTCCCATTTAGCCTGTGTCAATGCGGTGGTCCTTAGGACCCGGGGAATTCACTGCGGTGGTGCTTAAGACCCAGTGAACCTCGGGAGCTGGCGGAGCTCGGGACCCACCACCCACAGTGTTTCTGTTCCATGGACAGGAAGCAATCGCGATTGAAAATAAAATGGAAATAATAAAGCATTTGGAAAGAAGTGAAACGCCATTGGTCATTGGAAAAGCATTAGGCAACAGTCAGTCAACAATTGGAACAATTTTAAAGGAAAATGGATAAAGTGAGAATAATGGAGCATTTGAAAGGCCATGCCCCAATGAAAGCAACAATTATTACTAAGCAATGTAGTGGTTTAATTATTGGAATACATATGTTTCTTAAGTGTTTTATATGCATAGAAAGGTAAAATATATACTATATACTAAGACAAACGTTTGACTAACTGACGATAAATAATACCAAATGTACTTGTTCTGACTTACGTACAAATCTGACTTAAAGATGGACTCAGGAATGGAACTCATACGTAACCTGGGGACTGCCTGTACACTTACAAATTAACTTGGTTACACAGTGCATTAAAATGAGGATTACATGATTTTATTTTATTTTTTAATCAAAATTTAGTATTGTAGGTTCATGACCTGTTTCTTTTACAAAATGTAGGAAGTCTGCAGGCTTTATACCCATTGTAGCTGAATTAGTCATTGGGTGAAAATAGATTCTTTCATATTCTCCATTTACAAAGTCTGAATCCAATACAAATTTTATATCCCCTTGTTTATCACAGAAAAGAGCAAATGGTGTCGCACAACCTTGACCAACTTTTAGTTTTTCTAGCATTGTCCCTTCATCTGCAAAGCGTAGATTTCCACTTCCAACACCCAGCTTCTTTGCTAAGTCATTCAAGTTGACTTGTCTATTGTGTAAGACAGTCACCAACCACAAGCTTTTCTTCTTCTTGTCTTTAAGGAACAAGTTCTTACTGTGCGCCCCCTCAAGATGTTGCACATAAGGCATCATAGCTTCAACTGTAAAGACCTATAAAAAAAGAATCAAAAGAACAAGATATCAGACTTAAAAAGGGACATAATTATGCTTGTGCACTCTTGATTAATTACAACCTGCCCTCTAATCTCACCTAATGTTTACACACGCTCTTGAAAAAATTTTTGTCAAGTCATTAAAAATAACTATAACCATAACCAATAGGAAGTCAACGGGGAAAAAAACAGTAGACATAAAAATAAAACCATCAAGGTCTGGATTTTATCCTGCACATAACTTCTGTCTAAAGCAAGGAGTTTCTAACATCCCTGTAGAAATTATTTCATGTACGTTTATTTGGATCATCATTGCAATTTCAGTGCTCTTTCTCAGCAATTGGTCTGCAATGAATACAGGAAACTGTGGAGATTTGTGGACACAGGTAAACACATCACAGAAATTAGCCTCCTCACCATGGACTCTGCCCACACTTATTTCTGCCTTGGTAAGGCAGACAACATAATCAAAGGCCCCACACACACCCCAGAAGATGCTATCATCTCCCCCCACCCCCATTGGACAGAAAATACAAAAGCCTGTACCTACATCACTAGGTCCAAAGAGTTTCTACTCTGCCTGTTATGGAAACACCAACACCCAGGAATGCAAAAGGCTACCGAATGTGGTAGATACAGCCTAATCCATCACAGGCAAAGCCCTTTCCACAACTGAATACATTTACATGGAGTGCTGCTACAAGAAAGCAACTTCCATCATCAAGGCCCCCCACCATCCAGGCCATATCCTCTTCTTGCTACTATTATTGGAGAGGAGAAACAGAAGCCTTAGGTCCTATGCCACCAGGTTCAGGAACAGTAATTACCCTACAAACATCTTGCACCTGAACCAACATGGATAACTTCAATCACCAGTCTTCTGAAATGATTATTTGATCTACAAGGATTCTCTGCAACTTACATTCTCAGCATTTTTTAATTGCACTTTGTCTTCTTTTGCACATTGGTTGTTCATCAGTCTTTGTTAATGTATTATTTTTCATAAATTTTATTTCTGATTTTTTCCACTAAAATGCCTGCAACTAAATGACTCTCAAGGCAGTAGATGGTAACTTTGATAATAAATCTGCTTTTAACTCTGAACATTGTGCAGTCAACAGTGAACATCCCTATATCATCTTACAATTGAAGAAAGGTCATTGATAAGCAGCAGATGATGGTTGGGTTGAGGACGTACCTCAATAATGACCTGAAAAGATGTCCTGTGGTTGAGATGATTGACCAACTATCACCACACCGATTTTTCTATGGACTCCAAACAGCAGAGGGCCCCCTTACCACCATCACTGCCCACCTTACCCCCGATTACTATTGATTCTCCTTTACTAAATACTCAAATCAAATGTTGCACTAATATCAAAGGCAGTTAGTCTCACCTCAGCTCCGGAGCTCAGCTTTTTTTCCACACTTAGACTAAGGCTGTAATCAGGTCAGGAGCTGAGTGAATTGGGCAAACCCAAGCAGAGATTCTGTAGTTGGCTGTTGCTAAGCAAGTGCTGCATAATAATATGGAATATCCCTTCCATCAGCTTGCTCATGACTGACAGTAGACCAATGGAGCAGTAACTGGCCCAGTTGGAGTTATCCTGCTTCTTGTAGACAACACATCTGGTTTACTTTCCACACTGCTGGACAGACGACAATCTTGTAGCTGCACTGGAACAGCTTGGCCAAGGGCACGGCAAGTTCTGGAGCGAAAACTTTCAGTATTCTTGCTGGAATATTTCTAGTACCCATAGCCTTTGTTGTATCCAATGCCTTTAGCTCTTTCCTGATATCACATTGTAATGAATTGGCTTAAAAGTGGTATCTATCATGCTGGAGATCACTGGAGGAAGCTAAGATGGATCACCCACTTAGCATAACTGGCTCAGAAATAGAGCAAACTGTACAGGGCAGTAAAATCGTTCTCATAAACTATTAATATCATTGGAATTATCTAATTCTAACTAGCTGTGTTCGGTCACTGAAGAGATTAAAAAGAAATGGACTGTATACAGTGCAAAATCTATACTGGAGATAAATTACATTGGAAATAAAAACAAGCAATTAAGAAATACAGACGGAAGACTGATATGGAATCATGCAGCATTTTAAAATTTTTAGTAGCTTCCACCTTCTCTTGCTTCCCTTTTGAACTTGCTGACTTGAGCAGGGTAATGATTCAGTAGCTTCAGTAGTTCAGTAATTCAGAATAGGTCTCAAGATGTCCTCGGTGACACATATTTAAACAGAAGGACCTGGTAAGTGCCAGAATATTAGAAGTGCACAGGAACTGAATGAACAGGCATGTGTCCACAGAACCCTGAAGGTAGCAAGCCAAGCAGGTAAGGTGGTTAAAAAGGCATACGGGGTACTTGCTGTTAATGCTGACTGCACAGAATACAAACCATAAAAAATACACTATATGAACTCTTTCTGTTTACCATTTCCTATACTTCACAAACCTTTCCCCAGAGCTTATTCTATCCCAGGGGTGGGTAAACTTTTTGACTTGTGGGCCACAAAGGGTTCTAAAATTTGACAGGGGGGCCGGACGGAGTGTTTTGGTAATACACCTCATAGGAGAAAATAAAATATCATGGGATATGTAGAAAACATGTGCTTTAATTTCAATTGAAAATGAACAAATGCATTACAACAAAATATTTGTCTTTGAAGTCCCATGGTATTTAGCTATTTATTGAAATGACTTTTAAAACACTGAAAATTAAATGAATAAAAGAAAGCTTTTTTTAATAGTAACAGTTATTATTTTAAAGCACTGAAAATTCTGTTATCCTTCAAGATATTATCATCATCACTCTCCTCCTGACTGTCCTTATTTCAAAAACGGTAGGAGATGCACGTCTACTTGTCCTGCTCCTTCTTATTCAATTGTCCCCTGTGCCAAAACTCAACAACGACCAGCACAAAGACAGAACACTGACAGCGCGCCAGTATGCGGAGCGCGTTATTTGATCTGGAGCGCATTTTTTATTTTGAGAACGTATGTGCACCTGCGCACTACTCATGTCCATCACTTAACAGAAATGACATGTAACATGTAAGGCTTATTGAAAAAAATATTTTCAAATGCATTTTTTACATAACACAAGGAAGAAACTTATTTTTAATTTCAGTGGGAACAGTGTTGTTGGTCTTCCTTTTTAGCTAGCGCATCAAAGTCTGGATTTAGTTTTGTTGTGGTGATTCTCAGGATGGATCTGAGGTGTTGGTCAGTTAACTTGGATCTGTGGCTGGCTTTGTTGATGTTCATGACGCTGAACGCCTGTTCACACAAATAGGTCGAGCCGAACAAAGAGTAAAACGCAAATGTGGAGTAATACGCTGCACCTCAACGAAGGTCAATGTGTAGCGGTGTGCTAAATGCAGCACTAAAATTACGACACGGAGTCGGTAACTGCAGTCGAAGAAATAAACTTTATTCGAAATCCCCAGCCTCACTTTTAAGCCTCCGTCAACCTGCCCCCCGTGGCGCAGAGGCTCCAAAGCTCTGTGCTCACAAATCCCCGCAGGCTATCTCCCTTAGCCGGAATGCTGGCTAATTGTGAGCCGGTTCAGATGTGCCAGGAAATGGGTCGCCACAAATGGATATAGAGTGCGTCATCTATTGGGAAAACGCCAGAATTGCGGGGAAAAAACGTTAACAAGGTTTATTAATATAATTTCATCAAGTTCTGCGGGCCGGATTAAAAAGCTTAACAGGCCGCATATGGCCCGCGGGCTGTAGTTTGCCCATGCCTGTTCTATCCTGTATGTTCCTGAACAAACATGGAGATCTGAATCTGAAAGTTTCCCATTTTCTTTTCAAATGATTAAAATGGATGGTTACTTACTTAGGTAATGTCTTGAACAGAAGTGCATAAGTATTTTTTGGGAGAGGGGAGATCCAGAATGGTAACCCTAAAAGTTTTTAAGAGCCATTCATGTAAGCTGGCAAATCTTAAGTTTTCTTAGAGGTGTTTACTATTGTCCTTCTGATGTTGGAATTCTCCTGGAATCCAATAGCAAATCAACCTCTTGGAGTTTTCCTGATGTTCCAGGAAAACAGGAAATTGTGCCAGGTTTTAAATTCTATTTGAACAGTAATGGTTCTGAACAAAAAAAGAGGTTACCTCTAGGTCACTCATGATTTCAAAATTAAGCCACTTAACAAATGCAGTTAAACAGTTTCAGCTTTCTTTTTTAGATTTTTAAATTATTCTTAAATTTTGTTATGCTGTGATTAACTTTTAGTACATTTTAAAGTTTTTTTTGTGAATGTCAACATTCAGAAACTTTCAAAGAAAGGCAGTTTTGCTTGGGGGGGGGCAATGATTTCCAAAGCTCCATAGGGTCATGTTAATCTGTACATGGCTGGCACATTAGTCTTGGGCATGAACATCATTGCAAGACAACAGCCAAAAAAAACACCGGGACATCAATGATCTTGAAGTATGTGCAGGTAAGTAAAGTATGGGAAAGGTTCTTTGTTCACTGAGGTAAGCTTTCATTGGGTACCATTGGCCTGTAAGAGCTGAGAGAAATGCTAGGACATTAGTTCTGCTGCAGTTAGAGTACTGCATACAATTTTGGTCACCCACATGACAGTAAGTGTGATAACGGCAATGGTAAAACACAAAACATTTGTCATGCCAACAATAAAAACTGCATATGTGGGAAATTCAGCCATCTGTGGGTATGTGGAAATGACC
This sequence comes from Hypanus sabinus, assembly GCF_030144855.1. Taxonomy (NCBI): domain Eukaryota; kingdom Metazoa; phylum Chordata; class Chondrichthyes; order Myliobatiformes; family Dasyatidae; genus Hypanus; species Hypanus sabinus. Next base: position 54,438,831 of record NC_082717.1, on the reverse strand, counting down.
TTGTTTTGGTCCTATTCAGGTTCCCCTACTTAGTTCTTTTCCCATTACACTTAAACTGTATTGGCACAAGTTCCTGCACTCCAACAGTTCTCAAAAATTTCATTACCGGTGTAAAGATGTGAACAGGGTGGAAAATGGAAGCATAGTCCATTCAGTTGACACATTGGAGCCAATATCCATTTAAGCCTTTTGACTCCCACAGTTATCGCTTCCTGTAAGAACCCCACATTATTTTCCCTCATTTCCTTCTGTTTTATCAGGTCTGATGGTAAGACTTTCCACACAAACTTTGAAAATGTCTCATTTTCTTTTACTGTGGATTCCCTAGTACCATAATTGACAGGCCGCTTAACCACATATCCTTTTCTGCATCTCTGTTCTTGCCCACTCTCTTGCAAATGATAGGAATCCCTTACTCACACCTTTCATCCTATCAGGTTCCACATATAGTAGTTCATTCTCTATATTATTTGCCATCTTCATTGGAACTCCAGTCACATCCTCCTCTTCCTTTCAGCATGTCAAAGAGACCATTCTCACCAGTATTCACCAACCTAGTCATGCACTTCCCCATGCAATCACAGGAAATGCAACACCTACTCTTAACTCTTTGCTTCCTATTATCTTAATTCTGGGGCACTTAGGGGCGACTTGAGTAGCAGCAGTACTCATAATGGATATGATTAAATATTTTCATTTCAGCCTGATACATCTAAAAAGGACAACTGCTTCCAAGTTCAGTACAGTCAACAAAAATGTCTTAATGTATTTAAACGAAATATCAATGATTAAAACGAACAGAAACAACACCGATTGTGGACGGAAGCGACCTCACAGCACTCCACCGAGGAAGTGTGGCTGTAGATCGGAGATACAAGTGTGTTTAAGGAAATCGGGTTTTAAACTCCCAATACTGATTATGTTGCTAGCAAACGTGCAGTCTCTGGTGAATAAAATCGATGATCTCAGAGCTAGGGTGCTGAATCATAGGGACTTCAGGACTGCGTGTGTCCTTTGTTTCACAGAATCCTGGTTAACCCCTTCCATACTGGATGCAGTAGTTCAGGTTGATGGGTTTACTATACACTGTCAAGATAGATTTGTAGAGTCTCTCAAGAGCAGAGGTGGAGGAGTATGCCTCATGATCAGCTCTTTTTGATGCACAAATATATCTGTGCTGTCCCAATTCTGTTCACCAGACCTGAAATAACTAACAGTTAAGTGCCATCATTTTTACCTACCATGGGAGTTCTCTGGGGTCATTTTGGTAGCAGTATACATTCCACCTTAGGCCAATGTCAATCAGACTTTAGATGATCTGAGCAATGGGATCAGCATGCACGAAGCAGTGCATCCTAATGCCTTCACCATCATTTTGGGAGATTTTAACCAGGCCAGTCTGAAAAAATCACTGAGGAAATACCATCAACAGATAACTTGTAATACCAGAGGAAACAACACACTGGACCATTGCTACATCACCATCAAGATTGCCTACCGTGCTATTCCACGCCTTCACTTCAGGACGTCTGATCACTAGTTGTACTTCTACTCCCTGAGTATAGGCAGAGACTGAAGACTGCAGCACCAGTAGTGAGGACCAAGAAGAAATGGACAAGAGAAGTACAGGAGCGCCTACAGGACTGCTTTGAATTGGTGGACTGGACTGTATTCAGGGATTCATCTTCAAACCTGGATGAACCAGGAGGTATGTTGTCTGCTGAGGGCTAGATCTGTGGCATTCAAGTCTGGCGACCCAGGCCTGCACCAGAAAACCAGGTATGATTTGCAGAGGGGTATTTCAAGGGCAAAGAGACAATTTTGAACAAGGTTGGAGGCGACATCGGATGCATGGCAACTCTGGCAGGGTTTGCAAGACATTACTTCCTACAAAGCGAAACCCAATAGCATGAATGGCAGTGATGCTTCACTACCAGATGAACTCAACAACTTCTATGCCTACTTTGAAAGGGAGAATACAACTACAGCTGGGAAGATCCCTGCTGCACATGATGACCCTGTGATCTCCGTCTCAGAGGCCGATGTTAGGCTATCTTTACAAAGAGTGAACCCTCGCAAGGTGGAAGGTCCTGATGGAGTACCTGGTAAGGCTCTGAAAACCTATGCCAACCAACTGGTGGGAGTATTCAATGACATTTTCAGCCTCTCACTGCTATGGACGGAAGTTCCCACTTGCTTCAAAAAGACAACAATCGTACCAGAGCCTAAAAAGAATAATGTGAGCTGTCTTAATGACTATCGCCTGGTAGCACTCACATCTACAGTGATGAAATGTTTTGAGAGGTTGGTCATAATTAGAATGAACTCCTGCCTCAGCAAGGACCTGGACCCACTGCAATTTGCCTTTTGCCACAATAGGTCAATGGCAGATGCAATCTCAATGGCTCTTCACATGGCATTAGACCACTTGGACAACACAAACACCTATGTCAGGATGCTGTTCATCGACTCTAGCTCAGCATTTAATACCATCATTCCCACAATCCTGATTGAGAAGTTGAAGAACCTGGGCCTCTGTACCTCCCCCTGCAATTAGATCCTCGACTTCCTAACCGAAAGACCACAATCTGTGCGGACTGGTGATAACATATCTTCCTCGCTGCCAATCAACACTGGGGTGGGTGCTTAGCCCACCATTCTACTCTCTATATACCCATAACTGTGTGGCTAGACATAGCTCAAATACCATCTATAAATCTGCTGACGATACAACCATTGTTGGTAGAATTTTAGTTGGTGATGAGAGGGCGTACAGGAGTGAGATATGCCAACTAGTGGAGTGACACCACAGCAACAATCTGGGACTCAACGTCAGTAAGACGAAAGAGCTGATTGTGGAGTTCCAGAAGGGTAAGACAAAGGAACACATACCAATCCTTATAGAGGGATCAGAAGTGGAGAGAATGAGCAGTTTCACATTCCTAGATGTCAAGATCTCTGAGGATCGAACCTGGTCCCAACATATCGATGCAGTTATAAAGAAGGCAAGACAGCAGTTAAATTCATTGGTGTCTGAAGGGATTTGGTATGTCAACGGAAGTTAGAGAAGTCAATGTTCATGCCATCAGGTTGGAGGCTACCCAGCCGGAATATAAGGTGTTGTTCCTCCAACCTGAGTTTGGATTTATTTTGATAATAGAGGCCATGGATAGACATATCAGAATGTCCAGCCTGATGGCATGAACATTGACTTCTCTGACTTCCGTTAATGCCCCTCCTCCCCTTCTTACCCCATCCCTGACATATTTAGTTGTTTGCCTGTTCTCCATCTCCCTCTGGTGCTCCCCCCACCTTTTCTTTCTCCTGAGGCCTCCCTTCCCATGATCCTTTCCCTTCTCTAGCTCTGTATCACTTTCGCCAATCACCTTTCCAGCTCTTAGCTTCATCCCACCCCCTCCGGTCTTCTCCTATCATTTCGCATTTCCCCCTCTCCCCACTACTTTCAAATCTCTTACTATCTTTCCTTTCGGTTAGTCCTGACAAAGGGTCTCGGCCCGAAACATTGACAGCACCTCTCCCTATAGATGCTGCCTAGCCTGCTGTGTTCTACCAGCACTTTGTTTGTGTTGTTGTTTGTTTTTCCACTGAGGTTAGGTGGAACTACAACCAGAAGTCATGGATTAAAGGTGAAAGATGAAAAGTTTAAAAGGGAACATGACAGGAACCTTCTTCACTCAGAGGGTCGTTAGAATGTGGAATGAGCTAGTAGCACAGGTGGTGCATGCAAGCTCAATTTCAACATTTAAGCAAATTTTGGATAGGTACATGGATAGTAGTGCTATGGAGAGCTATAGTCCTGATGCAGGTCGTTTGGGAGTAGGCAGTTTAAATGGGCTGAAGGGTGTGTTTCTGTGCTCTACTTTTCTATGACTTCATTACTACTGTTATCTACTTACCTTGTCACTTTCAGGGAACTATGGACTTTTACCCCCAAATCCCTCTGTATATCAATGCTCCAAAGGGTCCCAACATTTATATTTTCCTCTTACATTTGAATTCCCAAAAACTGCAACTCATTACACTTCTGCGAATTAAATTCCCTCTGACATTTCTTTGCCCTTATCTGCAGATGATCCATTTCCTGTTGTAACCTTTGGCAACTTTTTTTCACTTTCCACAAGTCCGCCAACTTTTGTGTGATTGGGAAACTTACTAATCAGCCCCTCCACATTTTGTCCCAATTATATATACTTACTTACAAACGTATTGGAATTGGTAACCATATTTCCGCAGTATTACAATGAATGGCATCATAAGAACACATGGCCGAAGTGAGAAAGCAATTACTGAAACAAAATGATGGGCGGTCTTTTATGTGTAGAAAGACCATCTTGCATGCGCTGACGTCCTTAAACAGGTCACAGCCAGCGTGACTCCGCCCCTTTATTCGTGCTGTCTGAACTGGTTGAATGGGTTGACTTATTTGGAACAGAGTTTCAGGGAATGTGGAACTGAGCTGTAGAAAGTTAAGGGAGGCCCTTAAATCGTCGACAAGAACGGCTTAGTTCTCTTAGACGCGCGGCCGAGAACATGAATGGGTGACTAAATATAATGTAACTGGTAAAAGAGTTTGGAATTGAATTTCACCCATAAGGTGGAGAATTCCAGATCTCGCCGGTAAAACGATTATAAGAGGGTCTAAGGATGTAGGTAACGTGCCAAGCGGTTGAGCTGGGAAGTGATTCTTAACGTTGGATTGCCCTTTTTTTTTGGCTACCATGAAAACAATAGGCCATATTGCCTCCTTACATGCAGTCCAGTCCATTTCTTTCGGGTAAAAACAAGTTATTCCAGATATAGAGATTTAAAGGATACGTTTACATACAAAAAAATGTATTTCCGTGATTTACAATGCTCCGACTTTGAATCAAATTTAACACGTTTCTCTCGGGTTACAGCCTCTCTCAGGTTGGAGGCTTGACGAGGGAGGAGGCTCTGCGGGCGATCGGTGCCGAAGCCGTGAACGTGGCATTAGCAGGAAGCTCTGCTACGCCTGTCACCCTCAGAATTAATCGGACTCACTCACCTCGGGGTGCTCCTCACATACTGTCTCGATATTCAGCCCTTTCAGAAAATCTTCTAGCTCTTTTCGCATCTCATTCGAAGCCATTCCGTCCTTTTCCTGCAGTCGCTCAGCAAAATAGAATCGCCTCAGCTGCACTTCCTGCTCACATCTGCAGGCTCATATTTCACTGCTGGAGACACATGACCGCGATTGGCATGTACTGTAATATCAGAATCAGGTTTAATATCAACAACATATGTCGTGAATTTTGTTAACTTTGCGGCAGCGGTAAATAAATACATGATTTTACTTTGTGCATACATCTACTGATGCTTCTGGACGCATCATCAGTGATGTTCCCGGAATCATCGGGTGTTTCGGGTCTTTCAACATCATACACCCTCCTCCAGGTGACCCAATCGGGGCTGATCAGACCCCAGCTTGTGTCCAGATGGCTAGCTAAAAGAATAGTGGAAAAAGCTGAATTACAGTATGTATATGTATATTAAATAGTTGTTAAAATAAATAGTGCAAAAATAAATAAAAATTTGTGAGACAGTGTTTATTGGTCAAATGTCCATTTAGAAATTGGATGGCAGAGGGGAAGAAGCTGTTCCTGAATCGCTGGGAGTGCGACTTCAGGCTTCTGAACCTCCTTCCTAATGGTAACAATGAAAAGAGGGCATTGTCTGGGTGATGGGGGTCCTTAATAATGGACGCCAGTTTCCCGAGACACCGCTGACTGAAAATGTCTTGGATATTACGAAGGTTAGTATCTATGGTGGCGCTGACTAATTTTACAACTTTCGGCACCTTACTTCAATTCTGTGTAGTAATTTCCCCCCACCACCATGCAGTCGGAGTGCTCCCCACAGTACTCCCTTAGAAGTTTTCAGGTGTTTTTGGTGACAAACCAAATCCCCTCAAACTCCTAATGAAATACAGCCGTTATCCTGTCTTCTTTACAGCTGCATCAATATGTTGCCAGCAGGTCAGGTCCTCAAGAGATATTGACACCCAGGAACTTGAAATTGCTCACTCTCTCACCTGATTCCTTGATGAGGATTACTGTGTGTTCCCTTGCTTTACTCTTTCTGAAACCCTTCATCAGCTCTTTGGTCTTACTAGCATTGAGTGCAAGGTTGTTGCTACACCACTCAAGTAGCTGGTCTCTCTCGCTCCTGTATGCACACTTGTCACCATCTGAGATTCTGCCAACAATAGTTGAATCATTAGCAAATTTACAGATAACATTTGAGCTATGCCTAACATCTTCAATTTTAGCAACTTTCTCCTGTTTGAGTCCTTCCTTGTGACTTTTAGTTGTTGAATAAAAAAAGTCTATGTTTTCTCCAATTGGATCTGGAATATATTAAGCCATCCTGGGATAAAGAAGTGATAACACATTGTACATTAGCGGCTTCTTTTGTTGCTATTTCACTGTTCTTAAATAGACCCACTAAATAGTTTCGCAATTTAATTGCAAGAGAAATTACCTTAATCGCTAAAGCAAATTGCTTGTCCATCAGAAATACTGCACTAGTAGTTCAATTGAATTTGAATTATTTATTTGAAAAAAAACGTTTAATTTTAAAATACAGCAGGAATTCACACCAGACTCAGGTCATCGGAGCAAAATAGAGGAGATACTTAAAATCTGAAACATAAACAGAAAATGCTATATGCTTTCAGCAGATCAGGCAGCATCAGTGGGAGATTCCGGGTGTCAATATCTCTGAGGACCTAACCTGGATGCAACATATTGATGCAGCCACAAAGAAGGCAAAGCAGTGGCTATATTTCAGCAAGAGTTTGAGGAGAATTAGTTTGTCAACTAAAACACTTGAAAATGGCTACAAATATACTGTGGAGAGCATTCTATCGGTTGCATCACTGATATGGGGACGGGTGTGGCTACTGCACAAACTCAAAATAAGTTGCAGAAACTTGTAAAATTAGCTCTATCATGGGTACCAGCCTCCATAGTATCCAAGACATCTTCAAAGAGCGGTGTTTTAAGAAGATGGTGTCCAATATTGAGGAACCCCACCACCCAAGACATGCCCCCTTCACACTGCTGCTGTTGGGAAGGAGGTATAGAAGCCTGAAGGCACATACTGAGTAATTCTGCCATCCAATTTCTAAATGGACATTGAACTCATGAACACTACCTCAATATTTTTATTTGTTACTTTGCATTACTTATTTTTATACCCCCACACACACACATATATATATATATATATATATATACACACACATATTTACTGTAACTCAGTTTTTCTCTATTTATTTATCATGTATTTCATTGTATTGCTGCCATAAAGTTAACAAATTTCATGACATATACCAGTGATATTAAATATGAATTAAAATAAAAATAGAATTGACATTTTGGGTCAAGGAGCTTCATCAAAACTATGAAAATGAGAAAATAAGTGTTTTATATTGCAGAGCAGAGAGACATCAGAAGGAGTATCTGTGATAGGTGCAAATGATAACAATGACAGTAAATAATCTGGCACCCTTGAGATTGTGATGGCATCAGACTTTTGAATATTGCTGCTATTAATATCCCAATACAATTAGAATTTACTTTTTTTTTAGATGTTACAATTCACTTTAATAAATTTTCCTGTGAAACAAGTGACTTTAAAAGGAATAAAGAAAATGGGTTCCCGGTGAGTTTTTAAAAAAGCGGGGGAAACAGAGACCACCATAATTTGGGGGGGGGGGGGGGACTCGATGGCAGATTACCGCAGCTTTACTGTATTGGAGAGACATAAAATTGAAACAAATTGCAACGAAGATTCTGCCACGTCTATAGAAAGTAAAATGATTTACCTCAAATAGTTAAATTCAGTATTAGAACCCAATAGTTTTAACATATTCAGATAAATGACATTTCTCAAAATTACATTGGGTATTGTTTAGAAGGTGGTGATGGCTAAATTATTAAACATATTTGACGAGGGTAAATTAATTTCTTGAAGCCTCTGGGATCAATGCCTACAGGGAGATAGGCTCTGAAATCAGCAACGATTCCCTGGAATGGTGGAAACGGCCGCCCTTTGCCTCTACGAAACTCGGCGCCACACCTGCAGCTTTACAACAAGCTGTTTTCTCACTTCCGACCTTCACAGAATCTTCTATTTGCTCCCCTCACAACCGGAATCAGGCTTCAGTTGCAAACGCCGGCGGCTGCCCCGTTTCCCTGGGACACGGGCCGGGGGACGCTCCTTCACCAACAAGTCTACCCTGCGGCCGCCCAAATTACGCGTCAGAGCAGGCCAGAGCCGTGCATTGTGGGAAATTTAATGGCGGCTTCCATGGAGAGGAGGCGGTGAACTACATGTTCGTGTCCTTCTTCTTTGCCGGTACGGGGCCTCAGAGGTGCTCTGCCCTTGGTACTGGTATGTAGGACAGGTCTGGTCCTTCATGATAGTGGGACAATTTCGTTATTCTTTGTAATTGTGTGTATACATCTTTAAGGAGTTTTACTTCATGCTCTCCCTCTCACCGATGTAGTTTCAGCTCCTTTCATTTACTACATGAACGCAACAAGCCGAAGTTCCCGAAGATTCCCTTAAAACACTTTGTACCGAACCTGGATCTTTCTCCATTTTCTCATCAACTCTTGTAGTACTTCTCCAGACTCTGAACTACACCCGGCACATCTGTCAATCAGCTGGCTTAAGCACCAACTTCACCCTGAAAACTCTGATCTCATCCTAGCGGAGAAATTTCCTTTGTTTCATTGTTCTCTCCCCCTCCCCCTCTCTCTCCCTCTCCCCCTCCCCCTGTCCTGCAAGTTGTAGTGTGATTCCACCATCATTTTCTCCATAATCCTTTCTGCTTTCCACGGGGACCACTCTCTCTGTGACTCTCTGCATTGTGCAAGCCTTTCCGTCCATCTCTCTCCTTCCCTGTAAGTGGTGCAACACTTCTCCTTCCATCTCTTCCCTTACCATGGTCATAAACTACCCTTCCAGGTGAGGCAGTAATTTATTAGATACACCTCCTCCAAGTTTGTCCCATGCATTTGTTTTTGTGATTTGGCCTCCTCTACATTGGTGAGACCAGTTACGGCCTAGCAAATGTATTGCTAAGCTGTTCCCTGTCTTCTGTGGTTATCTTGAATTCTTGAATGCAGTCTGTTTCATCGCTCCTCCCTATTTCTGTACCAATCAGTCTACCCTGGGGTTCTCCACTGTCAGGATGAGGCTATCTAAAAGAACAACATCTCATTCAGCCACCTCTCTTGACATCTAAGGTTCCCTTACCTTGCCATCCTTGTCCATCCTTCTAACTGGAACATATCTGTCCCGTACTCAGGGCAGTATTTTAATACCCTCCAGATATCAGATGTAGACTTGCCCAAAAACAGCTCTTCCCAATTAACCCTCCTTACTCCTGCCAAATACTCTTATAGTTTAATTCTTTTCTGCCAACCCTGTACTTATCTTTCTTTATAGCTTTCTTAAGGAGTTGTGATGACTAATTGTTCTCCCACTAAAAGGCCAGTCACCTGGCTGGGCTCAGTACCCAACACCAGGTCCAATAGTGGCCCCTCCACTTGTCTGACTATCTACATATTAATTTAAGCAACCTCCTGGATGCAGCTAACAAATTCTGCCCTGTATAAACATCATGGAGATCCTAGTCTATATTAAGGAAATTAAACTCACCCACAACAACCTTTCACTAATCTGCCTGCATATCTGTTCCACAATATCCTGGTGGTTGTTGAGGGTGTCTGTAGTATTATCCTATCAGTGTAATTACACTTTTCTTGAATTTAAATTCTACCCATCTGGACTCAATGGATGAGCCTTCATTATGTCCCCTCCAAGTGCAACTGTGATACTGTTCTTAACTAATAGTGCGACCCCACCACCACCTCCTCCTCCTTTATTTCCTTCTGTTTATTCTAAAACATCAAAACTTTGGAATATTAAGCATCTGTTCCTGTTTCCCTTTCAACCAAGTCTCTGGTAATGGCCACATCATAAGACATTGGATCAGAAGTAGGCTATTTGGGCCATTAAGTCTGCGTCACTATTCCATCATGGCTGATTTATCCCTTTCAACCTCATTCTCCTGCCTTCTTCCTGTAACCTTTTACACCCTGACTAATCAAGAACCTATCAACCTCTGCATTAAATATACCCAACAACTTAGTCCCCAAAGCCATCTGTGGCAACAAATTTCATAGATTCACTCTCTGGCTAAAGAAATTCCTCCTTCTCTCTGTCCCTCTCTTCTGAAGCTGTGTCCTGGGATCTAGACTTCCCCACTGTTGGAAACATATCCACTGTCAAGGCCTTTCAATATTGCAGTGAGACCTCCCACCCCCTATTCTTCTCAACTCCAGAGAGTCCAGATTCAGAGCCATCAAGTGCTCCTTGTTCGTTAACCCTTTAATTCCTTGAATCATTCTTGTGATCATCCTCTGAATCATCTCCAATGCCGTCATGTCTTAAATGGAGGCCCAAAACTACTTTCCATATGTGAAGTGCAATTTGACCAGTACCTTATAAAGCCACAGCATAACGTCTTTGTTTTTATATTCTAGTCCTTTCAAAAAGAATGCTGATATTGCATTTGCCTTCTTACCACCAATTCAATCTGCAAGTTAACCTTTTGGAAATTATGTACGAGGACTCTCAAGGCCCCTTACCCCTCAGGTTTTTGAAATTTCTCTCCTTTAGAAAATAGTCTATGCCTTTATTCCTTCTACCAAAGTTCATGACCATACACTTTACTTCACTATATTCCATCTGCCACTTCTTTGCCCATTCTCCTATTCTGTCTAAATCTCCCATGCGGGACCTTGTCAAAGGCCTTACTGAAGTCCATGTAGACAACATTCACTGCCTTCCCTTCATCCACTTTTCTGGTAATCTCCTCAAAAAACTCTAATAGATTTGTTAAAGATGACCTACCATGCACAAAGCCTTGCTGACTCTCCCTAATAAGTCCCTGTCTATCCAAATACTTGGAGATCCTATCTCTTAGTACTCCTTCCAATAATTTACCTGCTACCGACGTCAAACTTACCAGCCTATAATTTCCCAGATTACTTTTAGAGCCTTTTTTAAACAACGGAACAACATGAGCTATCTTCCAATCCTCTGGCACCTCACCCTTAGATACCGACATTTTAAATATATCTGCCAGAGCCCCTGCAATTTCAACACTAGTCTCCTTCAAGGTCCGAGGGAATACCCTGTCAGGTCCTGGGGAGTTATCTACTCTGATTTGCCTCAAGATAGCAAGCACCTCCTCCTCTTCAATCTGTATGGGTTCTATGACCTCACTACTTATTTGCCTTATTTCCATTGACTCCATGCCAATTTCCTTAGCAAATACAGATGTAAAAAACCCATTTAAGATCTCCCCCATTTCTTTTGGTTCCATACATATCCGACCACTCTGATCTTCAAGAGGACCAATTTTATCCCTTACTATCCTTTTGCTCTTAATATACCTATAGAAGCTCTTTGAATTATCCTTCACCTTGACTGCCAAAGCAACCTCAGGTCTTCTTTTAGCCCTCCTGATTTCTTTCTTAATTTTTTGTTGCACTTTTTATACTCCTCAAGCACCTTGTTTTCTCCGTTTTCTATACATGTCATACATCTCTCTCTTCTTTATCAGAGTTCCAATATCCTTTGAGAACCAAGGTTCCTTATTCTTATTCACTTTGCCTTTAACCCTGACAAGAACACTGTGCACTCTCAAAATTTCTCCTTTGAAAGCTTCCCACTTACCAATCACATCCTTGCCAGAGAGCAACCTGTCCCAATCCACGCTTTTCAGATCCTTTCTCATTTCTTCAAATTTGGCCTTTTTCCAATTTAGAACCTCAACCCAAGGACCAGATCTATCTTTATCCATGATCAAGTTGAAACTAATGGTGTTATGATCACTGGAACCAAGGTGTTCCCATACACACACTTACTTCACCTGTCCTAACTTGTTTCCTAACAGGAGAGCTCATATTGCATCCTCTTGCATCATATCATACATTTAGATGTTTCTTCACTCTTCAGGTAATAAATCTCTTCTGATTAAGATGCTCCTAACTCACCAACACATCTTTATAAACTCCAGCTTCTTCTTTAACCTCTTAGAGCTAGTAACCATTATTTGTACTATTCATTCTGTCCTGGCTTCCATCTTAGCACATCTTTACCTCTTCTTGTTCAGAGCTTTATGTTCTCTGCAACTGAGAACCTTTTTTCCCCCTTAGCTTTTCCAAATTCTGATGAAAGTTTATCAGTATGGAACATTAACCAAGTTTTTATCTTCAGATACTGCTTGATCTGTTGAATGGTTTCAGCATTTTCTGTTTTTATTTCAGATTTTCAGCATTGGTGTTATTTTGCTTTTGGATCTGTTCCTATTTTTATTCCCTTTTCTTTCAATAACCCTTTTCTAAACTGACTGCTAATACAGTCCGGATTAGCAAACAAGTTGTTGGACCTTCTTAAACAAAAGCAGAAAATGTTGGAAAGATTTAGTAAATCAGGTAGCAACCTACAATCCTTTGGCCTTGGTCTTTATGCTACAGATGTCATTAGCTTAGTTCTTAATCCATAATTACATTTGATCCTTTAGATTTTCCTACAATGACAATACTGTGATTAAAATGTTTTCACAAATGTATATAGTTATTAATATTATAGCATTTTAACATCCTCAGTAAATCCTGAAGTACTTTCTTCTCCAGTGCTATCTATCTGAAATATTTTATTAATGTTGAGTCTTAAAGATTATTCATAAATTATTTTGCTCCTCAGTTGGTGATGATGATGAGAAGATTATTGATTAGACTGAATCCTACCATGTGGAAGTCATGCAACCATGGAATCCCGATACTGAAATGGAAAGATGCTTGTGACTTAAGGCCAAATCCATGTTTGCTGCAGCAAAGGTGTTTACCCAGGGATATTAACACATTCAGCCCATTGTGCATCAGGCATTTTAGCACTAAGGGGGTACGATGATCTATTTTAATTTTTGATCTTAGACTGTCTTTTACTTTGCCTTGTCAATATGCTTGAAAAATTGATGGTTAATCATTAAAGGATATTTGTGGACATCTGTGCTAATTTGTATTTTCTGAAATGAGTTAATGAAATAATTTAGGAAACTGTACTTGCACTGGTTTCTTGATTTGAGAGGCGAGATTGTTTATTTCACTTGAATGCTGTTGCATTTTTCTGCAGTTGGGATAGAGTTAGTAGCTCAAAGTTGTACTTCAAAAACTACATTTTTTATTGCTTTTCTTTGAAATGGTTTTGAAAATCACTTTCACTCTATCTATTGATTTGATGTCTGCTTACTTATGGGGTTGACCCTAAATCCCATCCATCTCAAATATTTCTAACAATATATATGTATACATGTTGAAGAACCAGTCTTTGTCAGCATAATTGCAGTGAACGGTTTTCAGACCACTTCTGTTCTATACTTTGGAATAGAAAGCAGCTTTTGTTCACACAATTGCATCTTTAGATTTTGAAATCAATCACTGTTAGTGATTAAATTGAAGTAGTTTATTAGCTAATATCCTTTCCTTTTAAACTCATTGCACATTTAAATATGCACTGCTCTAAGAATATTATAGAGAATATTAATGTTTTTTATTTGTGTGGTATATAGGTACAAAGGGAAGAGGTATCTGCTTTTTCTTTGTAAGTCCATGCATCTATCCATCACAGATATAAGAATGCCTCTGTATTGATGCAGATCGATACACAGGGTAATAGGTCATTCTTAAACATTTTATAAATTGCCATGAGAAAATAATGCATGAATTGTCCAAAACAATCCCAGTTACATCACAAAGCTGGGTAACTAGCATGCTGAAAGATTTAGTTATACACTTGGACATGACTACCAACCACAACAACCCCCCACCCATCCCACACCTGCTCAATTAAGTAGTGATCAGAAAGAAAAATAGTTTGATGAGATTGTTTTTTAAGAATTTTACAAGTAATCATCACAGAGACAGAAGAATGTTTAATTATGGGTGATCAGGAGAGTCCAATAGCCATTGACTTGTATATTGAGGATGAGAATAAAGAAGCCTTTTTGGAATTTAAAAAAAATCACACTTTTCAAAGTTTCAAAGTACATTTAATATCAGAGTGTGTATCCAGTACATAACCTGAAATTCATCCTTCTTCACAGACATTCATGAAAAAAAAGAAACCCCACACAGCGATAGAAACATTGAAGCCCTGAAGCCCAAGCCCTTCCTTCTCCCTTCGCTCAAGCAGCAGGGTAGCATGATGCTATTTTCCTTGGCTGGAGACTTTCCACTAAACACTAGTTATATTTTTAGCGATTGTGGTGAGGCCAAACAGGAATGAAAAATACAAGTGAAGATTTACGGACGGAGAATCAATATTCCTGCATGATATCTGGGATAACTAGTTTAGGGATTTGTAAGAGTAAAGATTTGGATGATGAACTACCATCTCTGAAACTGTGAGGGACAAGGAAAGAGAGCTGTATCGTAGAGAGAAAAGGAAAAAGTCTTCAAAGATTTGGCTATTGAGGACTGAATGCAGAATGTCTTCATTTGGGGTATGAATCTTTGGAATTCAGCTCAATCAGTGAATATTCTTAAGGCAGAATAGTGTTTTTGGAATTGGGAGTATCCAGGAAAATAGGCATAGAGAAGGAAACAGAAATTGATATATAAATCGGCAGGTCCTGGTGGATTGGAAGACGTCAAATGTCACACCACAGTTCGAGAAAGGATGTAGGCTAGTTAGTTTAACTTCCATTGTTAGGAAAATGCTTGAACATAGAACATAGAGTAGTACAGCACATTATAGGCCCTTTGGCCCACAATGTTGTACCGACCCTCAAACACTGCCTCCCATATAACCCCCACCTTAAATTCCTCCATATATCTGTCTAGTAGTCTCTTAAACTTCACTAGTGCATCTGCCTCCACCACTGACTCAGGCAGTACATTCCATGCACCAACCACTCTCTGAGTGAAAAACCTTCCTCTAATAACCCCCTTGAACTTCCCTCCTCTTACCTTAAAGCCGTGTCCTCTTGTACTGAGCAGTGGTGCCCTGGGGAAGAGGTGCTGGCTGTCCACTCTGTCTATTCCTCTTAATATCTTGTACACCTCTATCATGTCTCCTCTCATCCTCCTTCTCTCCAAAGAGTAAAGCCCTAGCTCCCTTAATCTCTGATCATAATCCATACTCTCTATACTAGACAGCATCCTGGTAAATCTCCTCTGTACCCTTTCCAATGCTTCCACATCCTTCCTATAGTGAGGCGATCAGAACTGGACACAGTACTCCAAGTGTGGTCTAACTAGGGTTTTATAGAGCTGCATCATTACATCGTGTTTCTTAAACTCTAATCCGCGACTTATGAAAGCTAACACCCCATAAGCTTTCTTAACTACCCTATCTACCTGTGAGGCAACTTTCAGGGATCTGTGGACATGTACCCCCAGATCCCTCTGCTCCTCCGCACTACCAAGTATCCTGCCATTTACTTTGTAAAATTGAAGCTATCATTAAAGAAGAAATAGTGAGGTATCTGGAAAGAAATGCGTTAGGCAGATGCAGCATGGATTCAGCAATGGCAGGTCCTGTTTGACAAACTTACTAGAGTTCTTTGAGGATATAACAAGCGCAGTGGATAGAGGGGAACAGATGGATGTTATTTACTTGGATTTCAAGTCATTCGAAAGGTCCCACATAAAAGGGACCTTATCAAACACCCAGATAAGAATATATAGAGTTGGGGGTGATGTATTAGCATGAATAGAGGATTGGTTAACTAATAGAGAGCTGAGATAGGTGGGTGTTACTGTGGTTGGCAATCAGTGGTGAGCGGTGTACCACAGGGTTCAGAGCTAGGCCCGCTACTGTCTACAATATACATTAACAATCTGGAAGAGGGGACTGAGTATCTAAATTTGCTGATGATACTAGATTGAATGGAAAAGAAAACTGTGCAGAAGATACAGAGAGTCTGCAGAGAGATATAGATGGGTTAAGTGAGTGGGCAAGGGTCTGGCAGATGGAGTACAATGTTGGTAAATGCTAGGTCATCCACTTTGGAAGGAAAAATGAAAGAGCAGATAATTATTTAAGTGGTAAAAAAATTCCTGCATGTTGCTGTGCAGAGTGACTTGGGAGTGCCTGTGCATGAATCACAAAAGGTTGGTTTGCAGATACAGCAGGCTATCAAGAAGGCAAATGGAATGTTGACCTTCATTGCTAGAGGGATTGAACTTAAGAGCAGGGAGGTTATGTACAAGGTACTGGTGAGGCCAGACCTGGAGTACTGTGTGCAGTTCTGGTCTCCTTATTTGAGGAAGGATGTACTGGCTTTGGAGGCAGTACAAAGGAGGTTCACCAGGTTGATTCCGGAGATGAGAGGTTTAGACTATGAGGACCCTAATGCCTAGTACTGTACTCGCTGGAATTCAGAAGAATGAGAGGAGATCGTATAGAAACATAAAATTATGAAAGGGATAAATAAGATAGAGGCAGAAAAGTTGTTTCCACTGGTGGGTGAGACTAGTACTAGGGGACGTGGGCTCAAGATTTGGAGGGGTACATTTAGGATAGAGATAAGGCGGAATGCTTTTCCCAGAGAGTGGTAAATCTGTGGAATTCTCTGCCCAATGAAGCAGTAGAGGCTACCTCAGTAAATACATTTAAGACAAGGTTGGATATATTTTTGCATAGTAGGGTAATTGAGGATTATGGGAAAAAGGCAGGTAGGTGGAGCTGAGTCCATGGCCAGGTCAAACGTGATCTTATTGAATTATTGAATTCTCTATGGGCCAGATGACCTACTGCTGATCCTATTTCTCATGTCCTTATGTTTATCAATAATAGTAATAGAGAAGCTACAGGAGACAAATAACCTATTCCTGTCTCTGTTTTCAAATCTCTTACTATCTTTCAGTTAGTCCTGACGAAGGGTCTCAGCCCAAAACGTCGACTGTACTTCTTCCTACAGATGCTGCCTGGCCTGCTGCATTCCACTAGTATTTTGTGTGTATTGTTTGAATTTCCAGCATCTGCAGATTTCCTCATGCCTGCTTCTGTTTCTTTTGTTTATCTCATCTTACACAGCACTCACTAATTTGCTGGTAGTTCTTCACCAACGATTTTGGACCATGTCAGACTATAGTGGCAGGGAATAAATTTGGGAAGTCCACCCTAAACAAACCCACATTATGTCAGACCTATTAAAGGAAGAGCATTGCAATTCACTTGACTGGAAATGCACAGCTTTGAGGAGGCAAATACAGTGTAAATTATATTCCTTTTATTAATTGAACTAAATGGCTTTTGTATTCAGTGAATTAGATGAATAATTAATATTACTGAATCTGCTCTGTAACATTAACAGGATAGTATTATTCCACAACATAATTTAGCTTCATTTACACAACAAAGTTGAACTTTGTCTTTGTAAGGCAATGCTCACTACCAGTGCTTTCATGGTACATGAATCCACCATCAGATTTCTGAATGGACAATGAACCCATGTACACTACCTCAAATTTGTTTGCTCTCTTTTTGAATTACTTATCTTTTAAAATGTATTTCTTACTGTAAGTTATAGTTTTGTATTATTATGCATTGTGGTGTACTGCTGCTGCAAAACACCAAATTTCATGACATATGCCAGTGATGTTATTTATGTCTAATTCTGAGATGGGTAGACAGCTAAAGGTGAGATCAAATAGGTTTTCCTCCTGATCTGCTCCTAGGCCTTATGGTCTTATGTTGTTTTCCCCCCACTATGTTCCTTGCCCAATTGGGAAGATAAGACCTCTAGCCAACTGAATTAGTTGTACTGGTAGTGATGGGCATTGAGGTCATTTAACAACAGGATACAGTGCCCTTTCTTTCATTTTCTCTTCCTCCTGATGCTGAATATGATTTTCATTTGTAGGAAAGCTATGGCTGATTCTTGGTCTATATTTGAATAAAAGGATTTCACAAAGGTATTAGTGTTCTTTTTAAGATCTTGTTGGGAAAGCCATGCAACATCTCTGACAATACATCATTATCATTGCTATTAACTGATTAATATTTTCAATTCCTAGGTTGGCCCTTGAACATAAACATTTTAAGATATGTGTTTCTCATACTTAAAGTAACCCATGAAGCCAGTAACTGAGTAAATCAAATAAATCAAATTCAATTTTCTGCCCTTATTTGAAGTCGTTCCATTGTATGTATGTACAATTCTGCAGCACTTATCAGAGTTTTGAGAATTGTGCTGACATTTCAGTGTCATACTGAAATCTTTTCATGTGCTTAGTCAATTAATGTCCTTTTAATAATTTTGATGTTTTATGATCCCTGTTTCTCATTCCAGAAGGGGATATTTAAAAGCACTGCAGTGAAACAAAATCAGGTAAAGAAAGAAGTGGAAATAAAGCAAAAGATGACCATCTCTGAACTTGCAGAAGCAATGGATAAAGATACAGGTAAACCTCTCCAGTTCTCTTAACAAATGCTAATGAATGGTAACATGATTAGCAAATGTATTAAAGCTACAACTTCAACAGAGGTACTATTTTAATTTTATTATTTGTTCATGGGTTATGGGTGTCACTGGGATGTCTGACATTTATTGCTCATCACTACTGGCAATGAGAAGCAAGCGATGGTCTTTGGTAGTCCTTTCAATGTGTATCCTCTCTCGGTGCTGTTGGTTGGGAATTCCAGGATTTTTTTTACCAAGTGATAAAGAAGGAATGGCAATATATTTCCAAGTGAGGAAGGTATGTAACTAACTTGAAAGTAAAGTACCAGGATAAGCTGTTTCCACGTATCTGTTTCCTTGATCTCAGAAAAAGTAGTGTGGATTTGGGAAATACTATTGAAAAAATTTGCTAGAGTGTCAGCAGTGCCCATTTCACATTGAGGGAAGGTTGGGGAAAATGAATGTTTAAATTGGTAGTATATGGGGTGCCAATCAATTAGTTTCTTGAATGACTTCAAACTTCTTGAGTTGTGTTGGACCTAGGATCATTGTACCTGATTGTTGAAGATTGTGGAATGATCTTTGGAATTAGAAGGTGGGATGTTTGCTGCAAAATATTCCATTTTGGCCTGCTCCGGAAGTCACAATGTATATTATCCTAGTTTCTATTATGTTTCTAATTAGTGGTGACCATACAGTGTTTCAGTGGTGGTGATTCAACATGATTTAATTAGCCATTAACGTTTTTATTGTGGGACAAAGCCATTATCCAGTACTTGTAGTACAAATATTGCAAGCTACTTATTAGTTCAGTCCTCAGTTTTGTTCAAGCTTTACAATATTTAGGCTTCATTGCCTGTGGAATTTCAAACAGAAGTAATAGTCATTTTGTAAGTGAATGTCCTCTTTTCTGAATTGATAATACCAGGAAAGTCTTTGATGAAGGACTTGAAAATGTGTGGTTGTAGAACAAGGGTGATGAACCTTTTTGAGAGTAGGTACCCAAATTGGCAATAATCTTCAAAAACTATTCTCTCGTGTACCATCGTAATTCTGTGGAGAAATTATCATGGTAATTTCTTTTTCATTATATCCATAGGACTCATCTCATGTTCCCAATATTTATTGTTTATTTATTATTATTATTTCTTTCTTTTTGTATTTGCTCAGTTTGTTTTCTTTTGCACATGATTGAATTTTACGGCTGTCCCAGTTAGCCAAAGTTTCATGGAAATAATTAAAAAGATAAACTATGTAACAAATTATGTATTTAAGTGAAGTACAGAACAAGTTGAAACACTACCAATATTTACTACAGTACTGTAAAACTATGTATTAGTTCCTAGTTGTTATTGATGGAGGAATTCATCCAGTGCATGCAATGAACAAAATCAGCGCAGACACCTAGAGCAGATGAATTCTCTTCATACAAAACTTTAAGTGATTGAATCCTCCATATCTTTATTTTCATTGTAACATTCAAGATTATTTTCGATACCTTTAAATTCTTTGTAGTTCCTAACTTATCGAATTAGCGAAATCATTTCATTTTCGCTCTTGGCCAGTTCTGACATCTCCAAGCCTAAATGTTTGAACTTGCATTGAGCAAAACAGTTCTGAATTGTCTTACTGCTTACATCTCACGAACTATCAGTGACAAAAATCACTGCCTTCGAGCGAACAGTTTCTAAATAGTGTCAGTTGCATGTGTTTGTGTTCAAAATGCAGAGATTTTTGTCACTGGTAGTTGGCAAGAAATTTTGCTCAGGAGCTTATATGTTATTATATATTTTGCGCCAAGGTGCCGAAGACTTTTGCACAGTACTAGGCTTGAAGATGGGCATTGAAGTCCCCAACCCATAGCACATTTAGTGCTGTTCAGTTTGAAGAAATAGCATTTCTAGCAATTAGTTATAGAAGGTTATCCTGCCATGATACTTTTCTGTGATGTTTTTATCTGAAAATGTACTGTATTAAAATTTACAACTATATAATACATTCATGGATCATCATTCACAGTGCAAGATGGTTCTCCATAGGTATAATAGGAATGCTATGGATTTGTTAGTGTAGCTTGTTGATTTCACTGAGAGCATTATTGATTGCAAAGAAAAAAAGTTATCTTGTTTATTCAAATACTTTCTCCCTTGCATCTAGATCACGTCTTTGAAGCTCTGTTGCACACAAATATTGATATGGACTCCTTAGATGATGATTCTGTCTTGGATGAAAAATGGATAAAAGAGATCATAAAAGTATCTGGAATGAAGTTTAGATGGGCAAAACTTTCAGAAGAAAAAGTGAAAGAATGTAAAGATGCTGTGAAGAGGTAGGCTTGCCCTTTATTTCACATGTAATCAGGTTGAGGTTGTTATGTTTTGAAAAAGTTAGCTTGGAAAAAATATCTTTTTTTTTCTGTACTTCACTCTATAAGAAATAAAGATGCCAGTTCACTCTGTGTGCAAATAAATGCAGCTTACTTGGATGGGTGCAGTTCCAATAACACTCATGAAGCTTTTCATCTTCAGAAGAATGTGCTGTATAATGTGCTGTATTTGCCTACATTATTATGTCAAAGTCAAAGTTGAGTGTATTAGACATTTACACGTGTAGGTGCAATGAAAAACTTGCTTGCAGCATCACAGTCACATAGCATCACATTCAACATCTACCATCAAGAGGGTCAAAGGCATCAGAGAATGTCTGCACAAAGTACACTGCAGATGCTGTGGTCAAATTAACACGTACAAACAAGCTGAAGGAACTCAGCAGGTCGGGTAGCATCCGTTGAAACGAGCGGTCAACGTTTCAGGCCAAAACCCTTAATCAGGACTCCTGTCAGGAGAATGCCAGCACTTGTTCTATTCACATTTCATCTTGGATAGATATCAAAACTGGAATAGCTTAGTTTAGAGGTCTGCTTAGTTCTGAAACACAATTCTTCAGCACATACTGGAATTTTGTTGCAGTCCATCATTTTTGATTAATCCCTTAACCATCACAAAGAGTGAACACAGGCTTTGGTAACAGTGGGATCTTAAGAAGAGACGAGACAGGTTGTTGTGTGGGACTCCTGCATTCTTGCGACTTTTAATTCCTAAAACTCCAATCCAAAAGCTATATAAGAACAGATTCAGAAGGACTTCAATGTGTTATGAAAGTGATCCATCACCACCTAAAGGGAAATTAATGATGGCTAATAAATACCAATTTTCCCAGCATATTACTATTAATTTTTACTATTAATTAATACTATTATTTTTTTAAAAATACACTTACCAACCATCTATAATTTAGAATCTACTTTGCTCATCATTTATTTCCAAATTTTGTTCACAATTTTACTACTTTAAGTTTTGTATAGTTGTTATTAGATTTGTAGTTGCTGTGAATTGGTTTAAACATAACCCATGAGTTAACTACTATCGCATTTGCTATGTTCTTTGTTTTAGGCCACCTGCAGATCCAGCAGTATTAGTTTCTAGGTCACCCATAGTCACTGTCATGGGTCATGTAGACCATGGAAAGACAACGTTACTTGACAGCCTTAGAAAAACCCAAGTGGCAGCAACAGAGGCAGGAGGAATCACTCAGCATATTGGAGCATTCCTTGGTATATCTTCCATTGTTCCGTGTTACTGTTAACGTCTAATATAAGCAGCATGTGGTGATAAATCAACTTTATTTAATTGTTGATTCAAAAAGTATTGTCCCTAGATTTTTAATTCTTTTTCTTTGGTGAAGATCTAATCTTATATTCAAAAATGTTTATTTTGCAGTTGTAAGATTGCGCAAATTTGAGATTCTCCCCACCCTCCCCTTGAGTCTAAGGTATTTTGTTAGAAAAGCACTTGAAAAGCTTAAAGCTTCAACATTCCCTACATGTGTATCAGTTTTGTCAGTTAATCCAGTTTGACAGTTGTGGAGAAGAGTTGGGGATCAGCCCAAAAACCTTGCATGTAAATAATAGCTTACACTTTCTATCAAATACCTCAAAGAACATAACATTAGTTACTTTGATGATGTGATAATTTGTAAAGAGCTCTATGCTTCTTAGTTCCAAAATTATTCACGTAAACCCAATTATTTGAATACTTACTATGAACTAAAAGAACATTAATGTAAAGTACCGGTAGTTGATCTTGCAGTTTCCATTAGGACATTTACATTTTGCATTAATGTAGTTTTGACTAATTTACCTCAAATTCAAACCGAGGAGCCATGTATAAAACATACAGAAAAATCACCTTTGTATATTGTAACAGTATCCATAATGATAGAAAAAATAGGATTTTAATCTAACATCGGGTGTGATGGATTGCCTTTGTAAACTTCTGACTTTCTCTGATCCATTCACATCCAACTTCAGCACACTTTAACTCCAACTTGAAATTAAAGCCCATTACTCATCCTTCCACTTTCGTCTCTCACTATTTTCTTCTCTTCACGCCTATTGGACCACTTTACATTTCTTCCCTCTCAAATCCACACCCCATGCTTTCATTCTTCCTTACTCTTTCTAATTACCCACTATCGTACCATATTTGGCCATTTCTTAAGTAAGCCTCTCCAAATAACCCATCAAGATCCTTCTCATTTTTTCCCCGGAGACCAGTGTCCTGCATGCTCTTTCTGATTTTTCTGTTCAGGCAGCCTATAGGGTGGTGATCTTTCCTACTCCATTCTCTCCTATTCCCATCTTACTTGCATCCTTAGTCTGAAATCACTCTGTAGCCTCATTTCTCCTTTACTCAGCTAGCCCTACTAACAGGCAAGAGTGTGCCCCCTGATTTCTATCATCTCACTGTCGCTGGCCATACAGAGGTTTTAATCCCTGTTAAGACCTTCCTTATCTCACATCTTTTAAATGTCACATAATTTGCTTTAATATCATAATATTTGATCTGACTTTCATCTCACAATGTTTCTGTGGATATAAATGCAAATTGCTGTTATTACATTCCTTAGTTAGACTGAATCATGGTGAAATTCCTTTGACCACAAAGTGCTGACCAGTCAGATTTTACCTTCTATAATTTGAGCTAAAGTCCGTTTTCAAAACCATGATTAATTTAATAAATCATTGGGCATGGAAAAGTTAGCTTTAACCCTTATGAATAAATAAAAGTGAAAATTTCCCTTGTAATTGTTCTGTAGAATTAAGATTTTAATCAGAGTTTTTCAGTGAATGATATTTCTGGAAGGAGTCAAGATGAATAATAGAACATACAAAATATTTAATAACTTAAGCAGAAGAAACTGCTGGGAGTGCACATCCCTCAAAGCCTCTCATGGTCCAAGAACACATCCTACACAATCAAGAAAGCTCACCAATGCCTTTATTTTCTGAGAAGGCTGAAGAGAACTGGACTATGCACATCAATATTCATGACCTTAGAGAGATGAGTAGAGTAGAAAGTGTCCTAACATACTGCGCTTCTGCATGGTACAGAAACTGCACTGGACGACACCATTAAGGACATATATTCAGAAAGTTGCCGGAAAAAGGCTAGCAGTGTCATGAAGGGTCCCACCCACTTGATCATAGACTGTTTTGTCCACTTCCATAATAGAGTGGAGGCTATGTAGCAACCACACCAGTAGCACCAGACTCAGAAGCAGTTACTTTCCCCAAACAGTAAGGCTTCATCCACTAACCCATCTCACTGCACGCTACACCACCAATACTTTATTATTCCCTGTCAAAAGACACCTTATGCACAGACACTTCTGTACTTCTCATCACTCTGTGTACATATAATCAATCTATGTATATAAGCTATCATATAGTTACAGTATATTTATTGTGGTTTTTAATTACTGTGTTATTTATGTTAGTGTGTTTTTTATATCCTGCATCAGATCTGGAGTAACACTTGGAAATGACATTAAACAATCTGGAATGGAAGTTACCAGGTTTATTTTGCTCATTGTAATGACCTTTGTATAACAACAATTTATAAGGAATTTTCAACTATTGCAGTTCTCTGCTTTCACTGAATTGATGAAATGTATGATTTTCCTTCTGTGGTCACTAAAAGGTTTTGCTTGTTTACACAGTTCATTTACCATCTGGTGAAAAGATAACCTTCTTGGATACCCCTGGTCATGCAGCCTTTTCAGCAATGAGAGCCCGAGGTGTCAATGTGACAGACATTGTGATATTGGTTGTTGCTGCAGATGATGGAGTAATGAAGCAAACAATAGAATCAATTCAACATGCCAAAAAATCTAATGGTACATGTAAAAATGTAGAGTTGTAACTATTTTTATAAAATTGGTATGTTTCAGTGAATCCTTGGCTACAGAACATAGGATATAGAACAGTACAGCACAGTGGAGCTCATTGGCTCACAATGTCGTGCCAGCCTTATAACCTACTCTAACATCATTCCAACCCTTCCCTCCCACATAGCCCTCTATTTTAATTCATCCATGTGTCTGTGTAAGCGTCTCTTAAATAGGATCAGAACTGGCCCATCAAGTCTTCTCTGCTATTTGATCATGGCTCATCCATTCCCTTGTCAACCTCATTGTCCTGTCTTCTCCCAGTAACCTTTCATGCC
The DNA here is from genome assembly GCF_030144855.1 of Hypanus sabinus. Lineage (NCBI taxonomy): Eukaryota > Metazoa > Chordata > Chondrichthyes > Myliobatiformes > Dasyatidae > Hypanus > Hypanus sabinus. Next base: position 54,413,730 of record NC_082717.1, on the reverse strand, counting down.
CTGACTTATCAAGAATCTATCAATCTCCACCTTAAATTCACCCAGTTACCTAGCCTCCACTGCTGCCTGTGGCAACAAATTGTAGATTCACCACCCTCTGGCTGAAGAAGTTCCTCCTCATCGCTCTTCTAAATGGACCACCCTGTATTCTGAGGTTGTGCCCTCTGGTCCTAGACACCCCCACTATAGGAAACATCCGTACCACATCCACTCTGTCTGAGTCATTGGTTACGAACGGACAGGCAGTATATGTTTCATCTAGTACAACCCTCTGCCTTTTGTGAGCAAGTCAATTCTGAATCCATACAGCCAAGTTTCCTGGATCCCATGCCTCCTTACTGTTTGTTAGATGCCTTCCTGAAATCTAAATACATCACATCCACTGCTCTACCTTCTATTACTGTTTGTTCTGAGGAAGAAGCTGACATTATTGTCTAATTGAGTTGGTGTTCCTTTTAAAGTTGTACTTAGAAATAGGGTCAAAAGAATTGAGTAGTGATGGATTGTTGCACTGTTGAACATGGGTCAGATGAAACTATAAATTTAAAAATCACAAGTAGATTTAAGATAAAATTTCCTGGTACCATTTTTTGAAGAGGAAAGTGATCTATGTGGCCAGTATTTATATTACAATCAGCAAAGCAGATGTTCTAATCTTTGTCACATTGTAATGCGGGAAATACAACATTCAATTTGCATACAACAATGTAACAACATTTTTTTTTGAATGGCTAGATACATCCTGATAGGAATGTAAAGGGCCCAAATTTTGGTCCTTTTTTCCCTATTACCTCATTTCACTGCCACTATTCATGAACCCATCTGATCCCAAACCAGTTCTGAAGGTCTTCCCTCCACAGTCCCATTGTCTCCCAAACTGGTAAAGCTGTCTTTCACCTCCTTCCCAAAATTAAATTTGATGGAACGGCCTGGAAATGGAGAAATTCTAACAGAGCCATTGTCATGCAGAATATCAGATGATATGTAGGTGGGTCACCTTTCTCCTGAATCTAACAATTGTAATATGAAGATTCTGCAGCTTTTGCATCATTGGGTGGGGGGGGGCAGGGGGGGTTGTCCTTGTCAACAGGAAAAGACAGAGTGGTGTCCTAGAAATTAAAATGGTGGGTACTCAATTACACAAAAATTCATGTCCCCTTTTTCTATGTATGGAATGGAGCATATCTAGTAATAATGAAACTAATACATCTGTTTACTTTTGTGTTAATATTAACTCCTCCTCCTACCAGAACAAACCGTTGATCCTTTCTCGAGCACAGTATACGCTCTGCTACACCTTCAGCTAAAGTTAAACCTGGCATATGTATTAATTTGCTGTGAATGAAAAAGCTGTAATTTTTCAATGATTTTCCTGACTGAATCGGCCTTCTGCAGTTGACTAGCATTCTATAAAATAGTCAACTTGTTCAGTCAATTCACACAAGGAACAGACCATAGGAATTGGATCTAGACATCCCCAGGCATCATCCCTGAAGAAGGTGGCAGAGTTTATCATCAAAACGTTGGTTGTAATTGATAGCTGTATCTGGCTGCAAGCCTGAGAAGAGTTTATTTGACCATAGAAATTGTTTGGCAATTGCTGTAATGAGAATATTTTGTCAACAAGCTTTCAAGTAATTCTGAATATTTTACACTCATGTAAATTACCTAATAAATTTAATTGTTTTATTACAGTTCCAATAATACTGGCAATAAATAAATGTGACAAACCAGAGGCAGATCATGAAAGTGTAAAGAAGGAATTGTTAGCCTATGATGTAGTTTGTGAGGACTATGGTGGTGATGTTCAGTCGATAAATGTATCTGCTCTTAAGGTAACTTTTTAATGGCATCTTTCCGCTTCTCTGGTTGAAATCCCCATCTGCTTAATAAATGTCTTCCTGGCTCTTTTTGAAGCAAATGTTACTTCATCTCATAATTAAATTAGGCCATAATTAGTGAAATATTCTAAAGTTACGGAACAAATAACATTTACTTGGTAGTTATTTAATTATTGTTATGTATGTCCTGAAACAATCTTTTTCCATGGTCACAAGATTACATACATTCAATTCTAGAAAAAGAAAGTTTACATGTGTGAAACAAAGTATGAGTGGCAGGAAAATGCACAGAGATTAAAATTTAAATGATCTTGGAAGCGTAAGTTCAACATGAACATTATATGCATCTGTATGTTCTTTATGTTCATAATGATTATCGCAGTTAGAGAATGGCGGGGTTGGGTTTGGTCATTGTCATAAATGTGCTTGCTTGCCCTCATGCTCACCTCTGACTCCCTTTAAAAGGTATAATAGAAACATTTGGTTTTCTGGAATTCTCTATGGTTTGGAACTGTAATAAGACTGATGTTTGTTAATGTTCTGAATTCTTTTAGGGAGACAATTTGATGGCTTTAGCTGAAGCTACTGTTGCTCTATCTGAAGTGCTGGAGTTGAAAGCAGATCGTACAGGACCTGTTGAGGGTATCATTATTGAATGTCGGAATGATAAAGGAAAAGGGTAAGTAAGTTGTTACTATTACATTATTGGAATTCATATATGGAATGTATTTTCAAAGAAGATTCAGAACTTCCAACTAAATTCTAGTGTCTAAGTTCTAAATACATATGTTGTAATAAATCTTAGTACAGGAAAAATAGCTTTGTACATCACTGCTATCAAATCACAATTCCTATTTAAATTATTTCCTGAAATACATTGCATACATCAAACAAACCAGTGCTTCTCTATTAATTTACTAAAGTTAACTAGTGATATTTAGGAGATGTATGTGAGTTAGTTTCCAAGAAGATAGCTTGCCTATACTAAGGATTACATGCTGAAATTGGAGAGAAAATTATTTTAAGTTTCTTTGAAAGCAGAGTCAGGAACCAAGGCATGAGGAAATCTGCAGATGCTGGAAATTCAAGCAACACACACAAAACGCTGGTGGAACACAGCAGGTCAGGCAGCATCTATTGGAAGAAGTACAGTCAACGTTTCGGGCCGAGGCTATACCTCTTCATATAGATGCTGCCTGGCCTGCTGCATTCCTCCAGCATTTTGTGTGTATTGTCAGGAGGCCAGGAATGGATTGCTATTTAATTCAAAGCTGGTTTTCTTAGCAAAGCTTAATGTGTGTGCTTGTTAAGTATTTGAATATTTAAGCATCCACAAGGGACTTGCCATAGTAGTCAGGTTCTCGTCCATCATTCATCCAGATTAGAAATAGGAATTAGTTACAATAATTGTCGATCAGAAAACAGAAATCAAATTAGGACTGCTCAGATTGAATGGTTGCATTGAAAGGTACAAGTACAACTGCTTTAGGAGATCTTTTAGCAATGGTGTAAGTTAGAGCTAAATAGTGCATTTCATAAGTAAGAATGCTGGTTCTGTCTAAAATGTTGAAAAATCACACTCACTAAACTGTTGTTGATAAGCATTGACTTAGAGAATATAAAAAATAAATCAGCCCTCTTATTTTCATGGGGTAATTGATAAAGGTACATACAGATTTGAGAGAAGAGTGGATAGCAGATAATTCTTCCTCATTGTATAGAAATCTAATATTCATAGACATAAGTGCAAGATAAAGGCAAATTGGAATCTGTAATGTATTGCTTGCATGGGTGTGGGCACAAGTACTCTTGCAACATTCAAGAAACATCTACATGAATACTTGAATTGTCAAGGTTTGGAAGACTATGTTCAAATGTTGGTAAATGGGATTAGTACTGTTTCTAAGCTGCTGACTCTATGACTCTAAATACTCCATGAGACATAGGAGCAGAATTAGGCCATTCAGTCCATCAAGTCTGCTCTGCCATTCTATCCTGACCAATCCTGAATCCCACTCAACCCCATACACCTACCTTCTTGACAAATCTAATGCCCTGACCGATCAGGGAACTATCAATTTCTGCCTTAAATATATGTATGGATTTGGCCTCCACTGCAGTCTGTCGCAGAGCATTCCACAGATTCACTACTCTGGCTAAAAAAATTCTCCCTACTTCTGTTCTAAAAGGTCACCCCTTAATTTTGAGCGTGTGCCCTCTGGTTCTGGATACCCCCATCATAAGAAACATCCCCTCCACATCCACCCTATCTAGTCCTTTCAACATTTGGTAGGTTTCAATGAGATGCCCCCTCCCCCTCCAATTCTTCTAAATTCCAGTGATTACAGACCCAAAGCTGCCAAACACTCATTTGTTAATCCCTTCATTCACAAAATCATCCTCGTGACCCTCCTCTGGACTCTGTCCAATGACAATGCATCCTTTCTGAGAAATGGGGAATAAAACTGTTGACAATACTCTAAAGTGTGGCTTGACTAATGTCTTATAAAACCTCTGCATTATCTCCTTGCATTTATATTCTACTCCCCTTGAAATAAATACCAACAATGCATTTGCTTTCTTTACCACAGACACAACCTGTAAATTAACCTTCTGGGAATCTTGCACGAGGACTAAAACCCTCTACACCTCTGATGTTTGAAACTTCTCCCCATTTAGATAATAGTCCACACTATTATTCTTTTTACCAAAATGCATTATCGTACATTTCCTAACACTGTATTCCATCTGCCACTTTTTTGCCCATTCCTCCCATTGCTTCCTCAGCACTTCCTACCCCTCCACCTATCTTCATATCATCCGCAAACTGCCAGAAAGCCATCAAATCCATTATCCAAATCATTGACAAACAATGTGAAAAGTAGCAGTCCTAATACTGACACCTGAGGAACACCACTAGTCACTGGCAGCTAACTGAAAAAGGTTCCCTTTATTCCCACTCACTGCCTCCTGGCTGTCAGTCATTCCTCTATCAACGCCAGTAACTTTCCTGTAATATCATGGGATTTTATCTTGTTTAGCAGCCTCATGTGTGGCACCTTATCAAATGCCTTCTGGAAATCCAAGTAAATGACATCCACTGCCTCTCATTTGTCCACCCTGCTTGTTACTTCCTCGAAGAACTCTTAACAGATTAGACAAGATTTTCCTTTACAGAAACCATGCTGACTTTGACCTATTTTATCATTAGTGTCCAAGTACCTGAAACTTTGTCCTTAATAATAGATTCCAACACTTTCCCAACCTCTGTGGTTGGGCTAACTGGCCTGTAATTTCCTCTTTTTTGTCTTCCTCCCTTAAAGAGTGGAGTGACATTTGCAATTTTCCAGTCATCTGGGACCATGCCAGAATCAAGTGATTCTTGAAAGATCATGACCAATGCATCTGTTATCTCTTCAGCAACCTCTCTCAGAACTCTGGTCCAGGTGACTTATCCACCTTAAAATCTTACAGCAATGACACTCACTTCTGCTTTGTGACACTCAAGGACCTCTGGAACACTGCTAGTGTTTTCCACAGTGAAGACTAAAGTGTCCATTAAGTTCATCTGCCGTTTCTTTGTTCCTCCATTACTACCACATCAGTATCATTTTCCAGTTCAATATCAGCTCTCACTGCCCTTTCATTATTTATATAACTGAAAAAACTTATGGCATCCTGTTTTATATTATTGGCTAGTTTCCCCTCCTATTTAAACTTTTCCCTTCTTGTAGCTTTTTTAGTTGCCTTTTGTTGGATTTTAAAAGCTTCCCAATCATCCAACTTCCCACTCACTTTAGCTACCTTATATGCCCTTTCCTTGGCTTTTCCCCATGTCAGCCACAGTTGCCTAGCCTTGCCATTTGAGAACTACTACTTCTGTGAGACTTATCTATCCTGCACCTTGTGAACTGTTTCCAGAAACTTCAGCCATCACTGTTCTGCCGTCATCCCCTCCAGTATCCCCCTCCAATCCATCTGGGCTGGCTCCTCTCTCATGCCTCTGTAATTCCCTTTATTCCATTGCGATACTGATACAGGTGAATTATGCTTCTCCCTCTCAAACTGCAGTATGAATTCAATCATATTATGATCACCGCCTCAAGGGTTCCTTTACATTGAGTTCCCTAATAAGATCTGGGTTATTACACAACTTCCAATCTAAGACAGCCTTTCCCCGAGTAGGCTCAAGCACAAGCTGTCCTAAAAAGCCATCTTGTAGGCATTCAACAAATTCCCTCTCTTGTGATTCGACACCAACCTGATTTTCCCAATCCTCTTGCATATTGAAGTCCTCCAGTACAATTGTATCATTAGAATTAGCAAAAATGAATTGCAATGCCATTTCATTAGTGACTAACAGGTCATAGCAATGGTTACATTTTGAGGTTAGACTACCACTTGGATTATCCTTTGCTCATCAATAGGGTCAATGGACACCAATTATTGCAGTGGAGGATTTGAGTAAGTTCTTGAATAAATAATCACTCATTTGTTGCCTTTGAGTCAACAAATCATTGTGTTGTGAACAATCTGCATTATACTTGAGGGAATACTGCATTGTTGAAAGTTTTCTTTTTAATTTATGGTGTTAAAGCATTACCCAGTTAATTAACTCACTGGGATAAATACAGATGATTTCTTGCTGGTTCCACAGCTGATATTTATTCCTCATTCAGTGGAGCTACAAACATATATTTGGCTGTTACCATTATTATTCATGAACTGTTGCAGAATGGAAATTAACTTCCATGGTTCCTGGAATGTAACAGTAGAAAATTCCTGGAAATTAAAATCTTGTGTTGTCTTAGTTATTGAGCATGAATTAAACTGGACTAAATACTACTTTATTTGATAGACCAGTTACCACAGCTATTATCCAGCGTGGAACATTGATGAAAGGTTGTGTCCTGGTGGCAGGAAAGAGCTGGGCTAAAGTTCGATTAATGTTTGATGAAAATAACAAACCAATGAATTCTGCTGGACCAAGTACTCCAGTTGAAATAGTAGGTTGGAAAGAACTTCCATCTGCAGGAGATGAAATACTTGAAGTGGAATCAGAGGTAAGGAATCTAGTGTCTTTTCTCAGTTATGGTTATCATTATATACCTCGTTGTTCTCAAATTAATAGCTACAATGAAAACTTGCATCTTTCATAGCACCTTTGGTTCAAAGTAAATAGTGCATTAATCATGTGAACAAATGTTGACATAAATGAGAAGGTCAAAATGAGAGAACACAGAGCCTGCAATTAATCTAATCATTGTGGTCACCTTCATGGTAGTAAACTTTAACTTGCCTTATAAGTGAGTTCAGTAAAGATTCACTAGACTGGTTACAGGAATGAGTGGTTTACCAAATGAGGAGAGAATGTGTTTACTGGTACTAAACACTAGATGCTGGAAATCCAGAGTAACATACACAATATGCTGGAGGAATCCAGCAGATCAGGCAGCATCTATGGAGAGGAATAAATAGTCAATATTTTGGACCTTCATCAGGACTCATGATGAAGGGACTTGGCCCAAAATGTCAACTCTTTATTCTTCTGAGATCCTCCAGCATTTTGTGTATGTTTACTGGGAACTTATTCTTTGAAGGTTAGAAGAATGAGAGGAGTTCTCATCAAAAATTACAAAAATCTTTGACAGACTAGATGCAAGGAGGTATCTCAGACCAGGTTTGTAGCTTGAGAATAAGGGATAGACGATTTAGGACTGTGATGAGGAGACGTTTATTCATACAGTGGAATTCTCCAATATGGATGACTGAGTTATTATATTAATTCAAAACAAATTGTCAAATGTATGTCTGATGAAGTCAGTGGATTTGAAGGCAGTACTAATTGAGGTAGAAGATCAGGAAGAGCAAGCTTGAAGGGCCTTGTGGCCAATTTTGACTCTTATTTCTTTTGTTCCTATTAACACATATTAGTATTGAAGTTTTAGCATAAAAATTATTGAAAAACAATTTGAGTAAGAGAGAGACTAGGTTCTTCTAATATGTTGACCTTCATGATAACATGATTCATCAGAGAGTTCTATATGTCTTTTGAACTGTGTTCTGATGACAACTTGATGAATTTGATCTTTTCTAATTGTTTTGCTTGGCTGCACAGCAAAGAGCCAGAGAGGTTTTGGAATGGAGGAACTATGTCGAAGCACAGGAAAAATTCAAACAAGACCTTGAGGTGATTGAAGCAAAACAAATGGAACACCTGGAGGCATACAAGAAAGATCGAGAGAGCTTTAGTAGCCTGAATTGGAGACAGAGAAAATCTGCAATGTACAAGGCCAATAAACGTCTAATGGTAACAAGGCCGAAAGAGAAGAGTGAATTGGACAAATTTACACTTCCAATAATAGTAAAAGGTAAATGCAGTATAGCTGGTGGGCTTCACTCACTTGCAATCCTGCACTGCAGCTCTAGTGTATTGTTAACAATTTTGACCCAGTAATTAAGCTAGTTACCATTCTGTACATTTTCCGCAAATGTCCAGTGATAACCAAATTTCTTAAGTGTTTGTATAATCCCGAGTAGTGAATATTGCTGAGCTGTTCAGGTGCTGATGTTTTTTTTAAACTAACATCCTCATTTATATTGCCAGAGAGAATGTCCAACTTTTTTGCTTCTTATCCAAATTTATTTAATGTAGCTGTTTCATAAACTCAGTGGAACTTGACGAATGCTCACTGCAATTGTGTGTAGGTTTTTCTGATCAGCATAACTCATTTTCTTCTAACTGAGCCAGTGACAGGCAGCGGCAGTTCAAAAAGGGTGGCTCATTGGTACTCTTTCAGTTATGGATAGATAGAAATTGCTGCTTTGAAAGCACAAGCAAAATGTCTAGCAATAATGTGGTCCAGTGGTACAATACAGTTTTATTGGATTCTTGATTAGTCTAATTTCTGCATGTTGTTACATTTCCCAGTAGACTTTTCTACTGGACTTCATGACTGTTTCAAATTATTAACTCATCTGGCTTTCTAATAGTGGATTGTTTGTGCTTTTGTTGTGAAAATGATTTTATTATAAATGCCAATTTTGTAATTAGACACACAGTTAAAATCTTTAAAAATTACTTTCCTTCCTGAAGGTGATGTTGATGGCTCTGTGGAAGCTATTCTAAACATCTTAGATGCTTATGATGCTGATGAACAGTGTAAACTGCAAGTGATTCATTTTGGTGTTGGAGATGTTAGTGAAAATGATGTAGTCTCAGCTGAGACTTTTTCAGGTAAGATTTTAGTTTTGGTCTTAAATAAATAAATGTACTGCATTTAAAATTTATGTCTGTAAAATGTCAAGAGTATTAGGGTTTATGTTTTACTCAGCTAATAAATCATTAAATTTAATAAATTTGTTAATCTATTCAAAGGCACTTGATGCCGGTTTAAGATTTTTACATGGTTCCTTCCTCATGCTTCACTGTTGGGGAGAAGGAACAAAGATAAAACAGTTGAGGCAAGGATTATGGATTTGAGTCTGGTGCAGTTGTGGCTAAAGGCCATTCAGGATATGCTTGTAGGGTGCCAGGGTCATGCATCAGGCCTGGACGGTTTGCATATTGGTAGATGTGGGGTCATAAACTTGGCAAGGGCACCTCTGAATAAGAGCTGGTAAGTGATTAAGTTAAAGGTTCTCTGTGCTAAGCTGGAACCTGCTCAGGGAGTTCTCCTTTAAGTAGTGTTGTTGTAGTGATAACTTTAGTCATCAGGTGGCTCAGGAAACATGTAATTGAAGTGAAATGCACAGTTGAATTCCCAGAATAGTCAATTTTTACATAGAAATGATAATCACATTCTTTATTGGGAAAACGTTACAAATACATTAGTGCTTATAAAAAGTAAACCAAAAATATAAATGAAAAATAACACAACTATGGAACACTCTGCAGTACACTAAATTGGAAAGAGTGCGGGTGAATTTCTGCTGCTTCTGTAAAGGCTGTTTGGTGCTCTGGTTGGCGAGAAGGAAAGAAGTGAAAGTGAAGCATTTTCTGCAACTGCGAGGAAAGTGCCTTAGGAATAGGGGTCCAATGACAAACAAGAGAAAATGGGCAGATACTGGAATCCAAGCAACACATGCAAAATGCCGGAGGAACTCAGTAGGCCAGGCAGCGTCAATGGAAAGGAGTATAGTCCCTTCAAGATCTCGACCCAAAACGGTGACTATATTCTTTTCCATAGATGCTGCCTGGCCTGGTGAATTCCTCCAATGTTAGAGTGGTTGATGAGAAGAGTGGACCAGGAAGTCATGAAGAGAATACTCCCTGCAAAGTGATGAAAAAGGAGGCAAGGGGAAGCTATGTGGAGTTGTGGAAATTATAGCGAATGATCTCTTGAATGCAAAGGAAGGTGGAAGGTGAGGACCAGGGGAACTCTTTCCTTGTTCTGTCCTGGAGGAGAGCAGGGGTGGGGGAGGTGAATGAGATGCAGTCAAGAGCTTTAATAAAAATAGTGGTGTGGAAGCCACAGTTCAAGAAGATTGTATAATTAACCATGAACAGTGTGTGGATTTTGGCATGTAAATTAATGGCATTCTTTTATTGAATTTATAGGTTTGGTATATGGCTTTAATGTAAAGGCCAACAAAGTGGTACAACAGATGGCTAACAAGAAAGGAGTAAAAATCAAATTGTATAAGATTATCTATCAGCTCATTGATGACCTTAAGGATGAACTGAGTGCCAAATTACCCCCAGTACTTGAAGAAAACGTAATAGGTATGCTTTGGGTTTTATATAATTTAACATTGAATACAATTTTCTAAAAGGATCTAGTGCTTTGCTAGCATATGTGACGAATAAACTCTTTTTTGGCTTCCAGTCGGGTACAGGTATCGATACCTGTACTCAGCTGGAAGCCCAAGGAAAGTTTATTCAACAATCTTCTAAACTTATCTGTTTTGTTCTTGGATACATTTCTGATCTGGTTCTACCAAAACTGTTTTGCTTTCAGGAGAGGCATCGGTGTTAGCAATTTTTCATGTTACAGTAGGAAAAAAGGAGGTTCCAGTAGCAGGTTGTAGAGTTCACAAGGGTCAATTGCACAAAAAGATGAAATTTAAGCTAATACGTGATGGCCATATTTTGTGGAAAGGTATGTTTTGTTCTTGTGCAAGCCTGTTTATTGTGTGTGTGTGTTTTTTTTATATACCATTGCATACAAAACCACTAAAATGAATTTCCAAGAGCAGTTTGTGTCAAATATTTAAATAGACTTATGCAATATATCCATTTGTCAGATAATTTGTCCACAGTATGTCTTTTGCCCTTTTATAATAGTGCTTTGCAAATTATTTCTTATGCTAGGAGGCAAATTGCTTATCTGCCATGGGGATGAAGGAAGGTTATTGCTGTTGTGGTGGGGCACCCATTGGAATAGCCAAAAAGAAGCCAACAAATTAGGGGAAAATGTATATTATTAAATGTTTATGTAGGGAGAGTGTTTGTAACTAATAAAGTCAGTAAAATAATTATTTGTCCTTTCCCTGTTCAGGTTCCCTCACTTCTCTCAGACATCTGAAGGATGATGTTTCTGTTGTGAAGACTGGCATGGAATGTGGCCTCAGCTTGGATAATGATATTGATATAAAGCTTGGTGATGAAATTATTTGTTATGAAGAAAAGGAGGTTCCTCAAAATATCTCTTGGGATCCAGGATTTTAATCCTCATTATTGCCAGGAACCTGTTATTTTGAATAAAATTAAATGGCACTACCATTGTAAATTATGTAAAGTAAAATGGATTAAACAGATAAGAGATGTTTTTTATTTGAAATTTTCTTTAGAATGCAAACTGCTAAAAAATCTGTTCACATCTTTTATTACTTCTCATAGAAGTATTATTAAACTTTAAGGAATTAATTTATTGTTTTAGTGAAGCAGTACAGATTTTTGAACAAACCCCAAAAAGGTCTATGAATATAAAATAACAAAATCAGTCTATGGCTCAGATTTCAAATCACAATTTAAAATACTTTAAGTAATGCACTTGTTTTAATTTTATTTTGATTAATTATTGTAAATATGGCAAAAGCAGATTGTGCAATATGCTAATATATCTGATACTGTATATGGTGTAATTTTTTATTAGAGCTGTGTTCTTAACCGTGGGTTGCCAACAGCTGCAATTTTTAATGTTATGAATTTGGCTCATGATAATTCAGTTTTTGAAGATAAAGATCTTCAACACGAGAGCTAAGCTGCATCTTGGTCTCCATTTGTTTTGTATACGGATATCTATTGTCAGCGTTTTGACCATTGGAATCACAAAGATTTGCACTAAGAAAAGGCATTGATTGGAATGGCAACAGAAAGAGAGTTATAATTGAAGGTTTTTGTCGATCCCTGAACTTGAAAGTGTAAGTAAGGGGTGGGGGGGGGGGGGGTGAATAGATTCAAATCAAGCCTCCTGTTAATTAAAAAAAATTGTAACTTTAAAATAGATTTCAGTACAGTATCTAAAATGAGTATATGAAAATAATATTAAATAGTTCTTGGGAAATCATTACTGCACAAAATGTTTTGGGCCAGACCTGATGAAGAGTCTTTGCCCAAAACGTTGAGTATTTACTTTTCTCCATAGATGCTGTCTGGCCTGCTGAGGTACTCCAGCATCTTGTGTATATTGCTTGGATTTCCACATCTGCTGATTTTCTCTTGTGATTGCACAAAATATTTATCTATTGACATTTTGATCCTAAATTTTGGATTTTCAGTATTTCTAGCATTTGTATTTCAGAATTCAGCATTCATACCACGTTCTTAATTTTTTTTCTCTTTGAGGGTCATGAACCTATGGAACACTCTTCCTCAAAGGGCAGAGAAATCAGTCTTTGAATGTTTTTTTTAAAACAAAGTTAGGTTCTTGATAAGCAAGGGAATGAAAGATTACCGGGTTAGATGAGAAAATAGGATTAAGGTTACAGATTTGCTGTACTATTTAAGAGATGCAAACTCTGGGGGCCAAGAGGTCTACTGCAACAATTTGTATATACTTCTGTGACAGAAGTAAACATTCTGTTTACAGCCCCATGAAATTTTTGAACCCTAGTACCTGGTTCAAAAATAAATCGTGCAAATAACTTAAGTTACAAAGCCAGTATCACTGCAGCCGATTCAGGAGCCCATTAGTTGCAGGGTACAATTCCGTGTGGAGATGAGTAAATCTTGCAGAGCAGTGAGCTAAACCTGCCCATCCCAACACCGAGTTTACATCATCCAAACTTCAGGTCGTTCCTTGCTCTTGGACATGGATCCTGCCACCTCGATAAGCACTTGGGCCCCTCCGCCTCAATTTGGCCCATACCTGACCTTTCCAATTCAGCCCAGTGCTTAAATCAATCAAACCTCGGGTTGTTCCTTGCTCTTGGTCTCAGTCCTTGCCACTTACATCTGTTTCTGTGCCATTTACCAGCTCACTATAGTGGCCAGAGTTAAGTGTATTAAAAGGTTAGCAATTGGATGTCAATTTTCTTGGAACGCCAACAAAATGGGGCTATGAATCCTTGGGACAGTGTCAAGTTCTTTGAAAGATAAATTTCCTAAAACATTTTATCAAAGATGTATGTAAGCACTGGGGAGGCTGACAAAATGCAGGACCCCCTTACCTTGTTGCAGAAGCCATTATTTGCTCTATCTCATTTCTTCTTCCCTTAAGTTCAGAAACAGCTCCAAGTCTAGATCTGGAAATAGTATTGGTGGGCTATATTCTACAGTTCCAGTAGATGCAGGTCTGTAATTTGCATATTTCTAATATACAATTAGTGCAATAACTAAAAACCCCATGACTGACGGATCTCTAAAAAGCATTCATGTAGAACAGAGGCATATCCTTTCCATACTAACTGATTAGTTCGGCATGTTGTATCTGAAATTGAGAGATCAATACATAAAATGCTAGAGGATGGCAGAGAACAATTAATTCCTGCTTCCAGATTTGCTTTCTTGAGAAAATAACCACCTGTTTCTTTACACTAAAAAAATGTTAAAGCTTGTTTGACATCTTGAAATAAATCTTAGGATTGTATATGGTGAGTTTAATAAATTTACTTTGAACTTTCTCCTCAGATTAGTTATTAAAACAGTTGATTGAGCAGGCTGGATATAAATTTTACTTTAAATACACAAGAGCCATTAAACATGAAATTGTTAAAGCCCAGATGTGTCAGCAGTGATGTAATTTACCATTTAGTTGGCCTGGCAGTAGAAATGGTGCCAATGCCATTAAATGCCATTTCTAAAATTGTCTTTATGGGAAATGGTGAGCTCAACATCATCACTGAAAGCAACACTACTAATGTGTGGATAACAGGCCAAGCATCCAAAAGTTGCTGAGTGGTGTGATTATAAACAGCAAGGGATATCTGAACCAGCACCAGCATTGGTGAGTAAAGCAGATAGAATTAAACAATCAGGGACATGTTTTGAATGAATAGCAGTTCTGTGATTTCAGTTTTGACTCACAGAAAAGTACAGCACGTAAACAGTCCCTTTGGCCCATCAAGTTCATGCTGAAACCATTTAAACTTCTTGCGACCAGGACCATAGCTCCCCGTACTTCTACCATCTATTTACCTATCCAAACTTCACTTAATGTTGAAATTGAGCTCACATGTACCACTTGTTAGCAGCCTGAGTGAATAAGTTTCCCCTCAAACTTTTCATCTTTCACCTTTAACCCATGATCTCCGGTTGTAGTTCCACTCAACCACTGTGGAAAAAGCTTGCTTGCACTTATCCCATCTATACTCTGCATAATTTTGACAATCTCTATCAAATTTGTTTTCTATGTTTCAAGGAATAAAGCCCTAACCAATTCAATATTTACATATAGAGTACCTACAAAAAATACTACCCCCCACCCCCGGGAAGTTTTCAAATTTTACACATTGAATCACAATGGTTTTAATTTGGCTTTCTTTGACACTGATCAACTGAAAGACTCGAGTCAAAATGAAAACAGATCTCTACAAAGTGATTACCAATATAAAACACAAAATTGATTGCATCAGTATTTGCCCCTTCTAAGTATTTAGTAGATGCAATTATATCCTTGAGTCTGTGTGGGTAAGTCTCTATCAGCTTTGCACATCTGGACTCTGAAAATTTTCCCTTCTTCTGTATAAAACTCTTCAAACTGTCAGATTGCATGGGGATTGTGAGCGAACCGCCCTTCTCAAGTCCTGCCACAAATTTTCAGTTGGATTGAGGTCTGGACTCTGCCTTGGTCACTCCAGGACATCAACTTTCTTGCTTTTAAGCCAACCCTGTGTAGCTTTGGCTTTATGCTTGGGGTCATTGTCTTGCTGGAAGCCAAATCCACTCCCAACACATAAACAAGCTGGGTGAACTCAGCAGGTCAGGCAGCATCCATTGAAATGAGCAGTCAACGTTTCTGGCCGAGACCCTTCGTCAGGACTGAAGGAGGGGGCAGGGGCACCATAAAGGTGGGGTGAGGGTGGAAAACCAATCAGAGGAAAGATCAAGGGGTGGGGGAGGGGATAGGCAGGAGAGGTGAAGAAGGAATGTAAGGGGACAGCACTACGGGCAGTAGAAGGCGGCAGAATCATGAGGCAGTGGTCATGATGAGGCCAAACTCAGGTTGGAGGAGCAACACATCATTTACTGTCTGAGTAGCCTCCAGCCTCTTGGCATGAACATCAAATTCTCCAACTTCCGGTTATTCCCCACCCCCCATCCCACTTTCACTGTTTCCTCTTCTAGCTATCACCTCTCTCATGATTCTGCTACTACCCATAGTGCTTTCTCCTTACATTCCTTCTTCACCTCTCCTGCCTATCCCCTTCCCTTGATCTTTCCTGATTGGTTTTCCACCCCCCACCTTCTTTATGGGGCCCCTGCCCCCTCCTCCTTCAGTCCTGACAAAGGGTCTCAGCCCGAAACATTGTGCTCATTTCAACGACCTGCTGAGTTCATCCAGCTTGTTTGTACGTGTTGATTTGACCATAGCATCAGCAGTGTACTTTTGTGTTTAAATCCACTCCCAAATCAGTTCTATTGAACACAAAGCACACTGCAGATACCGGGGTCAAACCAACACATACAAGCTGGAGGAACTCAGCAGGTCGGGCAGCGAACATTGACTGCTCATTTCCATGGATGCTGCCCAACCTGCTCCATTTCCTCCAGCTTGTACGTGTCAGTTCTATTGAAGAATGCATCAGGTTTTCCTCGTATTTTGCTGCATTTTACCCCCCACCTTCACAAGCCTTACAGAGCTTGCTGAAGTGAAGCATCCTCACAGAATGCAGCAGCCAACCTCATGCTTCACAGTAGGGATGGTTTTTTTTTGATGCTGCAGTGTCTGCCTCATGCCAAACATAGCATACAGTCCAATGGCCAAAAAGCTCAATTTTGGTTTCATCAGACCACAGAACCTTCTTCTAGCTGTCTCCCACACGCCTTCTGGCAAACTAGCCATTATTTCATGAGTTTTCTGCAAATAAAGCTGCAACTGCTGAAGCACCCAGGCAACACTGATTCACTCTAGTAACCCACCAATGTTCACAGAATCTTTGTCCAATTAGATAAGAAAATTTCCCTTGATTTGCCTCTAAGAATATTAAATACATCCATGAACAGCAGCAAATATTGTAAATAATCAAATTTTCATCATAAAACTTTAAAATGGATTCTTTCAAATAACACACATAAAATGCTGGAGTAACTCAGCAGGCCAGGTTGCATCTAGAGAAAGCAGTCAACGTTTCCGGCCAAGACCTTTCATAACCGAAGGCCCAATGCACCAACTGTACTCTATTCCATAGATGCCACCTGGCCTGCTGAGATCCTCTAGCATTTTGTGTGTTGCTTATTCCAGCACCTGCAGATTCTCTCGTTTGGGCTCTTAAATGTCTGCTTTGTTGAAAACATTACTCAACCATTGAACTGTAATGCACTTAAAACCACTTAAACATTTAAGATCAATATAAATAGCATTTAGTTCCTAAATTGAGCAATTAAAATCCTACACTATTTAAATCCATTCACTTAGTTGATCGAAAGCTAGTTAAAGGCCCATGCTGATCAACTAACTACAGTCGGCCCTCCGCGAGAGTAAGGAGTTTAAGGCTAGTTATGTAAAAACGCTACAGACTCAAGAACTTGAGATCACGTAAGAATCAGTATCGGCTGATGCCGAGGTATCAGCATTCCCAGAACAGCGATGATGGTTGCATCTGTACTGAACATGTAGAGACTTTTTTCTTGTCATTATTCCCTAAATACAGTATAACTATTTACATTGTATTAGGTATTATAAGTAATCTAGAGGTGAATTGAATTACATGGGAGGATGTGCATAGGGTATATGCAAATACTACACCATTTTATATAAGGGACTTGAGCATCTGCATTTTTTGGTATCCAAGGGAGTCCGGTAACCAATCCCCTAGGGATAAGGAGGGCCAACTGTATAATAATGCAGCATATCATTAACAGTTAAAGAATCTTTGGTTTTTAAGGTAAATACCCTAAAAAGCATGGTCATTTGGGGAACATTTTATTCTTTGTCACTACTCATGGAATTTCTTTATAACTAACCATCCAGAATGCCAGACCCAAATAATTTTCTATCATTGTTTATTAAAGTGAATACAATTATGCATCTTCAGCCTTGTTGAAGCAGTATGTTAAACAGCACTTTCCACAATATTGCCTGTTGAAGTGGCTGGCCATGAACACACCAGCACCACATTCCTCTGAAGGACATTCACGGCGTAGACGGTAGATTTTCCCATATTCATCAACCTAAAAGTTGAAAACAAACTTAATTTCAAAACAAATAGGAAATGGGGAAAACAATGTAACATGTATAAAGCCTGCAAGCACGTTTATCAACAATAGGTCATGCCAATAAAGGTTATAGGATGTTAAGTAAATACAGCGGAAAACTAATCAAGAAAATAGCCATGATTCCCTTTGTTTACTTGAGAAGTTTCTAACCAGCATCAGTTGTATACGTTTGGGTGGCTGTTAAGACACCACACTGTGCTTAGAACGAACAGGGTTTTAAAATATCAGTTATGTGTACTTGTGCTATCCATTTAGGTTCAGTGATTTTTGATCATTTTCCTTTCTGACTTTAAGAAAAAAATCCAGATCCTTGTCAAGATGCCATTGAAAAACGGATTAGCTGAAAATTTTACCCTAGGTGTCTGATCAAGATACCATGAATTCCATGATCAATAACTACTACAAACTAATACACTACTTTAGAATGCAGTAAGAATATCAGTAGTATTCTAATTTTGTACTGAATTTCATTTAAATTTGTTACTCAGTAGTTTGGATTTTGTTTATACTTCAACTATTTCCATGAAATTGCCATCAGGAAGGTGGTACAGAGCCTCAGGACTAACCACCAGTTTCAGTAAGTTATTACCTCTCCATGTGCTCTTGAACCAATCACTGAATGGCTCCTACAACCTATAGACTCACTTACAAAGACTCTATCTCATGTTCTCTATATTATTTCCTTTCTTTTGGTACTTGCAGTTTGCTGTCTTTTGCACATGTTCTTTATTTTGTCCTGTTGCAGTCTTTCATTGACTCTATTATGGATCTTGCATTTACAAGAAAATGAATCTCAGGGCTGTATATAGTGACATATACTTTGATAATAAATTTACTAACTTTGAAACTTCAGTGAATTGGGCAGAGGTACTGGCCCCAATGTGTCCCAAATTACCAGAATCCACTGTAGTTCTATTTTTGAAACCAACTATATAAGAGGTATGCAGTGATGAATTTTCAGAATCCAATAAATCAAAAGCTTAGGGTGTAATCCTTTGCTGGAGGTAGGCAAGTGCCAAGTCTTATGTCAACAAGAAGTCGAGTAGGTGGGGGGAGAAAACAGCAATTCTGAAGGATCAAAGAGACATAAATCTATATTTTTTCCTTTTGGAGAGCAAATCAACATCCACAGCATTACCAGCATCCTATACATTTTATTGCAACTGTACTATGCCATTTAAAGATGACAATCTACTCTTTCTGAAAAAGTAATTACATGCTTTAAACAGTGAATCCTTAATGGTATAGTATTACCTTGTAATATTTAAGGACAGCAAGTTTGACCTTCTTCCTCTTATGCTGGTTCTTCTTTGGGGTGGTGTATGACTTCTTCTTCCTCTTCTTTGCGCCACCACGCAGTCTCAACACAAGGTGTAGAGTTGATTCCTGTTGAACAGCAATTATTTTGGAAATAAATTTTCATTTGTACTGTTACACAAGGCATCCTGCAGGAATTACATGCAATAAACTATCTGCAAGTCACAACGTGTAACCAAGCTTTGAAAATGTAAATATACCTTCTGGATATTATAATCAGAAAGAGTACGGCCATCCTCCAATTGTTTCCCAGCAAAGATCAGTCGCTGTTGATCAGGAGGAATACCTGCATTAAAAAAAATTCCATTGTATTCAAATTTTAGGTTAAAGAAACTAATTGATGATATCCAAGTCATCCATGATGATGCAATATTTTCACTTATGAATACAGCCTAGCAATCTATTCACAGTTAAGAGATCTTTGAAAGTAATTACTCGAAGTGCAAACAAAGTCACACCAAATTCTTTTCATCATAGCCCTATCTAGAAGTAAATGAAACTATGTCTCTTTTATAGGTGTATAAACGACACACTAGATGTGCAACTTTTTAAATTTCTCCAAATCCCTTAAATAATTTGGTTTAAAAGAAATGAAGAATGTTCCTCCATAGATAAAATGAAAGGTTGTTGCTTTAATCCTTTGGCCCTTCCTTGCAAGATCAACCATTTAAATTCTTACAATTGTGTGGAGAATGTTGCAACCAAAATAGTTCAAAAATATTAGAAATACTAGTTTAATTTACCTATCCAACTATTAAGACTACTCATTCATCTGATACGTGGGATAAATTTGTTGAAATGTGTGACTATACATCAAATTAAATGGAGGGCAAACACGAGGAAATCTGCAGATGCTAGAAATTCAAACAACACAAACAAAATGCTGGTGGAACACAGCAGGTCAAGCAGCATCTATAAGGAGAAGCACTGTCGACATCTCAGGCCGAGACCCTTTGTCCTGACATCGACAGTGCTTCCCCTTATAGATGCTGCCTGACCTGCTGTGTTCCACCAGCATTTTGTGTGTGTTGTTTAAATGGAGGGCAAGAATTCTTAGACAGAATGCAGTATTATCCTGAGAACATAAAATAGACATTCACCCCATATTTGATTCAACGAGATCATGACAGTATGCAGCCACAGGACATGCAACTTATCTTTTCAACTCTTTCCTTCCCAAAAATCCAGACAAAAAATATATTTTCCGGGTAAAGCAATGCTTCATTTGCATTTCTTACAACCTGAGATCCAGAATATGGTCTCTACATTGGAAAATTAATATGCTACTTCATTTCTGGACTTCAATATAAAACCTTTTGAACTTTGCTCATCAATACACTTAAGAGCAGTCACCTGAAAATGAATGGGGTGTACTGCATCCCATCACAAAGTACTGAACTACAGCTCTAGAAACTAACAGCCTGACTTCCTCATAGAAATGAAAATTAAATTCACAATTAAGATTGCATTATACCTTCCTTGTCCTGAATCTTAGCCTTAACATTTTCAATTGTATCCGAGGATTCAACCTGTAACAAAAAGTTTTGTTTAGTATATTCATTGTGCATTTCTCTAATATTTTCATAGAGCATGACATTACCATTTCAAAAATGCAACTGTTTAACTTTGAAAGTTATTACTTATAATAGATTAAAATATGGAAAACATTACTAATAGAGTCAAAGCACATTTGATTATTTCATCACAGCACAATGAAATAAAACTTCTATGGTGGGACAGATGCTTAACCTTGCTGACACATGGAGGGATTTTGGGGTCCAAGACCCTAACTCTCCAAAAGTGGCTGTAGAGGTTTGTAGGGCACTTGCCTTTATTAGTCAAGGCATTGAAGTTACACTGCAGCTTATAACTATAATTCTGGTTAAGCTACACCTGTGGAGCATTGCATAAAATTCTGGCTGCACCATTACCGCAATGACAGGTTTCCCCGGATGTTTCCAGGATTAGAGCACATATGCTATAGAGAGGTCAAACAGGTTTTCTGTGAAAACAGCAAATGCTGGTGGGAGATAATGAGAGCTACAGATAGTCAGTATCCTCAAGGGTTGAAGAGACTAATACTAGGCAACAAGCATTTATGTTGAGTGGAGGCAAGTTATTTCTTTAAAAGAGTGATGAATAACTGATACGTACTGTTAGGGATGGTAGTGGAGGCAAATAATTAGAGGCTCAGGCAGGCACGATTGTACAGAGAATGGCAAGATATGGAAGGATTAGTTTAGTTAGCCATTTCATTACTGACTTCATTAGTCCAACACAACAGAGCAGGCCTAACATACTCAAAATGCTGGAGGAACTCAGGTCAGGTAGCAGCTATGCACAGGAATAAACAGTCGACATTTTAGCCGAGATCCTTAATCAGGATGTGATTTATTTCCACGCTGTACTGTTACGTGTAAAATATAATCTACAATCTGAAATTTCTCAATCAACTGATTTTTAATTAAATAATGAAGCACCTGTTTAGGGGTTCATATACGCTGTTGGGACTAAAACCAATTAATTAATGGTCTGTTCCATCTTCCTCAAATTAACTTAATAAGCGATGACAGTCCAAAGGGCGACTAAATAAAAGACTTTCCACACCCGATGGACGGAAGCATCTTCCAACCGAGGCCTTTGGATTCATTTTAACTAGGGAACATGTTAAATTTCTCTTCCCAGAGACAGCCTGTACTTTTCTAGATAGTTTATCGTCAACTTCCTTTTTTAAATTTTAGTTAGTTCTAAAGCAATTGTTTAGAAATATTTCTATTTTAATTTTCACCCACCAGGCGGGGAGTCGGCCTCCCAGCGCCGGTCGGTCCCCACCACGCTCGCTTACCTCGAGGGTTATCGTTTTCCCCGTTAGGGTTTTTACAAAAATCTGCATTTTGAAAGTCAATCCACCTACAACAAACGAAAGAAAATAGCTTTAAAATTCCGGTTAAGCAGTTAATGGTATCAAACGTACAGCATAACGACCAGCTCGTACTCACCAGCACCTTCCCTCAGCGGCCGTACAACGAAAAAGGACCTTCTCTCCGTGCAACGGGGTTTCCCAAACAGGCTGCAGGGCGTAGGCGACTAACACACTCCTGTCTCCGTAAGCTTAATCTTTAAACATATGACAATTAATAAAATATTAAAACAATTTCAAAATGAGTGTAAAAATTATCAACAAATAGTAATCGCTTTATTTCTGGCAAATTATCGCAATTGCATTGTTGCATTGTGGAAATGTATAACTGTGGCAACAAAGTATAATCTACACTTATTTAGTTTTAGCGTGACTTGCATAATATTAGGTTGTTAAAGTAAAAAATTGATTAATTTCTTTTAAAAGTTAGTTTATGAAAGATGCATTTCCCATAATACGCTGCGGGCAACCTCCTTAGCAACGGACCTTGGAACGACTTTCGTGAGGTTGTGAAGGGAAGGAACTGGAAAATAACTCTTCGGATAATAGTCTGTTACTCGTCCAAAGGCTGTTACTCGTTAAATGGTAGTTGCTTCGATCCGTGGTGCAAATAGCCTGGTTGTCCCTGGTATGCCACCGAACGAGTGATAATCTCACCCGGGATCGGTGGGAAATGGCCCAGAGACGGATGACGCCTGCTGCGGGTCTGTCGAAATGTCAGGCGATTCCCAGTGTAACCGACCGAAACTTTCATAGACGCATTCGGGCACATATTGAGTCCGAGATTGGCAAGCTGAGCTATACAGAGCAGGGAGTTAATGGGCAGCGGTACATTATCTATAAAAATGCATTTGACAAGGTAAGAATGAGTGGTAGATATAACAAAGAACACAAACCAGTGAACACTTATATAAACACAATCAATCTAACCCTTTTCTCCAACACAGCCCATAGCTCTATTTATATCCATGTGCGTATCATAGGTTCTCTTAATGTTCCTATTGAATTAGCCTTTTCCAGCACCCACCACTCTGAATAAAACAACCGACCTCTGACATCTCCCATAAACTTTCATCTACTTAACTAAACGAATACATTTAGACAAGTAATTTATTGGTATTTATTCATTCAGAGAATAGCAAAACAAATTGACACGCACAAAATGCTGGAAGAACTCTGCAGGTCAGGCAGCATCTATGGAGAGCAATAAAGAATCTAAACTTCTGGCCTAAATCCTTCATCAGGACTTCCGTCAGCATTTTGCATGTGTTACTGTCTAGATTTCCAGCATCTGCTGAATCTCATGTGCTTAGCAAAACTCCTAAGTGTGTAAGTAAAAGAATACACACACACACACACACACACACACACACACACACACACACACACACACACACACACACACACACACACACACACACACACACACACACACACACACACACACACACACACACACACACACACACACACACACACACACACACACACACACACACACACACACACACACACACACACACACACACACACACACACACACACACACACACACACACACACACACACACACACACACACACACACACACACACACACACCTGCCAGCAGAGAAAACATTACATATACAGTTAATTTGGAGATAATTCCCTATGCATTTAATTATTTCGAACTTAATGGCATTTACTTCATCCTTAGATCATTGAAAATACCACAGCATATAAAAATATTCTTACAGCCATCAAACAAGAGTACGACGAAAGCATCAATCTTTTACTCGAAGGACAAAAAGACTCTCTATTCCTGCAGAGAAAGTTGAAATCAATGGCTTCTGAGCCGGCAACACTCATGGCTTACAAGAACAGAGCTATGCAGCTTCAAAAAAAGTACAAAACGTTTTGCTGTTTTTAATGTTTGCTGTTTCAAAGTATCTTATATTAGTTTATCTGACATATACAGCAGGCCTCATATAATTGAGCAATGCATCTCTAATCTTATAACTCAAATTCCCTAGAAAGACAAACATCGTTAAACAATTGCTTGTTGAGCCTGTAAGCTAACTTCTGGTGATTTGTTTTCAAGGACACCCAGATCCTTTGGACAACACCATTCAAAAACAGTTACTATTTTAACCGAAGTGTATAACCTATTTTCCCACATTGTCATATTCTCACATACAGTTAGCCATATTTATAGCCTCCTAAAGCCTCTCTGCATCCTTACAGCCCATACACCATCTTGTTTTATGACATTAGCAAACATGGATACATTATATTTGATCCCTCATCCAAATCATTAACAAAGACCAAACAACTAGGTCCCAGCACTGATACCTGTGGAATTCCAATGTAGAAGTGGTCCATTTATTTATAATTTCTGTTTTCTCACTGTTAGTTATTCCTTTATTCATGTTTATTGTCACTGACATTAATTGTTAAATTTGTTGTTTTATGGCAACGCAGATGTAACAAACTGTTGTAAGTTCCAATAAAAAATAAATAGTGCAAAAGAGGAATGGTGAGGCAGTGTTTATGGACCATTCAGCAATCTGAAAAAGCTACTACTAAAACATTGTGTGTGGGGCTTCAGGCTCCTTTACTTTCTTCCTGATGAGAAGAGTGCATGACCTGGTTGATGAGGGTCCCTAATGATGGATGCTCCTTCTTGAGGGAGCACTCTGAAGATGTCCTCAATGGTGGGGAAGCTTGGGCCCAAAATGGGGCTGGCTGAATCAAGAACCCTACAATGGTGTACATTAGCTGGCGCCTCCTTAACAGCCAGTTAGAATGCTCTTTCATCTGTAGACATTTGCTAGCCATTGGTGACATACTAAATCTTCCCAAATTCCTAATGAAGTATAGCCTCTAGCGTACTGTGCCTTTGTCATGATTGCATCAATATAGTTGGGCCAGGATAGGTTCTCTGAGATGTTAG
This sequence comes from Hypanus sabinus, assembly GCF_030144855.1. Lineage (NCBI taxonomy): Eukaryota > Metazoa > Chordata > Chondrichthyes > Myliobatiformes > Dasyatidae > Hypanus > Hypanus sabinus. The sequence continues at coordinate 54,388,898 of NC_082717.1, read as the reverse complement.
AGTTATAGAGGAGTACAGCACAGAATCAGCCCTTTAGCTGATCTAGTCCAGCCTGAAATCATTTAAATGGGCTACTGCCATTGCCCTGCACTGGGACCACAGCCCTTCATATCCCTACGATCAATGTATGGATCCAAACTTCTTTTAAGCATTGAAATCGAGCTCACATGGACCACTTGTACTGGCAGTTTATTCCACAGTCTCATGACCATCTGAGTGAAGAACTTCCCCCAATGTTCCCCTTAAACTTCTCACCTTTCACCCTTAACCCATAACCTCTGGTTGTAGTCCCACCCAACCTCAATGGAAAAAGACTGCTTGCATTTACCCTTTCCATACCCCTCATCATTTTATATACTTATATCAAATCTCCTTTCAATGTTATACATTCTAAAGAATACAGTCCCTAAGCTATTCAATCTTTCCAGGAAGACTCGTCCTCCAGACCCAGCGATGCCCTTGTAAATCTCTGCACTCTTTTCAATCTTGTTTACATCTTTCCTGTAAGTAGGTGACCAACACTGCATACAGTGTTCCAAATTAGGCATCACCAATGTCTTATAAAACTTAAACATAACATCCCATCTTCTGTATTCAATACATTGATTTATTAAGGCCAGTGTGCCGAAAGCTTTCTTTACAACCCTATCTACCTGTGATGCCACTTCCAAAAAATTATGTACCTGTATTCCCAGATCCCCTTCCACCCCCTCCTCAGTGCCCATCCATTGACTTGGTAAGACCTAGGGTTTGTCCTATCAAAGTGCAACACCTCACACTTGTTTGCATTAAATTCCATCTGCCATTTTTTAGCCCATTCCCTCTGCAAGCCATGATAGACTTCCTCACTGTCCACTATACCCCCAGTCTTGGTGTTATTCACAAATTTACTGATCCAGTTGACCACATTATCATCCGGATCATTGATGTAGATAACAGAAACAAAGTACCCAGCACCAATCTCTGTGGCATACCACTAATCACAGACCTCTGGTCAGAGACCTTGTCAAATGCCTTACAAAAGTCTCTGTAGGCAACATCCACTGCCTTGACTTCATCCACTTTCCTGGGAACTTACTTGAAAAATTGGTTAGACATGACCTACCAGGCATGAAGCCATACTGACTATTCTTAATCAGTTCACACCTATCCAAATACTTATATATCCAGTCCCTTAGAATACCTTCCAATAACTTTCCCACTACTGATGTCAGACCCACCAGCCTATAATTTCTTAGTTTCTGTTTAGAACTGTTTTTAAACAGCGGAACAGCATTTGCTATCCTCCAATCCTCTGGTACATCATTTAAGGATGCTTTAAATATTTCTGCTCAGGCCCTGGCAATTTGTTAACAAGTTAAGCCCTAGGGTTTTATCTAGCCTGAATTGCCTCAACATAGCAAACATCTCCTCCTCTGTAATCTACAGGGTTGATGCCCATGAACTTGAAACTGTTCACCCTTTCCACCACTGACTTCTCATTGAGGATTAATGTATGTTCTCCTGACTTCCCCTTCCTGAAGTCCACAATCTCTTCTCCAAGATGGTTTCTTAGAACAGCTTGTACTGGAGCCTACCAGGGAGAAGGCAATTCTAGATTTAGTGTTGTGCAATGAACCGGATTTGATCAGGGACCTTGAGGTAAAGGAACCATTAGGAGGTAGTGACCAGAATGTGATATGTTTTAACCTACAATCTGAGAAGGAGAAGGGAAAATCAGATGTGTCAGTATTAATGAACAAAGGGAACTATGGAGCTATGAGGGAGGAGCTGGCCAAAGTTCAATGGAACAATACCCTAGCAGGGAAGACAGTGGAACAAAAGTGGCAGGTATTTCTGGGAATAAGGCAGAAGGTGCAGGATCAGTTCATTCCAAAGAGGAAGAAAGATCCTAAGGGAAGTAAGGGGCGGCCGTGGCTGACGAGGGAAGTAAAGGGCAATATAAAAATAAATGAGAAGTATAACATAGCAAAGATGAGCGGGAAACCGGAGGACTGGGAAGCTTTTAAAGAGCAACAGAAAATAACAAAAAAGGCAATACGCCAAGAAAAAATGAGGTACGAAGGTAAACTAGCCAAGAATATAAAGGAGGATAGTAAAAGCTTCTTTTGGTATGTGAATAGCAAAAAAATAGTTAAGACCAAAATTGGGCCATTGAAGACAGAAACGGGTAAATTTATTATGGGGAACAAGGAAATGGCAGATGAGTTGAACAGGTACTTTGGATCTGTCTTCACTAGGGAAGACACAAACAATCTCCCAGATATAATAGTGGCCAAAGGAACTAGGGTAAAGGATGAACTGAAGGAAATTTATATTAGGCAAGCAATGGTGTTGGATAGACTGTTGAGTCTGAAGGCTGATAAGTCCCCAGGACCTGATGGTCTGCATCCCAGGGTACTTAAAGAGGTGGCTCTGGAAATCGTGGACACATTGGTAATCTTTTTCTAATATTCTATATATTCAGGAACAGTTCCTGCTGATTGGAGGGTGGCTAATGTTGTTCCACTTTTCAAGTAAGGAGGGAGAGAGAAAACAGGGAATTATAGACCGGTTAGCCTGACGTCAGTGGTGGGAAAGATGCTGGAGTCAATTATAAAAGAGGAAATTACAACACATTTGGATAGCAGTAGAAGGATCAATCTGAGTCAGCATGGATTTATGAAGGGAAAATCATGCTTGACTAATCTGGAGTTTTTTGAGGATGTAACTATGAAAATGGACAAGGGAGAGCCAGTGGATATAGTGTACCTGGACTTCCAGAAAGCTTTTGATAAAGTCCCACATAGGAGATTAGTGGGCAAAATTAGGGCACATGGTATTGGGGGCAGAGTACTGACATGGATTGAAAATTGGCTGGCTGACACGAAACAGAGTGGTGATTAATGGGTTTCTTTCGGAATGGCAGGCTGTGACCAGTGGGGTACCGCAAGGTTCGGTGCTGGGACCGCAGCTGTTTACAACATACATTAATGATTTAGATGAAGGGATTAAAAGTAACATTAGCAAATTTGCTGATGATACAAAGCTGGGTGGCAGTGTGAAATGTCAGGAGGATGTTATGAGAATGCAGGGTGACTTGGACAGGTTGGGTGAGTGGGCAAATGTATGTCAGATGCAGTTTAATGTGGATAAATGTGAGGTTATCCACTTTGGTGGCAAGAACAGGAAGGCAGATTACTATCTAAATGGAGTCAAGTTAGGAAAAGGGGAAGTATAATGAGATCTAGGCGTTCTTGTGCATCAGTCAATGAAAGCAAGCATGCAGGTACAGCAGGCAGTGAAGAAAGTTAATGGCATGCCGGCTTTTATAACAAGAGGAATTGAGTATAGGAGTAAAGAGGTCCTTCTGCAGCTGTACAGGGCCCTGGTGAGACCTCACCTGGAGTATTCTGTGCAGTTTTGGTCTCCAAATTTGAGGAAGGACATTCTTGCTATTGAGGGAGTGCAGCGTAGGTTCACAAGGTTAATTCCCGGAATGGCGGGACTGTCATATGTTGAAAGACTGGAGCGACTGGGCTTGTATACGCTGGAATTTAGAAGGATGAGAGGGGATCTGATTGAAACATATAAGATTATTAAGGGATTGGACACACTGGAGCCAGGAAGCATCTTCCCACTGATGGGTGAGTCCAGAACTAGAGGCCACAGTTTAAGAATAAGGGGTAGGCCATTTAGAACAGAGATGCGGAAAAACTTTTTCACCCAGAGGGTGGTGGATATGTGGAATACTCTGCCCCAGAGGGCAGTGGAGGCCAAGTCTCTGGATGCATTCAAGAGAAAGAGAGAGATAGAGCTCTTATAGATAGCAGAGTCAAGAGATATGGGGAGAGGGCAGGAACGGGTACTGATAGTGTATGATCAGCCATGATCACAGTGAATGGCGGTGCTGGCTAGAAAGGCCGAATGGCCTACTTCTACACCTACTGTCTATTGTCGATTGTCTATTGTCTTGGTCTTGCAGACATTAAGCGTAAGACACCAGTCAACCAGCCTGTCTATATCACTTCTATACACCTCTCCAAATAAGGACATTATACCTAATACTGTGTGTTAACTTCCTGCGTGGTATTTTGTTGAAGGTTTGAACGTCCAAGTTCACTGAATTAGCTAATGTCTATTTTGCTCTTTATCATCTCAAAAAATTGATATATATTTGTCAAACATTTTTCATGCATTTGTGGTACCTCCGTCCAGTTGTATTTTAAAATGCTCAGTTGTGATTTGTTTTTATAGATTTCATAATTTCTGTGCTATTAATATCAGGCTTATTAGTCACTAGTCCCCTCTTATCTGTCTTCCTTCCTGCACAATTGGTTTACACTTGCTGCCTTCCTTTCTGGGAACCAGTGCATCTACTATCTTCATACCTTTAAAGTCTTAAGATACTGGCCATCATATCTTTTCCATTAATAGTTTTGCATTAATGTTAATTTCTTTGAGCTCCTCGTCTCCTTAAGATCTTACACTATTTTTAGTTGGTTTTCTGGGATTGTTTCCTTATTTTCTATTTTTAGAAGCTCTTCCAATCCTTTTCTGTGTCTCTTGCCAGTCTTATTTAACTTTCCTTATCAATGCTTTTGTCATCTTTGACTGAATCATGAAGTTTTCCAACTCTTAAGCTAAATGCTCTGTTTTGGAAAAGATTGAAAACCATGGTTGACTTTAGTCTTTGATTTACTTTAAAGAGGGATCTGTTTCTGATATCAGTGTGAAATTCTATCATTTGCTGCTACAATATCTGTTAAATTTTGCTAAGTGTGTATTTTCCTCTCATGAATGTCATCAGTCTTGGTGACATTCAGCACCATGTCAAAATTGCATCAGTAAGAAGGCTGATTTTTTGCAGAAATAGGTTATCTTTCAGGAAAATCTGCCCTTAATCCTACTCTATGGTTTTTCTGTCAACAAATTTGGAGACGTATAAGAAAATAAATAGAGCAACTTTGTGTTTCACTGTTGACTACATTCTAAAAGGATTGAAGAGTAGCTTAAATGCAATAGTGACCATGTGACATTTGTGAGAAATAAAATTCAATGGAAAAAATCAAAATAATTTTCATTTGTTCCTTGCACAATCACTTCTTGCTAATTTGTTACACATCATGGTTAACTTAAAGACTTAACAGGTTATATTTTATCATTTTAATTCACAGACCATAAGAAATTAAAATTAGTTTAATTTTATTTCAACAGAATTGAAATCATTAAAAAAAATACTGCTGAATTAGAAAATTCCCTGCAAATAACAAAATATTCAAGAAATGTAAAGGATGAGACAACAGAAGAGACTCTGCTGCCAGAAAAAGAAACTTCAAATTTTAAACTCATTCCAGGTCTGGAACATGTCAAAGAGTTATGTCAACTATCTTGGATGTATTTATTTTATTACTTTATTATATATTTCAATCAAATGGTTACTGTTAGCCGTGTGATATCTAATTTTAAAACTGTTAATTTTCATGAAGTTTTGAAACTATTTAAGGTATGTTATTCCTGTAGCCTTGTTTGGAGCAGTCTTAATAGCAGATAATTCCAGGCACTTGCCAGCAAATGAGTGAGTGTTGCTGCTATGGAATATAAAACTGTGGTTCTTCCTCCAATTCTATTTATCATGTGAGGTTCCTTTTCCTAATGTTTTCTAATGCAATCACACTCCAGCAGTAAAAAGGCAGGATAGAAAGAAATATATAGCCAAAGCTATGTAAAATTCCTGTGAAAATGAAATTGGAGAGGTACTGTTAGACCATAAGATATAGGAACAGAATTAGTCTATTTGACCCATTAAGTCTGTCTTTTCATCATGGCTGATCCAATTTTCCTCTCAGCCCTTCTTCCTTCTCCCCGTAACACTTCATGTCCTGACCATCTTAAATATACATAAAGACTAGGTCTCCACAGCTGCCTGTGGCAAAGAATTCCACACATTCACCACTCGCAGGCTAAAGAAATTCCTCCTCATCTTCGTAGTAAAAGGACACCTCTCTATTCTGAGGCTGTGTCCTCCAGTCTTAGACTCTCCCACCATAGGGAACACCTTCTTCACATCTACTCTATCAAAGCCTTTCACCATTTGATAGGTTTCAATGAGTTCACCCTCATTCTTCTGAATTCCAGTGAATACAGGCCCAGAGCCTTCAAACACTCTTCATATGACAAGCCATTCAATCCTGGAACCATTTTTGTGAACCTCCTTTGAACCTTCTCCAGTTTCAACACACCCTTTCTAAGATAAGGGGTCTAAAACTGCTCACAAAACTCCAAGTGAGACCTCACCAGTGCTTTATAGAGTCTTAACATCACGTCTTTGATTGTATATCCAAATCCTCTTGAAGTGAATGCTAACATTGCATTTACTTTCCTCACCACAGAATCAACCTGCAATTTAACCTTTAGGGAATCGTGCACAAGGACTCCCAACTCCCTTTGTACTTAAGTTGTATGTATTTTGTCTCCATTTAGAAAATCGTCAACCCGTGCATTTCTTCTACCAAAGTGAATGATCATACACTTCCCAAGACTGTATTCTATCTGCCATTTCTTTGCCCATTTTCCTATCTGTCTGTTCCTCTGTAGTGTCTTTACTTCCTCAAACCTACCTGCCCCTCAACCTATCTTCATAGTGTCTGCAAACTTTGCAACAAAGTGATTAATTCCATCATCCAAGTCATTGATGTATAATGTAAAAAAAATCGGTCCCAAAACAGATGCCTGAGGAATACCACCAGTCACCAGCGGCCGACTATTCTCCCACTTAAAGCATATATTTACTGAGAACTGCTTACATATTAAATGTCAATGTCTTTCCCAAAAAACCCCAAAATGTTGGATTTTTCCAGCATCTACTGACCAATATAAGCACAGATATTGTCACCTCTCAGACTCATCCTGCCAATAATGGAATACAAATAGATCTGCACTCTTTAGATAGGACTTCTCTTGTGAACAAGAATGTTTTAAGATGGATGAGGTACTCAGAACTGTTTATTTTATGTTTGTATAATAGGCCTAACATTGGAAGAATCAGTAAATATGGAGGATCTGTGCAAGCATCTGCAGAAACTGGAAAGGAAACTTAAGGACTTAAGAGTGAACAAAGAAACAAAATATGTGCCAATACAAATCAAAACTGAAATTAGTGAAAAGATTAATCAAAAAATGCAACAAAGTGAAGAGCTGGTTGTGGCAAATGAGCAATTAAAACTCAGGTAAACAATAAGGTTTGAGTTGTTTTCTTATAATTGTTATCAGTTATATAGCTGATCGTTTGCATAATATTCCAGATACACAAAACTGAAGATGATCGCAGATGCAGTTACTGCTTGGGAGCATTCAGATAGAAGTGTTTCTCTCACTGAATTCATTTCGCCAAGTATTAAAAAAGCAAGATCTCTGAAAGGTATACTTTTTTAATGTGCAGATCTGTTTCAATCTAATGCTAGTTTTGATATTTATATAGGTACTATTAAGTAGAAGATAATTTTTTGCTTTGGACAGAATTGGGAAATTGTGTTCAAATTACTCTCAAAATTGTACTGATAAGGTTAAAATTATTTCACATAATCGTAAGTTTATTGTCTTCCAAGAACTAACATCATTGGTCAGCATTATAAATTTAAGTAATAAAGAAATTTGTTGACATTGAAGAATTTATTTATGTGGATGGATCCTTAAGGTCGTTATAGCCGGGGGGGTGATAGTGGCGATAAGCTCCCACTAGCTATTAACCATAGAGTGAACCATAGAACATTACAGCACAGAAACAGGCCTTTTAGCCCTTCTTGGCTGTGCCGAACTATTTTTCTGCCTAGTCCCACTGACCTGTACCTAGCCCATATCCCTCCATACACCTCTCATCCATCTATCTGTCCAAGTTTTTCTTAAATGTTAAAAGTGAGCCCACATTTACAACTTCACCTGGCAGCTCATTCCACACTCACACCACTCTGTATGAAGAAGCCCCCCTTTAATATTCCCTTAAAACTTTTCCCCCTTCACCCTCAACCCATGTCCTCTGGTTTTTTTCTCCGCTAGCCTCAGTGGAAAAAGCCTGCTTGCATTCACTCTATCTATACCCATCATAATTTGATATACCTCTATCAAGTCTCCCCTCATTCTTCTATGCTCCAGCGAATAAAGTCCTAACCTATTCAACCTTACTCTGTAACTCAGTTTCTCAAATCCCGGCAACATCCTTGTAAACTTTCTCTGCACGCTTTCAACCTTATTAATATCCTTCCTGTAATTCAGTGACCAAAACTGCACACAATACTCCAAATTCGGCCTCACCAATGCCTTATACAACCTCACCAAAACATTCCAACTCTTATACTCAATACTTTGATTTATAAAGGCCAATGTACCAAAAGCTCTATTTACTACCCTATCTACCTTTGACGCCACTTTTAGGGAATTTTGTATCTGTATTCCTAGATCCCTCTGATCTACTGCACTCCTCAGTGCCCTACCATTTACCTTGTAAGTTCTACCTTGGTTTTTCTTATTAAGTGCTATTAAATTATGCTATTAAATGTATGCTATTAAATATTAAGTGCTTCCAATAGTGTGTGTCTCAAATAGCCTGGAACAATCAAGCCCATGTACTGATATCTCATGTGGCTTAGCTACCAAGCACTAAGGAGTAATTTCTACAGACAGTAGGGCAAAGATGGTTTACTGGCTTCTTAAAACCAGTTGCTTTGAGCAGATGGGGCTTGTTGTAACTCATCTAGGAGAAGGAAAGCATTGATCTCAAAACTCTGCTGCCTTGTGGACATACCCACTCATGGGGAAGGCTTTGGGAATAAACTTCGAGGAAGAATCCAGAGCTGGATTCCCTAAAAAAAATCCTGTGTTGAGTTCAACACTGACTGGCAACTCCAGTAACACTGTATCTTCCTTTGGAATCAGCAGCTATGTGGAGAGGGGAAGCCTGCTACAGGGGCAACAGTTTGCTCTCCATATCCTACTGCCCTGGCTTGTGTATTATGTAAGACACTTGGGATGCAACATCCTTGATCGACCCCCAGCAGCAGAGGGCCTCAATTTATGTGAATGAAAATATGCTTGTCAGAAAATAATCACTTCTAATAACAAGTTGTAATTCTTTGAGTATTACTAAATTTACATAATTAAAATGTTCATGATTGTGAATTCTTGTGGTTTATCTACTAATTATCATATAAAATTAGGTCTTTAAAACATAAAAACTTCGGAAATAATATTACTACCTGGGTATTCAGTGGAAACAAGCTCAATGTAAAGATTCTTTTTGAATGCTTAACTGGACAAAATTTGGCATCCACTTTCTATCATTCTGGTCAGATTTGTAACCAGAACCACCTTCAGGTGAAAGGATTTTTAAACAGCCAGACATACTTTATTGATCCCGAGGGAAATTGGGTTTTGTTACAGTTGCACCAACCAAGAATAGTGTGGAAATATAGCAATATAAAACCATAAATAATTAAATAATAATAATAAGTGAATTATTCCAAGTGGAAATAAGTCCAGGACCAGCCTATTGGCTGAGGGTGTCTGACACTCCGAGGGAGGAGTTGTAAAGTTTGATGGCCACAGGCAGGAATGACTTCCTATGATGCTCAGTGTTGCATCTTGGTGGAATGAGTCTCTGGCTGAACGTACTCCTGAGCTTAACCAGTACATAATGGAGTGGATGGGAGACATTGTCCAAGATGGCATGCAACTTGGACAGCATCCTCTTTTCAGACACCTCCGTCAGAGAGTCCAGTTCCACCCCCACAACTTCACTGGCCTTACAAATGAGTTTGTTGATTCCATTGGTGTCTGCTACCCTCAGCCTGCTGCCCCAGCACACAACAGCAAACATGATAGTACTGGCCACCACAGACTCGTAGAACATCCTCAACATCGTCCAGCAGATGTTAAAGGACCTCAGTCTCCTCAGGAAGTAGAGACAGCTCTGACCCTTCTTGTAGACAGCCTCAGTGTTCTTTGACCAGTCCAGTTTATTGGCAATTCGTATCCCCAGGTACTTGTAATCCTTCACCATGTCCACACTGACCCCTTGGATGGAAACAGGGGTCACCGGTGCCTTAGCCCTCCGCAGGTCCACCACCATCTCCTTAGTCTTTTTCACATTAAGCTGCAGATGATTCTGCTCACACCATGACACTTAATGTTAATTCTTTACTTAATTTAATTTGAGTTTAAAATTCTTGAAATTTTACATTGGTTTGAATAATTTCATCCATATTGTATTGTGAAACAAGTATAAACTAATGAAAATATTGCCCCATACCATCATTTTTATTATTTAACGAATTGCAGCATCTTCACTGCGACTGAATAGAAATGAATTTTCACAACATGAGTGTTCATTTGGCAGTGGCTATATATTTTTTCCACAGTAGATGTCACCATTTATATACAATCTGCCACTCTATCTATTTGCTTAGCCCTTCTATGTTATTTGCAATTCCTTTGCAACTTCATCAATCTCACTTCCTGCCCTACCTTTGGACCATCACTAAATTTCAAATTATCGCAAGAGAGTCTAAAACCCTTCATCTAATAAGTTATTCATGGTGCATTTAATGAAACATGAAATTGCTTGGTGCAATAAAGACTACTTATCATTCGAAGCTAAACTGCCTAAATAACATAAAACAAATGTTTCTTGTCTGGCTATATTCCATTGTAAATCAATACAATTTGCTTTGATGCAGAGGTTGATATTCCTTGGCCTGGGGTATTTGATGACGATGATCCTAGTAATATTGATGAAACTGCATACTTGTTGAAGTATGTTGAGAGGTGAGTTAAAAGACAATTTAGTTAACAGTTTTTATACACATGTCAAAGAGATATGCCTGTTAGCTTTAATCTGTCAGCAGAGATACAGCAATACAGCAGTCTATATGTTGGCCAGGTACCCCATCTGGGCTGCATGCTTTTTGTTGGTTCACGCTCCTAAAGGCTGCTTGCACATCAGCCTCATCTACTTTGCTAACAAAATTTCCCAGGGTTTGGTGCCTAAAGTAGAGCATATCCAATGTTGAATCAATCAAATGTCTGTTTAACAGAAGTGTACCCTATCTTAATTTCTAAATTTCAAACCTCGAGTTATAGGCCAATATTCTATAAGCCTCTTTGATTTATTTTATCTTTACTCTAGAATTTAGTTATTGCATATGTGAACACACAAGTTCCTTCAACAACACACACAAAATGCTGGTGGAACACAGCAGGCCAGGCAGCATCTATAGGGAGAAGTGCCATCGATGTTTCAGGCTGAGACCCTTCGTCAGGACTAACCGAAAGGAAAGATAGCAAGAGATTTGAAAGTAGTGGGGGGAGGGGGAAGTGCGAAATGATAGAAGACCGGAGGGGGTGGGATGAAGCTAAGGGCTGGAAAGGTGATTGGTGAAAGTGATACAGAGCTGGAGAAGGGGAAGGATCATGGGAACGGAGGTCTCAGGAGAAAGAAAGGAGGGGGGGGAGCACCAGAGGGAGATGGAGAACAGGCAAACAACTAAATATGTCAGGGATGGGGTAAGAAGGGGAGGAGGGGCATTAACGGAAGTCAGAGAAGTCAATGTTCATTCCATTAGGTTGGAGGCTATCTAGCCGGTATATAAGGTGTTGTTCCTCCAACCTGAGTTTGGATTCATTTTGACAATAGAGGAGGCAATGGATAGACATACCAGAATGGGAATGGGACGTGGAATTAAAATGTGTGGCCACTGGGAGATCCTGCTTTTTCTGGCAGACCGAGCGTAGGTGTTCAGCGAAACGGTCTCCCAGTCTGCATCGGGTCTCACCAATATATATAAAAGGCCACACCGGGAGCACTGGACGCAGTATACCACACCAGCCAACTCACAGGTGAAGTGTCGCCTCACCTGGAAGGACTGTCTGGGGCCCTGAATGGTGGTGAGCGAGGAAGTGTAAGGGCAGGTATAGCACTTGTTCCATTTACAAGGATAAGTGCCAGAAGGGAGATCGGTGGGAAGGGATGGGGGGGACGAGTGGACAAGGGAGTCACGTAGGGAGCGATCCCTGCGAAAAGCAGTAAGAGGAGGGAGGGAAAAATGTGTTTGGTAGTGGGATCCCATTGGATCCTTTCCTCCTTTTACCTCAATCTGAAAAAGATACCTTCTCAAATCTGACATTGATGACCTCACATTGCCCTACATTGAGCCCAGCTGTTACTGTTTTACAGTGTCTATAAAAAGTATTTACGCCCTCCCCCCCCCCGCCCAGAAGTTTACATGTTCTATTGTTTTACAACATTGAATCACAATGGATTTGGTTTTTTTGACACCAACCAACTGAAAAAGACTCTTTTGTGTCAAAGTGAAAACAGATCTCTACAAAGTGACCTAAATTAATTACAAATATAAAACAATATAATTGATTGCGTAAGTATTCACCCCCTTTGGTATGACACACCAAAGCATCACCGGTGCAGCCATTTGGTTTTAGAAGTCACATAATTAGTTAAATGGAGATCTGATTTTGGAGACCTGTGTGCAGTTACGGTGTTCAATTGATTGTAGTAAAAATACACCTGCATCTGGAAGGACCAACTGCTGGTGAGTCAGTATCCTGGTAAAAACTACACTGTAAAGACAAAAGGACACTCTGAGCAACTCTGCAAGTCAGGAGATGGATACAAGAACATTTCCAAGTCACTGAATATCCCTTGGAGTACAGCTAAGTAAATCATCAAGAAATGGAAAGGATATGGCACAGCCGTAAATCTGCCTAGAGCAAGCCATCCTCAAAACTGAATGACAGTGCAAGAAGGGGACTAGTGAGGGTGGCCAGGCAAAAGACCTGTGACAACTGGAAGAATTACAAGTTTCAGGGCCTGAGATGGGAGAAACTGCGTGATGTACCATCAATAACTCTGAGATGTGGGTTAAGGTAGGCTTTTATTGGCTGGAAGAAAGCACAAGCAGCAAGTGACCACCACACAACATCCTGGAGACTGAGGAAGGGTCTGTGCCTCCAATCGCCTTTATACCGGGGTCTGTGGGAGGAGCCACAGGAGCAGTCAGCGGGGGGGGGGGGGGTGCGTGACCAGAGAGGTATATGTAGTTCACCACACTGCGCAAATAACAGCTGTTGCCCAGGTGCTTCACCAGTCGTAACTTTATGGGAGAGTGGTAAAGAGAAAACTCACATTAAATCTCAGTTAGAGTTTGCCAGAAAACATATAGAAAACTGAAGTCAGCTGGAAGAAGGTTCTATGGCCTGATGAAACCCAAATTAAGCTTTTTGGCCACCATACTAAACGCTGAACAATTTAGATCAGTTTGTAGAAATCTGTTTTCACTTTGACACGAAAGAGTCTTTTTCTGTTGATCAGTGTCAAAAAAAAGCCAGATTAAATGCATGGCACATCAATGTTGTAAAACACTAAAACGTGAAAGCTTCCAAGGGGGGGGGGGGTGAATCCTTTTTATAGGCACTATAATCGTTCACTTCCTCTCACCATGTTTCTTTTGTTACTTCCTGCAACTGATAGATTTCAATAGGTACATTTAATATCAGAGACATGTATACAATATACATCTGAAATTCTTTTTCTTTGTAAACATCCACAAAAACAGAGTACCACAAAGAATGAATGACAGTTAAATGTTAGAACCTCAAAGTCCCCCCAACACCCCCTTCCCACACATAAGCAGCAGCAAAGCAACGACCCCTCTCCCACCAGCAAAAAAAACATTGACACCCTCCACCGAGCACTCAAGTGTGCAGCAAAGCAACAACAAAGACTTGGAGAACCCCAAAAACTACTCGTTCACCTGGTAATTCAACTGTTTCAATCTCTCCCTAATAAGGGGAAAAAAGGTGTCCCTGTTTCACAGCAAGAGGGGAGACATAATAAAACAACTCGCTGGTTTATGGTGTTAAAAGTCTTTTTGGAGCTCTGTGCCCAAAGAACTCGGGTCTCACGCCACTCAGCCAGCAGTCAGCTTGCAGCTTACGATCTTCCATGTACTCCCATGACACATCAGGCAGCAGCACCAGCCTTGAATCAGCCTGTCTCCAGAGCCACGAAAATCCAGCACCCTGAATGTGCACTAGTCTTCCAGGCCACGTCCTTGGCACATCGAAAAGCAGCTGGTCATGAGGCCCTGAAAGTGGGTCCCATTTCCGCAAAGAACTGAAGTCAGCATGTAACTCCAGGTCAGGGTCTTCAAAAGAACCTTGAAAGGGGAAAAAAAGATATCAAAGATAGAAATAGAGCTGTTCCAGAAGATGTAAGCTAAGGAGTTGCCATTAGGCGCCATCCTCCTAAGCTTCACTTAACTTACTGTATTTCCTGACAGCATACCAGCTATCATCTGCAAACTTGGACATCTAACTCCTTTCTGTCATTCAAGTCATTGATGTGTATAATGCAAAACTAATATTGCAGGACAAACTCCTGGAGCACACAGATTTCCACACTTGGCATTTAAGTTTATCAAAATTTGCCAAAACCCTTGACCCTCTGATCCCTTTCTCCTCCTCTCAACCAATTACTACTTCATGACATGAATTTAGCTTAAATTTACATGTCCCCTAGGGCAAGTACTCATAGATTTACTTTTCGAATAAAGGATTGGCATTTGGAATTTTGTAGTTAAAGTTCACGATTCCCAAATCAAGAGAGTTGAGGAAAAGTCTAACTATGGTACTCTCATCTATTTATTTTAATACCACAGATAAAATCTATCAGGTTCTAAAGATTTGTCTAAATATCAGATTTTCTTTTTACTTATATTAATTCAATGTCTTTATATTCAATGTACTAAATTCTAGAACTTAACTTCTAAAATTCACTGTTTCATTATTTTAACCTCATTAGCCACAGTGAAAGTGCTTTAAAAATTGCCTATTTATCTACTAGGCTATTTCTTTATTAGTCATTGCAGCCTTAAACCAGTCTATTTCAGCTTTAGAGTGATAAAATTCTTTCCTCATTGGCATTTTGTCTTGGATTTTGAATAATTAGTGAAAGTTGTCAAACAACTATTCCTTGCAGTAAACAATGCGCTTTCATAATAACAAGATACAGGAGCAGAATTAGGCCATTTGGCCCATTGAGTCTGCTGTGCCATTTCATCATGGCTGATCCATTTTCTCTTTGGCTCCAATCTCCTGCCTTCACCCCATATCCCTTCATGCCCTGATACATCAGGAATATATCAACCTCTGCCTGAATATACCCAATGACCTGGCCTCCACACCTACATGTAACAACAATTTCCACAGATTTACCACTCTCTAACTGAAGAAATACCTCCTCATCTCCATTCTAAAAGGACATCACTCTATTCTGAGGCTGTGTCCTCTGGTCTTGGATTCCAGCACCATAGGAAACATTCTGTCTACATTGACTCCATCTGGACCTTTCAACATTTGATAGATTTCAATGAGGTCAACACTCATTCTTCTGAATTCCAGTAAGAAGAGCCCCAGAGCCATCAAACACTCTTCATATGACAAGCCTTGCAATATGGAATAATTTTCAAATCAAATTCAATTTTAATTAACGTTCAACCATACATGAATACAGCCAAACAAAACAGCACTCCTCTGGGGTCAACGTGCAAAACATACACCGAACAAGAATCAATATAGTCATATAAAAAAACATATGTAGCCCAAGTCCCTGAGTGACTTGTCCTGCGGATTGATAGTGCAGTTCTTGGCAATCCAGCCTGTCATTCTGTACACTGGAGGGTGGAACTGACAGGAGAGGCCACACCCCCAAGCCAAGCATAGGCATTTTGTTACACTGCCTTCTGCATCTCCTTTCCTGGACTGCACCAGCAGGCTAGCCCATGGCTTGAGGCCTAGTCCTTGATATAACTGTGGCCACACAGTTTTCCCTGCCGTCTATTGCACCACCAAACAAGAGTAACAGGCCTGTAGCATCTTACATTATCATTGTTCAAAAGGGTCTTGCAATTGCAAGAGAAACCTCCAAGACAATCACCCACTGTAACACTGCAGGCTGCATTTGCACACCAACTTCCTGTAGTGAGCACCAACACAGTCTGCACCCAGTTTAGCTACTCTGAACCCAAACCAGTTCCTCTGACTCCCCGTCCAGCTCCTCCAATCAACAAGCAGTTCACTGATTGGGTGGACATGCAGTAACGGAAGTTCTTTGAGTCCAGCATTGTCTTGCAATCATTAAAAAGACATTAAATAAATTTTTTAAAAAACACCTTTGGTTGGCCCCTGAGAGGCTGCTGCATCTGTATATGCTGCCAATTAACCTTTAGGGAATCCTGCACAAGTCCCTTTGCACCTCAGGTTTTTGGATTTTCTCTCCATTCAGAAAATAGTCTATGCTTTTATTGCTTCTACTTAAGTGCATGACCATACACTTCCCGACACTGTATTTCACCTGCCTCTTCTTTGCCCATTCTCCTAATCTGCCTCAGTCCTCCTGTAGCCTCTCTACTTACTCAAAGTTACCTGACCCTCCACCTATCTTCGTGTCACCCGCAAATTTGGCCACAAAACCATCAATTCCATCATCGAAATCATTGACACATAATGTAAAAAGAAGCGGCCCAAAACAGACCCGTGTGGAATATTTGGGGTAAGAACTAGTTAGATTAAAAAGATACTAGTCAGTCAGGTTCTAAACAAGAAATTCTAAACAAAATGTTGTTGTAAAGTTCCACCTGGAATATTCTGTTGTTTTTAATTTGAAAATTCTACTTTTCTTTCAGGTTTACTAAGCTCTTTGAAGAAAAACAGTATCAGGCAGCTGCAATATATGTAGCGAATTGCCCCAGAGGCATCCTTCATAATATGGAGGTCATGGAAAAGTTCAAGGGTTTGTTCTGTCTTTTGCTTATTCCTGTGTTTTATGCTTTTACCATAAAACCTTATATCAACTATATGTTTTCCCCTTGTGTCTTCAAAGTCAAGAATAAAGCATTTGACTCACTGAGTTGTACCATGTTCTGATTTTGTTCCAGACTCCAGCATCTACAGTACCTGGTGTCTTCAATAATTAAAAATGTATATTTTAAAGATAGGATGGATTTGAAAATAGAATAGTTTAATAATTGAAAATGTAAAAATAATGAGAAAAATAAATTAACGTACTACATCTTTGAATTGCTGCTTTTATGCCTTTACAATGCAGAAAAACTGATGATCTGCTATTATATTGTTTGGAAATTTCCAATGGTTCAGCTCACTTAGTTCTGTTTTTGACACTACTTCTAAACTCACCTAGGCACTGCACTCCCTTTTACATTCCCATGATCTTTTTGAGCTCATCTGGACCACATTTCCCCTCTACTTTCAATGTAAGTGCTCCTTTTAAACTCGCTGGGGCCCTTTTACCACATTCCTTTTAAACCCATCAGGACCCCAGTTCACACACTCACTTTAGTTAGCCAGGTTTTGTTTCTTGAGTTCCCTTTAAAATTATGAGTCCCATTTCCCTTTTTTTTTAAATCATCAAGACCACAATTCCCACATTCCTTTTAACTAGCCAGGTTTTGTTTCTCAAACTTACCTTAAACTCACATGGTTTGCTAGAAAGGTTATATTATTATATAACATTTTTATACAAAATGAATTATAAGTGTGTGGGTGTTATTAAGAGAAATAATACCCAGCAGTCCTGAAAATATTCCAGTCAGGCACCATTAAAGTCTCAAAGGTACCAGTTAATCAGTTTCACTTTGTTTGCATATTCATTGGAACTTTGCTTGCACAGAATGTAATTGTAAGTGATAAAGAATTCATGTTACATAAACGTGAGTGCATCATGTTTTGTTAAAATTATTGACTGAAATTTTATGTGCATGTTTGACTTTAAACCATCACAACCATCTTCCTTTGTGCTAGGTATGATACCAACCTGTGGAGGGACTTTCCCCTTATTTGCACTGACTGAAATTTAACCAGGGCTCCTTAAAGTCATAAAGTAACACAGCATGAAATCACACTCTTCATCCCTACCTGTCCATGCCGACCATGGTACCCACCAAGCTAGTCCCACTTGCCATTGTTTGGCTAATATTTCTCTAAACCCCTCTTATGCATGTACACAGCCAATTGTCTTTTAAATTTTATCTCAACCACTTTGCTACCTCATTTCATGTATGCACCACCCTCTGCATGAAGAAGCTGCCCCTCGGGTCCCTTTTAAATCTTACCTTAAATCAGCGCTCTTAGTTTTTAGTTCCCTTTTCCCAGGATAAAGACTGTATGTGTTCACCCTATCTGTACCAGAAGACCATAAAGTGTAGGAGCAGATTTAGACTATTCAGCACATTAAGACTCCTCCACCATTCAGTCATAGTTCATTTTTTATATATATACCCCCCCCCCTCAGATAAAGCAGGTTGAGAATCAATCCACATTATCTGTGACCTTAAATGGGATGTTTTTGTTCTTTGAAAAGCACATTAAAATTGAACACAACAACTGGAATTATTTATATTTCACTTAATTGGTTCATGTGGAAAATAAAGGAATCAGAATCAGATTTAATATCACAAGCATACGGTTGTGAAATTTGTTAACTTTATGGCAGCAGTGCAATGAAACATTAAGTATATAAGTAAAAATATGTAGTGCAACATAACAGAAATTAAAAATCATGAGGTAGTGTTCATGCGTTCATTGCCCATTTAGAAATCGGATGGCAGAGGGGAAGAAACTGTTCCTGAATCGTTGAGTGTGTGCCTTAAGGCTTTTGTATTTCCTTCCTGATGGTAATTGGACATGTCCTGGAGTGGGGATTCTTAATAGTGGACACCCCCTTCCTAAGGCACTGCTCCTTGAAGATGTCTTGGATTCTATAGAGGCTGGTACCCATGATAGAGCTGACTAATTTTACAAGTTTCTGCAACTTATTTCAATCTCGTGAGTAGCTTCTCCATACCAGATGATTATGCAGCTGTCAGAGAGCTCTCCATGGTACATTTGTAGAAGTTTTTGAGTGTTTTTGTTGGCAAACCAAATTCTTAATGCAATATAGCCGCTGCCTTGCTTTCTTTGTGGCTGCATCAGTATGTTGCATCCAGGTTAGGTCCTCAGAGATATTGATAAGGATTGATAACAAAAAACTATTGCTGAATGATGGAAACCAAAATTTTCAATTAGTTTCCATGCATATATACTGTGTTCCTGATCTACTGAAGGGAAAGGAAAACAGAATGAACTTTGAAGTCTACAGAACAAGCTATTCTTGATAATAAATTTGGTAACGATGCTCACCAATCAACTTGCAGATCTAAAGAAGCATTATCAGGACAAAGGAAACAAAGGCAATGATTGAGAATTGTGGATGTACAAGGCTCCTTGATGACTTACTCAATCAAATGCTGCCTTGTCAAGGACAAGTTACCCTTCGCTTGCCTTATCAAGGACAAGTTACTCTTTGCTTATGGATTTTAGCTTTTTTGTCTATGTTTGAACAAATATAATGAGGTCAGGAGCTGAGTGTCTTTGGTGGAACTCAAGCTGATCTCTCTAAGTAGTTTGTTGCTAAGCAACTTCTACCTGATAGCACTATGTTGATGATTGAGGGTAGACTAATGGCCAACAATGCTAGTTGGCCAATTTGGATTTGTCCTACTCCTTTTGACAGGACCTACCAAAGCAACTTCCACATTATTGGGTAGATGCCAGTGTTGTAGCTGGAACAACTAGAACAAGGGCATGGCAAGCTCTGGACAATAGTACTGAAGTTGTCATGGCCCATAACATATGCTGCATCCATTGTCTTCATTGTGCATTGTCAGTCCTTGCACAACAGTGCTATATCTTGCTTTGTTACAGTGAAAGCATCAAGCTGCTATGCTAATTATTTGAATGGTTACCCTGATAATGACAACAGTTTTTCCTGCTTTCCATTCACATGAATTGAGATTGATCAGCCAAGAGTTATATGGCAGGACCCGAAGAAGACACTATCATTATTGTATTCATTCTACATTTTGCACTGACACAATTTTCTTACATTTTCTGATACTATTTTCACAGCTGTAGCAATAATATAGATCTTTTCAAATGCAAGGTTGAATATTTTTTTAAAAGGCCTTTATCTTTCTGGAGTTGCAAATTCTGAACTCATAATGAGATATATGGCACATCTGAATGGTGACTAATTTATGAAGTTAACTCGTGGACTAACATCAAATGTCTAGCAAAGTCACACACGGGTCTTTTCAAAAATGTTCAATAGAGGACTATGATGGGTAGAAAAAGATACAAATGGCAATGCTAGGCACAGTGAGTGATATCAAAGGGGAGTTTCTCAGCACTTGACATGAAGCCAGTTGGCCATTCTAGTCAGTTAGAAACTGATCTGCATACATCCAACCAGCTTCTCTTTAATTATGCTGGATTCCACTATTTGAATAGGCCTCAATGCTGTACAATCCTTCTTCCAGTAGAATAGAATACTTGGCAGAAATCTCAGTGGGACTATTTTGCAAGAACCTATGTCCTCCATCAAGGAGTCTATTCCTATCTCCCAGTCTCTGGATCTGTGTGTAACTGGCAAGGTCAGCCTTTATTGCCCATCCTTACACAAACAAAAGAAAATCTGAAGGTTGCTGGAAATCGAAATAACACACACAAAATGCTGGAGGAGCTCAGCAGGCCAGGCAGCATCTATGGAAAAGAGTGACAGTGAGCTGCTTTCGTGAACTGCCATGGTCTCTTTGAACATTAGAAAGGTCACAACTGCATAAGTTTCTAAGACTTTTCAGGAGGGCTAGTTGTTAATGTCAGAAGACAAACTAACATCTATTACAAGGCTTTTGTCACTTGTTAAGAAAATAACACCCCATTCAGGGATAAATTACTTCTTCAAAGTGAGGATGTTCTGTAACAAGTCCAATTTTCAGGTAGTTAATTGAAAATATATGCCTTAAGGCTGCAACAAGATGAGGCTTTTCCTTGTGATAGAAATATGCTGCACTTGTCCTCAAGATTACAAGATTTCATTGCTTACTGGCATTTTATGCCACCATTGAGTAAAATATAGGGTGAATTATTTGGGTAAATTGCACCAAAAGGTTGATTAGGTGTGGCATTTATTATTGACAACACAGAAGGGGCAAATTTTTTCACGATGACAAGGATATCATCAGCAAGGCGCTTTGCAACTGCCATATGAAGACTTCTGACAACCTCTTAGCTAGAACGCTGTGGGAATCAGGGAAATGTGGATGTGTCTATCTCCAAGTTCCTCTCCCAGTCAAACACAATGGAAATATTACTTCTTTGTTTGAGTCAAGGCCTTCAGTTCCCAGATTATTGTTCAGTAGGACAACGGATGTGTATTGTTCCTAGTGGAATTGAAGCCCCCTCTTCTTATTTAGGATGGA
Source organism: Hypanus sabinus (assembly GCF_030144855.1). Classification (NCBI taxonomy): domain Eukaryota; kingdom Metazoa; phylum Chordata; class Chondrichthyes; order Myliobatiformes; family Dasyatidae; genus Hypanus; species Hypanus sabinus. The sequence goes on along the minus strand of NC_082717.1, from coordinate 54,367,536 downwards.
CTCCGTCATGATAAGCAAAATAGTCTCAGATAGATCCAGTTGGCCATGTCTTCCAAGAGTCTGTCTGAGCTGCTGCCAAACTGATGACAAAGTGAAGCATGTCAGAGATCTGCTTTAATTTGTACTTGTTTTCCCTTCTATGAAGCATGGTTAGGCTTGTCCTCATTCTCCATTATGATGCAGCTGAGTTAAAAACATAATCAGTAGTACTTGCTAGCCCTATATTTCTCAGGTTCCATCTGAAATTTTAAAATGCAAGAGATTGTACTTGAAAATACAGTTCAGGTTATTTGTGTAAAAACTTACATATTACAATTATTTCCTCAGCTGTTACAGAATATGAAGGGTATGTTTCTCCTCTCCTGCATTTCTTTGAGGCTGTAATGAACTCCTTTCCTGCCGTCAGACATCCACCTAATGCAAAAATGTCATTAGAGGGAGTTAAATGTGCATTGATGCACAACAGACAGGATCTGGTCATACGTTGGATCATACAACAAAGGTAATACTCTTTGCTAACTAATATCACATTATTAATAAAACTGTTAATATGGAGCAAAGGTTGGAGAACAAAAGTTAAATTTAACACAGCTGATTGGAAACCAGAGTAGAAAATTAGAACCATTGTACATTACAAGACAGAAACAGGCCTTTTGGTCCTTCTTGGCTGTGCCAAACCATTTTTCTGCCTAGTCCCACTGACCTGTACCTGGCCCATATCCCTCCATACACCTCTCATCCGTGCCTGTCCAAGTTTTTCTTAAATGTTAAAAGTGAGCTCACATTTACCACTTCATCTGGGAGTGAACTTCATTCCACACTCCCACCACACTCTGTGTGAAGAAGCCCCCCCAATATTCCCTTTAAACTTTTCCCCCTTCACCCTAACCCATGTCCTCTGGGTTTTTTTTCTCCCCTAGCCTCAGTGGAAAAAGCCTGCTTGCATTCACTCTATCTATACCCATCATAATTTTATATACCTCTATCAAGTCTCCCCTCATTCTTCTTTGCTCCAGCGAATAAAGTCCTAACCTATTCAACCTTACTCTGTAACTCAGTTTCTCAAGTCCCGGCAACATCCTTGTAAACTTTCTCTGCACGCTTTCAACCTTATTAATATCCTTCCTGTAATTCAGTGACCAAAACTGCACACAATACTCCAAATTCGGCCTCACCAATGCATTGTACAACCTCACCATAACATTCCAACTCTTATGCTCCATCCTTTGCTTTATAAAGGCCAATGTACTAAAAGCTCTCTTTACTACCCTATCTACCTGTGACACCACTTTTAGGGAATTTTGTATCTGTGTTCCTAGATCCCTCTGTTCTACTGCACTCCTCAGTGCCCTACCATTTACCTTGTATGTTCTACCTTGGTTTTTCCTTCCAAAGTGCAATACTTCACACTTGTCTGTATTAATCTCCATCTGCCATTTTTCAGCCCATTTTTCCAGCTGGTCCAGATCTCTCTGCAAGCTTTGAAAACTTTCCTCACTGTCCACTACACCTCCAGTCTTTGTATCATCAGCAAACTTGCTGATCCAATTTACCACATTATCATCCAGATCATTTATATAGATGACAAATAACAATGGACCCAGCACTGATCCCTGTGGCACACCACTAGTCACAGGCCTCCACTCAGTGAAGCAATCCTCCTCTACCACTCTCTGGCTTCTCCCATTGAGCCAATGTCTAATCCAATTTACTACCTCACCATGTATACCTAGTGACTGAATCTTCCTAACGAACCTCCCATGTGGGACCTTGTCAAAGGCCTTACTGAAGTCCATGTAGACAACATCCACTGCCTTCCCTTCATCCACTTTCATTGTAACCTCCTCAAAAAACTCTTTAATAGATTTGTTAAACATGACCTACCATGCACAAAGCTGTGCTGACTCTCCCTAATAAGTCCCCATCTATCCAAATACTTGTAGATCCTATCTCTTAGTACTCCTTCCAATAATTTACCTACTACAGACATCAAACTTACCGGCCTATAATTTCCTGGATTACTTTTAGAGCCTTTTTTAAACTACGGAACAACATGAGCTATCTTCCAATCCTCTGGCACCTCACCCTTAGATACCGACATTTTAAATATATCTGTCAGGGCCCCTGCAATTTCAACACTAGTTCTTCTTCAAGGTCCGAGGGAATACCCTGTCAGGTCCTGGGGGTTTATTACTCTGATTTGCCTCAAGATAGCAAGCACCTCCTCCTCTTCAATCTGTATAGGTTCCATGACCTCACTACTTGTTTGCCTTATTTCCATTGACTCCATGCCAGTTTCCTTAGTAAATACAGATGCAAAAAAAAACATTTAAGATCTCCCCATTTCTTTTGGTTCCATACGTAGCCGACCACTCTGATCTTCAAGAGGACCAATTTTATCCCTTACTATCCTTTTACTATTAATATAGCTGTAGAAGCTCTTTGGATTATCCTTCACCTTGACTGCCAAGGCTACCTTATGTCTTCTTTTAGCCCTCCTGATTTCTTTCTTAAGTATTTTTTCTGTATTTAAAATCTTGTAAATCTTGTATTAAATATCTTGATTCTTGTATTAAAATCTTGTATTTAAATTCTGTATTTAAAATCTTGAATTCCAACTTCCTCATTCAGAAATCATGGTCAATAGTGAGAGGTAGTCAGAGAATTATCATTGAGCGTAAAGGATTTAATGAATTTGGAAAGAATAAAGCATAAATAGTGCTGGAACCAGGAAGGTAAAATATTGGTCACAAGAGACATAAATATACACAATTTTATATTTAAATCAGAGATTGTTTTTGTTGGTACCAGTCAAGAAACTCGTACATACTTAATGTTATCATGAATCAAAGTAGCAATAAAAATCAACATCAATAAACAAATGTGGACTAGTATTTTGGATTCATAAAATAAAAGGCCAATTGCATTGGGATGAGAGTGGATCTGGTATAGGTAAATGAGATCCAAGAAGAAAGGTTGGCTGAACTCAATGTAGGTAAGCCACTAGACCAGGCATGGGCAAACTACGGCCCGCGGGCCATATGCGGCCCGTTACGCTTTTTAATCCGGCCCGCAGAACTTGATGAAATCATATTAATAAACCTTGTTAACGTTTTTTCCCCGCAATTCTGGCATTTTCCCAATAGATGACGCACTCTATATACATTGACCTTTGTTGAGGTGCAGCATATTACTCCACATTTGCGCTTTACTCTTTGTTCGGATCAACCTATTTGTGTGAACAGGCGTTCAGCGTCATGAACATCAACAAAGCCAGCCACAGATCCAAGTTAACTGACCAACACCTCAGATCCATCCTGAGAATCGCCACAACAAAATTAAATCCAGACTTTGATGCGCTGGCTAAAAAGGGAGATCAACAACACTGTTCCCACTGAAATTAAAAATAAGTTTCTTCCTTGTGTTATGTAAAAAAATGCATTTGAAAATATTTTTTTCAATAAGCCTTACATGTTACATGTCATTTCTGTTAAGTGATGGACATGAGTAGTGCGCAGGTGCACGTACGTTCTCAAAATAAAAAATGCGCTCCAGATCAAATAACGCGCTCCGCATACTGGCGCGCTGTCACTGTTCTGTCTTTGTGCTGGTCATTGTTGAGTTTTGGCACAGGGGACAATTGAATAAGAAGGAGCAGGACAAGTAGACCTGCATCTCCTATCGTTTTTGAAATAAGGACAGTCAGGAGGAGAGAGATGATGATAATATCTTGAAGGAGAACAGAATTTTCAGTGCTTTAAAATAATAACTGTTACTATTTAAAAAGCTGTATTTTATTCATTTAATTTTCAGTGTTTTAAAAGTCATTTCAATAAATAGCTAAATACCATGGGACTTCAAAGACAGATATTTTGTTGTAATGCGTTTGTTCATTTTCAATTGAAATTAAAGCACATGTTTTCTACATTTCCCATGATATTTTATTTTCTCTTATGAGGTGTATTACCAAAACACTCCGTCCATCTGCTCCTGGTCCGGCCCCCCTGTCAAATTTTAGAACCCTTTGTGGCCCACAAGTCAAAAAGTTTGCCCACCCCTGCACTAGACAAAACAGGATGCATCTTAGGAGTTTGAAAGACTGAAGAGTAGCAAGTATTTACAGGCTTGATCATAATAGAAAGGATTTGCTAGCAACTATAGGCCAGTTGAACTTCATTGGTGTAAAGGTATTGAGAAATATTTAATCTTATTCTTAATCATAAATGACTGGAGAAAAAAATGGATTAATTAAGGTAAACCAGAATAGATTTGTTTAGGACAAATTTGTGTTTAAATAATTTAATAGAATTATTTGATGAGATAATCAATATAGTTCATGAGCATAATGTAGTGTATATGAACTTCCAGAAAACTTTAGAAAAGGTGCATACCTATAGGCTTATCAACAAAATTGGAATACTTGTCACTTAGAGACATTTATAGCATTATGGCATCATTGGCTTAATAACATACAGTATATTATAGGGTCATAATTAAAGGCTGTTCCTTGAGCTGGAGGAAGATGAATAACGACTTTTTTCCAGGTATCAGTGTTAAACCCAATATTGATCTAAAGTTTAGAGTGAATGTCATAATTCTACATTCACAAAACTCTTGAATATTACTTATATATAAATAAATATATCCACCAATTGTCTTTCCCAATTGAGTCAGTGGTAAGGAAAATTGAGACTGTGTAATCGGCACTACATCCACAACCATGTACACCTCTGAAGGTGAATATTGTCCTGACGAAGGGTCTCGGCCCGAAACGTCAATGGTGCTTCTCCTTATGGGTGCTGCCTGGCCTGCTGTGTTCCATCAGCATTTTGTGCATGTTGTGTGAATATTGTCTTACAAGGTTCTCAATTTATAGATAAATTTTACATCCAAAATCCTTTTTGATACTTTGAAACATTATTTTCTGTTGTTATCTTTAGATTGACGTGTTCTGAAGCTCTGGGAGATGTGATTTACGATTATGGAGATTCTGAACTGCAAAGCTTAGCCACATGTATGACATTGGCTCAGAATGTCTACAATAAATGTGATGTGCATAAGAAAGCTGTTCTCTGTATGTGCAGGCTTGGGGAGATTTCTGGGGCATTGGCATATATCCATGAGTCCAAAAAATTCAGCTTAGGTAAGAAATTAAGTAATTAGTTATTTTCCTTTTAATAATTATTATTGTAATAAGTATTTCAATTGAAATTTGCTTCAAAATGTAAACAACATATGCAAATTGCAATATCTCCACTTTCCCAGTTATTTACTTAAAAAGTGAAATGCAGGATAAGTTTGTAATGGTGTGTGTGTATATATATATATATATATATATAGAGAGAGAGAGAGAGAGAGAGAGAGAGAGAGAGAGAGATAGATATATGCACACACAAAATAGTTTTGTAGATAAGTAATGTACGCAAACATGCATTATATGACACTTTAAAGGTACTAGTTAGAAGCAATAGGGGAACTAATATTTTTGGGCGAATCCTTTGAATTGTTTTCAGTACCAGCTAGAACTATGTCAGACCATGTTTCAGACCATTGAAGTTTCATATGGACAGCTTCATTATACAAATAAGGATGTACAGTAAACAGCAGCAGTTATTAGGAATTTGGGCCTGGAGACATGATAGATTTCACATTCCTCTGGTTCAGTAAAGGCTACATTAGCTTGAATAGATTACCAACCATACATCAAACCAAGGGTTTAGAACTATGTCTGTGCATAAAGGGTAAACTCTTTGAGACAGATTTTGTTGTTCTCAAACAACAGGACAAATTGGGATTCAAGAAGGAAACTAACGCAATCGTCTTCAGCCAAAAAATCCACGACATTAATTCTAGGTTAATATGTATATGGAAGGCAGAATAGCATTAGAAATACTATACATGCTATTTTTATCATTTCTATTGATTTAATTATATTCAAATTGCTGATTCTTATAAACTGGGCAAACCTCACTGAGCTGCATTTGAAAATAAGTTTAAAACTATTGTAAAATGATCAAAAGCGGGGAAATTTCTTGATTATTGAGAAAATCCCTAATATCCTATTTCCTGCATCTCTGTTTTATTGGGGCCAATATTTACCATAATTTGCCTTTTTCTCCAGAAACATAGACTCGTTTCTCCAAAGAGAACATTATTACATTTGCCTTACTTGTTTGCTTCTTTCTTAATCTGTTTCATTTTCAAAACCTGTCCCTATCATGCTTGCTTTCTAAGTTCAAATTTTTCTTTGCAATTCACTATATCACAGATTTCATTGGTCCCAAATAAAATGACAAATTAGAAAGCAAGTCTCAGTTGCTGAGGAAAATTATGACATTATCAATATATATTTAGGTTATTTAGGGAATGAAGAGATAACTGGTTTGTGTTGAATTGCAAAAGATCAGTGTGATCTTATTGAATAGCAGAGTAGGCATTTGAGACCAAATGACTATTCTGCTTCTGTTGCTAACATTCTTCCCTCCTTGAGAAGTGCTATGGATTCAACTATGGTAAGATAATGGAACCCTGAATAACTCGATTGGTCCTAAATTCAGAAAGGAAGAAAAAGGAAGCATATGTAAGGTTTATGAAGCTGAAGTCAAACTGGCCCTTGTGGAATATAAAATAGTAGGGAAGTATAGGAAAGTCCATAGGGGGCCATGAAATGTCCTTGATGGGCAGGGTCAAGGATAATTCTAAAACATTTTAGACTTGTATTAAGAAAAAAGGATAGCCAAGGAGAGGGCAGGTCCATTCAAAAGTAAAGAAATAATTTGTGCTTGGAGTCAGAGCAGGTGGCTGAGGTAATAAATGAGCATTTTATGTTGGTATTTACTGAGGCGAAGGAATTGAAAGATACTGAAAACAAAGTGGGACACACTAATGTATTAGGACATTTCGAGATTGAGAAGGATATAATGCTGTGTCTTTTGAACAACATTAAGGAGGATAAGTCCTCATCTGATGGCATATATTCCAGAATACTGAAAGAAGAGATTGCTGGAGCTTTGATAAGGACCTGTATGTACTCATTAGCAACCTGTGAAATCTTAGGAGACTAGAGAGTAAGAAATGCTCTTCTGTTAGTTAGTTAAGAAATAGGAATAATCCAGAAACCTATAGAACAGAGAGCCTCACATCTGAATCAGAATCAGGTTGATTATCACCAGCATGTGACGTGAGATTTGATAACTTAGCAGCAGCAGTTCAATGCAATACATAATCTAGCAGAGAAAATAATAATAAATAAACAAGTAAATCAATTACATATGTTGAATAGATTAAAAAATGCAAAAACAGAAATACTGTATATTAAAAAAATGTGTGGTAGTGAATAAAGATTCAATGTCCATTTAGGAATTGGATGGCAGAGGGGAAGAAGCTGTTCCTGAATCACTGAGTGTCTGCCTTCAGGCTTCGTTACCTCCTACCTGATGGTAACAGTGAGAAAAAGCCTTGGGTGCTACAGGTCCTTAATAATGGACGCTATCTTTCAGAGATACCACTCTCTAAAGATGTCCTGGGTACTTTGTAGGCTAGTACCCAAGATGGAGCTAACTAGATTTACAACCTTCTGCAGCTTCTTTCAGTCCTGTACAGTAGCCCCTCCATACCAAACAGTGATGCAGCCTGTCAGAATGCTCTCCATGGTGCTACTTAAGAAGTTTTTCAGTATATTTGGTGTTGCTGTCACATCAGCGATAGGGAAGCTATTGGAGAGGATACTGAAGGATAAGACTTTTTTCATGTTTGGGAAGGCATAGCCTGGTTATGGACATTCAGTATGGCTTTGTGCGGGGCAAGTAGAAAGAGTGAAAAAAAAGATTTATCAGGATGCAGCCTGGATTGTAGTGTATGAACTAAAAGAAACCTCAGGTTTTTTCCAACCTAGAGTGTTGGGGGCTGAAGGGAGACCTGTAAGACCATAAGGTACAGGAGCAGAAGTAGGCCATTCAGCCCATCAAGTCTACTCCTCCATTCAGTCATGGCCTGATGCATTTCTTCCAGTCATCCCCACTCCCCTGCCTTCTCTCCATACCCTTTGATACCCTGCCTAAACCAGAACCTATCTACCTCTGGCATAAATGCATCCATTGACTTGGCTTCCACAGCTGCACATGGCAACAAATTCCACAGATTTACCACCCTCTGACTAAAGTAATTTCTCCACATCTCTGTTCTAAATAGACGTCCTTCAATGCTGAAGCTGTGCCACTTTGTCCTAGACTTCCCTGCCATGGGAAATAACTTTGCTGTATCTAATCTGTTCAGGCCTTTTATTCAGAATGTTTCAATGAGATCCCCCCTCATTCTCCTAAACTCCAGGGAATACAGCCCAAGAACTGCTAGACGTCCCGCTTATGCCAACCCTTTCATTCCTGGAATCATTCTCATGAATCTCTCTGAACCCTCTCCAATGCTGTGGAAAGCGGTCAGTGAGTAAGTGGGCCAGTGAAGGAGTGGAGCTTTGAGGCTTTGACTCAAGAGGCTTCGACAAGAAGAGGTGGAGGACGAGCTTATTCCCAGTTAGTCTTTACAATGCCTCCTGAGACGGTGATGTGCCTCTTCTGAGAGATGTGGCAGTCTTGGGGGAACCCCCCTCTCCCGCAGTCACATCTGCCAGAAGTACATGCGGCTGGGTGATCTGGAAGACTGTGTGAGGAATCTGGAGCAGCAGCTGGATGACCTTCGACTCATAAGGGCGAATGAGGTAGTCATAGATGAGAGCTACAGGGAGGTAGCCACACCTAGGCTGCCGGAAGCAGGTCGTTGGGTAACAGTCAGAGGGGGGAAAGCAAAGGTGAGTAGACAGGTAGTGCAGAGCACCCCTTTAGCCATTTCCCTGAATAATAAGTTTACCGTCCTGGATACTGTTGGTGGGGATGACCGACCAGGTGTGAGTCACGGTGGCAGGGCCTCTGGCATTGAGTCTGACCCTGTAGTGCAGAAGGGTGGGACGGAGAAGAGGAGAGCTATCGTCATTGGAGACTCTGTAGTTGGGAGCAGACAGGAGATTTTATGGACGTGTGAAGGACACCCGCATGGTTTGTTGCCTCCCGGGTGCCAGGGGATGTCTCTGACTGGGTGCATGACATCCTGGTACAAGAGGGAAAGCAACCAGAAGTCGTGATACATGTTGGTACCAACAACATTGGCAGGAAGAGGAATGAGGTCCTGAAGTGTGAGTTTTGGGAACTAGACAGAAGGCTGAAGAACAGGACCTCAAGGGTGGCGTTCACAGGATTGTTGCCAGTGCTACATGATAGTGATGGTAAGAATTGGAGGAGATGGCAGTTGAATGCGTGGCTGAGGAGTTGGTGCAAGGGGCAGGGGTTTAGATTTTTGGATCATTGGGATCTCTTCTGGGGAAGGTGGGACCTGTACAGTTTGGATAGGTTGCACCTGAACTCGAGGGGGAGCAATATCTTTGCAGGTAGGTTTGCTAGCATGGTTCGGGAGGGTTTAAACTAATTTGCAAGGCAGATGGGACCTGCAGCAATAGTGCAGTGAAAGAAGTGCATGGAGTAAAGCCAGATCTAACATATAGAGAGATTTTGAGGAAAGAGAAGCAGAATAAAGGGTGTAAAGGTAGTAAGGTAGAAGGGCTAAAGTGTGTGTACTTCAATGCAAGAAGCATCAGGAACAAAGGTGATGAACTGAGAGCTTGGATATATACAAGGAATTATGATGTAGTGGCCATTACACAGACTTGGCTGGCACCAGGGCAGGAATGGATTCTCAATATTCCTGGATTTCAGTGCTTTAAAAGGGATAGAGGAGGGGGGAAGGGGAGGAGGGGTGGCATTACTGGTCAAGGATACTATTACAGCTGCAGAAAGGGTGGGTAATGTAGCAGGATCCTCTTTTGAGTCAGTATGGGTGGAAGTCAGGAACAGGAAGGGAACAGTTACTCTATTGGGGGTATTCTGTAGGCCCCCTGGTAGCAGCAGAGGTACCAAGGAGCAGATTGGGAGGCAGATTTTAGAAAGGTGCAAAAACAACAGGGTTGTTACCATGGGTGACTTTAACTTCCCTAATATTGATTGGCACCTGATTAGTTCCAAGGGTTTAGATGGGGCAGAGTTTGTTAAGTGTGTCCAGGACAGATTCCTGTATGTTGACAGGCCAACTGGGGGAATGCCATACTAGATCCAGTAATAGGTAATGAACCGGGTCAGGTCACATTATCTCTCAGTGGGTGAGCATCTGGGGGACAGTGACCATCGCTCCCTAGCCTTTAGCATTATCATGGAAAAGGATAGAATCAGAGAGGACAGGAAGATTTTTAATCGGGGAAGGGCAAATTATGAGGCTATAAGGCTAGAACTTGTGGGTGTGAACTGGGATGATGTTTTTTGCAGGGAAATGTACTATGGACATGTGGTTGATGTTTAAGGATCTCTTGCAAGATGTTAGGGATAAATTTGTCCCGGTGAGGAAGATAAAGAATGGTAGGGTGAAGGAACCATGGGTGACAAGTGAGGTAGAAAATCTAGTCAGGTGGAAGAAGGCAGCATTCATGAGGTTTAGGAAGCAAGGATCAGATGGGTCTATTGAGGAATATAGGGTAGCAAGAAAGGAGCTTAAGAAGGGGCTGAGAAGAGCAAGAAGGGGGCATGAGAAGGCCTTGGCGAGTAGGGTAAGGGAAAACCCCAAGGCATTCTTCAATTACGTGAAGAACAAAAGGACAACAGGAGCGAAGGTAGGACCGATTGGAGATAAAGGTGGGAAGATGTGCCTGGAGGCTGTGGAAGTGAGCGAGGTCCTCAATGAATACTTCTCTTCGGTATTCACCAATGAGATGGAACTTGATGATGGTGAGGACAATATGAGTGAGGTTGATGTTCTAGAGCATGTTGATATTAAGGGAGAGGAGGTGTTGGAGTTGTTAAAATACATTAGGACGGATAAGTCCCTGGGGTCTGATGGAATATTCCCCAAGCTGCTCCATAAGGTGAGGGAAGAGATTGCTGAGCCTCTGGCTATGATCTTTATGTCCTTGGTGTCTACGGGAATGGTACCGGAGGATTGGAGGGAGGTGAATGTTGTCCCCTTGTTCAAAAAAGGTAGTAGGGATAATCCAAGTAATTATAGACCCGTGAGCCTTACATCTGTGGTGGGAAAGCTGTTGGAAAAGATTCTTAGAGATAGGATCTATGGGCATTTAGAGAATCATGATCTGATCAAGGACAGTCAGCATGGCTCTGTGAAGGGCAGATCGTGTCTAACAAGCCTGATAGAGTTCTTTGAGGAGGTGACCAGGCATATAGATGACGGTAGTGCAGTGGATGTGATCTACATGGATTTTACAAGGTTTCACATGGTAGGCTTATTCAGAAAGTCAGAAGCCATGGGATCCGGGGAAGTTTAGCCAGGTGGATTCAGAATTGGCTTACCTGCAGAAGACAGAAGGTCATGGTGGAGGGAGTACATTCAGATTGGTGGGTTGTGACTAATGGTGTCCCACAAGATCTGTTCTGGGACCTCTACTTTTTGTGATTTTTATTAACGACCTGGATGTGGGGGTAGAAGGATGGGTTGGCAAGTTTGCAGGCGACACAAAGGTTGGTGGTGTTGTAGATAGTTTAGAGGATTGTCAAAGATTGCAGAGAGACATTGATAGGATGCAGAAGTGGGCTGAGAAGTGGCAGATGGAGTTCAACCCGGAGAAATGTGAGGTGGTACACTTTGGAAGGACAAACTCCAAGGCAGAGTACAAAGTAAATGGCAGGACACTTGGGAGTGTGGAGGAGCAGAGGGTTCTGGGGGTACATGTCCACAGATCCCTGAAAGTTGCCTCACAGGTAGATAGGGTAGTTAAGAAAGCTTATGGGGTGTTAGCTTTCATAAGTTTAAGAGTTAGATAGAGTTTAAGAGTTGCGATGTAATGATGCAGCTCTATATAGCTCTAGTTAGGCCACACTTGGAGTACTGTATCCAGTTCTGGTCACCTCACTATAGGAAGGATGTGGAAGCGTTGGAAAGGGTACAGAGGAGATTTACCAGGATGCTGCCTGGTTTAGAGAGTATGGATGATGATCAGAGATTAAGGGAGTTAGGGCTTTACTCTTTGGAGAGAGGGAGGATGAGAGGAGATATGATACAGGTATACAAGATATTAAGAGGAATATACAGAGTGGATAGCCAGCACCTCTTCCCCAGGGCACCACTGCTCAGTACAAGAGGAAATGGCTTTAAGGTAAGGGGAGGGAGGTTCAAGGGAGTGGAAGGTTTTTCACTCAGAGAGTGGTTGGTGCATGGAATGCACTGCCTGAGCCAGTGGTGGAGGCAGATACACTAGTGAAATTTAAGAGACTACTAGACAGGTATATGGAGGAATTTAAGGTGGGGCGGGGGGTTATATGGGAGGCGAGGTTTGATGGTTGGCACAACATTGTAGGCTGAAGGGCCTGTAATGTGCTGTACTATTCTATGTTCAATGTTCTAATGTCACTATACCCTTTCTAAAATAAGGAGCCCAAAACTGCATACAAATAAGTGTGGTCTCACGAGTGCCTTCTGGAGCCTCAACGTTACATCCCTGCTCTTATATTCTGTACCTCTAGAAATGAATACCAACATTGCATTCACCTTCTTCACCACCTTGAGGTTAACCTTTAGGGTATCCTGTGCAAGGACTCCCAAGTTCCTTCGCATCTCTGCATTCTAAATTCTCTCCCCACCTAAATAATAGTCTGCCCATTCATTTCTTTCACCAAAGTGCATGACCATACACTTTCCAACATTGTATTTCATTTGCCACTTCTTTGCTCATTCCCCTAACCTAAACTATTTAAGTCTCTCTGCAGACTCTCTGTTTTCTCAACACTACCCGCTCCTCCACCTATCTTTGTATCATCGGCAAATTTAGCCACAAATCCATTAATCCCTTAGTCCAAATCGTAAATAAGATAGAGTGACAAACATCGTAAATGCAGCGGTCCCAACATCGACCCCTGTGGAACTCCACTCGTAACTGGGAGCCAGCCAGAATAGGATCCCTTTATTCCCACTCTCTGTTTTCTGCTGACCAGCCAATGCTCCACCCATGCTAGTAACTTCCCTGTAATTCCATGGGCTCTTACCTTGCTAAGCAGCCTTATGTGCGGCACTTTGTCAAAAGCATCCGAAAATCCAAGTACACCACATCAACTGCATCTCCTTTGTCTACCCTGCTTGTAATTTCCTTAAAAAATTGCAGTAGGTTAGTCAGGCAGGATTTTCTTTTCAGGAAACCATGTTGGCTTTGGCCTATTTTGTCATGTGTCTCCAGTTATTTCATAATTTCATCCCTAACAATTGATTCCAACAACTTATCAAACACTGATGTCAGGCTAACAGGTCTATAGTTTCCTTTCTGCTGCCTCCCACCCTTTTTAAATAGCAGAGTAACATTTTGATGCACCATCAATAACTCTTGGAGACATGAGTCGAGATAGGCTTTTATTAGCTGGAAGAAAGCACCGTCAGCAGCAAGAGACCACCACACAACATTCTGGAGACTGAGGGAGGAGCAGTGCCTCCAATCACCTTTATACAGGGGTCTGTGGGAGGAGCCACAGGAGCAGTCAGCAGGGGGGGCGTGTTCAGACAGGTATATGTAGTTCACCACACATTTGCAATTTTCCAGTCATCTGGTACAATGACAGAATCTTATCAATTCTTGAAAGCTCATTGTTAATGCCTCCACAATCTCTCCAGCTACCTCCTTCAGAACCCAAGGGTGCATCCGATCAGGTCCAGGGGATTTATCCACCCTCAGACCATTAAGCTTCTTGAGCACCTTCTCAGTTGTAATTTTCACTGCACCTACTTCACTTCCCCAACATTCTTGAATATTCGGTATACTGCAGATGTCTTCCACTGTGAAGACTGATGCAAAATACGCATTCAGTTCCTCTGCCATCTCTACGTCTCTCATTACAATAGCTCCAGCATAATTTTCGATTGGTCCTGTATCCACCCTCAACTCTCTTTCTTTCTTTTTATTAATTAAAAAAGTTATATATATATATGTGTGTGTGTGTGTGTGTGTATATATAAACAAGAGGAGAATTATCTCAAATATCTATATCGATAACAATTCATATAAAAGGTAAAATAAACATTATCAAGATCAAACATAGTACTAATCTAATAAATAATAAAAAATAAGATAATCGATTCTCCTCTTATCATCCATGAAAAGAAGAAAAAAGATAAAGAAACTTTTATAATTTTTATATAACCTTGACTCTCTTTTACCCTTTATATACTTAAAAAGCTTTTAGTATCTTCAGCTTCCTTTCATAATTCATCTTTTCCTTCCTAACGATGTTCTTAGTTTCCTTCTGCAAGTTTTTAAAAGCTTCCCAATCTTCTGTCTTCCTACTAGCTTTGGCTTCCTTGTATGCCCTCTCTTTTGCTTTCACTTTTGCTCTGACTTCACTTGTCAGCCATGGTAGTGTCTTTCTTCCATTCAAAAATTTCTTCTTATTTGGAATATATTTGTTTTGTACATCTGACAATTTTTGGCAGAAACTCCAGCCATTGCTGCTCTGCTATCCTTCCTGTTAGTGTCCCTTTCCATCCAACTTTGGCCAGTTCCCCTCTCATGCCATTGTAATTTTCTTTATTCCACTGAAATACCAACACATTAGAATTTATTTTCTCCTTCTCAAATTTCAAAGTAAACTCGATTATATTGTGATCACTGTTCCCTAAGGGTTCCTTAATCTTAGACTACCACTCCGGATTATTGCATAACACCAATCCAGCACAGCCAATCCCCTAGTGGGATCAAGAACAAGCTGTTCTAAAAAGCCATCACTTAGACATTCTACAAATTCTCTCTCAAGGTCCAGTACTGGCCTGGTTTTCCCAATCCACTTTATTGTTAAAATCCCCAATGATTATCATGACATTGCCCTTCAGACATGCGTTCTCTATCACCTACTGTAATTTGTAATCCATATCTCGACAGATGTTTGGAGGCCTGTGTACAACTGCTATTCGGGTCCTTTTATCCTTGCAATTTCTTAACTCAACCCATAGAGACTCTACACCTTCTGATCCTATGTCACCCCTTTCTAATGATTTAATAATATTTCTTATACACAGAGCTGCATCACCCCCTCTGCCTACTAACCTATCTTTCGGATACTCTGTATATCCCTGGACATTCAGCTCCCAATGGCAGCCATCCTTTAGCCAAGTTTCAGAGTTATTGTTAGTATATTGGACCCTTTGGGTTCAGACCTAACAGAGGGTTTTAAAATTATGAGAGGAATACCTAGGGTAGACAGAAATTTTTCCCCAGGGTAGAAACAGAGAACAGAGAAGACATGGTTCTTCTTTGTTCTCTGTTTCTACCCTGGGGAAAAATTTCTGTAGATTAGAATGGGTGCTTAATGGCAAAATGAGAGGCAAGCTTTTATATATTGACTAATTGTTATTTTTTGCTATTTCTGATACACATAAGAAACAAAAATATTGTACTGCATCCATATTTTGTTACTTAATTATTAGTGAAGAGATGAAACAAAATACCTAAATTAACCTTGGATATTTGCTAAACTGAAGGAACTGAGCATGCATTGTCCTTCTACTTTACCTCCCAGGTACTGTTGATGCTTGTATGAAGTTTGACTTGGGGTGCTAAACTGACAAGTATTGACCACCGCGGCAATGGATTGAAAACTATTGTAAATGTTGAATTTTTGTCCACCCAAAAAGTACAGAAAGAATAAGGTGCCAGGGATTAGTTCTAGTCCTTTCATGTCAGGTATTCCTTTTGTACCAAATAGTCATGAAACAATGATTGCCAGAACGCTGTCAGTAAACATATTTCAGCTCTTTGGTAGTGTCCCAAACACAACAGGGAAATCAAACCTCTTGTGAAGCTAAAAGCATTTTGAATGACTTTCAGACCTCATAACTACAAATCCAAGTGTGTATTTATATGCCTTCACAGAGGCCTGACCCTAACCCTAACCATAACTAGGATATCCAATATTCTTCATTGGATAGTTACTTCAGGGGCATCATCAGTGGTCAAGTATTTTAAATTAATAAACTGACTTTATAAAATTTGGTGTAATTGGCACTGGTGGTTAGTCAGCCATGTTCTGATACTTACAATGTAGATCTTGCTGGGCTGTGGTCCTGAAAAGTATTCTGAACATATTTTTTAAAAAGGAAGTTCTAAATTGACTTGTGTGTATCAATTAGCTATCTATGCCACATTTTAATCTATGTCTTCTTGACCTACTGCCAAGAATCTATTAATTTACTTTTCTTCTCATAGGGAGGTACCAAAAGGTAAATTATTTTGCCTTACTTTGGAGAATTTCCATTTCCTGTCATTCACTCCCATACCCATTCTGACAACCAAGTTCAAATTACAGTTTAAGCCCTAAATGTTTAAATTTCTGTTTAGTTGCATTTTGCCAGTTGTCTCTTTCTGCTCAGCTAGACACTATAACTAAAATTCATGGGATGTTGTAATTATTTCAAAGGGTATATTGTATCTTTGTACAGTCAGACTATTATATCGATATTGGAATGGCAATATCCAACTAGGTGCTCTAATTATGTGGGAGAATCATAATGAAACATTAAGGAAGATATTTTTTCAGATTTCTGTTGCTGTCAGTGGACCATGCTGCATAAATAGAAAAATAATGGGTTTCCTTTGTGTTGCTTTCTTTATTAGATGTTTGTGACCTTTCTTATTGTTCAGTGTGAATCATGAGGTAGGGATAGAATTTCCTATGGAACCACAGGAACTCCTTCTTTGTTGAGGATATCCTCAACAAAAAAATCAGTTTGAGGATATGATTGAACCATCTGTCCATAATCACCGTCTATAGGAATTTAAATAATATGTCTAAATGTATAGTCAGATTTCTTGCTGCAGATACCTCATTAATAAGTTTTTTTCTTCTACTTCAACAGCAGTAATCCTGAGCCTCAGTGTGCAGAGAATCACAAATGTGACCTCCCCTTATATCACTAAATCCAAGGCAGAGAAAAGAAAGTTATCTAGCATCTTTATTTCAAGCAAATTCATTGTTAGAGCCAAACAAATTATTACTAGTCTCTTATTTTCTCCACTACTTAAACATTTCCTTCTGTTTCAAGTATTTTCTATTCTTGAAAAGTTACAGCAATCCTTGCTTAGATTATTTACTATTGAAAATAAATTATAACAATGCCCTGAACACGTATGTTACAATGTCACTTTATAATCGATTTTGGTTTGCTGCCAGTTTGCCTGATATAAAGCCTTTACTAATATTTTACGTATGGATTGCTTTTCTCCAAGATGATTGTTTATTCTTGTTGAGGAATTGTCAAACTACTGAGTTACTTCAGGGCCTGACCCATGAATGGAATGGAAATCCAGCAGCTCTCTCAATAGGGCTAGCAGTATTGTGGCTCATCTCAAATGATCTCAAGGAAGTTGGATTCCATCTTTTGAAGGAGACAGATGATTGTGGTCAAGGTAAAAACATAACTCCAACATAATAACGTGTACTTCATGGATAGAGGCCATTCAGCTCATCTAATGCTGACAGGTTAATTCCATTAATCACATTCACTTATCTTGCCCTGTAGCCCTGTAACTCATTCAATTTCACTATCAATTCCCCTTTAATTCTTACACTAAACCACGGAATACAATAGCCATTTAACTTACCTTTGGCATGCGTGGAAGGGACTGGAGCACTCAGACCAAATCAACAGAGAGAATATGCAAACTCTGGATGCTCTAGTTTCCTTTCATGTTCCAAAGATATATGGCTTAGTAAGTTATTTGGTCTCATGGCTGTAATTGGGTGGCATGGTTCATTGAGCCTGTTACTGTGAGGTTTCTGTAATTAAATAAATAACACCCAAGGTCAGAATTGAACCTGGGCCCTTTGATCTGTGAGTCTGCAGTGCTCTCTACTGATACCCCTATACATCAGGTAATATTTGAAACCTTCAAAAAAGGCAACATCTGGACATGTGACAAAAAGTTTCAAGAGCTTTGAAGACAAAGCTTATAAAAGTAGTTCTGGAGCTTAAAGCACAAATAGTTAAGAGGAATGTTAGTCTTCCTACATTCATAAGTGGTGAAAGGACTTTATGTTTACAGCTTTGACTAGAATCATTTCAACCAAAGCAAGGCTGTGACCTTTTGAACTTTATAAGTGCCTATTTGACTAAGAAGAAGGGATGAAAGATCTGCCCACAGCTACTTTCTCCATATTTGTTACTCTTCTGCTTTCCATTCAGCCAAAACTCCGTGAAACTCATTCAATTGAAACAGAAGTTGTTAAGAGCAGCCTGAAGTGCCAAATTCGATATTTGTATCAACAGAGTTGTAGGGTGGGATAATGACATGGAGGAAAGTACAGACATGTGGATGCAATTTTGGGAAAGAGACCTAAAATATCAGAATCAGGTTTATTATCACCGGCATGTGTCATGAAATTTGTGAGCTTAGCAGCAGCAGTTCAATACAATACTTAATATATAAGAAAATAATAATTAATTAATTAATTAATTAATTACAGTATACATATATTGAATACATTAAAAAGCATGCAAAAACAGAAAATGTATATTAAAAAAGTGAGGTAGTGTTCACGGGTTCAATGTCCATTTAGGATCCGGATGTCAGAAGGGAAGAAGCTGTCCCTGAATCACAGAGTGTGTGCCTTCAGGTTTCTGTACCTTCTTCCTGAAGGTAACAGTAAGAAAAAGGCATGCTGTGGGTGCTGGAGGTCCTTAATAATGGACGCTGTCTTTCTGAGACACCGTTCCTTGGAGATGTCCTGTGTACTTTGTAGGCTAGTACCCAAGATGGAGCCGACTAGATTTACAAACCTCTGCAGCTTTTTTCGGTCTGTGCAGTAGCACCAGACAGTGATGCAGCCTGTCAGAATGCTCTCCATAGTACATCTTTAGAAGTTTTTGAGTGTATTTGTTGATATACCAAATCTCTTCAAGCTCCTAATGAAGTATAGTCACTGTCTTGCTTTCTTTATAACTGCATCGATATATTGGGACCAGGTTAGGTCCTCAGTGATCATGACACCTAGGAACTTGAAACTGCTCACTCTCTCCACTTCTGATCCCTCTGTGAGGACTGGTGTGTGTTCCTTTGTCCTACCCTTCCTGAAGTCCACAATCAGCTCTTTTGTCTTAGTGACGTTGAGTGCAAGGTTGTTGCTGTGACACCACTTCACTAGTTGGCATATCTCGCTCCTGTACACTTTCTCATCTCTGTCTGAAATTCTACCAACAATAGTTGCATCATCAGTAAATTTGTAGATGGTATTTGAGCTATGCCTAGCCACACAGTCACGGGTATAGAGAGAGCAGAGCAGTGGGCTGAGCACACACCCCTGAGGTGCACTAGTGTTGATCGTCAGTGTTACGAAATTCCCGTAACTGGATCACTTACCAGCAAAGATAGAGAGGTCCGTGGAAGTCTGATGGTACTATTTTTAAAAGTATTTATTGATAAATGGCACAAAAAGAAGATTAATGCAAACATACAGATAATATACGTCGTCAATACTAAATCTAAGCTTGGGTATAATAATAACCGATAAGAAATAACTCTCATTGTCTAAGGGTTGGTGTACTGTCCGATGGAAAGATAAGTCACTGTCAGTTCGTTCAAGCTGCAGCATTGTTGGGTTTAAAAGTGATACGGTTTAAACTTGCCCAAGTCTTTTATGATGTCAATCCGTTGAGTCAGGGGAGCGGGTTTCCCCATTGTTAGCTAAAAAGCCGTTTTCCGTGGTTTCAGCCACCAATTCCAGCCACGGAATTAATCGCACATGGCTTGGTTTCTGATGACCGTCTGCTGTTACGTGGTCGCTTAACGTTTCTTCTGGTGCGTCTGAGGGGTCGTTCCTACAGCCCCTCTTTTATTCTGATTCGCAGGGTCATAGATGTCAATCAGGTTGGGGGTGATGCAATCTCTCCCTCAACCAGCCCACTTTGCCCGAGGGCATTCACGTAGCAGAGCATCTCAATCCACAAATCTGTCTCCAAGAGACAATGGCCATGTCCTGTAGCTTTACATCGCTATGAGGGGGGAGAAACGTGACATCCTGCACGTCTCCCCCTCCTGTCTTGGGCCCCCTTTTGACTCAACCCAACAGTAATCTGGCAATTCTCACAAAGGAGGGGGCCACGGATGTAACATCAGTGAGTAGAAGATATTATCATCAATCCGCACAGATTGTGGTTTTCTGGTTAGGAAGTCAATCCAATTGCAGAGGAAGGTACAGAGGCCCAGGTTCTGTAACATCTCAATCAGGATTGTGGGAATGATGGTGTTAAATGTTGAGCAGCGTCCTGACATGGGTGTTTGTGTTGTCCAGGTGATCTAATGCCGTGTGAAGAGCCATTGCGATTGCATCTGCTGTTGACCTATTGTGGCGATAGGCAAATTGCAATGGGCCCAGGTCCCTGCTGAGGCAGGAGTTCAGTCTAGTCATGACCAACCTCTCAGAGTAACTCATGTGATAGAACATGAACAATAACATTCTAATTAAATGAAGGAATACTAGAAGGTTGCCATTGGATGGATGTTCAGACCACTGAGGAAGTTTGAAGCCTCAATAGTTGAGTTTTCTCATTTCTCATGCAAAGAAGTAAATTTAATGGTAGCATAAATGTTGTAGGTAAATGATGAAAACTAACAAATATTAATTATCATATCCGCTATTAGGTGCTTTGGAACAGGCAATCCTTAATGATTCTGTCTCTACACTGGAAGATTGGCAGGAAATTGCAGAAGCATGCAACACTCATAACTACAACAAATTGGCAAACAGCATTTTTACTGTTCTCACATCACAAGAAGGAGGAACAGTCATAACAATTACAAGTGATGATGACAAAGATGGTGCAAAATTGACAGAACATGTGTTATTGTAGCTGTCAGTTTGTAAGTACATTTTATAACATTCAAAATTAAAGATGGAAAGTAATACATAGTAAAAATCTTTGTTAAATTCAGATCTATATATTGCATTACATTCTCAGAAAATGCTGAAGCATATTTTTTCCAGTAGGTTACTTCTGAAATATGGTCATTGTTCTACATTGCAGTCAATTTGTTCACAACAGGAACCATAAACAATAAAGCCTCAAGCGTGCTCCCCTGACATTTGGTTGCTTCAATATCAATGTTGATATAACACTTGCTTAGCAATAGTGACCAAAGACAAACAAATACATAAATTCCCTGTTTAAAAAATAAGAGCCCCCCCCCCCAACAATATATAACTTCCTCAAGGCTACACTATAGTCAAATTAAAAGCTCAAATGGACTCCTTTATTTTGAAGCAAACATAAAAGCCAAAGAGATGGCATACAACGAGCGAAAATTAGTGGGAAGTTAGAGGACTGGGAAGTTTTTTAAAACTATCAGGTGTATCCAGAGATACCGGCCACGTGACAGATGCACTGCCACCTGGCTGGTCAGAGGACACACCACATGCCAATCAACATTTGGTCCCTCCCAACTAATCAATGCACACCTAAATTATTGGCCACCTTAATTGGATTATCGCGCCCAGCCCCATGCTATAAAAGGTGAGACATGTGCCTGGCTCGCTCTCTCTTACAGACCACCTCATTGAAGGTAAGTGCATTGATTTATGTTTGGGAAGGTTTATTGTTGGTCCTGGTAAGGGAGCCGCAGCTATCCAAGGTCAAGGGGGATAGCTGTCGTAGTGCTTTTCCCTTGTTTTTTGTATGTGTAACTGTACCCTGTCCCCACACCTCTTTCTGTGTATTGTACAGCCAACCTGACCTTCCCTACACGTGTTAACCTTAAACATTTTTTTGTTGGAATATTGTAGTTGCTTGTGTTGACCGGACTTCCCCTTGTAAATAAATTCCTTATTATTAAAACTGTGTCTGTCCAGGCCTGTACTGTTGGGACTCAAAGAACCAGTTATTTTCCATCACAACAGAAGGCAACTAAAAAAAAGTAAACATGGAACACCAAAGTAGGCTAGCCAAGAATATTAAAGAGGACACCAAAAGTTTCTTCAGATACATGAAGTGCAAAAGAGAGACAAGAGTAGATATCGGACAGCTGGAAAACTATGCTGGAAGACACTAACAGTATGGTGGAAGTTCCAGGTGTCAGGGGCCAGGAAGTGTGTACTATTACTAGAGAGAAGGTTTTTGGGAAATTGAAAACTCTGAAGGTAGATAGGACACCTGGACCAGATGATGTACACCTCAGAGATCTGAAATAGGTGGGTGAAAAAGTGTGGAGGCATTAGTAATGATCTTTCAAGAACCACTAGATTTTGCAAGACTGCAAAATTGCAAATGTCACTCCACTCTTCAGGAGGAGAACTAGGCCAGTTGGACTGACCTCAGTGGTTGGAAAGATGTTGGAATTGATTATTAAGGATGAGGTCTCAGGGTACTTGGAGGTACATGATAAAATAGGCTGTAGTCAGCATGGTTTTGTCAAGGGAAAATCTTGCTTGACAAACCTGTTGAAATTCTCTGAAGAAATAACAAGCAGAATAGACAGGTACTTGGATTTTAAGAAGGCCTTTGACAAGGTCCCACACATGAGGCTGCTTAACAAGTTATGAGCCCATGGTATTACAGGGAAGGTTCCAGCATGAGTAAAGCAGTGGCTCATTGGCAGGAAGCAAAGAGTAGGAATAAAGGGAGTCTTTTCTGGTTGGCTGCCATTGACTAGTGGTGTTTCACAGGGGTCTGTGTTGGGACCAATTCTTTTTACATTATATTTCAATTATTTGGATGATAGAGTTGATGGCTTTGTAGCAAAGTTTGCAGACAATATTAAGATAGGAAGGAGAGAGGGGTTTATACAGATTAGGGAATGGGCAAAGAAATGGCAGATGGAATACAGTCTCAGGAAGTGTATAGTCATTCACTTTGATAGAAGAAATGAAAGAGTATTTTCTAAATGGAGAGAAAATACAAAAAACTCAAGTGCAAAGGGATTTGGGAGTTTATTTGCAGGTTGTGTCTATAGAGAGGAAGACAAATGCAATGTTGACATTCATTTCAAGAGGACTAGAATATAAAAGCAAAGATATAAGGTACTTGTGAGGCCTCACTTGGAGTATTGTGAGCAGTTTTGGGGTTCATGAAAATAATATCCAGGGTTGATTGGCTTGTCATACGAAGAGAGTTTGATGGCTCTGGGTCTGTATTCACTAGAACTCAGAAGAATTAGGAGTGACCTCATTGAATCCTATCAAATGGTGAAAGGCCTTGATAGAGTGGATATGGAGAGAAAGTTTCCTATGGTGGGAGAGTATAAGACCAGAGGGGACAGCCTCAGAATCGAGGGGCATCCTTTTATAATGGAGGTGAGCAGGAATGTCTTTAGCCAGAATGTGGTGAATATGTGGAATTCTTTGCCACAGACAGCTGTGGAGGCCAAGTCTTTATGAATATTTAAGGCAAAGGTTGATAGATTTTATTGGTTGGTCAGGGCATGAAGGGATACAGGGAGAAGGCAGGATATTGGGATTGAGAGGAAAATTGGATCAACCATGATGAAATGGTGGATCAAACTCAAACAGCCAAATGGCCTAATTCTACTCCTATACCTATGGTCTTATAACCAGGACTAATATTAACTGAGCTAGCAGAATATACTGAGCAATACACACAGTCAGGCAACATCTTTGAGAGGAATAAGTTGACATTTCAGGCCGAGACCCTACATCAAGATCAAAATATGTTTACCCTTTTAACTTCCCTTTGTGGAACTGTGCATCAGATACAAATGTCTCCTATGCTGACATATGCTAAATGCAATATGAATACTGGAAATTTATTGCAGAGGAGTCAGTGTAACACATTATATCCATGATGGTCAAAAGTAGAAACTAAGCTTATATTATTTTCCAGCTTTAGGTTCTTAGCCATGCAATTTACAACTCTTCAAAAGCTCAATCAGGTACTTTTAAAAATGTGACTTAAGTATCTGCCGCTCCCACTTTTATTGACTCCTAGAGTGAAATAAGGTTTTCTCAAAAACTTGCCAAGATCTCTAATAATTACCCTAAATTAATGTGTCCTCATCACTGAAAACTGTGCTTTAAGGGGAAGACTTTTTTCTGATCACACAGACAGAATCAGATTTAATATCACTGGCATATGTCATGAAATTTGTATATTATGTGGCAGCAGTACGTTGCAATACATAATAATAAAACTTTAAATTACAGTGAGAAGTACATGTTTATTTTTTTAAAAGTTATATTAAATAAAGTCATGAGGTCGTGTTCATGGATTCAATGTCCATTCAGAAATCTGATGACAGAGGAGAAGAAGCTATTCCTGAATTGTTGAGTATGTGCCTTCAGGCTCCTTTTCCTCCTCCATGATGGTAGTAATGAGAAGAGGGCATGTCCTGGGTAATGGGGTCCTTAATGATAGATGCTGCTTTTTTGAGACATTGCTCCTTGAAGATGTCCTCGATGCTGGTGAGGCTATTGCCCATGATGGAACTGATTGAATTCACAACTTCCTACAACTTGTTTTGGTCTTGTGCAGTGCCACCACCCCTCCCCCTGATACCAGATGGTGATGCAGCCAGATAAAATGCTCTCCACAGTACATCTGTCGAAATATGCAAGTGTCTTTGGTGACATACCAAATCTCCTCAAACTCCTAATGAAGTATAGCCACTGTCATGCCTTCTTTGTAAATGCATCAACATGTTTGGCCCAGGATAAATCCTCAGAGATGTTGACATTCAGGAACTTGAAATTGCTCATCCTTTCCACTTCTGATATCTCAATGAAGACTTGTGTGTGTTCCCTTATCTTACCTTTTCTGAAATCCACAACCAGTTCTTTGGTCTTACTAACGTTGAGTGCAAGGTTGTTGCTGCAACACTACTCAATCAACTGATCTGTCTTGGTCCTGTGGGCCGCCTTATCACCATCTGAAATTCTGCCAACAATAGTTATGCCATCAAATTTATAGATGGCATTTGAGCTGTGCCTAGCCACACAATCATGTTTGTAGAGAAAATAGAACAGTGGACTAAGCACACATCTTAGGAAAATGCCAGTGTTGATTATCAGTGAGGTGGAGATGTGAATTCCAATCAGCACAAACTCTGATCTTCCCGTCAGGAAGTTGAGGATCCAATTGCAGAGGGAAACACAGTGGCCCAGGTTTTGGAGCTTTTTGTCAGACTGGAATTATTGTGTTAAACTCTTGACTGTAATCAATAAACAGCAGCCTGACATATGTATTAGTATAGTCCAGGTGATCCAAGGCCGTGTGAAGAGCCAATGAGATTGCATTTGCTGTAGACTTATTGTGGTGATAGGCAAATTGCAATGGATCCAGGTCCTTGCTTAGACTGAAGTTGATACTAGCCATAACCAACATCTCAAAGCACTTCATCTCCATAGATGAGAGTGCTACTGGACAAAAGTCATTAAGGCAGCTTACCCTTCTCTTCCTGGGCACTGTTCTGATTGTTACCCTTTTGAAGCAGGTGGGAACTTCCAACTATAGCAAAGAGAGTTTCAAAATGTCTTTGAACACAACCACCAGTTGGTTGGCACACATTTTCAGAACCCTACCAGATACTCCATCAGAGTCAGTCACCTTGTGAGGGTAGACCCTCTTGAAAGATGTTCTGATATTGGCCTCTGAATCAGAGGTCACAGGGTCACCAGATGCTACCGGTATCATCAAAGCTGTAGTTTTATTTGCCCTTTCAAACTGTGCATAAAAGACATTGAGTTCATCTGGGAGTGAAGCATCACTGCCATTCATGATGTTAGGTTTTGCTTTATAGGAAGTAATGATCTGCAAAGCCTGTCAGAGTTAACGTGCATCCAATTTTGCCTCTAACCTTAATCAGGATTGTTCTTTTGCTCTTGAGATAGCCCTCTGTAATCACCTGGCCTTCTTGTATAGCCCTGGATCACCAGACTTAAATGCCATAGATCTAGCCCTCAGCAGACCACAAATCTCCTGGTTCATCCACAGCTTTTGATTTTGGATATGAACGGTAGGCTTTAATAAAGTCAGTGACAACTGTGGCATATTCATTCAGACAAATTCCTGAATACTGTCCACTGACTCAAAGCAGTTCTGTAAGCATTCCTCTGCCTCCCTTGTCCATACCTTCTTGGTCCCCTCTACTGGTGTTGCAGTTCTCTCTGCCTATACTCGGGGAGTAGAAGTACACCAGGTGATAAGACTTTGCAAAGTGTGGTTGTGGGATGGTACAGTAAACATTTTTGATGGCAGTATAACAGTAATCCAGTGTGTCAGCTCCTCTGGTTCCACAAGTGATAATTATTTTGGTACTTTTTCAAGCTGATCTGGTTAAAATCTCCCAAAATGATGGGAAAGGCTTCAGGGTATGCTGTTTCATGTCTGTTGATTATGTCAATCAGTTCGTCTAGAACCTGTTGACACGGGCCTGAGGAGGAATGCACACCATTTTCTACTAGGCCTTTCAAAACTTTTTACACTCTGAGATTTCCACTCAGTTCCCTTTGTTCCAATCTATTTTGTTGAATGCAGTTTTTAATGTACAGTTTAAGTAACCCAGAGTCCAAGACTAACAATCCAGCAATGTTAGTTCAAATCCTACTAAGGTAGTTGTAGAATTTAAAGAGTTAAAAATAATGTTTTTTTTTAAATTAGCTTTTACAAATCTAACCATGAAACTGCTATATTGCAGCTAAAAATCCATCTATTTCAGTAATGCCCTTCAATGAAAATGTGCTGTCACTCTTGGTCTAATTTGCATGTTACTTCATTGGCTCCATCAGGCTATATTGGGGTAGGTTCAAAACAGATCTTGGAGTTCAAAACTGGGCATATTGAGGCACTGTGAACCATCTGTAGCAGAAGCAAATGAATATCACAGTTTGTAACCTCAAGGCCAAGCATATCCCTCAAATCTATTGAAATAATCAAGCCAAGGATGCAATTTGTTTGAGAGATGAGGAAAGACACGCCAAAAAGGGAGATACCAACCTGGCAAAGCTACAACACCAGACTACTTATGTGCTAAGCAGCATGCAATAAACAAAATTAACAACCCTGCAACCAGCAGGTCACATTGTAATTCTGCAATGCTTCCACAAATAATCAAAGATGATTAGTGATCGATTTAAAAGCTAATATGGTGGAGTGTCCAAGAATCAGCTCATTGGTAATGATGGCAAGATTCAGTAGGTGTACTAAATATATTGCTTAGTGAGAATTGGGGCTTCTTGGGGAGAGTCTCACCATGACAGAAGCCAATCTTTAGGCAATTAGATTTACTGTATTCCATGCGATATTAAGAAACAGCTAAGAGTATTGAATAAAACAAAGGTTGTGAGATGAGATACAGCACTAATGTTGACAATGCTGACACTGAGCAAAGTTGCCCAGGTATGCTGACGGTGGGGGGGGGGGGGGGGGGGTGGAGCGGTTATCTCTAATGATCAAATATTAATTGATCAGTCTCTTAAATACTGTGGCTACAAGAACAGGTATCCAGCCGAAAATCCAATGGCAAGGTAACTAACCTTATGATAATAAACCTGATTCCGATTCTGATTGAGAATCTTTCCACCAAGCCTAGCCACACAGTCATGTGTATATAGAGAGTAGAACAGTGGGCTAAGCACACACTCCTGACGTGCACCAGTGTTGATCATCAATGAGGAAGATATGTTATCACCAATCCACACAGATTGTGGTCTTCTGGCTAGGAAGTTGAGGATCCAATTGCAGAGGGAGGTACTGAGGCCCAGGTTCTGCAACTTCTCAATCAGGATTATGGGAATGATGGTATTAAATGCTGAGCTATAGTTGATGACCAGCAGCCTGACATAGGTAGCCCAGGTGGTCTAAAGCCGTGTGGAGAGGCATTGAGATTGCGTCTGCTGTTGACCTATTCTAGCAACAGGCAAATTGCAATGGGTCCAGGTCTTTGCTGAGGCAGTTCAGTTTAGTCATGACCAACCTCTCAAAGCATTTCATCACTGTCAATGTGGGTGCTACCAGATGATAGTCATTAAGGCAGCTCACATTATTCATCTTGGGCACTGGTATTATTGTTGCCTTTTTGAAGCAAGTGGGAACTTCCACCTGTAGCAGTGAGAGGTTAAAAATATCCTTGAATAGCCCCACTAGTTGGTTGGCAGAGGTTCTCAGAGCCTTACCAGGTACTTCATCAGGACTTTACGTCTTGCGAGTGTTCACTCGTTTTAAAGACAGTCTAACATTGACCTCTAAGACAGAGATCACAGGGACATCAGGTGCAGCAGGGACCTTCACACCTGTAGTTGTATTTTCCCTTTCAAAGCAGGCATAGATGGCATTGAGTTCATCTGGTAGTGAAGCATTGCTGCCATTCATGCTATTGGGTTTCGCTTTGTAGGAAGTAATGCCTTGCAAACCCTGCCAGAGTTGCCATGCATCCAATGTCGCCTACAACCGCGATCAAAATTGTCTCTTCACCCTTGAAATAGCCCTCTGCAAATCATACCTGTTTTTATGGTACAGGCCTGGGTTGCCAGACTTGAATGCCACAGATCTAGCCTTCAGCAGACAATGTACCTCCTGGTTCTTCCATGGCATTTTGGTTTGGGAATGTACAGTAAGTCTTTGTTGGCACACTCTCATCCACACAGGTTTTAATGAAGTCGGTAACAACTGCAGCATCTAGGTTCGAAGGTGAATCCCTGAATACAGTCCAGTTCACCGATTCAAAGCAGTCCTGCTTTTTATGCTTCCCTTGTCCATACCTTCTTGATCCTCACTACTGTGCTGCAATCTTCAGTCTTTGCCTATACTCAGGGAGTAGAAGTACAGCCAGGGGATCAGACTTCCCGAAGTGAGGGCGTGGAATAGCATGGTATGTATTCTTGATGGTGGTGTAGCAGTGATCCCATGATGCAAATACTTGACATTTCTTAATATCTTGGTGTTCTTCATGTATTCACGACTTTGCCTACTTCACACTTATTTTGGATTTAAAATGGATTTAAATTCCATTTGCTAGTTTTATGCCAATCTAACTAATTTGGTAATAGTTCCTCCAGCACTTTCTGTGTTACTTGGATTTCCAGCATCTGCAGATTTTTTCCAGTTGCTGATATCCCCCGGCCGTTTACAATTTCCTCTTTTAAACAAGCTGCCAATTTTGATATTGAACAACATATGATATTGAGAAGCTAAGAAATTGCAGTGCACAGGTTCTTTTACTTTTTAAAGCTCAATTATAATACTGGCTTGTCTCAAAATGCATTTGCAATGGGTTAAGTGAGTTCTAGCCATTTAGCATCACAATTAAACTGGATGGAAGCTGAGAACCACAGCAAGAATGTTTACACTGTTACCCTGGTTTGGGAACACTCTGCTCATGCTGAAAATAAAATTCCTGAATCATTACTAGTTGTCATAAGCAAAGTAAAGTCAAGAGGATGTTCAGAGGAGTTCATGAGAATGAAAGAGTCAATGTATGAGGAGTGTTTGATGGCTCTGTCTGTGCTTGCTGGAGATCAGAAAAATGCGGGGGATCTCATTGAAACGTATCAAATATTGAAAGGCCTAGATAGAGTGAATGTGGAGAGGATGTTTCCTATAGAGGGGGAGTGTAGGAACAGAGGACACAGCACCAGAATAGAGGGATGTCCACTTAGAACAGACATGGAGGATTTTTTTTTTTAGCCAGAGGGTAGTGAATCTGGAATTCATTGCCACAGCCAGTTGGGGAGGTCAAGTCATTGGGTATATTTAAAGCAGAAGTTGATAGGTTCTTGATTAGTCAAGGTGCAGGAGGTTACAAGGAAAAGACAGAAGAATGGGGTTGGGAGGGATAGTAAATCAACCATGATGGAATGACAGACTTGATGGGCTGATTGGCTTAATTTGTTCCTTTGTCTTCTGATCAATGCTACCTATATACACCTCCACTGCTGGATATCAAGCAGCTACAGTCAGCCAAGACAGAACAAAATTGCAAGCAGAAGATGTCAGACACCTTCTACATGGTCACACCTCTGAAGAGAAGAGCTGAGGAGGGCCTTTCACCCAACAAAACAGATAGCCAGCTTTACTGTTGCAACAGTTGTGGTCAGCGTAATTTGTAAACCCTGTCAGTAGGGTCAGCAGAGGAATCGGGGCAACTAATTAGCTGCATATTCTTCTCTTACATCTATCCTGATTAGAGCTCATAGAAGAAAAGCGTCTTCAATGGCTCAGGCGAGAGAAGTGTGTATCGGG
The DNA here is from genome assembly GCF_030144855.1 of Hypanus sabinus. Classification (NCBI taxonomy): domain Eukaryota; kingdom Metazoa; phylum Chordata; class Chondrichthyes; order Myliobatiformes; family Dasyatidae; genus Hypanus; species Hypanus sabinus. The sequence continues at coordinate 54,337,275 of NC_082717.1, read as the reverse complement.
TCGGAGCTCTGTGGAAATCAGGAGTGTTATGGTCCGGTCCGGAGCCTGCTTTCCGGGTCTTGATCCAGTCTGCAGACTCTGGACTCCGGGTCTTGTAGCCATCCCTCCTTTCACCCTTAAGCCCAAATAGGATCATCTTGGCTTAAAGAGGTGCACCTGAGACCTATTGGCTGGCAGGTGTATATAAGGGGCTCTGGGACTGAGTCTAGTTGGGGTTGTGTCTGGTTTGTGCTGTTTGCCTGGCTATCCTGTCTTGACCCTGGCTTGGAGTACAGACTGTTAATCATCCAGTTCTGTAAGTCTGTTCTGTAAGGCCTGAGCTCCCTTCTGATCCCTTGCCTCTGTTGGGTGAGCAGGCTAGACTGCTGTTGCCTGGTGGGGGGACTCTGACCCTTTCCTACCCCTCTGTTCTGACAGGTTGTGTCCTGCAACCTGCCTAGGTGCTCTGTGTCTTGTACAGGCCCCTGTGTTCCTGTCTGGGAACTGGACCTGCCCAGGAGCTATGTGGCCTGCCCTGAGGACTCTGACCCTTTTCTACCCCTTGCTTCTAATGTGTGGTGCCCTGCATCCTGCCCAGGTGCCTTGTGACCTGCCCAAGCCCCTGTGTTCCTGCCTGGGATGCTGGGCCCTGCCCAGAAGTGGCTCACCCAGGGGGCTATCCTCTCAGCATTCCTTGTCCCATAGACCTATCCTTTAGCCTAGCCAAGGTCTAGCCTTTTCCATGAACTCCAGGGTCCAGCCTTTGCCATGAACTCTCTGAACCCCTGGATCACTGTTGCATGCCATGGTCTCCCCACCTTGTTCTATCCTTTAGTTGTTCCTGTCCTGCCCCTGGTACTTCAGTGCCTGCTTCCTGCATTTGGGTCCAGTCTCCATGTCCCCCTTGTGATAGAATAACCTTCTCTCTCTCTCCCCTCCCCCCCCCCCCCCCCCCAAAGTCATGGACCCAGCATGCAGGCACTGGAGTCTATTCCTGTCATCCTGGGGTCCCCTCTTGTCTGAACATTCCCCCCCACCTGTATCTTCAGCTCTAGAGACCCTCCTTGGTTGCCTGGAGACTCCCTTTGACTGGGGGGGGGGGGGGTACTGTTATGGTCCAGTCCGGAGCCAGCATTCTGGGTCTTGAAGCTGTCCCTCCTGCCCCTAGTACTTCATTGCCTGTGTCCTGCATTTGGGTCCAGTCTCCACGTCCCCCTTGTGACAAGGAGAAAGGATAAAAGGAGCATATTTGAGCAAGGCTGGGTCTTTCTGGACTGTGAAGGCACAAAAGTGTCGGTGTCAAAGGCCAAACTTCAGCTGCAAATAAAAGGAGGGGAGGCTTAAACAAGCCTTTTTTTGATATAGTCAGGATGGAATGCTCCTGTCAGATGTGGGAATTCAGGATACCTGACAGTTTCTGACAGCATCTGAGGGAAGTGCACTCAACTTCAGTGCCTGACTGAGTCAAGGAGTTGGAGCTGGATTTGGATGCACCCAGGATCATTTGGGAGGCTGAAGATATTAAGACAAGAATTTGGAAGAGGTGGTCACACCCGGAGTGCAGGCTTCAGGTTGTAGACAGATGACTACCAGGAGAGGTAAGGAGATTAAGAAGTCAGTGTATGGAACCCCTGTGGCTATTCCCTTCAGCAACAAAAATACTCCTTTGGATACTGCTGTGAAGGGAATGACACATCAGATCATGGCAGCAGTTGTCAGGCTGGTGGCACTGTGGCCAGCTGAGGCTCAACAGGGAAGGGTAAAATCAGGCAATGCAGTAGTTATAGGGGACTCTATGGGGGAACAGAAAGATTCTGCGTCTGCAAAAGAGACACCAGGAAGATGTGTTGCTGAGCGCCCGGGGGGAGCTGCCAAAGCAATTTGCAACCTAGTCATATCTGAGGCTAAAATATGCAGGTGTTTCCAATGAGTGGATAGTCGCAAGGCTGCAAGACCAGACGGTATCCCAGGGCAGGTACTCAGGTTGTGCCTGGCTGAGTGTGTCTACAGACATTTTTAATCTCTTCCCTCTGTTACGTACCCTGTAACTGGGTTAACAGACCAGCAGAAATGGAAGGATATGTTGGAGTCTGGTGGTACTATAGCTAAAGGTGTTTATTAGTAAACTAAGTAATACAGTATCAAAAATGCACATAAAACAGGTTAGCAATAATAAAAACAGAAGTGTAGGAATAATAATCCAACAGTAATAAACAAGCTCTATCAAAGTCTAGGGGTAAATGAATTGTGATAAGACAATAGAGTTCAGTTTGTGCTGAGGTAGCTGTTGTGTTGTAGTGTTGGAGAGAGAGAGCGAGATGTGAGCAGCTGCAGCAGGCAAACCTTCTGTTGTCATCTTGATCTGTCATACCGTTGTCATTCGGTTATGACCCCTCCGTTCTCGGCTAGACCATTCTTCCTTGGTGGACTCGTCACTCTGGCATGAGTGGACACACACACAAACCCCCACCGGCCCTGCCGTCACACTTTGAGCTTTGTGACCGATGAACCAGGGCCACCTGGTTTGGTCCTCTAAGCCCGCACCTTCCTGTGGGTGCACAACACTCTTTCAGTGTCCACTGGTGTAGCTGAGGGTGTCTCCCCAGATCCGTCTTTTTATCCCCACTGACGGGGTATCAGCCATCCATCAACTCAACATGTCCATGTCCATCAAACTAGTCCACTCCCTGCTGTCTCAGCAAGAACGTTAATGAGCAAAGAAGTGTCCTTGCTGCGAAAGATTGTCTACCTTTCCATCAGTGAAGAAGCCATAATACATAAAGCAGTTGTCTCTCTCTCATCTGTAGCAGATGCCTTTACCTCTGTTCTGCATATCTCTCTCTCATTAGCAGCATAGTTCGGGGGGGGGGGGAGAAGGTAGCTCTGGACCCCATTTCCATCAGGTCTGTTCAGCACTCATAACACCTCTCCCAGTGTAGAATGCCCTCCTGCTTCAAAACATCCACCACTGTCCATGTACCTAGAAAGACCAAGGTAACATGTCTGAATGACTGATGTCCTGTCACACTCACCTCAATAATAAGCAAATGCTTGAGAGGCTGGTCAAGGACTACATCTGTAGCATGCTACCACCCACAATTTGCCTACTGACACAACTGATTGACAGGTGACACAATAGCCACAGCTCTACACACCATCCTGACACCTCTGGAGAAGAAAGATGCTTATGTGAGAATGCTGTTTTTGGACTGTAGTTGGGCATTCAACACCGTAATTCCCTCCAGGCTTGATAAGAAGCTTGGAGACCTTGACCTTCACCCTGCCTTATGCAGCTGGATCTTGAATTTCCTGTCAGGCACCTCTGACCCTCAACACAGGTGTCCCACAGGGCTGTGTACTAAGCCCCCTCCTGTACTCCGTATACCCATGACTGTTGCCACCCACAACTCTAATCTGCTAATTAAGTTTGCTGATGATGCTACATTGATTGGACTAGTCTCAAATAATAAGGCAGCCTACAAAACAGAAGTCATCTCTCTGACACAGTGGTATCAAGAAAACAACCTCTCCCTCAATGTTGCAAAAACAAAGAAACTGGTTGTGGACTACAGGAGCAATGGAGACAGGCTAACCTCTAGTGACAGCAATGGATCTGGAGTTGAGAGAGTAAACATCTTTTAATTCCTCAGCATACACATCACTGCTGATCACATGTGGTCTGTACGTACCATCTGGTGAAAAAGGCACACACAGCGCCTCTTTCACTTCAGACGGTTGAATAAGTTTGGTGTGGGTCCCCAAATCCTAAGGACTTTATACAGGGGCACAATTGAGAGCATTCTGACTGGCTGCATCACTGCCTGGTATGGGAACTGTAATTCCCTTAATTGCAGGACTCTGCAGAGAGTGGTGCAGACAGCCCAGCACACTTGTAGATATGAACTTCCCACTATTCAGGACATTTAGAGACAGGTGTGTAAAAAGGGCCCAAAGGACCATTGGGGATCTGAGTCACCCCTACCACAAACTGTTCCAGCTCTACCATCCAGGAAACTACCACAGCATAAAAGCCAGGACCAACAGACTCTGGGACAGCTTCTTTCGCCAGGTCATCAGACTGATTAATTCACACTGATAGAATTGTATTTCTGTGTTGTATTGACTGTCCTGTTATACATACTATTTGTTACAAGTTACTGTAAATTGCCCATTGCATATTTAGATGGAGATGTAATGTAAAGACTTTTACTCATGTATGTTAAGGGTGTAAGTAATAGTCAATTCAATTCAATTCAATTCATTGATGAAGAGTCTCTGCCAAAAATGTTGACCATTTATTCCTTGCCACTGAAGCTGTTTCATCTGTTGAGTTCCTGCAGCATTCTGGTATTGTTTGAAACCCCTTGTATCCTTAACAGAGGCTCATCCAATCCATCCTCATATGCTGTATGCCTTCTTGTATTGAACAACTCCTCTTCCAACTTGACTGATTTTTTTCAAGTCAAAGGTATAACTATGAGACCTGCAAGCTGAGATCTGCCTTTCTCTGTAAGAGTGGGACAGCACTACATGTTTCAGTACTATTTGGATCTCCTTTCTCACCTCTTCTTCAAGTATATTAAGAACTATTGGTGCTGCTTCTTGCTTTCACTCAGGGCTAAAAAAAAAGTCAACATCTTTCCTGCCAATTTCTAACCTACTCTTGCTTTCATATGTTCCATTTCCAATTCTTTATTTCCTTTTATGAGTTTTCTATTTTCCATCTCAAGGAATAGGTTAGTGACTAATACCCATTACAAGCCCAGAGCTCCCATGGCTATCTCAATCATTCCTTTTTACCATCCTGCTTCCATAGTGGGAGATGTTAACACCTGAGCTTTTTATTCTTCCCTTCCGACATACAAACAACTCTTTATGTTGAAGCAGTAATTCACCTGTATTCCTCCCAATCTGTACACTGGAGAAACAAATCACAGACTGGGTGCATTGTAGAACACCTTCATCAGTTCACAAAATTGACCCTGAGATTCTAGGTATGTACTTGTTCATTTATTTCTCCATTCCACTTCCATTCCAGTCTCTCCATTTTGGGCCTCCTGATCTATTAGAAACACAGTAAATAGGACCAGGAGCCCATTAAACTCCTGAGCATCCTTGCTATCAATACACTCTTGGCTGATTCTGTTTGAACACCATTTAGCTCTATATACTCACTTGATATCTTTTGTATCTAAATGTCTATTTAACCTTGAGGCCCTCCATTGGTTGGGGGTGACCTTGGCTGTTGCATTCCACCCGTCTACGTAATATGAACGCCAGGGCAGTACGATATGGAGAGCAAAAAGTTGCCCATGTAGCAGGTTCCCCCTTTCCATGCAGCTGATGAATCCAAAGGAATGGCAGAGACCAATACAGCTTGGCACCAGCACCATTGCAGGTTTTAGCAGCTAGTGTTGAACTCAGTATAGGTCTGCCTTGGGGATTACAGTTCCGGATCTTTCCATGGCATTTATTCCTGAAGCTTTCCCCATGAGTGGGTATAGCCCACAAGGCAGAAGAGGTTAGAGATCAGAGTTTTCCTTTTCCTAGATAAACTGCCAACCATGGCTGATGAGTTCCATCTGCCCAAAGCAACTGGTTTTAGGGTCTTTGCCTCTTCTCCTGTCAGTGGAAACTATTCTGCCAGCCAAGCATAGCTAAGCCAAATGTGAAGGTCAAGAGCTGTACTTGGTTGTCAGAGACTATTTGAGACACACACCACTGGGAATATGTAATGGGTAGTGGGAGCTTTGTAGAGGCACCACTCCTTGAAGATATCTTGGATACTGTGGAGACTAATACCCATGATGGAGCTGACCAATTTTACAACTTTCTGTAGGTTCTTTCAATCCAGTACATTAGCCCCCCCTCCACCCCCCCCCCCCCCATACCAGGTTTGCAGCCTGTCAGAATGTTGTCTGTGTGCATCTGTAGATGTTTTAAAATGTTTCAGGTGAGAAATCTTTTCCTATAGGTCCTGATGAAAATTTACTGGACGATCTTTTAAATTTAAAACCTTTTGTTAATGGTTCTATTACCGGTATCTATAACTTGATTGATTGATTCTAGACAAGACTTTTTAGATAAAATAAAAAAAGCTTGGGAGGATGACCTAAATTGTCAGATTTCTGATGATAGATGGAATAAAATTCTTAAGCAGGTAATTAAATCATCTTTCTGTGCTCGTCATTCTCTTCTACAATTTAAAGTGGTTCATAGAGCTTACATTTCTAAACAGAAGCTCACCAGTTTTTACCTGAATGTTTCTGCATTTTGTAATAAATGCAACTCTGCTGATGCCTCGTTAATTCTAATGTTTTGGTTTTGCCCTACAATTGAAAAGTTTTGACGGGAAGTATTTCATACCTTCTCTCAACTTTTTAGGGTCCAATTTGACCCAAATCCCCTTACTGCCTTGTTTGGTATTATTGCAAATGAAGATAAACTTTAAATACTCCTAACCTACAGGTTTTAGTTTTTACCTCTCTTTTAGCAAGAAGAGCAATCTTACTTAAATGGAAGGAGTCTACCCCTCCTACACATCTTCAATGGCTACGTGATATTATGTCTTATTTAAATTTAGAAAAGATCTGCTGCTCAGTCTTAAATTTGAAACAATCTTTTTATGATATTTGTGGACCTTCCCTAAATTACTTTTCCAATTTATAAAGTTTAACAGTGCACAGACTTTTATGTATATTTTTATCTTATCTTAAGTGAATTTTTTTTTCTAGTTATCCATTGTCCTCCATAAGCGTTTTTTCTTTGGTAGTTGGTAGGGGGTTGACTTTTTTATATAAAAAATTTCTTTTATGATGTATGACCTATCTTTAAATTTTTGATTACAGAGTGGTATACCTTTGTGTTATGCTATAACATTTTGATCAATTTTATTACAATATATGAATGTACACAAGTTATGTTGAGATGTATCTGTGTTGCACTCTGTAAATCTTTTTTTCTTCTGAATAAAAATATTGTAAAAAGAAAGAGAAATCAAATCTCCTCAAACTCCTAATGAAATATAGCCACTGTCTTGCCTTCTTTATACCTGCATCAATTAGCTGGGACCAGGTTAGAACCTTAGAGATCTTGAAAATACTCACTCTCTCCTCTTCTGATCCCTCTACGAGGATTGGTATGTGCTCCCTCATCTTGCCCTTCCTGAAGACCACAATCAGCTGTTTTGTCTTACTGACACTAAGTGCAAGGTTGTTGCTGTGACACCACTGAACTAGCTGTTATCTCTTGCTCCTGCACGCCCTCTCGTCTCCATCTGAGATTCTGCCAACTGTGCTTGTGTCATCAGCAAATATAGAGATGGCACTTGAGCTAGGCCTACCCACACAGTCATGGTTATAGAAGGAGTAGAACAGTGGACTAAGCATATCCCTGGGGGTCCAGTGTTGATCATCAATGAGGAGGAAATTTTATTACCAGTCCATTGTGGTCTTCCAGTTAGGAAGTCCAGGATCCGATTGCAGAGGCCCAGGTTCTGTAGCTTTTCAATCAGAACTGTAGGATAGATGGTGTTAAACACTGAACTATAGTCAATAAACAGCATCCTAATGCAGGAGTTTGTATTGTCCAGGTGATTGAAGGCTGCCTGACGAGCCATTGAGATTGCATCTGCCATAGACCTATTGTGGCAATAGACAAATTGCTGTAGGTCCAGTCTTTGCTGAGGCAGGAGGTGATTCTAGCTATCAACAACCTCTCAAAGCACTTCATCACTGTAGGTATGAGTGGCACTGGACAATTGTCTTTAAGGCAGCTCACACCGCTCTTTTTAGGCAGTGGTGTAATTGTTGCCCTTTTGAAGCAGGTGGGAACTTCTGACCATAGCAGTGAGAGATTGATACACAAACACTAGGAAATCTGCAGATGCTGGAAATTTAAGCAACACGCAAAATGCTAGTGGAACGCAGCAGGTCAGGCAGCATCTATAGGAAGAAGTACAGTTGACGTTTTGGGCTGAGACCCTTCGTCAGGACTAACTGAAAGAAGAGATAGTAAGAGATTTGAAAGTGGGAGGGGGGAGGGGGAAATCTGAAATGATAGGAGAAGACAGGAGGGGGAGGGGTTAAGCTAAGAGCTGGAAAGGTGATTGGCAAAAGGGATACAGAGCTGGAGAAGGGAAAGGATCATGGGACGGGAGGCCTAGAGAGAAAGAGAGGGGAGCACCAGAGGGAGATGGAGAGCAGGCAAGGAGTGATTGTGAGAGGGGCAGAGAGAGAGAAAAAAAGGGGAACAATAAATAAGGGATGGGGTAAGAAGGGAAGGAGGGGCATTAGCAGGTTAGAGAGATCAATGTTCATGCCATCAGGTTGGAGGCTACCCAGAAGGAATATAAGGTGTTGCTCCTCCAACCTGAGTGTGGTTTCATCTTGATAGTAGAGAAAGCCATGGATAGACATATCAAAATGGGAATGGGACGTGGAATTAAAATGTGTGGCCACTGGGAGATCCTGCTTTTTCTGGTGGACAGAGCGTAGGTGTTCAGTGAAACGGTCTCCCAGTCTGTGTCAAGTCTCACCAATATATAGAAGGCTGCACTGGGAGCACCAGACACAGTATATCACACCAGCCAACTCACAGGTGAAGTGTCGCCTCACCTGGAAGGACTGTCTGGGGCCCTGAATGGTGGTTAGGGAGGAAATGTAAGAGCAGGTGTAGCACTCGTTCTGCTTACAAGGATAAGTGCCAGGAGGGAGATTGATGGAAAGGGATGGGGGGACAAATGGACAAGGGAGTCATGTCGGGAGCGATCCCTGTGGAAAGCAAAAAGGGGGGGGGGGAGGGAAAGATGTGCTTGGTGGTGGGATCCCATTGGAGGTGGCGGAAGTTATGGAGAATTATATGTTGGACCTGGAGGCTGGTGGGGTGGTAGGTGAGGACAAGGGGAACCCTAACCTGAGTGGGGTGGCGGGAGGTTGGGGTGAGAGCAGTTTACATGAAACTTAGCGAATGAATCTCAACTTAATGAGAAACTTAGACTTCCAAAAGAACCAAAAAATTGGAGGTTTGAAGAACTTCGGCTGCCTTGCCTTACTTATTTCTATGAGATGTCTTGTCCATAAAAGAGCCTTATTGTTCTCATGGCATGAGGGTAAAAACCCAGATGTTAGCTTGTAGCCATACTAGACATGAGGATAGGTGCAAGCAACAAATAGTAACATTTACCTGAATTAATTCACTTATAGGATTGTATGTTATTAGCTAAGCTTGCCCTTTAATACACCAAGAATATGATAATAAACTTCCAACTATTTTGAACTGTTTATCTTTTAAATATAATCCAGCAAAGAAGGAGGAATTTCCAATTTAATGTGATGTTTGATCTGGAGGGGAACTTGAAGCTGTAGTTTTCCTATGTGAAGACTGCCATTATTCTTGTTGGTGAAGTTGTGGATTTGGGAGATACTACTTACATTATAGAGAGTTTAGAGCTTTTATTTCTTTAGGGGTTCCAAAGATATTACCACTAGATAGTGATGTAGATTGTTACTATTAATATCTCCATTAAAAAAATTATATTTGACCACAAGAGGGCATCAAAGGCAAGTCTGAATAGTTAGCAATCATGATGAAGAATCTAAAGCCCATGTAAATCACATTGAATTTTGTTTTTGGAATCCTGACCTCGGCTTACTAGCAGGGTTTAAAGAATTACATCATATTTTGGCTTTCAGCAATGAGTATTCATTGCAGTGAAATCAAATCTTAATTTGATTTGGTCTTCCTTGACATCTCTACAATAAACAAAACAGAAAATGCTGATATTAGGCAGCAGATTAAACAATACCAGTGTAAAAAAAAGTCATAATTAACATTTCAGATAATCTTGAAAGATTTGCAAAATAATTGAAGCGTATACCAATAGATTAAATGAACATGGTCATGAAAAAGATGCATACATCAGATACATCAGGATGTTCTTTATCAATTACATCTCAGCATTTATTTCCATCATCCTCTCTAAGCTAATCAGTAAACTCCATGACCTAGGCCTCAACACCTCCTTGTGCAATTAGATCCTCAATTTCCTCACTTGCAGACCCCGGTCAGTTTGGATTAGCAAAAACATCTCCTCCACGGTCTCCATCAGCACAGGTGCACCACAGATGCTGAGCCCCCTGTTCTACTGATCTTGTACCTGTGTGGTGCTCAGTACAGCTCCCACACCATATTCAAGTTTTCTGATGACCTGACTGTTGTGGGGCGTGTCAAAGGTGGTGATGAATCAGCACACAGGAAGTAAATTGAAAATTTGGCTGACTGGAGTCATCACAACAAGCTCTCACTCAATGTCAGCAAGACCAAGGAACTGACTGTAGACTTCAGGGGAGGGAAACCTGCGGTCCATGAGCCAGTATTCATTGGAGGATCAGAGGAGAGGGTCAGTAACTTTAAATTCCTGGGTGTTACTATCTCAGACGTCCTGTGCTGGACCCATCATATAAATCATGACAGTGTCTCTACTTACTTAGGAGTCTGCGGAGATTCTGCATGACATCAAACACTTCAATAAACTTCTATAGATGTGTTGTGGAGAGTGTACAGACTGGCTGCATCGTGGCCTGATATGGGAACACTAATGCCTTTGAAAGGAAAATCCTACAAAATATAGTGGATCTAGCCCAGTCTATCACAGGGAAAGCCCTCTCAACCATTGAGCACATCTACATGAAACACAGTCATAAGAAGCCACCATCCATCATCAAAGATCCTCACCACAGCCCTCAGGTAGAAGATCCAAGAGCCTCAGGATTTGCACCACCCCTCAATCATCAGGCTTGTGAACAAAAGAACATAACTACATTCATCTATTGAGATGTTCCCAGAGCCAATGATCTCACTTTAAGGACTCTTTATCTTGTTATTTCATGTTCTTGTTATTGTCACCCTGATTTCACCTGACTCAGCGTGAGAAGGGTTGGGACACTCTTCCCCAATCAGTGGGGAGTTAGCAAAAGGCAGCATATACCACACCCCTCTGTCCTCATCCTCCAAATCAATATCCCACTCAGGGTTGGGGATCAGCCTAATCTCTCCCCCTGTTGGTCCTGCAGTTCCCCCGCCACACCACAGAGTCCTCTTACTAGGTTTAGGCTCCAGGTCGGGCTCTGGGTCAACCTGCACCTCTTGTCCGAAAGGCAGAAGGTGTTTCCAATGGAGAAACTTGACAGGCCCATTCCCATCCTCTGGTTTCACCCAGAAATCTGGTACATTTGGCAACTGACTGTCCACCAGATAGGGCATAGCTGCCCAGCGGTCAGCCAACTTATGCTTCCCCGTTAGCCGTAAATTCCTTATGAGGTCTTGATCTCCTGTCATGAGTTGGGAGAACTTAACCTTTTGATCATACCTCTTATTTCCTTGATTCTGCTTGGCAGCTGCACCTTCAGCTAATTCATAAGCCTCTTTCAGCTCCCTTCTCATAGCAGACACACTTCAGATGAGTCTTTGGTGGTACATCGTCCTCGTCAGTCCCAAACCAAAGATCAATGGGCAACCTAACTTTGCACCCAAACATCAGATAATATGGCGAGTACCTGTTAGCTTCATTTTAGGTACAGTTGAAACGATGGACCAGATGTCCAATCTGTTGACTCCACCAGCTCCTCTTGCTGATCTCAAAGGTTCCAAGCATGTCTAGCAAGGTCTGATTAAACCTCTTGGGCTGGGGATCACCTGAGGATGACAGGGAGTGGTCCTCGACTTCTCGAATCCAAGCATGCCCAGTTATTCATGGATGAGCCTGTTCTCGAAATCCTGTTCCTGATGGCATGTATCCATCTGGGAAGACCATAATAAATGAAATACTTCTCCCATAACACTTCGGCCACTGTGGACAACCTCTGGTCCTTGGTAGGGATGCGCATATCTGGTGTAGTGATCCATGATGACGAAGGCATTCACCAAGTTGCTGGCATCTGGCTCTATCGACAGGAAATCCAAACACACCAGGTCAAGTGGCCCTACACTCTGCAAGTGGGACAAAGGAGCTGCCCTGGTAGGCAGTGCCTTCCTCTGTATGCGTTGAATGCACGACTTGCAGTACTCTTGGACCTCTGGCTTCACTTGAAGCCAATCTCTGAGCAATCTATAGGTCTTCTCAACCCCCAAATGTCCAGAATCATCATGAAGTGACTTCAACACAATCCTCCAATACTTCTCAGGCAGCACCAACTGGGAACTCCAAGGTCGGTCCGGAGGTGACGTGACCCAGTATAGGATCTGGTACCTCAACTCCAACCTGGGCTATTCTCTCAGTAATGGGGGCACTTCAGCTTGTTTCACCTTGTCCACCTGAGCCATGTTTCCCTTTTCGACTACTGACCAAACGGTACCGATGCCCAGGTCATCTTGCTGAGCAACTGCCACTTCCCCAGAACTCAGTTTGATAACTTGTTTGTCTTCAGAGCAGTCAGGTTACAGTAAACTTGTGGAATGGCATCATCAGAAGCTCTTAATTGATCCACTGCTCAATCCTGCCCTTGCTTTCCAACATAATGGCAAACTGACACATAGCTTTCACCTCTGGGGCAGGAACACTCTCCCCTCACTCCACAGAAACAATAGAATCCTGTCATTGAAGTCTCTGTGCCCAACTACGGGAAACTTGACTAGTGATTCAGCCCACTCCGCCGTCTTATCAAACCTCTGCCCCACAATTGTAATTTTGCTGACAACTTTAATAGTTCTTAACAGGCAAATTAACAATTCATCTGGAATATGAGTATCTACCCCACTCAACACACAGACATTAGTTACTGGTAACCCCCATAGTTGAACACTACCCCAGCAGCATCCATACTAGCACAGACTTAAAACACACAACCCACTAGTTCAGTGCTCAGGGCAATCACACAGCATCCAACAAAATCAATCCCAGAAAAATATCCCCACAATTGTAACCCTCAGGTTCGGCTGGCAGCATTAGTCTCGGGAATGGCACTCTCTGGTCCACCAAACTTGTGAAATCTCATTTGTGTGGATGCTGTATGATGTTTTTCCTGTTACAAATCATTACCACAAAATAACAATCAGTACACCATATGCAATTAAACAATTTAGCTTTATAATTCTTAATTTGACTAGAGGGGTAATAAAGAAAAAGGGCCTATTTTAATGAAACAGTCTAATGCTCTCGTTGGAGCTCACAATTTTGGAGAAATTGACCTGAGAAAGGTCCACTCAATCTATGTCTCTTATCATCTTGTGTATCTCTATCTAGTCTCCTCTCATCCTAATTCATTCCAAAGAAAAGATCTAACTTGCTCAAACTTTCCTCGAAAGGCTTCCTCTCCAATTCAGGCAGCATCCTGGTAAATCCCTTCTGCAACCTCTTGAGAGCTTCCATATCCTTCCTAGAATGTGGCGACCAGAACTGAACATAGTACACCAAGTGCTCCATGTAAACATGATCACTGGTGGCGAGGGTTTGTCTATGATGGACTGGGCTGTATCTACCACTTTCTATAGCCTTTACCTTTCCTGGGCATTGGCACCCAGAATTGAACACAATACTCCAATGTTGGTGGGCAAAGCTTTAAATTGAGGGGGGTAAGTTCAAATGAGATATGTAGACCAAGTATTTTTTACACAAAGTGGTGAGTGCCTGGAATGAGCTGCCAAGGATAGCAGTGGAGGAAAAAATGATAGGGGTGTTTAAGAAGCTCTTAGATAGGCATGTAAATATTAAAAAATGCAGGGCTGTGGGCAATTAGTAGATAGGAGGAATTAGTTCAGTTAGGTGTTTACTTATTAATTAGCTTGGCATAGCATCATGGGAGCAGATGTGGCATATCCCTGTTTTACACTCATTTTCTTTTTCAACTATGCCCTGCAACACCCTGAAAGGGTAAGTTATTGTAGATCAAAATAATTATGTACTTTACTGCATTTACACAAGAGATTCTGGAAGCCCAGAGCAACACACAAAATGCTGGAAGGATTTAATAAAAAAATTTAATAAATTTATCTGGTAGACTTCTATTAGTTACTTCTCCTTGCCAATACTGATTTTCTAGACATGCTTGGTGTTTGCATTAATACTGTACCACACAAGGAATTATATATTGCTAAACAAAAGAGATTATGCTCATGCTGGAAATCCAGAGTGACAGAGTAGGTGGGAGAAAGTATAGTCTAGATAGCTGTGAGAATCAGAAGGTTTATAAAGGGTATCAGTGGGCAGGTTGTGCTGGTTGGTCTAGTGATCTGAAGGTCACTAGTTTGAGCCTCAGCTAAGGCAACGTGTTGTGTCCTTGAGCAAGGCACTTAACCACACATTGCTCTGTGATGACACCAGTGCCAATCTGTATCGGCCCTTGCCCTTCCCTTGGACAACATCAGTGGCAGGGAGAGGGGAGACTTGCAGCATGGGCAATTGCCGGTCTCCCATACTACCCTGCCCAGGCTTGCCCAACTTTCCAAGGCGCAAATCCATGGTCTCTCGAGACTAATGGATGCCTATTTTTAAGTGGCTATGTCCAGAGATGGAAATAGAGAGTTCAAGAAAGGATATGGAGTTGTCATAAATGGAAAAAATGAATTTAAGGATGAGGTGGAAGTTGGAGGCAAAATTGATGAAATTGACAAGTTCAGTGTGGGTGCATGAAGCAACACCAATGCAGTTATCAATGTCATGCAGAAACAGGAGCATTATCAGTGGTCAGAACATTAACCGTTCCATGTAGCCAACAAAAAGGCAGATGACTACACCTTGGGAATGGAGAAGGTAGGAGGAGCTGAAAGAAACATTGTGTGTAAGGACCAATTCTGACAGGCAGAGGAGGATGGTGGTAGAGGGGAACTAGTTGGATATCCCTATGTAATCCTATTATTTTAGGTTTCTGTAAACGCCCATAATTAAGTTGAGGAAGAAGTGTTCAGGCAGGAATAACTACAATAGTATGTGAAGTATTTCTTTTAATACAAATACTATATTACAATTTTCTTTGATTTTCTATTATATCAAATGTAACACCCTGGGAAAGGTTTCACTGTTAATGTAATGGTTTCTCTGTCGCAGCAGTGTTTGAGTTATGGTGGGGGCTTTGGAATGTGCACCGTCCAATGAGGGGAATGTTTTTCTTTCTTGTATGCCTGACAGCAGGGTATTTGTGGGCTTTTGTTTGGCAGAAGATGGAGAGAGAAGAAGCTAGAGCAGAGAGATCGTAGACTGTAGGACTGAATGGATGTGGAATGGGGTTGGGAGTCGACGACATTTGGGGAAATTGATGGAGAATGAATGGATTGATCTTGGAGTAGGTTAAAAGGTTGACACAATATTGTGGGCCACAGGGCCTGTACTGTGCTGTATTTTTCTATGTTCTATATTTTAAATGTCATCTAGATGGCAATTCTGAAAAGATATCTGAATAAGAATCTTTGAATGCACATTTATATCCCCCTTAATAAAATTGAGCATTAAGTGGATGTTGTGACAGTGGATTGTATTCAGAAAGCAAGCCCTAACTTGGTTGTTTAGGTATGTATGATACAGCAGCTGTGACTTCTAGTGACTCTGCCAATTATATTAAAAATAGTTCATGTAACTATTCTAGCTATAGTTATGTTGAACAATAGAAGCATGAGTCATATTTTGCCTTATTATTCATCCCGTAGATGTTAGGGAAAAGTCACTAAATAACAAAAGACTGATAAACATAAAAATATCTTTCAACAACACAGGAACTCAGGAACAATCTGGTGGGTCAGGCAGTGTCTATGAAGGAAAATGGACAATTGACATTTCATGTCATGACCCTTTATCTATTCTAAACTGAGAGATAGAGGGAAGCTGGCCAGTATAGAAGAGTGCAGGGAATAGGTGAAGCAAAAGTAAACATGTGTTAGGGGAATCCAGCTGAGGAGGAGTGATAGGCAAATGAAAAAGGAAGGGCTCAAAAGAGATGGTCCCTTTGTTACCTTGACCTATTCCCTCCCAGTTTCTGTTACTATTTCCACTCCAACCTCTACCATCTGTCTATCACCTCTACTCACCTTCATTCCCCTATTGCTTGCTAACTCTTACTGCTGCTCTTCCCTCTACCTTTTTATGTTGGGTATTTTCCCTACAGCTCAGCCTAGATGAATGGTCTCGACCTGAAACGTTAACTGTCCATTTCCCTCATTAGAAACTACCTGCCCACAGAGTTCTTCCAGCATCTTGTATGTTGCTCCAGAATCTAAAATCTGGAGTATCTTTAACCTCTAGTGCAGTGTACTAATTCATTCAAATAAACGTCCACAAAGTTTAAATTGCCAGTCCATTGAAGCTTATATAAACTGTTTAGAACTTCATTAAAGTTATAAGATGCCAGACTGATAGCTTCATGTCATCCCTTAAGCAATTTACAGGCATATAAGAGAGAGATTCTAGCTTCCAAATCCACAGATCCCTCAAAGTTGCCCTGCAAGTTGATAGGGTAGTTAAGAAGGCCTAAAGTGTGTTGACCTTCATTAGTTAGGGGATTGCGTTTGTGACCCTGAGATCATGTTGCAGTGAGGTTGGTCATGAAGCATATCAACTCCTGCCTGAGAGTGACCTGGATCTGCTCCAATTTGCTATCGTTGTACCAGGTCAACAGCAGATGCCATTTCACTGACTCTCCAGCCTGATCTGGAACATGTGGACAATGAAAATACACACATTACGATGTTCTTCATTGGCTACAGCTCAGCATTCAATACAATCATCCCCTTGAATCTCATCGATGCCAAGACCTGGGCATCAGTACATCCCTGGCAACTGGTTGATCCCATTTAGTATAGATTGGCAATAGTATCTCCTCCACACATTCTATCAATACAGAGATGCTATCCTCCAGTGCTCCCCCCACCCCACCCGATTCTATTCACTTTATACCTATGATTGTGTGCCTAAGTACAGCTCCAATGCCATACTTATGGTGTTGATGACACCACTGTTGTTGCCTGAATTGAAGGTGGTATTGAATTGGCACATAGGTGGGAGATTGAAAATCTGGTTGGTGCTATAACAACTCTTACTCAATGTCAGCAAAATCCATAACTAATTTTCAACTATAGGAAGAAGAAACCGGAGGTCCAGGAGGGGATTGGAGGTAGGGAGGGTCAGTAGCTTTAACTTCTTAGAAGTTTCAGCAGATTTGGAATGTCACCAGAAACTTTAACAAACTTGTATAGATACACAGTGACGAGTATCCTAACAGGTTGCATCACAGCCTGGTATAAAAATGCTAATGCCCAGGAATGGAAAAGTCTACAGAAAGTGTTGGATGCAGCCCAGTTGATGTAGAAGCTTTAGAAAAGGATGCAGAAGAGATTTGCCAGTTTACTGTTTGGATTAGAGAACTTCTGATGAGGAAAAGTAGAGCAAACTAGAGCTTTTCTCATTGGAGTGAAGGAGAACAAGAAGTGACTTGATAAAGGTGTATAAGATAATAAGAGATATAGATAGATACATCTTAGCACACCACAAGAATTGTGGATCTGATCTATACTTCTTGCTGCCTCAGTAAAGCACAGTTAAAGCCCCCACCTACCCTGTATATTCTCTTTTCTCTCTTCTCCCATTGGGCAGAATTAACAAGAGCCTGAAAGCATGTACCAACAGGCTCATTGACAGCTTCTTCCCCATTGTAATCGGAGTCTTGAACAGACCTCTTGTAAGATAAGGTGGACTCTTGTTCTCACAATCTACCTCCTTATGATTTTGCACTTTATTGTTTACCTGAACTGCACTTGATCTGTATGAACAGTTTGCAAGGCACACATTTTATTGTCACTGTACGTGAAATACCAACATCAATACCATCAGCCAGAGCCTTGTTATCAGGGCAGCAAAGGCCAGTACCAGAGGAGATGTGTTTAAGGTGCATGGAAGAATGTTCAGGGGAGATAGAATAGGTAGTGTTCTTACACAGAGAACGGCATGTGCCTGCAATGCACTGCCAGAGGTGCTGGCAGATGCTGATACAATGGAGACATTTAGATGGATTGGATGTAAAAAATAAATGGGGAGTTATGGACTGTGTTGGAGTTAAGGTGTAGATTGATTGTGGGGTGGGCTTATCATCATGGGCAGAAGGCCCTGTACTATGCTACGCTGTTCTATTTTCTAATACTATCTAATTTCTTGAAATTGAGTTTCTAAGTCCCAGTCCATCAGAGGTAAAACCCTTCCCACCACTGATCACACCTACATGGAGCACGGTCGCAGGAAAGCAGCATCCATCATCAAGGACCTCCACCACTCAGACCATGCTCTCTTCTCATTGCTGCCATGAGGAAGAAGGTCCAGAAGCATCAGGACCCATGCCACCAGGTTCAGGAACTGTTATTACCTCTCAACCATCAGGTTCTTGAACAAG
Organism: Hypanus sabinus; assembly: GCF_030144855.1. Classification (NCBI taxonomy): domain Eukaryota; kingdom Metazoa; phylum Chordata; class Chondrichthyes; order Myliobatiformes; family Dasyatidae; genus Hypanus; species Hypanus sabinus. The sequence continues at coordinate 54,318,931 of NC_082717.1, read as the reverse complement.
AGGGGGATAACAACACAACTTCACTTGTCCTATCACTGAACTGTTCCCACAACTATGGACTCAAAGGACTCTTCATTTCATGTTATTGATATTTATTGCTTATTTATTATTATTGGGCTTTTTTTCTCTTGCATTTGCAGTTTGTTGCAGACTATATTTATTTTGAACTTTGAAGTAGGAACTTCTTTACAGGAGTACCCAAGTTAGACAACTCATCATTTAAAATATTATTCTCTCACGTCTGCCGTCAGGCTGCAATACATTTTCAGCATATTCTGTTAATTTTTTTTAAGTCAGTTCCAATTTTTTTAAAAATCATCTAGGCTGCTATTCCACTAGGGCTGCATCATTGTAGAAAGTTAGAAAATAGCAAAAATCATGACTTAATTTTATGCAACAGCTCATATTGATGTATCTGTCATCTGTAGTTTAGGTCTGTCTACTAGAACTATGACATTGATATATGTTCTTTGAAAAGACTGAAGAGTAAAAACTATGTTGGATATAACATCTAGCTTATTTGTTACTCACATTATTTAAAATGCAAGGCTCACAAATAACAAAATTTTAAAAAGTATGTGTGGTAAGAAAATCGTGCCCTACCATTCAGTGAATGGTAGGACACTGAGAAAGGTGGTAGAACAAAGAGATCTGGAACACAGATCTATAAATGTTGAAAGTGGCATCACAGGTAGATAGGATTGGAAAGAAAATTTTTGGCATGTTGGGCTTCATAAGTCAAAGAATTGAGTACAGGAGATGAGATGTTGAAGTTGCATAAGACATTGCTGAGGCCTAATTTGGAGTATTGTGTGCAGTTTTGGTCACCTACCTACAGGAAAGAAGTGAATAAGGTTGTAGGAGCATAGAGAAAATTTACGAGGATGTTGCTGTGTCTGCAGGACCTGAGTTATGAGGAAAGATTGAATAGGTTAGGACTTTCAGGATGTATATTATATACATTTCTCTGACATTAAATGGAGCTTAGGAGGATTAATGGCATCAAACGGTGACTCCTTTGCTTGCATCTTCAGAAACAACTCTATTTCCATCTGTAATATCTCTATTTTTCCCTTTCAGGCTTCTTTTGAAGACCCTGACCTGGAGTTACACTCTGACTATGGTTCCTTGTGGGAATGGCACCCTTTCCTGGGGTTTCATGACTGGCCGTTATTCGGCACACCAAGGGCTCAACTTAAGAGCTCTACTTGCCTTCAGAGGACCGAGATTTTGTGGTTGTGGAGACGGGGATCAGAGGTCAGTGCCTGCAGGAGACCGATGTGTTGTGGGAGATGGGAGATCTCTGGCTGTGTGCCCAGAGACCTGAGATCTTCGGGCACAGAGCTTGGAAAATGCAATGCAATGGACTTTTAACATTGTAAGCCAGCGAGTTGTTTGTTATGTCTCCCCTCTTGTGAAACGGAGACATCTCTTTCTCCCTTATTAGGGAGAGAGAGTGCCTGTGGGATGTAGTAAACTGGATGAACAAGTAGCCTTTGGGGTAACTGCAAGTCTGTGTCTTTGCTATTGCTTTTCTCATGCTTGAATGCTCGGTGGTAGGTGCTGATGCTCCCTTTTGCCATTGGGGGAGGGAAGATTGGTGCTTGCTGCTGCTTATGCACAGAAGGGAGGGGAGCTGGGGGGACTTTGGAGTTCTAACATTTAACTGTCATTCATTCTTTGGGGCACTCCTCTGTTTTCATGGATGGTTGCAAAGAAAAAGCATTTCAGGATGTGTATTGTATAAATTTCTTGGATATTAAATGTACCTTTGAAACCTATTGATAACTATTGATTTTATTCCTTGGAACAAAGAAGATTGGGGGGAGATTTGGTAGAGGTATAGAATATTCTGAGGGGTATAGATATAAATGCAAGCAGGCTTTTTCACTGAGGTTGGGTGGGACTACAGCTAGAGGTCATGGGTTACGGGTGAGAGGGTGAAGAGTTTAAGGGGAACATGAGGGGAAACTTCTTCACTCAGAGAAGTGAGACTGTCGAACGAATTGCCAGTGTAAGTGGTGCATGTAAGCTCGATTTCAATATTTAAGAGAAGCTTGGATGGTTACATGGATGGTAGGGATACGGAGGGCTATTGTCCAAGTTGATGGGAGTAGGAAGTTTAAATGGTTTGGCATGGACTATAGTAAATGGGCCAAAGGGCTCGTTTCTGTGCTGTAATTTTCTATGACTCTATGGCTCTAAAATTAGGATGTGGAGGATGAAAGTTTGCACTTATATCAGAATAATTTAGAAGCTGATACTTTTTGGCTAGTTTATCCTTTGAAATGAATCATGCAGTGTATGGTTCCTTTGGTTTCATGAGTATATTACAAAACTTCACAGGGTCTTGAAAACTTCTTAGGGTTAAAGTGTGTTGAGAAATTCTACATTCATTACAAAATTTTTTAAATAAATGAAATGGTAATACTCTTTAGATTTAATATTGGTCAAATGCTTTCATTATGCTGAAACTTAAAAGAAAGTGTGTATGCCTCTTGAAATATTCTAGCTGCTGATTAATTGGCAGATAGCTTTCACTTTAGATAATGATTTCATCTTGTTGGCTTCTGATCTAAAGGAGGAGGCTCATTTTTCACGATTCTGTGTAATCAGCAAGTAGAGAAATGATTTAACATTTTTACTGGAATATCTTAGCAACTGCTTTTCTGATCATTAGCTAGCAAAGACCTGACGTTGCTAAGAAGTGCATTTCTCCTTTGTTTTGACAATGTTTAATCTAAAAGTTTCATCTTTTTGAGAGAAAGGCATGCATTGAAAATGTTTCAATAAATAAGTAGGCATCCCTTAGCTTTGCCTTTGCAGCTGCGTCACAAACATACAGTAAATGTCTTATTCCTGGAATATTTTTTACTTCATAGGCTAACCAAGCATAAGTGTCTATCAGAGGGAACTGTAAATATATAGGTTGATTACGTTTATATCTCATATTTTAGTGGAATATAGTGAGATTTAATCTCGAATAAGCAGTAGTACATGGCGTTTGTTACAAATGGGCAGAGGCTGAAAGGGCAGATATATACTGGAAAATGACATTACATTTGTTGTCATCTTGTCAATATCTGAGTCATTGACCATTTCCCACATGGTTCCAGATGTATTTCACCTCAGATTTCAGATTGTTACCAAATATTGCAAAAGAATATTACATACAAAAGAATCCCAGCAGGGAAGCTGAGCTCAAGAAGTCTGCTCTGTCCTTCAATCTCTCCCCTGCCCCCCATCTTTTTAACAGTAAACCTACTCCAGCTCATTTATTCTCCCCACTTTCTCATCAACAACCTACCTCCAGATTCTCACACCCACCCTCACACAAAAGGCAATTTACAATATCCAGTAAAGCTGACCAACCTGCATATCTTTGGCATTTAGGATGAAACCACACATTCAGAGTAAATCCATGTTTTCTCGGGGAGAAATCTGATTTTGATTTATAGATTGATGAACCAATAATCTCAGAGGATCTTTTCAGCAGAATCAAAATACCATCTTTCTTCTGAACTAATCTGGGGAGGCAGGTCTGTACTAACCTCTGTTCTGCAGTAAAATGCTAGCCTTGCTTATATGCTAAAGCATTTTGTGTAGGACTTGAAATCACAATTCTCTGACTCAGAGATTTGAAATCTAATCTAAACACTGAACAGCAGCGAGATCTTGGGATCCAAGTTCATAGCTCCTTGAGAGTGGCAACACAGGTTGATAAGATGGTTAAGAAGGCGTATGGAATGTTTGCTTTTATTAGTCGAGGCATTGAGTTCAAAAGTTCAGAGGTTATGTTGCTACTTTATAAAACTCTGTTTAGGCCACATTTGGAGTATTCTGTACAGTTCTGGTTGCCCTGCTACAGGAAGGATGTGGAGGCTTTGGAGAGGGTGCAGAAGAGGTTTACCAGGGTGCTGCCTGGTTTAGAGGGTATGTGCTATCATGAGAGGCTAGATAAACTTGGGTTGTTTTCTCTGGAATTCAGAGACTGAGAGGAGATCTGATAAAGGTTTACAAGATCATGAGAAGCATAGATCGAGTAGACAGGGCATTTCTTTCTCCCAGGGTCGAAATGTCTAATACCAGAGGGCATGCATTGAAGGTGAGAGGGGGTAGGTTCAAGAGGGATGTGAGGGGTAAGCTTTTTACTCTGAGAGTGGTGGATGCTTGGATGCTGGTAGGGGCAAATACATTACAGGCTTTTAAGACATGTTTGGATAGCCACATGGATGTAAGGAAGATAGAAGGATGTGAACATGGTGTAGGTAGGAGGGATGAGTTTCGGTATTTTTAGCTGCTTCAGCACAACATTGTGGGCAGGATGGCCTCTTCCTGTGTGGTACTGTTCTATGTTTAACAGCTTGGCGCCTGTGAGTGTGAACCATGTTTGTTGCTGAATTGACAGACACTTTGTCTGATATTCAGAAATTTCTATAGTATGTTTGTAAAAAAAAAAGAACACACTGGTATGTTTTCAACAGGCCTTCGGAATGACCCAAGAGATAGCTGTTCATGGGCATCAGCCCATTGGTAGTATTGCTAGATTTATAACACAGGCTGAGCTGAGCTGAGCTACCTTGACTCTAAATGGTGCTTCTTTCCTACTGAACAGATGTGAGTGTTATTTGAAAATTGAGTAATGATGCAGCACTCCAATTAACAAGTGGAGCAGAAGTGAAGATAAAAGCTTGCTTGATTAGCTGAACCTCATTGCAATACCGCTCCCAAATGACTCACAGATATTCCAGCTCATACCAGTTCATCAGTGTTTTTGTCAAACTCACCCTCATTCTTTGAAAATTAATTTAAATTAGCATGGGGGGTGTTGAAGGAATTTCTGAACCATGCATAAATTTAAACTTGTTTTTTTTCTGAGTATACAGGGTGGGGTTGGCATTGAACTACATTGTTGTTTGGGGAAAACAATGCAAGCAAGATGTACTTAATATGGCAGAGCAGGTATGAAAGAATATGTCTTTATGGAATATACTGAATCTCCTCATTGTTGAATTTATGTGGGAAGACAAAAAGAGAAGTCATTTTTAGTACATTTATGTTTGATTTACAACAACTAAAGTATTTTTAAAGTATGGTCAAAATAGTAATGTGGAAAGTCTGCCAGCCAATTTGCACAAATGGTTTTACACAATCAGTGAATCAAATCAGTTAATTTGCCTTTTACTGATGCTAGCTAAGGAAATATACTGCACAGTGTATTGTTCAGATCACCATGGAAGCACATTTGTAATAATACCAGGGGAATTTTAGTGCATGACCAAGAAACGTGATGCCAGATTAGGTGCTGGAATCAGGTCTGATCGGTTTGTTTAGGAACCATTGAGACAGAAATTTAAAGAGACAATGTATGCAAGAATACAGATCTAAAGTGAGAAAATTGTATTAATGTAGATGTGCAAAAATGGTGGGCTGAAGATACTAATTCTGTGCTACATACCTGTATCACATGTATCTGGTTGCTTGTTGTACTCCCATCTGTGCATTCAGTTCCATTTAATTCAGAACAGAGCTGAGGATAAGAGACTGATAATGACCAAATATATATTTCTCTGCGATAGTGAGTGGAACAGCATATTGAGGCATTCCAAATACACTTTCATGCAAATAGTTTAAGTAGCAATTTTCCACTGGTCTCATGGTTTGCTGCATGAAGCAACTACTTACATGAAGGGAATCATAAAAAACTATTTTGTTAAAGTTATGCAAGAAAAGCAACATATATTGTTTTCCTGATAAATTCCAACATAGTACAAGTTTCTTCATAGTCTTCAGCCTTCCACATTCTGTTGAAGCTGATGCTGTTTTAATATCTATATATAGCTATTTGGTATTTGTATATTCAGTGCATTTTCCATCGCTTTAAAAAATAGTCCTCCATGCAATCACACCTTTTCTATAAATTTCTATACACTTCGGTGTTCATATTTTGCTTAATTTCTAAGATATCCAAGTACACAGCTAAAGCTATTTTAGAATTGACAGATACTGGAAATTGCTTTATTAAAAATATTTTTTTCAAGTTTTTAACAAGAGAATAAATATCTATGGATTAACAAACTTTCAGAGGTACTGTGTAGTCTTTGTTATAATGTATGAGGAATGTAGTTGAGTGAAATTAGAAATATTTTTATGAATGTCATTACCTCATTATTTTCCAGGTGCAGCAAGGTAGGTAAAGTGAATAGTTGAGGAACATAGTGAACATATACAAATAAATCGATTGCATGTTTCCACCCTTGCAAAGGTTTTTGAGCAACAGATAAATACTGTGCACTTCTCCACATAGAAGGGAGGGTATAGAAGTTATTACAGAATATAATAATATTTGTGGGAATATGAGTGTGTTGGGAAGAAGGAAAGTTTACTGAACACAAAGTACACTGCAGATTCTGTGGTCATATCAACACGTACAAACAACCTGGATGAACTCAGCTGGCTGGTCAGCATCCATTGAAATGAGCAGTCAACGTTTCGGGCCGAGACCCTTCGTCAGAACTGAAGGAGGAGGAGGCAGGGGCACTATAAAGGAGGTGGGGGGGAGGGTGGAAGGTGCCAGGTGAAAAACCAATCAGAGGAAAGATCAAGGGGTGGGGGAGGGGATAGGCGGGAGAGGTGAAGAAGGAATGTTAGGAGAAAGCACCATGGGTAGCAGAAGAAGGCAGAATCATGAGAGAGGCGATAGGCAGCTGGAAGAGGAGGTAGAGTGAAAGTGGGATGGGGAAGGGAGGGGGAGGGAATTACTGGAAGTTGGAGAATTCGATGTTCATACCAAGGGGCTGGAGACTACGCAGACGGTATATGAGGCGTTGCTCCTCCAACCTGAGTTTGGCCTCACCATGGCAGTAGAGGAGGCCATGTATGGACATATCCGAATGGGAATGTGAGGGAGAATTGAAGTGGGTGGCAACCGGGAGATCCTGTCTGTTGTGGCGGACGGAGCGGAGGTGCTCGACGAAGCGGTCCCCCGATATGTGTCGGGTCTCGCCAATGTAGAGGAGGCCGCACCAGATGCAATAGACGACCCCAACAGACTCACAAGTGAAGTGGGGATAAGAACCAGGTGGGAGATCTGTGGGGAGGGACATGTGGATCATGCATTCACGGAGGGGATGATCCCTGCGAAAAGCAGAGAGGGGTAGAGAAGGATTGTTCTCTCCGCGTAAGTGCTACACCTGTTCCTACAACCCCTCTCTTACCACCATTCAGGGCCCCAAACAATCCTTCCAGGTGAGGCAACACTTCACTTGTGAGTCTTTTGGGGTAATCTATTGCATCTGGTGCTCCTGGTGCGGCCTCCTCTACATCGGCGAGACCCGACGCAGATTGGGGGACCGCTTCGTCAAGCACCTCCGCTCCGTCCGCCACAACTGACAGGATCTCCTGGTTGCCACCCACTTCAACTCTCCCTCACATTCCCATTCGGATATGTCCATACATGGCCTCCTCTACTGCCATGATGAAGCCAAACTCAGGTTGGAAGAGCAACGCCTCATATACCGTCTGCGTAGTCTCCAGCCCCTTGGTATGAACATTGAATTCTCCAACTTCCGGTAATTCCCTCCCTCTCCCTTCCCCCATCCCACTTCCACTCTGCCTCCTTTTCTAGCTGCCTATCACCTCTCTCATGATTCTGCCTTTTTCTAATACCCATAGTGCTTTCCCCTTACATTCCTTCTTCACCTCTCCTGCCTATCCCCTCCCTGCTTCCCCTCCCCCACCCCTTAATCTTTCCTCTGATAGGTTTTTCACCTGGTACCTTCCACCCTCCCCCCACCTCCTTTATAGTGCCCCTGCACCCTGTTTCTTCAGTCCTGACGAAGGGTCTCAGCCGAAACGTTGACTGCACATTTCAACAAATGCTGCCCGACCTGCTGAGTTCCTCCAGCTTGTTTGTACGGGAAAGTTTACTGGCAGTTAGATCATTGTCAGAAATGTGTAAACTTGGCCTGACTACAAAATCAGACATATATATTTGCAACAATTTACAAACTTTCAAATGAGTAGTTTAAGTGCACATCCTGTAAATTCCAAAGAGACAGACCATAAATGTAAGAATGAAAAAGACGTTTGTTCCTTTTAACTTATCTAAGTCATATAAGACATGGTCAGTGGAATATTGTATTTGTTACATTCCAAATATACTCAAACTTGCAGTGACTATATTTAATTATCGCATCTAAAATTAATATATAATTATTACTTTTTGTCACAAAATTCAATGATGTGCATAATTGTAGAAGACAAAGTATAATAATGTAACCATTTTCAAGGATACTCTTGTATTATCCATTTTACAAGATACCTTTTCGTTCTTTCAATGATTTTACATTAATGCATATAGACAATCTTTGCTGTAATTGGAACCTGATATTCATTCATAAAATAACTTCGTAGTATCAGAGAGCTGAGGCAGTGCCTAAATCATAGGGAAAGAGGATCAGCAATTAAAGACCTGATCAAAACTAGGGATTTTGGGGAGAGGGATGGCATGAGACATACCACGGACAATTGCGGCCTAATTTCCTTGCCAGAGAGTTTTGCATGTGAAATTACATGACCAAACATGAGTTTACTGCAGGAAATTATGTCAGGGGCACGTAAAGGATCTGGTTGAATTTTTGGAATTATACTTCAAAATTATAATTCCAGAAAATATTTCTGGAAATGTGCTGGAACATTGTGAAAGAAGATGTGCTGGAAGTTATAGAAAACATTAGGATAGTCCACAGGGCCAGATAGGATATATCCCAGGTAAGAGATTGCTGTGTCTTTGGTGATGATCTTTGCATCCTTACTGGCCACAGGAAGTAATACCAGAAGATTGGAGGGTGACAAATGTTATTCCTTTGTTCAAGAAAGGTAATAGTGATAATCCTGGGAAGTATTGATCAGTGGTAGGAAAAGTATTGAAGATATGTCTTAGAGCAGGGTATACGAGCATTTAGAGAAGTATAGTCAGATTGGGGTAGTAAGCATGGCTTTGTAAAGGGCAGTTCAGGCCTCACAAGCCTGATTGAATTGTTTGAGGAAGTGATAAAACAAATTTATGAAGTTAGAGCAGTGGGTACAGTGTACATGTTCAACAAGGTTCCCTCTGGTAGGCTCATTGAGAAAGTCAGATAGCATGGGATCCAGGGAGTCTTGGCCGCATGGAGTCAGAATTAGCTTGCCCATAGAAGGCAGAATGTGGTAGCAAATGGAGTGTATTCTGCCTGGAAGTCAGCGACCAGTGGTATTCCACAGGGCTCTGTACTGGGACATCTGCTTTTCATGATTTTTATAAATGACTTGGATAATGGAAGGGTAGGTTATTAAGTTTTCAGATGACACAAAATTGGTGGTGTTATGGACGGTGTAGAAGCTTGGTGTAAGTTACATTAAGGCATTGAGAAGATGCATAGCTGGGTTCAGAAGTGGCAGATGGATTTCAATCCAGGAACATGTGAAATGTTACAATTTAGAAGGTCAAGCTTGAAGACAGAAAATAGAAATAATGGCAGGATTCTTAACAGTGTGGAGGAAGAGACAGATCTTGGGGTTCATGTCCATAGATCCCTCAAAGTTGTAGCACAAGTTGACAGGTTGGTTAAGAAGGCATATGCTGTGTTGGACTTATTCAGTCAGAGAATTGAGTTTAAGATCCGCAAAATACTGCAGATCTATAAAATTCTAATTAGAACACACTTGGAGTATTGTGGTCAGCTTCGGTCACCTCATTATAGAAAGGATGTGAAATCTTTGGAGAGGGTGCAGAAGTGATTTGCCAGGATACCACCTGAATTACAGAGGATAGGCTGAGCAAGCTTGACTTTTTCTCTTTGGAGCAAAGTAGGATGAAAGGTGACTTGATAGAGGGTATAGGATGATAATGAGGCATAGATAGAGTAGAGAATGAGTGACTTTTTACCCGGGCCAAAATAGCTAAAACAAGAGGGCATAATTCTAAGGTGATCAGAGGAACATGAGAGGAGGGATATGAGAGATAGTATTCTTACACAGAATATTGGGTGCATGGAATGTACTGCCAGAGATGTTGGTAGAAGTAGATACATTAGGGACATTTAAGAGACTGTTCACTCTCCCCTACCAACTTCACCTCCAGTCTCTGCAATAATGACCCATTATGACTCGCCCTCTGCCACCCATCCAGAGTATTAATTCCTCCCAGTACAGAAACGCCCAATACACCTTAATTGATTAACCAGCCAACTCTGACAAGCCAGCCTTTGCTGAGCTCTATGGTGATGTATTCTGCCATTAGGCTGCTCCTACCCCATAAGGAAGCCTATGAAAGAGCTCCTGGTTGACAATTTGGAATGTGCCAAATGAAGACATTGAATCTTTTAGTCTGCTGGGCAACTCAGAGATATTTTAGACTTGGTATGGTACTACTTCCAACAGCCCACTGGGTTTGAAGTTTCCAAAGGTTCACCACATCCTGAGACCAGAAGTTCTACCCAGCCTTCCTTCACCAGTAGAGAGCAATCCATTATAAACCAGCCTCCCATTACTCCAATATTACCCAGTTCTGCATTTATATATCCTGGTATTTTAACCCTTCCCTTGTAAAACTTGACTCAATGTCAGCTCTCAGATCAATCCCAAACCTTTGTTTCCGAGAAATTGTGCAGAGTTCCAGTCTCTGTATCTCTGGGTCAGATGACACTTGGAGCATCGTGTAGAGTTATATTTGGTTTAATTATTCAGCATCTTAATGATCTGGTCCCTCAGGCTTTCTATGAATTTGTGGGCTTCAATTCTTGCTGCCAATGAGAATGACCTTGTAATGATCCAAAATATTCCAGTGTTGACAATTAGAAGCCAGAGCAATCAAAATCTAGTTGATACCCAGACAAGCTATTGCTCTCAGCATGAAGTCTCCCTAGTTCTTCAGACACCTACTGAAAATAGGGAAGCTGAATATCTCCAGAATCTCTCAGGGTCTGAACACATCCCAGCAGATAGGTGGGATTGTCAAACATGGGTTGAATCATGAAAGAGCTGGATGTGGGAATTATGTCATTAAGCTGTTGTGACTAACATATTGGTCAGACTGCTCCAGGAGCAGTATGTGCAGCTCCTGTATCTGTAATCTTGGGCCAGACCACACCAGGAGTTCCACGCACAGTTCCCGTTTCCATATTGCTCAGTTAGAAACACACCAGGAGTTCGATGCACATTTCCCAGTCTCCATACCACTTGGTCAGATCCACGTGGAGAGCAGCATGCAAAGTTTCTGTCTCTTTATCTCTAATTCTGAAGGTATTGACAGAGTTGCCGAAAGTGTGGGACTCTCCTGTGTTGTCGGTGCTTGGCAAGCTGATGGAACTTTGATCCCCCCACCAAAAATCTCAAGCCTTGGGCAATGGCCTACTGTCAGAAGTATGACAGAGCCCAAAGTGAGGCCCAACATGAGGCACAGAGGATGCTGCAGTTACTGGAACCTGGAGCAGGGCATAAACCACTGGAGGGACTCAGCACCTCAAGTAGTTGTAGAGGGAGGGAAACCCAATACCTTGGGGATGAGGGATATTGGGACAGAGCGCACAGAGGGGGCAGCAACATTGCAAAAAGACAAGGGAAGCGGGCGAGTAAAGGGGCCAATGTAGTGACAAGAGAATCCAGCTAGATCTACCCCTTACTAACCTTAGTCACGCTCTCATCTACCACCTCCCCAGACCAGCCCCTCTCCACCTCCCACAACTCTCAACCTCTACAGTTCTTGCACCTGCAAACTTTAACTGTCCCTACTGGAATGCTCTTGGTGTATCCTGACATCTCCAGGTCCCATCCTTGTGCTCCCCTCTTTCCCCAGACCAGACCTTAGCTATCACTGGAAGCCCACTGCAGTTCAGGCCCAGCAATTACTGGAATTGAGAACCACATTATATTCCAGGAATGCAGCGGGCAGGGCAGGAGCAAACTAGGCAGATGAAAGATTGGTCATTTTGGCCTCATTTTGACCTCACCAAAGGATGCAAGATTGTTCAGAAGAAAGATTGGCCCTCTGAGAAATTGGCCAAGAGAAACTTCTAGACAATGGGCTCAAGAATGTCAGGTTTCGGAGAGTAGGTCAGCCCAACAAAATGGGAGAAGGGGGTTGATATAGGGGAATCTATGGCAGGAAAGTGGGAGGGGTATACAAGAAAGGTGAGGGAGATATTCTTTGACTCAGAGTAGTTGCTTGGAACCAAGCAGCCTTATCTGTTGTCTCAGGCCTGTATCTGTTTTTGGAGCCAGTGGGAGCTGAGGAAGCACCTCAGCTCCTGGCATGGTGTGTCATTCCATATCTTGGGACCGGTCCTGGGAAAGGGAGACGTAGGGAGTCGGTAATTTGATTTAATATGACAAACTTGTCCATCCCTGGACCTTCCTTGCCACCCTTTCTAAATTCCTGCCTTGTTGTGCCTTCAGCAACACTCAGTACTAATGTTGCCATATATCTGTGGTCAACAAAATCATTGGAACATTTAATCAAGTATTTGTCAGTGGTAACAGCATTGAATTTATTTGCCCATGGTTTTGGACTAACTTTCAACAAATGCGACTTGGAGCACAGATTCAAAAAAACTTGAAAAGGGGAACTTTCCCTTTCATTTCCATTTGTTCCCTCCATGTGAAAAATATATACAGGGAGGTAGGTTTGTAAAAGAGTCACTCAGAAGATGTGCAGTTGGATTTCTGAGGAGCTGATTGGGCTAGTTGTGTTAATGAACCTGAAGGAATGCATAATGTGGGCCATGGAAAAGATTGCCTTCTCTTTGAGTGATCATTGCAGAATCTACTGTAGGAGGTGAAACGAAGTGAAAATTCTCAATTGACAATGAGTACTACCAAGCAGCAAGAATTATTCTGCAATTTCCTCAAGTTGAGGGAGGTGTACTGATAGGGAGATCAAATGTGAGATCTTCAGTTATCTGCTTTACTAGTGCTATATATTATTAGGGCAAGGCAGAGTAAGAGCACCTAAGGGCACTCCCCGAGTTGTTGTAGCAACAGCTTCTATTTGAGCAAACAATTCTCTTTGGGGAAATTCTTGTCATTGATTGGCAAGAATGAGTTTGAACTTGTGGTAAGTGTTGTCTTCCACTAATGTTCTCTGGCAGTCCCTCAGGATCAAGGAGGATGACTTTCTACTCTGGTTTTACTGGTTCTGAGGAGGCCAATGAGGTCAATGTGGAAACTCTGGTTTCTTCCACAGATAGTGCCAGAAATAAGGACAGGTGAGTGGATAGTTTGTGAGATGGATTACTTCACTTTATTGTCACCAAACAATTGATTCTAGAGCTTACAATCATCACAGCGACATTTGATTCTGCGCTTCGTGTTCCCTGGAGTACAAATCTAAGTAATTATAATAAAAAATTTAAATTATAAATCATAATTAGAAAATAGAAAAGGGAAAGTAAGGTAGTGCAAGTCAGGTCCGGATATTTGGAAGCTATGGCCCAGATCCGGGTCAGGATCCGTTCAGCGGTCTTATCACAGTTGAAAAGAAGCTGTCCCCAAATCTGGCTGTATGAATCTTCAAGCTCCTGAACCTTCTCCTGGAGGGAAGAGGGACAAAATTTGTGTTGGCTGGGTGAGTCGTGTCCTTGATTATCCTGGCAGCACTGCTCCAACAGTGTGCGGTGTAAAGTGAGTCCAAGGATGGAAGATTGGTTTGTGTGATGTGCTGGGCTACATTCACGATCTTCTGCAGCTTTTTCTGGTCTTGGACTGGACAACTTCCTTACCAGGTTGTGATGCACCCTAGAAGAATGCTTTCTACAGTGCACCTATAAAAATTAATGAGGGTTTTAGGGGACAGGCCAAATTTCTTCAGCTTTCTCAGGAAGTAAAGGCGCTAGTGGGCCTTCTTGGTAGTGGACTCTGCTTGGTTAGACCAAGTCAGGTCATTTGTGATATTCACACTGAGGAACTTAAAGCTTTTGACCTATTCTACCTGTGCACCACCGATGCAGATGGGGTCATGCGGTCCGCTACTCCTTCTGAAGTCAACAACCAATTCCTTCGTGATGTTGAGGGATAGGTTATTGTCTTCGCACCATGCCTCCAGGTTCTTAATTTCCTCTCTGTACTCCGACTCATCATTACCAAAGATACGGCCTACAATTGTGGTGTCATCATTGAGGATTGCTCCCTCAACTGCCTAAAGAGGAAATTGGAATGCTTATCCTTGATAGCAAAGCTTACTCAATGAAGATGGCATTTTTCTTTTGTTTTGCCCCTCCATACGAAGTTGTACTCACCATCTTGATCTTTAAACAGGTCATTTCCTACCCAATATGTCTCACTCGAAGTGGCACTGTTGATGTCAAAACAACTGAGTTTGGACAGTGGTTGCTGTGATTGTTATTGAGATTCCTGGCATTCAAGGTTCTAAATCTCATATTGTGGAGTGGTGATTGTGCAGGACAACTTGTAATGTGCAAAACCATTGCACAGCAGTTATTATAAAGAATTCACTGACCAAGATATTAATCAATGGTAAGGAAAATCAAGATGTCACAGTAGTTGGCTCCTGTACAAGTACCATTCATCTCAATGTGTACTTGTTTGCATGTGCATGCACAAGTAAGCACATCACAGACACACACACAAACACGTGCATCTGAAGGCTCAGGTATAAAAGCATATGCCAGTTGTCTTCCTCCTTACTTCTCACCTAATCACCAGATCCCTGGCCTGTCCTCAAACCTTAGCTCTAGCTGCAGATCTACCCATGTTGCTGATCCCCATCTTTGGCTGTATGCTCATTGTTGTCCCTAACCCAGGCTTCACCCACACACCTGACCAGTGTTTCTGACCAAACACCTGATTCATGTTCCTAATAAGCTTTCAGTAATACACTTTCTTCTTCATCATGGTAAGGTAATCACTAGTGAAAAAGATAATATCACATTGTCATACTGCTGTTTGGCATTGTAATTTTCATTTATTTTCTATCAGTTCATAATGGCAGTCAACTGACGTCAAAGTAGCATCAGAAATAGATCATTTACAGAACAACAAAGGTGCTGATTGTTAGTTTATGCACAGGTAACTCATTTTATTTACATATTTAGCGATATGATTCTTCAGGCTCAATGGACCTGCACTGCCCAAGTACACCCATGTGACCTATTCACCTGACTTTGGAACATAGGAAGAAACCGGAACGCCAGGAGGAAACCCACATGGACACAGGGACAACGTAAAAATTCCTTCCAGCAGAGGCAGAATTGAACCCAGGTTGTTGGCACGACAGGGGGCATGGTAATGAAGTGGTAAGTGTTGTCGTTATGGCCGTCCCTTGAGGTTGAGGATGATAGTCTTTGTTCCGTTTCCACAAAGCAAAGACACCTGTGCGTGTATTTGTTTAACGTGTACTTTATGTTGCAGTCCAAGAAGCACACGATACTTCACAAATCAACCAACTGATTCCAATGGCATGGAAACCACAGTGATTGGAGTTGATGAATTTGTTGCAGCCTTCATCCACCTTCACAGCCATTGAGTGCAAAGTAACTTTGTCTGTCTGTTCCACCGTTGAGGTCTTAGTTGGATTGTTCCTTGCCAGGGACCTCACCCTCTACCTTACCACCATGGGTGACCCTACCAGGAGCATAGCTCCAGACAACATCGCTCTCGGGATCTCAGGACCACACAAACTTCTCCACCACGACAAGGTGACAATCCACAGAGAAGCAGTAAGTGTAACGCTATGGCAGCCACAGTGACCCAGGTTAAAGATTATTGAATGAACCCAC
This sequence comes from Hypanus sabinus, assembly GCF_030144855.1. NCBI lineage: Eukaryota > Metazoa > Chordata > Chondrichthyes > Myliobatiformes > Dasyatidae > Hypanus > Hypanus sabinus. Next base: position 54,303,158 of record NC_082717.1, on the reverse strand, counting down.
ACAACCCTCATCTTACCTCCACAATGGAACATGTCAGACCACCACCATGGATTTGGTTCTCATTGTGTTTTTGCACTTTTGTCTTGTCTTGCACAGTTTACTACTTCTCTGGTGCCAGAAATCGGTATTTACTCAGGAAACTGGCATAGCGTATATACAAGAAAGAGAAACAAGCAGTAGTGTCACGAAACATAGAGATTAAAGAGGATGAGGTGCTTGCTGCCTTACAGCGAGTAAAGGTAGATAAATTTCCTAGGCCTGACATGATATTTCCTTGGACCTTGAGAGAGACTAGTGTAGAAATTGCATGGATCCTGGCAGAAATATGTAAAATGTCCTTAGCCACTGGTGCAGTGCCAGAGGATTGGAGGGTAGCTCATGTTGTTGCGTTGTTTAAAAAATGCTCCAAATGTAAACCAGCTAATTACAGGCCGGTGAGCCTGACATCAGTAGTAGGTAGATTATTGGAAGGTGTTCTGAGAGATTGGATATACAAGTATTTGGACAGCCAAAGGCTGATTAAGGATTGTCAACATGGCTTTGTGTGTGGTAGATCATGCTTAACAAATCTTGTAGAGTTTTTCAAGGAGGTTACCAAGAAAGTAGATGAAGGAAAGGCTGTGGATGTTGTCTACGTGGACTTCAGTAAGGCCTTCGACAATTCCCACATGGGAAGTTAGTTCAGAAGGTTCAGACACTAGGTATCCATGGAGAGGTTGTAAACTGGATTCGAAATTGGCTGTGTGAGAGAAGACAGAGGTAGTGGATGATTGCTTCTCAGACTGGAGGCATGTGACTAGTGGTGTGCCTCAGGGATCTGTGCTGGGACCATTGTTGTCTGTAGTGTATATCAATGATCTAGATGATAATGTGGTAAATTGGATCAGCAAGTTTGCTGATGACACTAAGATTGGAGGTGTTGTGGGCAGTGAGGAAGGCTTTCAAAGCTTGCAGAGGGATCTGGACCAACTGGAAAAATGGGTCAGAAAATGGCAGATGGAATTTAATGCAGACAAGTGTGAGGTGTTGCATTTTGGAAGGACAAATCAAGGTAGAACATACACAGTAAATGGTAGGGCACTGAGGAATGCAAAGGGATCTGGGAGTTCAGGTATATAATTCCCTGAAAGTGGTGTCACAGGTAGAAAGGGTTGTAAAGAAGGCTTTTGGCATCCTGGCATTCATAAATCAAAGTATTGAATATAGGAGATGGGATGTTATGGTGAGGTTGTATAAGACATTGGTGAGGCCAAATTTGGAGTATTGTGCACAGTTCTGGTTACCTAACTATAGGAAGGATATCAGTAAGATTGAAAGAGTGCAGACACAATTTACTAGGATGTTGCCAGGTCTTCAGGAGTTGAATTACAGGGAAAGATTGAACAGGTTAGGACTTTATTCCTTGGAGTGTAGAAAAATGAGGGGGGATTTGATCGAGGTTTACAAAATTATGAGGGGTATAGACAGAGTAAATGTGAGTAGGCTCTTCCCACTTAGATTAGGAGAGATAAATATGAGAGGACATGGCTTTAGGGTGAAAGGGGAAAGGTTAGGGGGAAACATTGGGAGGAACTTCTTCACTCAGAGTGGTGGGAGTATGGAACGAGCTGCCATCTGATGTGGTAAATGTGGACTCACTCAAGTTTTAAGAATAAATGGGATAGATAAATGGATGGGAGATGTCTGGAGGATTATGGACTGGGTGCAGGTTAATGGGACAAGCGGAATAAAGGTTTTTTTTGCAGAGACTAGAAGGCCAAATGGCCTGTTTTCTGTGCTGTAGTGTTCTATGGGTCTAGAAGCATGGCAACGCTAGTGAGCTGCCCCCACCACATCTTTGGACTGCTTTGGTCGTTGATGCAAACAATGCATTCACTCTATTTCGATATAGTGTGACAAATGAAGCTAATCTTTGAACTATCATATATAAATTTTGTGTGTTGCCTGGATCTACGAGTCTGTGATGCAGCTGCAAACAAGTTTTTCATTGACCGTACTTGTGCATATAATATTAAGCTTGTCTTAACTTGACTACCCCGGTAGAAATATGCTCTTGTTTTATGGATTGTTCTTTACTTAAGAGTTGGCTTAAATCTCAAATCAAAATCAATCAGTGTCTAAGCTTCTGATTCACTATCATCTGTTTATCAGAGAGCAAGAAAAATTGCCTGGAAATTTTATCCATACTTTTCAACCATCCAGGTGCACAGTATGATTAAATTTGACAAATAAACAAGTGGCTAAAAGCAACTAAGTATTTACCATGAAATTCTTGGTAAGCAGTATATTGCAAATAGGTGCTTCATTCACTGAATCAAGGAAGTTTCCATGCAGGTGTAGCATCATCCAATGACGTATGTCGTGGTTTCTCGTGCCCCACAAACGACCAGGAGATGCAGAAGATTCTTCAAGAAGTATTAAACTTTAATTTGCAAATCAAAGCTGAGTCAGTCATTGAGCTAGTTGCTGATTGCCCACCGATCCTTGTACATAGCATTTTTTATAGCAATCTCCTGGTTTAGTTGCATTAGCATATCCAATCGGTCTATAGTTGCGTATCACAAGTACATCCGCCACTATTGTTTCTACCCATTGACTTAATCATGTTCTAATCTACATCTCTTTGCTACTTCTCATTAACACACCATTATCTTCTACATTCTTAAGATTTCATTCTCCTACTAAATTGGATACATGCATAGCAAAATAGCAAGCTCAAAGCTGACTACATAGTTTTGGTTACACAGCAAACAATACAACTTTTATACTCCAATACGTACAACATACGTGCAAAATATAGTTGTGTATATGTGATCTGTGAAAAGTGCTTGATGCTTATGTTGCAATGCCCCATGTAATGAATGTGAGGTTGTGGACTCCTGTATTTATGATAACCTATATGCAGATTCCCTTGAATTTCTCAACTTATTCTTCACTGCTAGGTCCTCACAAATGGAGTTACTTGTGGCTGTAACTCCCCACCCCAACCTGAAGTGTTCTAACTTGACTGATGAGCCCTGCTTTTTCCATCACACCAGCTTTCTCCCCGACCCAGTCCATCACCACACAAGCCCTGAACCGTTTCCCACCCAGGGCCTCTGTCTACTGAAACATTCAGTCAGGCTGGTTGCCTACCTCAATCCAGGATTTACAAGACCTAGTCTATTAAAGGCTTGTATGAGACAGGGTTTGCTTGAGTTGGTTCACTCACAAAAAAAACAATTAGGTCACTGGGCATCACTGATTTGGAAGAATTTCCAGGCTAACAAGTTTATTTAAAATGAAATGTTTGGCTTCTCCCTGCATGAAACTATCCATTTTAACAACAGAATGAAAAATACCCATAGCAAGAGAAATATCTGATAAATCAGCTTCATTTACATTCAAGTTGCAACTGGAGTATCATTAGAAGAAATCACGTCTCTGAAGATATGTTGAAGCAATTACCACTGTACAAATTGAAGAGCCCACCAGAGAAAAGTGAAGTAAATGGCAAGGTAAATATGGCCCAATTTATAATCATCCTATTTCACTTAATGATAAAATTAAATTAAAATCAATGTAGGATGCATGATGGGTGTCTTGATGCTGCACCAGGTAGATGAGAGATCTCAGTCCATTCATCTCCTTTGCTCAGGGATGTATAAATGCCACTAAAGTGCAATATGTTTTCCACTGTCATTAATTTTAAAATCTGTGAAAATCAAAGTATAAAATGCTATATTCAATTGTACTAAAGGTTCCTTCAAGTTTTACTGCACTTCAATGAATGCCCCACAATCCCAACTCTAACTTCACCCTCTGAACAATGAAGATTACTGTGAAGCTGCTTTCAGGTGATACCCACACAGAGATTTGGGGAAAAGATTGAAAGGATAAAAAAATGAACATTTATACTGGTAGAGGGAAAGAAGCAAGGGAGGAGAGGTCAAACACAATGTAGAGGAACATTTGGGTGAAGAAAGTTGGAACAAAGAAAGGAGATCAGAGGGGGGAGATCAGAGGGGTCAAATTAATTGGGGGAAGGATTAGATTGGGGAAAAGACAAAATAGGGTTGAGCCAAGTATCAAAGGTTAGGGGGAGAAAACTGGAGAATGGGGTCGAAAGAGAAAATAAGTCAACAATGAACGAATGGTGGAGCAGACTCAATGGATGAAATGGCTTAATTCTGCTTCTATGTCTTATGGTCTTATATCAGAATGATCACGATATTCGACTGAGGAAGTGATGATAGTAATTACTACACAGTTGGACTGATCTAAATAAAAACCCAGTACCCACCATGTTTGAGCAGCCTACACTACCCAGTAAAAGGGAGTGGTATCTACAACTGTGAGCAGAGCTATTTGGCCAGATCATGGCCAACCTGACCTGCTATTCATGTTGGCCTCCTTTGGAATACCTGTAATTGCGATAACAAGGTTACAGTGATGGGAATCAAAACCCTACTCGCTGGCTATGTCATCACTTGTTCCTTGCCTTCCTTCCCAGTTTTTCACTGCTCTGGGATGATTTCACTTGTAAAGTTTAACATCATGCAACACAGTAAGGCACATCTGCTGTTCAAGGGACTGGTGGAAAAATAGTCTGATTAACTTAAAGCAAGAAGGAAAATATAAATAGAAGAGTAGGAGTGGGGGATAGAAACTAAGTCAAAACTGTGATTCAGCTTCTCAGTTTTTAATAGTCCCCAAGGAACAATGCACACAGTTTAATAACAATTGACAGGCTCTAGTGTGCATTCGCTTACCATGGATAAATGTATATGCCGACAGTGAAGCTATGAGTCAACCTTTACTGATCATGAAGAGAAAGGATTTCTCATGGTAATTTTCAAAAATTGACTTTCAGCAAAGACTATACAGAATCGATTATAATACAGACATCACAGTGAAGAGTTCAGCTTATATCACAAACAGAAAAAGTAAAATGTCATTGTTGTATAGCCATTAACTGATTCAGTCATTTGATAGAGTCATGGGGGAGTTCGGCAAAGACAAAAGGAAGTGTCCATGACTCAACATTTTACTAAATAACAAACAGGATTTAAAACCCAGGCAGATAATTCAGAACTGAAGAAGACTAGTAATTATTCTTCAATCAAAGACAAAGAAAGGATAAAGGCTGGGAAGATCTGATATCATTATCATGCTACAAAGTAAATACAGTCATGAAAACAATGGAGAAAAGCCAAATGAAAAATAAACCACTGCATTCTGTATTATAGACGCTGGATACCCTGGGTTTCCTTTGAACCATGAGCAATCAAAAATTTCTGCACAGTTTATCTCTTCAGGCCTAAGATCTGGATCAAAATGTTGGCATTGGGCTGCTTCCCAGTGCCTTCATCAAATGATTAAACATCTTCATATCCTTGACCAGTGGATTATCTAAGGACAATCAGCTTCCTACCATATCAATAGTAAAAAACTGACTGTATTTTGTATATTGATTATAAATTGACAGTATTTTGTTAATATTTAATCATGCTGTTTTAGTTGTGTTTGTGAATATAAATCAATATTAAGGTAATTGAATCATAGAAGAGTTACAGCACAGCAGGATGCCATTTGGTCCTTTATACTATATCTGAGGCTGTCCACCAAGCAATTCACTAATTCCAACCTCTTGGCCTCTTCTTCAAAATCTCTAAACATTTCCTTTAAGCTACATTTATCTAATTCCCTCTTGAAAGCGCTTCCTCCACATTTGCAGATCATAAATTCCAGATTCCTACTATACACTGTGTAAAATAATTTCTTACTTGGGTCATTCTTAATACATTTCTCCTTTATCTGCGGCCTCCAGTCCCAAAATCTTCCAAATATGAGAACAGCCTCCCGTTATCCTCTCTGTCTAGAACCCTCAACATTTTGTAATACTTCTATCACATCTCCCTTCATTTTTCTTTAAAGTAAGCAGTCACAGGCTCACTAGTCTATCCCTGTCATGTCATCCTTGCCCCAGGAACCATCCATATGTCTTTTATGGCCCTATTGAATGCTTCCACATCATTGCACTATGGAGGTGACCAATACTCAAGTTTCAGCATGACTTCCTTGTCTTTAAACATTATGCTTCAAAGAAGAAAGCCCAGAATTACTTGGTCAGTTTCTCACACTGCCTGTAACATTCAATAATTTGTGCACCCCTTCCCCCCAGATATCTCTCTCTCTCTTCCCCCTCCCTCCCCTTTTTGGACTGAATCCTTTATTCTATATTGCCTCTCTTAATTCTTCCTATCAAAAGGCAACACCTCAGATTTCTCTGCTTTAAACTTCTTTTGCCATGTGTCTGCTCATTACACAAGTCTGTTCATATTCTGCTGTGATTTATCTTTATTTGGATTTCACAATGCAGCCAAATCTGTGTCATTTGCAAAAGAAGAATTTGTACCCTCCAAGTCCAGGTCACTACTGTAGATAAAGAAAATGCATTGACCTCAATATGAGTTCTGGGACTGATACTATTCACCTTATCCAGTGCAGGAAACAAACATTTACTCATAGTAAATTATGTTGAGCACCTCCACTCCATCAAAAGCAGAACATCCCAGTGGCTAAATAATTTAAATCTGTTTCTCATTCCTATTTCAACATGTCAGTCCATGGCCGCCTCTTGTGCCAAGATGAGGTCACCCACAGGGTGAAGGAGCAACAGCTTATATTCCATCTTAGTACCCTCCAACCTGATGGTTGGAATATAGACTTCTCCTTCCAGAGAGAAAATAAAATCCCTCCCTCTTTTATCTTTTACCTCTGGCCTTTTACCTCTTCTCACCTGCCTATCATATCCCCCGGGTCTGATGCACCATCAATAACTCACACTGAGACGTAAGGCGAGATATCGGCTTTTATTGACTAGAAGAAGGAACCAGGAGTGAGTGTCCATCATACTATGACCTGGAGACTGAGGCCGAGCGTCAGGCCTCAGATCGCCTTTATACAGGGGCCTGTGGGAGGAGCCACAGGAGCAGTCAGCAGGGGGCGTGTCCAGACAGGCACATAGTTCACCACAGGGTCCCCTCCTCCTTTCCTTTCTCCCGTGGTCCACTCTCCTCTTCTATCAGATTCCTTCCTCTTCAGCCCTTTACCTTTCCCACCCACCTGGCTTCACCTATCACTTCTAGCTAGCATTCTTCCACTTAATTTAGTATCATCGGCAAACTTAAATACACTACTCTTGGTCCCCTCTTTCAGATCATTGATGTACATTATGAACAGTTGCTGGCCCAGCACCAACCCCTGCAGCACACTGTTCACCACTGAATGCACTGGACAACAAATTGTACATTGTTAGTGTAGTTAAGAACAAGTATCACAAAGATTATTTATAATTCAGTGTGAACTGAAATTAATTGAAAGATTTCAAATGAATCCAATTGTAATTAGAATTACACATACAGTAGGAGGAAGATTGAAAATCTGGTTGAGTTGTGTCATGACAACAACCTCTCACTCAACGGCAGCAAAACTTTAGAGCTGATTATCAGCTACAGGAGGAACAAGCTGGAGACCCATGAGCTAGTCCTCATTAGGAGATCAGAGGCAGAGAGGATCAATAGCTTTAAAACACTTATCATATCAGAAGATTTGACCTGAGACCAGCATGTAAGTGCCATCACAATGAAGACATCATGTGCCTCTATTTTCCTTGATGTTTGTGTAATTGTGTAATAAAACCTTGACAAACTTCTATAGATGCACACTGGAGAGTATCCTGACTGGTTGCATCATGGTCTGATATGGAAACACAATACCCAGGAAGTGGAAAAGATTCTGAAAGTGGTGGATACAATCTAATCCAACACAGGTAAAGCCCTCCCCACCAATGAGCACATTTACATGAAGCACTGCTACATCTATATTTTCTATGTTTCTATGTAAGACTGCAGCATCTGTCATCAAAATCCCCCACCTTCTAAGCTACCGCCATCAATCAGGACGGACAGATGCCTTGGGTCCCACACCACGAGGTTTAGGAACAGTTTTTGCCCAACAATCATCAGGCTTTTGAAATGGTGTGATAATTTAACTCACTGCAACTCTGAACTGATCCTACAATCTTCAGACTCACTTTCAAGACTCTTTCCAACTCATGTTCTCAGTATTATTTTTTATTTGCAATTTGTCTTTTGTACATTGATTGTCTGTTTTAGCTTATGTATAGTTTTTCATAAACTATTTATTTCTTATTTTTTTGTAAATGCCTGCAAGTAAATAAACCTTAAGGTAGTATATAGTAAGTAGTTTTCTTCATAATGTCTACAAAAGATATATTCAGCGATTCAGGAACAGCTTCTTCCCCTCTGCCATCCAATTCCTGAATGGCCTTTGAAGCTTTGGACACCACCTCACTTTTTTAATATACAGTATTTCTGTTCTTTGCACATTTTTAATAATCTATTCAATATTCATTATTATGTTTTATTTATTATTATTATTTTTTCTCTCTGCTAGATTATGTATTGCATTGAACTGCTGCTGCTAAGTTAACAAATTTCACGTCACATGCCAGTGATAATAAACCTCATTCAGATTCTGATTCCAGGAATGCACAGATACAAGCAAGTACAGAAATGGGTTTAACTTCATTATTTCAACTCAAGTTAAACAAATAGCAGAAAGAATTTATAAAAATTGCTTTGGCAGTAGCCAAAAAGACTATTGCAGTTACTCGGAAATCAGATTCATACTTAACTATGGACCGTTGGAATAATGAAATTTTTAGCTGCATTCCACTTGAAAAAATTACTTGTAATTTGAAAAATAAATATGACATATTTCTGAAAATTTGGCACCCTTATTTACAAAAGATAGGATTAAATATATAGGTGCTCCAAAGATAAAGTTATTAGTCATCTGGTGATAGATAGATAGATAAATAGATAGATAGATAAATAAATAAATAGATAGATAGATAGATATATAAATAGATAGATAGATAGTTTTGAATTCCATGGAGCATGTGGGGATCTTCCGATATTCATTCATTCATTCATTCATTCATTCATTCAGTCAGTCAGTCAGTCTTTCTTTCTTTCTTAAGGGGGAGAGGGTTGGGGGGAGGGCTTTTTTATATATATATATATATATATATATATATATATATAAATAATTGTTCTACTATTCTATTTCATGTAATTATCTTAAAAAATCAATTAAAAATTTATATATTAAAAAATTCATTATTTCAGTGATATACCAGCAAGATGTACAATGTATGAATATTTGTTTAAAAAGATTTCTGTTTTGATTTATCACTTCAGAGAATGCAACCATGTTACTTTATATTTTACAATATGTTTTAAAAAGTTGGCCTGAACACAGAACTAGAACACATGAAGTTAGGTGACTTTGGTACTCGCCTATTTTTGTTTATTCATGGAATTGAATAATTCTTTATTGATGCTGCACAGAAAAGTGCTTAATAAAGATCCAATGAATAGTCCTATTGATTCTGAGTAAAGATTTCCTCCTCAATTGCATCAGTACCAGGCAGTAAGGGATCTCAATACAGGAGAAAAAAAGAGTCAAGTCTATATTCCGTGAGGTGGGCTAACCTAAATCTGACCACCTTTGACAAAACAGTGAAAATTGTTAAAAAAAAATTATCTGTATATCTGAAAACCACTTTCATGAAAGATAAAGCAAAATCTCTCATTTTCTGTCTCATTCGTACATTGTTAGTGTAGTTAAGAAAAATTATCACCAAAATTATTTATAATTCAGTGTGAACTGAAATTAATTGAAAGATTTCAAATGAATCCAATTATAATTAGAATTTTCACACGCATTATGATAGCTTTAATTATTCCATAAACATTCTAATGAATTTGAGATTAATGAGGGGGAGCTACTGTGGAGGAGCTAAGTGACAGCAAGATTGCTGGCATGCGGCAACAAGGCGTGTGGACAAGATGGGGCCAGGTAACGGGGCCCACATCTCCTGGGGGGAAATTTAGCGAGCTGAACCCCACTGCATCAAATTCCTGATCCAGTGGTCTATTACATCTTGCTAAGCCCAACAAGCCTCTACTACCGGAGCAAGTCTGAAACACCGGCATGTTTTCTGTGCTGAGAGAAGGGGACATTAGAGCACATACACAGGGGTTGCTCAAAAGCCCTGGGGGAGGGACATTATCATTAGCACCGTGACCATTGGCTGACATCTTGTGTACAGTGTTCGCCCAGGCCAAGCACCAATGCCCAGCAAAGCAAGCAATTGCTTTGATCAAGGAAGGGGAGAAGGCTCAAACTCAATCCAAGGCGCATACCGACCTCCTAGGAACAGCAAAGGACTGGCAATTGAGAGTTGATCGAGGGAGACAGCCCAGATTCCCTGAATAGTTCTCCTTGGCCATGCTTAGACCAGACAAAGTGCTGCATTCAGTGTCATCTAGACAGGTGGTCATGTTGGAGCAGAATTTTCCCTGGGAAGACTGGATGGAGGAGGCCTATGAAAGGAAAAAGGCAGCGTACCAAGACTTGGTGGAGGAGTGCTGCAGCAAGGGGTGGCGGGCATACTGTATGCCCATAGGGGTGGGCTGCAGAAGGTTTGCTGATCAATCCTCTACAGCCGGATGGGTATCTCTGTAGCCCAGAAGAGGAAAGCCATCAGGAACACCATAGAGGCAGCAGAGCAAGCCTCGAGATGTCTGTTGATCAGAAGGAGTGATCCATGGCAGAATGTACTCATGCTCAAATTTGGGCCTGATCAACCCCAGCTGGGTCACTCAGGTGAGGATGTCTTATGTTGAAAGACTAGAAACACCCGGTGACCCCAGGTTTCATCATTGATTATGTGTCTGAGTGCATTGCAAGATGTATCATTCTATCGAAGCAAGTTGATAGTCTGAAGAATGACTTCATGTGTTGAAAGGTGTCAACATAAATTCTCACATGGGATTATGACAGAGAATCTGAAGTGGGTATGCATTCTAGATATGCCTGTACATGTAGATTGCCATGGCTGAACATCAGATCATGTTAGATTATCCTAGGAGCCAATTCTGCTTAATGGATAGAATTTCATGAACTGTTGTTCATTTGATAAGAATTAGAGTACATTTCTGAGATTGGAGTTTACATTCGTTTCTTTATGCATAATTTAACGTTGATATACTTCCACAGATTAAAAATGAGGACATCCACTTTGTGTATTCGAGCTCAAAGAAAACTGTATTCCTCCAAAAAGCCAAGGCTTGAAAAATAAAATGGATTATTTCCCTGCAACAAGGCAGAATTTAATTAAAGAACTTGGATTGCAAATATCTACATCAGCTCACTTCAGGTACTGTTATTTTGTAATTGTGCCAATATTTACAATAACTTTAAACAATTACATAGATAATGTTATTTTTAAAAGAACATACAGCGTGATTGTGGAAATATTTGAGGTATATCAATATTTAATGATTTATAATGGATAAATAGATTGAAGCAATTCAAATGCTGATATTTTACTTCTTGCACAAAAATGCCAAGAAGTTCATTGTGTTGCCAAACACAATGAAACACGAAGAATTTTGTTGACTCATGATGGCTCCATAAAATGGCCAAGCAAGCCACACAGATGAGAGGTTGATAAGGGAAGGTCAATAAATGGTGCCCTTGCTGGCAATGTCAAATCCTAATAAAGAATGAAAGAAAAAATGTTTATTCAGCTTTGTCTGAGTGGCTGCAGTACACTGTTTGTTCCCAGTTGTGGGCCAAATGCAGGAAAATTGGATGATAGGGATCTTAGTTGGCACAGACGAGTTGCACTCAGGGGCCTGTTTCTGTAATTTAATTTAAATCAGCCCTTGAACATGACTTGTCCGTGCTGACAAAGATGCCTGTCATCCAATTTTCCTGCATTTGGAGGAGCCAAAGTACATTTAATTTAATATAAACTATGGATATGCACTATGGATCCTTCTATTACTATCTCAAAAAATTAATTTTATCTAACTCAGTCTTACTACACAGCATATTTGGTCTGAATCCAGTATATTCTCTTCTTGAATGCTTCTCACAGTTCTAACACAGACTTTAGAGAGTTCTTTCCATTCATTTTTTGTCAAATCAGATCACAATTTTAACACAATCTATGATATATCTTTGTCGTTCCTTAACTGTGTTAAATCTACAACATCATATGTAATTTCAAAATAACATCCCAACTCCTGTACTCAGTGCCCTGATTTATGAAGGCCAGTGTGCTGAAAGTTCTCTTTATGACCCTATCAATCTGTGGTGCCACATCCAAGGTATTATGAATCTGTATTCCCAGGTCCCTTTGTTCTACCACACAACTCAGAGCCCTAACATTCACTGTGTAAGTCTTAACCTGGCTTGCCTTCTAAAGTGCAACACCTCACACTTGTCTGCATTAAATTTGTCATTTTTCAGTCCATTTTTCCACCTGGTCCAGATCACGCTGCAAGCATCGTTAGACTTCCTTGCTGTCCACTATGCCCCCAGCCTTTTCATTATCCGCAAATTTGCTGATTCTGTTTACCACATTATCAGCTAAATCATTAATATAGATAACAACCAAAAATGGATCCAGTACTGATCCCTGTCGCATACCACTAGTCACAGACCTCCATTCAGAGAGGCAACCCCGTACTATTATTCTCTGTCTTCTCCCACTAAGCCAATATTGAATCCAACTGACTAATTACCCATGGATGCCAAGCAACTTAACCATCTGGACCAGTCTTCTTGTCAAAGGCCTTGCTAAAAACCATGCAGGTAATGTCCATCGCCTTTCCTTCAACAACCTTATTGGCAACCTCCTGAAAAAACTGATTAGTTGATCTACCACACAGATAGCAATGTTGACTATCCTTCATCAGGCCCTGTCTATCCAGATCGGTACAGTTTGTATCAAGTCCCTTAGAATAATTATTCCCTTGGAATAATTTATCATGACTGATGCCAGGTTCACTGGCCTATAATTTCCCCATTTATTCTTGGAGCCTTAATGTTTCTGCTTCAACTTCATCTACAAAGTGGAGTGATTGAATAGTCGCAGCTCACCTGAATGAGTGGATCTTTAACCATTCTCTAGCCCCCGGATGCCATTCGGAAAAGCATAGCTCTTTGGTACTCCGTCCATCACCTTAAACATTCATCTTCTGTTCGGGCACACAATGGCTATAGTGAGCACTATGTAGAAAATGTACTATCTTTACAAGTCTAGGCTAATCTGAAAATAACTCCTAAAATCATGATTCCGACCACCAGCAAGGCGAAGGGGAATGGGCACATGGGAACACCACCTTCATTTCCAAGCTATAAACCATTCTGGCATGCATATATAATTCTTCCTTACTCACCACTGAGTGCTAATTCTAAATCTTGCTAATTCCTATCCAGTGGCATGTTTGGAGTACCATCCAATTGTGACAGTTCAAAAGGTTGGCTCACCTTCTCAATGTCAATATGAAATATAGAGTAAATGCTGGCCGTGGCAGAGACACGCAGGGATTTTAAATGTAGTATAAATGTGCTATAAAGTACGTAATTAAGAAACATGCACATTTCTCTATATACTTTCAGATATTTGTAATAAACATTATTTGAATCAACATGCTGGAGGAACTTATTATTATTATCAGAATTCCCTCTCTACTGTTTGCCCGTCTGAGTAATATACGGAGATTCACATGATTTGATTTTTGGCACCTTCAAGCAGTGAAAAATAATCCTCTCCATTTATGGCGCAGTATTACATTAAGAGATCAACGGTTGTCCAACCCAACCAACCAACTACTGTAATAAGTTCTTAACAATAACTGCTTAGATTTCATTGGTCAAGATTCAGCCAGTGACAACGGGCTTCGCTGCGGCTCGCTTGTGTTTTATTGGTCTTATCAGATGTCAGTCAGCGACTTGGCTGAGATTTTCGGTGGCAGAGAAGCAGCCTGGTGCCTATGAATCAGCGCGCGCGAGCGAGCAGAGGGCCGCGCTTCTGCTGAGTAACACCTGCCTCAGTCCGGTCGCGCTCTTCCCAACCTTCGAGCTCACCCGCTGGAGGAGGTCAACACTGAAGTTTTCAGCAAAAAAAGGAATCGAGTCGGAACCATGTCGGAGGAATTTCAGTCTTCCTCTGTCTCGTCCTCCGTGCGTCAAGACGACATTTTAGAAGACACTCGAAATGAAGGTGTGGAGAAGGCCCCCGACGATTTGCAACCTCCCAAGCCCGGGGCTGGCGACGCGCCCGTGGTCCCTCCCGTTGTCCTTGCAGCTCAGCCGGTCCCAGAGCCTCGGACTTCCGAGCCTGCAGAATGCAGCGATGAATGGCAAGATGACTCGCCTCCACTTTTACCCGCCAGAAGTCGGCCCGAGCCGGACTCCACCTCAGAGACTGGTGCAGCCACCGAGCTGGCAAGGAAGCGCCCAGAGTCAATGGGTGAGTCTTATGAATGGCAACGGCCAGGTAGGCAGGGTGGGGTGGGATGGAGGGTGTACAGCAAGAGCTGTTTAAAAGCTGCGAGGAAGGACAAATTTTAGTAAATCTGAAATTTTACATTCTGCATTTAAAAAAAATCTTTAGCAATTAAGATAGCTGAAGGCCATTCGGCCTCGCATGTGTTCTACTTCTTAATAGGACCGAGCTTAAGTTTTATCTTAAAACCACTTAAACTAACCCTATATTTTTCTAATTAATTTATCTGAAAAATATTTTTCACTCTTGCAATTACTGAGAGACTGTCCTCCATAGCTCTATTGGATGGAACATATCCTCTGTCGACCATTTTGATAAATAATTATTGGATTTTGAATTTATGAAGTTGCAAACTTGACAAAATAAAAATGGCCTTGGGTAGATGACGGAAGTAGCGTAAATTTCCAAAAGGGAACCGGATAAATACTAAGGAGGGGAACAAATGTGTAAATGCTGGGAAATTGAAGTATGGTTAGTTATGTTAGACAAATACAGTGCAAGTCATCGTAGTTGTTGAGGACTGTTTAACATTTTGTACAGGTTTGTGTGACTCTCGTTTCGTGTTTATAAGTCGTGTAACATGAAATGAGGAAACGAGAGTCTTGTTCGGACGATGCAGATTTACAATAGTCTCCAATGATGAACGAAAGAGATTGTCTGCACGTGTCTCGTCTCGCCAGATGATTGACAGTATCCTGACCATTTATAGACAGAAGCTAATATGTCTGCTATTAGCCGTGAAGGGTGGGACTTCGGTCCAGATCCTCAATTGAAGGTTCATCCTTCAAAATGTCAGAAATCTTTGTTTGCAGTCACATTGATCAGGAGCAGTTTTAGTTTAAAATTCGTGGTTCCTAAATGTTTTTCCCAGTTAGTAAAACATACCACAGAAGTCGTTTATTGACTCTTCATCCCGAATTGTTCGATCACTGCAGTTACGTTTGACTGGCTCTGCTTTATTTGGCAAACGTTGCCTCAACCCACAAAAGAAAGGTACTGCGCATGCTGAAAATCTGAAATGAAAACAGCGTTTTTTCACCTCCTGGTCAATTTGACTCTTTCAAAGACTGCCTGGAAGCAGCGACTCCAGCTGATCACAAAACGTAGTGCGGCTTCCCCCCCCCAATGCCGGATGAAAATGATGAATAAATTTTCCTGTCTAAACTAAGAGTTAATTTGTCTAAGAAGTTTCTATGAAACTTGAGTAGGCATCACATCAATGTCATCTTTTTCAGATACATGGAGTCTCAGAATAAATAGAACATCTCTTTAGAACAGAGATGAGGAATTTCTTTAGTGAGAGGGTAGTGAATCTGTGGAATTCATTACCACAAGCTTCTGTGGAGGCCGTCATTAGGTATATTTAAAACGGAAGCTGAGGCTCATAATTAGGGTGTCAAAGCTGACGGGAGAAAGCAGGAGAGTAGGGTTGAGACAAAATAAATAAGCCATGATCAAATGGCAGGGCAGACTCAATGGGCTGAATGCTTGTGGCTTATTGCAAGGGGAACTGCAAAACTGCCACAAGTCTGTGCAGAACTTTGTTCTTGAGTTTTTGTGTTCTTTATTAAAAAGCATCTGGCAACCTGATTGGGAAATCTATCAAAAAACTAAATTTTCAAGTACTTTTCATTAGATTGTGTCAAATGTTTCATTTTGGGATCTTTAAGCAATTGGTTGATCCTGCTTTGAGAACACAATATGGAATGATTGTTTCTGACCACTTCAAAGATGAAGATTTTAAGTGTTTACATTTTATAAATTGCTAGCCCCACAGATTGAAAAAAACAATAAGACTGGTGTGGGAAGTTAGATGAAAAAAGTTTTTGTGTGACATTAGATTGAACAAATTTTAGAGCTGTTCTCACTGATGTTAGTATTGGGCATTTGGACTTTGGTTGAGATATTTGGGTGCAATCTTGACATCTTTTTCAAAGCTATTGTTTGTAATCTTAAATGGGCAGATCTGTTTTGCTGATAGAATTCCTGAGAATTCCTCACCTGCTTGCCAGTTGATGGTTGGGTATTGCCATTGATACAATGCCTTTTGTAATGTACTGATCTCAAGTGTTTGCATTCTAAGCTCCATGTTCAGCCCTGAATTTGATGACATCTTGCTGATAACCGAGCATTCAGCAGTCAAGACCTGAAGGTCTGAAATCCACAAAA
This sequence comes from Hypanus sabinus, assembly GCF_030144855.1. Lineage (NCBI taxonomy): Eukaryota > Metazoa > Chordata > Chondrichthyes > Myliobatiformes > Dasyatidae > Hypanus > Hypanus sabinus. Next base: position 54,286,552 of record NC_082717.1, on the reverse strand, counting down.
CCAATTTGCCCCTCTGTGTTACAGGGAGATAAGACTGTTACAGAAAGCTTTTGCCACATGAATCAAAGTTGCTACAGAAGTTGGGATGTTATGCTTGTTACAGAACATTGGTGAGATCTGATTTGGAGTATTGTGTGCAGTTCTGGTCATGTTCCTATAGGAAAGATGTTGTTAAGATTGAAAGTGTAGAGAAAATTTACAAGGATATTGCTAGGACTTGAGGAACTGAGTTGTAGGGAAAGGTTAAATAAGTTGAGCTTTATTCCCTAGAGCACAGGAAAATAGAGAGATTTGATCAGAGGTGTACAAAATTATGAAGGGTATAGATAAAGAATTGCAAGTAGGCTTTTTCCACTGAGGTTGGGTGAGGTTAGAACTACAGATCATTGGTTAAGTGTTTAAGGGGAACATGAGAGGAGCTGCTTGACTCAGGGTTGTGTGTGCAGCGAGCTGTCAGCAGAAGTGGTGGATGCAGATTTCATTTCACGATATAAAAGAAATTTGAATAGGTACAGTACATGGGTGGGGTGGGTTGATGGGACTAGGCAGATTTGATAATTTTTTTAATACTGTTCCTGTGAAACTCGATGTTTTATAATATTAGAAGGCAAATAATGTCATCTTGTAATAAACTCTACATTATCACTTTGTTTACAGAAGTTGTATTTACATTTGCATTCCAGGATTTCATTCCTAGGAATTGTTTATAAGTCAGAAATGAACAGTGTTTGGGAGGAGATCACAGAAACAGCTGTGATGGGAAGGCAAGTAGAAACAGGAAGAGTGGCCAGAGATGGTCTCACTCTCTGAATGAGAAAAGCTTCCAGTTCTGCTTGGCTCCACCAAGCTCCCCAGTTTTTGGAGCTTAGGTTGGGGTGGAGGGAAGAGAAAGCTGATGGAGGTACACTAATTCCACCTGCAGCAGCTGATAAATTCATCCTACTGATCTCCCAAACAATTGTTCTTATGTGTGGGGTCAGACCATAAGCCAATAGGAGAAGAATTAGGCGATTTGGTCCATTGAGTCTGCTTCACTATTCCATCATGGATTTATTATCCCAGTTGACCCCATTCTCCTGCCTTCTCCCATAACCTTTAATACCCTTACTAATCCAGAACCTATCAGCCTCTGCTTTAAATATACAGAATTATTTGACCTCCACAGCAGTCTGTGGCAGGGAATTCCACAGATTCATGACCACTGGCTTAAAAAAAAATACCCATTTGTTTGTCCACAAATTGGGTGACTGAAATTCAGACAAGTCCTATGGGGTATCACTGTCTGGTATTCTGGCTCCTCATTTGTGAATCTGCACCACTGCAATTTTCCTATTGCCACAATAGGTATATGGTGGATGCAATCTCATTGGCTCCACATGGCCTTTGATCACCTAGATAATACAAATACCTCATGACAGGTTTCTGTTTATTGACAACAGCTCAGCATTTAACACAATTGTTCCTACAGTTCTGATCGAAAAGTTCCAGAGCCTGGGCCTTTGTACCTCCCTTAGCAACTGGATAGTTGACTTTCTATCTGGAAGACCACAATCAGTGATGGTAGGAAATACATCTCCACCTTGCTGAAGATCAACTCTGGCACACCTCAGGGATGTGTGCTTAGCCCATTGCTCTACTTGCTCTACAGTCATAATCATGTGGCTAGGCATAGCTCAAATGCCGTAATGTAAATTTGCTGACAATATAATTGTTGACAGAGTTTCAGATAGTGGCAAGAGGGTGTACAGGAATGAAATACACCAGCTAGCTGAATGATGTTGCAGCAACAATCTTGCACTTGGTATCAGTAAGGCCAAAGAACTGGTAGTGGACTTGAGAAAGGGTAAGACATCGGATCACACGTCAGCCCTCGTAGAGGGTTCAGAATAGTGAGCAATTTCAAGTTCTTGGGCATCAATATCTTGAGGATCTATGCTGGGTCCAACATATCGATGCAGCTACAAAGATGGCATGACGGTGGTTATATTGTATTAGGAGTTTGGAGAGATTTGGTATGTCACCAAAGACACTTGCAAATTTCTAAAGGTCAACTGTGGAATGCATTGTAACTAGCTGCATAATCATTGGATACGGGTGGGCTGCTGCACAAGAAAGAAATGAGCTGCAGAGTTGTAATCTCCCAGATGTATGGATGGGCCAGGGTCATAAGATATCAGAGGAATTGAAACAGATTGACATTAGGAAAGAAACTGTGATGAGTAGACTGATAGGACTGAAGGCTAATAAATCCCCGGGTCCAGATGGTCTGCATCCGAGGGTTCTAAAAGAGGTGGCTCAGGAAATTGCGGATGCATTGGTAATCATTTTCCAATGTTCCTTAGATTCAGGATCAGTTCCTGAAGATTGGAGAGTGGCTAATGTTATCCCACTTTTCAAGAAGGGAGGGAAGGAGAAAACGGAGAACTATCGCCCTGTTAGCCTCACGTCAGTCGTGGGGAAGATGCTTGAGTCCATTATTAAGGACGAAATAGTGGCATATCTTGATGGCAGTAATAGGATTAGGCCGAGCCAGCATGGATTTACCAAGGGCAAATCATGCTTGACTAATCTGTTGGTTTTTTGAGGGTGTAACAAGGATGTTAGACGAGGGTAAGCCAGTGGATGTAGTGTACCTAGATTTTCAGAAGGCATTCGATAAGGTGCCACATAGGAGATTGGTGAGTAAAATCAGAGCTCATGGCATTGGGGGCAGGGTTTCAACATGGATAGAAAACTGGTTGGCAGATAGAAAGCAAAGGGTAGCAGTGAATGGGTGTTTCTCGGACTGGCTGGAGGTGACTAGTGGGGTACCACAGGGCTCTGTATTGGGACCACAGCTCTTTACGATTTATGTCAATGATTTAGATGAGGGCATTGAAAACTATATCAGCAAGTTTGCTGACGATACTAAACTGGGTGGCAGTGTGACATGCGAAGGGGATGTTAGGAGAATACAGGGAGACTTGGATAGGCTGGGTGAGTGGGCAGATACTTGGCAGATGTCATTCAATGTGAATAAATGTGAAGTTATCCACTTTGGAAGCAGGAACAAGAGGGCAGAGTATTGTCTGAACGGTGTAGAGTTAGGTAAGGGAGAAATGCAGAGACCTAGGAGTCCTAGTTCATCAGTCAAAGAAGGTGAATGAGCAAGTGCAACAGGCAGTGAAGAGGGCAAATGGAATGTTGGCCTTTATTACAAGGGGAATTGAGTACAAGAGCAAGGACGTCCTTTTGCATTTGTACAGGGCCCTGGTGAGACCACACCTGGAATATTGTGTACAGTTTTGGTCTCCTGGTTTAAGGAAGGACATTCTGGCAATTGAGGAAGTGCAGCGTAGATTCACTAGGTTGATTCCTGGGATGGCAGGGCTGTCTTACGCAGAGAGATTGGAGAGATTGGGCTTGTACACACTGGAATTGAGGAGATTGAGAGGGGATCTGATTGAAACGTTTAAGATAATTAAAGGATTTGATAGGATTGAGGCAGGAAATATGTTCCAGATGTTGGGAGAGTCCAGTACCAGAGGGCATGGATTGAGAATAAGAGGTCAGTTATTTAAAACAGAGTTGAGGAAGAACTTCTTCTCCCAGAGAGTTGTGGAGGTGTGGAATGCACTGCCTCGGAAGACGGTGGAGGCCAATTCTCTGGATGCTTTCAAGAAGGAGCTAGATAGATATCTGATGGATAGGGGAATCAAGGGATATGGGGACAAGGCAGGGACTGGGTATTGATAGTGAATGATCAGCCATGATCTCAGAATGGCGGTGCAGACTCGAGGGGCCGAATGGTCTACTTCTGCACCTATTGTCTATAACTCCATCATGGGCTCTAGCCTCTAGTATCCAGGACATCTTCAAGCAGCGATGCCTCAAAAAGGCAGCATCTATCATTGGACCCTTGTCCCCCAGGTCATACCTTGTTCTCATTGCTGCCATCAAGGATGAGGTACAGTAGTCTGAAGGCACACACTCAACGATTCAGGAATAGCTTCTTCCCCTCTGCCATCTGATTTCTGAATAGGCATTGAAACCATGAAACGGGTCACTGTCTATTTTCTGTGTACACTCAGTCATAGAGTGCAGACATGAGTTGTAAATGCTCTGTGGCCCAACTGGTTCATGCCAACCAGGATGTCCATTTAAATTAGTGCCATTTGCCAGTGTTTGTCCTATGTTCCCCTAAATTTTCTACCCTGTCCAAAATGTATTTCTGTGGCAACTCATTCCATATGGACCATCCTCTCAGTAGAAAAGGTTGTTCTTTAGATTCCTATTAAATCTCTCTCCTCTAACCTTAAATCTCTGCTTGCTAGTTCTTGAGTCCCAAGCCTTGGGGGGAGAAAAGACTGCCTTGATCTTAGCCATGAACAGTTACAAGTAAGTTTGCAATTACCTGGTTTTCTGCATTAGTTATTCATGTGGTCTGATCTTCATCTAAGTAACAATAATAGACAAACACAATATTCCTAAACGGATAACACACAAACAATTGTACTTCAATACTGAGTACAGCATTCAAACCGTCGAAGTTCAAAAAATGTGTATCTCAGTAATGCCTTCTTTCCGCAAAAGTTATTTGTAGTCAGGTGTTCAATTGATGAGATTGGAGGTGTGGGTTGTAGAGTCACCCTGACCTATAAAAAGACAGTTGAGTTGCTAAAGGAGCCTGCTCTTCTCCAGAAAGATGTGTTTATATGCACCATGCCTCGATCATAACAACTTTCAGAGGACCTTAGGAGGGTTGTGGAGATGCATGAAACTAGAAAAGGCTACAAAAGCACTTCTAAAGACCTGAGTGTTCATCTTTCCACAGTAAGAGAAATTGTTTACAAATTGAGGAAATTCAGTATTATTGCTACTCTTCCTAGGAGTGGGTGATCTGCAAAGATCACACCAAGAGCATGACTTGCAATGCTGAAGGTGAAAAACAACCCAAGGGTAACACCAAAAGACTACAGGAACCTGTTGAACTTGCTGAAGTCTCAGTTCATGTGTCCACCATAAGAAAGACACTGACCTAAGAATGGTATTCATGGAAGGATAGCATGGAGGAAACCACTGTTCTCCAAAAAAAAATTGCTGCACATTTCAGGTTTGCAAAAGACCACCTGGATATTTCACAATGCTTCTGGGACAATGTCCCGTGGACAGATGAGACAAAAGTTGGACTTTTTGGCAGAAATTGAAACAGTTTTGTATGGAGGAATGGTCTAAAATTCCTCCTTGCTGTTGTGGGTGCCTGATCAGCTACAGGAAATATTTGGAGGAGGGTATTGCTGCTAAAGGAGGTTCTACCAATTAAATACAAGGGTTCTTACTTTTTCTGGACTGGATTGTGAATGATTAAACAATGTTCAATAAAGACATGAAAAGTACAATTGTTTGTGTGTTATTAGTTTAGACAGATTGTATTTGTCTATTATTGTGACTTGGCTGAAGATCAGACTATATTTTGAGTTGATGTAGAAAACCATGTAATTGCACAGGGTTCACAAACTTTCTTGTAACTGCACCTCACGATTTTGTTCACCTTTATAAGATCATCCCTTCTACATTTTAATGAACTTACAATGATGACCCTACCAAATGAATGAATCTAAACTAATGAATTGGTGCACGGGAAGGAGTAAGAGAGCCAAGTGCAGTGATGTCTTAGCAACAATGTCTATCCCTCAATATCAGCAAAGTACAAGCCTATCATTCCTTTCAGGAAGGGGTGTGGTGCGTATGCGCCTATTTATAGCAATGATTTAGAGGTCAAGAAAGTTGAGAGCTTCAAGTTCCTGGGAGTGAACATCACCATTAGCCTGTCTGGTTTTTGACAGCACAACTAAGAAAGCATATCATTGCCTCTGCTTTCTCAGGCTAAAGAAGTCACCTTTTGGTTCTCACTGTTTTCTATTGCTACATTGTAAAAAGCACCTGATCTGGAGGCATCATGGCTTGATATGGCACCTGCTTGGCTGACAACTGCAAGAAACTGGAGGGAGTTGTGGACACAGCTCAGCAGATCATGGAAACTAGCCTCCCCTCTATCTGATTCTTGCTGCCTCAATAAAGCAGCCAGCATAATCAGATTCTACTGATCCCAGACATTCTCTTTTCCTCTCTCCAATCGGGCAGAAGATATGAGACACAGCACTAGGTACGCAGAACCAGGCTCAAGGACAGTGTCTATCCTGTTGTTAGAAGACTATTCAACAGTTCCCTAATATGATACGATGGATTTTTAACCTCAATCTATCCCATTACATCTTTTCATCTTATTGTCTGCCTGGACTGCACTTCCTCTGTAACTGCAGCCTTGTCCTCCCTCAATGCACTGTCTTGCATGATGTTCTTGCAGTTCATTTTAATACAAGTTTTTCACTGTACCTTGGTACATGTGACACTAAATCAATGTTAGAAATGTCCTAGCTTGCTGATCCCCTCCATTTTTTTGAAGTCAAAAGTCAAATTGAATTTATCAAAGTACATATGTTTCCATATTGCCTTGAGATTCGTTTTCCTGTGGGTTTTTACAGAACAGAAACAATAGAATCAATGAAAAATTGCTCACAAAGATAAACAAACAACTGGTGTGGAAGATGACAAATTATGCAAATATAAAAAGGAAAAATAGTGAGTTGTAGTCCTTGAAAGTGAGTTCATAAGTTGTGGAGTCGGCTCACTGTTGGGGTGAGTGAAATTATCCACTCTGGTTCAGGAACCTGATGGTTGAAGGGTAATAACTGTTCCCGAACCTGGTCATGTGGGACCCAAGGCTCTTGTATGCCATTCCTGATATCGGCTGTGAAAAGAGAACATGGCCAGGATGGTGGGGCTTTTTGATGATACACTGCTTTCTTGCAGCAGTGCTCCATGTAAATGTGCATATTAAGTGGGAGGGATTTGCCTGTGATAGACTAAACTGTATCTACCATTTTAGTAGGCTTTTTCATTCATTTTTAATTCATTTCATTGGTCTATGAAAGTTTGTCAAAAGTTTTAGATGACATGCCAAATCTTCAAGACCTAACAAAATAAGTAGAGGCGCTGCTGTACTTTGTAAAGGCACTTGCGTACTTGACCCCAGACAGGTCCTCCAAAATGATAATGCTGAGGACTTTAATGCTACTGACCTTCTCCACCACTGATCCCCTGATGAGGACTGGCTAATGGACCTCCATTTTCCTCCTTTAGTCAATAATCTGAGAGAGGCCCTTCCGTTAGTTGGGGTTGACCATGGATATTGTGACCTATCAGTCTGTTAGTTTATATAGATGCCAGTACGCAAATCAGGGTAGTACAGTTATGGAGAACAAGCTGTTGTCCATGCAGCAGGCTCCCTCTCTTTTGCAGCTGAGGAATCCAAAGGAAAGGTGGGATACTGATAGTTTGGTACCAGCAGCATCGCAGGAATTGCCAGTCAACATTGGACTACTTTAGGAACTTCAGCTCTGGAATTTTTCTGGGGGTTTATTCCTGAAGCCTTCCCCATGGGTGGGTATAGGAGGTTTGAGATCAGTGTTTTCCATCTAGATGAACTGGGCCCTATCTGCTAGGAGTAACTGGTTTTACAGTGCCAGTAACCCACCTTTGCTGGTCCTGCTGGTTGTAGTGGCTAAACCACGTGTGAAGGCTGGGGAACTACTCTTGGTTGTCCGAAGCTATTTGAGGTGTACACCATTGGGAGCAATTAATAGGTAGTGGGAGCTTATCCCCACTATTTCCACCCAACCAGCTATGACAACCTTGAGGAACCCGTCAATGATCAGCTCTTGATATTGCTGACATTCTCTGTGAGAGAGGTTATGTTGTGGCACCATGTAGCAAAATTTCAGTTTCCCTCCTAAATGCTGACTTGTTACCATCTTTGATTCCATTAACTTGTCATGAGCAAACTTAAATATGACATTGGAGCTTTACTTGGCCTCAGTCATATGTATAAAGCGAGTAGAGCAGAAAGCTAAGCACACAGCCTGGCAGTGCACCTGTGCTGATGGTGATTGTGGAGAAGATGTTGGAAACATTTCCAATTCAAGCTGAGGATCTAGCTCACAAAGAGGTATTGAGACCTTGGACTTGCTGCTTATTAATTAGTTTTAATGGAAAAATGTTGAATGCAGAGTTGTAATCAATGAAGAGCATCCTGGTGTAAGCATTTTCACTGAACAGATGTTTCAGAGTTGAGTGAAGAGGCAATGAAATGTTGTGACAGTAGGCAATTTGAAGCAGATAAAAGTTGCTGCTCAGGTTGGAGTTGATGTTTCATCACCAACCTCAAAGGACTTCATTACAGTGGATACAAGTGCTACTGGCTGATGGTCATTGAGGCAAATAAATATTACTGAGAACGTGAATTGTAGAGGCCTTGAAAGTGGAATTGAACAGTAGGTTTTGCACTCTTTTCAGCTTACTGGCAGCTTACCTTTAACATGGTGCTAATCTGAGAACAATATTTGAAATGTAACCTTGGCACCATCTTGTACAAATGCACATTGCATCTCAGTTTCTGTACTGAATACTCTGATTCATGAAGGCCGGTGTGCTATAAATTCCCTTTACCACACTATCTTCCTGTGACATCATTTTTGGGGATTCATGTACTTGTACTCTTGGGTCTCTGTATTACAACACAGCCCGTAGCTCTACCATTCCCCATGAAAGTGTTAACCTGATTTGTCTTCCCAAAATGCAATACTATCAAATTAAATTCTATTTGCCATTCCTTGACACACGTAGCGAGCTGATAAAAATCCCTTGGAAATCCTTGGTAACAATTTTCACTGTCTATGACACTGCTGGTTTTAGTGGCATTCAGTATCCCCTGGTTATTTACTGTAAATCTTAAAATATGGAGGTAGTGAAGGACTACAACAAAATGCAGAAAGATGGTGAACTTAATTTTGGTCAGAAGAGGGTCAATAATTCAAAACTGATGGTGGCATAGAGCAAATTGATAATTGGGCTGGGGTAGAGATTTTAGGACTGCATTGTAAATAGCTGACAGGGGGTAGGTACGACACTGTATGTCAAGCTACTTACAAGTCCAGTGGACTAGATCAACTGCTGCTTGATATTCCATAAAAACTGGGGTTAGACCATAATTTGAATATGGTGTTCTGGTATTCTTTTATAATGAAAATTTAGTGGGATTGAAGGGCAATAGTTCACTAGAATTGAATGGCCTAGATGTTGTACCTCAATGGTTGAGGTTAAAAAGATGGTTAGGAAGGGAGAGGTTAAAATGCATGATCTATTATTGCAGAGATTAATATTAAAAGTTGAGTGAAACAAGAGATAAAAGAATATGCTGATGGGGTGGCCATCAAAAATACTGGGATGAATTAATTCATTTGTTCTATGATGGGTTACATTTCTGTACTGATGTGAAAATTGATATGTTGACTTTAGGATAAATCTCTATTTTCATTATTCTGCTTTTGGCATGGTTTAAAACTGATTACCACTCTGCTTACAGGTTGCACTTTCTTGGAGCAGAAACTAGATCAAAAAGGTAACATGATTGTGTCTTGCAACCATTAGTGGCTTGGTCATTTAAAAAAAAATGTTTCATTAATAATTTCACTGTTTTTAGCACCTTAACATGGTGCTTAACACCTAATTTATCATTATTGATTTATCACTTATGTAAGTGGGCAAAAGACAAATGTTACTAGAATAGTTTTAAACAAATTGATGTCTAATTGCTCATTTCATTTTATTTCCTAAACTGTTGTATGGTATAGTCCATAACATTGCACGCTGTCCCTGTTTACCATTTATATATATTTTAGAGATTTTAGTGAAGTAATGTGTTGTTTGTCCTGTGTTTGGCTCATTGATAGAAGTTTAAACACTGAAGTTTACTGCTTTGGTAATATTCTGAGAAACCTTTGTCATTAAATCACCATCTTCACATTTTGTGTACTTTCAATTCTACCAATGGTATTGAGTATGGTTGTTAATGCATTCATTCCCTTAAGCACAGTTCACAAATCTGAAATGTGGCTGCATGGCAGAATATGCCTGCTTCCCTTTGGCAAGTAGGAAATTTATTACACTAGTCTCCTGAAGTTGGGCATTTAAGCTAGGGAGGACCTGTACTTCTGTTGTTAGTTTTGAAATCACTTCCACAGGTTGTAAACAGAAATAATCTCTATGGATGGCTTGCAAAATTAAGTTTTGTATGGTATCTTAGTTCATACGCCAGGTAACCGCTGTTTTAAGGCAAATTAAATGTCGGAAATTTGTCCTTGTGGAATTCACGAATTGCTAGTTTGTTTATAAGGAATAAAATTCAGTCATGAAATTGAATTGATGTGACTTAACATTACAAAATAAATCACTGGGCAGTTTTCTATGAAACTAACCTGCCTGTAATATGGTGGTGGCTTGTACATTTTAACGAACATTTTAAAGGTGCTTTGGACAAATCTTGTGATGCATGGATCTATAGATAAAACTGGATAATGAGGACGCTTGTGTGATTGCAAGTGGATGGCCCACCTGAAGAAAATGTAAAGAGCTAACGTATTGATTCTGGTTAGTTGCCTTTATCCTGCCTCTATTAGGCAAATAAGCTTTTTTAAAAAGTGAGATAGGAAGAAATCAGGGCAGCATTCTCTTGTTAGAGGGTGAGATTAGAGAACCCTGTTTGAAACGAAATGCTAATACTATAAGACACATAGCATCTGGGCATTTGTGAAATGAAAGGTGGCAGACATACATGAATTTGTGGTCCACTGACTGTTCATCTTTTGTCCCTCAATCCCAGTCTTCATTTGTTGCTTTTCCTAGTAATTGCCTGGAATCAGTGTGAAGAGTAATTTGGTGGATAAGGGTGTGGCTCTGCTATTTAATTATTGTTTGATTTGTGCTGTTTAAATTTCTTTGCAATTTCTTGGTAAACGTCATCAAATTCAGATTGTCTACTTATGAAATGTAAAGACTTATAGTTTTAATCATCAATTATTTTTCCTGACCAAAACCATAAGATCCCTTTTTAACCAGACTTTTCTAATCCTGCCAGTCTTGCCCTTCATTCTAACAGGAACATGCTGTTCTGAACTCTTCCTCGCTCATCTTCCAATCAATATTTGCATGTTCCTGTGCCAAAATTAGCCTTGTCCATGGAGGGGAGGCTGGTTTCCATAACTGTAGTTTCTTACGGTCAAAAGGCAGAGCAGTTGCCATGCGAAGCTCTGCATCTGGATAAGATGATGCTTTCTGTGGTGTATTGATTTAAAAATTGGCAAGGGGTAAGGGGGACATGCTAGATGTCTACTGTGGTGTATGAAAATCCCAAGAGATCAACAGTTTGAGTTATTCAAGCAATCCCTTCTGACACCAACAATCATTCCACAGTCAAAATTACTTGGATCATATTTCTTCAATCATTCTGATTTTTGATTTGAACAACAACTATACCTTAGCCATTTATGCATTCTTTTACACATTGAGTTGCCACCATGATTGGCAGATTAGGTATCTGCATTAATGAGCAGGTGTACAAGTGTATCTAATAAGTGGCACACTAGGTGAGTGTGCGTATGAATAGGTAAACCTGCTAAATATGATTCAGGAGCATTCTAATTTGTCCAGAGAGCATTCACTGAAGTGAGTGCAGGAAATTATGAAGCATACAGATTGTTTGTTGCTTACAATTAGTGTCAATCTGTGAAGCACTTTCAAAGAAGCTTATTTTGAAATTGATTTTGAACAAAGGCTTGTATTTGCTAGTGGCTAAGTTATTGGGAATATTCTGGTTTTAGAAGTTCACTTTCTAGTCTAGGCTTAATGCCATAAATTGTATAGAATTGCTCATCAGTGGGGGACATCACGTGATAACGTAGCATTGAGACGTGGAAATCCAGCTCTTCTGGAAAAAATCCAGTAAAATAATGTTTAAGTGAAGAAAAGTTAGTAAATACTTTTTAAAAATTACTTATAAACTGCTCAGGATTGTCTTAAGATATGTCTCCTAAACAGAAGCAGAAGAAAACTACTGCTTTGAAGACAACACAAGTTGGAATAGAATCAAGGCTGGCAGCCATGAAAGAGCCCCGGGCTCAAGTGCATTTTACCTCAGGCGATACAGAACAGGAAACTGCGGCAACATCAACCGTTTCCCAAAAAAAAAGAGCACCAGGAATTGCGTATGCATGAAGGAAGGGGCATGCGCAAACACGAGCAACCCAAACTACAAATCCCGGCTATGATTGGAACTGAAAGTGAATTTGAGGTAGAATCAGATTCTCTGGATAAATCAGACGAAGATGAAGAGACAAACAAAGAAGAGCAACAGGAAGAGGTTGGAGGTGATATTGGAGACATAAAAAAAATCTTTGATGCAAATAATGCATGAATTAAAAGTAATAAAAAAGATATTAGAATAATCTTTGCAAATAATGCATGAATTAAAAGTAATAAAAAGATATTAAAATATGAAGATTATGTTTGATAAAATGATGAAAAGACAGGACAAAATGGACACAAGAAAATTAAAAACTTGGAAGAAATAAAGGGAGACATCATTGATAGAGTGAATAAAATGGAAGATAATATTTCTGCCTGGACATCAGAAAGAAAACAGTTGTTGGAAAAAATGGATGTACTTGAAAATTTTCACAGACGAAATAATATTAAGATTGTTGAACTTAATGAAGGTATAGAGGGAGAGGATCCAATAAATTTTTTTCAAAAATGGATTCTGGAAATTTTGGAAATGGAAGAAGGAACCCAGTTAATTGAAATTGAAAGGAATCACAGAGCCTTAAGATCAAGACCTCAAGTTGATCAAAACCCATGATCAATCTTGATAAAATGCTTAAGATATCAAGATAAAGAAAAGATCCTGAAGGCGGCTGCCCAACGTGCCAGAAAGAGAAACGGGCCATTGATGATAGACGGGAAAATAGTTCTTTTCTATCCTGATATAAGTTATGACCTTTTGAAGAGAAAGAAGGAATTTAACCCAGTGAAAAAAGTTTTATGGGAGAAGGGTTATAAATTTATATTGCGCCACCCGGCAACCCTGATAATTTTTTTGGATGACGGAAAAAGATCTTTTTACTGATTATCGGGATGCGGAAGAATTTGCACCAGAACTCCCAAATATTCGCTAACCACAGCCAAAGATTTAAAAGTAAAACGGATTAAAGATGAAGACAGGGACAGTGAATGGAGTTGATGGATGTTTAAGGACAGAAGAATATTTAAGTATATTCTTAATTATATGATACAGGGGGAGAAAGGTAAAAATTTGAGAAATATTAATCGAGAGTAGTGATATTTTTTTCTTGTATATACTTTTTTATGTTACGGGGGAGCTGGGGGAACTTTGGATCGATTGCTACGGGATTCACGTGTGTAATCATGGTGATTGCCATGACCCACACAATGGAGGGGGGTAATGTTGTGTTTTTTGTTTATTCACAACATTAGTAGGGGGGTATTTTGTTATCTTTTTTCTTTATATTCTATTTTTCTTTAATCTTTGCCTGGACAATCGGGGTCGGGGGGAGACACATAGAAACAAGGAGAATTTTAAAAAGATTCCCCAAGGTACTATGAAAGTTGAAAAGTTAGATATTACTATAGACTGGAGTAACCCTGTTAAAAATAATGACTAATTTACTGAATTTTTAAAGTTTTAAATGTTAATGGGCTTAATGGACCGGTGAAAAGAAAAAGAATTTTAACATACATTAAGAAAATGAAAATAGATATAGCTTTTAGCTGCATTCCATTTGAAAAAATTACTTACAATTTAAGAGATAAATATGAAATATTTCTGAAAATTTGGCGCCCTTATTTACAAAAGATAGGATTAAATAGATAGGTGCTCTGGGATATTCTGATATCCAGGCATTCATTCTTTTTTTTCTTTTTCTACAGGGATATGTTAGGGGGGAGGGGAGAAGGGTTGATCATTTTTTTTCCTTCTGTAACCATTTGAAAATTCAATAAAAAATTGTTTATATAAAAAAATTGCTCATCAGTGAAAATTCTAGAGAAAACTGTAATCTTTCCCATATGTAAGATATTGCATTCTTTCAGTTTGCACTTGGGGCTCAGTATTTTGATTAATATAAATGTTTAAAAAGTTTTAATTTATTATGTGAATGGACTTGTTGATTGGGTGTAATGTATTTCTGAAGTTTAAATTTAATTTTGTCCTGAAATTGAAATTTTGAAGGAAAGATTTTCATAAGTTTTGAATTGCATCTTTTTGTTTCCTAATGGTAAACTTCAAATTATTTTTGTCAGTTCTGTAAAATTTGGATTTTATCTGGTTGATGTTTACAATATATTATTCCTGCTTAGTTTGAATCCCACATGCAAAATTCTGCTTTTACCTGGTTATTGAATTCTTGGCAGAAATTAAATTATTGGCAAACATAATTTTGAAACATCATTGTCATGAAATGCAAAATCTCCAAACTACTTGAACTATAACTTTCCTTTACACCATTTTCTGATTTTGCTGAGAATCTTGATGTAATCTTGATTACAGTCAATCTTGATGTAAGCTTCCATTGTGCATCATTAAATTTTCCTCTATATTTTTTTATATATGCACTTTAGCTATCATACTCATATAGATTCTAAAATGATTTTATACAAGTACAGATGTAAATGGAGCCAATAATTTGGAATTTCTCCTTTTCCAGCAATTTTGAGCATGAGGTTTGTCTTGCACTTTTTATGCACCAAAGCCAATATTTTAAATCAGCTCTAATGGATAAGAATAAGTTATTGGTTCTAAACTTTTCAAGTAGTTTGAGCCCAGACTTCTATATTAGGGCTATCTGTGATCACTTGGTTTTATTGCTTGCTCTGCCTGAGTTACTGTCGTTTGTTTTTCAGACAAGCCATTTTTTTCTCCTGTTGCGCATGAATATGTGATGCAGCCTGCAGGCAAGTCCCATCAGCTTTCTTTTGTTTTCAACTGCATCATATTCTAGCCACATGCTTATAAATTTTCCCTTTGACTTGTACTAGAAGTTCCTTTTAAAGGTTTTATTCTCTGCTAATTATCTTACAAAAGAAATTGTGAAGCATTTTCGTTCTGTAGTAAAGTTTGTGTTCAGCCATATAGATTTGAATGTTCTTAAATTAGTTTCTGGATATTAGTAACATTAGTGCAAACCAATGTCCGAAGGCCAATGGAACCGTTTTCTTCTTGTTGATTGCTATACTGTAATCACTTGGAAGTAAAACAGATTTGATGGTATCCACAACTTGGATGTCCTGCTTTGCTGACTGGACATGATATTAGAGGGAGATTACTTATTGAGAATGTTAGTATTCTCAGCAGATGGTGAATAGAGGGGTAATATGTATTGTAACTGACCCTGTTATATTTGTCATATTTTGTACCTGGCTGCAATTAGTACCTTTTTTCATTAGGGTTTCATATTTATCACTCCTTTTTGTTTTAGACTTTTACCCACCTTTAATCACTAAGTTATATAGTTATAACCAGCACTCCTCAGCTCCAGTAATACTTGTAATATTCATGAGTCACTTGCCACACCTTAATGATTTTTATGTTTGGGTGCAACCTTGGTATCCATTCTGCTCCCTTAAAGTTTCAAAAAAAAAAATCACATTTGTAAGGTAATTTAAATAGTTAATAGACTGCTGTCTTGGATTTACCTGATGTAGAGGGAACACTGGTAGGCATGCTTCTTCAGATGAGTTGCTGTATAAGATGGAATCGTAGATGGAGTGGACTGTCAGTGCCATTTTCCAAGGACATAACTTTAAAGTGATTGGAGAAAAGTATTAGGATGTAGGGTATATTGTTTTTACAGTGGCAAGTGCCAGGTGTGGTGGCAGCAGTGGTATTTTAGGGAGGCTTAATAGATTCTTAGGTAGACAAATTAAAAGAAAAATAGAGAGCTATGTGGGAGGGAAGTGTTAGATTGATCTGAGAATAGTTTAAAGAGTCAGCACAACATTGTGGCTTTAAGGTCTGTACTCTGTTCTATGTATGGTTTGAGCTTACCCTTGAATTTGTAGAAGAGGGAAAAGGACAAAATGATAGGGTAACAATTGTCATGAGTATGGAAAGATTAGAGATTATGATGCAAATAGCATAACTTGGTTTGTCCTTTGTGTTCTGTGTGATTTTAGTTGAAGGAATGATGAATATATGCAAGTGAATATATTGTCTATGAAACTGGCAGGAGAAAAGCATTTGGTTCAATGACTTGCAAGCTAAAGTTGGTAGTTTAATTTACTGTTGGTCAGGACATAGTTGTCTTCACTCTAAAATATGGCAGCACCCTAAAGTAGTTGTCTTCACCCTAAAATCTGGCGCTCAGGAAGTAGTGTGCTAAAAATAGAATTAACTATGTGTGGTAGATAATGCAGTAAATTGAAGCAAATGATTAACTTGCACTAGTTGTGATTTCTTATGCTGAAGTTATATGATTGTTGAAGTTGAATGACATAGTGATATCATTTGGTAATCTTTCTGCTTTCAAAAATTTTGTTGGAATATAGTTTCTTCCCAATCATGTTCCCTATTTTGAACTCCCCAGCCTGAGGAGTTTTTCTGTGCTGTACCCTCTTTAACCAACAATATTTCTAGTATCTCACCTAAGATTACCTGTTTAAATTATTTAATATGCTCTTGTTAAATTGGAAGCTATCTTTGCTTTGATACATTTGTCCAATGGGTGTTCTTTTTGTGCTCTTTTTGTTTACTTGGCCCTGATCTATTTTTTGTTTCTTGTTTTGAATGGGTTGCTGTTGTTTTAAAATATATTGGTTAGGCCTGTGACAGTGCCAAGCAAGGAGAAAGGAAATACAAAATTGATGAGTGTGTCCAATTGAGTAGATTTTCAGAAGTGAGAATCAGGGTACTGTTTTGAACATAAATCTTTGAACTTGAAATCTTTTTTTTAGTTGATTTTGCCCCTCTCTCAATTTG
The DNA here is from genome assembly GCF_030144855.1 of Hypanus sabinus. NCBI lineage: Eukaryota > Metazoa > Chordata > Chondrichthyes > Myliobatiformes > Dasyatidae > Hypanus > Hypanus sabinus. The sequence goes on along the minus strand of NC_082717.1, from coordinate 54,269,625 downwards.
ATTTCTTCAAAGAAGAAAAAACAAAAAACATCAAATTTATCCTCCAACCACCAAAACTGTTAACTTAGTTTTATTTCATTGGTGGCTGGTGGGTACGTGGCATTTGTATTCCCATTAAATGTATGGTTTGCCGTGTTCATTTTCTTTAAATGGGTGGGAATAAGAACTTGATGTTGTCAGATTAGTTATCACAGCAGCCCTTCCATCTTTACTGGAAACTTTTCATCCTCCAATGTCATTCATCACCAAACAAAAGGTGGTGGTCTATTTAGTAAATTATTGCAGGTTCCTGGATTTTAACTGGTAATTGAGGAATTGATATTAAATATTCATAGTAACATAGAAAACCTACAGCACGATACAGGCCTTTCAGCCCACAAAGTTGTGCGGAATATGTCCCTACCTTAGTGAAATAGAGGGCTATAGGTAAGCCTAGTAATTTCTAAGCTCCATGTACCTATCTAAAAGCCTCTTAAAAGACCCTATCTTATCTGCCTCCACCACTGTTGCCGGCAGCCCATTCTAGTGAAAAAAACTTGCCCCTGACACCTCCTCTGTACCTACTCCCCAGCACCTTAAACTTGTGTCTTATGGCAACCATTTCAGCCCGGAAAAAGCCTCTGACTATCCACATGATCAATGCCTCTCATCATCTTGTACACCTCTATTAGGTCACCTCTCATTCTCCTTCACTCAAGGAGAAAAGGCTGAGTTCATTCAACCTGTTCACCTAAGGCATGCTCCCCATCCAGGCAACATCCTTGTAAAGCTCCTCTGCACCGTTTCTGTGGCTTCCAGATCCTTCCTGTAGTGAGGCGACCAGAACTGAGCACAGTACTCCAAGTGGGGTCTGACCAGGGTCTTGTACAGCTTGAACATTACATCTCGGCTCCTAAATTCAATTCCACGATTGATGAAGGCCAGTACACCGTACGCTGCCTTAACCACAGAATCAACCTGCGCAGCTGCTTTAAGCCTCCTATGGACTTGGACCCCAAGATCCTTCTGATCCTCCACACAGCCAAGAGTCTTACCATTAATACTTTATTCTGCCATCATATTTGACCTACCAAAATGGACCACTTCACACTTATCTGGGTTGAACTCCAAGTTGGAAAAACTTAAAAGGGAATTTGCAAATTCCTTTGAAATGAAATTGTTACAGTATCCTGCTTAGAACATGCCAAAGTCAAAAGTAGCAGTTGCTTCTGTCAAAAGTGGTATAGACTTCTAGAATGTTTTAATTGCAACTACTGTTTCAGAGTCCTTCTGACTTTAGGCAAGTAGATATTCAAGAACCTTTGATCCTGTGCTCTTGAAAGCACAGTATTGAAATGCCTGCTGTAGTCAGCTGTGATCTTAATTAGGGTTAGGTCTAATTTTGCAAGAGAGCATATACATTTTCATGATTTGAATTTAATGTTTAAAAATTTTAACTATTACCTGCAAGTCCATGACTCTTTTTCTAGTGGATGACATCGGTGGAATGGTAATATAATTGAATTGTCAATGTTGGTTAGATTATCTTGTTGGAGATGATCATTGCTTGGTAGTTTTGTGGCAGGAATGTTACTGCCGTTTATCAACTCCTGCAAGTAGATTGTATTGTATGAAGCACAAGCTGTTTCATTTGATGAGAAATTGCTGACGAATGTGAGCGTTGCATTCTGAGCTTCTGATGGAAGGTAACTGAAAACAGTAGAAGATTTTTGGCAAAGAGTACTGCCCTGGGTAATTTCTGCAGTAATACCTTGGGGCTCACATTATCTTTGACAGCCATAGCTAGCGTCCTCTGAGGGGTATGACTGTAACCACGAGTGTTTTCCTTTATCCATTTACTTCAGTTTTGCTAGGGCACTGTTGCATTCAAATGCCACCTTGATATTGGCTCTTGCCTGGATTGTAGAGTTTAGTTCCTTGGTGTATGTTTATGCTAAGGTTTTGGCGAGGTCTAAGGCTGACTGGTCCTAGCCAACTTCAAATAAGTTATGTACTGTATCATTCTTGTCTTGCATAGGCAGGAAGGATTTTGGGCCGCCCCATGGTTTTCACCTACTACTATTTACTTTTTTTCAGATGTGTGGGATTGAACAAAGTTCAAAGTAAATGTTATTATCAAAATACGTATGTCACCATATACAACACTGATAGGCATTTTTTGTGGGCATTCTCAATAAATCCACAATAGAATAACAACCATAATCAAATCAATGAAATACCACATCATAATGGATGTTCAGTCAGTGTGCAAAAGACACCAAATTGTCGAATTCAAAAAGAAATGAATAATAATAAGTAAGCAATAAATATTCAGAACATGGGATGAAGTGTTCTTGAAAGTAAGTTCATAGGCTGTGAGAACATTTCAATAATAGGGAAACGAAGTTATCCCCTTCGGTTCAAGAGCCTCATGGTTGAGGGGTAATAAAACTGGTCTCACACCACCATGTTCAGGGACCTGAGGATCCTGTACCACATTCCTGATGGCAGCAATGAGAAGAGAGCATGGCCTGGGTGGTGGGGTCCTAGTTGCTGCTACTTTGCTGTGATAGCACTCCCATGTGTCGAGGACTTTGCCCGTGATGGACTGGGTCATATCCACTACTTTTTGTAGGATTCTCCTTTCAAGGGCATTTGTGTTTCCATACCAGGCTTGAATCTTCAGCAGAAAACTATTTAGTAAATGAGCTTCTTTACATGTCCAAACAGTTTTTGAACTTTTAATGTTCTTGGTAAAATAAAGGGGAAATTGGAAGTGTGAGCAAATAGGTTGGGAAGGGGAGTAGTTGGAGGTGAGGAATGAGACTGAAGGAATTGATCTGATGGGAGCTGATATGGACAAGATGGGCCAAATGGCATCTTTGTCTCGTATGTCAGAAGGTAAATGGAGGCCAAGTCATTGTGTGTATTTCAAGCTGAGGTTGATAGGTTCTTGCTTAGTAACGGCATCAAAGGTGATGGGAAGAGTATAGTAGAATGGGGTTAAGAGGGATAATTAGCCATGATGGCATGACAGTGGACTTAATGGTTTAAATGGCCTAATTCTTTTGCCTTTTGTCATATGGTATTTTCCTTTGAGGTCACCATCCCATTCATAGGAATTTTGATGTGGTTTGTACACTTTTGTGTAAATTTTACATTAGATTTGAATGTTCTTTGTTTATCTGATGCATTGTTTTTGGATCTTGGATTGTCTTGGTCAAGGTACATTTGACGTCAAACATTTTCCTGTCTGATGTCCTTTTTATTTATTGTGCACATGAGGATTGAATGACACATTCATTCTTTGTTTTAAGTATGAGACTGGACCATTTTTAATCTTTGACAGCAGGCACTGGAGGTCAATGCACTGCTCAAAACTCATTTGATCTTATTCGTGCACCTCTGGTCTAGAGGATCAGCTCATCTAGTAAATAGTTTTCTGCTGAAGATTAAAGCATGTCTCATGAGTGTTTTTAGCCAAGTGAGCTAAGAAATGCTCTAATGTCATTTGGAAAATGGTATGTTAGTTAGTGGAAAAGAAATTGTATCAAACAAATAGAGTAATACAATAAAATATATTTCAAAAGGTTTATCATGAGCAGTGATTTATTGTTTGAAATTTAATTGCATCATTCAAGGGAAAGAGTGCTATTTTCCTACTGTGAACTTTGAAGTGTGTAGGATTATTATATTGACTTTTTATTGGCTATAAATTCAGTGGTAATGATTTGCTGAGTTAACATGTTTTAACTAGTCCACTGGGTAGAGGTTTTTGCTGAATTCGAGCAAGTAAAATTTTATTTAGAATAGTTTTCTAACCTTGTGAAAGTTGATCTTAAGATTAAAGTATAGCTAGCACATCCAAAAATGGTTATGCTGGACAAAGTGAACACAGGACATCAAGACAAGGCGCTGTTTAATAGGGTTGGAAGGAGTCCGTTCTGATTTTAATTGAAGATTAAATGCCTAAACAACTATGCAGTTTGTGTAGTTTAAATACTTGAAAGCAAAATAAGCCACTCATTGGGTGTGTTGCAGTGATCCTTGTTAAAGAATTGAAAATGACTGTTAAAGTTTATATGAATATATATACATAACATTCAATTAAAACCAATACTTTTCTCATTTCCTTTCCATCCACAATCACAGACTTTTCTGTCGACTTGAAAGATCAGCCATCTGGTGATGAACCTGTGGGCTCACAGGATGCTGTACCTGTGCATGTTGAACCTGTTCCTGTCTTCTCTATGTCCTCTTCTTCTGATTCTATAACTGAATTAACAATGTCCACAAAAGCAGTGCATGCAGATGATCTTGTGCAGACTGAAGTTCCTGCCAATACAATTTTACCTTCAATTTCTGATTTTGTGGAGGAAACAGTGGATAAACAAGTAGCAGACCATTTAGAAAAGGTTCATTCTAAAGCTGAAAAAGCTGGAGTGAAACTAGAAATAAGCAAGTCATCAGAGGTAGACTTGTCACTTTCTGTTGATGAATACTCATTACAGTCCACTGAACGTCAGTGTGTAGAGTCAAAGAAAAGTGAATCTCACGGGACTACGTCTCTGTCTGAAGAAACCATGCCAGATCAAAACACAACAGATATGGAAGGACCTATGAAGGTCAGTAAGAATGCAAGTATAGAAGTTAATATATCAAGTGAAAGGGAATTTGAGTTGGGCCTTCATTTAGGATTAACAAATGAGTGCATTGCTGAGTCAAAAATGGCTGCATCACCCTTAAACAGAATTGTTCAGAAAAATGAATACATCCAGGACATAGTAGCTTTTGAGGAACAAATAGAAGCAACAGATAGTGGTCTCAACTTCGGTTATGGCGACACTTTAGTTATAGAGAAAAGAAATGAGCTTAATTCTGGTACATCTAATCAGGTAGCTATTACTGATGATACCAGTAAATCCACTATTGAAGTAATTAAGTCGGAGAGTGCTGTATATCAAAGCCAGGAACTTTTGAAGATGCCACATGATACTGAAAAGCGAATTTTGACTGAGGAAAGTGGGAAACTAGATCATGTAGATGTGGAAGCCTTTGTCGAACAAGGTGCAAAGCAGTCTCCAACTGAGGCATATTTTGCTTTTTCACAAGTTCCCACAAGTGAACCTGAGCCATGGATGACTTATGCTACATTTGATTCATCCAACATGTTAGTATCTCCACAGTCTGACCACTTAAGCAATGAAATGATTTCTGCATATGATGCCGCTGATCGAGAAAAAACTGAACTGACAGGAACTTCAAAATTGCCATTACCTTTGACTGTCCTTGAATCAGAAGTGACCAAAAAGGTTGAAGACAAAGAAGCAAAATTTGTCCCACTGGTAGAAAGTGGGTTGTTTCCAGAATCTAAAGTGGAGGCAACATCTGCATCTGAAATTAATTTAGGGTTATTTGGTGACTTTAAAGTTGTACCAGACCAGCATATAAAAACTAATACTTCGGCTGAAGACATAACTTCAAACCAAACTGCTCAGAATTTAGCTCTGGACCAATCACCAGGAATCTCTAAAATTGAGTTATGTGAAGTGGCAAGTGTTGAAACACCTGAAGATTCCTTTGGCATAGAAATGAGGAAATCTGTGCCAGAGCTACTCAATCCTTGTGAACCACTGTTGTCTACCTTAGAGAAGTGTGCTCCGGACACAACTGAAAATGTACAAGGTTTAACTGATGTGACAATGAAAGCACCAAGTCGCACAGATCCAGGTCTTGATGATATCACAGAACCTGGGTATGCCAAGGAACAGTCAGTTGCTCAGAATGGAAGCAAAGAGCCAGCTGTGCATGTTTCTGTACATGGTGATGCCAGTGAGAGTCTAGAGGGTACAAAAATACAGTGTGTGTTTGAGGAGCAGAAGGCTATGCCAAATAGAGTTGAAGATCTTAAAGTCAGTTCAGAACAAATACCAATTTCACAAGAATCAGATTTAACAGAGCACTTGGCTGATTCCAGTAATAAGCCAGTAATCAAAGATGAAGATCTCTATAAAAAGTCTGGATACAAAGAATCTGATGTATCTCAAAGTATAAATCAATCAGTTAATGAATCCAGTAAACAAGACTTGATATCAAGTAAGATCATGGAAGAGGAATACTGTCCTACATCACTCACTCTAAAACAAGGAATATCAACTGATACTTCCATTATGGTGAAAAGACATGATATAGCTTCATGCAGCAAAGATATTAGTAGCAAATCTGAACCAATTATGGGAGCTCTGGGCAATACTACAATTGGAATGAAGCCTTCTGAAAATATATTGACTGACTACAAAAAGATTGAGCAATGTTCCCTCAAAACATCACTACAGGATCAAATTGAAAATCCCTTGCTGATCAAAAATGTAACCGAGGATGATCTGACTGGCCAGGTAAAGGTTACAGACAGAACTTCATTTGAAATTATGTTAAGCCATCAGGAAGCTTGTGGAGAATTACTGCCTAGTTCAAGCACGAGTGAAAAATGTGCTGTAAAAGAATCGAATCATTCTTTGAGTGAAAATATTGGTACATCAATTCCACTATCAGTGTTAAGTGAGAATCTTTCAACTGTGGACAGAGGGCTTCCTTTACAAACTTGTGCTGAAGAGAGCTGTTTGGATAGTTCCCAGACAGGTGCTTTGTCTGTCACTCCTTCACAGGATAAATTTCCAGAATATGAGGCAAACCTTAGTAAAATGAAAAGTAAATCTGATGACCAGGCAGAACTATTGGAGCATGCACAGGTACAGATAATAGCTCCAATATTGTCAGCTGGTGCTTCATTTCCCTTGAATGAGGAAGTAACAAAGGCTTCGCAGGAGGTGGTCACAAAAGTTTTGGAAACCAGTGTTGCACTAGCTGAAGTGTTGGGAGAGAAGGAAGGAACAAGAGCAACATGTATGTCTCAGCAGGAAGCAGATATCACTACTAATGTTCCAATGGATGACACAAGCAAGAAAAATATTCCCGTTGAAACGCTGAAGCTTGATTTGACAGTTGCTGAAAGCACTGAAACTTCTAAAGATTCTGCTGTCGCTGTTATTGCAGATATTTCACTAAAGCTGGACAAAAATTCAGGTAACAATGTGTGTACATTAATTGGCCAGCTTCATAAGTGCATCTTCACCTGTAGATAGTTTCATCACATTTACATGAAGTGGAAAAAGAGCTCACCTTTTCTGTTAGTCTTTGGCTGTCTATTGTTGCATGGTTTTGTGAAATGTCACTTTGTTCTTCTGTGGTGTCTTGATTTTGAGTCTAATGTTTGTTCTTACATCTTGTAAATAATGAACACCTTGGCACTTTTTGAATATTTACATGCATTTTCAAATGGCATCAGTTAAATTTAATCCAGTGAATCAAGTTTAAGTTAACATTGCCAGATTGCATGAATGTGCCATTTCTCGATGCTGAATTAATTCACATGACCTTTGTCAAAATTATTAGAATACTTTAATATAACATGTGGAACAAAGTAGTAGGTGTACTTGTTTTATGAAAACAGTGCAAAGGAGCAGATTAGAGGAATTATTAAACTTCGCTTCTGCATTCTTTTGAGTAGAAAAACAAATCCTCAGATGTCTGAAAAAACTTGTGCTGTTCTGTTATAGTTCTCAAATATATTGTAGCTATCTATGGTTTATACAATTTTTTTTTACATTTTGATCATTCCGTATTGTGAAAAGGCCTTTCAATTCCATTGCTTTCTAAATTAAGCTGAAAAATAGACATATGAACATCATAACATGTATTTGAAGCACTAATTAGAATTGAGATGTTGCAGAAAATTGCCTTTGTATCTCAAGGGTTAAACTTAAATCTTGCTGGCACTTAGAATGAAAATGCCCATTTGTTAGCTTCAGTGTTGATATTGCCCCCACACTCAAGTTTTTCTAAGAATAAATTATATGTTGTAATAAATTCATAAATTATATCTGACTAAACATTTATCATTCTTGCTTTGTGTTAACCTCTAAGGTCACCATTTCATCCTTTAATGTTCTTGATGGGACAGCTGCTGCTCATATCTTAGTTGTCCTTCCGTAGCAAGAGGTTCTTCAACTTTTGTGTCTTTTGTTGTTTCCAAGTTAATTTGTTACCCTTGTATCGAAATGTGTTTGAGAGGGGAAAAGGGTGTTCTTGAAGAGTAAATACCAGTTAAAGATAACGATTCTCATCTTGAAGATGGTTCAAGTAGGTTGACGTAGACTAAACTAAACTTTGTGGGAGTGGAGGTGGGTCCTCTTCTATCAGATTCCTCCTTTCAGCCTGTAGCCTCCTCCCAACCACCTTGTGGTACTATTTATAAAGTGTAGTCTGCCTTCAGTTTCTCAACCCTTTAAATACAATTTATCATCTTTCCATTTGTCCATATTTCTTGAAGCCAAATTTGGTAAACTTGCTATCATCCCAAATGACATACCTTCATGGTTATTGTAATCTGAATATTAAATTGCTAGTGTGAATTATGTATTTTTACCTTGTTTTGTATTCCACCTCCCCTGTCCTTCCCAATTTCTAGGAGAAATTTTAAATCATTTTTGTGAAAAGATTATGCAACTTAGTTTATCAAATAATATAAATATCTTGTTGGTCTGTATTTTGGAAATGGACATGATTAATGAAAGGAATATTTGGATTGAGTAGTGGAGAACTGTTGCATGTTGAATACCCACCTTATTTGTTGGAAGAGTGTCAAAGCATTTAAAAGAGCATTGCCAATTGATGTAGATTTGATCTCTAGTAATGTAACGTGGAGCTGGAATTCATACCTGAATATTCAAATCAATTGAATTTCAATTTAAATACTGGGATGTATTTGGGGAAAATTGATAACTAAATGAATTGGGAACATGAACTGAAAAATACTTTAAATTTGGATAGTGGTCCTGGAAAATCTACATGCCCTTGAATAGAGGGCTTATGCAGATTATAGGTAAGAATGTCAAGTAGGGGATAAAAATCTAATTAAACACAACAGGAGTGAGGTTAGAATATAGTTAGTCCCCATGTTACATAAGGTTAGGTTCCTAGAAAGCTTTCTGTATCATGATTAACATTAAACCTTCTCCATTGAGTCCCATGTTATAAGCAGAACTGTGGTCACATGGAAATTTTTTTCTCTCATTAAGCCAATGTTATGCCAAAATGACGTACAATTGTGGTTTAATAAGCAAGGCCAGCATTTGACTTGAGATGGGCAAGTTTCATGTGCAAATTGCAGCACAATTTATCATTCTTTAAAAAAATTTTTGTCACTCAATATTGTGGGGTATATATGACACCACTGTGTCAATTGTGTTGGCAATTATAGCCAAGTCACTTCTCTCCCTCTCCCTCTTCAGCCTGAGGGCAGGTGAACAGATGTTAGCTGCATTTTCATCTGAGGCATTTTCTCTGGTGCGCAAGGCTTATGGATTTGGAAAAGAAAACGGATGGTACTCGTGGATTGAAGTTGATGGGAGATGGGTGTAGTAAAAAGAGTTGATGGTAATGGGTTAAACTTTGAGTGACTTGGTGGAAGTGAAGTTGAGCCAGAGGGATTACACGGGGTGTTGGCTGTGGTTACTGTAGCGCCATCCAGTGCACCAGATCAGTGAAAATGCCTTGCAGATGAGTGTGGCAGTGCTGCATTTTGAGATGACTTTTCACATGTCTGGACTAGATGTGGTGTGGCAAGGGAGGAACTCGGCTATGACTGCTATATTCATCGATTACAGTGATATCATATCCAATTCTTGTTGCCCCCACAGTAGTGAGTGACTAAAAATAATGATTATGTAAAAAGTTTATTTCCCCCTGCATAAATTCTGTAAGAATGAATTTTATTACTTGGGTCAATTTTTTTGATAGTGATTCTTGAAATCTTAAAGGGCAAATTTGCAACACCCAAGGTGCTACATCACTGTATTGTAAAGGGAAAAAATGTTGTGTCAAGCAGGATTTGTTGAGTTAGAAATTGTTGAAAATTTTATCTTCTCAGAATCCACAATGTTTATTTCGAAATGCATATTGTACAGCAGTGAGAAATGCAAGGAAAATTGTAATTTTTATTTTGAAGAATCTAAAGTATGAAACAGCAGAACAACGTAAGCCTGTTTATTTTATTAACAGACTGCTTTTATGCATCACAGATCCTAGTTTTGGGGAGAGAATCTGCAATCAGATTAAAGAGATGTGCAAGAATAACAAATTGCACCACAAGATTTAATCATCCTATCTAATATACTAATTAAGATAAGAGGGTAAATAATAAACAAGTAAATTTCCAAGTTAAAGACAAGGCAAATTGTATTCTTATGGAAGGCTGCTTCTAGTAGCTTAAAATTGGGATTTGACTCTGCGTCTGTGAAATATAGAAAAATGCAATTTAAAAAAATTCTTAAAGGGGTAGAAATTAGTATTTTGGTGAGAAGTGGTGCATGATCATGTCTTTGATTCAATTCTGATGCCATTTTGTTTTACTGCATACCTCATTGATTTGGTTAAAAGCTAGAGCAGTGGTTTTGAACTCTGTTCCGTATAACTTTGTTTAAACAGTGGAAGCTTTAAGTGATTCCCAAAGTAAGGTGGGTATATTTTATGGTATTACATCATAATGTCTGTTAAATAAGGTGTGAACAAAACTGGGAATAACTGACTTAGAGAAGAAAGAGTAGAAATTTGAAGATGATCCCAAATTGGAGGTGTTTTAGTAATCTCGGTGCATAAAGGAAATGGCAAGGAGCTATCAAAAACTTGGAAAATAAATTAAAAATGACGTAAATTAATGTATCACTAATTGAGTTTTTACCTTAAAAAAACTAAGCTTGACCTCTCTGGAGGGATACTCACACAGAGTGAGACTGGCTTAAAAAATAAATGTATGGACTAAATTAAAAGACTAATTTAAACTAGAGTGTTGATGAACCCCGTAAGAAACAGGTACAGTCCATTTGACTTGTGCCTGCTTGCCACTTGAGCATTGCTCTCATTCATCCAAATTATCAGCCTAGTCTTCCCTCACATGACAATCCACTGTCCCATGAATGAATCAGACAACCTTTTGCAGCTCTCCCACTATTGCATGTACCTTCCTTTTAAAGGGGAATTCTTGTACAGAATATCCCAGATGTTGTTCTACCATGGAGCATTTGTGGCTCTGTGATATGCAGATCCTCTAACAATAGTTCAGCACCCAGTTTATTTTCTTATTGCATACTAACTTTAAGTGATTAATGTACAGACATACCCAGGTTCTTTTGAATACTAATAGCTTTCAAAGTTAAAAGTAAATGATCAAAGTATTGTATATGTCAGCTTATATTACCTTGAGATTTTTCTTCGCAGACATTTACAGGAAGAAAGAGATACAATAGAATTTAGTTCAAGCTATACAAAGTGACAAACATCCAATATGCAAAAAGAGGACAAATCATGCAAATAATAAATATTTTAAAAGTAAATGATACCAAGAACACGAGTTGTAGAATCCTGGAAAATTAGGTTATGAAGTTGCTCAGCATTGAGGTGAGTGAAGTTATCCATGTTGATTCAGGATCTGATGATTGTAGAGTAATAGCTGTACTTAAGTCCCACACCACTGGGTGGGTTCAAGCCCCCTGTACCTGCTGCTTGATGGTGGTAGTGAGAAGAGAATATGAGTTGAATAATGCTGCTTTCATGTGGCACTGTTTGTAAATGTGCTCAGTGCAGTGGAGGGCTTTGCTTGTGGTGGACAACCATTTTTTTGTAGACTTTTCCATTCCTGGGCATTGGTGTTCCTTACCAGGCTGTGATGTGGCCAGTTAGAATACTCTTCACTGTGTATCTATAGAAGTTGGTCAAAGTTTTGGATGACATGCTGAATCTATACATGTATACTTCTAAGAAAGTTGAGGCACTATTATACGCCTTTGTGATGGCACTTGCGTTGGTCCCAGATCAAGGTGATCCTCTGATACGATGATGTCCACTTCGATTCCCTAACGAGGACTGACTTGTGGATCTCTGGCTTTTTCCTCGTATGGTCAATAAGCTCTTTGCTTTTGTTGACATTGAGAGTTTTTGTTGTGGCACTCTTCAACCAGATTTTCAGTCTCCCTCTATGATTCATTACCACCTTTTCGGCCAACAATAGTGGTGCCATCAGCAAGCTTAAGTATGGCATTGGAGTTGCACTAAGCTACGCAATCATAGGTGTAAAATAGAGTACTGCTCTAAGCATACAGCCGATTGAAGTGAGAGGTTGAAGATGTCAGTAACACTCCAGCCGGTTGATTAGCACCAGTCTTTAGTACTTGGCCTGCTACACTGTTTGGGCCAGATGCTTTTCATAGATTCACCCTCCTGAAGGATACTTTCATGTCAGCCTCAGAGGCCGAAATCACAAGGTTGCCAGGGGCTTCGGGGGTTCAGTTTATTACTATTTAGGTAATCCTCTAAATTTTATTTCTATCAAATTGGAGGATTCATCCATCATTTTTTAGCCCATCTTTTTTACCTGAATTTTCTCTTTATCCTTATTGTAGCCCACATTGTTGCTGTCTTTGTTATTGTCAACAAACCTAGATGAAGGAATAATCTGCAAAATATTCAAATTATTAATATAGAGTAGCTGGACCCTTGTCAAACCCAGTTGGTCATGATATGAAAATTATCCCATTAATTAGCTATGCAGTTCTCAAGCCTTTAATACCCTTAGTACTATTTTATTTAGATTATACTTTTTTTTGCAAGATCAGAGATGAAAGAATATTATTTGCCTTCCAAGTATTTTTTCCTTATTAACTTTTCAATTACTTATTAAATTGATTTGGGTTTGGAGTTGAGACACAAGTCTGAGTATGTTCTGGATATTTATTTGAGATACCATGTGGAATAGGCCCTTCCAGTCTTTAAAGCTGTGCTGCCCAGTAACTCCAGATTTAATCTTGGCCTAATTATGGGACAATTTACAATGACCAATTAACTTACTAACCGGTTGTACTTTGAACTGGGGGAGAAAATTGGAGCATATGAAGAAAACACACACATTCCATGGAAAGAACGTAGACTCCTTGCTGATGATATTGGAATTGAACTCGGAATTCCACCCCAAGCTGTAATAGCGTCAAGCTAACTGCTGTGCTAATGTGGCAAACTGATGTAAAGGCTGTTTAAACGTAGATTTTTGGTGCCAATCCTAAAATGTTTTATCCAGGGACAGAAATTTAATTTCATAAAGCTCACCTGCAGTGAAGATTGTCCTTTTTTCCCTGAAGGCCCCCCAAGGATGCCACACTTGATGTGTGATGCAACTAATGAATAGGTAGTAAAATGGAGGCAAATGGTAGGTGCATAAAAATGGCCCAAAGTATATTCCACATTGTTGTTCATAATAGTTTGTACTTAGAAGAAAGTTAACTATGTACAGATGACTGACCTCATGTTTCAAGCTGTTCAAATTATGAAAATTCTCGTGTGTGTGTGTGTTAAAAATGAGACACGGAATTTGCGGTGGAGGGATGGAAGTTAAAACATAGCAGAAGAACAACTTTTGTCTATTTTAAACTCTTACACACAAGTAGAATATGTTTTGGTAATTTTATAACATGGTAGGTCCATTTTTACTATTGATTAGTTTTTCCTCTCTGCCTACATTACAAGTTTTCATATTTACTTTCAAGTTATCTGAAATGGACTTTGAAAACTAAACAATGATGTAAAATAATCTTACTGGATATAAAACTTGATATTTTACAAAGTTTGATGCTAGGGGAAACATTTCATTCCTTAATTTAAATTCAAAGCTGGAAGGTGATGAGTGGAGACACAAGAAGTTGCCACTTGTCTCAACTCTGCCTACTACATCTGTCTTTTGTTTCACTTTTAAGTTTTATTCTCCTGGAAATTAATGCTCTGGAAGAATTTGTAGCTTGGCTATGCTGACTTGCCTTACTGTTTTTCATATTTGGTGTATCAGCTTTCCATATATCGTTGTATTATAACAATTTTTCCAGTCTTCAGTTTTTTTATTCCAGATTACAGCATCTATAGTAGCTGGTCTCCAAATGTAGCTGCTGGAAGTGACCACTTATTGTAAACTAGCACTGTCACCACTGTTTCTCACTGTTGAAAGAAGAATGTCCTATTAAGATGATGTCATCTTTTGCAATATGGGATTCATTGTGGGGGGGGGGGGGAGTTGTTTTGGAACGATACAATTGGCTTTCTAGGAATACAACTCCCTCCGTAACATGGAGATCACCAAATCAGAGTGTAGCCAACGGAGAAAATTAAATATATGAACATGTTGGAAAAGTAGCAGACATAGTAATTGGTGTTTCGGTTAGTGAACATTTAGTTATGAAGGCAAAGAAAGGGGTATGGGTCCCTGGTAAACTAATTATGAAAAAGAATATTGCAGGCCAGCTGATCAGTCACAAATGCTTCTGAGGTTCGGATTTATTTCTGAGGGTGCAAAGCGCAAATGTTGATGATCTTGTATATGGCTGATCAGGCTAATTGGAGTACTCTGCAATTTTGCTCTTCGTTGTTCAAAGAAAGGACAAATGGCAGAAAATTAAGGATGTTTAAAAAAAAAGAGAAAGTGAGATGGGTTGCATATAGAATGTAACTACTTACGGCCCAGATTTGCCCAGATATAACAAGATAATGCCAATATAGCTTAGTGATTTGAGGATGAAACTGACTCCTCAGCCTGGATGTTGCCAAAACATGACTGGATGTGAAGATCAGGAAGAAGAGTGGCATGAAGCTCAAATACCAGCAAACTTCATTTGGGCCAACTTGTGAGCTTTAATGTGTCTTTTATTGGTGACTTAAGTATTGAACAAATACAAAGCTCATTGGAACTGGGGTGTGGAAGTACTTAAGATATGATGTTTCATTTAAATTGAGTTTTTTTGAAGATGTTATGAATTATTTTAATGCCATTTAAAATTGGTATGCATTAAAACTGACTAGCAATTTTATTTACATTTGGTCTTGAAGCTCACCCATTCTAACCCATGGTGTTAATGCTTATAATAAATCTGCAAAACTTTATTATAGACCACAGTTAATTGGCTGAATTTTGTGCATGTAAGATCTGAAATTCAGGGTGTGCATTTTAAGGATGTCCTCCAGTTCCAGTTTTTTGTAATTAAGTTCAGCTGTTTGAATTGCTTTTGTGATTAGATGGTGTGCTAGAGAAACAATTGGTTAAACAAATTTAATAACATTTAAAATTTGTCTTTTTCTTTTGAGCTTCTGTTTGATTGCTGGTGATTATATTTGCCCCCCCCCCCCCCCCGATTTTCATAAATCACTTATTGCAGTTTTTTAAAACACATTACTTCCAATATAACATTAGCTTTACTTGAATAGCTGTCTTTGTGTTTGGAATTTTTGTTTCGTTGTTGCTATTCATTTTTGTTGTTTTACAATACAGCATTTATTGAATATTTATAGAAGCTTCTCAGTGGTGTTGAGACTAGCTATGACATTACGAAAAAATGTTGATCTTGCTCTTGAGAGAAATCTTTTAATGTTTTTAGTATGTATTTTCATCTATTCAATTGAATAGAATTTGAGGTTTTCTTGAAATGGAATATGATTCTTTTGCTTGGATGTATGAATAAAATAAGCCTGAAATATAACTATAGATGTATGATTTTGTTTTCTGCAATGATACTTCAGTCAGCTGCTTTTGTTAAAGAAACAATTTACATCAAGGATGTTGATTCTTTTTGGAATTTGTGATAGGAAAGGCTAAAATAAATATTTCACTGAAATTGCAACCAAGTCTTAATTTAAAAATAACTAAAGTATTAATGGGAGAAACTGATTTGTACATGTGGTTCTAAAGAATTGAGATTTGTGGATTTAAACAGTTTTTCTTATTAGATTTCATCTGGCTTTGAACAGTTGCCACTGGGTTAGAGTTGCGCAGTTGGATACTGCATGCAGACTGAAACAGTTATTTGTGCAGTGACACAGCATGCAGCTACGTATATATGTTAACCTCTAAGTGACCTAGCAGGAAGTAGAAGGGTGTAAGCAGCTGTACAGGAGCTCGGTGTATGTGAGCATTCTCAAGATGGATGCCAAAATGGGTTTGTCTTTTTTATTTCATTTCAGATTTGAGATTTAAAATCTCACCCTTGTTTAATTCTCGGCAATGTGTCTTATCTCAGTTTAGTTTCGGTGTTTAAAAATGACTGCAGTAATTGAAGATCATTACTTTAGACAGAAGGTATGCTGAGATCAGATTGTAAATGCATTAAGGTTGATGTAAAAGGAAATTAATGCTTTACACTACAGAGGAACTGCAGTATTAGGCATGCTTTATTTGTTAAAATGGCAGTGAAGTTTGAGATTGGTTAAGAGAGCTGGTAATTGGATGAGGTCAGCATGCTCGTTGCAGCTTGTATTAAAGCTATTTTTAGGTGGAGCAGATGCCAGCAAATGAATACCAAATATTGCCTACAGTATTTTGTATGGTATTGATTTGTGATTTGCACTGTTTTTAAATTATTTTATTTGCAAATATTGTAATTTTATGTTGAATTGTTGTGATTAATTTACTGACATTACTGAATTGATGGAAAGGAGTCATTTCGCAAGCTTTAATCTTCTAAGCAAACTAAAATTGTACATCATTTGAAGGTTTGAAGGTTTTTTATATTTGACCCTTGAAGTTCACCTATTGTAACCCATGGTGCTGATATTTTCAGTTTTATTTGTAGTTGTATGACACATTTATAGATATATGTATGGGACACCACTGTAGCAGAGTGGGCGTTGAATTCGGAGGTACTGCCTGTAAGGAGTTTGTATGTCCTCTCTGTGAGTGTAGGGGCTTCCTCTGGGTGCTCCAGTTTCTTCCCACAGTCCAAAAGTTAATTGGTCATTGTAAATTGTCTTTTGATTTGGTTAGGGTTGAATAGGTGGGTTGCTGGGAGGTGTAGCTCATTGGGCCGGAAGGACCTGTCTGCAGAGTATCTCTAAATAAAATAAGAAAGAACTGGTTAATAACTGTCTTCAAGTCAAGTTGCTTTTTATTGTCATTTCGACCATAAACTGCTGGTACAGTACACAGTAAAAATGAAACAACGTTCCTCCAGGACCATGGTGCTACATGAAACGACACAAAACAGACAACTTGAGGCTACACTAGACTACATAAAACAACACAAAACTACACTAGACTACAGATCTACACAGGATTACATAAAGCGCACAAAACAGTGCAAGGCAGTACAATAATTAATAATCAATAAACAAGACAATAGGTGCAGTAGAGGACAAATTTCAATATAATAAATGATGTACATGTCAGTCTAGACTCTGGGTATTGAGGAGTCTGATGGCTTGGGGGACGAAACTGTTGCACAGTCTGCTCGTGAGAGCCCAAATGCTTCCGTAACTTTTGCCAGATGGCAGGAGGAAGAAGAGTTTGTATGAAGGGGGCGTGGGGTCCTTCACAATGCTGTTAGCTTTGCAGGTGTAGCATGTGGTGTAAATGTCTGTAATGGTGGGAAGAGAAACCCCGATAATCTTCTCAGTTGACCTCAGTACCTGCTGCAGAGACTTGCGATCTTAATTGATGTCTGAAAGCTACATATTATTTTCAAAGTTTGTAATCAACTGGAGATCTCCAAAAAGTATTATGCAAATCTTGTATTGGTGATCATATTTTGTACATCAAAAATGTGACTTTTGAGAAAATTTTGTGGTGATATCATTTCGAGCTTGAAATGGAAAGCTCCAGTTAAAATATACTAGAATCTATCTTTTGATCAAATGATGAGAGGGACTCACAGCTGGTCTTTTAATTTGAACTGTAACTGGAACACTAAATGCATAAAAACTAATCGAGTGCAAGCTGCAAAACATTTGAAGGAAAGAAACTAACAATTGAAATTCTGCTTTCTGTTTTTGTGAATGCTTGCATGTTAAAGGGCAGATACACTGTGGAAGGCCCCCAGATTAAGACTTTACTGAGCAAGTTGAGCAAGAAGGGTGTTTTCTCTGTGCCCCTGAACTGGAAAAATAATAACGTTCAAAGTTTCAGTCCTTCCTATGTCAAAGGCAGTGTCTCAATGTGACATTTACTTTGGAATACCTGCAGTTAATTGAGCCTTGCCATACAGATTCTTAAATGACTGTTTTAACATTCGTATTGGTGAGAGTGGTTTATTTTTCTGGCTGCAAGTATGCAGCCAATTTTAAAAATATTTCTATTATGAAGTTTTATAAAAGCAATATTAGTGCGATCTTAAGGCAAATGATATAATCTGCTAAGTAGCTATGTTACAGATTCAAGGTGCTGAAGATTTTCTCCAGCCTCTGGTTAACCATTCAGGACTATTAATTTAACTTGGGCTTCAACATCTTTGCTTTGCTCTCTGTATGGCAAGGCTCTCTGTAGTTGTACCTGCTTGGAGTATTTTCTGTAATGGCCCACGTATTACTACATTTTGTAGAAGGTTTTATCAAATTGGAAACTTGCATTTATAGCAAGTTGGAATTTAATTTATAATATATTTAAATAACATACTAAATTCTTCAGCATTCTGATTAATTTAAAATGTATTGCTTGTTTAATTATGGGTAGTGTTCAGTTATTATGCAGTCCAATGAAATGATTATACCATGTCTGTTAAGTAAAATGGTAGGTAGTTAAAACTGTCATTTCTGATTCATGGAGAAAAAGACTTCCAGACCATTCTAATTAATGAAAGCCTTATATAACCCAGGGACAGTCTGTTTGTTGCAGACTAGAGATGATATTGATGAAGTTAATATCCAGCTTAAACTTTTAATTAAAATTGAAAAAAATAATTAATCCAACTTGTAACTTAGCTGATAACTTAATCCTTTTTTGATTGATAGAAAAATATTTCTAATCATGAAACAATGTAAATTTTTTGGATATATCCAAGCCAACATGTTATTCCTATCCAACGTTGGAATACTTCACTCATATGCAAGTTTGTTTTTTGTTTTCAATGGATTCTTTTGTAATGGCATATAGGCAATTTTAAATGTCGTCATTGTGATGTTAGCCTATTCAGTTATATCATTATGAACATGCCAGGAATATATAATATACTTTCATATAGGGAAAATAGTTTCCCTATCAAACTTGTAGGGAAATTAGATTTATTTTTAGCCTTTGAACTTATGTCCTGTAATCCTATGTAGTAATTAATGAGCTGGAATTATTTTCAAATCAAATTATCCCAAGTGTGTCAGTTGATGTTGGAGTGTCTTTTGTTATGGATGAAATGTGAATTGGTAACTTGTAGGGTAAGAAAATGTGAAGAATTGCAAGGACACAGTTTTTTGTACATTATTCATCCATTTTCCTGCCTGTCCTATCTTTTTCTTTTTTCTCTGTCCTCTCTCTTCCCCCCACTCCCCCCCCCCCCCAGACACACAACAGTACCAATGGCATTTGGTCTGTTTCATCAAATTTTTGATTTTCTTTGTGAACTGAGCTCAATCATTAATCCTTGCCACATACTTCTATCATAGGCTGCTATTTTATTGATGACTTAGTATGATCAGGATAAATGTTTGCCATGGTAGACAGATTAGAGTTGAGGTTGCAGCTGATCCGACTAACTGGCAGAGCAATCCAAAGCTGTTTCTTTTTGGATCAGAAAGTAAGTGAGTGGGGTTTTTCAAGAGCTATCATTACAATGTGAAATAATATTGGCAAGCACTGGAAATTTAGACACTCCCTTCTGCAGCACTTTTTAGTGTGATTCCTGATCTAACCAATAACTTGATGGCATTATATTTTGCATTAGTTCATATTTCTATTTGTGTTGTGGAGGCAATTTGGTTTTGTGCTAATTATATTTCTCTCTTTTTATTCTGACAGTTGTGGACTTGATCTATTGGCGTGATATTAAGAAGACTGGACTAGTATTTGGTGCAAGCCTGTTCTTGTTGCTGTCGATGACAATTTTCAGCATTGTCAGTGTAATTGCGTACCTTGGTCTGGCAGTGCTTTCAGTCACTATTAGTTTCAGGATATACAAAGGTATTCTGCAGGCAGTGCAGAAGTCTGATGATGGTCACCCTTTCAAGTAAGTTAATTAAGAACTGCAGATTTAGATTTGTGCGATATTATTGAGAAACTAGTGAATGGACCTTAATGTGCCAGTTATGTCTACTGTGATCTTTGTTACATCTCTAGGATGGTGTAGTTTATCCTGATGTTAAAAGCTGACATTTCAATTTTGATTATTTTATCTTTTCATCAACTTTAAACTGACATTCACTGCGTAAATGTTTCAGTTAATATCACAAAGAAAAATGTTGTTTGAGCCAACTTATCAGGCCGCTTTGAGAATATTATTGGTAAATTAAACTTTAAAACTAAGCAAATGATTTTTAATGTGCTAAAATTTAGAATAGAAACAAAATTGCTCTCCTTTTCTGTGCAATCTCTACCCCTCCTCTCCACCTCAGGGCCTGCTTGGAGAAAGATGTTGCTGTTTCTGATGAACTGGTACACAAGTACAGTGATATTGGACTAGGTCACGTCAACTATGTGATTACAGAATTAAGACGGCTGTTTCTTGTTCAAGACTTGGTGGATTCTCTGAAGGCAAGTAGTTAATATTTTGTATACAATAATTTCCAATCTTTTTAAATGGCCCAAGATTTCAAATTGTCCATAGATAGTTCAAAAGAAAATTACAGTATAGGTTGAAAGTCTAAAATTCTAAGTTTTTTTTCCCTTGGTTTCTTCCAGGGAAAGGAAACTGACACCCAGAAATACATTGGTTGTGACCCTTTGGGTGCATGCATGCTTCTAAAGGATGTTTTTCATTTGCAATGCAAGAGTTGGCTCAAAATTAAAATTGTGGCTGAATTACATATTTTTCAACTTGCCAATGTAGTTTGTGGTGTGAGCACAGCTTACCCCCTCACTCTACAGTTAAGTAGATGATAAATCTATTTCAATACAAGTTATTTTTAAGGCCTTCAGGCTTTCTCAAGTTTTCTCAAGGAATATTTTGATCTTAGCAGAAAAGGATGATTAGGAATATATTGTAAATGTAAGTTTAGTCGGCTCCATCTTGGGTACTAACCTATAAAGCACCCAAGGCATGTCATTTTCTTACTGTTACCATCAGGTAGGAGGCTCACACTCAGCAATTCAGGAGCTGTTGCTTCCCCTCTGCCATCCAGTTCCAAATGGACATTGAACCAGTGAACATTACCTACTTTTTTATTATGTTATTTCTGTTTTTGCATAATTTTTAATCTATTCAGAATACATACTGTTATTTATGTATTATTTTTTTCTTCTACGTTATGAATTACTGCTGCTGTTGACAAATTTCATGGCACTTGCCAGTGATAATAAACTTGATTCTGATTCTATTAGCCATTTAATGTTTTATATTAAATCATGATTATTATAGTGGTTTACATCTGAGGCTGAGATATTTGTATCCTCCAATAAATTTTCATGTCTTGAAAATTGGTCCTCTAGTCATCGACATGTTGCAAGAAGTCTTGCAGATTGTTTTGCTATCAATATGTGTTCGGTAATTTTGCACTGCTTGGTGGATTATTAAAAATGGAAAGCTGGATCTTGGTTCACTTGAACAGAAGGGAGATAAGTACTCAAAATTTTGCTTGCTTTTACTGAGGTTGTTGGCTAGGCTGGTATTTATTGCTTATGCCTAGTCACCAGTTTTGTGCAGAAGTTTCTCCCACACTGAAGAGTGTCCCAGGCTCTGCAATAATGAAGTGGATACAGTTCCAATTCGTGATAGATTTGAGGTTGGGTGTACTTCTCCATCTTTGTTTTTATCCTTCAAGTAGTAAGAAGCTGCAGATTGGAATTACGCAGACAAAGAAGCCTTGTTGATGGCCTAGTTTGAAGATGTGTGTACACTGCAATAATCAGAAACAGTGGATGCTTAGGTGGCGAATTATGGTACTTTCAGTAGGCAGGAGAAGGACTTGGCAACAGCAATATCATTGAGAAAGACTGGCCTAAATTTCTTACTGAGATTGGTCATTGACTGGTACCTTGAACTTAATACCTGCAGTTCACATCTAATGTATATATGCAGGCACTTCCAAGTAAATTATATGGTTGAATACACAAGGATACAGTGATCCAGTGAGGTGGTGGCATGCCTGGATGCAGCGGACACTTTGGGTCCATTCAAAAGTGTATTTGTTTATCTTGTATGACTACTTTTACAATTGCAAGTTACTGCTGGATACTGAAAATATCGAGTACTGCAGGACTATCCTATCAATGAGTTACTTGATGATCCATTATGAAGAGTTGAAGATGTCAATTCCACCTTGCCCTTCAGTTCCTATAAGAATTCACCCCACCCCACCCCACCTGCAAGTTCTCACGTTTAATGTTTTACAACAATGAATCGGTGGATTTAATTTGGTACACTGACTCTATCGTGTCAAAGTGAAAACAAATTTCTACAAATTGGTCTAAATTTATTGTAATTATTAAACAAAATTTTAAAGCATAATTACTCCCCCTTCAAGTCAGCATTTAACAGATGTACCTTTAGCAGCAATTACGGCCTTGAGTCTGTGTGGGTAGGTCTCTTAACAGCTTTGCACATTTGGATGCTGCAAGTTTTCCCCATTCATCTTTACAAAACTGCTCAAGCTCTGTCAGATTGCATGGGGATTGTGAGTGAACAGCCATTTTCAAGTCTGGCCACAAATTTTCATTTGAATTGAGGTCTGGATTCTGACTTGGCCACTCCAGGACATGTAGCTTTCATTCCTGAGTAGCTTTGGCTTTATGCTTGGGGCCATAGTTTTGCTCGAAAACAAATCTTCTTGTTGCAGTTCTCTTGCAGACTGCATCAGATTTTCCTCCAGGATTCCCCTCTATTTTGCTGCATTCATTTTACCCTGTATCTTTACAAGCCTTTCAGAGCCTGCTGAAGTGAAGCACGTTCACAGCATGATACAGCAAGCACCATGCTTCATGGTGGGGATGGTGTGTTTTTGATGTGTGGTGTTTGGCTTATGCCAAACATAGTGTTGGCCAGAAAGCTCAGTTTTGGTTTCATTAGACCATAGAACCTTCTTCCAGCTGACTTCAAAGTCTCCAATATGCTTTCTGACAAACTGTTGCTGAGATTTCATGTTTTTTTTAAAAACTGTGGCTTTCTCTTTGCCCCTCTCCCTTAAAGCTGTGACTGGTGAAGCACCTGGGCAACAGTTGTTGTATGCGCAGTCTCTCCCATCTAGGCCACTGAAGCTTGTAACTCCTCCAAAGTTGTCACAAGTCTTTCGATGGCCTTTCTTCACTAGTCCCCTTCTTGCACAGTCACTCTGTTTTTGAGGATGGCCTGCTCTAGGAAGATTTACAACAATGCCATATTCTTTCTATTTCCTGATGATTGACTTAATTGTATTCCAAGGAATTTTCAGTGACTTAGAAATTTTTCTCGTATCTATCTCTTGACTTATGCTTTTCAATAACCTTTTCACGGAGTTGCTTGGAGTGTTCTTGTGTCTCGGTGTATTTTTTGCCAGGATACTGACTCGCCAACAGTTGAACCTTCCAGATACAGGTGTATTTTTACTTCAGATTAATGGGCCAAATGGCCGACTTCTGCTCCTTTGTCTTCTGGTCTTGTCTTATGATCAATTGAAACATGAATGCACACGGGGATCTACATTTAACTAATTATGTGATTTCTGAAACCAATTGGCTGCACCAGTGATGATTTGGTGTTATTGTTATTATTGTTTTATATTTGTAATTAATTTAGAACACTTTGTAGAGGTGTTTTCACTGTGATACGGTCTATTGATCGGTATCAAAAAGGCCAATTTAAATCCACTGATTCAATGTTGTAAAACAATAAAACATCGAAGCTTCTGTGGAGGGGTGGGGCATGGGGGTGAATACTTATAAGCACTGTATTATAATAATGTCTCAGTTAGAACCCCTCTCATTCTCCTAAACTCACTGTTTAAATCTAATTCATAGGGTAACCTGTTCCCCTCCCAATATCCCAGGATTCAAATCAATTTTGATTGTACTCTGCAAATGACTAATATCCTTTCAATGTTAAGAAGCTCAACATATTGATAGTATTCTATGTACACCAGCGTTCTATATAGTTTCAAAATTGCATCCTTTACTTGCATCCCCTTGTAATGAAGGCCAGCCTGTCATTTACCATACTAAATGTTTGCTGAACTTAAAAGTGAACTTCTAGTAATTCATGTGCAAGGACAGTTGGGAATCTCTTGAACTCTAAAATCTTTCAGTCTTTAACTGTCTTAAAAGTATTCCACCTTTCTATTTCAGTTGCCAATTTGGATAACCTGGTTATTCTGCGTTATGTCCTTTTCTGCATCCTTGCTGATTTATTTAATATCTTTGAGACCATGAAGCCTGTCTGCAACTTGCTCACAACCCATTGCCCCCTCAACTTTGTCAGCTATTTAAAAGCATTACAGTTGGTCCTTTCTTTCAAATCATTGATGTAGATTGAACAGCTGGAGCCCATCCCTGCTCGACCTCTCAAGTTACAATACCCCAAGCTGTAGATAAGGTATTCATTTATATTATTTGCAGTCTGTTGATCAGTTCTCAGTGCATGTCAGGTTTCCACCATCCCACATGTTTAAATTTTGTGTAATAACTTGTGTGACATTTACTCAAACATCGGACTCCTGAAACGGTGTGGATAACTTCATTCACCTCAACACTAAACTATTCCACAACCTATGGAATAACTTTCAAGGACTCAGCAACTCATGTTCTCAATATTATTTATTATTGTTTTTCTTGTAATTGCAGTTTGTTTCCTTGTGCTTATTGGTTGTTTTTGTGTGTAATTTTTCACTGATTCTATTGTATCTTTGTTTCCATTGTGAATGCCTGCAAGAAAATGAATCTCAGGGTAGTATATGGTAACATATACGTACTTCAAAAATGAATTTACTGTGAGGCCTTCTGAAAATCCAGGTACCCAGCATTCACTGGAATGTGCTGCTCCTGCAGGTTGTTTTGATAGTACTTTCCCTCCTATTGTTTTGTAGTTGATTGTTTATAAGTTCTGCCTTTCTTGCATTGTTCCCACAAATTGTAAAGTAGCAAATCTAGAGTTGAGGAAATGTCGGGAGATGACAACTTCTGTATTTATTATCTCCAGAGCTATCTTTCAAAACCTTGGAACACAGTACTTAAGGTCCTGGGGATATAATTTCTGCAGTACATTTTAATGCTCATTTCTTTCCTTATTTGTCAATGTTTCCCTAGGGAATTCAATTGCATATTCTGTAGATTTCTTTATTTCTTGCTAAATTATTCATGTTCCACTTAGAGTGGAACTCCTAACTCCCACTACCTCCTTTTGAATTCTAAAATTTTCTTACTGTTAATTTCCAATTATAATATCAAAAATATATTTTGATCTAATATATTGTTGGACTGTTTTTCCCACTGGCTGGTTTTGGTCATAAAAAAGTGACCATAGAAAATAAATGAACTTGTTACCATAGAAAATTTTGTAGCCTGAGTAGGGCCATGCCACTAAGCAAAGATGGGGAGCCTTCTATTGTATCCATATCATTGTTCAGCAATGTCTTGCACTCTGTACTGGCTATGGTGCAGCCCTGGGGTTCACATCTCAATGCTAATTAACAGACCTGGCACTCTCATAGGGATTCTCAATACTGCAAGAACATCAGGTTAGTATTTATGTCAGCTTCCTTTCACAGCAGTATACAGCCCTTGATAGGTTTCCAATATGTACTTGGGGGTATGTACTAGTTGGATGTTCAGGCTAGAAGATCGATGTTGGTACTCTCTGTGGGGCCGCGTGAAGAAAGACACCAGTGTGCTTATTTGAGTAAGCTATGTATTTTAAATGTTAATTTTTTTTCATTGCTCTCGCATTGTTTAGTTTTTCCAGTGTATTGCAGAAAGCGCTCAGCCTTTGTCGTTTACTTTGTTTAAATTTTGTATCCCAGTTTTGGTATAGAATAAGCCACTAACTTCCAAAACTGATTGTGGCATTACTTTTCCCTAAAGAATTCTTAATGAGCAACTTACTAATTATCAGTATTCAGTACTAGACCTAATATGGCATATTCCTCCCTTATTTTCCAGATTAGTATGTTGAGATTTATCTGATGCAGTCCATGAATTCATCCTCCACACTGATGTTCATTTGAAGATTTTTACCACTTTTTCTGTTCTTGCTCTAACAGAAGATATATTCATGTTGAATCCTCTTTCCCATTCTGACAGTTTCATGTCATTATAACTTCGCTGCTGTGCACTGTCACCTTGTCCTTTAATTTCTAAATTTTGCCTTGATAGAACATGACCTCATGCAGCCCTTGATTTAATAGGACGTTATTACATGATTAATTCAAATGAAGTCCATTGTAACGGTGCAATTCCCACTTATCAGTTTCCAGTGAATTATAATTGTCAGCTCTTGCACCAATCCATGGAAATATGATTTCAGCCCTTGAGTTTTCTTTGATAATTTGTGTTGCATATTGAAGTCGAAGTCAGTAAATGGAGAAACTGATTGGGATCATTGGCACGTAAGCAACAAAACTATACTTTTGCTTATAGTCCTACTAAATATGTTGCCCTTTAGGGCAGGTTTCCTTGGGATAGGAAATCTGTAGCTCCCCTGGTTCATTTGAATTACTGTCTCCAATTTTAAATAATCTTGACAATATTTTGATCCAGAAATTCTGAATTTTGTTTCAAAACTTAAAACATGGTCATTTAGACCAATTTGGAGAAGGGGAGCATGGGGTGGGAATGGTATTTTAAACAAGTTGAAAATGCCACACTGCATGATGTGAGAGATTAAGTACTAGATGTTGAATTGTGCAAAATCCTGTCGCACTGATGTTACACAAACCATATTTGTAGGATGCAGCTAAGATTTTGAAATCACTGACATTTTTAAATACATTCAAGATTGTCATTTATGGCATCATTGGATCTCCAACAAAATCTTAACTTGATGTACCTCCTAAGTAAATGGGAGTTTAAAATATTTCTTAGAAATTCATTTTCTCCATCTCCCTCACAGAATATACAAAAACTTTAAAAAATGGAACTTGTTTTATGAAGTAATTATCAAATTAAGTGAACTTTTGCTGAATCAAAATTTAATTAGAATCATCCTTGTTTAGTTGATAGAGCTGTCATGGTATGCAGTCAGTTAATTGCTGGTGAAAGTCTTTTGAATTGAAATTGAATAGGTCTATAGTGAATTTTAGAATAAGGTGATCTCATTGATATAAAAAATTCTAATGGAGTTTGACAGTGGATTTAAGGATGATGTTTTCCTTGTCTAAAGCATCCAGAATTAGGATTACAGATTCAAAATAATCGATTGAACTTCAAGAACCAAGGAGAGAAATTACTTTCCCAGAACTGTAGAATTCTCAACCCCAGTGGGCAGTAGAGGCCAACTTACTGAGATTTGATAACATGAAAACTTATGAGAATTGAGGTATATGGGTTTAACATCAGAAGATGGCATGGAGTCAAAAGGTCATCCAGGATATGAATGAATGATGGAGGAGACTCGTAGGTTTGAATTGTTTTTCATTTCCTGCATTTACCCTTTTGAATTTGTGAATTGGACCAGTATTTTACTAATAGTAGGAATTGAGAGCTAAAAATTTTCCTCATAGCACACCAGCAGAAAGAAGTAATGCAACCTGCTTGATAATTGCAAATTGTGGATTTATTGATATGATTGATATTAGACGCCAATATGATTTTTGAATTTGGGCAGCTTACTTCATGCTAGCCATACAATATGAAATTTGGTGTGTCTAGGGATCTGTTCCAGGACGCCAGCTTTTTGTGAGACGTTTTTCAAAAAAATTATTTATTTATTAAATTTTAGAAATTACAAAGAATAAATGTGATGATAAAATAGTAAGAAAAATAATATTAACCCTCCCCCCTCCCCTTAACCCTTACCTGAAGCAAGCAAAAAAAAAGGAAAGAAGAGAAAGATGGCCTGGATATTGGAGGATTCCCACATGCTCCATGGAGTTCAAAATAATTTTGATATTTATTTTTACTTTCCCCAATTACTTTATAATTTTATCTTCAAAGGACCTATGTATTTAATCCTATCTTTTGTAAGTATGGGAACCAAATTTTCAAAAATATATCGTATTCATTTCTTAGATTATATGTAATTTTTTCAAGTGGAATACAACTATGTATTTCATTATTCCAATGATCCATAGTTAAATATAAATCAGATTTCCAAATAACTGCGATAACTTTTGGCTACTGCCAATGCAATTTTTATAAATTTTTTCTGATACTTATTCAATTTAAGTTTTGGTGTTATCCCTTCAATGTCTCCTAATAAAAATAATAGTGGACTATGTGGGAGTTGTACTCCAGTAATTTGTTCCAATAAAAGTCTTAATTTTTTTTATATATATATTAGTTTTTTTATACATTTTACAGATTAAAAAACCCCAAATCACAATGAGGAACATTAATACAGTGCAAAATTAAGCATACAATGACAATATGATACAGAGAAAGAGAATTTTTAGAAAAGCACCTAAATTGAAGACAAGTAAACTTAGTGTCCTCCGGAAGCCCCACAACACAAAAAAAAACCTCCAGACCAACCACAACACAATATAGAGAATATAAATCAGGACAATCAAACTCCCAGACTGTAAATACACTTAGCAACAGAGGATAGTAATGCCTACTACCAGAAAAAAAAAGGAGCTGAAAGCAAGGGACCGAAAAGAAAAAAAACCCCCTAGTCAAGAGGAAGGTTATGAAAGTACTCGATAAAAGGTCCCCAGACCTTATGGAACTTTAGGTCCGAATTAAGAACTGAATAATGAATTTTTTCGAGGTCCAAGCAGGCCATAATGTCGTTAAGCCATTGAGCATGAGTGGGCGGGGCAACATCTCTCCATCTAAGGAGGATCAAGAGTCTAGCCAGGAGAGAGGCAAAGGATAATATTTGGCATTTGGTTGGACTCAGACGTAAATCTGTCTCACCCCAGAAACCGAACAAAGCAATTAAGGGGTTTGGTTCTAGGTGCTGATTCAGAATATACGATAACGTAGTGAAGACATCTTTCCTAAATTTCTCCAAGCTAGGACAGAACCAGTACATATGAATGAGAGAGGCCTCGCCCCTCTTGCATTTATCACAGAGCGGACTAATATCGGGGTAGAATCGAGATAGTTTAGATTTAGAATATGGGCTCTACGAACAATCTTAAACTGTAAAAGGCAATGGCGAGCACAAAGAGAGGTTGAATTAACCCATTTGAGAATCGAGTCCCAGCTCTCATCAGATAAGGAGGTATTTAAATCATGCTCCCATGCCATTTTAATTTTATCCACAGGGGCCCATCGTAAGGCTGCTAATTTATCTTGGATAATTGATATTAAACTTTTACCTAGTGGATTAATGGAAAGATAAGTCCATAGCATTTTTTGCAGGCATTTCAGGGAAGTTAGGAATTAAAGGAGCAATAAAGTGTCTAATTTGGAGATATCTAAAAAAAAATGAGCATTGGGCAGATTGAACTTAACATAGAGCTGCTGAAAAGAAGCGAAGCGATTATCAATGAAGAGATCTTCAAAATGTCTAATGCCCTTCCTATACCAAACCTGGAATGCTGAATCATACGTGGTAGGTAAAAAAAGGTCATTATGTACGACAGGGCTGGAAACGGAAAAACCACGGAAACCATAGCATTTCCTAAACTGAGCCCATATACGCAAAGTATGTCTAACAAGAGGATTAGCTATTAATCTGGACAGACTGCTAGGGAGTGCAGAGCCAAGAAGTGCAGAGATAGATAATTCTTTAGTGGAGCTCAACTCCATTGTCACCCTATTAGGGCACTTGGGTTGGCTATGGAAGAAAGACCAAAAGGTAGCACAACGTATATTAGCTGCCCAATAATATAAACGAAAGTTAGGTAAAGCCATGCCACCCTCTTTTTTAGATTTTTGGAGATGGATTTTATTCATTCTAGAGCGCTTATTCTTCCACAGATATGACAAAATAATAGAGTCTAAGGAATCAAAAAAAGATTTGGAATAAAAATTGGGATAGATTGAAATAAGTATAAAAATTTGGGGAGAACATAAATTTTAACAACATTAATACGACCTACCAAAGACATAGATAGAGTTGACCATTGTACCAGACTCTGTTTTATAGTATATGAAAGATTGGCAAAGTTTTCACGAAAGAGATCTTTAAACTTCCTTGTGACTGTAATTCCAAGATAAGTAAATTGATTATGGACTACTTTAAAAGGGAGATCACGAAATGTTAATTCTTGTGCATCTTTATTAATTGGGAAAATTTCACTCTTATGTAAATTAAGTTTATAGCCAGAGATCTGGTAAACTGGTCAAGAAGTGAAAACATTGGAGATAAGGATGTAGGCGGATTTGAGAGAAAGAGTAATAAGTCATCATCATAAAGAGAAACTTTATGCTCAACACCCCCTCTCCAAATCCCGGTCAATTCAGGACAATTTCGAAATGCTATCGCCAAAGGTTCTATAGCCAAATCAAAGAGAAAGGGACTTAAGGGGCATCCCTGACGGGTGCCACGTTTGAGATTAAATATCTGGGATTTCTGAAAATTAGTTAAAACAAGCAGTAGGACACAGGTACAGCAATTTGGTCCAAGAGATGAAACTTTGACCGAGGTCAAATTTTTCTAAGACTGCAAAAAGGTAGTTCCACTCTATACGATCAAATGCTTTCTCCGCATTGAGGGAAATAACACATTCAGGAATCCCAGTTGGAGGTGAGTATAAGATATTAAATAAACGCCGAATGTTAAAAAAAGGGAGACGGTTTTTAATAAAACCTGATTGGTCATCAGAGATAAGGGAGGGAATAACGGTTTCTAATCTATGAGCCAAAACTTTAGCTAAGATCTTTACATCAACATTGAGCAAAGAAATCGGCCTATACGAGGAACACTCTGTTGGGTCTTTGCCCTTTTTTAATAGAAGAATAATAGATGCCTTATTGAAAGAGGGTGGCAATTTGCCATAATTAAACAAATCAGATAATACTGAAAGTAACTGAGGAGAAAGAAGTGAAGAGAATGATTTATAAAATTCTACAGGGAACCCATCAGGTCCAGGAGATTTCCCTGAGGACAGTGCAGAAATTGCAAAAGATATTTCTTCTGATGATATAGGTGCATTAAGTTTGGCTTTAGAAACAGACGAAAGTGAAGGAATATTCAGATTCTTTAAAAATTGATCAGCAGAGATATTGTCATTCGAAGATTCAGAGGAATAAAGCCGAGAATAAAAATTTTTAAATGTGTCATTAATTTCTATATGATCCGATGTAAAGTCTCCGTTCTCCTTCTGGATCTTTGTAATATGTTGTTTGGCTTTGGAACGCCTCAGCTGATTGGCTAGAAATTTACCAGACTTATCCCCATGAATGTAAAAGTGACTCTTACTTTCGAGAAGTTGGCGTTCGACAGGTTGAGTAGACAGAAGATTAAATTTAGTTTGGAGTTCAACACGCTTCTTGTATAGTTCAGGGTTCTTAGTTTGAGCATATAGTTGATCCAATTCTTTAATCTGGTTAATGAGGTCTAATCGATCTGCACAGGATCTTCTGTTGAGATTTTCTGTGTAAGAGATTATTTGACCCCTCAGATATGCTTTCATGGCATCCCAGACAATCTGGGATGACACTTCAGGTGATGTATTAGTGTTAAAAGGTTATCTGATCCTTAATAAATTTTTAAAAATCATCATCCGATAATAAAGTTGAATCAAACCGCCAGTGTTTATTCCTCTGAGGGAGACCAGGAAAGTTCAGCGAGAGAGTAATTGGGTCATGGTCAGAAATCAGTATACTCTGATAGTCACAAGAGTAGGCCAATGGGATAAGTTGGTTACCGAGTAAGAAATAGCCAATTCTAGTGAAGGCATGGTGAACATGTGGAAAAAAAAGAATAATCTCTCTCAGTAGGATGAAGGAAACGCCATATATCAGAGATACCAAAATTAGAGAGAAACGATTGGATAGAGAAGGCAGATTTAGTAGGTGATCTGGTAACAGAGGACAATCGATCCAGATTAGGATCTAACCAACAGTTGAAGTCACAACCCAGTATAAGAGAGTATGAGTTTAAGTCTGGTAGTGAAGAAAAAAAAAGTTCAAAAAAGTTAACATCATCAAAGTTGGGGGCATACAGGTTTGCTAGTACAACTTTAGTGTTGTATAGTTTACCAGAAACAATAATAAAACAGCCATTTGTATCAGATATCTTATTATGGAGTTCAAAAGGAATATTTGAGTTAATAAGAATGGAGACTCCCCTAGCTTTAGCGACAAAGGATGAATGAAAATGCTGACCTGCCCACTTTGACAGAAGCTGGGAGTTATCAAAACAACGAATATGAGTTTCTTGAAGGAAAGCAATGTCCGCTTTGAGTTGTTTAATATGTGAGAATACCTTCCTCCTTTTAACAGGGTGATTCAATCCCTTTACATTCCAGCTCACGAATTTAAGTGCACTAGCCATTATCAATTACTAATGCATAAAAGGCAGCAGGCATATAAAAAGTCGAGCAATACGATAGCAGTCTGGGAGCAGAAATGTAAGCATAGATTCGTGAAATCGAAACATAAACATGTCCTGAGCAATAAAGACAAACAATAAATACAGTGAGTGATGTTGGAACTGGAAAACCCACCACAAACACACAACCCAAAACTAGACGGCTATCAAAAAAAGCAGCTAGCTCGACCAAAAAAAATTAACCCAAATATAACTTCCAGATCTGTGTCATTAACAGCAGTTCCGTATAAATACTCTAGCAAATAGTAACTAGTTTATGCACTAGAAAACATAACTACAAATTGGAACATCTTCTGCAGAAATATAAAACTTAATACAGAGAAAATCGGAAGAAAACCAAAACTAACCTACCCGCGAAAAATTATGGAAGGATAAAGTAAGAGAAAGGGGAAAAAAGGGAGGAAGGGGAAAATTATAGATTCAAGAGTACCTATCAACCATTTACAGAGAGGGAAAAAAAAATCTGCAGTTAAACTGTGAACCAACAAACAGGGAGGTCTTCAAAAAAGACTTCACACCTCCAAAACAAGTTAAGAGTCAATTGTAGAACTCTATAGATAAAGTTATACAAGAATAAAATAGATTACACAAGCACTATTTAAACGTCTATAGGGAAACATTAAGCACAGAATGTCTATTTAAAAAAGACACACCAAATCCAGGGAGAGATTGTCAACAGCCTTTAGAGTTTCAATAAATAGTGTCTTGAGTGATTCACGTAAAGTCTGAGTCCGGGAAAAGTAATTTTACAACAAGAAGTACTTATCCACCATTTTAAGAGGTCCGATCGGGTTCCGAAGATGGCTGGATAGCCGGAAGACTTGCAACAAATGCCTCAGCCCCCTTCACTGACTTAAACCACTTATATTTTCCAGTATTAAGCGTGATTTGTAAATCGGCAGGAGTGCGAAGAGAGGGTTTAAAACCACAATCAAAAAGCACTTTCATTACGCCTTTAAACTCAGCGCGCATCTTTAAGGTCTGGGGTGCAAAATCTTCCACAAAGCAAATGATTGTATTTTGGAAAGTAAAAGTACCTCTGCGACGTGCCTCCATAATCAGACGGTATTTTACCTGGTATTGATGGAAGCATAAAATTACCGGTTGCGGGTGGGAGCCCAGAATTCCGGGGGGAACGTAGACCCGGTGTGCCCTTTCGAGACTGGGCAGATTCGGAAGCAAATCTTTCCTGAATATCTCACAGAGAAACTTCACGGTTGATCCCTGTTCGGTGGCCTCTGGCAACCCAAGAATTCGAAGGTTACAACGTCTGCTCCGATTTTCGAGATCGACCATTTTAGAAAGGAGTTTATTTTTTTTCTTCTAGGCTGGAACAGAGAGTCTCCACGTATCGAACACGACTTTCTAAATTTTCAGAAGTCGAATCGATGGGAGATAAGTGCTCAGCATGTTCGTCCACTCTATCATTGATCCGATCCAGTTTGGCTTCCAGCTGTTTGAAAGCAGTTCTAAATTCCTTTAAAATATCGTCGCGTTGTTGTTCCAGCGCAGTGAGGGTCTCAAAAGGCAGAGCTGGAACTTCCTTTCTCCCGGTTTTAGAACTCTTGCTAGACATTGTAAGGTAGATGTGTTCACAGGCAAGTAAAAGAAACCAAATAAAGTTCCTAATTAAGGTTTAAAAACTGGAGACATTTAGTGCAAAGATAGCGAAAATAACGGAACAAAAGTTCAGAGCAGCTAAGCAATCGCCATCTTACCGGAAGTCAAAGTCTTAAATTTATCCAAAATTGTTGAATTTTAAAACAAGACCAAGTAGAATGTAAAAAAGTACCAATTTCTTGATTACATCGAAAACATTGGTCAGACATATTTGAATTTAATCTATTTATTTTCTGTGGTGTTATGTATAATTGATGTAAAAAATTATATTAATCTAAGTTGAACATTTATTGTA
This sequence comes from Hypanus sabinus, assembly GCF_030144855.1. Taxonomy (NCBI): domain Eukaryota; kingdom Metazoa; phylum Chordata; class Chondrichthyes; order Myliobatiformes; family Dasyatidae; genus Hypanus; species Hypanus sabinus. The sequence goes on along the minus strand of NC_082717.1, from coordinate 54,235,104 downwards.
TTTTTCATACTATCAGAACATAATCTTGACCAGTTTTTTCCATCAATTTTAACATTCAAATCAGATTCCCATTTTTGTCTTGATTTATAAATTCCTGATCTAATTGTCTGATTTTGAATCAAATTATACATACAATATGTAATTTTTTTAAATTTTTCCTTTCTGAATTAATATTTCCATTTCACTAGGTTTTGGTATCAACATTGTTTGACCCAGCTTTTCTCGTAAATAGGCTTTTAATTGAAAATAACAGAGTGTTATTTGATATTTTATATTTTTTATTTAATTGATCAAACGACATCAATATAACTCTTTCAAAACAATCACCTATATATTTAATCCCCTTTTTGGAACCAATTATGTAAAAGTTTATTATCCATTGTAAAAGGAATAAGCCTATTTTGAATTAAAGTTCTTTTTGCTAATAAAGATTTCTTTATCTCATCGTCCATATTTACCTTATTCCATAAATCAATCAAGTGTCTTAATATAGGAGATTTTTTTCCCTGTATCCATTTGGATTCCCATTTATATATAAAATCTTCTGGTATGTTTTCTCCTATTTTATCTAATTCTATTCTAATCCATGCCGGTTTTTCTTCATCAAAAAAAGACGCAATAAATCTAAGTTGATTTGCTTTATAATGATTCTTAAAATTTGGAAGTTGTAACCCTCCTAAATCAAATTTACATGTCAATTTTTCCAATGATATTCTTGACATCTTTCCTTTCCAAAGAAATTTCCTTACATATTTATTCAGTTCTTGAAAAAACTTCTGAGGTAATTGTATTGGTAAAGTTTGGAATAAATATTGCAATCTAGGAAATATATTCATTTTTACAGCATTAACTCTACCTATTAATGTTGTTGGTAACATCCATTTATCAAGATCCTCTTATTTTTTTAAATAATGGCAAATAATTTTGTTTATATTAATTTTTTACATCATTATCAACTCTAATACCTAAATATTTTATCCCATTTATTGACCCATCGAAATTGAGTTACTAATCGACATTGATTATAATTTCCTTTGGTAAGGGGTAAAATTTCACTTTTATCCCAATTTACTTTATACCCTAATACTTTCCCATATTCTTCCAATCGAAAAGATAATCTTTGCAAAGATTGCAATGGGTTTGTTAAATAAATCAAAACATCATCAGCAAATAAATTAATCTTATATTCTTGTTGATTAACTCTAAAGCCCCCAATATCTGAATCTGTTCTAATTAATTCAGCTAATGGTTCTGTTGCCAATACAAATAAAGCAGGTGATAATGGGCAGCCTTGTCTAGTTGACCTCGTTAAGCAAAATGATGTTGAAATCTGACCATTTGTAACTACTTTCGCTTGAGGATTAGTATTTAAAGTTTTAATCCATTGTATAAAAGATTTTCCTAACTCGTATTTTTCCAATACCTTAAATAAAAAATCCCATTCCAATCTATCAAATGCTTTTTCTGCATCTAAAGCAACTGCCACACTCATTTCCTCTCTTTTTTTTGTGCCAAATGAATTATACTAAGTAACTGGGTTATATTATCCATTGATTGTCTGTTTTTAATAAAACCTGTTTGATCCATATGTATTAATTTTGGTAAATATTTGGATATTCTATTAGATAAATTTTTTGCTAGTATTTTATATCTGTATTCAACAAAGAAATAGGCCTATATGATGTTGGTTTTAAAGGATCTCTTATCTTTTTTTGTCAATACAGTTATGATCGCTGTTAAAAAAGATTGTGGGAGTTTATGCATTCTTTCCAGTTGGTATATTAATTCCATAAAAGGAGGAATTAATAAATCTTTAAATTTTTTTTATAAAATTCAGGAGGAAAACCATCTTCTCCTGTGGATTTATTACTCTGAAGTGATCCTAAAGCTTCTTCAACCTGCTTTAATGTAAAGGGCATATCTAATCCTTTCTGTTCTTCCAAATTTAATTTTGGAAGGGTTATTTGTGATAAAAATTTATCTATCTCAGCAATCTTATTTTGTGATTCTGATTGATATAGTTCAGTATAAAATTTTTTAAAAGTTTCATTAATTTCTAAAGGCTTATAAGTAACCTTATTTACACTTGTTCTAATTGCATTTATTGTTTTAGAAGCCTGTTCTGTTTTCAACTGCCAAGCAAGAATTTTATGTGATCTTTCACCTAATTCGTAATATATCTGTTTAGTTCCCATAATTACTTTTTCTGTACGATATGTCTGGAGTGTATTGTAGTTTTTTATTAACAAGTTGTCTTCAATGTTCTTCTGTCATATATCTTTGAGATTCTTTTTCTAACTTTATGATATCTTTTTCCAATTGATCTATTTCTGCTGCATATTCCTTCTTAATTTTAGATGTATAACTTATAATCTGACCCCTTAAATATGCTTTCATCGCTTCCCATAATACAATTTTATCCTCAACTGAATGTAGATTTGTATCCAAAAAAAATTGAATTTGTTTTTTCATAAAATCACAAAAATCTTGACGTTTTAATAAAATTGAATTAAATTTCCATCTATAAATCGATTCCTCCTTATCCATCATTATCATTGTCATTATCAAGAGGGAATGATCTGACAGTATTCTTGCTTTATATTCTACACTTTTCACTCTATCTTGAATATTTTTTGATAATAAAAAAAATCAATCCTTAAGTTTTATGTCTATTTGAATAAAATGAATAATCTCTCTTGGATTAATTTTTCTCCATATATCAATCAGATTTAAATCTTTCATTAATGATAAAGTTAGTTTTGTTACTTTTGATTTTGTAGCAACTTTAGTTGACCTATCCAAAACTGGATCTAAACAAAAATTAAAATCTCCACCTATTAATATTTTATCATGTGCATCAGCCAAGTTCAAAAAAACTTCTTGTATGAATTTTGCATCATTTTCATTTGGTGCATAAATGTTCATAAAAGTCCGTAATTCTGAAAAAATTTGACAATGTATAATCACATATCTCCCCCCAGAATCAATTATTACATTTTGTATTTTAATTGGTAAAGATTTATTAACCAAAATTGCAACTCCTCTCGATTTTGAATTAAATGAAGCTGCAATGACATTTCCAACCCAATCTCTCTTTAATTTCTTATGTTCTGTTTCTGTTAAGTGTGTTTCTTGTAAAAAAGCTATATCTCCTTTCATTTTCTTAATATATGTTAGAACTCTTTCTTTTCACAGGTCCATTAATTCCATTAACATTAAAACTTAAAAAATTAAGTAAATCATTCATAATACCTTGGGAACTCTTTAAATTTCTCCATGTTGCTATGAGTCTCTCCCCAACCATCCAGGCAAAAAAGAAGAAAAATAGAAGAAAGATAACTAATATATAAGAAAAAAACAAAATATCCCCCCACTAATGTTGCGAATAAAAAGAACACAACATTACCCCCCCCCCCCCATTTTACGGGTCATGGCAATCGCCATGATTGTACACGTGAAACTCACAGCCATCGACCAGGAGCTTCTCCAGCTCCCCCGCAAAAAAAATATATATATGAGTGAAGAAGAAAAAAGAAAATAATTAATGTCTCTATTCCCAATTAATACTCCATGACTATTCTTTTTTCCTTATAAATGTCCATCAAGTCCAACCTTGTTTCAGTCTTCATCATTAGTCCATTTCATTTCTATAATTCTTTACTCCTCTTCATGGACATCAGGTAATTCTTGTACAAATTTCTCCGCTTTCCGGTAGTCAACAAAAAATCTTCTTTCTTTGTTATCCAGGAAAATTATCAATTTTGCTGGGTAGCTCAATAAAAATTTATAGCCCTTTTCCCATAAAGATTTTTTCACTGGATTAAATTCCTTCCGCCTCTTCAGAAGATCGTAACTTATGTCTGGATTTAAAAAAAAACTCTTTTCCCTTCTGTTATCAATGGCCCATTTCTCTTTTTAGCACCATGAGTAACTGCCTTCAAGATCATTTCTTTATCTTGGTACCTTAAGCATTTTATCAAAATTGATCTTGGATTTTGATTCTGTTGAGGTCTTGGTCTTAAAGCTCTGTGTGCTCTTTCAATTTCAATTACTTGACTTCCTTCTTTCATTTCCAAAATTTTCGGAATCCATTCTTGAAAGAATTTTATTGGATTTTCTCCCTCAGTACCTTCATAAGACCAACAATTTTAATATTACTTCGTCTATAAGAGTTCTCAAGTGCATCCATTTTTTCCAACATCCGTTTTCTTTCTATTGTCCAGGCAAGATTATTGTCTTCTATCTTATCTATTCTTTAAGTGTTTTCTTCCACTGTTACTTCCATCTCTTTAACTTTATTGTCCATCTTCTTTTGGTTTTCCACCACATCATCGAGTGTATTCTGCATCCTTCTTATATCTGTTCTTATAGCTTTTAATTCATTCGTCATATATATCAGGATATCTTTTATGTCTCCTTTAATTTCTTCCTTTTTTTCCTCTTCATCTTCCTCTGAATTTCCCAAAGAGTCTGTTTCTACTTCTGATTCACTTCCAATTTCACTTCCAGCCGTAATTGGGATTTGTAGTTAATATCTGTTCATGCATACTTTCGCGCATGCGTTGTTCTTGCCGTTTCTTCTTAGAGACTGCCGACATTGCTGCAACTTCCTGTACCACATCATCAGAAGTGCCATGCACTTCGCCGAGAGGAGATCCAACTTGAGTCCGAGACTTCGCCGAGACGGTTAGGCCTTTTTCCCCGCCGATTTGCGCAGTCTTCAAAGTAGCAGCTTTCTTCTGTTTCAGTTTAGGAGCCATATTAAAAGATAATCCTGAGTTGCTTATAAATAGTTTCTAATAGGTATTTGTTAACTCTTCTTCATTTAAACCCTATTTCATTACTTTTTACGAGGGAGCTGGATTCCCAACGTCTCGATCCTACGTCATCACGTGTTGCCCCCCTGTGATACGTTTTTTAAAAATAAATGACTTGGATGAGGAGGATTAGTAGGTTTGCAGATGACAGTGGTTGAAGTGGATAGTACAGAAGGTGGTTGTAGGTTACAACAGGATATTAAAAGGATGCACAGCTGGGCTGAGAAATGGCAAATGAAGTTCAATCTGGAAAATGCAAAGTGATTTGTTTTTGGATGTTGATCTTAAAGGTAGAGCATGAGTTTAAGGCAGGATTCTTAGCAGTAGAGAAACAGGGATCTTTGCGGTCCACATCCACAGATTCCTCAAAGTTACCATGCAACTTGATAGGGTGGGTAAGGTGTACAGTGTGTTGAACTTCAGTCGGAGGATTGAGTTTTTTAAGAACCGCGAGGTAATGTTGCAGCCCTATAATCTCTGGTTAGACTGTATTTGGTGTATTGTTGAGTTCTGATTGTATCAGTATGGGAAAGATACGTAAGAATTATAAAGGGTGCGGAAATTTACCAGGGTGCTGCCTGGATTACAGAGAGAGTGTCTTGAGAGGAAAGTTTGAACAAGCTTGGGTTCTTCTCTTTGGAGCAAAGGAGGATAAAATTGACTTGATATTGGTGTATAAGATGAGGCATAGTGAGTGGGCAGCCAGTGCCTGTTTTCCCAGGGCAGCAGTGGGTATTATGAGAGGATGTAATTTTGAGGTGATGAGAAGAAATGATAGCGGATGTCAGAAAAAAAGTTTGACTTCTCACAGGCACAACCCTCCCCATCATTTAAGGACTTTAAAAGGTGGCATTAAAGACTCTCACCATTCAAGAAATGTCCTCTTTCCATTACTACCGTTGGGGAAGAGCTACAGGAATCTGAAGACCCACATTCAACACTTCTCTGCCATCACGTTTCTTACCTTAACAACACTATCCTACTATCTTGTGCATTATTTATTGTGATTTTTATGTATTTCCTTGTACTACTGCTGCAGAATAACAAATATCACAGCAGTGATAAATCTTTTTGAAAAGGATGCAGTCTGTTCTGGGTATGTAATGTCAGTCAAGCATGCTCCACTCTTGCCCTGTCCCAACAGCCTTACAAATTTTTCCTTTCCAATATATGCTCCAGTGTTACTCCTGGCAACACATTCAAGACCTAAACAATAGTTTATCCCAAATGTTAAATTTAGTTCTTTTGTATGTCAATTCCATTTCACTCCCCCAATGGACCTTTCTGCCAGTAGTAGCAAGTTTTCCATCTAATCTTTCTGTACCTTTTATTTCAAACACATCTTTCAAATCTCTATGCACCCTTCTCTGCTCCAAGGGGAATAATCCCAGTGAACTTTTCCTCATCCCTACAATCCCTTCAGTAAATTGCTTCTGCATTCCCTCTGAAGCAGTCAAATCTTTCCCAAAGTTTGGTTGAAGAAATGGTAATAGTACCATAGTTGTGGTAAAACTCATCTGAACTCATTTCTACCACAAAGATTGAGGAACTCATCTCATTATAAAATTCATCTGAACTTGATTTTGCTATTGTCCCAGGACAGATCCTTTAATATTTGTACGGGTGTGACCTGTACTAAAAGGATGGGTTACACTTGAATCCTAGGGGGACCAATATCCTGGCGGGAAGGTTTAATAGAGCTGTTAGGGAGGGTTTAAAATAATTTGGCAGGAGGATGGGAACTGGACTGATGGAGCAGAGGAGAGGGAAAACACAAATAGATCTAAGGTAGTGAGCACTAAGGATGTCAGGAAGGGCAGGCAGGTGATGGAGCAAATTTGCAGCCATTAGGATGTGTTGCAGTGCAATCAATGCAAAAAGTACCAAATACTGGACTTAATGTGTTATACTTAAATGCACGCAGCATAAGGAATAAGGTGGATGATCTTGTTGTACAGTTACAGATCGGCAGGTATGATATTGTGGCCGTCACTGAGACGTGGCTAAAGGATGCACGTCTCTGGGAGCTGAATGTCCAAGGATACACAATATATTGGAAGGATAGTTAGGTAGTTAGGGGGGGTCGCGGGCTTTAATGGTAAGAAATGATAGTAAATCATTAGAAAGAGTTGACATAGGATCGGAAGGTGCAGAACCTTTATGGGTTGAGCGAAGAAATCGCAGGGGTAAAAGGACCCTAATGGCAGTTATCTACAGGCCTGCAAACAGCTGCAGTGATGTGGACTACAAATTAAGACAGGAAATAGAAAAGGCTTGCCAGAAGGGCAGTGTTATGTTAATTGTAGGGGATTTTAACATGCTAGTGGATTGGGAAGATCAGGTCGGCACTGGATCTCAAGAGAGAGAATTTGTAGAATGTCTACAAGATGGCTTTTTAGAACAGCTTGTTGAGCCTATTAGGGGATCGCCTGTACTGGATTTGGTATTGTGTAATGAACCAGAGGTGATTAGAGAGTTAGAAGTGAAGGAACCCTTAGGAGGTAGTGATCACAATATGATTGAGTTCACTGTGAAATTTGAGAAAGAGAAGCCGAAATCTGATGTGTTGGTATTTCAGTGGAGTAAAGGAAATTACAGTGGCATGAGAGAGGAACTGGCCAAAGTTGACTGGAAAGGGACACTAGCGGGAAGGATGACAGAGCAGCAGTGGCAGGAGTTTATTCGAGAAATGAAGAAGGTGCAAGACAGATATATTCCAAAGAAGAAGACATTTTCGAATGGAAAAGGAATGCAACCATGGCTGATGAGAAGTCAAAGCCAAAGTGAAAACAAAGCAGAGGGCATACAAGGAAGCAAAAATTAGTGGGAAGACAGGATTGGGAAGTTTTTAAAAGCTTACAAGAGGAAACTAAGAAGGTCATTAAAAGGGAAAAGATGAACTATGAAAGGAAGCTAGCAAATAATATCAAAGAGGATACTAAAAGCTTTTTCAAGTATATTAAAGAGCAAAAGACAGGTGAGAGTAGATATAGGACCGATAGAAAATGATGCTGGAGAAAGTCTAATGGGAGATAAGGAGATGGTGGAGGAACTGAATGAGTATTTTGCATCAGTCTTCACTGAGGAAGACCTCAGCAATATACCGGACATTCATGGGTGACAGGAAAGAGAAATATGCGCAGTCACAATTATGGCAGAGGACGTACTCAGGAAGCTGAATAGTCTAAAGGTAGATAAATCTCCTGGGCCAGGTGGAATGCACCCTCATATTCTGAAGGAAGTAGCAGTGGAGATTGCAGAGACATTAGCAGTGATCTTTCAAAAGTTGATGGATTCTGGCCTGGTTCCGGAGGACTGGAAGATTGCAAATGTCTCTCCGCTATTTAAGGAGGGGGTAAGGAAGCAAAAAGGAAATTATAGACCTGTTAGCTTGACATCAGTGGTTGGGAAGTTGTTGGAGTTGATTGTCAAGGATGAGGTTATGGAGTACCTGGAGGCATGACAAGATAGGCAGAACTCAGCATGGTTTCCTTAAAGGAAAATCCTGCCTGACAAACCTAGTGCAATTTTTTCAGGAAATTACAAGTAGACTAGACAAGGGAGATGCAGTGGATGTTGTGTATTTGGATTTTCAGAAGGCCTTTGATAAGATGCTGCACATGAGGCTGCTAAACAAGATAAGAGCCCATGGAATTACGGGAAAGTTACATACGTGGATAAAGCGTTGGTTGATTGGCAGGAAACAGAGTGAGAATAAAGGGATCCCATTCTGGTTGGCTGCCGGTTACCAGTGGTGTTCCACAGGGGACCGTGTTGGGGCCGTTTCTTTTTACGTTGTATATCAACGATTTGGATTATGGAATAGATGGCTTTGTGGCTAAGTTTGCTGATGATACAAAGATCGGTGGAGGGGCTGGTTGTGCTGAGGAAACAGTCTGCAGAGAGACTTGGATAGATTGGGGGAATGGGCAAAGAAGTGGCAAATGAATTACAATGTCGGAAGGTGTACGGTCGTGCACTTTGGTAGAAGAAATGGGCAGACTATTATTTAAATGGGGAGGGAATTCAAAGTTCTGAGATGCAATGGGACTGGGGAGTCCTCATGCAGGATACCCTTAAGGTTAACCTCCAGGTTGAGTTGCTGATGAAGAAGGTAAATGCAATGTTAGCATTCATTTCTAGAGGAATAGAGTATAGGAGCAGGGATGTGATGTTGAGGCTCTATAAGGCACTGGTAGGACCTCACTTGGAATACTGTGTGCAGTTTTGGGCTCCTTATTTAAGAAAGGATGTTCTGACATTGGAGAGGGTTCACTAGAATAATTCCAGGAATGAGAGGGTTAACATTTGAGGAACGTTTGACTGCTCTTGGACTGTACTTCTTGGAGCTTAGAAGAATGAAGGGGGACCTCATAGACGGGAGAGATTGGATCAGCTCATGATGAAATGGCAGAGCAGACTTGATGGGCCAAATGGCCGACTTGTGCTCCTTTGCCTTATGGTCTTGTTTATAGTAGCATGCAAACGTTTGGGCACCCCGGTCAAAATTTCTGTTACTGTGGATAGTTAAGTGAGTAGAAGATGAACTGATTTCTGAAAGTCAAAGTTAAAGTTGAAACATTTTTCCACATTTTAAGCAACATTAGTGTATTATTTTTGTTTTGTACAATTTTAGACTGGGGAAAAAAGGCAAGGAGCAGCATGCAAAAGTTTGGGCACCCCAAGAGATTTGAGCTCTCAACTTTTACCAAGGTCTCATACCTTAATTAGCTTGTTAGGGCTATGGCTTGTTCACAGTCATCGCTAGGAAAGGCCAGGTGATGCACATATCAAAGCTTTATAAATACCCTGACTCCTCAGACCTTGTTCCAACAATCAGCAGCCATGGGCTCCTCTAAGCAGCTGCCTATCACTCTGAAAATTAAAATCAATAATGCCCACTAGGCAGGAGAAGGCTTATAAGAAGATAGCAAAGTGTTTTCAGGTAACCGTTTCCTCAGTTTGTAATGTAATTAAGAAATAGCAGTGAACAAGAATGGAGGTCAGGTTGAGGTCTGGAAGACCAAGAAAATTTTCCGAGAGAACCGCTTGTAGGGTTGCTAGAAAGGCAAATTAAAACCCCCGTTTGACTGCAAAAGACCTTCAGTAAGATTTAGCAGACTCTGGAGTGATGGTGCACTGACACCTGCAGAAATATGACCTTCATGGAAGAATCATCAGAAGAAACATTTTTTGTGTCCTCGCTACAAAATTTAGTGTCAGAAGTTTGCAAAGGGACATCTAAACAAGTCTGATGCATTTTGAAAACAAATCCTGTGGACTGATATAGTTAAAATAGAACATTTTAGCAAGTTTGAGCAAAGGTATGTTTGGAGAAAAAAGGTGCAGAACTTAATGAAAAGAACACCTCAACTGTTAAGCATGGAGGTGGATCGATCATGCACTGGGCTTGTGCTGCAGCCAGTGGCATGGGGAATGTTCCTTTGGTAGAGAGAAGAATGAATTCAATTAAATACCAGCAAATTCTGGACGCAAACATCACACCGTCTGTTTTTTTTTAAAAAAACTGAAGATGAAAAGAGGATGGCTTCTACAACAGGTTAACGATCCTAAACACCTCTATATCCAAAACAGACTACCTCAAGAGGCGTAAACTGAAGGTTTTGCCATGGCCCTCACAGTCCCCTGACCTAAAAATCATCGAAAATCTGTGGATAGACCTCAAAAGTGTATGCAAGACGGCCCAAGAATCTCACAGAACTAGAAGCCTTTTGCAGGGAAGAATAGGCAAAAATTCCCCAAAACAGGAATTGAAAGACTCTCTTAGCTGGCTACAGAAAGTGTTTACAAGCTGCGATACTTGCCAAAGGGGTTGTTACTAAGTACTGGCTATGCAGGGTGCCCAAACATTTGCTTCAGGCCCTTTTCCTTTTTTGTTATTTTGAAACTGTAAAAGATGGAAATAAAAAAAAGTAATCTTTAAAATGAAGGAATGTGTCATCTTTAACTTTATGCCTTTTGGAAATCAGGTCATCTTTTACTTGCTTAGCTATTCACAGTAACAGAAATTTTGACCAGGGGTGCCCAAACTTTTACATGCCACTGTAACTCCAAGGAATTTGAATTTACTGACACTCTGCATGTTCAATCCTTTAATGAGGACTGGCTCATGGACCTCTGATTCTTCTTCTTGTAGTCAATGGTCAGCTCTATGGTCTTAAATTAAATGAGAAGCTTTGACATCATTCAATCAGATTTTCAGTTTCTCTCCTATACCAGTTTTTCATCATCTTTGATTTGGCCAACAGCGCCGTCGTCCACAAATAGAAATGTGGTATTGGAGTTGTACTTGGTCACACAATCATAGTTATAAAGTGAGTAGAGCAGGTCATTAAGTACAGAACTTTGTGATGCATCTGTGCTGATGGTCATTGTGGAGGAGATGCTGTATTGACTTGGATCTGCAAATGACAAAATTGTGGATCCAGTTATGTAGGATGGTATTGGGTCTAGATATTAGAGCTTAGTGATGGTGTTGAATGCTGAGCTGTAGTCAATATAGAGCATTCTGATATATGTATCTTAATTGTCCAGATGTTTGAGCTGAGTGAAGAGCCAATGAAATGGTACTGGTTGTGATGGTAGGCAAATTGGAGCAGATCCAAGTCATTGCTCAGGCAGGAGTTAACACGTTTCGTGACCAACCTCCCAAAACACTACATCACCATGAATGCTAGTGCCACTGAGCTGTAATTATTGATACAGGATAGCACCCTCTTCTTGGGCACCAGTATGATTGAAGCCTACTTGAAGCAGGTACATACCTCAGACGGCCAAAGCAAAAGGTCAAAAATGTCAGTAAACAAGGACATTTTAGTTGATGAATCGATCTGTTTTGTCTGATTGTATTGTTGTGTAAACTCATGACTATAATATATTTTAATTTAGTTTACAGTGCTAATGTGGCTGCTCACATACGTTGGTGCCTTGTTTAATGGATTGACTCTGCTGATAATAGGTAAGCCTTTACAACTTTGAATGTATTTCTGTTCCACCATTGCACTCACTGGAGGCATTGTATTAACTTAAATAGTTGAATCTGGATTTAATATGAATAGTTAATTAGGAACATACGATTAAAAAAAATCAGGTGACCTGGCCATTTATCTATCTTGAAACTCAAAAACTTTAGTGGTGTTTTCTAGGAGTGGATTTCATTTGGGAAATAGTGTTCCTTAATTTTATATTCAGTTTGTTGCCCTAACTTAAGACAATACATGTGAAAGTTATCTCTGCCTAGGAACATGGTCCATGTGCTGCTTGAGCCTTGCTATGCTTTACCACCTCGGAACATGCTTTTTGATAGTAGCTGTTGGTATCTTTCTGTTTTCAGTCATACTTTTATGTGAAAAGTAGTGGCTTAAAATTTGTACCAGCTCAACATAATATCTTACACAATCTACTAATACCATATTTGCTGTACTTAGAATCTTAAGTATATAGCAATTTGTATTAAACAAATTTGAAATGAGGTATGGATTGCACTTGCAAAATCCTCATACACTTGAAGACCAGAGTTTTTAAGCTTTAGTAAGTCCTTATTTTTTTTTGTTAGGAGCTAGATATTCAATCTTCCCTTCTGTTCTCTCTCTTCACCCTCCCCCCCCCCCCCCCCCCCAGACACTAGAATAAGAAGACTGTCAGAATTTAACACGGTGTTAAAATTATAGCATGGCCAAAACCAGCTTTTATACGATGGTTTTGATTTGATTTAATGGACTACCATTTTTTTTAAATTTCCAAAATTGCAAGTCTTTCAACATATAAAGAATTAGCAGGTAGAGGCTACTTGGCCCCCTCAGACCCACCCCAGAATTCAATGTTAGCTGATTTGTACATTATCTTGTACTTGCACAGCTCAACTTGCCAGCTAATCCATGTCCACTGTATCCACAGGCAACCTTTGCTTATCTACGTCATCTGTATATTATAAACCACAAAGGTCTCAGCACTAATTCCTGTGGTATACCACTTGTGATAAATTTCCACTCATACAAGCACCCATCTACCTCTACTTTTGTCAAGCTAATTTTAGACCAGTATGTACCTTGGCCTTCTGGGCTAGCTTAATGTGTACAACCTTATTGAAAGTCTTACTGAATTCCTTGTAAACCACATGTACCTTGCTGCTTCTATCATCTTTTTCAGTTTGTTATTTGAAAAGGGGGAAAAGCTAATTACGATTTCACCTATTGGAGGAAACATCCATAAAACAACTAATCCAACAAGGCCTCACATAAATCTTGTGTTTTAATAATATATAAGTGAGTGAAGGCTGATTTATTTTGCCATTCCTCAAACACAACTTCAGCAATACTTGAGGATCCTTTTTTTGAGATTTCTTTTTTACATTGTCTGTTTATTTCCTTGTATGCCCCGGCAGTCAGTTGGGCCTTTTAACATCCAAAACCATCTCATGGCATTCAACTTTTCCAGTCCAGTATAGTTTTGGAATATTTGTGTTTGGTACGACTTTCAATTATATTCACTTATGCTTGCTACTTTTGGGTTTGTTCAAGGCTTAATTCTGAGGTTTATTTGTGAGCTATAACAATAGCAATTGCATGTTCTAAAGATACAAAATTGGTACAGAGTTGCTGAGGGTTAAAACAGTGACTTATGTCTGCTATGTGTGTATCTGTATAATTGCACTGTAAAGTTTTAGATACTAAAGGAAGGAATATTCATTCTCTCTAGCTCTGGTAGCAGTTTTCAGCATTCCAGTTGTTTATGAAAGGCACCAGGTAAGTGTCTAAATTTGCTTTACATTTGCAAAAGGGATATTAATTTACAGAATGGATATGATATTGTCATCCTGACATTGTTACAATTGTATTTTGAGTGCTAACTGGTTATATTAGTAGCAGTTAGAATATTTCTTGTTCCTAACATTGATTTGTAAGCATAGCTTAGGCATTATATCAGGTTTTACTTTATTAACCTGAAAGCTAAACTACATGTAAGCAAAATTTTCAGTATAATAGAATGTCACAAGAATAAAGTTCCATATAACAATTACAGCACAGAAACAGGCCCTCTCGGCCCTACTATTCTGTGCCGAACGCTTATTCTCACCTAGTCCCACTGACCTGCACTCAGCCCATAACCTTCCTTTCCTTTCCTGTCCATATACCCATCCAATTTTACTTTAAGTGACAATATTGAACCTGCCTCTACCACTTCTACTGGAAGCTCATTCCACACACACAGCTACCACTCCGAGTAAAGAAGTTCCCCCTCGTTTTACCTCTAAACTTTTGCCCCCTAACTCTCAACTCATGTCCTCTTGATTGAATCTTCCTTTCTCTCAATGGAAAAAGCCTATCCACATCAACTCTATCTATCCCCCTCATAATTTTAAATACCTCTATCGAGTCCCCCCTCAACCTTCTATGCTCCAAAGAATAAAGAGCTAACTTGTTCAACCACTACTCTCTGGCAACTCCCATCCAGCCACTGTTGAATCCATTTTACTACTTCAATATTAATACCTAACAATTGAACCTTCCTAACTAACCTTCTGTGTGGAACCTTGTCAAAGGCCTTACCATATAGTCCATTTAGGAAAAAGTAACTACAAAATATGAACATTATTGCTGATTTAACCTCTAATGCTTGGAGGTATTTCTTGAATGATCTTTCTTTGGAAGCTATTTAGGATGCCTTTTGGAATCTTGCAGTAGTTGGTATTAAATGCTAAGACAATTAAAATCTAGATAATTGATTGCAGGATTAATTCAGGACATGATCTCAAGTAATGGGGAAAATAGTTTTATGGAGTATTAAGAAAATATTTATTGAATATTTTACAGCTAATAATCAGATCTGAGTTTAATTTTGCAGTGATTACACTGAATTGAACTTGAAGAGTTTAAAAGTTGATTTTCCTGTATGTTAATTAATAAGATAATTGGCTGCAAGTCAGTTGTGTGTTGCTATTGTTGAATTAGTTTTTTTCTCTCCAAAGGTTTAGAGCTTCTACTTAGAATTTACACTTCTTAAAGGCATACCATCATTATACAGGAATTGCAGCAAAACAGAAATATGGCACTCTTTTGTGAAAATTAATGTTTAGTGTTGAATTTCATAGTTCTTATGTTTGTAAAAATTGATGTGGAAGCTTCAGTGGTTCTTGAACATTTTCCGTATTTGTTATGTGCTGCCAGTCAGGTACGAATTTGCTGTCCTGATCCTGTCCTTGAGTTCTCAGAAGTAACTCAGTTTCTTAGTTTGCTTTTCAAGCAACCATATACAGTTGAAGTCAGTAGATTGAAGTCATTAAAACTGATTGTTTAACCACTTCACAGATTTCATATTAGCAAACTATAGTCTTGGCAAGATGTTGAGGACATCTGCTTTGTGCATGACACGAGTAATTTTCCCAACAATTGTTTAGACAGATTATTTCACATTTAATTGACTATATCATAATTCTAGTGGGTCAGAAGTTTACAAACAAAATTAAGAGATCAGCCAAGATGTCAGGAAAAAAAATTGTGGACCTCCACAAGTCTGATTCATCCTTGGGAGCAATTTCCAAACGCCTAAAGGTACCACGTTTATTTGTACAAACTGTAGTACAAAAGTATAAACACTATGGGACCACACAGCCGTCATACCGCTCAGGAAGGAGATGCATTCTGTCTCCTGAAGATGAATGTACTTTGGCATGAAAAGTGCAAATCAATCCCAGACCAACAGCAAAGGACCTGGTGACGATGTTGGAGGAAACAGGTAGACAAATATCTATATCCACAGTAAAACGAGTCCTATATCGACATAACCTGAATGGCTGCTCAGCAAGGAAGAAGCCACTGCTCCAAAACCGCCATTAAAAAACCAGACTGCAGTTTGCAAGTGCACATGGGGACAAAGGTCTTACTTTTTGGAGAAGTGTCCTCTGGTCTGATGAAACAAAAATTGAACTGTTTGGCCATAATGACCATTGCTATTTTTGGAGGAAAAAGGGTGAGGCTTGCAAGCCAAAGAAACAACCGTGAAGCATGGAGGTGGCAGCATCATGTTGCGGGGATGCTTTGCTGCAGGAGGGACTGGTGCACTTCACAAAATAGATGGCATCATGAGGAAGGGAAATTAAGTGGATATATTGAGGCAACATCGTGACATCAGCCAGGAAGTTAAAGCTCGGTTGCAAATGGGTCTTCTAAATGGACAACGACTCCAAGCATACCCTGAAAGTAATGACAAAATTGCTTAAGGACAACAAAGTTAAGGTATTGGAATGGCCGTCACAAAGCCCTGACGTCAGTCTGATAGAAAATTTGTGGGCAGACCTGAAAAAGCGTGTGCGAGCAAGGAGGCCTACAAACCTGACTCAGTTACACCAGTTCTGTCTGGAGGAATGGAACAAAATTCCAGCAACTTACTGTAAGGAGCTTGTGGAAGGCGACCCGAAACGTTTGATCCAAGTTAAACAATTTAAAGGCAATGATACCAATTACTAACAAAGTGCATGTAAACTTCTAACCCATTGGGAATGTGATGAAAGAAATAAAAGCTGAAATACATCATTCTCTCTACTATCATTCTGACATTTCACATTCTTAAAATAGTGATCCTAACTGACAGGGAATGTTTTCAAGGATTAAATGTCAGGAATTGTGACAAAACTGAGTTTAAATGTATTTGGCTAAGGTGTATGTAAACTTCTGACTTCAAGTGTAATTCCGTGTGATTTGACTTATTGCCTGTTATCAAATTTCCATTGCTCCTGGTTACATTTGAATAAGAACTAATGACTATCCCTTGTAGTTCTTGCCTCTGTCTGCATCTCACCACCTTCAAAAAAAAAGCTTCCTGCTGTCCGGAAGTCTCTCTACAAGGAGATTGATTAACAGAAATCACAGTTGAGCTCTGAAGGATACACTTCAATGATACTAATATAAATTTATTTCTTTCAGGCACAAATTGATCATTACATAGGGATAGCAAGCAAACAGATTAAAGATGTCACTGCTAAGTAAGTACAGTATGTGGAAATTCAGAAATGGTAATTGCTTGTGATTGTTTTGCTCCTTTTTGGGTGTTTCTGTGGCTAAACAAACTTTCTTATCACTATTTTTCCTTAGTGTTTATGTTGAGCATGATTTCTCATGTCTCCAGGTTGGCTTGCCAAATGTGAATATAGCCTGAAGAAATTATGGATATCATCAGTTGTGTAAACCTTTCACAGTAGTATAGTTTTAATCTTTGAGCATCTGCACCTTGGAACACAAGATATGTAAACATCAGGTTGGCTAGTTTGAAACTTTTGGCATCTTAATAATTGACTAGCAACTCTGCAATGGGCTTTTTGAGCACCTATCTCATTATTTTTGTGGTTGATCATCATGAAAAATGCGCGTAACATCAATGTAATCTTTAAAGAATATATGTCAAATGTTAATGTGAATTTGGCACATTTTGCTCACCAAGAGCTTGCAAAGGAAGCAGTAAAATTACTTCTTACATTGTGGCATAAATATTTCATTACCATCCAGTCAATGACACTTATTTTCTGTATTCAACTGCAGGTTTTGTTTACAAGATGCATTGAGTAATTAAATTAAGGAGATTTGGTATACTGCACCTATATTTGACAGGGAAACTTAAGAAAATGTATTTCAGAGCAATGCCTTTTTTGTGAATTTGGTAATTAAAACAATGAATAATGTGCATTTAGTTTAGCCTTTCTCTAATCTCATTGTGCACAAGAGATTTTTTGGGATAAAAGTTACTTGGTAGCTGTTCTTACATAATCAAGTTGAAACACCATAGCGTTAGATTAACAGGTCAGCATTCTAAGTACCTTCACTCTTTTACAATATTCCTTTTCCACTGTTTTTCTCATTTTAGGATTCAAGCTAAAGTTCCTGGACTGAAGAAGAAAACTGAGTAGTATCCTGCACTGTTTCATGGCACGTTGTCTGTGGGACTGTTACTCGGTTGTCACAGGGAGGGTTGGGAAGAATAAGAAAGCCTTGGAACTGCAGATTATTTTACATTTGGTAGTAACTGAAATTGTTGAGCTGCAGTCATGATCTATTATATCACAAATACTAACATAAGAAATTTGAATTCCATTTATTTATCTGATTTGGTACAGAGAACACTGGTTTGTATTAAAGATTTGAGAAACTGTACATTGCACTTGTCAGGGTTAGTGTCTTATGTGTAACAAATCATGGTGCAGTAGGAGTTTTGAGTATTCCCATTCTCCACCTTACCCCCAGTTTGCACACTGTAGAATCTATGCTGTGAGATTGTTGCAAATTTCTAACCCTTGATCATATTTACTGTACCATTTTAGTGGAGGTCTTGCTTTTTCCTCACTGAAACCCTTTGCTGTATTAAGGTTTTACTGTTTTAACAATTACCCAGTTAGTGTTTCATAACTATAGAGTTGATTTCATCAGCTCCACAGTGCTTGATGGTTTCAGAGTTTAATTGTATTTTAAAGATGAATTCACAGTGCTGAAACATGCAGAATATTACATTAATCAACATTAATGTACAACTCATTTCTTTCATCTATAGCAACAGTATGAACAAAAGCAAAAAAATTAGCTGTACTGCTGATTATTTGTGGACTGTATTCAATGCTACAAATAAATGTAACTTGGAAATTTCAAGCATTATCTGATGCATAAATGAGGCAATGAACTTTGCATTGTAATTTGGCTCAGGCTTTTGTCTGGGGGAATACAGTGTGGAATAAATATGAATAAAGCTTATAACTGCATTACTTGAGTTTTTTTCTACCTGCATTTTCAGAGAATTGGAGTCGACTGTTAAGAATGTGGTTTCAGGGTACTTGGAAGCACATGATAAAATAGCCTGTAGTCAACATGGTTTCTGCAAGGGAGAATGTTGCCTGATGCATCTGTTGGAATTCTTTGAAATAACAAACAGGATAGCTAAAGGAGAATCGGTGGATGCCTTTTAAAAGGTGCTGCACATGAGGCCTCTTAACAAGTTGAGAGCCCATGGTATTATAGGAAAGATACTAGCATTAGCTGATTGGCAAGAGGCAAAGAGTGGAAATAAAAAGACTTTTTTGGTTGGCTGCTGGTGATGAGTATTTCAAGGGATACTGCTTTTTGCGTTATGTCAATGATTTGAATGACTGAATTGATTTGTGGCTAAGTTTGCAGGTGATACAAAGATGGGAGGAGGGGCAGATGTGTTGAGGAAACATGAAGGCTGCAGAAGACTTGGACAGATTAGGAGAGTGGGTAAAGAAGTGGCAGATGGAATACAGTGTTGGGAAGTGTATTGTCATACACTGTGGTACAAGAAATAAAAGTGTAGACTGGGGTTCCCAACCTGTGGGCCATAGACCCCAGATAGTTTTAACTGGGACATTCAGGATTCCAGGTGGATATTTGAAAATTAGGTAGGACATTGAGAAATAGAATCTTCATTAATTCAGCTACCATTTCTTTCTGCAGTATCTGCTGTTAAAGTTATTAGTTGCAAGTTCTCAGTTTAATTTGATAAAGTAACTCTTTAGACATTGATTTTAAATTTTATCGTTTCTTAGCTTAATTTCTTACCTCATCCAGCACTAGCAACAGGCCAACATGAGCCAATCAAAAGCATTGGCATATGAGCAAAGCAATAGCTGCATGGACTTTGTCAGCACATCCACTAGCTGCCAACGTTGTTAGCTATTATTTTGTATAATTATCTTGGGTGTGAACTTTTTTAATCAACTTTTTTAGTACTGCAATCACTGGTTCTCCCTAATCTCAAAAAGGTAAGTTAGTCAAAGCACTGTACAGAAAGTCTCTCAGAGATCCATTTGAATCTGCCAGCAGAAACCCATATGATTGAGCAAAAGCTGGAGCACAGCCTTTTGTTCACCAAAGCAGCAAGCAAAGCACACCTGTGCTCTCAATTATTGCAGTTGGAAGCACCGTGTTCTACCTGGAACAAGTACAGCAGTGTAATTAAAACAAACAGTTGAAACAAGTCAGAAAAAAGGTAAGTGATCATGAAAGCAGAAAATGCTGGCTGGGTTGGGCAGTTTTTGTAACATGAGAAACAGTCAATGTTTTAGGCCAAAGACCCTTCATTGGAACAAGTTTGGTATCTCACTTTCTTTCTACTAAAGTAGCCTGAACTGATTAAGTTTTTACAGTACATGTTCTGTTTCTATTTCAGATTCCAGTATTTGTAATTTTGATACTATAAACACATTTCTTAATGTCTTGATTTTACAGATGCAGATGACTTTGAATATTTGATAACACTATAACTTGACAGTGAATCTGGTGAAAGGGTCAGTTGTCAGTCATTTTGGTCAGTGCAGGCAACAATTATGCTCTCTGTTAGTTGTGATCTCACAGTAGAAGACTGCACTTGAAACCATGCTTTAAAAAACCAGTATGGAATGAGTCAATAATCCTGAGGTGGTGTAAGTTCTGTCCTGATCTATCAATGATAATTATTTGTTAGTACCTTTTTTTTTTAAACCATGTCATTAAAATTGTATTAAGCAGATTCCCAACCACTAATGTCCGGATAATTAGCCTTATTTCTCTTATTTTCTTCCTCCTTCTCAAAAGGTAATGTTACATTTTTTACCTTCTAATGAACTGTGATTTGGCAGATCACTAATGCATCAACTATTTTTACAACTGAGTCTTTATCCCTATAAGATTGGACAACCAGTTAAGGGTATTTGTAAACTCCCTTAAAATGATTAAGGAAAATGTTTGTTGCTTTAGCACTTACTGATATTATTGGGGCTTTTACAATGATTTATTATCTCTTTCAACCCCATTCTCCTGCCTTCACCATGTAACAGTTGGTGCCTTTGTGATACCTTCCCTGTATGTTCCCCTTAAACATTTCACCTTTTGCCCTTAAACCATGATATTTGGTTGTAGTCTCACCCAAACACAGTGGAAAAAGTCTGCTTGGATTTACACTATCTATATCCCGCATAATTTTGTACACCTATCAAATCTCCCTTCAATCTTCTATGTTCTAAGTTCTTACCTATTCAATCTTTTAACTTGGGTCCTCCAGTCCCATCAACATCCTTATGATTTCTTATTGCATCTTTTCTGTAGTTAGATGACTAAAATTGCACACACAACTCCAGATTAGGCCTTGCCAAAGTCTTATACATAATTTCTGTAATCATACTTTGATCTGTGAAGGCCAATGGGCCAGACGCTTTCTCAATGGGTTTGTCTAGCTGTGACTCCACTTTTGAAGAATTGTGGACCTGTATTCCCAAATCCCCTTGTTCTACAGCACCCCTCAGAGCACTACTGCTTGCCGTGTTAAAAGTTACTTTGGTCCTCCCAAAGTGCAACACCTCACTCTTGTCTGCATTAAATTCCAGCTGTTGCAGATCCCCTTGGAAGCTTTAATGGCCTTCCTTGCTGTCCACTATACCTCCACAGTCTTGGTGTCATCTGCAATTTCCTGATCCAGTTTACCACATTCTCATCCAAATCACTGATATAAATGACAAACAACAGACCCAGCATCAATCCCTGCAACACTCCACTAGCCGCAGGCCTCCAGAGAGGCAACCATCTGCTACCACTCTTGATCTCTCCTCCAAAGCCAATGTCAAATCCAATTTACGACATCTCGAGTGCCAAGCAACTGAGCCGCCTTGACCAATCTCCCATGTGCAACTATGTCAAATGCCTTGCTGAAGTCCATGTGGACAAGATCCACTGCCTCGCCTTCATCAACTTGCCTGGTAACTTATTCAAGATTGGTTAGATGCACACTACCACACAGAAAGCCATGGTTATCCCTAATCAGTCCCTGTCTGCTCAAATACTTGACTATCCGGTCCCTTAGAATACCTTTCAAGAACTTAACCACTACTGCTGTCAGGTCCACTGCCTATAATTTCCTGCTTTATTCTTAGAGATTGTTTTAAATAGCAGAACAACATTAGCTATCCTCCAATCCTCTTGGTACCTCACCTTTGCTCAGAATGATTTGAGTATCTCTGCTAGGGCCCCTGCAGTTTCTACACTTGCCTCCCACAGGGTCCAAGGGAATACTTTGTCAGGCCCTGAGGATTTGTCCACCCTAATTTGCCTTAAGACCGCAAACTCCTCGGTAATCTTTACAGGCCCCATAAAGTTGATGCTCCTTTGCCTCACTTCTATAGGCTCTGTTTTGTCTCCCAAGTAAATACAGATGGGGGGAAAAAAAACACAACATTTCCCCCCATCCCTTTTGGCTCCACACATAGATGACCACTCTGATCTTCCAGGGCACCTATCCTTTTGCTCTTAAGATCTGTAGGAACCCTTGGGATACTCCTTCAGTGTCTGCTAAAGCAACCTCATGCCTTTTCTCAGCCCTCTTGAATTAAGTTTTCTTTTGCATCCTTAATTCCTTTTATCAAAGTGCATAACCATACACTTCCCACTTAGCCCATTCTCATAATCTTAAGTGCTTCTGCAGTCTCTCTGCCATCGATTAAATCATTGATGAGTAATTGGGGGGGGGGGGGGTACAAAAGTAATTACAACACTGGCCCCTGCAGAACACTGCTGGTCACTGGCAGCCAAGCAGAGCAGGCCCTCTTTTTATTTCCACTCTTTGGCTGACTGGCAGGAGGCAATCTTCTACCAATGCTTTTTTTTAAGCAGCTTTCTGCCTTGGCACCTTATCAAAGGCCTTCTGAAAATCCACGTAAACATCCATTGATTCTCCTTTGTCTGTTTGGCCTGTTACTACTTGAGTTCTGGCAGATTTGGTAGGCAAGATTTCTCAAGGAAACGATACTGACTTCAGCTTATTTTATTGTGTACCCCATAATGTCACCCTTAATAATGAACTCCAGTATCTTTCACCCACTAAAATCAGGCTAACTAGACTGTAATTTCCTGTCTTTAGCTTCCATCCCTCAGGGTGGAGTGACATTTGCCAGAATGTCATTCCAGAATTTGGTAACATTACATTTACCTTCCCCACTACTGACTCAACCTGCAAGTTGACCTTTATCTGATTTTTGAATTTGCCCTCCAATTTAGAAAATGGTCTGCGCTTTTATTCCTTTTACCAAAGTGCATGATTATAAATTTCCTGATACTGCATTTCATCTGCAACTTTACCTAGTCTCCTCATCTGCTACTGCTTCCTCAACACTACCCACCCCCCCCATCTTTGCATTATCTGCAAACTTGGCCACAGTCATCAGTTCTGTCATCCAAATCATTGACATGCAACATAAAAAGCAGTTCCAACCCTGACTCCTGCAAAACACCACAAATCACCAGCAACCACTCAGCTCCCACTCTTCCCCTTCTACCAATCAGCCAATACTCTATCCTTGCTAGTATCTTTCCTGTAATACCCTGGGCTTTAAACTTGTTAAACAGCTTCATATGTGGGTGGCACTTTGTTAAAGATATTCAGTATTACTCTGCTGTAACATTGCATCTGATTTGAGCTCCCCCCCCCCACCCCCAAACTACATGGTGAATTCTATATCACTGACTCCAAAGGGTTCCTATGAACTCCCTAAACCAGTAGCAACACTTTAGCAGTGTACTATATTTTGCAGAAATTTGAGGTTAACAATATTAGTAGGAAGAACGAAAAGCATTGTTACTTGAATGCTGGGAGAATACATAATACAGCTATAGAGATGGATCTGTCTCTTTGTACATAAACCACATTAAATGCCAAATTGTTGGCCTTTATTTATTAGAAAAATAAACAGGACTTGTTAAACTACACAAGACTGACACTACATCTTCAATATAATGAAACTATAATACTTAAGTTTTTCAGACACAATGTTTCTAGTAAATGTTGAGAAGAAATTGCATTTAAGACTTGGGAAGGATTTTCTTCTGAGATTTATGAATTGTTGAAATTCTCCATATCAGAAGTGTAGTGATCATAAATGTATTAAAGATTGAGGAAGGCTATCTTTGATCTACAAGGAAAATAAAAGAAAATAAAAGGCAGATCTTGTTGAAGGCAAGAACAGAATTGCCTGACTTTTTATTTCATGCTCTTTCGCATTTTTAAGTTTCTCTCCCATCAGCAATATGAATTGGCTAAATGATTTTGCATTATCTTGAAATTAACTGCATTTTTAATGTGGTAAAAGTACTGTTTTATTAGTTGTTGGATATCATATTCATACCAAAACATTAAAAATTAAAGCATGACTTCATTTTTGTATAAAAGAAACTGACCACACTCTGATAAAATCTGTTGCTACATTAGTGACACTTGGATCCTATTACTTCATTTAAGCCCAAACAATTGATTCTTAATTTAAAAAATAAATTTCATGCATGATGCAGTTTAATATTACATTATAATACAATTCATTATTTTACAATGTATAACAAATTTATCAATGATACATTTGCAATTTAAAAATCAAATAGAAAAATGTAAGAATTTTTCAAAATGAATCAAAAATTAGTTTTTCCACTTTCAATCAGGTACTTAAGTTTCCATGGATATAATATTGCTATTTTATTCTAATATATATAAAATCATGTCAATGTCTTGATAATTGTACCTATCTTTATACATCAAAAAAAATCCCAAAATATATCAAATATTGAAAGACAGAAGTAAGCACAAATACACACTGTAAATAATACAAACATTTCATTAAAATTATTAATTAATTTTGTTATGACACACTACTCTCAAACCACCATACTAGTGGCTAAACTGCATAGTGAGCTTTGGCTTGCTGAATTTAAACACTTAGTTGAATAGTCCACACTCTCAAACATTATAAGGCAACACTTCTTGAATGGTGAAGATATTGTAAAGCTGTAATGTGTTAGTCCACTGAAGGTGCTGAAATATATTAGATTGATTTTTTTTTAATCCACACTGAAGTTAAGGTTTTATAGAATACTCCATTCAGCAGGGCATTGCACTATGTATGGCCAAACCAGGATCAATTACATACATCAACTATGTGAAAAACAGATTAATTTCATCCATAAATGCAGCGTTAAGATTTGCATTTTCAGGTTCAGACAGACCTTGCAAATACTTTGTGAATTAGAAGCTAAAATATGCCTATGCAATTGTTTGCCATTTATTTAGATTTTCTTGTTTAGCTATAAATAACTATTTTCTTAACTATAAATAATTTAATCTGCAAAGAAAAGGCATTGCAATCACATTCCAAATTGTAATATTTAACTATTGCTAAAAGTATTGATTTTATATACATTACTGATCACTTAAGTCCAAATTCAAATAGGACATTGTCCTAACATCATTTCACTATTTCTAAAATCAATAGCACCATGTACAGTTTGTATTGCACAACTAAATCAATAGGTAATTGTATGTAGAATTGTACAAAGGCACTTGTGCAAAGAATTTCCCAAGTCCAATGGATGACTCATTAGTAAAGTTAATGTACACGTACAAATAAAACTATGGCAAGGGGGGAAAAAGGCAGCTTCGCAGACACAACAGCAGTATGGGGTTGTGCTACCTTTTTCAAATTGTTAAAGAAATTCTTTATTGCACAATGCTGGCACACAATTTAGAAGTTGTAAGTTAAGGGATACCTTTTCTGAGGTGCAAAATGGCTTCAAGATGTTTGGGTTTAGCAGACACTTCTCAGTGGGTATTAATATTTACTTGCACACTAACAATACATTACTTACCCCAAAAGGATGTGCAAACAAAAAAAATGTATTTTCAGTAATCAGTAGTGATTTTATTTTGCTTTAGCTTTCTTTTCAACTAATTGAAATTATTGTAACTATAATGTTGTAACTTAATAAAATTATATAGTAAATGGGAACTTTAAATTATTGCAGGATAGTTTCAATCTATTTGATTTCAGGAACAGGGACCAAGCTCTTATCATTTGACCACCTAGGGATTTTATAAATCAGAGAATTAAACCCAGATGATTGTTTTGCCTATTACTGGCTTGTTATTCTGTATAATCCTGAAAATTATTTTGTACCCAGAGCTCGTGGACATATCTGGGCTTGGGTAGTAGTTAGAGTCAGGGATGGGACAAGTTTGCAGGTGGACTAGCTAGTGGGATATTCAACTCACTGCGATTACACTTTGGTCCTGATGTTTTCCAAATGCAGTAGTTGAAATGCAGTATGGAGTTGAGGCCTGTATTTATATGCTGTACTTTTGTACCTCTGTACCTTTGCCATTGAGTTCAGGAAAAGACTATTTGGCAAAGAAAGACATGTAAAATTCACCACCGCCTTCAATGCAACAGCATACTATTTGAAGAAAACAGTTTGAATATTGGGACCTAGTTCA
Organism: Hypanus sabinus; assembly: GCF_030144855.1. Classification (NCBI taxonomy): domain Eukaryota; kingdom Metazoa; phylum Chordata; class Chondrichthyes; order Myliobatiformes; family Dasyatidae; genus Hypanus; species Hypanus sabinus. The sequence continues at coordinate 54,208,990 of NC_082717.1, read as the reverse complement.
AAGTTGCTAATCAGCAATGATTCCTACAATCCCATCTGGGCTAAGGTAAGTATAGGAACAATGCCAATAAGCCAAAAGAGCACAAAAGAAAATTTACGTGTAAGTTGTTAGACCCAAAGATGAGCAATTATGTTCCAACATTATGTAACTGGAGAAGGCTTAATAGTGACTTCCTCTCCTATTTTAGCCCATTCTCCTACCTTCTGTTAGGGCTGAAGAATTTTATAAAATTTGCCACCTTTGGGATTGAGCAGTCTTAAGTTTCCATTCATTTGAGCATAGGAGACTAGTGTCTGAACTTAGAGGTGTACAAAATCTTGAAGGGCCTAGACACTGTCCTTTTCCCCAGAGGAAGGGAATCAGATATAAAATGAAAGAGGAAAGATTTTAAAAAGGAACATGAAGGGTATGGTGGGTATATCAAATGAGAAAGCCGTTTCTAACAATGTTGACTATACATCAGTAATTTAAAATACTCCTTTGGATCCCCTTCTGTTCCAAGGAGAACAACCCCAGCTTCTCCATTCTGTACATGTAACTTAAGTATTTATTTCTGGATCATTCTGGTAAATTACACATGAATCTAGCTTGACCTTCAACCATTGCTCCCATGCAAATGGTAGTTTAATTTATAACAAGATTTATAATAACTAAGAATACACCAGCTATATAGGCCAAGGAAGTCAGATTCAACATTCTTATTTGGCAAAAAATCAAACAACTTTGCTGTGTAAAAAAAAACACCAACTGATCAAAATTTGGAGATGAGCCTTTTTTAAAAACACATTACAAGCATATATATAGCAGCCCTTCCCATTTGATTGTGCTTTAACATTGCTGATTATCTCCATCACTTGTTTCATATAAATGTCATCAAAAGTCCCAACCTGTCTACCAAAATATGTTTTGGGTCATAATCACCCTGGAACTGTTAACTGATACGCTTAATGTTGGTGGCAATTATGTTCCAACATTATGTAAGTGAAGAGGGCTTAGCAGTGAATTCCTCGCCTCCATCTTAACCCAATCTTCCACCTGCCGGGTGTCCAGTTACCCTGGACCATGAAAATGAATCCAGGATTACAATGAGGTAGATGAACAGAAAAACTGGGGAAAAGTATCACAATCATACCTGAACACAAGAATCCCTTCTCAGCCAAACCAAACTGATCTGGCTACAACACTATTTAAGAATTCTAACCCTTGCTTCAGTAGAACTTCCCTGAATAAAGACATAGGGTCAACAGTAAAAAGAATTCTTTGGAATACCTTTAATTTTAATCTTTTCTATAATTTTGATCTTTTGTAGTAAAGATACTTGCAAGATGAAATAAAGTGACTGATTACTTAGCAGCAATTTATAGCTACATATGAATCAGCCCTGTTGTATTTGTGAAACAAGCCTTTTGCACCTTGTAAGAGTTATGTAGACTTATAAAAGCCTCTACAAACAAAATAATTTGTACATTTGATCTTGCATAAAAATGTATATATGAACAAACAAAATTTAGCAAATTTCATCTTGCTGTAGAATGAGATCACATTTTGCTGCATCAGTCCAGTTTTAAAACCACTCTGATAATCATCCTCACAAGCCACGCATGTTACGTTTTGTTGAGGGACATGCTGAGTACCAAGGTCTGCATTTGCTCTCAATACATGCTTGCTTGCTAAAGGTGTCATCAAAAACCACAGCCAAGTGGTTTCCTTTACACTAGTTATCCTGTCCATCTTTTATATTTTACAGTAAAAAATTACCATTGCATCAGTTTTGTCCTAATGCAATCTGCATTGAGTTCTCATTTTCAGCATCTTCAGTGGCATTCACATCACAGGCTTCACAATCACAATATGTTTTGTGGACACAATTGATAATTTATACAAACACCTTTTTAAAATATATGCACCTTTTTAAGCATTTTTGCTTTCTAGCAGCCAAGTTGTTATTGAGGCATTTAGGATTCCATCTTTTGAAAGAAATAGCCACTGGATATTTTTTTCTTCAAAGGCATCGCCAAACAAATATACTGCAAACAAACAAGAATACCTTAAATTATTAGTTTCCACAATTATGTTGAGATAGTTCACCAATGAAGTTTATTTTTTTTTACTGAAAGAGTTGCTTAAAATGTACAAATTGCTTTCAGCTGCTGAAAGCAATGACAAATACTGTCCTAGATTTTCCTCAGTTTTTCGGCAAACTGCATTCTCCATTTCCATTTCCCAGAACTTGTCCTTTCTGGATTTGGAAGCTGATCCCACTAAGACATCCAGTCAAATAATGAAAATCTGAATGGTGACAGGTTCTCAAACAATACAAATAAATCACAAGCCAGAATAAGACTAACACTCAAAATTCCTCTGGAAGCCACCAGAGAGCAAAATCTCTGGTGTCTGATATTCAGAAATATCTTAAAACAATACAGAAACAAAACTATTCTCTAGATATTCAATTTTTTTAATAAGTCCTCTGTTTAAGATGACAAGCTTATAAAAGATGATCAACTTATAAAACAACAAACAATGAAACATCCTGCCTCACACAAACAAAACAGGAACAACCTATATGCTTTTCATTCTTGCAGCCACACAATCCCAATTCAAAGGCTGTGCAGAATATAAAAGTGGATATCCCAGCACATGTATCAGTGAATCTCAGCAAGATGCTCTGCTTTTGGGAGTCCAGTATTTGAGCTTGCATATTTGTGCAAGGTTCCTAAATTTTGTTGAATTCCTGGAGCTGATGGTGAAAAATGTGGACTACCTTGTTCAAATTATGGGAAAGTGGAGCCATAGAAAATGTATCAGTGTATTTTATTATAATTACAGTCAACTTAAGTTACTTAATATGGAAGTTACTTAAAGATCCCTAAAATTCTTCCAATCCACAGGCTACTACCATTCTTTGCAAAATTATAACCTGCATAGCCTTCCTAATTTTATTACTTTTAGTTACAAGATCCTTTCTGATTTATGGAGAAAGCTATCATAGTTTTCAGAATGTCAAGGCCTACCTTGTAGCTTCTTTTATTTTAATTATTTTTTTGCCCCTAGTATCAATAAAGATTTAATTAGAAAGCTAAAGTGATATTTCAATTCCTTTGCATTTTAATTCATTGCAAAGTTATTAATATGAAAAACAAAATTGGGCATTTCCCTCAATTGAAAACACTGATTTAGGTAAAATACATTTTTAGAACCTGTTACGAATGATGAACAACTCTGATGGGTATAAGGATACAGAATTGCAAATCGCCACTATTCCGATGCTGTTATCAAAGGAGGTGAGAGAGACACAGGAAAGCTGCCAAGACAGTTGTTATTGATAAACAGCTCATGTCAGTTAATGAGAGAGAGACAACTCAGAGATACACAAAGTGGAATGTCTCCTCCTAACAAAAGTGGAACGGAACCACTAATTACTGCTATTGTCTCTTGAAGAAGGATTGTTTATTGAGTACTGTTCTATTCATTGAAACCCCTCAGGGGCAACCAAAGTGGGCTGGTTTGATGGATTGCATCATCCCAACCTGATTGACACCCGAGACCCCATGAGTGAGGATAAAAGTAGGGTCTGGGGCAACACCCCTCAGACGCACCAGGAGAGACACTACGAGACCGGTGGGGGGCTTGTGTGTGTGTCCACCCTTGCCTGGGTGACAAGTCCACCACGGAACGGTCTAGCTAAAGGACGGAGGGGTCATACGTGAATGGCCACAACAACAACACATTGACGGATCAAGATCGTAAAGGAAAGTTGGCAAGTCAATAGCTGTTACTGTTCTCTGTCTCTCTCTCTCCAACAATTGAAACAGTGACCAACAACTACCGCAGCCTGCATGAACTGAACTGAAACTTATATTTCCATCAGACAATTCATTATCCCCTAGACAACAATAGAGCTTATTTCTTATTGATTATTATTATACCAGCACTTTTAGGTTTAGTATTGATGATGTATATTATCTGTATATTTGCATTGATATTATTTTTGTGTAGTTTTACTAACTAACAAATACTGTTGAAAATAGTATCACCAGACTCCAACGGAGACTCCTATCTTTGCTGGTAAGACACCCAGTTACAGGGTTCGTAACAAACCTTACCTGCAGTCATCACCACCAGCACTAACAACGTACTTGTCATCATGGGAAAAACGTACATTTGTCACGTGTGCAGAATGTCCAAAATAACGCTTGTGTTTGGCCTAATGAAATACAAGCAAAAAATGTCAGGGTAATCAATTATTGAATGATTCATAACTGCACTACAAATTAAATCTTTCATTTTTCAATACAATCTTTTGTTCTGCCACCGGAAAGAGTGGGCTAGAACTTCCAAACATCTGTTTGACACTTGTCTTTCAAGGACAGTAATAGAGCATTTGCCCAAATGTTCATTCAACAGAGTTGCAGTGGTTAGGAATCTTATTACAACATTCTATAACAACTTTAAAAGTGGCAACTACTCTTACAGAAGCTGAAGATCATGAAGTATTTTAAAGAGTTCAATCTGCTACTTGTAGCAACTTCTCTTCAGAAACATTGACAAAGCTGATTAAATTTGCCCAGATCCTAGCTTGCAAAACCTGGTTTGCTTTCTCTTGCCTGGAACATTAAAGGGGTATTTGATGAAGGCAGCTTCCTCACTGCTCCAGCAACCCAGGTGTGATTCTGATCTCTAAATCAATCTGTATGGAATTTGCATGTTCTCTCTGTGTCCATGTGGACTTCTCAGTTGCAGTAGTTTCCTTGTGTATGTAATATTTAAGCTGGTTGGTAGATTAGTGGATAACTAAACAGTCTTAAGTGTAGGTGGATGGATGGAAAATTGGGGTGGGACTGCTAATGAGCATGTACAAAGGGATTACACTGAGACTTGACAGATTTGATAGGACAAATAGCTTCCTTCTATGTTGCAATGGAACAAAAGCATTTAATAATATAAAAATACTAGATAAGATCAACCATTTCATTATTTGGGGTAATCCAACTTGATGAGATGGCACAAAAGGCATGTACTTTGTCATAATGCATTATGGTGACACAGGAAACTGAATGATAGGGGATCACATTTTAAATTGATGTACATTCAAATATCTTGCACTGCTCTTGCTACTTGGAGTTTCAGGTTCTAAATAATTTCCAGAATATTTTGTGATTGTTGTTGGTCTCTTAAGTATATGGTTGCATGGGCAATTCCTATTAAAAATGAAATGATATTTTCACCTGTATAAAAACAATATTCACTTACATATTTTTCAGTGCAAGGAAAATCAAAAAGTTTCACCAAACCGAAGTCATCCCCTGTCACTAAGTTTAACCCAGCATGAGATACACAGGCACAGTTGACATCTGCTTTCTCTGCATTTCGAGGCCAAATTCCGAGGACTTCATCTCCTAAAATGCTGTTTAAGAAGAATAAATCACATTAATTTTAACATTTTAGATCTCTACACTTTGTTCCACTAATCTTTAGGTCTTAAATCTGCTCTTCCTTAAAGTTTTATCAATTTTTCAAAGGCTTGAAGCAAAATATCAAGATTTTGTGCATTTTCCTTGTATTCAAAAGCAGCATCATCTCCATTCTCTCTTACAATAGTGTATGTCTTCTGGGGTTTATGCATATATAATAACACTGAAATCAGAAAAATGACTCAATTCTATCATTATTAGGACAGTAAGTGAAATTTGTTTTTTTATTTTTGTATATAAGTAATAAAAACATGTTTTCTTAATAAGTTGGACCTCCATTGCCCAATTCTCTCACATTAAATTTATTATGCCACAGACTAAATGGATGAAAATTCTGCAGGTATTAAAATTATTCTTCAATGAAAGATCATATCAGATGATTTTTAATTCATATATGTGTGGGAGAATTTCACCTTCATGCAATTGAGGTTTTTGAAACAACCTTAAAATTGTTTAACATACATTGAAAAAACTAGAAACTCTTAAACATGAGAAATTCTACAAGTGCTAGAAATCCAAAGCAAAATGCTGGATGAATAAACAGTCAATGTTTTGGGTCGAGACCATTCTTCAGCATAGAAAATCTTATGCCATTTAGCCTTACATCAGTAGCAGAGAAATAATTGCAGAAAATTCTTAAGGACAGGGTCTACTCATATCTAGAAAAACACAGGCTTATCAGAAATGCCAGCATTGCTTTGTGAGATCATGTTTTACAAACTTAATTGAGTTGTTTTGAGGACGTGATATGAGGAAAGGGCAGTGGACGTTATATATATACGTTGGCTTTGATAAAGCTTTAATGAGGTCTCTCATGATAGGCAGGCTGACCTAGAAGATTAAAACACATGGAAACTTAGTAGATTGGATTCAAAATTAGCTTGGCCATTAAAGATAGAGGGTAATGGTGGAGGGTTGTTAGTTTAACTGGACATCTGTGACCAGTGGTGTTCTTCATAGATTAATGCTGGAATCTTGTTTGTGAATGGTTTGCATGAAAGTGGACTGATTATTAGGTTTGCAGATGATTTTAAAAAAATGATGGAGCTCTGGATGGTGAGGGTAATTGTCAAATGATTCAGCAAGATATAGACCAATTGAAATTACGGCAGTAAAATGGCATATGGAATTTAATCTAGACAAATGTGAGGTGTTGTATTTTGGGGTTTTGAATGTAAATGATAGGACCCTTGGGAGATTGATGTACACGGGGATCTTGGATTGCAAGTCCATAGCTCCCTGAAAGTAGCAACACAAGTAGACAGGGTAGTAAAGGCAGCATACAATATGCTTGCTTTCTTCAGTCAAGATGTTGAATATAAAGTTCAGGAAGTCTCTTGGGCACAAAATACTTTGGTTAGGCCATATTTAGAATATGGTGCACAATTTTGTTCACCGTAAGAGTTTGGAGGCTTTAGCTGCAGAAGAGGTTCACGAGGATGTGGCCTGGATTAGTGGATTGTTTTCTCTGGAGTAATGGAGGCGGTGGGGCAACCCGATGGAAGTATATGAGATTGTGAGAGGCACAAATAGGATAGGTAGTCAATCTTTTTCCCCAGAGTGGAAATACGACTGGATATAGCTTTAAAATGGAGGAGGAAAGTTTAAAATGGCCTTTAAAAAACATACACACACAGAAAGTGGTGTGTGCCTGGAATGCACTGCCAGAGCAAGTGGTGGAAGAAGCAAATGAGACTTCTTCCACCTTACCTTATTTACTGAGGTAACACACTGTTTCTGGATGTCTAACATATTTTATATTAAATTTTTATTTTATCCATCCTCCCCTGTTTTGCCTAAGCCTTCTCGGTCCCTCTTAATCCAATATATCACTTTATTCCTTATTCTCCACTTAATTTTTATATTTTGCTTCCATTTCCTTAACTTAAAGAATATAGATGGAAGAGCAGCGGAATCAATAAACCAACAGTGTTACATCATCTGCCAGTTAACAACGAAAATCTCACAATCTGGTATCCAACTGTTCAGAAATCCCAATGACTCAGCAGCTGACTCATGGAGTATGTCTCCCGCAATCCATTTAAACTCAAAGGGGTGCATTTCCCCATGCACTCTTTAAATACAAGGGGTCTGTTTCCCACACTCCATTTAACCACATCCAGTTCATGAGAAAATTCATTATATCACCACGTAACATCTTAAAAGGTGAATTAAAAGTATATTAATAGGACATCATATCCAATAATCCAGAAAATCCATTTGTCCAGCACCAAGTCTGAGGGTGTCAGATTACTGGTTTTACTATATACTCTGGCACTTCTTTCCCTTAACAGCTGATCTGTGCCACTGAAGATATTCAACCTATGTAACCAAGTGCTTTTTCTTTCTGTACTAAGATAAATTTGATGTAATAACTTACTGTTCAGAAAATTTACTGAATTCAAAGACTGTGAAAACAAACTGAAAGATATTCTTCTCTTTTTAGTTTTAGCATCATTTTCTAAAAAGTGCTTAAACCTCCAATATTTTAAAATAACACTTCGCTAAAATGAAGTAGAAAAATAATTAATGATTCTGACAAATATCTAATGGTTCTGAAACATACTCTGATCAAAAACATAAATTAATTTGTCCACCCATTTTTAGATGTGTATATGATGAATCTACCTTCATTGGAAAGATGGATGAACAGCAAGTATTACATTTGGTTATACCAGCTTTAAAAAATTATATTAACCACAAAATGGCACACTCATTTATCACAATTTGTTACTTTCACTTGTATAAAAATCCATGCAGCTCTTTTGTTCAATGGCAAAACTGAAATTTATGCGTTATCATGCCATTAAGGTATGAGTCATTAAATTACTGGAAGCCTCAACAAATATCTGAGACTACAGTTTCTCAACATCAGCATAGCATCTTAATGAAGAAAATGTTCTAATGAGAATGAATGTTAAGATAAATATCCAAAGAGAGTTAAATAAATCTGGCCCCAGAGGAACAATATTATTTATTTATTGAGATGCAGCTTGGAAATAGGTCCTTCTGGCCCTTCAAGCCATCCCGCCTTCCAACCCCCAATTTAATCCGAGCCTAATCATGGAACAATTTACAATGAACAATTAAGCTACCAACTGGTACATCTTTGGAAACAGGAGCACCCAGAGGAAACCCATGTGGTCACGGGGCGAATGAACAAACTCCTTACAGACAGGGAATTGAATCCGAGTTACCTGAAGTGTAAAGTGTTGTGCTAATCACTACGTATGGCAAAAAAAATTGAATTTAAGGAAATAAGATGGGAAGACAGATAAGTATGGGACGCCAACTCTATTATAGGTCAAATAAATATATGATCCCAAAAAAAGTATTGGTGGAATAGCCACCAATGACTCAGCAAAAAGAGGTATATACAAGTGGTCAAGGGAAGATAAAAGAAGTCCACAAGAAGGAAGAAGTGTGGTTGGAAAAGGTTACATACTGTAATTAGAGACAATTAGAGAACTAAATTTCTTATTACAAACTTTATTTAAATTCTCCAAATCTCCAACCTTGTCCATGTAGCCCATGTGATTTTTTCAATTATTGCCTGGTCTATTACTTGCTTTCCTGATGGAACTTCATGTACCTGACGCTTATAGGCACCTGTGGACACCTGCAAGGAGAAAAAATGTATGTTCAGTATACCAAATGAAAAATACCTTTTGGATAGTTGAAAAATTGCACAATTATGACCAACAATTTTATATAACACTGCTATTCACTTTAAAAGACTGGGTTCTGAGAGAAGCTCAGATTAATGAAACATCTATCAGTGTTGAGTTGAATTACATTCCAAACAATACACTGGGTACCAGCCTATATCATTTTTACTAAGATTAAAGAGACATCCTACCTGAATGTGTTTGCTGTCAGCTGAAAAGTCCATTTGGATAACGAAACTAGGAATGTCTTTGCAGTAGCCTATTCGGTTTAAAGTAGGCCCCTGTGTGAGATCATAAAAATCAACAGTATTTTCTGCCGAACCTACTGCCAGGAACATGGAATTGGGGCTAAAACTAGAAAAAATAAAAGGAAGTTAATGTTTCTAAATTAATTATAAGCAGTTTAAAGAAGTATTATTTACTTAGCCGATTTATTTTCAGTATGATGTTTCATTTTCAAAGGTATTTCCTTAATGCCCTTTTCAATGTATTCATTAACATTTTTTTCTTCAGGATAGCAGCCACTCTCAGGAGTGTGAATTCTGTTATTGAACCCAGCCTATCACTTCTGCCTTGTCACATTATTGTCCCTTTGCTTGGAAAAACTACTTCCTTTACGATGATACATCCTACCTAATATCAGCTTGAACAATGCTACGGAGTTGTACAGATGTGCAGCACAAAAGAGCTTCTGTCGATGCTCATCTTATGTCCATCTACTCTAACTCCATCTTCCCACACTAGCTTTGTATCCTTGTTGCTTAAACATAACAATTGTACCTGACTCATTCGTATCTTCTCTGGCAGCAAGTTCCAGGTATTAACTACTTTTGCACAGAAAAACCTCAAATATCCCTTAAAACTACTTCTTTTCATCTTAAAATTATGCTTTCTTGTTCTTCATAGCATGGGAAATTATTCGGATTGCAGATAAATGTAATTTTATATGCTTCTATCAGATCACCTCTATAAAGGTGGATAAGTACCCATGGCCTGATGGGATCTATCCCAGGTTATTGAGAAGCAAGAGTGAGATTGCTGGGACCATGACAGAGATATTTACATTCTCTTCAACTACAAGCAAGGTCACTGAGGACCAAAGGATAGTCAATGTTGTTCTTTTGTTCAAGAAAGGCAGTTGGAGACAAACTAGGAAATTATCAGCTAGTGAGCCTATTATCAGTAGTAGGGAAAATATTGGAGAAGTTTCTCAGGAATAGGATCACCTTGCATCTGAAAAAAACAAAGACATATTAGGGATAGTCAGTATGGCTATCTGTGGGGGAGGTCATGTTTTGTAAACTCGATTGAGTTATTTTTGAGAAAGTGGTGAAGATGGTTGAACAGGAAAACTTAAGTAAAATTTTCAACATTGTCCTTCATGGTAATATGAACCAGAAGATTAAGCAAATGAGGTCCACGGAGATTTGGTAGATTGAATTCATAAGACAGAGAGTAATGGTGGAGGGCATTATTCTGGATTGGAGCCTGTGCTTAGTGGTGTTCTGCAAAGAACCAGTGCTGGGACCTCCAACTTGTGATATACATAAATGATTTGGTCAAAAATTTAGGTAAGCTGATTAGTAAATTTGATGACACAAAATTGGCAGAGTTTTGGATAGTGAGTCAAAGGATTCAGCCATAATATAGACCAATTGGAAAGCGAGCAGAGAAATAACAATGGACAAGTGTGTGACGTTGCAAGTTTGAGAGTGATGGCAATTCAAAGCAGATAGGCTGGTAAAGAAGGTAAAACCCTGCATGCCCTCATTGATCAGAGAGTTGATTTTTAAAATGTAACCCTCAAGTTTGGCTAGAGGTGTTAATTTAGGGGAAGACAGCCTCCAGCCTGGTCAAACTTAAGAAATCTTGTTTGGGTGGATGCTCCGTGATGAGTTCCCCGTTACAAATCAGTACCACATGTTATGAATGTGCCGCAACTCTGAGGGGCCAAAGGGTTCAAAGTCGCCCCCTCCTTTTTGAGAATCGCAAGATCGCTATTAATTCGGGTCTGGGATCCAGAAAATGAGAGAGAATCCACAAGGTTTGGAATGTGTCCTGGCCTCAGCGAAACAAAACCCCTGATAACGGCTATTGTCTCTTGGAGACGGAATTGTGTATTGAGTACTGTACCATTCATTTAAGCCCCTCAGGGGATGACCAAAGTGGGATGGTTGAGGGATGGCATTATCCCAACCTGATTGACATCTGAGACCCCGTGAGTAAGGATAAAAGCAGGTCTGGGGAACAACCCCTTTAGACGCACCAGGAGAAACACTAGAAATTCCGTGACAGCGTTTAATAGCGACAGCTGGTGGGGGCTCGTGTGCGTCCTTCTCTTGCCTGGGATTGGCGGGCTCACCACGGGAGAACGGCTTAGCTAAAGGAGAGGCCACAAGTGAACGGCCTCACTAACGAGACTCCGACGGATCGAAATCATAAAAGGAATTGGCAAGTTTTTCTCCAAATCTCTCTCTCTCTCTCCAACCATTGCAATCCAGCGGTCCCCAAAGGCTGCAGCCTGCATGAACTGAGTGAATTTTATATTTCCATCGGACAATATATTATCCCCTAGACAACGATAGAGCTTATTTCTTATTGATTATTATTATACCCGCACTTTTAGATTTAGTATTGACAACGTATATTATCTGTATATTTGCATTGATATTATTTTTGTGTGTTTTTACTAATAAATACTGTTAAAAATAGTATCATAAGACTTCAACGGACCTCTCTATCTTTGCTGGTAAGTGACCCAGTTACGGGGTTCGTAACACACGAAATAACAAACAACACACAATACGCAATTAAACAATTGAGCTTTATAATTCTTAATTCTATACTAAACCTATAGGGTTAGTATAGAAAACAAAAAAGTAAAAGGGCCCACTTTCATGAAACAGTCTAATGCGCATGTTGGAGCTCACTGTTTTCCCGTCTGTTCGTCCTCCATCCATTTCCCCCAGGCATCGTCGACTTCCGACCTCATTCCAAGTCCACTCCATCCTGCAGTCTACAACTTCCCCATTCTGGCATCTTCTCTCTCTATCTTCCGCCGAACAGAAGACCGCAAAATCTTCTCTCAGGCACACAAGAAAGAAAACACTTCCCCTCATTGGCCAGCGCACATTCCAAAGCCCCCATTATCTCTAGTCATAACCCAAACACTGCTGCTATAGAGAAACCATTACACAATCAGTGAAACCTTTCCCAGGTTGTTACATGAAGAAAGTTATAAAGTCATACTGCAGCTGTATAAAACTTTGGTTAGGCCATCTTTGGGGTATTATGCACAGTTCTGCTCATTGCGTTACAAGAAGAATGTGGAAGTTTCGGACAGGGTACAAAAGAGGTTCCAAGAGTACATCATCCTACCCTATAGGATTTTCTAGTACGCTGATGCAAGGCTCACTGGTGTTAAAAATTACTGGAGGAGGCTGAAAGAGATGGATGGACCAAACTGTAGTTTGGGCTTTGGGGGTTAGCTTATTTTGAGGCAGCTCAATTCCTCAACTCAAGACAGTGCAGACAACGTAGGCAATGGCAGTTCAAAAGATAAGAGCTGACAGGCAGTTCAGGAGACAACAGAGTGAATCTTGGTCTTTAATCAGTGTTCGGTTTTGAATATAGGTGGTGCAAGGTGGTGGCATCAGTGGTGAGATTGGGGAGAGGGTGGCATAGTTAAAATGAAGCCTGTCCCAATAGAACTCTTCCTCTAGTATTAATGATAATGCTTTTTGAATCAGAAACCATTTGTCTCGCAGCAATCATTGAGCCATGCATTGTACAGTACATTTTAGCCATTTATCTAATCTTATCTATCTTCTGCACTAGAATCAGGTAATAATCTGAAGATTATTATGTGAAGATTACCACATTTATGACTCTGCTTTGCAATGCTGACCCCAAATGCTTAGAATCCCTCAACAATACCTTTTCCTGAATCCAAACTGTGTCATTAATGACAGTTTGGATGACAACAACTGGATTCTACTCATCCCACTCCAAAGCTCAAGGTAAGAAGGGAAAGATTAAAAAGAGGCCCAAGGAGCAACCTTCTTCATGCAGAGAATAGTTGGTACTGTAAATAGAATAAAACTGGTAAGGCAGATAAAATTTGTAGATATTTAAATAGAAAAGGATTATAGGGAGATGGGCCAAATGCAGGCAAATAGTAACTCCAGAGGTTCTACAGATGCAGGAAATCCAGAGTAACACACACAAAATGCTAGAGGAATTCAGCAGATCAGTTTGCGTCTATAGAAAAGAATAAAGAGTTAATATTTTGGGATGAGACCCTTCATCAGGACTGGAAAGAAAGGGGAAAATGTCAAAATAAGGTAGTGGGGGAAGGGGAAAGGGTACATGCCAGAAGGTAATAGGTTAAGCAAGGTGAGGGGGGAGGAAGGTGGGTGGAGAGGGGAAATGAAGTGAGGTGATAGGTGGAAAATGTAAAGGGATAAAGAAGTTGGAATCTGATAGAAGGGGAGAATGGACATGGGAGAAAGAAAGAGGAAGGGAACCACAGGAAGGTGACAGGCGGGTGAGGAGAAGAGCTAAGGGGGGAGCCAAAATGGTGAATGGAAAAAAAGAGAAGGGTATGGGGTGAGAAATTACTTGGAAGTTAGAGAATTCATTGTTCAGGTTGTCAGGTTGGAGGCTACCCAGACGGAATATGAGATGTTGCTCCTCCAACCTGAGAGTGGGCTCATTGTGGTAGTACAGGAGGCCACCTATCAGAATGGGAATGGAAACTAGAATTAAAATGGTTGACACTGGGAAATCTATTCTGTTGCAGATGGAGCAATGGTGCTAGACAAAGCGGTCCCCCAAATGATGTCAGGTCTCACTGACGTAGAGAAGGCTGCACCAGGAGCTCAGCAGATATCCCTGACAGACTCGCAGATAAAGTACTGCCCCACCTGGAAGAATTGTTTGATGCCCTGAATGGAGATGAGGGAGGAGGTGATTGGGCAGGTGTATCACTTCTTCCACTTGCAGGGATGTGCCAGAAAGGAGGTAAGTGGGGAGGTACTAGTGAATCTTGGCAAGACCATTCCCTGAGGAAAGTGGAGAGTTGGGGTGGTGGGGGAAGGTAAAGATTTGTTTGGTGATAGGATTCTGTTGAATATGGTGGAAGTTGTAGACAATGATGTGCTGAATGTGGAGGCTCTTGGTGTGGTAGGTAAGGACAAGAGGAACTTTATCCCTGTTAAGGCAGTAGGAAAATGGAAAATGGAAGAGATGCATGTGAGGGCAGCATCAATGGTGGAGGAAGAGAAACCTCATTCTTTGAATAGGCAGAATATCTCTGATGTTCTAAAAAGGAAATCCTCATTCTGGGAACAGGTGTAGCAGAGATGAAGGGAATGAGAAAAAGGAGTCAAATTTTTACAAGTGAGAAGGTGGAAAGTCAAGATAGCTGTTAAGGAGTCAATGGAATTATAAAGGTTATCAATAGACAGTCTGTTTCCAGAGATGGACACAGAGTGATTGAAAAAGGAGAGAGGAGTGACCAAGTGAATTTAAGGGCAAGGTTTAAACATGAGATTCAACAGATGCTGGCAATCTAGATTAACCCACAAAAACTCCGATGGACATGTTGATTATTATGGACAAGTTGGGCTGGAGGCTCTGTTTCTGTACTGCAAGTTCCTCTCCAACCCATATGCCCTCAACTTTGACAGCAGGTAGGCAACATAGCCTGCAGGACTCTTATTTTATTTCAGAGAACCAAGTCTGTTCCCCTAGATAGGTTATAATCTATGACAACTATATTTCATGGATGCTATGACCAGCACCTCTACTGTCTTAGAAAGCTAAGAAAAATTGGTATGTCCTTTATGAACCTCACCTTTTTTTTTAAACAGATGCACCACAGAAAGCATCCTCTCTGAAGGTATCATAGTTTGGTTAAGCAACTGCCTTGCCTAAAGTCTGCAAGAAATTTCAGTGCTTTGTGATTACAGCCCAGTCTCTCATGAAAACCAGCTTCCCCTCCATCAACTGTCTGTATATCCTGCTGCTTCAGGAAAGCGACCAACATAATCCAGGATTCCTCCCACCTCAGCCACTCCTGTTTTGGAGTTTTGCTTCTCCTGTTTTGTGTCAAGTAGAAGATATAAAAGATTGAGGTCATATTCCACCAATCCCTGGGACAAATTTTTGTTCCATTGTTATGCCATTATCAGACTCTTGAACAGACCTCTTATACACTAGAACTTTTGCTCTCTCAATCTAGCTTGTCATGGCCCTTGCATTTTATTAGTCTACCTAGTTTAGTCTTTCTCTGTAACTGTAACACTATATTTTACATTGCTTACTCAAAATGAATCTGCAGAAGTGCTTTGGAGAGTGTCCAAAAGAAGGAGCATGAAGTTCATACCTGTCAGAGAAGGTTAAGGGCTTTCTTCCAGAGTTATTCCATGAATCCTTATACCTACTTCCTTTATAGGCACACTCTCCTGTTCCTGACCACAGATCAAATTCTAGGTAACTAATCATCAGAGTTGACTGCCTTCACCCTCACCCTAAAATATTCATTTCTCAAATTCTGTGCCTAGGCTCCTTGAGAAGCCAGCACTATTTGCAGATACGATCGTTGAATTCCGCCAGTTCCTATGTGTTATGGCTTCAACATATTGCTTGTCCAGACATCATTGTTCTATTTAGTTCAAAAAGTTTAGCTTTAATTATTGAGGACATGCACCTTTTTCTCCAACTGCAACTTACTTTTTGCCCGTTAACACCACTGGCATTTTGGGCAGCAATGAAGGTCTTCCATCTCTGTCTGTCCATACCGTTGCATGCAGATATGGAAGGATCCTTCATAGCCTCTACCCTTTAACCTGTCTGGCATGGGTGACCCTACCAAGAGCTCAAGCACAGGCCCTGACTCCAGCCAACATATCTCTCCAGGCCTTCAAACTCTATGACAAGGTTGTGGTCCTCTTGGAGGTTAACTGCAATAATTTCCTGATTAAATTTCTTGACCAATAAGGAAGAATTGGGAAGTGATACCAGCACTCACTTATCTGCAGTCTTGTGACATCATACATGGCCACTTTAAAAACTCAATGTCTCAGTTTCACTGAGTTTCTGTTCCAGCCTATTTAAAACCTTATGAACTTTCCACCCTTTTCAAACTGTACACAAGGTAGAATTTTATACATGAAGTGTCAAATGCCATTTGATGTTGCTGTAATATACTGGTACTCTGAGGCTACTGGGTAAGCAACGTGTTTGGAAGTGCCAGGAACAATATAAGTCCTCGATTTTCTGTTCTGACCTGGAAATGGTTCACAAGTACAAATTTCTGGGCCCAAAATTCAGAGCTTTTGGACCAACAAGTGATATAGGTACAGCCAGAGTATCCAGATATGCAACAGTTTGTGCTCATGCTGATATTTAATCAATTTTATACATAAATGTACATATTTTAAAAGATACTGGCCAATAGCTGAATATTTCTACCGCAATAGATATTATACCTGATATCCTGGATGGCAGCACTTCGATCTCGTTTCTTGCCCCACACTTTCAAAGAATTGACTAAGAGTATAATAAATTCTCCATTTTTCATCCCAATCGCTACCATTTCTCCATCAGGACTGTATGCAGCACATTTAGCACCATATCCAAGGTTCACTTTATTTAGCAATTTCTACAATGGGGAAAATTTAACAGACTTCTGTAAAATAACTGAGAGGAGAACTACAATTTCACACCATAATTTGTATATGAATTTATTTATCAGATTCGAATGTTATGACACTAGGGTTTTGGGAGTGGTCTCTAACGGAGATTTCAATACAGTTAGGAAACTGAAAAAACAAATAAGGAGAATAGACCATCACAGATCTCGATGGAAAGAAAGCAAATACATTTGATAAAAGGCAACAGGAAGGCAGACATCAGCAATATTTAGGAATGCATCAATTTAAAAAAATCTTTCCTTGCTTACTTTATCAGCCAAGTCCCAGATTCTTATTGTACCATCATCACTTGCAGAGATCAGGAGATCTTTCAACGGGTGTGTAGCAAGGCCCCAAATCTCTCCTTCCATATGCCCATCGATCAGGCTATTTGAAGCTGCATTCTTTTCCCCAACTTCAATTATCTCACAATCTTTTGTTCCTACTAGTATTTTCCCCTGTAATCAAAAATTATTATGATGCAAAAAGCAAAGGTAAATCTGAGGAAATACATATATATGCTTGCTGGAATTTTCATTGATCATGGCTATTGTAGGATTCATAAGCAGATTTCCTTTAGCAGCTACTTAAGATTCTGAGAATATTACTACTCTATTGCAGGACTTGGAGCTTTCTGAATTTATCTTGTGTTATCTTACTTTCCAACATTTCAAAATTCCAGTCGAGAGTGGGGGGGGGGGGGGGAGGGAAAGAGAAGGAGGGGGAGGGGCAAGGGGAAGGGGGAAGTAGAGAAAGGATGAGAAGGAGGGGATAGAGGGGGTAGAGGGTGACAGAGGGTGGGGGGTTAGTGGGGGTTGTAAGGTGAGAGGTGGGGAGAGAGACGGGAAATGGGAGAGAGATGGGGAAGGGGGAGAGAGAGTAGTTAGAGAGGGAATGAGGGGTTGGGGGTAGAGGGGAGGTGAATTAGATGAGAATAGGCAGCTTGGCTGGCTTATAACAAAAGCATCGCACAAGCAACAAAAAGACTTTTGGACCAGCGTTCACGATGCACACAGGCATTATATTTGCAGAAGGTAGTATCTAGTTAACTGAATTTGCATTCAGGTACGAAATATATGAATAGGCTGAACAACAGAATAGTGCTTCTAGATAAGACAGTTGGGGTGACGGGTGAAAATATGATTTTGCATGTTGAAATGGAGAGATGATCTGCAAAAGATGGATGGCAAGTTGAGTCAACGGGCCTTTTTTCTCCTTTATTTTGTTACCATCACTTATGGGGTGTGGGCATTACTAACATGTCAGTATTCAATTGTTTCACTGCCCTTTAAAAGCTGGTTATGAACCACTTTCTTATCATCCACACCAAGTCCAGCTCCTTCAGCTTCTTCATCAAAGAGCAACTCACAGATTGCATAGACCAGCAGTACTTTAAGTTCTTAATGTCCAGCAGAGTCTTGCAATTGTAAAAAAGAAGTTTAAAAAGGATGATAACACTTTTGTTTGACCCCATAGAAGCCACTGTAATCAAATGCATTACTATTTTTACCAGAACTGAGTGTTAACTTGCTGCTTTTCATTTTGTTACAACTGACACAAATATTCTGTGTATTTGGTGGGTGATAGTGGGGTATGTATGTTTCAAATAGTATGGAATTGCTCAAATGAACCAGTCTTTCTTTTAAAAAAGACTACCCAGGAACCTAATTTCAGCTACACTGGCTGAAATGCTAACAAACAGGATGAGACATTATCCAGTATCACAGTCAGACATCCATCATAGCAGATACTGTTTCAATAATGTCTTCCACATCAATAATATTGTGGTGAGCATTTGGTCCATAATGACAGATGAGAAAAGCTCATTTATTTCCACTGGTGATTTTACTGTGACAAGCACAATAACAGACCTAGCATGATGAGCCAGGGGGAGAACTACTCAGTCACATACAGACAGGGAAGGTGATTATTGCACACCCCATTTACAGTGAGGATGAACCCTAGAGCCCCACAATATTCATCAATTTTGAAAAATTTAATCATAGCACTTCCAAGTATTTGCTTTTTTTTGCTAAACAATTTGTTGCAATATACTGAAATGCACAATAGGAGCTATTTTACAGTCTTTTTTATTGACAATTTAAACCACACACAATTTTATTATATATTTTTGTATAAATGGAACCACTTCAAACAATATCATCGCAATAACTTTTGATCAAAAAGTATTTCAAATTTAGGTTTCTGACCTTTCCTCTGCAAACTGAACGAACAATGTCCAAAGGTTGTCCTGTCTCCAGCTGGAATGCTCGGCATCGCTTCATTTCTTGATCCCAGAGTTTTACTGCACCTCCTTCTTTTGTCCTTTTGGAATCAAAGGGAAATCCATTTAGCAGTCAACTTTATGAATAGCAAACAACTAATGCTTTGACTATAATAGTATAAGGTACTATATATTAGTGTGTATAAAAATGTGTATGTATATATTGGCCATCCGGATCGAAGCCTGAAGGTCAATTGGATGTGCGGATCAAAGCTCGAAGGTCGATTAGAGCCCAGAGTTTCGATTAGAGTTCTGGATAGAAGCCCAAGAGTTGGTTGATTGGTAGTCCAGAGGTTGAGGCCCGATGGTCAGAGTCCAAGTCAGCACAACTCTGCAAGTCCACTGGGGAAGTCTAGGGTCCAATGTCTGCATATCTGCCAGTCCACTAGAAGTTTCAAGCCTGTCCTGGGGTTAGAGGGCTTGTGTATGTTTGTGGGTAGGGAGGAACGGGGGTTGTTTTGCTTTGTTGCTTCATTGCTTGGTATGTTCTGTGGTGTTCTGCTGAACATTATGGGTAACCAGGAAACTGGTGGCCTATTAGAGATCTAATTAGAGCCTCAGGGATTCAAGGCCAATTGAGTGCAAAATTGGCTTAGTAATAGGAGACCCTGTGTAACAGTGCAGGGTTGGTTTTATGATTTGGAGCCTGGCATGCACTCAAGGACTCTTACAGTTCGCTGTATATACAACATAGGAGATTTGAACAGTAAATCTCAATGGTTTACAGACTATAGAAAGATATTAATCAGACGTTAAGTTAGGCTGATCAACAGCAGATTGAATTTAATCTCAACAGGTATGAGGTACAATAGGTTTTGCAAAGTCATACAAGGGTGGGACATACACAATGAATGGTAGGGCGGAAAGGAATACTGAAGAGCAGAGAGACCTTTGTTTACTAGTTCAATTATCTCTGAAGGTGGCAGCACAGGTAAATTGGACAGTAAAGAAGGTCTACAGGGCACTAGTCTTCATTATCTTGGGCACAGAATGAAAGAACAGGAAAGCTATAGTAGAGCTTTATAAGACATTGGAACACTGTGAACAGTTTTGGTCACCACAGTATAGAAAAGGATGGAATTGCTCAGGAGAGGATGTAGAGGAGGATTTTCCATGATGTTGGTTGGGATGAAGTGTCTCAGTTATGACAGAATAAGTAGGGTTGTTTTCTTTAGAGCAAAATGTGTTGACAGTTGTACAAATATTGAGGGCATATTAATAGTTGATGGTAGTATGCTTTTTTCCTTACAGATGTTGGAATAACAAGAGCATACGAGCATAAGGTAAGGTGTAATAGTTCTGGAGGAGATGCAGTACAAGAAGAAATTTTATCACCATGGGTTTGGTTGAAATTTGAAATTCATAGTCTCATAACACTTTATTAGTATGTAGCAATAGCCATGACATAGAAGGGTATAGACCAAGTGTTGGTAAATGTATTAATATAGATGGTTACTATAGGGTTGGATGGGGTTAGGGTGGGTGAAAGAGTGAAAGGCTTGCTTTATGCTGTATGAATTCATGATTCTAGTGTTTGGAATATGACTGCAAGGGAAATGCTACATAGAATCAAAAGACTGGGCTGTGTATTTTAGTGTGTCTGCAAATAATAAGTGTTATTCCCTTGTTCCACTCTGCTTTTAATTAAATCTTTAACAATTTGTGTGCTCTTGAAGCCTGAAAAGGGCCTGCTGGATCAAATGGATTCTTGGCTTCACCTATTTGATGACAACCTAATAATGGAGGTACAGAAAAGGTGCAAATGCCCATGTCATCTGGCAAGTAGAATCTGGCATTGTTCATGTTGTCCTGCAGGTGAACTGGAGCAGAGGAGTGGGGTATTGTTGGATTCCTTAATGCCTAGATTCTTGCCATTTGCAAGTTGGTTAGTAGCTTGTATAGTGGTTATACTACTAGCCAACAGTAGAATAATCACAAACAGATCTCAGGGAATATCATGAATCTTCTCAGGGTGTTCATAAGAATTCATTGTGTTAAAGGTGAGGTATTCACTGGGTAACTTTAGGCTGATTATGGATTGATGTTAAGTACTTACTCTCTCAGTTGATCTATTGCACATTCTCTCTACAGTTAAGAAGAATAACAGACCATCCTATAGAAATATATACATTTCTAGTGGGCAACACGACTGAATCTGGCATTAGAATCTGGCCACACTCCTGATGAAGGGTTTCAGCCCGAAACATTGTCACTACCTCCTCCCATAGATGCTGTCTGGCCTGCTGAGTTCTGCCAGCATTTTGTGTGTTTACATTTCTAGTGGGGATTGACACACTAATTGTAAGGGTGATGTCTATCCTAACCAGGATATTTGAAAGCATGAATCATCATCTCAAAAGAAAGAATTGGCCATTCAATATAAATTTGAAAATAACTTCCTACACCCAGAATATAAATGAAGTTCTGAGACTCAGTAGGCTCATAAATTGCTATCTGATGAATACATCAGGGAAAATTACATTTGTACAGGAAAATGGTATTGACATAACATTCAGTCATGAATTTTCTGAATAAGTAGTACTAAGGATTAAAGAACCTATTCCACCTTCTACTTCATATGTTCTTATGCACAACCCTGTTACTGGTTTATGAGAATCTATATAAATTAATCATAATATAATCATGCTCTGCCAAATACTAACCAGTTTGTAAATAATATAGAATACTTTTATCATGATAGATACAACATCAGTAAAACACATAACAATGTATCTTACGGTTTTTCCTTGCCTCCTGTGACAATTAAGCCATCTCTTAATGTTGTGTACATTGTAAAGACAGGTCCTATATGGGCTTTTGCTACAACTCTGATTACAATGTGATCTTTCCAGACATATACATCCCCGTTTATGGCACCAGAGAAAGTAAGGTTATTCTGTAAAAGACATTTTAAAAAAAGGATATATTATGAATATATTTATTGTATATCCTTTGTAGTTGACACTGTCACATAGAATAGAACTTGGAAATTCTTATAGCAGGAAGACTGGCATCTAAAACTGAGATGTTACACCACCACCATATGGCAAGTTTACACAAGCAGCTTCTAGAATTAGAAGCTGCTTATTACTGAATATTATGCACAAAAATATTTATAATAGTGGAAGATAACACATCTGACAAAATAGTGGCAAAAGAAAATATCTTTTTGTGGACTGACACATGAATGCAGGGAAATTACTATCCTACATAGCTTGTCAAAACTTTGTATCAAACACACCATCAATGCTCTAGCTGAAGAATTATTGTGGAAGCAGTGGAAAGTAATTCTAACCAGTACTTACTGCACCGAAGGCAACAGATAACATGGTTTGCATCTTTGCATCATCCATATTGCCAATTATTCCCTTTTTGGAAAGCAACGCACCACCAGCTAAAGTCCAAAATTTGATATGCTTCACCCCCACAGATACAAATTGTGTGTCTGAATCTGGGCGAAATTCAACCACAAATATCCTCTCACTATGGGCTGCTTTGCTTGCAACTTTAGCACCTAAAAGAAAAGAAAGTCAAGTACTTCATTAGTAAATCTATTTGTTATATCAGTGCATTTCTGAAAACCTTTGGTTTCAGATAAAGCATTGGAGAAAAAATATAGTTGAAAACAATTTTCTCATCTTTTATCTAACTGAAGTAGAATTATGCAAAATAGTTAATTGTTTTTTTCACAAATCCATCTATTATTGCTGAATCATGATACTAGTATTCAATTCAATCTAATTTTTGAGAAATTAAATTGTTATTTTTGTGAGAAGCATAGGGATGATTAATGTAGAAAGGCAAAGCATTTCAGAAAGAACATTTTGGTCGGTATTTGGGTTTTAGAGGAGTTAACATTTGAGGATTAAACATAATCTGATCTGGAACTCTCATGTTGATGTTGGAAAAGATATTTTCACCTTCTCCTACAACTTGTTTCAGTCACACATGCATCAATTTCTACTCAAAGATTCCTCAACCTACCATATTCATGGTTAATCATCATGTACTTTAATATGATATTGTTCGAGTCTCACTTTTACTGCCATCCATTGTGGCATCTGGTGACATTAGCCATCTTCTACAACAGATGCAAAATTCTAAAATCATTATGAATGTTCTTTTTCAAGGATTACAAAAATAATCCTTATTTCCTTTCAGATAACTAAAATGTTCTTTGGCTGGTGATAGTTTAAGAACTTCCATCTATAGAATACCTACAGAAAAGGAACACATATCATAAAAGCAAATACAAAGATGCAATAGTGCAGCAGCAAACAGTCAAAGTAGGGGAACTAACTGAGGTCTTTGTATCTGAACAAGGGAGATAATTAATGACATAGAGGTGTAAATAGATTTTGATGCAGTAGTTATTACAGAAATATGGTTCAAAGGTGATTAGTAGAATAGCTCTGATGGGAAAGGATGATATTGGGAAAGTGATGAGTTGTTACATAAAGATTAGGTACTAAAAACAAGGGAGGTAAAATTAAAAAGTAGTAAGTGGTGGAAACACTGGGTTCAATTGTCTGTAGGATTCCTAACACCAGTAATGATATACAATCTATAAAGACACAATGGGAGTTGCAATAATCATTGAAGCCAGGGGTGGGGTGGGGTAGGGGAGGAGATAGTGGTGTGGGACTTTTGTCTTCAAATAGACTGGGTAAATTCAACTGGTAATGGCCTTGAAGATGAAATTATGGAGCATACTTTAGGCAGTTTGCTATAATAATCTGCTGTGGACCCAACCAAGGAACAATCTACTTTAAATCTGTAAATTAGTAACCTGAAAGGAAAGAATTTTGTGGGAGATTGGATAATAATGATAGAATTTCACATCAAGCTTGAGAGTGACAAAGTGAATTCCTAAACTTATCCTTTAAACTTAAATAAAAACAGCTATATGATTATACCTTTTAATCTTATTTTCCAGTGGTTGATAAACAGTAAATGACACTTAAATTTCAGTATTCTCAGTGAATCTAAAATTCATTAGTTAGCCATGGATAGAAAAGTGATACACCCATAGCTAACTAATGTTCAGAATGATAGCAGATTAAAAGGTTAATAAATATGTAAATATTATTACTAGATGGAAGGATAGTAGGAAAACATTAGATAGCAACCAAAGAGACTACAAAGACAAAAGAAAGAGTAGATCATCATCAGGCTGGAATACCTCAGGAATTAGCAGTTAGTCCTTAGCTTATTACATTATTGACTTTGAATAAGGCACCAAATGTTTTGTATCCAGACTGATGATATAGACTCAAGTTGAAAAGTAAACTGTGAGGACACCAAGAATCTGTAAAGGCAATAAAGATGGCAGGCGGGGAACAAAAAAGGGGAAATTCAATTCAATAGGAATAATCAAAAAGTTGTTATTTTAAAAGTTCTGGATTTTAAGAAAATTGGTGCACTTTTGCAAGAAATACAAAGTTAGCACTTTGGCAACAGATCAAATTAAGAAAGCAAATGGGATATTGGCCTTCACAGCAAGGGAGATCAAATACAAGGTAAGGAGGTTTTGCTACAATTGTACAAGGCTTTTGAGAGATCACACCTACAGTAATGTATATAGCTTTTGCTTCTTTATTTGAGGGAGACCATACCTAGAGGTACAAAGAACACACACAAAATGCTGGTGGACAGCATTTTGTGTGTGTTGTTTGAATTTCCAGCATCTGCAGATATCCTCGTGTTTGCTAGAGGCACAAAGTACAAGTTCACTAAATTGATTTCTGGCATGAAGGGGTTGTCTTATGAAGAAAAATTGAACGGATTAGAGCTTGGAAGAATGATATGATTATTTTGAAATATGTAAGATTTTGAAGGGGAATAAATATGTTTTATGTTGTAAAGATGTTTTCCTCAGTTTAAGAAAATAAAACAAGGAGAATTAACTTAGGATAAGGAATTGGCCAGCCTGAGTTGTAGGCATGGCAACAAAGTAGATCAAAGATTAGACAGGCAGAGAGGAGAATCAAGATCAAAATAGAGTTAATGCAGAAAATCAGTTCAGTCATGATCTTATGTAATCATGTGGCAGGCTTGTGCCATCTATCCCTGGAGAGCAGCTGGATGTCTCAGTATCAAACTTAGCAGAACTGCTACCTCACAGTATCCACAACCTGTTTTGAATCCTGACCTTGACTCCTACCAGTGTGGAGCTTGCACGTTCTCCCTATAACCACATGACTTCCCCTCAAGTGCTCCAGTTCTCTCACACATCCTAAGGACATGTGGGTTAGTAGCTTAATTAAACTACTCTGGAGTGTGAGTGACTGGAAGAACCTTGTGAAGTTGATGGCATTGTAAGGAAAATTGAAAACAATGATAAATAATGCCCTTTTTCTGTTACCTTTCTCTCTAGGACTCCACTACCTTATCACGAGTACTCTTTTTTGTCGTAATAGAAATGACCCCAAAAGAAATTTAAACTTGTTCATGAGCATCAGTGATTAATGGTGGCATGAACTGAAGGTAGCAATAAGAAACATGTACAAGACAACGTTGACTTAGGTATCCCTTCTATCTGGAATCTTCTCTTCTGTTTGCACTATTGATACTGTATTCAGCAAAAGCCTCAATACAACACACAAGCATTTTAGAGATTTTACTTTGTCTGACTTTCGGTTTTATCAAAATGCCTATTAATTTTTGCGTACAGTTCTGGCCACCAAATTGTAGGAAATATGTTGACAAAATAGAGAGAGTACAGAGAAATTTTACTAGAATGTTACCTGAGTTTCAGCACCTAAGTTACAGGGAACGATTGAAGAAGTTAGGTCTTTATTCTTTGGAGTGTAGAAGGTTGAGGGGGGACTTGATAGAGGTATTTAAAATTATGAGGGGGATAGATAGAGTTGACGTGGTTAGGCTTTTTCCATTGAGAGTAGGGGAGATTCAAACAAGAGGACATGAGTTGAGAGTTAGAGGGCAAAAGTTTAAGGGTAATACGAGGGGGAATTTCTTTATTCAGAGAGTGGTAGCTGTGTGGAATGAGCTTCCAGTAGAAGTGGTAGAGGCAGGTTCAGTATTGTCATTTAAAGTAAAATTGGATAGGCATATGGACAGGAAAGGAATGGAGGGTTATGGGCTGAGTGCGGGTCAGTAGGACTAGGTGAGAGTAAGTGTTCAGCATGGACTAGAAGGGCTGAGATGG
This sequence comes from Hypanus sabinus, assembly GCF_030144855.1. Taxonomy (NCBI): domain Eukaryota; kingdom Metazoa; phylum Chordata; class Chondrichthyes; order Myliobatiformes; family Dasyatidae; genus Hypanus; species Hypanus sabinus. The sequence goes on along the minus strand of NC_082717.1, from coordinate 54,182,699 downwards.
CCTGTTTCCATGCTATAATTGTTATATGGTTATAATTTATAAAAAGGCCTATAATGACTGAGAAACTGGTGCAGGGGGCAGGGCTTCAGGTTCTTGGATCATTGGGATCTCTTCTGGGGAAGATATGACCTGTATAAAAGCGATGGGTTGCACATGAACCTGAAGGGGACAAATATCCTCATGGGGAGGTTTGTTAGAACTTTTGGGGAGGATTTAAACTAATTTGTTGGCAGGGAGGGTGGGAACAGGAGTGAAGTGACTCAGGAGAGGACGGATGGTAAGAAAGCAAAGATAGCATGCAGTCAAGTCTGTCAGGAAGGGCAGACAGATGATAAGACAAAGTTGCAGCCATCAGGGTGTGCATCAGTGTATTAGGGATGCAGAATTGAAAAGGGTAGCAAATACAGTACTCAAAGTGTTATATCTCAAGGCACAGAGTGTAAGATATAAGATGGATGATCTTGTTGCACTATTACCATGTCAGGAATGAAGTTGTGGCAATCACTGAAATATGTCGGACGAATGGTGCAGTTGGGAGTTGAAAGAATCAGATTACACATTTTATTGGGGGGGGGGGAGGTAGGATAGGAAGGTAGGCAGAGGGGCTGGTGTGGTGTGGCTCTGCTGGTAAAAAATGGCATCAAATCAGTAGAAATATGTGACACAGGATCAGAAGATGTTGAATCCTTGTGGGTTGAGTGAAGAACGTGCAAGGGTAAATGGACCCCGATGGCAGTTATATACAAGTCTCCCAACAGTAGCTGGGATGTGGACCACAAATTACAACAGGAAATAGAAAAGGCGTGACAAAAGGGCAACATTATGATAATCATCAGAGATTTCAACTTGCAGGTCGATTGGAAAAATGAGGCTGGTAATGGATCTCAAGAGAGTGAGTTTGTTGAATGCTTATGAGATGGCTTTTTTAGAGCAGTTCCTTGTTGAGCCTACTAGGGGATCAGCTATACTGGATTGGGTGTAATGTAATGAACTGGAGGCAATTAAGGTAAAGGAGCCTTTAGGAGGCAGTGATCACAATATGATTGAGTTCAACTTGAAATTTGATAGGGAGAAAGTAAAGCCTGACCTAGCAGTATTTCAGTGGAGTAAAGGAAATTATAGTGATATGAGAGAGGCATTGGTAGTGGTACAAGAGGGGAGTTGGCCAAAGAAAACTAGTGAACTACATATACCTGTCTGGACACGCCCCCCCCCCCCCCCCCCCCCGACTGCTCCTGTGGCTCCTCCCACAGACCCCGGTATAAAGGCGATTGGGGCCTGAGCCCTGCCTCTCAGTCTCCAGGATGTAGTATGGTGGTTAATTCCTGCTTGTTCTTTCTTCCAGTCAATAACAGCCGATATCTCGCCTCACATCTCAGAGGGTTATTGATGGTGCATCAGAGATGCTGGCATTGATGACAGCAGAGTAGCAATGGCGTGAGTTTCTGGGAAAACTCAGGAAGGTGCAGGATAGATGTATTCCAAAAACAAAGAAATACTCAAATGGCAAAATAGTACAACCACAGCTGACAAGGGAAGTCAAAGCTAATGTAAAAGCAAAACAGAGGGCATACAACAAAGCAAAAATTAGCAGTAAAATAGAGGATTATGAAGCTTTTAAAACCCTACAGAGACCAACTAAAAAAATCATTAGGAGGGAAAGCATGCTAGCAAATAATATCAAAGTGGATAGTAAAAGCTTTTTCAAGTTAAAAAAAAAAGAGACGAGACCATTAGAAGATGAGGCCGGAGAAATAATAACTGGGGCCAAGGAGACGGCAGATAAACTAAATGAGTATTTTAAATCAGTCTTCACTGTGGAAGACACAAGCAGTGTGCCAGATGTTGAAGGGTGTGAGGGAAGAGACATGGGTGCAAGTACTATTACATGGGAGAATGTGCTCAAGAAGCTTAAAGACCTAAGGGTACAACAGTCACCTGGACCAGATGGGCAGCGCCCCAGGGATCTGAAAGAGTTAGCAGGAGAGATAATGGAGGCATTAGTAATAATCTTTCAAAAATCATTGCCCCAGGGCATGGTGTCAGAGGACTGGAAAATTTCAGATGTTACTCACTCTTTAAGAAAGTCTGAAGTCAGCAGAAAGGAAATTATAGACCAGTTAGCCTGACCTCAGTGGTTGGGAAGATGTTGCAGTCAACTGTTAAGGTTGAGGTTATGGAGTACTTGGTGATACTGGGCAAAATAGGACAAAGTCAGCACGGTTTCCTTCAGGGAAAATCTTGACTGTTGGAATTCTTTGAGGAGATTACACATAGGACTGACAAAGGGGATGCAGTAGATGTTGTAAATTTGGACTTTCAGATGGGCTTTGACAAGGTGTCACACACGAAGCTGCTTACCAAGTTAACAGCCCATGGTATTACAGGAAAGTTATTGTCATGGTTAGATCATTGGTTGATTGGTAGGAGGCAGCAAGTGGGAATAAAAGGATCCTTTTCTGGTTGGCTGCCAGTGACTAGAGGTGTTCCACAAGGGTTAGTGTTGGGACCACTTCTTTTTATGCTGTATATTTAGATGATGGAATAGATGGCTTTGATGCTAAGTTTGCAGATGATACGAAGGTTTGTGGAGGGGCAGGTAGTGTTGAGGAAACAGGTAGGCTGCAGAAGACTTAAACAGATTAGGACAATGGGCAAAAAAGTGGCAAATGAAATAAAATGTTGGAAAATGCATTGTCATGCACTTTGGTAGCAGAAATAAATGTGCAGACTATTTTCTAAATAGGGAAAAAATCCAAAAATCTGAGATGCAAAGGGGCTTGGGAGTCTTTGCGCAGAACACCTTAAAGGTCAACTTGCAGGTACAGATGGTGGTGAGGAGGGTAAATGCAATGTTAGCGTTCATTTCTCATGGTCTAGAATACAAGTGCAGGGATGTGATGCTGTAGCTTTAAGACATTGGTGAGGCCTCACCTTGAGTACTGTGAAAAGTTTTGGGCTCCTCCTCTAAGAGGAGATGTGCTGACATTGGAGAGGGTTCAGAGGAGGTTCACAAGGATGTTTCTCGGAATGAAAGGGTTATCATACAAGGAACAGTTGATAGCTCTGGGGCTGTACTTCCTGAAATTTAGAATGATGAGGGGCAATCTCATTGAAACCTTTCAAATATTGAAAGGCCTAGTCAGAGTAGATGTGGAAAGTATGTTTTCCATGGTGGAGAAGTCTAGAACAAAAGGACATAACCTCAGGATAGCGGAGCATCCATTTAAAACAGAGATGTGGAGAACTTTCTTTAGCTAGAGGGCTTGTTGCCACAGGTACCTGTGGAGGCCAGGTTGTTGGGTTTATTTAAGACAGAGCTTGATAGGTTCTTGATTGGACACAGCATTAAAGGTTATGGGGAGAAGGCCGGGGAATGGGGCTGAGGAGGGGAGTAAAGGATCAGCCATGATTGAATGGCTGAGCAGATTCAACAGACCAAATGTCCAAATTCTGCTCCTTATGTCTTATGGTCTGTGCTACTGATGCCTACGTGGAGTAGTTGTATTCAATTATGGATTCCACTCCCTAAGTCCATTTAGGAGAGTATTTCCATCATCTATGTGTATAAAATTCTATTTGATTGGGAGGGGCACTTGAACCATGAAAAAATAAAGTAGTAAATTAAAAATAAAAGATGGAATTCCTGGTAAAAGCCAGGAATGTCTAACCCTTCAACTATTGCTGAGGCAGACCCCCATCTTTTGGTTAAGGCTACTTCAGCATTCTCGTCCTGTGATATTCATGGTCTTCATTTGAATAGTAAGGTTTTTCGTTGAAGGTTAAATGAACTTTGTATCAAAATGTACTTACAACTATCTTTGAAGGCATGCCTATCATTTGCACAGAGGACCTAGATCAAAAATCTGGAAACACACTGCTAATATGCAACTGGCTTGATATGCTCTTAATTACTATTCAAAATAAAAATCTATCAAGCAGTGGATAAATTCCTAGGGTGAGAAATGTATTTTGCCTATGCATGTATTCATGACATGGTACTGTTACTGAATCTACAAATTATTTGCTTACATTTATTTGTTATACAATGAACGAAGGACAATGGCAATGGAAAGTGAAATATATATGTTAATTAAAATAAATTACACTATTTACCTTCTTGCCATCTCCAAACAGTGATGGTATGTTCAGGATCGATGCCCACTGATAACAGCAGCTTGCCTGTAGCACTGAAGTTAACATAACAGACACCCTTATTATGAGAACAACGCAGGATGGAAAGTGTCTGCTTGCTTATGGCATCCCATACATGAATGGATGGAGTTGCTCCTGGTAATTGTAAAAAAGAGTATATGCATTCAATTTAAACTAGGAAAAAAGAGAAAGACATTTAAAACCTGATGGCCATTTATATTAGCTCACAAATACTTTTATTAATTAGGTGCATATAATCTGCTACAATGCATTGACAGTCTATTCATCTAGCTCGAGAAATATACACTGAATATTTATTATCCCAATGTTATCTACTAAGCATAGGGACAAACTGAACAAAACCATGGGCTGCACAACCACATGTATCTGCGCTATGAGCAAATACATTATTACAGTTTCACAATGACAAAAGAATCAGTGAAGCTGCTCAAATAAAAATAAAGACAATGATGGAATGGGGGATAAGGACAAAAGCTGATAGCCTTACCTGATGGATCTGTAATATCACCTGCATTGAGACAGCAATTGCAAATGAGGATATATTGATCCAAGATATACTATACCCTCTCATGATGAGTTATTACACAATAGTATCAAAGGAGAAATATTGACGACAAATTAAATGTGCATAATGAACACAAGGTAAAATGTGTTTTAATAAAAAGCAAAATTTTGCTCTGAAGCTAAAGAAATGATGACTTGAATATTACATTGATGGAACTATTATAGGTTTTGGACTTTAATGAATGGCTTTAATGACTTTAATTCCAAAATAATTGCCATGTATTTTAGACATTTTAATTATAAGATGAATAAACAGTAATTAGTACATCATATAACTGAATTGTTACAAATTGACATAATTAATGGACCCTATCAATACTTAAATTATTACAAAAGGTTATTCCAAGAAGGATTTAAAGACCAATAAGACAATGAGGTATATTGATCCTTTTGCTCATTTAAACTAGTATCAATGAAAATTTTGACACAATTTTCAATTCTCTTGTCTTCAATAGTTAGCGTGCTTCATTACATGATACCCTTAAAGGGATGGTATTAACATTCTTAAATATCTAAGAAAGCATGAACACTTTGTCATTATTCATGAAATGGACAATGCACAGTGGTGAGGATGCACAGTTGGACTTCACTCCTGCAACTAAAAACCCAATTTAGAGATTTTGCATGAACAATCACTGTATATCAAAGTGACTGCAGACTGGGAAAGAACTAAGAATGTGTTTAGATGGACTTTTTCTCCCACTGTTGTGGCTCAAGGCATTTCACTATTTTAAGAAGGTATGCAAACGTCCCCAGGTCAAATATTAAAATATATTTCTGGCAAACAGTAAATATCTATTCCTCTACTAAACAGGAACTATGTTATTATTTCACAATTGTGTGATCTTGATTTGCACATATTGGCAGCATATTTTACAATAGTAACCAGAGACCGCTATTGCAAAGCATGCTGCTAAGTCTTACAATAGTCTTGAGATCTTTTAAGGACAACATTCAAATGAAAATCCTTTCCTCATTTCAACATTCCATATTAGAAGTACTGCAAGTTGTGTACGTAATATAGTATTATAACAAAGGGAACAGCCATTACTCTTAAAAGGAATCAAGAGCTGTAATTGGGATTGTTGCATCCAAAAGACAGTAATAAGTAAAGAATCGCATGGGTAGAAAAGTTTTTAGACTGTTTAGTTGAACCCATTGATGTAGGTAAAAATACAGTATTTATTTTGTATCGATTGTGTTACGGTACAAGAAAACTTAAGTTAATACATTAAGAGGTTGGATTATTTGAGGAGAAAATATGAGAGATTTGCATAAAATGATAAATGTTGCTTTCATTGAAATTTATTCACCTGTTCCATAAACAATTTTTTTCAGATTGTCATAGAGTTAGAGTGAATTTAAACATGTGCAACAATATCAAAAGAAAAATTGATTTGCTAATGATGGGTCAATGAGAAAATGGAATTTGTAACAACTTGTGTTTTAAGTACTATGACAATCCTTGAGAACTTCACAATGGCATCTGCAGTACATATATACATTTGTAGCGTAAAATGAGCCAAGCACAGTGAGAACTGCTGCCTAATATTTGCAATGAATATTTAACATGGGTATGCAAAGTAGGCATATCATTAAGTTAATCAGTGCATTGTCCAGATTTAAACCACAATTCAATAAGGTTCTTGGCAGTGTGGAGGATCAGAGGGATCTTGAGGTCCAAGTCCATAGGACACTCAAGGCTGCTACGCAGGTTGATTCTGTGATTAAGAAAGCATACAGTGCATTGGCCTTCATCAATCGTGGCATTGAGTTTAGGAGCTGAGAGGTAATGTTGCAGCTATATAGGACCCTGCTCAGACCCCACTTGGAGTACTGTGCTCAGTTCTAGTCACCTCACTATAGGAAGGATATGGAAACCATAGAAAGGGTGCAGAGGAGATTTACAAGGGTGTTGCTTGGATTGGGGAGCATGCCTTATGAGAAAAGGTTGAGTGAACTCGGCCTTTTCTCCTTGGAGCGACAGGATGAGAGATGACCTGATAGAAGTGTACAAGATGATGAGAGACATTGATCATGTGGATAGTCAGAGGATATTTCCCAGGGCTGAAATGGCTAGCATGAGAGGACACAGTTTTAAGGTGCTTGGATGTAGGTACAAAAGAGATATCAGGGATAAGTTTTTTTTTTAACGCAGAGTGATGAGTGCGTGGAATGGGTTGCCGGCGACGTTGGTGGAGGTGGAATCAAAAGGGTCTTTTAAGAGACTCCTGCCTGGACAGGTATATGGAGCACAGAAAAATAGAGGGCTATGGGTAACCCTAGGTAATTTCCCAGGTAAGAACATGCTCGGCACAGCTTTATGGGCCAAAAGGCCTGTATTGTGCTGTAGGTTATCAATGTTTCTATATTTCTAAAATCTAGTTCACTGTCATCTGACTATACATGTACACAATCAAATGAAACAACATTCTTCTGGACCATGGTGCACTCACAATAAGTATACCACACACAGCACATAAAACCACAAATAAATTAATAAAATAATGTATTAGTCTGCAGCACAGGTAAAGAATAAACAGTAAACAGCTTGCTGTCCTAGTGACAAAACCTTGGTGGCGGCAGGGTATTCATTAGTCTCACAGCCTGGCAGAAGCTGTTATCCTGTCTGGCAGTCCCTAGTCCTGATGTCCCTGTATCTCCTTCCTGATGGTGGTAGGTCAAAGAGACTACAGTATGGGCGATGTTTTGGGCCCTTCATGTACAACGCTCCTGGTAAATGTCACAAATGGGGGGGTGGGGCAAGAGGGAGACCCTCTTAGCAAATTTTACTATTCTTTGTGGGGTCTTGTTGTCAATGCCTGGGAGATTCCATACCACACAATGATGCAACCAGATAGGACACTCACGATGGTGCTCCTGTAGAAAGTTGTTGGAATGGGGTCAGGAAGCCTTACACATCTCAATCTTTTCAGAAAGTGTAAACACTGCTGTGGCTTCTTGACCAGTAAGGTGGTGTTGTGGGGCCAGGTTAGCTGTCATGTGTACATCAAGGAAATTTGTGCTCTTCACTCTCTTCATGGCAAAGCCATTGATGTGCAATGGAGAGTGGTCAACTAGCACCTTCCTTAAGTCCACAATCACTGCTTTTGTCTTGTCCATGGTGAAATTTAGGTTGTTATTCTCACATCATTTGATAAAACTCTCTACCTCCTTTCTGGATGCCAACTCATCATTGTTGCTGATGAAGCCATAGTGTAGTACCATCAGCAAACAAGATGCAGCTTGAGCTGGATCTGGCAGTGCATTTATGAGCCAGCAGTGTGAACAGCAGCTGGCTGAGCACACAGCTCTGAGGAGCACCAGTGCTCAGCATGACTGAGTTTGAGATACTGCTGACAACTTGGACTGACTGTCGTCTTTCCATCAAGAAGTCAAAGATCCAGTTACAGAGAGGGCTGTTGAGTCCCATTGAGGACAGTTTACCCACCAGTCTCAGAGGGATGATCAAATCAAGTCAATGAACAGCTCCTAGTGTACTAGGAATCATTTTCTAAGTGGAACAAGATGAAGTGGAGGGGTGAGGCCATGGCATCATCAGTGGACTGGTTTTTGTGATAGGTTAATGGGAAAGGATCCAATGTAGCTGCACTTCATGGATTGTTGAGGTCAGTGCCATCAGGCTGCATTCATTTATGCCAGTGTATTTATTTTGCGATACAGCGTGGAGCAGGCCCTTCCAGCCCTTTGGGCCACCTCACCCCAGATACCCCTGACAAACCCAATTTACCCTAACTGAATGATAGGACAATTTACAATGACCAATTAACCTACCTGGTGTGTCTTTGGACTGTGGGAGGAAACTGAAGGACCTGGAGAAAACCCACACATTTCACAGGGATGATGTACAGATCCACCTTACAGAATGGCACCAGAATTGATCTCTGAACTCCCCAAGCTGTAGCACAACGTGCCAATCGCTACACTACTGTGATGTCCAGTTACCATTGCTCTCTTGGGCATCAGAATGATGGTGGGTGCCTTGAAGCATGCAGGGACAATAGTTTGTTGCAAAGAGATGTTGAAGATGTCTGTTAAAACTTTGGTTAGCTGTAGCGCACTAGTCCTCAGCACCTGGCCAGATCTGTTGTCCGGCCCTGTTTTGTGTGGGTTTACCATGGCTCGGATCCTCCTCATTTCGGTATGGCCAGACAGGGTGCCTACTCCTGAGGGGGAAAGGGAACTTTCCTTGATGTGTTATCATTCATTGTGTCAAATCGGGTATCGAAGGCATTCTGCCTATCAGGAAGGGAGGCATTGTTGTCATTGATGTGCAGGATGGACTTGTAACTTATTATTGTTTGTATACATTGTCACATGTGCTGCATGTCCCTTGTGTCACAACGGAGTCTGTGAACTTTCTGAGTATTCTCACTTTGATTTCCTGAAGGCACGGAGGAGTACAGCTCTTGCTGATCTTCGATACCTAAGCAGTGCCTGAACCTGTGCAGTCAACCATGGTTTTCAATTTGCCCCAGGCAGTATAGTGTTTAATCCCTATAATGTACTCCATGCACTTTCTTATGTAGCTTGTTACTGATCCCACATATTTATCAATGTTAACTTGTTGATTGTAGGTAACCACTTCCCTGAATATTTTGCATCACATTTATGAAACAGAAAACACTGAGGTGGCACCTTCTGTCCAGGTCCTGATCTCCCTGTAAACTAGTTTGACTCATTTAACCAGCAGTCTGTATGCAAGGATTAGCAAAATGGGTGTGTGGTCTGAGTATCTGAGATGGGGGTGGGAAGAGCAGCATTGCAGGCTCCACGAATGCTGGTATAGACCAAGTCTAATATATTCCTTCCTCTGGTTGCAAAGTGGAATGCTGGTAGAACTTTGGCAGGACAGCTTTAAGTTGGTGACTGAAGTCACCAGCAACAATAAAGAAGCCATCAAGGTGAGTGGCACAGTGCTCGCAGATGGTGATGTAGAGCTCCTGCAGTGCTTCCCCAATACTAACACAGGTGGTGGTGGGGGGTAGAAATGTAAACAGTGACAATCACAATGGCAGTGAACTCCCTTGGTAAATAGAAGGGCCTGCAATTCACCATTAAAAACTCTATCTGCGGCGAGCAGTGGGCGTTCACACACCAGTTCTTATTTATTTTGTCCCACAGATCTCTTCCATGGGTTGTACCTGAGGTCACAGCATTTCTGTCCACTGAAAGGAGATTAGGCATTCTAGCTGGATGGCCAAATCTGGAGTGATGTCCTGGAGCCACGTTTCTGTTAGGACAAGTGTGCAGCAGTCTCTCATCTCCCACTGGTTCAGACAAAAGCACAGATAATCCATTTCATTTTCACGTGATCGGATGTTAGTGAGAGAAATCACTGGGAACTCGTGTCTGTAGGGACCTGCTTTAATTCTGCACAAATACTGGCACGCTCTGTGCTTCTGCATCCTGGCGCACTTCCAACATCAGATTCCCAAATAGCTGCAGTAGGCTGTGGCGCAGTGCGAGGGCCTGTTTCACACATTAGGCCATAACTGCGCAGCACTTTCATTATCCAGCTCACCAGCAATGTAGACTTGCAGATTTTAGTATTTTTAGAGCTACTTCTAAAACTACCTTTTAGAGTTCATCATTCCACCTAATGCCTTCTCTCAGCCAAATGACCCAATAGCATTACAATACTTTGGGATTATCAACTAATTATAGCTTAGTTGCTGACTCATATTTTTAAAGAGTCTGGCAGTCTATATAGTGGTCTTCATGATTGTTTCAAAATGTAAAAGCAGATAGTCATAAGAACATAAGAAATAGGAGCAGGAGTAGGCCATCCGGCCCATCGAGCCTGCCCCGCATTCAATAAGATCATGGATGATCTCTCTGTAAACTCAGCTCCATCTACCTGCCTTTTCCCCATAACCCTTAATTCCCCTACTAAGTAAAAATCTATCTAACTGTATCTTAAATATATTTAGTGAAGAAGTCTCAACCACTTCCCTGGGCAAAGAATTCCACAGATTCACCACTTTCTGGGAAAAACAGTTTCTCCTCATCTTCGTTCTAAATCTTCTCCCCTGAATCTTGGGGCAATGACCCCTGGTTCTAGTCTCACCCACTAATGGAAACAACTTTCCTACTTCTAGCTTATCTACCCCTTTCAAAATTTTGTATGTTTCTATAATATCTGCTCTCATTCTTCTGAATTCCAGAGAGTATAGTCACAGGTGACTCAATCTCTCCTCATAGGTTAACCCCTTCATTCCAGAATCAACCTGGTTAACCTCCTCTGCACTGCCTCCAAAGCCAGTATATCCTTCCTCAAGTATGGAGACCAGAATAGCACACATCACTCCAGGTGTGGCCTCACTAGTACCCTGTACAGTTGCAGCATGGCCTCCCTGCTCTTGAATTCAATCCCTCTAGCAATGGCCAACTTTCCATTTGCCTTCTTAATAAACTGCTGTACCTGCAAGCTAATTTTTTGCGATTCATGAACAAGCGCTCCCAAGTCACTCTGCACAACAGTATGCTGCAATCTTTCACTATTTAAATAATAATCTGTTCTTCTACTATTCCTTCCAAGGTGGGTGACCTCGCATTTACCAATGTTGTATTCCATCTGTCGGACCTTGGCCCACTCAGTTAACCTATCTATATCCTTCTGCAGACTCTCCACATCCTCTGTACAATTTGCTTTTCCACTCAGTTTAGTGTCATCAACAAATTTTGCCAAGCTACACTCACTCCCCTCTTCCAAATCATCAATGTAAATGGTAAATGGCTGCGGGTCCAGCACCGACCCCTGCAGCACCCCACTCACCACTGACTGCCAACCGGAGAAACACCCATTTATACCAACTCTCTGCCTTCTATTGGTTAACCAATCCACTATCCATGACAACACACTTCCTCCGACTCCATGCATCCATCTCTTATTTATAAGCCTCTTGTGCGGCACCGTATCAAACACCTTCTGGAAATCCAAGTATATGACATCCACCTGTTCCCCTCTATCCACTGCACTCATTATGCCCTCAAAGAACTCCAGTAAGTTTTTCAAACAGGACCTACCCTTTCTGAATCCATGCTGCGTCTGTCTAATGGAACTACCCCTTTCTAAATGTTTTACTATTTCTTTCTTCATGACAGCTTCAAGCAGTTTCCTGACTACAGATGTTAAGCTAACTGGCCTATAGTTGCCCGTCTTTTGCCTACATCCTTTTTAAAAAAGTGGTGTGACGTTTGCTGTTTTTTAATCCGCTGGGACCTGCCCAGAGTCTAGAGAGTTTTGATAAATGATTGCCAACGCATCTACTATAACCTCCACCAATTCCCTCAGCACCCTGGGATGCATCCCATCACGACCAGGGGGCTTATCTGCCTTCAGATCTTCTAGTTTGCTCATCACCATCTCTTTAGTGACATTGATTTTATCAAGGTCCTCACCTCCCATTTTGTCCATAACATCCTTCTTTGGCATATTAGACATGTCCTCCATCGTGAAGACTGACACAAAATAGTCATTCAATGCCTCAGCCATTTCCTTATCACCCAATATCAAATTTCTCTTCTCGTCTTCCAAGGGACCTACGTTGACTTTAGCCACTGTCTTCCTCACAGATAGTTTTTAGATTTTAAAGTCTCTTTTAAAAACAATGCTTGCACACAAGTGAAATAGTAAGAATTCTCTTGGAACAGCACAAACCTCAGAAGGCAAGACAGGATGGTGGAAGAGGGAATAGGTGAATAAGGGCTCTCAAGATCACCTGCATACACCTTGGGTGTTCTCGTTGTTAATGCAAACAATGCGTGTTACTGTGTTTTGATGTACATGTGTTAAATAAATCTGAATCTAAAGAAGAGAGTATGCTCAAAGAGTAATATCCCAGAATCCCAAAGAGGAATAGCTTGTGAAGTCTGTTCAGACATCCTAATGTCAGCTGCTGCAATAAAAGCAACACTACAGGCTGTAAAAGTGACTATGCCAATGAAGTATGTTCTTGTGCCCTCTCAGCTGGTGCTGAACATTGACTTACTTGCCACTTCTTAGTTTTTTAAACACTGTTGTATAGATGCTGAGTGATTCCTACATCCATTTTCAACTGCTATGCAAGTACATCACTTTTGGATCTGTTTTCATGCAGTCACAAGAACCCACTCTTCTCTTCGATAACTTAGTTTGTATACATTTAACCAATGTGGATGTATGCACATGGGCCTTCAATATTTTGCAAATTTATGGTCCTGTTTTCATTCTTACTGATATTTCAGTTTCAGAATATATTGTTTTGACTTCACAATTTGATCATACTTTTATCTGTTCTACTGAATCAGAATCCCAGTGGTAATACCAAAGAATACACTCCAAAGCTAGCTGCGCCCATAATCAAACTATCTCATTACAAAACCAGCATCCACCTGACAGAATGGAAAATTGCCTAGGTTTGGCATGCTCACAAAAAGCAGAAAAACACAAGCCAGCTATTTACCACCTAATCAATGTGCTCTCAATTATCAACAAGGTGATGGAAGATGTCATTGACGGTACTGTTTGGAGGCATACACTCACCAATAACCAGATCACTGATGCCCAGTTTAGGATTTTACATAGACCAATTGCTGACCTCAAGCATCAAAGTGACCTGATAAAACTGAGGTCTATGGGCATTAAGGGGATTATACTAGAAGTGAATTTCCACAATAATGACCTCGATAAACAAAATTAGTTGCTGTTTAATTGGATAGAAATATTATGCAAAACAAGCTGTGATGTGCTTTTATGCTCTTCAAAGTTCAAATTAAATTAATAATCAAAGTATGTATATATGTTACCATATATACTACCTTGAGATTCATTTTCTGCAAGTGTTTACAGGAAAAAAGAAACACAAAAGTATTTCATGAAAAAATATAGATAAACAGACAATGAGTGACAAGCACCAATATTCAAAAGAAGACAAACTGTGCAAATAAAAGAAATACAATACTGAGAACAAAAGAAGTAAAAAGTCCTTGAAAGCGGATATGTAGTTCCAGAGTCAGTTCAGACTAGTGGTAATTGAAGTTAGCCATTCTGGTTCAGGAGCTTGATGGTTGTATGGTAATAACTGTTCCTGAATATGGTGGTGTGGGACCTAAGGCCTGTCCGATGTAGTACTGAGAAGAGGACATGGCCTGGATGGTGAAGGTCTTTAATGATCGATTCTGCTTTCTTGAGCTCTATGTAAATGTACTCAATGGTTGAGAGCACTTTGTCTATGATGAACTAGGTTGTATCTGTAGCCTTTTCTGTTCCATTTCCACATCAAGCAGTAATGCAACCAGTTAGGGTACTCACCACCAAGCATCTATAAATGTTTGTCAATGTTTCTCAAAGTTTTTGGTCTATTAAACTTCAGATAAAAATATCTACTTGATGTTAAATAAACTTTGGGTTAACACACACAGATTTGAGATGATTTGTGCAATAGGTCTAAATTATTGTTTTAGCCAATGTTAATTTCTTGTGCTGGGTTTGACAGTTCTAGAACAGTACTGGTATTCTCATTTTACGAAGGATGCAGTGGAAGCCATTTAAAGAAGATTTACTGGACTGATACCTGCAATGGCCAGGTTGTCTTACATGGAAAGATTGGAAGGCCAGGTTAGTATCCAGTGGAGAATAGAAGAGCAAGAGGTGACTCAGGTGATACATACAAGATCCTGAGCAGTCTTGCCTGGGTAGATGTGGAAATGTTTCTTCTTGTGGGAGAATCTAAATTAGGAGCCAGAATTTAAAAATAATGCTTTATGAGTGGATCTTTAAGTAAGAAATGGATTATTTTAAAGACCTCTGCCACTCAATAGTGGGAATTGAGCAAACATACAGGAAAATTGTACAGAGGTATAGTTAAACTAGATTTGTAATTTGGTGGGTGGGAGAAAGGGTAAAGTAAGAAGCTAGGAAGGGAAAAGGTCAAAGAGATAAAGGGCTAAAGAAGAAAAAAGATCTGACAGGACAGGAGAGATGGCACTTCACATGCAAGTTTGCCAGGGTCATCCATCTGGTTTCTACTTCATCAGTGAGAACCAATGCATACTGGAGACTACTTTTTGAGTGCCTTTGCTCTGTCTACTGCACAAGGCAGAATGTCCCATGGCTACCCATTCTCTTTCTGACATGTCTGTTCATAGCCTCCTCTCTTGCCATGATCAGGCTAAGCTCAGGCTAGATGAGCAACACCTCAGATTCCATCTGGGTAGCCCCTAACCAGATGGCATGAATATTTATTTTTCCAACTTCTGGTAATTACTCCCCCTTCCTCCTCCTCTCTTTCCCCATTCCTCATTCTAGATACTCTCTTACCCTTTCTCTTCTCCTCACCTGCCCATCACCGTCCTCTGGTTTCCCCCTCCTCTTTCTTCCATAGTCCACTGTCCTCTCCTATCAGATTCCTCATTCTTCAGATCTTTATCTTTCCTACCTGTCCCCTCCCAGTTTCTAATTTTATATCCTCCCCTGTTCACGCACCTTCCCCGTCATCTGGTCTCAAATTAACCTGTCACCTTGTACCCCTTCCCCTTCCTCCATCTTCTTATTCTGGCTTCTGCCTCCTTCCTTTCCAGTCCTGGTGAAGGGTCTCGACTTGAGATGTTCAGTATATATTCCCCTCCAATGATGCTACCTGACCTGCTGAGTTCCTCCAGCATTTTTGTGTGCTGTATGTAGATAGCCTGACTAGAGAAGAGGCTACACTCGACCAGGAATGAAGCCAGGCAGTGGGCAAATTGTCAGCGGTGGAGCACTTTGTGAGCAGTGGCCATAATCTGTTCTAATTATGGGAAAAATATAGAGCTGGTTCAGAATTTCAAGTCCTAAACTGGGGCAAGGTTAATTTTGATGGCATTAAACAGAATTTATGGATGTATGTGTACACTTAAGAATGAAAAGAGGGTTAAAGGGGATAAGAGATATCCATGGCTGATAAGGCAAAAAAAATCTGAAATGATTCTGGAAGTATTAAGGGCAAAAGGGTAACTAGGGAGAGAGTAGGTCTCTTTAAGGGTTAGTGTGGTCATCGATGTATTGCACCACAAGAAATTTGGTTTTACTTCTTGTCTACATTTACCATGGAGAAGGACATGGAAACCATTGAGTTCAGGGAAGAGAACAGCATTATCCTGAAATTTATCAACATTATGAAAGAGGAGGTACTGGCAGCTTTGAAGCAGTTAAAGGTAGTTAATTTCCTAGAGTCAGACCAGGTATATACTGGTAAATTGTTGGAAACATGCAAAGGAATTGCTGGGAACCTGGCAGAAAGGTTGTATCCTCATTACCCACTGAAAGATACCAGAATATTGGAGTATGGTTAATGTCCCTGAATTTAAGAAAGGCTAAACAGACTTCACGCTGGTGAAAAGGCCCCTGGAGGAGATTCTAAAAATATTTATTTGAATTTCAAAGGCAAGGAATGACTAGTGATCATCAGCATGGCCTTGTGAGTGGGAAATAACATATCACAAATTTATTGGAGTCTCTTGAAGAGGCAACTGGGGAGATAAATAACAGCAAGACATTTGATAGTGTCTACATGCACTTTAGCAAAGCCATTTACAAAGTACCACATGGTAGGCAGGTCTATAAAGTTAGAACATACGGGATCCAGGATGAAATAGACAACTGGATGTAAAATTGGTGATAGGAGACAGAGGTGGTAGTGGAGGGTTGCTTTTCATATTGGAGGCCTGTGACCAATGGTGTGCTACAGGGATCAATGCTGGATCCTTTGTTGTTTGTCTTTTTTATTAATGATTCGGATGAGAATGTAGGTGGCATGATTAACATGCATGCAGATTACACCAAATTGGTTGGATAATGGGCAGTGAAGGAGGGTAGGATATTGATCAACTGGGAAATGGATGGTGAATTGGCAGATAGAATCGAACTCCAACAAATGCAAAGTGATGCACTGTGAAGGTGTAAACAGTGAATGACAAAGCCCTGAAGAATGTTGTTGAAAAGAGAGATTTATGCGTACAAGTATATTGTTCCCTGAAAGTGGTGTCACAGGTAGGCAGGGTGTATGGCATGTCTGCCTTCATTGCTGTGGCACTAAGTACAAGAGATGAGATGCCATGTTGCAATTGTACAAAACATTAGTTAAACCATACTTAAGTATTGTGTGCAATTCTGGTTGCCCACCTTCAGGAGGAAGCTATTAAGATAGAAGGGGTAAGGTACTGAAGTTTAGTTTTCCTGTTCATTTGTCATGCTATTGCTCTTCATTCCGCTTCTTCCAAAGAAATTTTAAAAACCAGGCATAAAAGACTATTGTTATGAATTTCCTCAGAACTGTTCCAATTGCATTGAGCAAAAAACTGAAATGGAATCCAAGTAAATGGGATATTCTAATGACAGGTTTGCAGCAAAGTGGGTACCACTCTGAGAAAATTCTTGGCTGAGCTCTTGAGTAATCACTTATTCTTCTCTACTCTTTGTGATGCCCTTCACCAGATCTTGTTTATTCACCTACTTAAAATAATTGCAATAAAAATTCACAAAATATCATTCAAATACTATGTTAACATATGGATAAATACAATAGATCTGATTTGTAGGTTGAAATTTAAACTTTTCAAGAAGTTACTTAACAATAATGAAATTCTATAGCTTAGTGATGTAGTAATATGTCTTACCTATTTGTCCAGTTGCCACAATATTTTTGTATTTTGGGTGTTGGTTGACAGTTAAACAAAGTATATCATCTGTATGTTCCACATAAAAACTCTGCAGACCTGATCAAAATAATTTCAAATGAAATACAATATAAACTACAAAATTATAAAGCTGAAATGTTGATATTTAAAGTTCACATGGAAACAGATTATTAAATATTGAAAAGCACTGAAATTCTCCAAATGCTGTTGAGTATGGGGTTAATTGAAAATTTCAAACTAAGTTGAAGTTTCAAGAGTCAAGGTATGCAGACAGGGTTAAAACACCCTAACCAAACCTCAGAACAATGTGGCTAATTTCTGTTCATATGTAACTACACTAAGTGCAAGCAAATGTATATTTAAAAAAGCATGCCGTAGACAAGGAATTCAATTAGCATAAATAGATAAAAATGTGAATTGTTCTTTAAAAAAATCTGTTGTTAACTTGTTTCCAAAAATAAATGTTCTATAAAAGGATGCAAAAGATAAAGCAACACACACAAAATGCAGTTGAAACTCAGCAGGTCAGGCAGCATCCATGGAAAAGAGAAAACAGTCGATATTTCAGCTCTTTCCCAAAGATGCTGCCTGGCCTGCTGAGATCCTCCAGCATTTTGTGTGTATTGCTTGGATTTGCAGAATGTGCAGATTTTCTCTTGCTTGCAATTGATAAATCCTGCCAAGCATGTCTTCCATGGAAGGTTAGAGGGAGAATCTGTCAATATTAGAGAGCACTAGTTTTTTATTTTCAAAACTAAATAATTAAGATGAGGCAATATATAAAATAATTTTAATGCAGATTAATATTTGCAGCTGCCAATAAACCTAGGGGTGTGGCTAACAGTAAGGATAATGGCATCAGCAGCTAGATATATGCAGACCAACAGTTTAGGCAGTTGTGTGCAAGATGGAGTTTAATACAGAGTGTGAGGTGATGCAGTTTGGAGATGGGTGGAGAGAGGCGATATAGTCTTACTGGCATAAATTTAAAGTGTACAAACATAGGGACAAAGGAATGAGAATGAATGAACATGTGAAAATAACAGAACACGTTGGTACTAGTTAGCAAAAGCATTTTGGGCATCATAAATTGAAACTTTAGTAATTAGAAACATTAGCTACCAAACAGAAAGATGTGCTGAAACTTGAAGCAGCTCTTATTAGGCAACAAGTTATTCTGTTCAATTCAGATCACTACACTTTAAGAAAAATATTTTGGTCTTTGAGAGGGTGTAAAGGAGAATAGTTTCAGTCTGAGGGCTTTTAACTATGAGTTCAATTGGAGTAACTGGAATTGTGTTCTTTGGAGCAAAGGAGATGGAAGGGAGATTTGATAGAAATCTACAAAATTATAATAGATTTAGAAAACAAGAAAAGTTGTTTACATTTACTGATTACATAAGGACTAAAAGACACAGATACTAGATATTTGGCAAAATATATTTTGCTAGCAATAGGCAGGTAGGGAATGGTATTGTGGGGGAAGGGCACTGAAGGAGGAAAACAGGTATGTGAAAAAGTTGGCATGCTTGATATGTTGAATGGCATTCTCTTGTGTGGTAATGATTCAATAGTTCACTTATTAATGCAGATATGTTTAACAAGCAATGCAATATTTTTAGCATTGTTCAAGGATGCCAATTTACCAAGTGACAAACTATATTTTGTAGAAGCTGTAGATTTTCAAGCTTGACAACTGTCCATATTGGAGACACTAAGACCAAGTACAATTCACAAGTGCAATAACATTTTGCATTAACATCAAAAGCTTTTCAAAATATTACATTCATAATATAATCATACATAGAATACAGAAACATTACAGTACATTAAAGGCCCTTCAACCCATGATGTTGTGTAAACTTTTAATGTACTCTGAGGTCACTCTAACCCTTCACTTCTACAAAGCCCTTCATTTTTCTATCATCCATGTGCCTACCTAAGAGTTTCTTAAATGTATACAATGTATCTGCCTCTAGCAACACCTCTGGCAATGCATTCCCACATTCCCTGTGTACAATATTTATGCTCTGACATTCCCCCCCTCCCCATACTGTCCTCCCATCATCTTAAAATTGTGCCCCTTCATATTAGCCACTGCTGCCCTTAGAAAAGTCTCTAGCTATCCACTCAAACAATGCTTCTATCATCCCGCACACTCTTACAAAGTCACCTCTCATCCTCCTTCACTCATAAATTCTATCTCTTTTGATTTTCTCCAAATGTTTGGCCACCACTGAAGTAAAAACTATAATTCTGGGAGTCTTCCTTAACATCAATCGGTTCTAGCATACCAACCTGTTTTGCACTGTCCTCACAAATGTCAAGGTTCTTCTCAGTGGTGAATACTGAAGCAAAGTATTCATTATGGACCTCCCATACCTCTTCCTCCACCAGGCACATGTTTCCTCTTCTTTTCCTGATCATTTCTAGTCATCCTCTTGCTCTTCACATTCATGTAGAATGCCTTGGGGTCTTCTTTAATCCTACTCACCAAGGTCTTCTCATTTCCCCTTCTAGCTCACTTAAGCCTATTCTTAAACTCCTTCTTGGCAACTATATAACTTTTTAGAGCCCTAAACATAAAGTACACTGCAGATGCTGTGGTCAAAGCAACACGTACAATACACTGGAGGAACTCAGCAGGTTGGGCAACTTCAGTGGAAATGAGCAAAGTTTTGGGCTGAGACCCTTTGTCAGGATTGAAGAGGGAGGGGGCAGGGGCCCTATAAAGAAGGTGGGGGGAGGGTGGGAAGGAGAAGGCTGGTAGGTGCCAGTTAAAAGACCAATAAGAGGAAAGATCAAGGGGTGGAGGAGGGGAAGCAGGGAGGGGATAGGCGGGAAAGGTGAAGAAGGAATTAAGGGGAAAGCACTATGTGTAGTAGAAGAAGGCAGAATCATGACAGAGGTGATAGGCAGCTGGAGGAGGAGGCAGAGTGAAACTGGGATGGGGGAAGGGAGAGGGAAGAAATTACCAGAAGTTAGAACATAGAACAGCATATTACAGGCCCTTCGGCTCACAATGTTGTGCCGACCCTCAAACCCTGCCTCCCATATAACCTCCCATCTTAAATTCCTCCATATACCTGTCTAGCGATCTCTTAAACTTCACTAGTGTATCTGCCTCCACCACTGACTCAGGCAGTGCATTCCACACACCAACCACTCTCTGAGTGAAAAACCTTCCTCTAATATCCCCCTTGAACTTCCCTCCCCTTACCTTAAATCCATGTCCTCTTGTACTGAGCAATGGTGCCCTGGGGAAGAGGCGCTGGCTGTCCACTCTGTCTATTCCTTTTAATATCTTGAACACCTCTATCATGTCTCCTCTCATCCTCCTCCTTTCCAAAGAATAAAGCCCTAGCTCCCTTAATCTCTGATCATAAACCATACTCTCTAAACCAGGCAGCATCCTGGTAAATCTCCTCTATACCCTTTCCAATGCATCCACATCTTTCCTATAGTGAGGCGACCAGAACTGGACACAGTACTCCAAGTATGGCCTAACTAGTGTTTTATAGAGCTGCATCATTACATCGCGTCTCTTAAACTCTATCCCTCGACTTATGAAAGCTAACACCCCATAAGCTTTCTTAACTACCCTATCTACCTGTGAGGCAACTTTCAGGGATCCGTGGACATGTACCCCCAGATCCCTCTGCTCCTCCACACTACCAAGTATTCTGCCACTTACTTTGTACTCTGCCTTGGAGTGTGTCCTTCCAAAGTGTACCACCTCACACTTCTCCGGGTTGAACTCCATCTGCCACTTCTCAGCCCACTTCTGCATCCTATCAATGTCTCTCTGCAATCTTTGACAATCCTCTACACTATCTACAACACCACCAACCTTTGTGTCGTCTGCAAACTTGCCAACCCACCCTTCTACCCCCACATCCAGGTCGTTAATAAAAAATCATGAAAAGTAGAGGTCCCAGAACAGATCCTTGTGGGACACCACTAGTTACAACCCTCCAATCTGAATGTACTCCCTCCACCACAACCCGCAGCCTTCTGCAGGCAAGCCAATTCTGAATCCACCTGGCCAAATTTCCCTGGATCCCATGCCTTCTGACTTTCTGAATAAGCCTACCGTGTGGAACCTTGTCAAATGCCTTACTAAAATCCACGTAGATCACATCCACTGCACTACCCTCATCTATATGCCTGGTCACCTCTTCAAAGAACTCTATCAGGCTTGTTAAGCACGATCTGCTCTTCACAAAGCCATGCTGACTGTCCCTGATCAGACCATGATTCTCTAAATGCCCATAGATCCTATCTCTAAGAATCTTTTCCAACTGCTTTCCCACCACAGACGTAAGGCTCACTGGTCTATAATTACCTGGACTATCCCTACAACCTTTCTTAAACAAGCGGACAACAGTCGCCTCCCTCCAATCCTCCAGTACCATTCCCGTGGACAACGAGGACATAAAGATCCTAGCCAGAGGTTCAGCAATCTCTTCCCTCACCTCGTGGAGCAGCTTGGGGAATATTCTGTCAGGCCCCGGGGACTTATCAGTCCTAATGTATTTTAACAACTCCAATACCTCCTCTCCCCTAATATCAACATGCTCCAGAACATCAACCTCACTCATATTGCCCTCACCATCATCAAGTTCCCTCTCATTGGTGAATACCGAAGAGAAGTATTCATTGAGGACCTCGCTCACTTCCACAGCCTCCAGGCACATTTCCTACTTTTATCTCTAATCGGTCCTACCTTCACTTCTGTCATCCTTTTGTTCTTTACATAATTGAAGAATGCCTCGGGGTTTTCCTTTACCCTACTCACCAAGGCCTTCTCATGACCCCTTCTTGCTCTTCTCAGCCCCTTCTTAAACTCCTTTCTTGCTACCCTATATTCCTCAATAGACCCATCTGATCCTTGCTTCCTAAACCTCATGTATGCTGCCTTCTTCCACCTGACTAGATTTTCCACCTCACTTGTCACCCATGGTTCCTTCACCCTACCATTCTTTTTCTTCCTCACCAGGACAAATTTATCCATAACATCCTGCAAGAGATCCTTAAACATCAACCCATGTCCATAGTACATTTCCCTGCAAAAACATCATCCCAGTTCACACCCATAAGTTCTAGCCTTATAGCCTCATAATTTTCCCTTCACCAATTAAAAATGTTCCTGTCCTCTCTGATTCTATCCTTTTCCATGATAATACTAAAGGCCAGGGAGTGGTGATCACTGTCCCCCAGATACTCACCCACTGACAGATCTGTGACCCGACCCGGTTCATTACCTAATACTAGGTATGGCATTCCCCCTAGTCGGTCTGTCAACATACTGTGACAAGAATCCATCCTGGACACACTTCACAAATTCTGCCCCATCTAAACCCTTGGAACTAATCAAGTGCCTATCAATATTAGGGAAGTTAAAGTCACCCATGGTAACAACCCTGTTATTTTTGCACCTTTCCAAAATCTGCCTCCCAATCTGCTCCCCGGTATCTCTGCTGCTACCAGGGGGCCTATAGGATACCCCCAGTAGAGTAACTGCTCCCTTCCTGTTCCTGACTTCCACCCATACTGACTCAAAAGAGGATCCTGCTACATTACCCACTCTTTCTGCAGCTGTAATAGTATCCCTGACCAGTAATGCCACACCTCCTCCCCTCCTCCCCCCCCATCCCTTTTAAAGCACTGAAATCCAGGAATATTGAGAATCCATTCCTGCCCTGGTGCCAGCCAAGTCTTTGTAATGGCCACTACATCATAATTCCATGTATGTATCTAAGCTCTCAGTTCATCACCTTTGTTCCTGATGCTTCTTGCATTGAAATACACACACTTTAGCCCTTCTACCTTACTACCTTTACACCCTTTATTCTGCTTCTCTTTCCTCCAAGCCTCTTTATATGTTACATCTGGCTTTACTCCATGCACTTCTTTCACTGCTCTATCGCAGTTTAAACTTTCCCGAACCATGCTAGCAAACCTACCCAGACGGTATATGAGGTGTTGCTCCTCCATCCTGAGTTTGGCCTCATCATGGCAGTAGAGGAGGCCAGGTATGGACATATCTGAATGGGAATGTGAAGCAAAGTTGAAGTGGGTGGCAACCGGGAGATCCTGTCTGTTGTGGCGGATGGAGTGGAGGTGCTCGACAAAGCGCTCCCCCCAATCTGTGTTGGGTCTTGCCAATGTAAAGGAGGCCGCACCGGGAGCACCAGATGCAATAGATGACCTCAACAGTCTCAAGGGTCTTGGCCCGAAATGTTAACTGCTCGTTTCCACAGATGCTGCCCGACCTGCTGAGTTCCTCCAGTGTGTTGTACGTGTTGCTTTTAAACCTTAAGTAAGCTTCTGTCTTCCTCTTGACTATACTGTATGTTTCAGATCTCTTGTCAGCCATACCATCTGCTCTTCCAATCTCCAAGGCTAAGGTACTAGTCAGCAAGTTGTGGTCACTGTCTCTGAAATGCTCACCCATCAAGAGATCTGACACCCAACCTGGTTTAATGCTTAGCACCAGACCCAGTATGACCTCTTTTCAAGTTGGTCTGACTACATATTGAGCCAGGAATCCTTCCTAGACACACCTAACAAATTCCATGCCATCTAAACCTTTAGCACTAAGGAAGTGGCAATTAATATATGGGAAATTGAAGTCACCATAACAATAGCCCTGTAATTTTTAATACTATTGTAACATCTGTCTCCTGATCTGTTCCTTGGTCTCTCTGTATTATGGGGAGGGGGGTGTTATAGAATACTCCCAATAGAGTATTTCCCATTTCCCATTTCTGATTTCCACCTATACTGACTTAATAGACAATCCTTCCACAAAGTGCTTCCTTTCTAGCAGTGATACTATCCCTGATTAGTGACTTCCCGTCACTTTTTCCTCTTGCCCTGTCCCTTTTGAAACATCTAAACCCCTGAACATTCAGCAGCCATTCCTGTCGTTGTGACAATCAAGTCCATAACAGCCACATTATAGTTCCATGTACTGATCCATGCTCTAAGTTCATCACCCTTGTTCCTGATACGTATTAAAATAGACATACTTCATCCGTACATTCATTACCTGATGACAGATTCTGAACAATGCCTGCAGCTGCTGTGTGAAAAATAATATCAGTTCCATCATTGAGATAATGAAGATTGTTGCGACAGTCAAAGCCTCTATATCCAAAAACATGTTCCAATACAAATTCCTGAAATCAAAAAATCAGTTACTTAATATGAATTGAGATAATTTAAAAGGTGCATATTTTGTTATGTAACCAGAAAGTTTGGGACTGCAGTTGCCCAAATACTGAAGTAAAAACCTTTCCTTTCAACAGCTGTATTTGCTCTTCCAGATTACTTTGTTACTTACACAGAAAAACTCACTTGTATATTTAAAAAATAAGAAAATGCTGGAAACACGCAACAGGCAGCATCTGTGGAAAGAAAGAATAATTTCTGTTCTATTTCTGTACTTGTTGACTCATTATGAGCAGTAATCCTAAGGTTCCTGCTTTTAAATCACTTCCCCAAATCCTGAAAGTTCTTCTACATATTGCTGGAACGAAAGAACACCACAATAATTGATTCTTTACTCCCTCTTTTCAAGAACTTCTGCATTATTGCTCCTAGAAGTTAAATAATTCAATCTTATAGTAATGAAAGCTAATGTGTGATTTGCCTCTTAACTGCTTCCTGCAACTGTGTTAACTTTCAGGATTTTCTTACAAGAAATCTCAAATCCCTCTGCAAATTGTCAACTATTTTCTAACCATTTAAACAAATTTGCTTTTCCATACATCCTACCAACTGAGATAATTTACATTTACTCAAGGTAGTTTCCAGAAGGCAAATGCCTTGCATGCACTACTGTTATGAATGTACCACAGCTATGAGGGGGCCGAAGGGTGCGGGGTAGCCCCCTCCTTTCTGAGAATCGCAAGAGCATTATTGGGTTGGGTCAGAGGACCCAGGAAATGAGAGAGAGAGAGAGACATGGCCATTGTCTCCTGGAGACAACGTTTGTGGATTGGGGACTATGCTACGTGCAAGCCCTCGGGCAAAGTGGGCTGGTTTAGAGAGAGATTGTATCACCCCAACCTGACTGACATCTACTACCCGGGAAGTTAAGATAAAAGAGGGGCTGTAGGGACAGCCCCTCAGATGCACCAGAAGAAATGCTAGCGATCCCGTAATAGCGGGAAGCCATTTGAAGGAAGCCACGTGCATTCAGTTCCCTTGCCTGGGGGCTGGTGGCTGGTACCACGGAAAACAACTTGGAACTAACAACAGGGAAACGACTCAACGGATTGGCCTCATAAAAGACCCAGGCAAGTTTAAAACCGTCTCTCTTAAACCCAAAGAGCTGCAGCTTGAAAGGACAGTGACTTTTATCTTTCCATTGGACAATACAATAAATATCCCCTAGACAAATGATAGAGCTATTGCTTAATTGATGATTATTATTATACCCGCGTTTTTAGATTGAGTATTGATGATGTATTTTATCTGAATGTCTGTATTAATCTTATTTTTGTGCCCCTTTATAAATAAAGACTTTTAAAAATAGTACCATCAGACTTCAACGGACCTCTCTATCTTTGCTGGTAAGTGATCCAGTTACAGGAATTTCGTAACAATTGGGGTTCTCGTCACGAGATTTGAAACCAAATTGGGGAGCCAGTGAATCGGGCTTGTAAGTCCAAACTTGGATCTGGTATGCGAGTAGCCAGACGGGAAACCAGCAAAGATGGACGTGGATGAATTTATAGAAAACCCGACTCTGGAGGCGCTAGAGGCGGCCACCAAATCAGACTTGGAAAATTTGGCGAAGGGGTTAAACCTCGCAGAGGTGAGGTCGTCAATGAAAAAGTGGGAGGTGCGAAGGGCCATAACTCAGTATTACATTGAGAAGAATGTGTTTGCAGCTGAGGTTTTGGAAAATATCCCTGAAAAGGTAGCAGCTAGTGGGATGGCTCAGTTAAGAGTTGGAGAAATTAAGGTTGGAACATGAAATTAAATTAAAGCAGCTGGAAGCAGCCGAGAAAGAGAGAGAGAGATATAGAGCCGAGAAAGAGAGAGAGAGAGAAAGGGCCAACAAACAAAGGGAGCATGCGCGCCAGCTAAAGGAGTTAGAGGTGAAATGGGATCAGGAGCTCCAGCTAAGGGCCTTAGAGGTGAAAAGGGAGCAGGAAAGAGCTGAGAAGCAAAGAGAGCATGAACTTCAGTTAAAAAATCTGGGAGCAGCTGAGAAGGAGAAGGAAAGGGCTGAGAAGGAGAGGGAGGCAGAGAGACAGAGGAAACATGACTTGGAGATGGAGAAGTTAAAGCAAGAGCAATGCAGTCAGGGGTCAGACCGAGAGGAGCGGTTTGATGTTAGTCGGGCGTTGAGGTTAGTACCCCCGTTCGAGGAGACGGATGTTGATAGTTATTTCTTGCTTTTTCAAAAGGTGGCAGTGAATCAGGAGTGGGCCAGAGCACAGTGGGTGGCGTTGTTACAAAGTGTGTTAAAAGGGAAGGCACAGTGGCCATATGCGGCGTTGTCCATGGAGGGGGAGAGTTATGACAAAGTAAAGGTGACCATTCTCCGGGGTTACGAGCTAGTACCTGAAGCATATAGACAAAAGTTCAGAAATTTACGGAAAGGGTGGAATCAGACGTATACCGAGTTTGCCCATGAAAAGGGTGTGCTCTTGGACCATTGGTGCATCGCAGAAATAGTGGACGAGGATTATGGGCATCTCAGGAAGTTAATTTTGATTGAGGAATTTAAAGGTTGTGTTCCGGAGGAGATCCGGATGTATTTGAATGAGAAGCCGAATAAGTCCATCTCAGAATTTGCTAGGTTTGCAGATGAATATGCCCTAACCCACAAGACAAAGTTTTCCTCGAATAAAAGTTCCCCGAGAGACCGTGGGAACGATCGAGAAAGTCCGCCGGCTGAGGCAGAGGTCCCGCCGGGAGCTAGTGGTAAGGTTGAGGGGGAAAGGCCAGACGGCCAGAGATTTCAGGGTTTGACCTGTTTTAATTGTGGGAAGAGCGGGCATGTTGCATTTTGCTGCTTTGCTCCGAGGAGGGAGACGGGAAAAGGGAAAGTAGCAGACCCTCTCGGATGTGCAGTGGTAATCAGTAAATCGACAAGAGAGCCCCGGGCAGACAGAGTACGAGAAGGGTCTGAGACTTGTCTGTCACACGGAACCGTGTCTTTGAGGAAGGGGGACCCACCAATTCCCATACGAATCTGGAGAGACACAGGGGCTGAGCTGTCGTTGATCAGCAGTAAGGTACTAGAATTTGGTCGGAAAACGGGAATGGTAGCGGTGAGGGGAATAAGTAAAAGGATAGAAATGGTGGCCTTACATGAGGTCATTATGGATTGTGAGCTGGTGTCTGGACCCGTTGAAATAGGGGTGCCATCAGAATTCCCGAGAACTGACATGGACGTCCTTCTCGATAACGATTTAGCAGGTGGTAAGGTTTAGGCAGCCATGACGAGGACTGGCCGGTCGGTGCGTGTTGAGGCTCCGCCCCTAGAGTCCCAGATCTATCCCGCATGCACGGTCACTCGCAGCATGTCGAGAAAGGCAGCTGAGAATGAGAGCAGTTTAAATCTGGCCAGTTTTGATTTGGCTGAGACGTTTCTACCGACCCTGTACCACGTGGGTTTAGAGGGTGGAAAAACGGATACATTTAATATCCTCCTGGCCTTTAACCTCCTTCATGACCTACCTGTCTGGCTTTGGATCAGCTGCAAAATCTTCATGCCAGCTTCAGATCATCTTCATGAAGCACACCCTAATCGCCAATTAAACCCATTGTGGCCTCCTATTTCTACCTCCACTAATACCTATCAACTTTTCCCTGATCCTCGGGTACAGCTTACTGATCCAGGCTTTCTTACAAGCAGGTGACTGGGAAAGATAACTTTATTATTATAAATTATGCTATTAAATTCTGTAGGATATCTCTGCAGTTCTGCCACCAAATGGTTCAACTTTCCGCAGTTTGGCTGATTGTTATTAGTCAGGTAGAATGGGGAACAAACTAGATCCTCAGTTATTAACAATTCATTTTAATTTATTTTAAAGGTGTTCATGAACAAGTATATTGAAATCTGAATAAATTATCATGTACAAGTTATTATGAACTGAATACTCACCAATTTAAAATTTCAGATATAACTAGTATGATTGCTTTTGGAAATGCAAAAATAGCGAAGTCCTACTCTAAATGTATATAGCTCTGGTGAAACTAGTCTTGGAATACCTTTGCAGTTCACAAAACGTCTACATCCAATGAAAGATCTATTTGGCTTGGAGTTTGTTCAGTATAGATTCACAAAGTTAATTCTTTTGATTAGAGATTTGATGTGAGGAACAACAAAAAAAGATAAATTCATTGTTGGTTGAAGGACTGAGAGGAGATCCCATTTATGCAAACAAAATTAATTATGAGATTGACAGATTAGACACCACACCCTCTGGAAAGTTTGGAATCTGTTGACATTGGTATAGGCTAAGGCTGGGTGTACATGCCAGGCTAAGATGAGATTCAGGAGAATGTAGATCTTTGGAATTTTCCTTCATTAAGGCTGAAGTATGTTCTATTGTTGAGCATATTAAAGAATCAGAACAAAGTTGAGCAAAAATGAAACTGAGGAATATGAAGAATGTGAACTTAAAGAACAACCACAATTTTATTGAGTAGTAGAACAGGCTCAAGAATTCACCCGTGTTGCCTCAAGAGACCTCTTGGTCTATTTCTGAAATTTTTCATGCTTTAATAAAATAATAAAGAACATGTTAGGAGCCATTCCAGGCATACTTAAAAATGAAGCATCAAGTAAAACAAACTTGTATATATGACAAGTTGTGTCACATGCAATGGGCTGAGCAAATCAATCCCAGAACTGATTGATCAAGTTTACATATTGCTACATCCAGTCACAACTGGTAGCAAATGCAACACACATAAAGTGCTGGAGGAACTTCAGCAGGCCAAGCAGCATCTATGGAAAAGAGTACAGTTGACATTTCCGGCCAAAGACTCCTACTGAATGGTCTCAGCCCGAAACGTCGACTGTACACTTTTCCATTGATGCTGCTTGGCCTGCTGAGTTCCTCCAGCATTTTGTGTGTGTTATTTGGATTTCCCATATCTGCAGATTTTCTCTTGTTTGTAGTAGCAAATGTAAACTACTAACAGTAGGAGGTGCACATCTTCACTGTTCCAATATGTGGGTGGTAACTGTTGGCAATTGTTTTCCACCAGAAGTGCTTTCTCTTGAGACCTTCAGATATACACAAAGTACCTGCAGCCAATATGATCCAATTCTCACGATATTGAAAAATGGCTGAGAGGATCAGCAATAACAGTGGAGTCTGACTAAGTCCCAAATAATGTGCTAAAGATTTGCACTCAACTATGAAACTGGCTCGCAAGGTGGAAAATTGCTTTTGTACATTTTGAACAGAAAAAGCTGGTTAAATTGAACCTGGGTAAATACTCTGCTATAAATCATTAAAGCAATAGAAAATGTCAAGAGAAAATTATGGATGAAAGATCTGATATCAATAAACAATGTTAGAATGACTAACCGCGACATCAAAGCATTTGAACAAGAGTGACATTGGGGTCCTTAATAAAAGTGGTCATACTAAACACACTGAAAGACTTCTGTAGTTATTAGAAATAAAAAAAAACATATTTTTGCTGAAAATTCTGAAAATTAGAACCATTGGGATAATGAAGGTCTCGATTCAGTAAGACCAAAGTGACATACACATTCACCTAGCAATGTAATAAGAAACATTTGAATGCCACAAGCAAGAGGCAATAACAATCTCAATTTTATTGCTGTCAGAGAAATCTGTCAGCAATAAAACATCAGCATTATTGTTGTCAGATTCTTCACCATCTCCGTTGACTAGAAATTTAACAGGAGCAGCTGCGTAAATAACGTGACTGCAAATGCAGGTCAGAAGCAGACTATTTGTGGTAGGTTACCCATTTTGGGCTCTACAGTTTAAAAAGTACTATTGAAGAAGCATTTGGAAGCTGTTTTTTAGAAGGCGCATACCTCATCAGAATGCAGCTAAGCCTCTAATAATATTGTATCTTCATTTTATGGTTAGGGATTCACAAATACACTGAACAGACAACTGACATAACAGATTAGGATACTGAAATTAATTTGCCACCTGATTAAAAAGGAAGTTCTGTGTTATCAATGTCCTCCACAATTGTAAATATGCAAACTGCTGGGTGATACACAAAAATAACATTTTAAAATAGTTTGCCATTTCTAAAATCATGTATCTGAGCGTAAGCAAAGGAAACTGGGTTAATATCATATGCATTTTTAGCAATTCAGAATGATCGATGATTGTTCATTGGTCAAAAGGCAGACTAAAAGTGCTCTACCATACATATACCCAACTACTATTGAATTTCAAGATTTCAAAGCTAATGCACTGATGTTTAATTACCTACAAATTGTTGATACATTAAAATTCACCAAACCTTTTAATTGAAATGGTACAGGGTATTATCTTACCTCCACTACTTTCTTCTTCTTGGTAATATTGTTCTTTTGTAGTTTGTCTGGTTGTGGAGCAGCTCTGCTGACAGTTGGTCTGCAATTAGATGAACAGAAATCCTAAGTGTGTAACTGAGGAATAAACAAATTGTATTTGCAAAATGCCACAGAACACTATTTTGAAAATCTCAAGCATTTGCAGTAATACTCTAATCCTCTACTCAAAAAGCTGTATTCAAGACAAATTTTAGGCAATGGTGCTAGAATTATACAGACAGAAGGAAATCCACAAAAGTGATTTTGTTATTGCTAGCCCACAATTTTCTGACATAAAATATACAGAAACTGTCTAATTATAGCGACAACATATTGATGCAGTGTTATGATCCCAGCCCCCTCCTTTGTGAGAATCGCAAGAGCACTAGTTGAGGGGGGGGGGGGTGTCAGTAGACCCAGGAAGTGGGAGAGAGAGAGGTGTGCCGAATACTGCGTTCCACTGGGATGCAAAATAAGGCGACATTGACTATTGTCTCATGGAGACCATGTGTAAAGCCCTTGGGCAAAGTGGGCTGGTTGAGAGAGAGATTGCATCATCCCAACCTGATTGACACCTGCGACCCCGTGAGGAAGTATAAAGGAGGGTCTAAGGGGGACAGCCCCTTCAGACGCACCAAGAAGACATGATAGCGATCCCGTCGTAGCGGGAAGCCATTTTGAAGAAAGCCACGTGCGTTCCGTTTCTCCTTTTGCCTGGGGAGTGGGTGGCTGATAACACCAAAAAGGACTTCGAACTAACAAAGGGGAACCAACGCTCCCCTGATTCACCGGAGTTGCTTCATAAAGACCCGGGCAAGTTCTTCCTTTTCTCACCAATCTCCCTCTCTCTGTCGCAACACGTGAAACCCAGCGATTCCCAAAAGGCTGAAGCCTGCAGACTTCTGAGTGACTTTTATATTTCCAATGGACAATATATTATCCCCTAGACAACAGTAGAGCTTATTTCTTAATGATGATTATTACTATACCCGCGCTTTAGATTGAGTATTGACGACGTGCATTATCTGAATGTTTGTATTAACCTTACTTTTGTGCCCCTTTATAAAATAAAAATATTTGAAAATAGTGCCATCAGACTTCAACGGACCTCTCTATCTCTGCTGGTAAGTGATCCAGTTACGGGATACGTAACAACTTGGGGACTCGTCTGGGATTTGACACCAAATTGGGAGGCCAGTGAATCGGGCTTGTAAGTCCAAAACTTGAATCTGGTTACGCGGGTAGCCAGACGGGAAACCAGCAAAGATGGATGTGGGTGAATTTATGAAAAACCTGACTGTGGGGGCGCTAGAGGTGGCCACCAAATCAGACTTGTTAAATTTGGTGAAGGGGTTGAACCTCGCAGAAGTGAGGTTGTCCATGAAAAAGCAGGAGGTGCGAAGGACCATAACTAATTATTACATTGGGAAGAATGTGTTTGAAGCTGAGGTATTGGAAGATATCCCTGAAAAGGTACCATCAAGTGGGACGGCTCAGTTAGAGATGGAGAAATTAAGGTTGGAACATGAAATTAAGTTAAAAGAGCTGGAAGTGGCTGAGAGAGAAAGGGAGCAGGCGTTCCACCTAAAGGAGCTAGAGGCGACACGAGACCATGAGCTCCAACTGAAGGGGTTAGAGGTGAAAAAGCAGCAGGACCAAGCTGAGAGGCAAAGACAGCATGAAATTCAGCTAAAGGCCGAGAAAGACAAACAGAGGAAACATGACTTGGAGATGGAGAAGATAAGGAACGAGCGAAGAGATCAAGGGTTAGACTGAGCAGAGTGGTTTAATGTTAGTAGGGAGTTGAGATTGGTGCCCACGTTCGAGGAGGCAGATGTCGATAGTTATTTCTTGTTTTTTGAAAAGGTGGCAGTAAATCAGAAGTGGCCAAAAGAGCAGTGGGTGGCGTTGTTACAAAGTGTGTTAAAGGGGAAGGCCCAACGAGCATATGCGGCGTTGTCCCTGGAGGAGGGAGAAGCGGAGAATTATGCTGAAGTAAAGGAGGCCATTCTCCGGACTTACGAGTTGGTACCTGAGGCCTATAGACAAAAGTTTAGAAATTTAAGGAAAGGGTGGAATCAAACGTATACTGAGCTAGCCCATGAGAAGGGGGTGCTCTTGGACCGTTGGTGCACCGCGGAAAGAGTGGACGAGGATTATGGGTGTCTCAGGGAGTTACTTTTGATTGAGGAATTTAAAGGTTGTGTTCCGGAGGAGATCCGGATGTATTTGAATGAGAAGCCAGATAAGTCCATTTCAAAATTTGCTAGGTTCGCGGATGAATATGTCCTAACCCACAAGACAAAGTTTTCCTCGAATAAAAGTTCCCAGAGAGACCGTGGGAACAATCGAGAAAGTCCAACGAGTGAGGCAGAGGTCCCACCGGGAGCTAGCGGTAAGGTTGAGGGGGAAAGGCAAGACGGCCAGAGGTTTCCGGGTTTGACCTGTTTTAATTGTGGAAAGGAAGGGCATATTGCATCTCGATGCTTTGCTCCGAGGAAAGAGATAGGACGAGGGAAAGCCGCAGTCCCTATCGGGTGTGCCGTGGTAATCAGTACATTGACCAGAGAGCCCAGGGTAGTCAGAGTACGAGAAGGCTCTGAGACTTGTCTGTCACACAGAACCGTGTCTATGAAGGAGGGAGACACACCAGTTCCCGTATGAATCTGGAGAGACACGGGGGCTGAGCTGTTGTTGATCAGCAGTAAGGTACTAGAATTTGGTCGGAAAACGGGCATGGTAAAGGTATAAGGAATAAATAAAAGGATAGAAATGGTGTCCTTATATAAGGTGATTCTGGATTGTGAGCTGGTGTATGGATCAGTTGAAATAGGGGTGCCATCAGAATTCTCGAGAACTGACGTGGACGTCCTTCTTGGGAACGATTTAGCAGGGGGTAAGGTTTGGTCAGAAATGCTACCGACCTGCCGACCGGTGCGTGTTGAGGCCCCACCCCTAGCGTCCAAGGGCTATCTCGCAGGCGCGGTCACTTGCAGCCTGTCGAGAGATGCAGCTGAGAACGAGAGCAGTTTAAATCTGGCCAGTTTTGATTTGGCCGAGACGTCTTTGCTGACCCTGTGCCATGAGGATTTACAGGGTGGTAAAACGAAGAGTAGTAAAGTGAAAGGGGGTAAGGGAGAGGAGATAGATCTGTCCTTAGCGAAGAGAAACGTCCTAAAGGTAGGAAATAAAGATGAGAAACAGATAAAGCTGTTAAAAGGTCCAGAGTTGGACATGGATGATCTGTCTGGTTTGGCAGAATTGTTTGAAGAACTTGAGAGTTCAAAAGGTGTTCCCGATAATGAGGTGAGGGCAGTCCTAGATGGAAAGGGTACCCTTGCCTCGAAGGAGTCTGCTGAAAAGACCGAGGAGGTTGTTTCAGCTCGCAGGGTTGCGCCTTCCCCGGGTGGGAGCTACCCAGAGAGTAACTGGGAGGATCGGGGGAAGTTAGAATTTGAAAAAGGTACGGGTGTTGAAAGCCTGGAAGAGGCCAATGTCCCGTTTGAGTGTGTCCAAGATGGGGATGCACGTGGTGCTGAATCTGGTAACGGAGCTCAGAAGAAGTCTGAGGTATCGGATTCAGTGGAACGGGGCGGCCGTCCTTGTGGGTCAGATAGACTTGGTTCAGTGGAAAAAGGGTTAACCTTGGTAACCGTGGGAAGTGTGAGTTCCCCGGTGTTTGTACTCGAAGGTGGGCTCAAAGTTAATGCAGAATTTAAGAATGGGGGGATGAGGATTATTATTGAAGGAAACGGAAAGTCTGTAGTTCCCAAATCAAAGGAAGAAATCTTAAACCTGGCAGATCGCTCACAGAGTGAGCCGGGAGATAGTGGGGCCCCCCACTCTATTGTTATGCCAGGATGGGGTGTGAAGAGGCTGCATTCGAAATGCTACTTGAAGAGTTCGAATTAAAAACCAATAGCCTGAAGGGTACTGACAAAAGGGCTAGCCGCCTGGGTAAAATTAAAGAATTGGGTGGAAATGGTCTAAGTTTGAGGCATGGTGTTGATAAAATAACCCCGATGAATGAGGCAGGCGGGCATTCAGCACGCCAAATTACTCAAGTTCCCCACGGGGGGGGGGGGGACTCGCCGGAAAAGAGGCGACGGTTAATGGGGATGCCATTTTTAAACAGCAAAGCAGGTTGAACAGGGTTGCGCCAAGGCCTGTGAATAATAAAGACAGCCCCTTTGGTGACCTGCTGGTTAAGTAAAACGACCGAAACGATTAGTATTCGCATAAACTTTTGTAGATGCAACTAAGCCAAGATCACACCTCCTTAGTTTTGTTGCTGAAGGAAGAGAAAAAAATAGGTGGTTATTGATTGAAGTCTGATGCTACAAGACTTTAGTACGGTTCGCGATAAAGAAAGGGACACTGTAATCGTTAACTGTTTAGATACTGACTTGAATGTATAACGGTAGTACTCTGTGAAAAGAAAAGCTTGTGTATTGTGTTAGATTCAAAAAT
This sequence comes from Hypanus sabinus, assembly GCF_030144855.1. NCBI lineage: Eukaryota > Metazoa > Chordata > Chondrichthyes > Myliobatiformes > Dasyatidae > Hypanus > Hypanus sabinus. The sequence goes on along the minus strand of NC_082717.1, from coordinate 54,147,262 downwards.
CCTGTGAGACTGTGTACCACTCCGTTTTAACCGCTGGTAAAAACGTTTTTTTAAGAGGGGAGGTGTTATGATCCCAGCCTCCTTTGTGAGAATCGCAAGAGCACTAGTTGAGGGGGGGGGGGGGGGTCAGTAGACCCAGGAAGTGGGAGAGAGAGAGAGACGTGCTGAATAGACACAGGAAGTGGGAGAGAGAGACCTGCGGAATACCGCGTTCCACCGGGATGCAAAATAAGGCGACATTGACTATTGTCTCATGGAGACCACGTGTAAAGCCCTCGGGCAAAGTGAGCTGTTTGAGAGAGAGATTGCATCATCCCAACCTGATTGACACCTGCGACCCCGTGAGGAAGTATAAAGGAGGGTCTAAGGGGGACAGCCCCTTCAGACGCACCAAGAAGACACGATAGCGATCCCGTCGTAGCGGGAAGCCATTTTGAAGAAAGCCACGTGTGTTCCGTTTCTCCTTTTGCCTGGGGAGTGGGTGGCTGATAACACCGAAAAGGACTTCGAACTAACAACGGGGAACCAACTCTCCCCTGATTCACCGGAGTTGCTTCATAAAGACCCGGGCAAGTTCTTCCTTTTCTCACCAATCTCTCTCCCTCTGTCGCAACACGTGAAACCCAGCGATTCCCAAAAGGCTGAAGCCTGCAGACTTCTGAGTGACTTTTATATTTCCAACGGACAATATATTATCCCCTAGACAACAGTAGAGCTTATTTCTTAATGATGATTATTACTATACCCGTGCTTTAGATTGAGTATTGACGATGTGCATTATCTGAATGTTTGTATTAACCTTACTTTTGTGCCCCTTTATAAAATAAAAACGTTTGAAAATAGTGCCATCAGACTTCAACGGACCTCTCTATCTCTGCTGGTAAGTGATCCAGTTACGGGATACGTAACAGCAGTTATAAAGAAAGCAAGACAGCTGTTATATTTCACTACTTTGAGAAGAATTGGTTTGTCAACTAAAACACTTGGAAGCTACAAATGTACCATGGAGAACATTTTGACTGGCTGTGTCACCGTCTGTATGGGGGTGGGAAGGTGGGCAACTGCACAAGATCAAAATAAGTTGCAAAAACTTGTAAAGTTGGTCAGCTTTATCATGGATACCAGCTCTGTAGTATTCAAGACATCTTCAAAGAGTGGTGCCTTAGGAAGGCAGTGTCTGTCGTTAAGGATCCCCACCACCCAGGACATGCCCTCTTCACATTGTTACCGTTGGGACATTGAACCCATGAACACTACCTCACTACTTTTTTATTTCTGTTATTTTGAACTACTTATTTTAACTTAACTATTTAACAAACATATATATACTTAATGTAACTCAGCTTTTTTCTCTATATTTATCATGTATTTCATTGTATTGCAGCTGTAGAGTTAATAAATTTCATGACATATGCCGGTGATATTAAATAGGATTCTGATTTAATAGGAATAACAATCAACCTGTATACTGCATTTCCCCATCTGCAATTGGCAGGAGTGTTTTTTCGCAACACACATGAAATGCTGGTGGAATGCAGCAGGCCAGGCAACATCTATAGGAAGAAGTACAGTCAATGTTTCAGGCCGAGATTGACTTTTGGCAGCTTTATGAAAACTTCGAGAAAAATTCTTATGACTGAAGAGTGTAGTGCATCTTAATGGGTCTACTATCCGTGCATAGTGATTAAATGGCAATAGGCCTGCTGCTAACATGGTTGGAGGGAGATATTGTAGTTATTGGTACTGTGAGGAAGGGGCAGCAAAAGACAAAGTGTGGTTGTGGGATTATGGAGCTAATATTTATGGGATCTCTGAACAGCACTATTTAACAAAGGCTTAGTTATTTTCAAAATTGTAATTAACACTCACTTCTGGACCAATTTTCCTGGCAATGCAAATGAGGAGAAATTTATAATTTCAAAAAATCTGGCTGTTATTGTGGTGAACTACATATACCTGTCTGGACACGCCCCCTGCTGACTGCTCCTGTGGCTCCTCCCACAGACCCCTGTATAAAGGCGATCGAGGCCTGAGCCCAGCCTCTCAGACTCCAGGATGTAGTATGGTGGTCACTCACTGCTTGTTCCTTCTTCCAGTCAATAAACTTGATGCACCATCAATAACTCACTCTGAGACGTAAGGCTAGATATCAGCTTTTATTGACCGGAAGAAGGAACAAGCAGTGAGTGACCACCATACTACATCCTGAGAGGCTGGGCTCAGGCACTCTCAAAGCCCTCAGACGGTGCCTGGGTTTTTTTTTCCTATTACACCCAATGGGTCCCCCATTATGCAGACAAGGCCCACCCCCTGGTCAGGTCTACCACTTTTCCCCTCTCTGCTGAGGCCTGCGCGGCCTTCAGCTGCATTAAAGGGGACATTGCCAAAGCTACGATGCATGCAGTGGACGAGACCATTCCCTTCCAGGTGAGTGACCACCACACTACATCTTGGAGACTGAGGCTGGACTCAGGCCTCGATCGCCTTTATACAGGGGTCTGTGGGAGAAGCCACAGGAGCAGTCAGCAGGGGGCGTGTCCAGACAGGTATATGTAGTTCACCACATTCACCCCCCCTTTGTTTTAAAAGAGTCCCCATGTGGCGAAGTTTCTTACAGGTTAAGTCTATCAGGTGGTCGAATCTGTCGCAGCGATCTGCGTAGCACCGGCTGTGATTGCACAGGTGCCGGCTGTGATTGCACAGGTGCCGGTGGTGCTTGCACCGGAGACGGAGGTTGTGCTGGTTCTGGCCTAACTGGAGGTGGTTCAGCCCACTAGGCGTCAGTGATCCCTCACGCATGTGCGAGGGGCCTGGTATATACGCGTACGAAACGCCCGGTATATGAGTGTCGTGAGGAGTCTGTGTAGGGCCTGGTGTGCGCGGTGTCACCTCGGGTACAGGGTTCATAGTTACCGGAGAGTGTTCAGGGTAGTGGTTTGCTGCACCTGCGGGCGCCAGGTTGCGGACGGAGACCGTGTCCTCCTGCCCATCAGGTAAGACCACGTAGGCATACTGGGGGTTCGCATGAAGAAGGTGAACCCTCTCGACCAGCAGGGAGTATTTAGTACTCCTCACATGTCTCCGGAGCAGCACTGCCCCTGGGGACATCAACCAAACTGATAGGGTGGTCCCAGTGACAGACTTCCTGGGAAAAGAGAATAGGCGTTCGTGAGGGGTGGCATTGGTGGACGTACATTACAGAGAGCGGATAGAGTGGAGTGCCTCAGGGAGGACCTCCTGCCATCGAGAGACCGGCAACCCTTTTGACTTAAGGGCTAAAAGGGCTTCCACACTGTGGCATTCTCCCTCTCCACCTGTCCATTTCCCCGGAGATTATGACTCGTGGTCCGACTAGCAGCAATGCCCCTAGCCAGCAGGTACTGGCGCAGCTTGTCACTCATAAAGGAGGACCCTCTATCACTGTGGATATAGCAGGGATATCCGAACAGAGTGAAGAGCTGGCGCAGGGCTTTTATGACGGACGTGGTAGTGGTATCGGGGCAGGGAATGGCAAAGGGGAACCGCGAGTACTCGTCAATGATATTGAGAAAATAGACATTGCAGTCGGAGGAGGGAAGGGGGCCCTTAAAGTCAACACTCAGTCGCTCAAAAGGGCGGGTGGCCTTGACAAGTTGCACCATGTCAGGTCGGTAGAAGTGCGGTTTGCACTCAGTACAGATTTGGCAGTCCCTGGTCATCGTCCTGATGTCCTCCAGGGAGTATGGCAGGTTCTGGGCTTTCACAAAATGGAAAAATCGGGTGACCCCTGGATGGCAAAGATGAGCATGAAGGGTGTATAGCTGGTTGAGCTGTGCGCTAGCACACGTTCCCCGGGATAGGGCATCAGGGGGCTCATTGAGTCTGCCAGGCCGGTATAAATTCTCAAAGCAACAGTATAAAATTCAGACTCTGCAAGCAGGTCAGTGAATGGGCCAAAACGTGCATACAATGCCAAACAGCCAAGGTGCAGTGGCACACCAAAGCACTGCCGCAGCAGTTCCACCCCACCCGCCGGCGTTTCGACCACATTCATGTGGATATCGTGGGCTCCCTGCCAGTGTCGTGGGGAGCGCGGCACCTCCTGACTATCGCAGACCGGTTCACAAGATGGCCAAAGGCGGTCCTGCTCACCGACACCACCTCCGAATCTTGCGCCCGAGCACTGATTGCAACCTGGGTATCTCGCTTTGGTGTACTGGCCCACATTACCTCCGACAGAGGTGCCCAGTTCACCTCCAGCCTGTGGTCAGCTATGGCCAGCCTTTTGGGGTCAAAGCTGCACCACACAACTGCCTACCACCTACAGTTGAACGGACTAGTGGAGCGTTTCCACCATCACCTGAAGTCGGCTCTCATGGCCCGCCTCAAAGGGCCTAACTGGGTGGACGAGCTTCCCTGGGTCCTGCTCAGAATCCGAATCCGAATCAGAAGAGGATCTGCACACCTCGTCGGCCGAGTTGGTGTATGGCGCACCCCTGGTTGTCCCAGGAGAGTTCATACCAGCCCCAGGGGGGCAAGAGGAAGAACCCGCAGCAGTCTTGGGCAGACTACACAAGAGGCTCGGTAACCTGGCCCACTTCGCAGCATGGGCAGAACCAGACCTGCGTACCCAAAGACTTGCAAAACTGTAAGTTCGTTTTTGTACGACGGGGCAGACATTGGGCACCGCTACAGCGGCCCTAAGAGGGGCCGTTTACAGTGATCAGAAACAACGGGTCCACATTCGTGCTGGACTTTGGGGGGAAAGAGGAGCTTTTCACAGTGGACTGACTCAAACCGGCCCATGTGGACTTGGTGCAGCCGGTCGAGATTCAGGCACCGCAGCGCAGAGGCAGACCTCCCAAACAGAGTCTGATCCAGACTGAGGACATTGGGGGGTGTATCGCCAGTTCTGGGGGGGGGGTTATGTGGCGACCCACTTCCCAGCGCACTGGAACTGGCTCACAAAGTGGCACACACCGGCATTGAGGCCGGTCCCAAAGAGGGCGCCAAGCCTGCTTCACCAGCAAGGGGAAAAGCCCACATGTGGGATGGAACTGTGAATACGCGCCCCCTACAGCATTCCCGCCCGGGGAGGGCGGGAACAGGAAGGCTTTAAAGTGAGGCCACGAAGTTTGAATAAACCTCTTTTGCAACCGACTACGTGTCGTTATTTCAGCGCTGCGTGTAGCACACCGCTACACAATATTATTTGATTTGGCTTTTCCTGCCAACCTATTTGATTTCATCTAAATTAGATTTTGTCAAACCACTTATATTCCTGCAATTAGAGTGGCATTTAAAATACTTAATCACAAGAAAATCTGCAGGTGTTGAAAATCCGAAGCAACACACACAAAATGATGGAGGAACTCAGCAGGCCAGGCAGCATCAATGGAGAAGGGTAAATAGTCAACATTTTGGGCTGACACCTTTCATCAGCACTAGAAAGGAAAGGGAAAAGTCAGAATAAGAAGGTGGGGGAGGGGAGGAAGAAGTACAAGGTAGCAGGTGATAGGTGAAACCGAGGGGTGGGGGGGAGCAGGTGAAATAAAGAGCTGGGAAGTTGATTAGTGAAAGAGATGAAAGATTGGAGAAGGGGGAGAAGCACCAGAGAGAGGTGATGGGCAGGAAAGGTGAGAGGGGAAAATAGGAATGAGGAATGGGGAATGGTGAAGGGGGAGTGGCTATTACCGGAAGCTCAAGAAGCAGATATTCATGCCATCAGGTTGGAGGCTACCCAGAAGGAATATAAGATGTCGCTCCTCCAACTTGAGTGTGGTTTCACAGCGGCAGTAGAGAAGGCTATGGATGAAAACGTCAGAATAGGCATGGGAAGCAGACTTGAAATGGGTGGCCTCCGGTAGATCCTGCTTTCTGTGGTGGACAGAGCATAGGTGCTTGGCGAAGCCGACTGAGAAAGGATCTCAGAAAGAATGTGCTGGCACTGGAGATAGTCCAGAGGAGGTTCATGACAATGATCCCAGGAATGAAAGGGTTGATGTATGAGGAACAATTGAAAGCTCTGGGCTTGTACATGCTGGAGTTTAGAAGAATGAAGGGATTCTCATTGAAACCTATAGAACATTGAAAAGCCTAGATAGAGTGGAAATGGAGAACGTCTTCGACCAGGGGCACAGCTTCAGAATACAAGAATGTCCCTGTAGAACAGATGAGGAGGCATTGCTTTAGCAGAGGGTAGTGAATCTGTGGAAATCATTGCCATGGATAGCTCTGGAGACCAAGTCATTTGGATATATTTTGAACCTATCTGATAAGTCTTAGATAAGTAAGGATGTCAAAGCTTATGGGGAGAAGGCAGGAGAATAAGTTAAGAGGGAAAATAAATCAGCCAAGAATGAATGGCAGAATAGATTCACTAGGCCAAATGGTATAATTTGGCTCCGAAGTCTTATTGTCACATGTTCTTAATAAGTTAAAAACAATATTTGTTTCCTTTTGTAGATGTATTGTATCAACCTTATGAATTGATTTAATTTCATTGCTATCAGCTTTATTTTGTAGTGAAATCCAAAGAAAATTTGGGCCCTCTCACTCTGACCCCATATCAATGTTTCTATAATTGACTAGAATGGTGACTTTGTGAGCAGCATTTTACAAGCAACATTCAAAAAAACTATCACATTATTTCAAGTTTCAAGAAGAGGCTAGCCAATAGGAATATAAAGAAAGATGCACTTTTAATAAGGATTGTACCTTTTACGGTATAATCCACTTAGATGTTTTCTAATGACTTCTTGCCTGGGAATTAAAATATCCTCTAATATCTTATAAACCACTACTTCATTCATCTTTGCCCCAAATTTAAAGTCTAGTTTTTGTTAATGATTCAATAATCAATGAAAATATCTTCTACTTGTTCTGTCAAACAGAGCATTCATTTGTTCCTTAGTTACCTATTTCTTTGAAAGTAGGTCACTTCAACATTACCATCAAATATAACTAAGCAATGAAACGAGAGTGCTGAAACTACTCAGCAGATTTCAGTTTTCCAGCATTTGAAGTTTTTAATGTTGCTTTCTACTCATAACTCAACTATTGCTAACAAATACATACAAAGATTTAATTAGTGTTATATTTAACAAATTCAACTTTCTACCCTCATTCAAGATCAATATAAGTAAATATGGAGTCTCTCTATTAAGTAAAATTAATCTCAGAAACAAGATTTTGTTACACAAGAAAGAAACTATTTAAAAATTGCGAACTAAATAGTGAATTACCTGGATCCCCTTGTCAGCAGCAAGTAAAACCAAGAAAAAATAAATCAATTAGGAAAATTGTATAACAGATATAAAGTCATGCACAAGCACTTTCATTAGTTTCAGTAGACATTCCTATGTGGCACAAACCATGCTTCTCAATCATGCCAGCAAAAAAAACCAAAAATCAGAATGCACCAATCTACAAATTCAGAAAACCCATACCCTTCCATCACTGGGAAAATTCTGTACTAAGCTCCTATAGAACAGACAGGAAAAAAGAGGAAGCTTTGTCAATGCTTCCCAAGTATTCTGCATTTAGTACATCCTCTGCAATAGGTACTTAACAATACTTAGTTTAACAGGATTTTCTGCAATGAATAAATTGAACAAAACCAAGTAATGCAAACTTCTCATTGGTCGCATAAACGAAAATAAGGTGCTAGCTAATGCATTTGTTTCTCTTTCACATCAATTGAATTAATGACAACAATGGAATACAAGGCCAAATAATATTCTATCACTATTTTAGTGCTTGCAACCAAGAACTAATTTCTTCCCCTCAAATAATATTTCACCTGAAAAAGCATTCAAAACAATATCACTAGATTTTGTTATCATGAACTTTTAATTGATTAAAAATTCCTTTAAAGTTGTTTCTTCAAAATTACTTACTGTGAGGAATATTTCCTAGTTTCAGATTTGATCTTTCAATCCATGAAATGATGTTTAGATATTTTATTAGAGCTTGTATGGAGCTTTTTTAATGCTAGGTTGTTATAAATATTCAGTTTAGTTTTTAAACAAATCTAATTGGTGTTACAGAGCCATAACTAAATGATTGAACATGATGAGTTAAAGTATATGATAGATTTTGATATAAAGTATCCTGCACTAAAATGTCTTTAAATACCTTTTTGTCTTAGACATGCTGTTTCTGATAGCGGTGTATAAACATTTTTCTGGAAGTTTACAGAAAACTACAGTATTTAAACAATCCTATCATTGAACAGACTGATAGACAATAGTACCCACGTCTTCTTCTTCATTAACCTTATGTCAGAGGCGTCTGATCTGAGTTTTAATTGATTACCAATATACATGACAATGAGTGAAATGCAGAGAAATCTTGAACAATTATTGAATGACGCTGTTAAAATGATCTGCAACTAACATGCTTGAGAAGGGAGTCCATCTTCGTATACAGTTTCATGCAAAAATTCTTTATTTACCCAAGACTTGTGGAGGGATAATGTTATCAATATCCAGCACCTCATATTCCTGATTTCTTGACTTCTCAATTTCCTTTGTAATGTATGAATTAAATTAAATGTTGCATGATTCACATCTTCATAGATCTATCATTTACAGATCAACTTCCAAGTCCTTGAAGTCACTTTCACCACCAGTCACGCTTAGCATGAATCAGACGGTTGATGACTTACTCTCCTTTTTAACTGTGCAGATTTCTAAATCTTACTTGCAATTCATCAAGTAGGATACTTAAGTTCTGCTGCCTACCTCCTATCCAACAATGACATTATCTGCGCTTTCTATTTGACAAAGGAACACAATGTTTCAATGCATTAATTCCAATTTAAAAAAAATATTTAATGTTCACAACCACTGTTTTCTCTGAGATTTCAATCAATCTATATCACATGCCATTCTTCGTTCCTCCATCTATAAGCTCTTGTTTATCCTTCACTTAAATTTTGTAGCAGAGCTCTCAACTCTTACAGTTTACTCTTGATAACTCCCTTTCCAAATCAGCCTTATTTTTGGGGCAATATCACTGTCAACATCTACCATAATTAGTCATCCAATGAATTATCATCTTTCTTGGCTGGGCATTCATTTATCTTGGCCTCAATTGTAATAAGCTTTGAACCTTCTTACCTGAAAAGGTACAAGTGTAAACTGTAACAATAATGCCCTTGGGATTGAGAGGAGGTTTATTAACTATGCTAATTCTAATTCAGATTGAAGAATAGTGAAAAATGTTCAGCCCCCATTTTCGTCATCAGTGATCACTCGTAGATGAGTATGATTCTTCTCCTGGTGATTGATCTGGTCACTTGTGGGTCTTGAGATGACTGAAGAGGCTGATCCATGATCCACCAGTCCTGTTGCAGTGTTGGCAAGTGTACAACATCATTGAAGTGGTGGTGGATGTAGCTGGTTGGACCTTTCCCAGTTTCTTCTTGCGTTGAAGCTGTTTAGTCTTGGTGGCACAGTAGAGGTATTCTTCCATCCGTGCAGTTCCCTCATAGACATTCCTTCTCCAGCTTTCTCTAATTTCTCCCACCCATTCAGGTTGGTATAGCACTTCCTCAGGTAGGTCTTTATATTGTCCTTGAACTGTTTTTTCTGCCCTCCAAGAGTGTGCTTTGCATCCCTGAGTTGGCTGAACAGGAGCTGTTTAGGGGTGCGGGAATCAGGCACATGGATGATGTGGCTAACCTATCGGAATTTCTGTTGAGTTACGATTGTGCTACGGAGTTCATGTTAGCCTCCTCCAGATGCTGGAGTTAGTACACCTGTTCTTCCAGCTAACTCTTAAGAATCCTTTGGAGGCATCTTTGATGGTACGTTTCTAGGGATTTTAACTGCCTGCTGTATGTTGTCCATGACTCCATTCCATATAGCAAGGAAGGGAGGACTACAGCTTTACAGTTGTATCTTAGTGTTGGTCTTGATAGCCCAATCTTCAAAAACCCTCTTTCTCAGCCTAGCAAAGGCTCCACTCAAACAGCCTATTGTGCAATTTATTTTGAAGTTGATGTTAGCTCTTGAAGAATGGCTGCCAATTTATGGGAAAGATCAGTGTTCTCCAGAGAGATGTTGTCAACTCGGAGTGTTGGAGGTTTAGGAGCTTGATCTGGAGCAGGTTGGTGTTGGACTTGGGTTTTCTTGATGGTTAGATCAAGCCCCAGGAGCTTGAATGCTCTGACAAAAGCATCCATTATGTACTGCAGATCCTCTTCAGAGTGAGCTATGATGGCACTGTCATCGGCATATTTGAGCTCTAGAATGGAAGCAGTAGATACCTTGCTCTTTGCCTTGAACCTGTTAAAGAGACTGCCTATCTGTCTTAGAGAGAATCTGGACTCACTGTGGGAAGTCTTGGCCTGTGAGATGAAGAATGATTGTAATGAAATCGGTAGAGTCAGGACAATGATGCACCCTGTTTGAGCCTGGTCTCAACCTTAAAAGATGCAGTTTCAGAGCCACTATTGCTGATAACTGTTGCATTCATATCATTGTGTAAAAGCTGCAGGATCTTGAGGTATTTCTCTGGGCACCCAATTTTGGACAGTACCTGACAAAGGGCAAGATGATTTACAGAGTCAAATGCTTTTGTAAGGTCTATGAAGGCCATATAAAGTGGGTGATTTTGTTCAAAGGGCTTTCTGGGAAGAGTAGAGTGCAACAGAAGCTGAGCTCTCCCTGGTTCAACATTGAGAGCCTAAAAGACACAGTAAAGGGTCAACATCTCCGGGCTGCCCTTTCTGGAAGACTCCCAAAACGGTACCTGGGGGACATTGAAGCTCACTGGACCACACTGAAGACACCATCCTTGATACTTGTAAAAACATCATTGGATACAAGTCCAGGAAAAACAAAGATTGGTTTGATGAAAATGACAATGAAATAGAAGAGCTAATCAACAACAAAAGGAAAGCTTTCTGTGCCTGGCAGAAAAATATCAACTGCAAGGCAAAAAGAGAAGCCCACTCCAAAGCTAAAGCTGTTGTCCAGCATAGAGTAGGAGAAATAAAGAATCAGTGGTGGACTGAGAGGGCCCGGGAAATATAGCAGCTTGCTGACTGGTGACGTCAAGGGTTTCTTTATTGCCACCAAGGCAGTGTGTGATCCAAACCATCGTGGCCTAAACCCCCTCGCTCCAAAGATGGACAAAAGCTGTTAAAGGACAATGATGCCTTCAATTCTCGATGGAAAGAACACTTTCAGGAGCTACTTAATCATAACACCTCTCTTGACAATGAAGTCATCAACCAGCTCCCATGAGGCCCATGAAGGAGGACATGAGTAAACCTCCTGGTATCAAGGAGGAGCAGACTGCTTGCAAGAAATTGAGAAACAACAACGTCACTGGGCCTGATGGAATTCCAGCAGAATTCCTCAAGGAAGGTGACAGAGAACTTTTAAATCATATGTATGACCTGCTTGTCAAGATCTGGACCAGGAAAAGATTCTAGCTGAACTCAAAGCACCCTGACTGTCACACTCTTCAAAAAGGTTGACAAAGCTGACTGCAGAAATTATAGAGGCATCTCCCTCCTCTCTACAACAGGAAATGTACTCGCCCAAATTTTATGTGATTGGCTTTCACCTCTGGCAGAAGATCTTCTCCCTGAGTCTCAGAGTTCTGTCTAGCCAGAGGAACATCTGACATCTGATTCAGCCCCCAACCCTTTGTTCACATAGATGAGTATTATAACCAGGGATTTTGATCAATTTAACTGAGAATTTTTATTTGTGAATCACATATTCCTCCCTCCACCAAAAAAACAGGAAAAAATGCAAAGCATGAAAAACTAAAAATTCAAAAACAGAAATGTTAGCAGTTCAAAAATATTCATTCCCAGTACTTAGTTGAACCACCTCTTGCAGCAATTACGGCCAGTAGTCTCTTAGGATAAGTCTCTATTAGCTTTGTACAATGTGATGGAGCAACATTTGCCCATTCCTCCTTGCAAAATTGCTCAAGCTGTGCCAGGTTTGTTGTGGAATGGCAGAAAATAGCAATCTTGAGGTCTTGTCAGAAATGTTTAGTCAATGTTAAGGTCAGGACTCTGAATGGGCCTTTCAAGGTGTGGTGAACTACATATACCTGTCTGGACACGCCCCCCCTGCTGACTGCTCCTGTGGCTCCTCCCACAGATCCCTGTATAAAGGCTATTGGAGTCACTGCTCCTCCCTCAGTCTCCAGGATGTGGTTTGATGGTCTCTTGCTGCTGATAGTGCTCTCTCTTCCAGCTAATAAAAGCCTATCTCTCGCCTCACGTCTCCGAGAATTATTGATAGTGCATCAATTCTATTAGCTGGAATTTTAAAACATGGAGAGTATTTTACGTCCAGAAAAATTGGACATTGATCCTCAAGCTCCAGAAGTAGCTATTGCCTTTTCAACTCTGGCTTGCATGCTTCCAATCATACCTGGAAGAGATTCCCATGACTGAGCCTGCTATCATGCACAAAATCCTCCTCTCCAAGGTCAGTCCGAGGATATACTCCCTCATCAGAGACCTGCCGACCTACCAATGGGCACCGGACGCTCTCAAAAGACAGTACCAGCGGCTGGTGAACACCATCTATGCAAGACATTGCATAGCAATGCGGTGGCAGCGGGCCGGAGAGTCGAGCGCTGAGTTTCTCCAAGCCCTACAGAAATTCGTGCGGGCCTGTGACTGCAGGGGACTGACAGCGGAACAGCATGCAGAGCTCCTGGTACAAGACGCCTTCGTTACGGGGATCAGGTCAGTGTACGTGCGCCAGCGGCTGCTGGAAAATGCCGATCTTACTTTATGCTCGGCGATTGAGCTGGCTGACACGCTGGAGGTTGCTCTGCACAACGCCGACACTGTCCAGCCGCGTGATCTCCCACCGGCCCCATGGACGCTGCAGACCCCGCCAGCTGGCCAATCAACCACAGCTGCTGCCAGTCGCAAGTCCGCGCAGTGTTACTTCTGCAGACTCGAAAAGCACCCCTGAAAATGCTGCCCGGCCCGAGAAGCTACCTGCTCCAGCTGCGGAAAGAAGGGCCATTTCGCCAAGGTCTGTAAGTCTAAGCCATGAGCGGGGTCGAGCAGCGCCGCGTGCGAGGTATGGGGGTCGCCATCTTGGTCGCTGCCATCTTGCCTGCCCGCCTCATGTGCAGCATGGGGGCGGCCATCTTGCCTGCCCGCCTCATGTGCGGCATGGGGGCGGCCATCTTTGTCGGCGTCACCTTGCCCCGCCTCCAACCCACAGGTGCTTACCGGGTACCAAGACGGCGATTCAACTCTGGCCTCTGTAACCCTCGACCAAAGCGCCCCACACTATCTTGCAAGGTCAATGATGGACATCCCAGTGGAGGGGCACAGGACTAACTGCCTGTTTGACATGGGCAGCACTGAGAGTTTTATTCACCCGGACACGGTGCAACACTGCGGACTCGTGATACAGCCAGTAACCCAGAAGATCACCATGGCTTCTGGATCGCATTCCACAGACATCCGGGGGGGGGGGGGGGGTTGTGTAGTGACACTGGTGGTGCAGGGCACAGAATATCGGGACATTGCGCTACTAGTCATGCCTCAACTGTGTGTGCCTCTGCTATTGGGGCTGGACTTCCAGAGCCACCTAAAAAGTGTGACAATGGTGTATGACAGGCCCCTCCCACCACTCACTGTCAGGAATCCTCAGTTTTGTGGGACTTCGTCATATACCCCACTACTGACCACACACACACACACCGACCCGCACATCCCACCCAGCACCATGCCGACAGCTGCGCTACTGACACCACTTGCAGCCTCTCCGCCCTCAAGATCCCTCCCCCACCGCTGTTCGCCAACCTGACCCCTGACTGTAAACCTGTGGCAACTAAAAGCAGGAGGTACAGTGCAGGGGACAGGGTCTTCATTCAGTCGGAGATGCAGCGGCTGCTCAGGGAGGGGATCATTGAGCCAAGCACAAGTCTTTGGAGGGCCTAGGTGGTTGTTGTTCGGACTGGGCAGAAAAATAGGATGGTCGTGGACTATAGTCAGACCATCAATAGGTTCACAAAGCTTGACGCGTACCCCTTACTCCGCATCGCTGATATGGTCAATCAGATAGCTCAGTACAAGGTGTACTCAACCATAGATCTGAAATCCGCTTACCACCAGCTCCCCGTCCGCCTGGAGGACCGCCCCTATACCGCCTTCAAGACAGGCGGCAGGCTCTATCACTTCCTGCACGTCCCCTTTGGTGTCACGAATGGTGTCTCTGTCTTCCAGAGGGAAATGGACCGGATGGTGGACCAGTGCCAACTGAAGGCCACATTTCCATATCTGGATAACATCACCATCTGCGGTCACGACTGGCAGGATCACAACACCAACCTCCAATGATTTCTCCAAGTGGCCAAAGCCCTGAACCTTACCTATAACAGGGACAAGTGTGTGTTCGGAACCACCCGACTCACTATCCTTGGGTATGTCGTGGAGAATGGGGTCATTGGCCCTGATCCCAACCGTATGCACCCCCTGTTAGAACTCCCTCTTTCCACCACCCTCAGACGGAGCCTGGGCTTCTTTTCCTATTACGCCCAATGGGTCCCTCATTATGCAGACAACGCCCGCCCCCTGGTCAAGTCCAACGCATTTCCCCTCTCAGCTGAGGCCCGCGCGGCCTTCAGCCGCATTAAAGGGGACATTGCCAAAGCAACGATGCATGCAGTGGATGAAACCATTCCCTTCCAAGTAGAGAGTGATGCCTCCAACTTCGCGCTGGCTGCTACCCTCAATCAGGCAGGCAGGCCAGTAGCATTCTTCTCTCGTACCCTTCAAGGCCCTGAAATTCGGCACTTCGCGGTGGAGAAAGAAGCCCAGGCCATAGTGGAAGCTATTAGGCACTGGAGGCACAATCTCGCCGGCAAAAGGTTCACCTTGCTGACCGACCAGCGCTCAGTTGCGTTCATGTTCAGCAACCAACAGCGGGGCAAAATCAAAAATGATAAAATTTTGCGGTGGAGAATGGAACTCTCCACCTACAACTATGATATCCTGTACCGACCTGGAAGGCTCAATGAGCCCCCTGATGCCCTATCCCGGGGAACGTGTGCTAGCGCACAGCTCGTCCAGCTATACACCCTCCATGCAGATCTTTGCCACCCGGGGGTCACCCGATTTTACCATTTCGTGAAAGCCCGGAACCTGCCCAGGGACTGCCAAGTCTGCGCTGAGTGCAAACCGCACTTCTACCGTCCTGAAAAGGCGCAACTTATCAAGGCCACCCGCGCCTTTGAGCGACTGAGTGTTGACTTTAAGGGCCCCCTTCCCTCCACCGACCGCAATGTCTACTTTCTCAACATAATCGACAAGTACTCGCGGTTCCCCTTTGCCATCCCCTGCCCCGATACCACTGCCACCTCCGTCATAGAAGCCCTGCGCCAGCTCTTCACTCTGTTTGGATATCCCTGCTATGTCCACAGTGATAGAGGGTCCTCCTTTATGAGTGACGAGCTGCGCCAGTACCTGCTAACAAGGGGCATTGCTACTAGTAGGACCACGAGCTATAATCCCCGGGGAAATGGACAGGTGGAGAGGGAAAATGCCACCGTGTGGAAGGTCACACTTTTAGCCCTTAAGTCAAAGGGGTTGCCGATCTCTCGCTGGCAGGAGGTCCTCCCTGAGGCATTCCACTCCATCCGCCCCCTGTTATGTATGTCCACCAATGCCACCCCTCATGAGTGCCTCTTTTCTTTTCCCAAGAAGTCTGCCACTGGGACCACCCTACCAGCATGGCTGATGACCCCAGGGCCAGTGCTGCTCTGGAAACATGCGAGGAGCAATAATACTCCCCGCTGGTCGAGAGGGTTCACCTACTACATGCGAACCCCCAGTATACCTACGTGGTCTTACCTGATGGGCCAGAGGACACGGTCTCCATCCGCGACCTGGCGCCTGCAGGAACAGCAGACCACTACCCTGAACACTCCACGTTAACTATGAACCCTGTACCCATCGAGGTGTATACCCACCTGACACCGCGCACACCAAGCCCTACACAGACTCCTCACGACACTCCCATACTGGGCGCCTCACACACGCATGAGGGATCACTGACGCCTAATGGGCTACACCTCAAGTCAAGCCGGAACCAGCACAACCACCGTCTCCGGTGCAATCACCACCGGCACCGGTGCAATCACCGCTGGTGCTACGTAGATCGCAGCAACAGATTCGACCACCTGATAGACTTAACCTGTAAATATACTTGTCAGAAACTTCGCCCCATGGGGACTCTCTTTTAAAACAAAGGGGAGGTGAATGTGGTGAACTATATATACCTGTTTGGACACGCGCCCCCCGCTAACTGCTCCTGTGGCTCCTCCCACAGACCCCTGTATAAAGGCGATTGGAGGCACTGCTCCTCCCTCAGTCTCCAGGATGTGGTGTGATGATCTGTTGCTGCTGATAGTGCTCTCTCTTCCAGCTAATAAAAGCCTATCTCTCGCCTCACGTCTCCGAGAGTTATTGATGGTGCATCACAAGGGCATCAATTTTCTTCATTTGAAGCCACTCCATGGTTGCTCTGGCACTGTGCTTTGGATCACTGTCCTGCTGAAAGACGAACTTCTTTCCCAGTTCTTCTGGCAGAGGGTAACAAGTATTTATCCAGGATATCACTGTAATTAGCAACATTCATCTTCCCATCAATCTTGACCAGATTTCCTGACCCTGCTGCTGAAAAGAATCCTCACAGAATGATGCTACCTCCACCTTACTTTTCAGTAGGGATGGTGTTACCTGACTGATGCGCTGTATTAGATTTACGCCACATGTACTGCTAAAAATATCGTTGTCCATAAAGACTTCACAAAGTGTCACTTAGAAGCTACTGCAAAGATGTGGAAGAAGGTCTTGTGGTCAGATGAGGCTAAAGTGGAACTTTTTTAAAACCTCTACATTAAGCAATATGTTTAGCATAGTTTTATATGTTTTACATTTTTTCCTGTTTTGTTTTGGGCTCTACTGTGAAAAAAGGAGCATGTGACTAAGAAAATAAAAATTCTCAGTTAAATTGATCAAAATCCCTTGTTGTAATACTCATTCATGTGAACAATGGGTTGAGGGCTGAATACTTTTTCGAGGCATTGTAAAATATTGTTGTGATGAACTAATATTTGCTTAGGGCTTGGATTTTATTTCATGAGTAGCAGTCTGAATGTAACACAAAAAATGAATACAGTAAAGAATTCTGTATCACTTAGTTTTCCAAATTAGCAGAGAAAATCTTAAATAAAAGGCCAGCCTTACTGTACATTATGCACAACACAAAATGTCCTAGATCAATACTGTATAATAATTTGAAACATATTGATACCAAAATTTCATTCCTTTAAATATTTGTACTGCACAATAAAACACTTTTTACACTTCATTAAATATACTTATATAAAATTTGTACAGATAATACTTACTTGACAATTCCCTGCCTCCAAAGGAAAGCAAGTTAAAATACAATAGCGTTAAGTGTTTCTTTTCAGCTGTTCAAGATAATAAAATAATTGTGCACTGGTAGATTACTTTGTAATAAATTCACATTCATATAGTACTGAATAGTTAAGGAAGATATTTTACATCATTTGATTTACTATGTTCATTTTTGTATCACCACATTCAGATAAGTAAGGCACTTTAAATCATGTTGGCTAGAACTGGTAGATCTCAAATCTACTCTTATAGGTAGCAGATATCAACATTTTGAACAATGTGCATCAAAGCCAGTTTACTGGTGTGTTTGATGGAATTATTAAGCTTGTCAGTACATAACTACTAAATTTAACATTTAAAATATAATTTTCATGAGATTAAGTTTTTTTGGTGAAATTTGAAAATAAAAAAAATTGCATAAATCTTACACTTAGAAACAGCCTTTTCAGTTGTTTTATTGTTTATTACAAAAGTTATACACATTATTACAAATGTTATACCCAGGTAGTGTACTATATGGAATACAACAAATTAAAAAGCTTCATGAACATCCCACTGTAATGTATAAAATGTGGTCAACAGGTTAATTTAAATGATTGAATTAGCATTGCATGGCTAATCCCAACAGTAGAAAACTAACAAAACAGAGCTTGTCCTTTGTTGCTTCCACTAAATTCATCATGTTGCATTAGAAGAGCTTTGAACACTTCTGAAATTCAGTCATTTTAAAGGTACACTAATACATCAACAATCAAGTCAAGGAACAATAGTGGGCAGGAAAAATTTGTTTGTTTATTGTTTCAGGATAAAGGCCTTCCATTGGAGCATGTTTGATGAAAGACCATTGAACTGAAACATTATTTTCCTTCATGGTGTCTGAACAATTGAATATTTTAGCACTTTATATTTTATTTTGAATTCCAGCATTTGAGATATGTTAATTTTACATAACACTATGGATTTAGTGCACAAAAGAGGACAAATTCTTATCACTATGAATTTTGCTAATATCTAGTGTTCTACAGCATGCCATAAAATTATTAACTACTGCTTTACTATACATTACTATAAAATATATACCATTCAAAACAACACAACATAATTGCATCAGTAGGGTACATAGGTTTTTTTGAGGGATTTATTTCAAGATAAAAAAAACTGCAAAAGAATTCTCACATCACAGCAAAAGAATTGGTTAGTAACTGACCTTAACATTTTCTCACTAAAAATACTGTCAGTTCATATAGGCAATAAAAAAAGAACAAAAATTGATTACCTACTAATTACTAGCTTAAATCTATTTCATTTTATCCAATGCGTGGGATTAATTAAATAACTCCAAGGATCTATGATAGTCTACAAATATTAGATAAAACAAAGCACAATCCATACATCTTTTATAGAATAACACTTCAAATTCTTTTCTCATTTCCTGTAAACATGGTTTCTTCAGGGTGTGCCATAGCATGCACGATCTACTCAGTTGCCCATAACACCATTTCATATATATAGGCAAAGATGTTACTCATGTCATAGTATTCATTTCTGAGACGATTTGGGTAAGGGTTATTTGATGCTTACAGAGGCACACTTTGACCAGTAATTAATAAACAGAAATCAGAAATATTAGGTGTTTTTATATATTAGATATATTTTACCATTAAATACAATTTCCCCCCAAATATAACTGGGAATGATATAGTCTTTTTGTTAGCTAATTCAGGAGACAGATTTTCTGAGCTTAATAATGGAATTATTTGCATATGTATCTTTTTGTAAGGTTGCCAATAAAAATATTGTCATCAGTTTGCAGGAGTCAGAAAATTTTAGATGATATCAAGTTTGTCTTCTCATTATAGATTTCCATTTTGTTTTGTTCTACAAGATGTATTCCAATACTTACTTCCATCTTCTTAGTTAATACAATTAGTATCCAACAACCCTCTCCTCAATTTGCAATAGACTCAGTTATGTTCATATATTCCTGTTTTTCCACCCTTTGTAATTTCTAATTGATTCTGATTCTTTACATAAAAATGCTTCACTAATGTGAAGATCTCTGTCATATTTCCATTCTCTTTTTTTCTTCTCCTTTGAGAAGAAATTAAATAAATAAAATTGCACTTCCTGAGTCTTGTAATTTAGGAAGATGCATGCATTTTAAATGGCACAAGAAATGATAAATAGAGATTTCAGTGTAAAGTTGCATTGGTAAGTAGGTTATATATCACATAGAGGGTGACATATAACTTAACATTTTAGTTTGCAATTGATCTAATTCTCGAAGAGTAGGCACCAGATCACAAGAGATATGGAATCTGCTTAAAGAATTGAACATATCATAATGCCTAAAGCACAGCTATGAAATTTTAACATTTGGAAGTTAAAGTGTTCTGATAGATTCTCAATGACCTGAAACATTAAATCCCTCTCTTTCCACAGATGTTGTCAAGTGTTTCCAAGTTTTTTTTCTTATAACTTTTGCAATACTTTCTCACAAATATTCCAAATAGAAAGCAAAGTATTCTTACTGGAGCACTGATGGACAGATGATAGGTGAAGAAGTTGAGATGGACAGTGTGTTTTTATTAGTTGAAACTGCCTGGATGCCATTAAGCTTTGCACTTGTTCCAGGCATGAGGATTTTTTTGTCAGGAAGTTCAGCAGCAGTCTACTGAGACTTTAGACTTTGTGCACTTCATTGTAAACAAGATGGAATGATAACTTTTTGGAAGAATTGTAAATTGAAAGAGGAGCCACTGACAAAACTATTCTATGCAATACATCTTAATTGTCAAAGTAGGTGCTGACTACTGGTATATTTCATTATTTCACTGCCAAATTATGCTGATAAATTGTCTTCCTTTCTCTAAAACTTGGTCAGTTGCCTTCTTTTGTTCTGATCTCTCTTGCTAACGATTGCAAATTTTTAAATTCTTTAACTTCTTTGATGTTTTCATTTCAAAGGATTTGTCTTGGGCCCAGCATGTGTATAATTACAAAGAAAACATGTCAGCACCTCTGCTTCCTAGGATTTGCAAAGATTCAGCATGACATGTTAAACCTTGATAAAGTTCTATAGATATGTGGTGGAGAATATATTGACTGATTGCATCTTGACCTAGTATGGAAACACCAGTGCCCTTGAATGGAAAATCCTAAAAAGAGTCACGGACGTAGTCAGTCATGGGTAAAGCCTTCCACAGCATTAAGCACATCTACAAGGAGTGCTATCACAGGAATGCAGCATCCATCATCAAGGACCCCCACCACCCAGGCCATGCTCTCTTTGCTGCTGTGATCAGGAAGGTGGTACAGGGGGCCTCAGGACCCACAACACCAGGTTCAGGAACAGTTATTACCCCTCAACCATTAGACTCTTGATACCTTCTCTCAAAGAGGATACCTTCTCTCAACTTCACTTGCCCCATCACTGAACTATTCCCATACCTGAGGACTCACTTTCAAGGATTCTTCATCTCATGTTCTCGATATTTATTGTTTTTTTTATTTTGCATTTGCACAGTTGTTGCCTTTTGCACATGGGTTGTTTTTCCATCCTGTTGGATTCAATCTTTTATTGATTCTATTATGTTTCTTGGATTTACTGTGTATGCCCACAAGAAAACAAATTTCAGGGTTGTATATGGCGACATATATGTTCTTTAATAATAAATATACTTGGAATGTTGAATTTTATGTGCTGAAATTCACTGATGCTTTCAAAGACTTTGTGAATTCTTGCAACACTATTTTGATCCTATAATAGTCTCTTTGTAAATATTCCTATTACCACTAATAATTCACTTTAACTCAATCTAAACTCAAATTATTTTAGTAAATAAAGAAAACATGAGTAAAAATACTTCTGATTTTGTCTTCTTAAACCTATCAACAACTATTCTTATGTAATTTATAAGAGAAGCTTTGACAGCAAGGTTTACAATTTTTTAAAAAAATCATATTTTTTCGAAGTTAACGTGGAAGAAGATAGGTCTAGTTCATAGGTTAAGATTCTAAATTGGAGAAAGGCCAATTGTGATGGTATCAGAAATAACCTTGCAAGTGTGGTTTGTGATAGGTTGTTTTCTGGCAAAGGTGTACTTGGAAAGTGGGGGAACTTCAAAAACGAAATTCTGAGAGTACAGAGTTTGTATGTCCCTGTCAGAATGAAAGGTAAAGATAACAAGCGTAGGGAACTTTAGTTTTCAAGAAATATTGAGGCCCTGGTTAAGGGAAAAAGGGAGGTGCATAACAGGCATAGGCAAATAGGAACAAAGGAGGTTCGTATGGAGTACAAGAAATGTAAGAGAACACTTAAGAAAGAAATCAGGAAGGCTAAAAGAAGCCATGAAGTTGTTCTAGTAGACAAGGTGAAGTAGATATATTAAGAGCAAAAGGATTGTAAGAAACAAAATTGGTCCTCTGGAAGACCAGAATGGTCATGCATGTGTGAAGCAAAAACAAATGGGGAAGATCTTAAATGCATTTGTTACATTTATATTTACTCAGAAGACAGATACAGAGCCTATTGAAGTGAAGTGGCATCAACTTCATGGACCCTGTACAGATTACAGAGGAGGAGGTGTTTGCTATCCTGAGGCAAATTAGGGTGGATAAATCCCCAAGGCCTGACAAGGTGCTCCCCCAGACCCTACAGGAGGCAAGTGCAGAATTGCCAGGGGCCTAGCAGTGATATTTAAAATATCGTTAGTGACATGAAAGTACCAGAGGATTGGAGGAAAGCCAGTGTTGTTCCACTGTTTTAAAAAGGCTCTAAACAGAAACCAGAAAAGTATAGGCTGGTGAGTCTGACATCATTGTTATTGGAAGGTATTGGAAAGTTACTGGAAGGTATTCTAAGGGACCGGATATATAAGTATTTGGATAGACAGGGACTGATTAAAGATAGTCAGCATGGCTTTGTGCATGGTATGACATGTCCACCCAATCTTATAGAGTTCTTCAAGGAAGTTACCAGGAATCTTGATAAAGGCAAGGCAATGGATATTGTCTACATAGATTTTAGTAGGGCCTTTGACAAGGTCCTGCATGGAAGGCTGGTCAAGAAGGTTCAGTCGCTTGGCATTCAGGATGAGGTAGTAAATTGGATTAAACATTGGCTTTGTAGGAGAAGCCAGAAAGTGATAAAATATAGAAACATAGAAAACCTACAGCACAATACAGGTTCTTCAGCCCACAATGCTGTGTCGAACATGTACTTACATAGAAATTACCTAAGGTTACCCATAGCCCTTTATTTTTCTAAGCTCCATGTACCTATCCAGGAGTCTCTTAAAAGACCCCATCATATCCACCTCCACCACCGTTGCCGGTAGCCCATTCAACGCACTCAGTACTCTCTGAGTAAAAAACTCACCCCAACATCTCCTCTGTACCTACTTCCAAGCATCTTAAAACTGAGCCCTGATAGTGCAGGGTTGTCCCTCTGACTGGAGACCTGTGACTAGTGGTGTGGCACAGGGATTGGTGCTACGTCCTTTGTTGTTATCACCTATATTAATGATCTGGATGATATTATAGTTAACTGGATCAGCAAATTTGTGAATAGTACCAAGATTGGGGGTATAGTTGACAGTAGGGAGCTTTTCGTGGCTTGCAAAGGGATCTGCATCAGCTGGAAAAATGGGCTGAAAAATGGCAGAGAGAATTTAATGGATACAAGTGCAAAGTTTTGCACTTTGATAGGATCAACCAGGGTAGGTCTTACACAGTGAAGGGCAGGGCACTGAGGAGTGCAGAAGAACAAAGGGATCTGGGAATATCGGTACACAATTCATTGAAAGTAGCATCACAGGTGGATAAGGTTGTACAGAAAGCTTTTGGCACATTGGCCTTCATAAATCAGTGTACTGAGTACAAAAGATGGGATGTTATGTTGAAGTTGTATAAGATGTTGGTGAAGCCTTATTTGGAGTATTGGTGCAGTTTTGGTCACCTATCTACAAGGAAGATGGAAACATGGTTGAATGATTGCAGAGAAAATATACAAGGATGTTGCTGTGTCTGGATGACCTGAGTTATAACGAAAGAATGACTAGATTAGGACTGTATTCTAGAACGTAGAAGATTAAGAGATTTGATAGAAGCATACAAAATTATGAGGTGTACAATTAGGGTAAATGTAAGCAGGCTTTTTCCACTAGTTTGGGTGGGACTACAACCAAAGGTCATGGGTTAAGGGTGAACGGTGAGAAGTTTAAGGGGAACATGAGCGGAAACTTCTTCAAAGTGTCATGAGAGTGCAGAGAGTGTTGCCAGCACAAGTGGTACATTTGAGCTCAATTTCAACCTTTAAGAGAAGTTTGGATAGATACAGTGCCTATAAAAAGTATTCACCCCTCTTGGAAGTTTTCATGTTGTATTGCTTTACAGCATTGAATCACAGTGGATTTAATTTGGCT
Source organism: Hypanus sabinus (assembly GCF_030144855.1). Taxonomy (NCBI): domain Eukaryota; kingdom Metazoa; phylum Chordata; class Chondrichthyes; order Myliobatiformes; family Dasyatidae; genus Hypanus; species Hypanus sabinus. The sequence continues at coordinate 54,123,427 of NC_082717.1, read as the reverse complement.
TTTATTGACAATGATCAACAGAAAAAGACTCTTTTGTGTCAAAGTGAAAACAGATCTCTACAAAGTGATCTAAATTAATTACAAATACAAAACACAAAATAATTGATTGCATAAGTATTTACCCCTTTAAAATGACACACCAAATCATCACTGGTGCAGCAAATTGGTTTTAGAATGAAGTCACACAATTAGGTAAATGGAGATCACTGTGTGCAGTCAAGGTGCTTCAATTGATTGTAGTAAAAAATACACCTGTACCTGGAAAGTCCAACTGCTGATGAGTCAGTATCCTGGCAAAAACTACACCAGTTGCAATTTAATGAGACAGTGGCAAAGAGAAAGCCACTGCTGAGAAGAACTCACATGACATCTTGGCTTGAGTTTGTTGGAAGGCACGTGGGAGACTCTGAAGTCAGTGGAAGAAGCTTCTATGGTTTAATGAAACCAAAATTGAGATTTTTGGCCATCAGACTAAATGCAATGTTTGGCATAAACCAAACACCACACATCATCAAACACACACCATTCCTACCATGATGCATGGTGGTGGCTGCATTATGCTGTGGGGATGCTTCCCTGCAGCAGACCCTGTAAAGATTGCGAAGGTAGAGGGTAAAATGAATGCAGCAAAATACAGGGTAATCCTGGAGGAAATCCTGATGTGCCTGCAAGAGAACCGCGATGAGAAGATTTGTTTTCCAGCAAGATAATGACCACAAGCATAAAGCCAAAGTTACACAGGAATGGTTTAAAATCAACAAAGTTAATGTCCAGAACTGGACAAGTCAGAGTATAGACCGCAATACAATTGAGAATTTGTGGCTGGACTTGAAAAGGGCTGCTCACTCACAATCAGCATGCAATATGACAGAGCTTGAGCAGTTTTGTAAAAAAGAATGAGGAAAACTTGCAGTGTCCAGATGTGTAAAGCTGATAGCTATCCACACAGACTCAAGGCTGTAATTGCTGTTAAAGGTGCATCAACTAAAAACTGACTTGAAGGGTGTGAGTAATTAATTATGCAACTAATTTTTCTATTTCATAATTATAATAAATTTAGTCCAATTTGGAGAAAATTTGTTTTCACTCTGACTTGAAGTCGTCTTTTCTGTTGATCAGTGTAAAAAAAGCCAAATTAAATCCACTGTGATTCAATGTTGTGAAACAATAAAACACGAAAATTTCCAAGGTGTGTGAATACTTTTTATAGGTACTGTACATGGATAGTAGGGATATAGGGGAATGTGGTCCTGGTAAAGGTTGACGTGAGTAGGCAGTTTAAATAGTTCTGGCATAGACAGCATGGAGTGAAGGGTTTGTTTCTATGCTGTACTTCTCTATGACTAAACATGGGTGCCTACTAGGTGAACAGATTCTATGTTTAAATTATGTTTGGTACTGGAAGCAGATTCTGTAAAATTATCTTCATGCAGTCACATAGTGAACATAGTTAAAGACTTGGAAAAGGCTGACTTTTTAATATTGCTTGTACAAGTTACCACTCAATGCACTTTAGTAAACTATTTAAGAACTTTTTAAAAGCTATTTATTAATGCTTTTGGGAGGGTGATTTTAGATGCATATCATATTTATACTGAGTTAAATACTGTATGTAATTAGTTTTGCTACAATAAGTGTATGGGACACTGGAAAAATGTTGAATTTCCCCTTGGGGATGCATGAAGTATCTATCTATCTAAAAGGCAAAAAAAGATTAAACTGGGTATTGACTGGCAGGCCAACACATCTTGTACTTTAGTGTTAAATTCTATTCTGTACAAGGCTCAGGACATTATGTCTTCAGCCTTGCAATAGAATGGAATGTGTAAAACTTTTTTCAATTTGTTCCCCAATTACTGAGTGTGTGGAGAGCCAGAGAGAGAGAGTGGTCAGCTGTAAGAGGGCCTGCAGTGGAGAAAGACATTGCGAAGAGGAGTAAAAAGATTGAAATGTAACTTCATGGGCTCAGAGTTGGTCTTGCTGAAGCAGCCCATTTTTGGAAGAATGGGAGCTCCCAGGTGTAGAATGGGGTGAGGGGATGTGGCATTTCATTTACACAGAACATTACTGGAACTGGCCCCTTGGCCCATAATATCTATGTTGAGCACAATGCCAAATTAATCTCTTCTGCTTCCACATGATCTGCAGTATATCTCAACTATAAAAATAATTTAACCATCTTTTCATACATTGTAACAATATTATGTGTGGTCAAACTGTTAAAAATGACTGGGTTTTGTGGACATTGCCAGAAGTTCTGCACAGAGCTGCCAATAGTTCCCTATGCAACTGGCATCTAGTTTAAACATGCAGTACAGGTGATGGTACAGAATTTGGCAGCAGCCCACTATGCAACAGGTCTTCATGACTTATCTATTGCTAGAGCTGAATGTAAACCTGTGGCAATTTCTCAGCACTTACGCCAGACTACATATAGTTACTATCTATAATTACATATATATGTAGGCTACATATACTTTACTTTAATTGTCACCAAACAATTGATACTAGAGCGTACAATCATCACAGCGATATTTGATTCTGTACTTCGCGCTCCCTGAAGTACAAATCAAAGTAAATATAATAAAATTTTAAATCATAAATCATAATTAGAAAATAGAAAAGGGAAAGTAAGGTAGTGCAAGTCAGGTCTTTATATATACATGTGTGTGTATATACACACACACTCTCTCACACACACACACACACATATATAGATATAAAGTATATATCTTTATATATACTTTCGTAACTACATCTGCTGTTTGCTGTGGGTGACTGTGTTTTGCACCTTGGCCCTGGAGGAACACTGTTTTGTTTCACTGAATACGTAGTTATGGTTGAATGACAATTCAACTTGAACTTGAACTTGGAATTCAGCTTATCAATTTATGCTTAATTGCATCTGGTAAAAGAACAGTGAGACCATTCATCTGCAAGTTTGAATTCTTGCATCCTTTAAATTCATTAGTTTTTTCAATATATTCATTTATATGTTTTGTTTCTTTATGACTTCTTTTATAGAGTCATAGAAAAGTACAGCTAGTACAGCTGGTCCTTTAGTCCACCTAGTCTGTGCTATTTTAATAAATGCTATTTTTCCTAGTTTTGGAATGTTTTGGAAGTAATCAATCTTTTCACAGTTTCAACTGCTAGCTAAGCTGGATGATAGGCTTAAACAGCTGTGAAAGCATTTTTTCCTGCACTTCCATGGCCAGATATTATTCTGCACTTCTCTAGCTCTGCATCATCACTATATAGAGCTTCAACATTAAAGACAGAGCTGGTTTTGTGCAACAGATTGCCCATGTGAAATGTACTAACTGCTGAGCTCTTTCATGGGTCAAACAAATGGAAACCAATATACCAAAAACATTCAACTTGTACTGTAAATTTTTGTGTCACATATAAACACAGGCTTATATAAAATTCATCAGTGAGTATAACAACCTTAAAATGCCTAAAAAGTTAACAAAATTGTTATTAATCTATAATTATACAAATCATTGTCAAAAACATTCAAACCAATAACATACCTTTCCTCTGTTGAGACTTCTTTTGGCTGTAGATGTGGCTTTGTGCCTGACATCTCCCTGATACTAACTGCATAGATTTTGGTTGTATAATCAATGGATTTCTCTCTTGCAACGTCACTGTCATAGCCTAGCGAAATACAAATATAACATTGTTTTTGAAAGCCATTCTTTTAAAGGCAAAGTACCGTACATAATGCCTATTGTAGTACAGAGATAATTTAGAATAATGCAACACAATGAACCATGAATACTGATGACAAGAAATGTTAGCACCAAGGATTTCTCAAGATTTCTAAGGAAAGATATTCTGTATTCACAATGGGAAGAGAAAGCTCTTCAGAAATAAGTCAAAAAAAAAGAAAGCAAAGAAAACAAATCACCTTGTAAATCACTGTCAGTAAACAAATCACAATAGCCTAGAAATGTTGTCTCAAGAGTGTAATGACCTTACATGAATGGTCAAGCTCATTGAATGCACTTTTAATGCTGCTTACTACTAATTACATCAGTAGCTATAGCCAGAACACAGTTCACCACATTAACAGGTGTCACCTACCAACAAAACTATAAGTGACATTTATTATCTTTACTTCAGAATCAGAATCGGGTTTATTATCACCGACATGTTAGATGAAATTTGTTAACTTAGTACAGCAGCAGTTCAATGCAATACATAATCTAGAAGAGAAAAGTAATAATAATAAATAAACAAGTAAATCAATTGCAGTATACATATATTGAATAGATTTTTTAAAATGTGCAACAAACAGAAATACTGTATATTTAAAAATGTGAGGTAGTGTCCAAGGGTTCAATGTCCATTTAGGAATCAGATGGCAGAGGGGAAGAAGCTGTTCCTGAATCGCTGAGTGTGAGCCTTCAGGCTTCTGTGCCTTCTACCCGATGATTAACAGTGAGAAAAGGGCATGCCCTGGGTGCTGGAAGTCCATAATAATGGACACTGCCTTTCTGAGACAGCGCTCCCTAAAGATGTCTTCGGTACTTTGTAGACCAGTGCCCAAGATGGAGCTGACTAGATTTACAACCTTCTGCAGCTTCTTTCGATCCTGTGCCATAGTCCCCCCCATACCAGACAGTGATGCAGCCTGTCAGAATGCTCTCCATGGTATAACTATAGAAGTTTTTGAGTCTATTTGTTGACATGCCAACTTCAAACTCCTAATTAAGTGTAGCCACTGTCTTGCCTTCTTTATAACTGCATCGATATGCTGGGTCCAGGTTAGATCCTCAGAGATCTTGACACCCAGGAACTTGAAACTGCTTACTCTCTCCACTTCTGATCCCTCTATGAAGATTGGTATGTGTTCCTTCATCTTACCCTTCCTGAAGTCCACAATCAGCTCTTTCATCTTAATGACATTGAGTGCCAGGTTGTTGCTGCAGCACCACTCCACTAGTTGGCATATCTCACTCCTGTGCGCCTTCTCGTCACCACCTGAGATTCTACCAACAATGGTTGTATTGTCAGCAAATTTATAGATGGTATTTATAGATGCCTAGTCACACAGTCATATGTATATATAGAGTAGAACAGTGGGCTAAGCACACACTCCTGAGGTGCACCAGTGTTGATTATCAGCGAGGAGGATATGTTCTCACCAATCCGCACAGATTGTGGTCTTCCAGTTAGGAAGTCAAGGATCCAATTGCAGAGGGAGGTATAGAGGCCCAGGTTCTGCAACTTCTCAATCAGGATTGTGGGAGTGATGGTTTTAAGTGCTAAGCTATAGTAGATGAACAGAATCCTGACATAAGTGTTTGTGTTGTCCAGGTGGTCAAAAGCCGTGTGGAAAGCCATCGAGATTGCGTCTGCCATTGACCTATGGTGGCGACAAGCAAATTGCAATGGGTCCTGATCCTTGCTGAGGCAGGAGTTCAGTCTAGTCATGACCAATCTCTCAAAGCATTTCATCACTACAGATGTGAGTGCTTCTGCGCGATAGTCATTAAGGTCGTCCACATAATTCTTCGTAGGCGCTACTATAATTGTTGCCTTTTTGAAGCAAGTGTGAACTTCCACCGGTAGAACTGAGAGGCTGAAAATATCCTTCAATACTCCCACCAGTTGGTTGGCACAGGTTTTCAGAGTCTTACCAGTGCTATAAGGAGTGAAGTAAAGTAAATAAAAGGAGTGAAGTTGCCTCCTCTCCTGTTTTTGATTTTCCATGTCCTTGGCAGAATCTCCAATGTTAATAAGGAGGCATGTCAGTAAGACCTAGAAATTGTTTGTGGACTTCAGGAAGGGGATATTGGTGGAACACACAAAAGTTCTCATCAGGGGGTCAGCAGTGGAAAGAGTGAGCAGCTTCAAGTTCAGGGGTATCAACATCTCTGAAGATCTAACCTAGCCTCAACATATTGATTCAATTATGAAGAAGATATGCAATGTCTATATTTCATTAGGAGTTTGAGGAGATTTGCTATGTCACCGAAGAGACTGGTAGATTTCTATAGATATATCATGGGGAGCATTCTGACTGGTTACACCATCGTCTAATATAGAGGCACAATGCACAGGATTGGAAAAAGCTGCAGAGAGTTGTAGATGGTGCTAGTCCCATCACTGGCACTAGCCTTCCCACCATCAAGGACATCTATAAAAGGCAATGCCTTAAGGAGGAAGCATCCACCATTAAAGGACTCTCACCATCCAGCATGTGTCCTCTTCTCATTCCTTCCATCAAGGAGGAGTAGAGGAGTCTGAAGATGTACACTCATTGTTTTAGGAACAGCTTCTTTCTCTCTGCCATCAGATTTCTGAACAGTCCATGAACCTATGAACACTATCTTACTATTTATTTCTCTTTTTGCACTATTTATTTTTTATACATTCTTGTTGTAATTCATAAGATTTGTTATGTTTTGCACTGTACTGCTGTCACAAAGCAACAAATTTCATGACATATGTCAGTGATAAAAAAGCTTACTCTGATTCCTCACTCCACCTGCCCATCACCCAAACACCCCTCCCTCTAGTATTTTCATTTGCCAACCGCACTTTTATTTGGTTCTATGCTGCACCTTCCTTCTTAAACAACTTTCATCACCTGCAACCCTTTGACACCTCCACCTAGCTACTGTCACTATTTCCACTTTTCCCGTATTCATCTGTTATCACTCCTCAGCTGGATGCTTGCCTGCTCTTGTTCCACATCTTCCCCTTACTTCTTTATATCAGCTATCTCCCTTCTATATGAAAAGTCTCATCTCACGGATACAAGTCTTTCAGCCAAAGAGGCCTTGCCAACTGCAATATCCAACCAGATTGCCCCAATTTGCTGTGTTCAGTCTATATCCCCCTAAACCCCAAGGTTCTACATACCTGTCCAAGTGCTTCTTAAATTATAGAGAACATAGAACATAGAATAGTACAACACATTACAGGCCCTTCGGCCCACAATATTGTGCCGACCCTCAAACTCTGCCTCCCATATAGCCCCCACCTTAAATTCCTCCATATACTTGTCTAGTGGTCTCTTAAACTTCACTAGTGTGTCTTCCTCCACCACTGACTCAGGCAGTGCATTACACGCACCAACCACTCTCTGAGTGAAAAACCTTTCTCTAATATCCCCCTTGAACTTCCCTTCCCTTAACATAAAGCCACGTCCTCTTGTACTGAGCAGTGGTGCCCTGGGGAAGAGGCGCTGGCTGTCCACTCTGTCTATTCCTCTTAATATCTTGTACATCTCTATCATGTCTCCTCTCATCCTCCTTCTCTCCAAAGAGTAAACCCTTAATCTCTGATCATAATCCATACTCTCTAAACCAGGCAGCATCCTGGTAAATCTCCTCTGTACCCTTTCCAATGCTTCCACATCCTTCCTACAGTGAGGTGACCAGAACTGGACACAGTACTCCAAGTGTGGCCTAACTAGAGTTTTATAGAGCTGCATCATTACGTAGCATCTCTTAAATTCTATCCCTCGACTTATGAAAGCTAACACACCATAAGCTTTCTTAACTACCCTATCTACCTGTGAGGCAACTTTCAGGGATCCGTGGACATGTATCCCCAGATCCCTCTGCTCCTCCACACTACCAAGTATCCTGCCATTTACTTTGTACTCTGCCTTGGAGTTTGTCCTTCCAAAGTGTACCACCTCACACTTCTCCAGGTTGAACTCCATCTGCCACTGCTCAGCCCACTTCTGCATCCTATCAAGTCTCTCTGCAATCTTCGACAATCCTCTACACAATCTACAACACCACCAATCTTTGTGTCGTCTGCAAACTTGCCAACCCACTCTTCTACCCCCACATCCAGGTCGTTAAAAAAAATCACTAAGAGTAGAGGTCCCAGAACAGATCCTTGTGGGACACCACTAGTCACAACCCTCCAATCTGAATGTACTCCCTCCACCACAACCCCCTGCCTTCTGCAGGCAAGCCAATTCCGAATCCACCTGGCCAAACTTCCCTGGATCCCATGCCTTCTGACTTTCTGAATAAGTCATGCTGACTGTCCCTGATCAAACCATGATTCTCTAAAAGTCTTTTGATCTTATCTCTATGAATCTTTTCTAACAGCTTTCCAACCACATACGTAAGGATCACTGGTCTATAATTACCTGGACTACCCCTACTAACTTTTTTGAACAAGGGGACAACATTCGCCTCCCTCCAATCCTCCGGTACCATTCCCACGGACAATGAGGACATAAAGATCCTAGCCAAAGGCTCAGCAATCGCTTCCCTCGCCTCATGGAGCAGCCTGGGGAATACTCCATCAGGCCCTGGGGACTTACCCCTCCTAATGTATTTTAACAACTCCAAGACCTCCTTTCCCTTAATATCAACATGCTCCAGAACATCAACCTCACTCATATTGTCCTCACCATCATCAAGTTCCCTCTCATTGGTGAATACTGAAGGGGGGCTGAGTTTCAAGATGGCGATGTAGACATCTGCCTTTTAGGCGCTCTTCATTTTTTAAACTATAATCACCCTTTAATCAAATCTTTTCGTACTTAATTACATGGGTTGATATTTACGATTTACTTCTTTTCTAAAATAATACTTGATTTAATCTTTTCAAACTTAAAATGTCTGTCTAAAGACTCTCTATCTCTTGAGGCAATTTCCAGTCTTCTGGATACTAAACTGGATACTAAACTTGCAAGTCTGGAAAATAAGCTTACTGCGAAAATGTCTGAGCTTTAAGAAGTTGTTAGATCGTTTGATACCAAGCTTCAATCCCAGGCAGCAGATATTGAACGGCATGAAGAAAAGTTTGCGGCTCTTGACAAGTAAATTTGTGAAAAAATACATACAATTGAAACATTGGAGAAGAAGGTACTGTCGACTGCTAAAATAGTGGAGCAGAATAAGTTTAAAATTGAAAACCGATCTCGCAGACAGAACTTGCGAATTATCGGATTTCCCGAAAATGTTGATTCTGGTGACTTAACTGAATATTTCTCTAACTTATTGTGGGAAATTTTTGGCGAGGACGCTTTGCGGGCTAAACTTACTATTGATCGTGCCCACAGAGTTTTGAGATTTTCGTTCTCGAGAGACAAGCCACGAGCTGTGATTGTTCGCCTCCATTATCCTCGGGAGAAAGAGCTTTTAATCCGATTAGCTCGTCAGAAAGGTATGATTTCTCACAGAAACAACAAGTTTCGTATTGTTGAAGATTATTCATTTTAAGTGATGAAGGCAAGAATCGCTTTTAAACCAGTGATGGCAGAGATTCATTCGATTGGACTTAAACAAGCTTTAAGATACCCAGCGAATCTCAGAATTACGTTGAGTGATGACAGTCAGCGCTTCTTTAATACTCCGGAAGAAGCGAAGAAATTCATCAAAGAATATCGGTCTTCTAGTACAAGTTGAACTATGTGTTATGTTGAAGAATTTTTGGAGAGAAGATGCCATTTCGTTTTGGGCTTTAACTTATGAAGCTGCGGTATAGCTTTTTACTTTGGTCTGTAGACCTGGTTTTTTTTATTATCATGGTTTATAGATGCTCTTTTAATTTTACTATAATGTCTTTTTTCTTAATTTTTTTCCTCTGAATTGGATATACACGCTAATACTTTGTAATAAGGATTTATTTTTTAAGATGTCGTTTCTTCTTCCCATAGACTTTGCTTTCCGTAAGCATTTATTTGCTTGTACTTGAAAACGGGACGAATGTTTTGGATTTTTGAACCTTTTTTTATATATTGTAGTGATTATTGAATCCTTTTAAAATCCTATTTTGATGACCTTTTTTTAAAAATTTTTTTTTTTAACAGATTGGTGAATTTACATTTATATTCCGTAATATGGTTTTTTCAAAATGTCATTTCTTCTTCCCATAAGTCTCTGTTTTTGAAATGTCATTTTCTTGTATTTGAATATGGAATCTTTTTTTTAAAGGCATATTACACTATTTTAAACTTTAATGTTTATCCTTTTTTATTAATGATCTTTTGCTTTATTATATTATTTTCTCATTTTGATTGATATATATTCTTTCTTTTTACAACCCTGTATTTATATCTGGGTGCTATATAGTCTCTTTTTTTTTCTTTTCATGGAGTTGCCATCTTGAAATGGGGGTAATATTAGTATTATTTTGTGCACCTGCCGCTTGGCTTTTTTTCGTGGGGTTGGGGGAGGGGGTAGGGATCTTTTTTCACGCTTTTGCTTTTTATTTTTTTGCTTTTAGTTTATGGGCTGACTTTAAATTATTAATATTGTTGAGGTGTCATGTTCTCCGGTTGCTCCTGAATCATTTTTCCTTCTTCCTGAATTATGAGTTATGTGTCTTTTTAACCTTTTATGATATATACAATTAATATTGGCATGATGGATGTCTATTAACTTTATCTCTTGGAATACTAATGGTTTAAATCATCCGATTAAACGTAAAAAAATATTTAAAGTATTCCATAGACTAAATGCTAATATTATCTTTGCACAGGAGACCCATATTAGGAGGGAGGATAATCAACGCTTTTTTAGGTTCTGGAAGGGTCAACAATTTCACTCGAATTGTACCGCCAAAATTAGGGGTGTGTCTATTTTTATAGACCCCTCAATTTCATTTACACATCATGAAATTATTTCTGAGCCACAGGGCAGATTTTTGTTGATAACTGGTTCACTTTTTAATTGAAAAGTGGCTCTAGTTAATATTTATGCTCCAAACTTTGACTGTCCTGAATTTTTTAAACGTTTATTTACTTCCCTTCCTAATCTAAATGAATATATGTTGATAATGGGTGGAGATTTCAATTGTTGTCTGAATCCTTTGATGGATAGATCTAAACCTATTCGAATTCTTCCGAATAGATCAGCCTTACTTATTAATTCCTTTATGGTTGATTCGGGAATTACTGAAATATGGCGGTTTTTGAACCCTAAAGATAAAAATTTTTTGTTTTTTTCACATGTATATCACAATTCTAGAATTGATTATTTCCTTATTGATCATCGTTTATTATCAGATGTTACTGATTGTAAATATGATTCTATTGCCATTTCGGATCATGCACCTTTGAAGTTATCTATCAAGATTTCGGACTCTTCCAATAATACTAGATCTTGGAGACTTAACGCTACTTTGCTTCAAGATCCAGAATTTATCACCTTCATAAAACAGCAAATTGACTTGTTTTTTTCAACAAACTATACCGACAAGACTGACAGAGGAATACTTTGGGACTCTTTTAAGGCTTTTATCCGTAGACAAATTATCTCATATTCTGTCGGTAAAAGAAAACAAAGATATTTAGATATTGCTTTATTAGTGGATAAAATTAAAGAAATTGATAAGATTTATTCCGTGACTCCTACCAAAGAACTTTATAAGAAGAGAGTTGAGCTTCAAATGGAACATAGCTTATTATTATCTTCTTCAATTGAGAATCAATTAATTAAGACCAGGGCTCAATTTTATATTCATAGTGATCGAACTGGTAAATTGTTAGCTAACCAATTAAAAGCTATTTTGACTAAGCGACAAATTATTAAAATTCATAAACAAGACGGTAATCTGACTACTGATCATAAAGAAATTAATAATACTTTCCAAGATTTTTATAAATCTTTATATCAATCAGAATTTGATGGCGATCTGTCCATGATGGATAATTTTTTTAACAATTTGAATATTCCCAAACTGACAGATGAAGATCGGAGCTTGTTCGATGCTCCTATTTCTATGGCCGAAATAGGAGAGGCCATCTCATCAATGAGTTCAGGGAAAGCTCCTGGTCCTGATGGTTATATTATAGAATTTTTTAAAACTTTTTCTTCTTTGCTTTCCCCTTGGTTATGTGAAATCTTTAATGATGCATTTAGTAAGAAGAGATTACCCCAGTCTTTTTATGAAGCTACTATCTCTCTAATTCTTAAAAAAGATAAGGATCCTACTTTATGTGCATCTTATCGCCCTATATCGCTATTAAATGTAGACTCTAAGATTCTTACAAAAATTTTAGCTATTAGGTTAGAAAAGTTACTATCACAGATTATTTCAGAAGTCCAAACTGGTTTTATTAGGAACCGGTATTCCTTTTTTAATGTTAGAAAATTGATTAATATAATTTATACTTCTTCACCCACAACCTCAGAATGTGTTATTTCATTAGATGCTGAAAAAGCTTTTGATAGAGTTGAATGGACATACTTATTTAATGCCTTGAGAAATTTTAATTTTAGTCCTAATTTTATATCATGGATTAAATTAATATATTATAAACCTGTTGCTTCTGTTCTTACAAATAATTACAGATCCTCTTTTTTTCAATTATCTCGTGGTACGAGACAAGGTTGTCCCTTAAGTCCTTTATTATTTAATATCGCATCAGAACCTTTAGCCATTGCTATTCATGAATCCCCTAATATTTTTGGTATTACCCGTAATGAGAAGTTATACAAGTTATCACTTTATGCTGATGACTTGTTGTTATATATTTCTGATCCTGATAGGTCTATTCCCGCTATTTTATCCTTGTTGGTTCAATTTGGCAGTTTTTCTGGTTATAAACTAAACTTAGATAAGAGTGAATTATTCCCTTTAAATGCACAAACTTTATTGAATGACAGGATACCATTTAAAGTTGTTACTGATAACTTTATCTATTTAAGTATAAAAATTACCAGGAAATATAAAGATTTATTCAGATTGAATTTTTTCCTATGCTTCATCAAATTCAACAACTTACTACAAGATGGTCTCCCTTATCCTTATCATTAGTTGGTCGGATTAATGCTATTAAAATGATGATTTTACCGAAATTTTTATATTTATTTCAAGCCTTACCAATTTTTATTCCTAAATCTGTTTTTGATAACATTGATTCAAAAATTTCCTCATTTGTGTGGCAAAATAAAAACCCCAGGTTAAGTAAAAGGCAGTTACAAAAATCTAAAAATGATGGTGGTTTAGCTTTACCTAACTTTAGATTTTACTATTGGGCGAATAATATTCGAAACTTAATATATTGGAAATTAGATTTGGATTCACCATTGTGCCCACAGTGGGTAAATTTAGAATGTAATGATACACAGGGATATTCTTTATTCTCCGTTCTTGGTTCTTCTCTTCCTGCTGATTCAGTTAAATTCAATAAACAGATATCCAACCCTATTGTCAAACACACATTATGAATTTGGTTTCAATTTCGTAAGTTTTTTACTCTGAAAAACTTTGTTCTTGATAGCCCTATCTTACTTAACTTCTTTTTTAAACCTTCTTTGACAGATCAAGCTTTTAGCATATGGAAAAGGAAAGGTATATGTTTTCGTGATCTTTTTTTTGAAGGTAGTTTGATGTCTTTCGACCAACTTTCCAACAAATTTAAGTTACCTAAATCTAATTTTTTTAGATATTTACAAATCATAAATTTTTTATATAAAGTTTTACCATCCTTCCCCAATTCAACTTTGATAGATTTTTCAGATATGATTTTTACCTTGAATCCTTGTCAGAAGGGATTAGTGGCTCTTATTTATAATATGATTATGAAGATACAACCAGAAATATCAGGTAGAATTAAACAAGAATGAGAAAAAGAACTTCAATATAATATATCAACAGAAAAATGGGAAAAAAATTTACAAATGGTTAATTCTTCTTCTATATGTGCTAAACATGCATTAATACAATTTAAGGTTGTACATAGAACTCATATGTCTAAAGATAAGCTTGCTCGATTCTATTCTCATATTAACCCTCAATGTGACAGATGTCATTCAGATGTGGCCTCATTGACCCACATGTTTTGGTCATGTGCCACCTTACATAACTATTGGAAGGACATATTTGCTATCATTTCCTCAATTTGGAATATTGATTTACAACCTCATTTTATTACTGCAATTTTTGGTATACCAAATGAGGATGGTAATCGGTTTTCCCCTTCAATTAGACGAATGATCGCCTTTGTAACATTAATGGCCAGAAGGTCTATATTACAAAATTGGAAAGAAGTAAATCCTCCTACCACGTTTCAGTGGTTCTCTCAAACTATTTCTTATCTGAGCTTAGAAAAAATTAGAAGCACTATTTTTGACTCATCAATTAAATTTGAAGAAACTTGGCACTTTCATATGAATTAATTTGGCCTCTTCCAGACCTTTTCTCTTTTTATTCTTGTTCTGGTATGGAGTTCCGGAGTTTTTGACACTATCATATACATATAAACTGTTATTACTGCCCATGTTAGTTTAGCTTAGGTTTTATTTTTTTTCATTATATATTTTTTTTCTTGTATTTTTAATTTTTTTTTCTTTTGATGATAATTCTTACTCTTTTTCATGTATAATTAATATAGGTTTGATTGATTAATGTACTATTTTTTTTGCTGATATTTTAATAAGATATTGTTATCTTATTACTAATTCAACTTCAAGTCTAGTGCACTTATAACCTATTCAATATTATGTTATGTTTTTTTACATATGAAATTCAATAAAAATATTGAAAAAGAAAGAAAGAATACTGAAGAGAAGTATTCATTGAGGACCTCGCTCACTTCCACAGCCTCAAGGCACATCTTCCCACTTTTATCTCTAATCGGTCCTACCTTTACTCCTGTCATCCTTTTGTTCTTCACATAATTGAAGAATGCTTTGGGGTTTTCCTTTACCCTACTCACCAAGGCCTTCTCATGACCCCTTCTTGCTCTTCTCAGCCCCTTCTTAAGCTCCTTTCTTGCTACCCTATATTCCTCAATAGACCCATCTGATCCTTGCTTCCTAAACCTCATGTATGCTGCTTTCTTCCACCTGACTAGATTTTCCACTTCACTTGTCACCCATGGTTCCTTCACCCTATCATTCTTTATCTTCCTCACCAGGATAAATTTATCCCTAACATCCTGCAAGAGATCCCTAAACATCGACCACATGTCCATAGTACATTTCCCTGCAAAAACATCATCCCAATTCACACCCACAAGTTCTAGCCTTATAGCCTCATAATTTGCCCTTCCCCAATTAAAAATTTTCCTGTCTTCTCTGATTCTATCCTTTTCCATGATAATGCTAAAGGTCAGGGAGCGGTGATCACTGTCCCCCAGATGCTCACCCACTGACAGATCCGTGACCCGACCCGGTTCATTACCTAATACTAGATCTAGTATGGCATTCCCCCTAGTCGGCCTGTCTACATACTGTGACAGGAATCCATCCTGGACACACCTAACAAATTCTGCCCCATCTAAACCCTTGGAACTAATCAAGTACCTATCAATATTAGGGAAGTTAAAGACACCCATGATAACAACCCTGTTATTTTTGCACCTTTCCAAAATCTGCCTCCCAATCTGCTCCTTGGTATCTCTGCTGCTACCAGGGGGCCTATAGAATACCCCCAGTAGAGTAACTGCTCCCTTCCTGTTCCTGACTTCCACCCATACTGACTCAAAAGAGGATCTTGCTACACTACTCACTCTTTCTTTTTTTTTCTTATTAGTTTTTTTATACATTTTCTGCATAACTACAGATAAAAAAAACCCCAGATCAAAATGAAGAACATTGATACAGTGCAAAAATAAGCATACAATAACAATCTGATACAGAGAAAGATAATTGAAAAAGCACCCAAATTGAAGACGTAAAATTAGTGTCCTCCCCAAGCCCCACAACACAAAACAGAAAAAGGAAACTCCAGACCACCCACAACACAATATAGAGAATATAAATCAGGACAATCAAACCCCCAAACTGTGAATACACTTAGCAACAGAAGATATCAATGCCTACTACCAAAAGAAAAAGGAGCTGAAAGCAAGGGACCAAAAAAAAAACCTTAGTTAGGAGGAAGGTTATGAAAGTACTCAATAAAAGGTCCCCAGACCTTATGGAACTTTAAGTCCGAATTAAGAACTGAATAATGAATTTTTTCAAGGTCTAAGCAGGACATAATATCATTAAGCCATTGAGCACGCGTGGGCAGGGCAACATCTTTCCATCTAAGAAGGATTAAACGTCTAGCCAGGAGAGAGGCAAATGATAATATTCGACACTTAGACGAACTCAGACGTAAATCTGTCTCACCCCAGAAACCGAACAGAGCAATTAAAGGGTTTGGTTCTGGGCGGTGATTCAGAATATACGATAACGTTATAAAGACATCTTTCCAAAATTTCTCCAAGCTAGGACATAACCAGTACATATGAATGAGAGAGGCCTCGCCCCTTTTGCATTTATCACAAAGCGGACTGATGTTAGGGTAAAATCGAGATAGTTTAGATTTAGACATATGGGCTCTATGAACAATCTTAAACTGTAAGAGGCAATGGCGAGCATTGTATTAACCGATTTGAGAATCGAGTCCCAAGTCTCATCAGATAAGGAGGTATTTAAATCCTGCTCCCATGCCATTTTAATTTTATCCACAAGGGCACGTCGTAAGGCTGCTAACTTATCTTGAATACTTGATATTAAACCTTTACCTAGTGGATTAATGGAAAGAAAAAAGTCCATAACATTTTTCTCAGGCATTTCAGGGAAGTTAGGAGTTAAAGGAACAATAAAGTGACTACTCACTCTTTCTGCAGCTGTAATAGTATCCCTGACCAGTAATGCCACACCTCCTCCCCATCCCCCCCCCCCCATCCCTTTTAAAGCACTGAAATCCAGGAATATTGAGGATCCATTCCTGCCCTGGTGCCAGCCCAGTCTCCGTAATAGCCACTACATCAGAATTCCATGTATGTATCCAAGCTCTCAGTTCATCACCTTTGTTCCTAATGCTTCTTGCAATGAAGTGCACACACTTTAGCCCTTCTACCTTACTATCTTTATACCCTTTATTCCGCTTCTCTTTCCTCAAAGCCTCTCTATATGTTAGATCTGGCTTTACTTCATGCACTTCTTTCACTGCTCTATCGCTCCAGGTCCCATCCCCCTTGCAAATTAGTTTAAACCCTCCTGAACCACGCTAGCAAACCTACCAGCAAGGATATTACTCCCCCTCAAGTTCAGGTGCAACCCATCCAATCTGTACAGGTCCCACCTTCCCCAGAAGAGATCCCAATGGTCCAAAAATCTAAAACCCTGCCCCCTGCACCAACTCCTCAGCCACGCATTCAACTGCCATCTCCTCCAATTCTTACCATCACTATCACATAGTACTGACAGCAATCCTGAGAACGCCACCCTTGAGGTCCTGTTCTTCAGCCTTCTGCCTAGTTCCCGAAATTCACACTTCAGGATCTCATCCCTCTTCCTGCCTATGTTGTTGGTCCCAACATGTATCACGACTTCTGGTTGCTTTCCTTCTTGTACCAGGATGTCATGCACCCAGTCAGAGACATCCCGGACTCTGGCACCTGGGAGGCAACAAACCATGCGGGTTTCCTTCTCACGCCCACAAAATCTCCTGTCTGCTCCCCTGACTATAGAGTCTCCAATGATGACAGCTCTCCTCTTCTCCGTCCCATCCTTCTGCACCACAGGGTCAGATTCAGTGCCAGAGGCCCTGCCACCGTGGCTCACACCTGGTCGGTTGTCCTCGCCAAAAGCATCCAGGAAGGTAAACTTATTATTCAGGGGAATGGCTACAGGGGTGCTCTGCACTACCTGTCTACTCTCCTTCGCTTTCCCTCCTTGGACCGTCACCCAATGACCTGCTTCCTGCAGCCTAGGTGTGACTACTTCCCTATAGCTCTCATCAATGACTGCCTCATTCTCCCTTATGAGTCGAAGGTCATCCAGCTGCTGCTCCAGATTCCTCACATGGTCTTCTAGATTGCCCAGCCGCAAGCACTTCTGGCAGATGTGACTCTGTGGGAGAGGGGAGTTCCCCCAAGACTGTCACATCTCACAGGAGAGGCACATCACCATCTCAGGAGGCATTGCAAAGACTAACTGGGAACAAATTCGTCCTCTGCCTCTTCCCGTCAAAGCCTCAAATCTCCACTCCTTCACTGGCTCACTCACTCACTGGCTGCTTTCCACAGCTATTGTACTATTATACTATTGTAACTGTCTTAAAAGTCTCCTCTTGATAGCTTGTTCGATATACTCACCACCCAATGGATAGAAAAGTTGCCTCTCAGGTGCATTTCAAATCTTTGCCCTAAATCTATAAGTCCTAGTTTTGGATTCCCCCTATGCTAGGGAAAAGACTATTATTAGCCACCTGATCGATTTTAAACATTTCTATGTCACCTCTCATTCTCTTATGTTACAAGGAACGATGACCTAGACATTGCCAAACTGTTTTATAGATTTTAGAACATAGCTAGCCTATTCATTACTCTATAATTCATAACCAATTTCAATGATTATGAATTATCAACTTGTTATTGTCCCCACGCTACACAGCAACCTGCATTTAGTATCTTTACCACTGTGTAAAGTTTTCCAATGAATTCACAAGATATCAGAAGAGGAGGAAGCAGATTTCTGAAGGATTTCAGGGGTTACATTAAGAGCCAAAGTTGACTGTTTATTTCCCTCCAAGTCTCCCATCCTTTCATATGGAAGCATGACTTCTTGTCACACTTTGTGACATGCTGAGATCGAAAAGGAAGAACAACCAGATGACTGGCATCTGGACGAAATCCATTTCTCTTATAACTTTTAGATCTTTGGCAATAGCTAGTACTAATTACTGTAGATTACTGAAACATTCAGTGAGTATTTAATTCATGTTTATGTACGAGATATTATGAAGTATCTACTGCTAAATGTAACTTCTGAAAATGGCAGCAAGTCAGCATACCTACCGATACACTATGATGTCAGCTCTTCATACTGCCACTAGACATTTAGTACTCGTGCATGCTTATGCACTTCAAAAACTATTTTTGAACATTAAGAGCTGATTACTTCTGATCTTCTCCTCCTTTCAAGATTTAAGGTATCAAAATAGTTTGTTGCTTCATACAGTTTTAAAAGCAGTTGAAAAATTAAGCAAGGGATTTCAACGAAGTTTTGAATTTAAATTCAGTTCTAAAGCTGAACAAATTAAAGGAAGCAGAGTACTAAGAAGAAGAAAATTTTGTTTGAGAAAAATGACAACCAAAATTATGTATAAGCATTTTCCATCAGTAAATACAAACTGAGGTGACTGGGGTTTCTTGCTGTCATCTTGAAAACTTCAAGGCAAGCTGAAATCTGAGCAAAACCCTCTGGGTTTATTTATTACACTGGTCCATTTCCTAAAGTTTTCCAACAAAATGGCAGTTTCACCACAACCGTGGATTTCTAAGATGATTAATAAATTTTCAGTTTACCTCCATCCTCATCAGTGTCAGTATCAGATTCTTCGCTGTCCACAGGCTTCTTGTCCCTGTTTCCGTCAGTTTCCTGACTCCAGATCACCAAAGCAGTATCAGCACCACCCACTGACAGCAACAAGCTGTCATCTTGAGCCCATCTCACATTCGTGACATGTGCACTGTGGCCCACATACTTCTTAAACCTTGCATATTGACCCTTAAGAGAAAAAAAGTTGCATTATGTAAATACTTACATTTTCTGCATAATTCTTATGTAACTTGTAGATTAGATGTTAATTTTGATATTTCATGACGATACTTTTGAATGCTGTATTTCTATAATTTCTGGTTTCCTTAATCATGATTTACATAGCACAATAGAAAAAAGTGACAGAGGCTAACCCACAGAGGCAAGAGTGGGCAATGTACAATGACAGGATAATTTATAATGAGAAATGAGGAAATAAAAGAATAATTAAACAATTGCTTTGTGCCTGTTTTCACAGAATAAAATATGCCTGATCAAATCAGCTGCACAAAACAATGAAGGAAGTAAATATTAATCAACAATTGGTACAAGTTGTTGGCATTGGAAGCTGATAAATCCCAAGGACTCAATGATTTACAATAAAGTTGTAAAAATGGTCAACTCTGAAAAAGGTGAATGCTTTGGCTGTCATCTTCCAATGTGATACAGATTCTGGAATTATTTTGGAAGATTGAAAAATATTAAATGCGATTCCATGATTTAAGAAAGGAGGAACAGCTAAAATGAAGGGCTATCAACCCTTTAGTGAAGTATCAGTTGCTGGGAGCTTGAACCCACTACCCCACCCTTCTACTATGACTATCTTTGAAGCCATGCGCGCCGCTCTCACAGAGTACAAGTGCTCACCATCTGACCAAACACTCCAGGTACTTTGAGCTGCTCGAAGCAATGTGCAACAGATTGCAAGGCAGTGCGCAAATGAGTACTGGCTCCAGCTCAGTGAGAACATTCAGACAGCAGCTATGACAGGCAACATCAGATTGATGTATGAGAGTATTAAGAAGACCCTTGGCCCATCGCAGAGCAAGACACACCCTTCAAGTCATCCAGTGGTGAAATAATCACTGATAAAAGCAAGCAGATGGAACGCTGGGTAGAACACTACTCTGAGCTCTACTCGAGAGAAAACATTGTTGTTAGCTCAGCCACTAATGCTATTGATTGTCTACCAGTCATGGATGAACTCGACTCCGAACCAACCTTGAGGACCTCAGCAAGGCAATTGACCCCAGGGAAAGCTCCTGGCAATGATGGGACTCCTCCAGACCTGACTGAACACTGCAAGCATTCACTCCTTCAACCTTTACATGAGGTCCTCCGTCAGTGCTGGAAGGAACAAGCTGTACCACAGGATATGTGTGACTCCAAAATCGTGACTTTGTACAAGAACAAGGGTGATAGGAGCGACTGCAACAACTACAGGGGTATCTCCCTCCTGAGTATTGTCGGCAAAGTCTTTGCTCGTGTAACTCTGGCACATCTACAAACTCTAGCAGAATGAGTCTACCCTGAGTCCCAATGTGGTTTTCACACAAGGAAGTCAACTATTGACATGATTTTCTTACTCCGACTCCGTCAACTCCAGGAAAAGTGCAGGGATCAACAGAAACTCTATGTGGCTTTCATGGATTTGACCAAGGCATTCGACCTTGTCAGCAGGGATGGGCTCTTTCAGATTCTCCTCAAGATCGGCTGTCCCCCGAAACTCCAAAGTATTATCAAGTCATTTCATGACAACATGAGGGCTACTGTTCAGTACGATGGCAGCTCATCGGAACCCTTCGCTATTCGTAGTGGAGTCAAACATGGATGCGTGTTGGCCGCAACAATATTCGGCATCTTCTTCTCTATGCTATTGAAGCATGCGATTGGGATGTCAACAAAAGGCATCTATATGCACACCAGGTCTGATGGGCAGCTGTTCAACCCTGCGTGTCTGAGAGCAGGAACAAAGGTGCGAAAGATCTTAATATATGACATGCTCTTTGCCGATGATGCTGCTATAACCTCACACACCAAACAGCAACTACAAACTCTCAAGGACTGCTTCTCGAAGGCATGCAAGGACTTCAGGCTTACCATCAGCCTAAAGAAAACAAATGTCCTTGCCCAGAACGTAGTGGAGACACCAGTCATTACCATCGACAATTACGAACTAGAAGTGGCCCACGAGTTCACATACTTGGGGTCAACCATTAGCGACACTCGCTGAAATCAATAGGTGCATCGGCAAAGCATCATCGATCCTCGCTCGACTTTCCTTGCGGGTCTGGGAGAATCCAAAACTCACTACAAAGACCAAGACTGCCATGTACAATGCATGTGTTATCAGAACCCTCCCGTATGGTAGCGAGACTTGGACCATCTACTTCAAGCAGGAGAGGAAACTCAATAGTTTTCACTTGAGTAGCCTTCGCCACATCCTCTGCATCATCTGGAGAGACAAAGTCCCAAACCCTGAGGTCCTCTCCTATGCTGGACTTCCCACAATGTTCACGCCTTTATGATAATGCAGACTGCGCTGGCTGGGCCACATCCGTCATATTAAGGATGGCAGACTGCCAAAGGACACCCTCTACGGAGAACTAGCAACAGGCAAGAGGAATGTTGGTAGACCCCAGCTTCGCTTCAAGGACCTCTGCAAGTGCGACACGAAAGCCTTAAAAATCAACAGAGTGCTGGGAGGATACAGCAGATGACTGCAACAAATGGCAAGGTACTCTTCAGCAACACCTATAGCAAGGCGAAAGAGTGATCCTGAGTCAGTCTGAGGAACGGCGAGCTAAACGAAGAGCACAGCAGACAGCGGACAACAATTCCACAATGCCCTACACATGCAGCAACTGTGGCAGAGCCTACCATTCCAGTATCGACCTCAATAGCCACAGTTGACGCTGCTCGACAAACCAGGTAACTACCAGAGGTGCAGTACCCATGGTTGACCACGACTGACGGAGGACACACACAGTTGCTGTGAAATTCCAAAGTCTCATTTAGAAGAGAGGCCTCAATTGCTGTAATCTATAATGAATTATATATTAACAGAACACATCAAAAAGAATAATAGGATTGAACAGAGCCAATACATGGACTTATGAAAGAAAATCATGTTTGAAAAATCTGCTTGAAATGTCACTGGCAAGGGTGAACCAATGGATGGTGGTATATTTGGATTTTCAGTAGATAAGGCCTTATTCAGGAAGGGGGTAATATATTGACCATCAGGTATTGATTACTGGACAAAAAGCAAAGAGTAGGAATATATGAATTGTGTTTGGATAGCAGGCTGAACCTTTTGCAGTATTGCAGCGATTTAGGCCAACTTTTCACAATTTCTATCAGCTGTTTGAAGAGTGAAACATTTAGGTAGTGTTTGAGTGCGCATGAACACAAGTTGCCAAAGGTCAACATACAGGTGAATCAAGTGATTAAGTTGAAAATGTTTTATTAGCTTTAATTACAAGAAGATTTGTATCCAGAATAAGTTCACACTTGCAATATTGTTC
Organism: Hypanus sabinus; assembly: GCF_030144855.1. NCBI lineage: Eukaryota > Metazoa > Chordata > Chondrichthyes > Myliobatiformes > Dasyatidae > Hypanus > Hypanus sabinus. The sequence continues at coordinate 54,100,644 of NC_082717.1, read as the reverse complement.
ACACTTGTGATGCTTTGCCATTGAGGGAATGTAAGAAAAATTCATTAGGCTATTTCCAACAATGGCAGGTTTGCCATATGAGGAGAGGTTTATATTGGTTAAATATTCATGAATAAAGTGTTCACATTGGGTGTTGGAGGTCAACCAAAAGGAGAAAGTATATAGTTAATTGGAGAACCCTTAATAGCATTGCAGTTCAAAGGGATTGATGCACTATCAATTACTCCAGAAGACTGGAAGTAGAGTAAATACTGAAAGGCTTTTATTAGCAGTAAAATGGATCCACATCCATGCTGTATGTCTATCCTGGACTGTGGGAGGAGCAGTGACACAATCGCCTTAATTCAGGGGTCTGTGGGAGGAGCCACAGGAGCAGTCAGCAGAGGGGCGTGTCCAGGCATGTCCAGTCAGATAAACCCAGTTACAACCTATATACATGGTTTACCACAGGGATCTTGGGGGTCAGGTCCATACTTCACTGAAAGTAGCTACATGAGTTGATAAGGAAGTAAAGAACGCATATGACACAGTGCTCTCATTGGTACGGTGTGTTAAGTATAAGAGTAAGTTATATAAAAGTTGTGTTGTTTTCTTTAGAAGCTGTTAGAGGTTTTTCTTAAAATTACAAGAGGCATCGATGGGGCAGACAGATATTTTTCCCAAGGTGGAAATGTCAAACAGCATAGCACATGCTTGTAAGGTTAGAGGCTGAATGTTTAAAGGTGACAAGGGGCAAGTTTTTATTAAACCCAAAAGGTTACACAGGGCAGTAGTGTAATCAGGCAGTTTGATAGAGTTTAAGAGATCTTCATGTGAATATGAAGGGAATGGAGAAATATGGATGATAAACAGGAGGAAATTTACTATAAATATCAGCACAACATCATGGGCCAAATGGCTTGTCCAGTGCTGCACTGTTCAGTGTTATATTAGAAGACTTGGATATGATTGCGTCTGATTCATGCTGCAAAGGTTCTGTAGAAGAGGGTCAATAGGCACAGAATTCATCCACTGACACCTTCCAGCATATCACCGATGTGATGAACTATAATGGAGCAATGCATGTTTAGGAATTATTCTGCAATGTTGACATCTTAATTCTATTGAATGATACCTGACAGATTAACAAAGATGAAAGTCAGCTTTGAATACTGTGTGTCCAACTATTGTTGAAAAGGAGTTAACATATTATGTTCTAAAGGAGAGACAAGGTGAGTCAACTTTGTTAAGTATTATGGATAATACTCCAACATAGAGCATCCTGAATTAATTACTTCAGTGCATATAACACTTCGAGTTGCTGGACTGAGCCATGTTCAAAGACTCAGAAGATCTGAATGTCATGGAATTTATAAAAATAACTTGTGGACAAGTGTGTGTCTCCACAAAATCAGAATCTTTTCTGAGCAGAAGCCAAGAGATAAGAAATCTGCTGAGGGCTAGACTGGTGGCATTTCAAACTGGCAATCCAGGAAAGTACAAGTTGTTCAGGGTGATCTCCGGAAGGCCAAATGGCATGCAAAGTGGCAATTCTGGACTAATATTGAAAATCAGAGGAATGCTCGCAAAAGTGACAGGGCTTCAATGCAATCAACTGGATGCTTGGGTTTCCTCCCACATCCCATAGGTATGTGGGATAGTAGTTAAATTCACTGCTGTAGATAGTCTTAGTGATGCCTAAGTGGTTAGATCTGGGGGTGTTGATAAGACTGTGGGAAGAATAAGAAATAATATTACATTTTGCATATATGGGGGGATAATGATGGTCAGTGTGGACTCAGAAGGCTTAAGGGCCTACAGCGGTGTATCTCCCTGATTCTAAAGGGAAAATAGTGTTCCAAATTTAGTATCAGCCATGAACCTTAAAAATCATGTAACTAATTGCTTTTTTGGGTTGCAACAGTGTTTTGAAGCTTCCAACTGTTCAAGCTCATGTCTCAGATGTCTCAGCTCCAATGGACTTTGTTAGAAGTTAAGAACTGACTGAATGTACACACTCCACACCACTGCTTACAACGTGCGACATAATGGGATAAAATTGCAAACTATTTTATGTTCATACAACTGCTTAGCTTTACTAAGGAAGCATGTTTATCACATACATTCTGTATATGTAAGAAAGAATGAAAATAAATTATAAGAAAGATGGATTGAATGATCAGTAAGATATTATTTATTTATAATATAAGCACTACTTGTGTCAATGAATTTACCTTTACAGGGTATGAAAAGAGCTTAATAAAGCCAAAGTCATCCCCTGTCACTAAATGTTTTCCATCTTTGGTTAGACAAGCTGCATTGATATCTGTTATGTCACTATGCGTAGGCCAGATTCCTTCACACGTGGGTCCTAATACACATGTCCATGTAGCCCAATCTATTTTCTCTATCTGCAACAAAGAAAGAACAAAATGGATCTTTAGATACTTTTCACTATTTAACTATATTTACTATTCTCAAACAGAATAAATTATATCAATGTAACACGCAAGAAGTACAGGAGGAACTCGGCACATCAGGCAGCATCTGCTGATTTCCATAGATGCTGCCTGATCTGCTGAATTCCTTTAGCAGTTTCTGTGCATTATTTTGGATTTTCAACATCTGCAGACTTTCTCACTAATTATATTAATGTAATAATATTTGGCCAACACAGTGGATCCCAATTAATTGTGCCATCATTTAATCAGGGCAGCCACTTATTTAGGACAACTCTCAAAGAGTAAAAACTAATCGAGAAAATAACTGGGATTTCCTTTACAGAACTGTTGAATTTTCTAATTATTATCAGTCATAAGCACTTCTGTGGCCATTAAAAACTACACTGCGCATAGAACGAACAGTTTTTAAATAGTGGCAGTTAGATGTGTTTGTGTTCAAAAAGCAGTAATTTTTGTCATTCATAGTTAATTACAAATAAGCAGCAAGACAATTCCGAACATAGGCAGAAAAGGGGAAGATATCCTTCGCAGAGTGTATATAGAGTTAGGAAAGAGGCTGAAGATGAGATCCTCCAAGGTAGTTATCGCTGGATTACTTCCTGTGCCGCAGGTTAGCGCAGGTAGAAATGGGGTGTTACCACAGTTAAATAAGTGGCTGAAAAGATGGTGCAGGGGATAGGATGACCTGTACAAGAAGGATGGGTTGCACCTGAACTGGAAAGGAACCAATATCCTGGCCAGGAGGTTTGCTTATGCTACTTAGGAGAATTTTAATTAGTTTTGCAGTGGGCTGGGAACTGGACCCCCAGTCAATAAGGGAAGGATCAGACCAGAAGGTAGATGTCAGGGAAAGTACTGAAAGGCAAAATCAAAATAACAGGTATGATGGCCCGGGAGTTAGAAGAGCATATATTTTAATGTTAGGAGTATTCTGGGTTAGGGTGATGAACTTAGAGCACAGATCTGTACATGGAACTGTGATGTTGTAGCCTTTACTGAAATTTGGTTGAGAGAGGGGCAGGAATGGGTGATTAATATACCAGGTTTTTGAAGTTTTAGAAAAGGTAGGGGAGGAGGTAAAAGGGAGGAGACAGTATTTATCCACCTTAAAACCTTGTAATAGCAATGGTACTTACACCTGATCCCTGGCACTCAAGGACTTCTGGCACAGCACAGACAGGTGCAAAGTACCCATTGAGTTCATTTGCCATTATCTGACCCCACACCAGCATCATTTTCCAGTGGTCCAATATCAACTCATCTCCCTTTTATTCTTTATATATGTGGAGGGAGTTTAAAGATCAATCGTACAGAATACACGAAAGATATGTTCCTGAAGGATGGATGGGGTTGGAAAGTTAAGAGAATCTTGGATGTTCAGAGGGGTGATGAACTTAGTTAAGAAGAAAAAGAAAAATGTATGTAATGTTTCAGAAGTTGGGATCAAATGAAGCACATGAGGGGTATAAAAAAAGCTAGAAAAGAACTAAAGAAGATAATTGAGAAAGACAGGAGGGGCCATGAAAAGTCTTTGGCAATCCCAAGGCATGCCATACATATATCAAGAGCAAGAGGATGCCTAGGGAGAGGATGGAACCATTGAAAGATAAAGGGGGGAACATTTACCTGGACACAGAGGACGTGAGTGAGGTACTTAATAAGTACTTTGCTCAAGGAAAAGGACATAAAGGACCAGGAGATCAGTGCTGAGTTTATAAATATGTTAGAGCATTTAGAGGTCAAGGAAGAGTAAGTGATGGGCCGCCTAATGAGTATTAAGGTGGATAAGTCCCCAGGGCTGGATCAGATTTACCTCAGGTTATTGAAGGAGGCAAGGGACGAGACTATTGGGCCCTTGACCAGTATCTTCGTGTCCTCTCTAGCCACAGGTGAGGTCCCAGAGGACTGGTGAGTAGCTAATGTTGTACTTCTATTTAAGGAACAAGGAAAAATTCTGTGAACTATAGATGAGTGAGTCTCACATCAGTTTTTAGGGAAATTGCTGGAGAAAAATTTTCAGGGATGTGTATATGAATATTTGGAAACCCATGACCTAGTTAGGGTGAGCTAGCCTGGCTTTGAGCGTAGAAGGTTGTGCCTTACCAACTTGACTGAGTTTTTTTGACAAGGTGACGAAAGGGATTGATGAGGGGTAGGGCAGTGGATGTCATCTACTTGGATTTTATGGGACCCACAGTGAATTGGCTGCTTGGATTGAGAACTGTCTTGTGCATAGAAGACAAAGTGTCATGGCTGAAGGGACTTATTCAAGCTGGAGGTCTGTAATTAGTGGAGTTCCACAGAGATCTGTCTTGGTTCCTTCACTGTTTGGAATGTATATAACTGACCTGGATGAAAATGTGAATTAGTAAATTTGAGGATGAGACCAAGAATGGTAGAGTTGTGGATAGTGTAGCAGACTGATTTAAAAAAATACAGCATGATACAGACCAGTTGCAGATATGGGCAAAGAAGTGGCAGATGGGGCTTAACCCAGATAAATGGGAGCTGTTGCACCTTGGTAGGGAAAATGCAAGGAGACAGTGCACTGATTCTTAACACTGTTGCTAAGCAGAGATATCTTGGGATCCAAGTTCATTGCTCCTTGAAAGTGGCTACACAGGTCAATAACATAGTTAAGAAGGCTTATAAAATGTTTGCTTTTATTAATCGAGGCATTGAGTTCAAAAGTCTTGAGGTAATGTTTCAACTTTATAAAACTCTGGTTAGGTCACATCTGGAGTATTGTAAAAACACAAAATGCTGGCAGAACTCAGCAGGCCAGACAGCATCCATGGGAGGAGGTAGTGACAACATTTCGGGCCGAAACCCTTCATCAGGAGTGAAGTAACATGGGATGGTCCAGGGGGGATAAGAAGTGGGGGGAGGGATAAAGTAGAGAGCTAGGAAGTGATAGGCTGGAGGGAAATGGGCTGGGGGGAAGGTGGAGAATTATGGGAAATAAAAGAGAAAGAAAGGTAGGGCTGGGGGGAAGATTATAGTAATAATATATTACTATATACACAGGCACAGATAGAGTTGTCAAAGAGTATGTGTTTCACAGGGCATGCATCAAAAGGTGTTAGGGAGTAGGTTCAAGGGGGATGTGAAGGGTAAACTTTTTACTCAGAGACTGGAATGTGCTGGGCTGGTATGGTGGTAGAGGCAAATACATTAGAACCTTTTAAGAGATGTTTGGATAGGCACATGGATGTAAGGGATACAGACATGGTATAGGTAGGAGAGATTAGTGTTTGAACAACACACACAAAATGCTGGAGGAACTCATCTATGGAAAAAAGTACAGTTTGTGGCGACCCATTTCCTGGCACATCCGAACTGGCTCACAATTAGCCAGCTTTCCGGCTAAGGGAGATAGCCTACGGGGGTTTGCGAGAACAGAGCTTTGGAGCCTCTGCGCCACGGGGGGCAGGTTGAGGGAGGCTTAAAAGTGAGGCTGAGGATTTCGAATAAAGCTTTTTCTTCGACTGCAGTTACCGACTCCGTGTCGTAATTTTAGCGCTGCGTGTAGCACACCGCTACAATTGGTGACCCCGATGGTCCAAACGATTTTTGGACCAGAAATGACCGACGCCGCCTCTGTTCATGCGGTTTCGTTGAAACTGCCGGGTTTCTGGACACAGCGACCGAACCTATGGTTCCAGCAAGCCGAAGCCCAATTCCACGTTCGCCAGATCACCTCAGAAGACACCCGCTACTACTACGTGGTGAGCTCCCTCGACCAGGACACAGCGGCCCAGGTCGCGGAGTTTGTACAGTCGCCCCCGGCGGACGGCAAGTACACGGAATTCAAAGCCCTGCTCCTCAGGACTTTCAGACTCTCACGGCACGAGTGGGCTCCCTGTTTACTGCACCTGGATGGCTTGGGCAACAAACCTCCATCGGCTTTAATGAATGAGATGTTGTCTTTGGCCGACGGACACACACCCTGTCTCATGTTTGAGCAGGCATTCCTGGAGCAGCTGCCCGAGGACATACGCCTGCTGCTGTCCGACGCGGATTTCAGTGACCCCCGGAGGGTAGCAGCCCGGGCGGACTTGCTGTGGAACGCCAAAAAGGTGAGCGGAGAGTCCATCGCACAGATCTCCCAGCCGCGCTCCCAGCAGCAAACCAGTCCAGGCCCGGCCGCAGAGCCCGCCAACCCCAGGGGCAGGGGTGGGAGGCCCAATGAACACTGGTGCTTCTACCACCAGCGGTGGGGCGCAGAAGCCCGCCGTTGTCGCCCGCCCTGCAAGTTCCCGGGAAACGCCAGGGCCAGCCGCCGCTGATGGCTACGGCGGCTGGCCATCGAGATAGCCTCCTGTATGTGTGGGACAGAAGGTCGGGATGCCGGTTTTTGGTCGACACTGGTGCCGAGATCAGCGTTTTACCTCCGACGAGTTACGACACCCGCAGCAGGGCACCGGGGCCCCCCCTGTGGGCCGTGAACGGCAGCACAGTAAGGACCTATGGCACCCGCCAGGTGCAGCTACAGTTCGGCTCCAGCCAGTTCACGTGGGACTTTACACTGGCTGCCGTAGCCCAACCGCTTCTGGGTGCGGATTTTTTGCAGGCTCACAGCCTACTGGTCGACCTGCCCAGGAAGAGACTGGTCCACACCGAGACCTTTCAGACATTCTCCCTGGGTGCAGCCCAGTTGCCAGCCCCTCACCTCGGCTCCATCACGCTGTCCGACAACGACCTCACCAGGGTCCTGGCGGATTTCCCATCGGTTCTGGCACCACAGTTCACAGTGACCATGCCCCGACACGGCGTACAGCACCACATCCCGACCCAGGGACCACCCCTCCACGCCCATGCTCGGCGGCTTCCCCCGGACAAGCTCTGACTGGCGAAGGAGGAGTTCCAGAGGATGGAGGAATTGGGGATCATCCGGCGGTCCGACAGCCCATGGGCCTCCCCCCTGCACATGGTGCCCAAAGCGATGGGAGGCTGGAGACCGTGCGGCGACTACCGCAGGCTGAACGAGGCTACCACACCGGACCGCTACCCTGTGCCGCACATTCAGGACTTTGCAGCAAACCTGCACGGCGCACGGATCTTCTCCAAGGTAGACCTCATCTGAGGGTAGTATCAAATCCCGATGCATCCTGACGACGTCCCCAAAATGGCTCTCATCACCCCGTCTGGCCTTTTCGAGTTCCTCCGCATGCCGTTCGGCCTGAAGAATGCCGCACAGACGTTCCAGCGGTTAATGGATGTGGTGGGACGGGACCTGGACTTCGCATTCATCTATTTGGACGACATCCTCATAGCCAGCAGCAGTTGTCAGGAGCATCTGTCCCACCTCCGTCAACTCTGTGCCCGACTGAGTGAGTATGGTCTTACAATCAACCCCGCCAAATGCCAGTTCGGACTCGATACCATTGACTTCCTGGGCCACAGGATTACTAAAGACGGGGCAACCCCTCTGCCCGCTAAGGTAGATGCGGTCCGCCACTTCCCCCAACCCACCACGATCAAAGGCCTTCAGGAATTCGTAGGTATGGTCAATTTCTACCACCGCTTCCTCCCTTCAGCTGCCCGGATCATGCGCTCCCTGTTCGCCCTGATGTCGGGTCCGGGCAAGGACATTACCTGGGATGAGGAGTCCGCCGCCGCTTTCCTTCAAACGAAGGAAGCTTTGGCGAACGCCGCGATGCTAGTACATCCCAGAATGGACGCCCCTACCGCCTTCACAGTGGACGCATCTAACACGGCAGTCGGTGGGGTGCTGGAGCAACTCATCGCAGGTCGCTGGCAACCCCTGGCGTTTTTCAGCAAACACCTGCGGCCACCCGAGCTCAAGTACAGTGCTTTCGACCGGGAACTGTTGGCGCTCTACCTGGCAATCCGGCATTTCAGGTACTTCCTAGAAGGTCGGCCCTTCACCGCGTTCACGGACCACAAACCGCTTACCTTTGTGTTTACGAAAGCGTCCGACCCCTGGTCATCCCGCCAGCAATGCTACCTGTCCTACATCTCTGAATACACGACGGATGTCCGGCACGTCTCGGGTAAGGACAATGTCGTGGCGGATGTGTTCTCTCGCCCTACCTTTCATGCCCTTTCCCAAGGGGTAGACTTTGAGGCACTGGCAGAGGCACAGCAGGCAAATGAGGAGATTCCGAGTTACAGAACCGCAGTCTCTGGTTTGCAGCTCCAGGACCTCCCCATAGGCCCAGGTGAGAGGACCCTACTCTGTGACGTCGCCACCGGCCAGCCCCATCCCGTCGTCCCGACAGCCTGGCGGCGCCGTGTTTTCAACTCCATTCATAACTTGGCGCATCCCTCCATCCGGACAACTGTCCGGATGGTTTCCAGCAGGTTCGTTTGGCACGGACTCCGCAAATAGGTCAGTGAATGGGCCAGAACGTGCATGCACTGCCAGACGGCCAAGGTGCAGCGGCACACCAAAGCCCCACCGCAGCAGTTTCATCCCACCCACCGGTGTTTCGACCACATTCATGTGGATATCGTGGGCCCCCTGCCAGTGTCGCGCAGAGCGCGGCACTTCCTGACTATCGTGGACCGGTTCACAAGATGGCCAGAGGCGGTCCGGCTCACCGACACCACCTCCGAATCTTGCGCTCGAGCCCTGATCACCACCTGGATATCTCGCTTTGGTGTACCGGCCCACATTACCTCCGACAGAGGCGCCCAGTTCACCTCCAGCCTGTGGTCAGCTATGGCCAGACTTTTGGGGACTCAGCTGCACCACACAACTGCCTACCACCCACAGTCGAACGGGCTAGTGGAGCGTTTCCACCGTCACCTGAAGTCGGCCCTCATGGCCCGCCTGCGAGGAGCCAACTGGGCGGACGAGCTTCCCTGGGTCCTACTCGGCATCCACACAACACCCAAAGATGACCTGCACGCCTCGTCGGCCGAGTTGGTATACGGCGCGCCCCTGGTTGTCCCCGGGGAGTTCCTACCAGCCCCACGGGGGCAAGAGGAAGATCCCGCAGCAGTCCTGGGCAGACTACGCGAGAAGCTCGGTAACCTGGCCCCCATACCCACTTCACAGCACGGGCGGAACCTGACCTGCGTACCCAAAGACCTGCAGAACTGTAAGTTTGTGTTTATACGAAGGGGCGGGCATTGGCCACCGCTGCAGCGGTCATACGAGGGGCCGTTTATGGTGCTCCGGAACAATGGGTCCACGTTCGTGCTGGACGTTGGGGGGAAAGAGGAGGTTTTCACGGTGGACCGACTCAAACCGGCCCATGTGGACCTGGCGCAACCGGTCGAGTTTCCGGCACCTCGGCGCAGAGGCCGACCTCCCAAGCAGGTTCCAGCCCAGACTGTGGACATTGGGGGGGGGGGGGTGTATTGCCGGTTCTGGGGGGGGGGGGTTATGTGGCGACCCATTTCCTGGCACATCCGAACCGGCTCACAATTAGCCTGCTTTCTGGCTAAGGGAGATAGCCTACGGGGGTTTGCGAGCACAGAGCTTTGGAGCCTCTGCGCCACGGGGGGCAGGTTCAAGGGAGGCTTAAGTGAGGCTGAGGATTTCGAATAAAGCTTTTTCTTCGACTGCAGTTACCGACTCCGTGTCGTAATTTTAGCGCTGCGTGTAGCACACCGCTACAAGTTGACATTTTGGGACAACATCCTTCTGGAGAATAATCACCAATCAACCTCCCAGTTTTTTACTTCATCCCTCCCCCTTCAGGTTTCACCTATCACCTGGTGGTTCTCTCTCCCCTCCCCCCCACCTTTTAAATCTACTCCTCAGCTTTTTTTTCTCCAGTCCTGCCAAAGGATTTCAGCCTGAAACATCAACTGTACTTTTTTCTACAGATGCTGCCAGGCCTGCTGAGTTCCTCCTGCATTTTGTGTGTTGCTCGGATTTCCAGAATCTGCGGATTTTCTCTTGTTTGGGATTAGTGTTTGGGTGTTCTTGATTTGGTTTTTAGCTGGTTTGGCACAAAATTGTGGGTCAAATGGCCTTTTCCTGTGATATACTGCACATCGTGGTTTGAAGCATTCAGGCTTGGAGATGCCAAAAACTGTCAGGAGTGAAAATGAAACAATTTCACTACTTCAACAAGAATTACAAAGAATTTTAAGGTATTGACAGTCATCTTGAATGTTACATTGAAAATGAATATTTGGAGGACGCAATCATCAGAAGGATTGTATGAAGGCAGTCCATTATCTGCACTAGGTGTCTGCTCTGATTTTGTTCATTTATAGTCAATCAAAAAAAAAATGGAGATGCACAATAGATCAATTCCTCCATTGATAACTAACAGGAAGTACAGTTTTATAGTACCATAGTAATGTTGTTATTGTTCTAACTTATTCGGTATTTCATTTAAATACACAATTTGTTACTCAGTTAAATGGCAGTTTGCTTTTTATACTTTAACTATTCCCATGCAACTTCAGCAAACTGGGGCAGATACTTAATTGGGCCAAAATGTACTGAAGCTCATATGTCCAAATTAACCAGGATTCACTATATAAAGAAAATTCTGTTCTCCAAAGTCAAATTCAATTGAGAATGATAACCCAACCAAAATTTTGCATGTGATAAGTTGTTTATAGTAAACCACTAAAGGATAACAGTTGTATAAAACAAACTGTGATCCAATCTAGCCTCTTCATTATGTTGCTGGAATCATGGTTTGAGGAAAGGAATTTCTAAGATTTACAGCAGAAAGAAATTTCTCTTCAACTTTGTTCTAAATAGATGACATCATCTGCTAAGCAAATCCTTTTTGATTCCAAACTTTCTGTAATAAACACTACTTTGGTTAACAATCTCTCTCAATCTCATATCTTTATGAGATTACATTTCTTTTAAACTCCAGGAAAGATTCAAAGCACATTTATTATCAAAGTATATATGTAGGTTCATCTTCCCACAGACAGCCAAGAAACAAAAGAAAAACCATGGAACCCATTCAAAGAAAAACAGCAAACTCTCAACACACAAAAAGGTACAAATCGTTCAAACGGCAAAAAATGAGCAAACACAGAAAATAAAACATCAAAGTACAAAGTCATCGAAACAGTCCAGGAGTGTTAAGTTTAGTTCAATTCAGTTCAATTTAGCAGTGTGTCATTCATTGACTGCAAGTCGCAAAGCCTGCTAATCATATTGGACCACATTACAGAACAAATGCATTATCTCTGGAATGAATCGAATGAATCTACATTGTACTAAACTTCAAGTTCATCCTTCTGGGATCCATTATCTTTCATGTTGGATGTGCAGTCCTTCTCCTTCCATCAGCTTTTTCACTGTCATTACTACTCACAATTAGATGTAGTGTGACTGCAGAACTTCAAGCTGGTTTGTGAGATTTTCCTCTTTAGCAAGCATGCAAACCTGTTTTGCAATTTCATTAGAATGACAGCTCACTTTGAGACAGATCCAACCAGATCCTCTCCATCAAAATCACCCACCATTTTACAGAACTTGTGCTTAGCCTCAATGACTTCTCTTTTAGCTTCTCCCACTTTCTCAAAAACAAAAGGCACTCATATGGGCCCATGTTATGCCTACCTTTCAACTGTCAATGTGGAGCAATCCATATTCCAAACCTACATTGACACTACTTCCCAATCCTTTCTCCACTACACTGATGACTGTATTGGTGCCATTCCCTGCATCCAATTGGAGTTCTCAAGTTTTTCACCTTGCCACTAGCTTCCGCCCTGCCCTCAAATTCATTTGATCTGTCTCTAACCACTCTATTCCTTTTCTTGATCTCTCAAATCCACCTCAGGAGACAGACCATTGATTAATATCTACTACAAACCCACAGATACCTAAAGCTACCTAGAAAACATCATTTCTCACACTCTGTCACTTGCAAGGATGCCATTCCCTTTTCTCAGTTCCTCTGTTCTACAGCATCTTTTCTCACTCAGGCTATCCAAGTTGTTTCCCTTTTTCAGTAAATAGGGTTCCCTCACTGCTATTGATAGAGCCCCCAGCTGCATCTCTATTTCTCATACTTCTGCTATCAAACCCCCATCTCCACACAGTCAGAATTGGGTCCTTTGGTTCACACACACCACCCCACCAACCAACACATTCAACACATCAGTTATCACAACTTTTGTCATTTATAATGTGACGCTGCCGCCAGGCACATAGTCCCTTGAATTGTCCATTAAGTGTGCCATTAATTCTGCTAAAAAATTCCTGAACAGTACACAAGAACACTGGTGCAGAAAATTAGAGCTCAGACTCTTTAATCATGGCCAATGGGTACTAGAAATAGGTGCTGGTAACAACTAGAAAATTAGGAATCAAATACAATGCTATATTTTGCACTCCTAAGCCCTCAAAGACTATTTACAAGAGTAGCAAGCCTGCAGGAAATGTAATCCCCTTAACCAATACAGTTTTACTCTTAATTTGAATTTTTAACTCAGTCAGTGATGTCACAAATACTTTATGAGTATCTAGTAAGCGATGGTTCTGCAACATTAAGAACCCTCAGAACAGAGAAGGAGGAAGGTTGTCCTTCTATTCTCAGGGCGTACCCTCTGGTCCAGACTCTCCCACTATTGCAAACATCCTTTTGATGTTCACTCTATCCAGGCCTTTCAATATTCGGTAGCTTTCAATGAGATCCCTCCTCATTCTTCTAAACTTCAACAAGTATTGGCTCAGAGCAATCACATACTCGTCACATGTTAAACCCCTTCTTTCCCAGAATCATTCTCATAAACTTCTTCTGTACTCTCTCCAATGCCAGGACATTCTACTTTAGATAAGGGGCCCAAAACTGCTCACAATACTCCAAATGTGGTCTGCTCAAAACCTTATAAAGCCTCAGCATTACATTCTTGCTTCTAAATTCTAGTTCTCTTGAAATGAATGCTAACATTTCATTTGCCTTCTTTGATACCAACTCAACTTGTAAGTTAGGTCTCACAAGTCCCTTTGTACCTCTGATTTTTGAATTCCATAGCCATTTAGAAAATATTCTACATCCTTATTCCTTCTGTCATTATTAGTCTTCAAAACTATTTTCATTCACAAAACAGGAGATGGAAAACTATTTTTTGCTGACCTTAAGTCAGCATTAAAATGTAACTTGTACTCCACAAGTAGTAAATTTCATACCTCTGTACTTCTAATTGTCTGCCTTCTCCCTCTTGGCGCTTCAAAAAATAAATGTTCTTTGGCACCCGTGTTAACTTGCAATAACTTTCCTGCATGAGACACAAAAATAATCACATATGAATAGTATATGCCACACTGATATCATTCCATTCAAAGAAAGTCACATATCCAATATGCAATGATCTATACTTAAATATTAGCCTTTGGAGTAATATATGTACTGTCTCCAAATCTACTTAAAACTTTATTTCTTATTCACAGAATGAGACCACCTCTGACAAGGAGAGCATTTATTAGTCAACCTTAATTGCCTTGAGATAGTAGCTATGAGTTGCTCCTTTGAAGTGTTACAGGCCTTCTTGTGAAGATACTTCCACAGTGCTAGTTAGTGTTAAGACAAAACTGTTAGGTAGAGGTTAATGATGAGATGATTTTAGAAGCATTGTAACCATGAGCACCAGCTTATAATGTTTTTGTACTAGGTTAATAATATTTGTGTAGGCTAATAAGTGGGTAGAATCACTATGCTGTGAAGATGTGAATCTATTAATTGCCTAAGCTACAGATTTATTTATTTATTTAGCAATACAGCTCAGAATAGGCCCTTCAAGCCTCACTGCCCCAGCAACACCCACCAACCCCAACTTAACCCTAACCTAATCATTGGGCGATTTATAATGAGCAATTAATCAACCTGATATGTTTCTGGACTGTGGGAGGAAACTGGCACACCCAGGGAAAACCCATTCTCCTGCTTCTCCCCATAATGTTTGACGCCGAAATAATAAAGCTATCAACCTCCACCTTACATATACCTCAAACTTGGCCTTTGTGCAATGAATTCCACAGATTTACCACCCTCTGGGTGTACAGATGAAGCCAAATTAAACTCTGAACCTCAACACCCTGAGCTGTAATAGCATCTCGTTAACTGCTACAAAGAAAGGAAAATATGACCAACACATGGAAGATGCTGGAGGAACTGAGCAGGCCAGGCAGCATCTTTGGAAAAGAGTGCAGTAGATGTTTTGGGTCAAGACCCTTTGGCAGGACTGGAGAAAAAAAGATGAGGAGCAGATTTAAAAGTTGGGGAAAGGGGAGCGAGAAACACAAGGTGATAGGTGAAACTGAGAGGGGTAGGGATGAAGTAAAGAGCTGGGAAGTTGATTGGTGAAAGAGACAGATGACCCTGGAAGAAAGAAAAGGGGGAGGAGCGCCAGAGCAAGGAGATAAGGTGAGAGAGGGAAAAGGGGATGGAAAATGATGAAGGAGAGGAGGGGTGGGAGGCATTACTGGAAGTTTGAGAAATCGATATTCATGGCATCAGTTTGAAGGCTACCCAAATGAAATATAAGGTGTTCCTCCATCCTAAATGTGGCCTCATTACAATAGTGCAGGAAGCCATGGTTAGACATATCAGAATGGGAATAGGAAGTGGAATTAAAATGGGTGTCCACAAGGAGATCCCACTTTTTCTGGCAGACAGAGCACAGATGCTTGGTGAAGCAATCTCCCAATCTACATCAGATCTCACTGATATACAGGAGGCCACACTGGGAGCACCAGACACAGTATATGACCGCAACAGATTCACAGGTGAAGTGTCGCCTCACCTGGAAGGACTGTTTAGGGTCCTGAATGGTAGTGAGGGAGGAGGTGTAGGGGTAGGTGTAGCACTTATTCCGCTTGCAAGGGTAAGTACCAGGCTGGGGGTGGGTGGGTGGTAAGTGAGGACAAGAGGAACCCTATCCCTGGTAGGGTGGTGGGAGGATGGGGTAAGAGCAGATGTGAGTCAATCAAAGAGATGTGGAATTCAGGTTTCCTGGCCCCCATCATCATTTTTTTACTGAGGATATCCAGTCCTCTACACCTTCATTTTCCACCAGGAAGACCTCAAAGCTCTCTGGTTTTTTTTCTGGACACCAGACCTAACCAGTTCCCCTCCACCACCACTCTCCTCCGCCTGGTGGAACTTGTCCTCACTCTAAATATTTTTTCCTTTGGCTCCTCCCACTTCCTTCAAACAAAAGGTGTAGTAATGGGCACTCAAATGAGTCCCAGCTATACCTCTCTGTTTGTCAGCTACGTGGAACAGTCTGTGTTCCAAGCCTACACTGGTGACTGTCCCGCACTTTTCCTATGCTATATCGACAACTGCATTGGTGCTGTTTCCTGCACCCCTGCTGAACCCATCCATTTTGCCTTCAACTTCCACACTGCCCTCAAATTTGCTTGGTCCATTTCCGACATCTCCCTCCCTTCTCTCAATCTGACTGTCTCTATCTCTAGAGATGCCTATTATCCACCCACAGAGTCTTACAGCTACCTGGACTATACCTCTTCTCACCCTGTTACTTGTAAAACCACTATCCTCTTCTCTCAATTCCTCCATCTCCATCACATCTACTCTTAGGATGAGGCTTTTCATTCTAGAATGAAGAAGATATCATCCTCTTTCAAAGAAAGGGGTTTCCCTTCCTCCACCATCAACACTTCCCTCAACTGCATCTCATCCATTTCACGCATATCTGCTCTTAACCCATCCTCCCACCACCCAACTAGGGATAGGGCTCCTCTTGCCCTCATCTATCACCCCACCAGCCTCTGCATCCAGCACATAATTCTCTGAAACTTCCACCACCTCCAATGGGATTCCACCATCAAGCACATCTTTCCTTTCCCTTCCACTTTTTGCTTTCCACAGGGATTGTTCCCTATGTGACTCCCTTGACAATTCATCCCTCTCCACCAATCTCCCTCCTGGCACTTATCCTTGCAAGCAGAATAAGTGCTCCACCTGCCCCTACATCTCCTCCCTTACTACCATTCAGGGGCCTAAACAGTCCTTCCAGATGCAGCGACACTTAACCTCTCAGTCTGTTGGAGTCTTGTACTGTGTCCGGTGCTCCTGGTGTGGCCTCCTGTATATCAGTGACATTTGATGTAGATTGGGAGATTGCTTCACCAAGCATCTGTGCTCTGTCTGCCAGAAAAAGTGGGATCTCCTTGTGGACACCCATTTTAATTCCACTTCCCATTTCGATATGTCTATCCATGGCTTCCTCTACTGTCATGATGAGGCCACATTTAGAATGGAGGAACTACACCTTTTATATTTTGTTTGGGTAGCCTCGAATATGATGGCATTAACATCAATTTCTTGAACTTCCAGTAATGCCCCCCACCCGCCCTCTCCTTTACTATTTACCATCCCTTTTTCCCTCCCTCATCTTATCTCCTTGCCCATCCATCACCTCCCTCTGGTGCTCCTCCCCCCTTTTTTTCTTCTAAGGCCTTCTGTCTCTTTTTCCAATCAACCTCCCAGCTCCTTAGTTCATCCCTTCCTCTTCAGATTTCACCTCTCAACTTGTGTTTCTTTCTTCCCTCCTCCCACCTATTAAGTCTACTCTTCAGCTATTTTTTCTCCATTCCTGCCACAGGGCTTCAGTTCGAAACATTAACTGTACTCTTTTCCATAGATGGTGTCTGGCCTGCTGAGTTCCTCCAGCATCTGGTATGTGTTGCGTTAACTGCTGCACTACTGTGGCACCCATAGTATTCTCTGTCCTGTTAAAAACTTGTAAATGTAACTAAACCACAAGTCATGACAGATGTTCTAAGTAAGGGGTTCAGTAGTCCATTACTGAATTTTAAAATGTAGCAGTCAGTATAGAGTTGTGATGAAGGATCTCAGCCCAAAACATTGACTGTTTATTCATTTTGATAGATGCTGCCTGATCTGCTGAGTTCCTCAAGCATTTTGTGTGTGTTCCCTTGGATTTCCAGAATTTGCAGAATCTTCTGTGTTTATGAGCAAAGAATGTTTATTACATTAGAGCCTTGAAAAAGTGTTGAGTCAGGAGATGATTCATCTGTTTTTGTAGCAACAATATCTGTGTGGCTAATCAAATTAAGATTTTGGTCAATGGGGATACCCTGCACATTGTTAACTGACAATGACTAATAAGTGCCAGACACTGATGTTCATCAATAAAAGAGAGAACTCAATAACATAATCTTCATGCTAGTTAGTCAATGATTGGTTATTATATTTTCTTATTGGTGATGGCCATTGTCAGTACCTGTGTGGTTTAGATAGTACAATGTTTTTTTGTGCAGAGCACTATGTTACAGAAAGGGCTAGGAGACCAGTTATGTCATAATTATAAGCAGTAAAATATATGAGGTATTTTGCAAGATTGCAGCTTGTTCTCCTGAACTAGTGCAAGAGGTTCAAAATCACCTTTCACTAAAGGTAGCTAACTGTACTCATCATATACATTATAAACTTGCTACAACAAAACTAATCAAACAGATGAAGCATGGCTTGACATATTATTTTAAATCAGTAGCAAGATCAAATTGAAAATAATTTCAAAGAACATCCTTTATATCTAATCTAAAAAGCAGGGAGATTTAAATTTAGTGGCCTAGAAACACAATTGTTTGATGCAACACTTTTGCAAGCTGCATAGCACAATTTCTCCAAAAAAGTGATGGTGTGCAGTCTGGACCTGATTGTACATTTCACAAAATCAGATTCTTTTTTTCTCCCTTCCCACATACTCAATGTTTCTAATGCACAAATACACAGAAGTGCCCCAGAATCCAATGGCCTGCAGCAAATGTACTTACACTGCACAAGCCAGTTATGCAAAAGGAAGTCTTCCAACATTCAAGATTTCCTCCATCTCAACTTAGGTTCATATTATACAAAAATTCTATTTGTGCATCGTTTTCTTCATACATTCAAAAACCTTGAAATTCTTCAGTGCCCAGCAAGGCATAGTAGGGTAGTTTAGAAGCAGGTTGGCAAAAGGCACGTCCCCAAATTACTTTAAAAATTAATACAGAACTTTATTCTCCTTGTGCATAAACAGTGATGCCCAATGATAAACAGATATGTAGATACTTATCCCATGTATAGTCCCTATAAAAAAGAATTCACCCCCCCCTTGGAAGTTTTCTTATTTTATTGTTTTACAACTTTGAATTGCAGGGGGTTTAATTTGGCTTTTTTAATGCTGATCAACAGAAAGACTCTTATATGTCAAAGTGAAACAGTTTTTTTACAAAGTGATCCAAATTATTTACAAATATAAAACGCAAAATAATTGATTGCATAAGTATTCACCCCCTTTAATATGACACACCAAATCATTACTGATGCAGCAAATTGGTTTTAGAAGTCACAAGATTAGTTAATTGGAGAACACCGTGTGTAGTCAAGGTGTTTCAACTGATTGTAGTAAAAATACACTGCATCTGGAAGGTCCAACTGCTGGTGAGTCAGTATCCTGGCCAAAACTACACCATGAAAACAAAAGAACACTCCAAGCAACTCTACAAAAAGGTAATTGAAAAGCACAAGTCAGGAGATGGATACATGAAAATTTCCAAGTCACTGTAAATTCTCTAGAGTACAGTTAAGTCTATCATCAAGAAAAGGAAAGAATATGGTTCCATTGTAAATCTACTTAGAGTAGGCTGTCCTCAAAGACTGAATGATCATGCAAGGAGGGGACTAGTGAGGGATGCCATCAAGAGATGTATGACCACTCTGGAGGAGTTACGAGCTTCAGTGGCTGAGATGAGAGAACTGTGCTCTATCAACTACTGCCTGGGTGCTTTTCTAGTTGCAGGTTTATGGGAGAGTGGCAAAGAGAAAGGCACTGTTGAAAAAGACTCATATGAAATCTCCGTTAGAGTTTGCCAGAAGGTATATGGGAGACTCTGAAGTCAGCTGGAAGAAGGTTCTATAGTCTGATGAAACCAAAATTGAGCTTTTTGGCCATCAGATTAAACGCTATGTTTGGCATAAGGCAAACACTGCACATCATCAAAAACACACCATCCCTACCATGAAGCATAGTGATGTTTGCATTATGCTGTGGGGATGCTTTACTGCAGCAGGCCCTGTAAGGCTTGTGAAGGTACAGGGTAAAATGAAAACAGCAAAATACAGGGTAATCCTGGAGAGAAACCTGATGCAGTCTGCATGAGAACTGCGACTTGGGAGAAGATTTGTTTTCCAGCAAGTTAATGACCCCAAGCATAAAGCCAAAGCTACACAGGAATGGCTAAAAAATCAACAAAGTTAATGACCTGGAGTGGCCAAGTCAGATCCAGACCTTAATCCAATTGAGAAGTTGTGGCTGGATTTGAAAAGGGCTGTTCACTCATGATCCCATCGCAATCTGACAGACTTGTGTAGTTTTATGGAGAATAGGGAAAACTTGCAGCGTCTAGATGCACAAAGCTAATAGAGACCTATCTGTATAGATTCAAGAATGTAATTGCTGCTAAAGGTGCATCTACTAAATACCGACTTGAAGGGGGTGAACACTTATGCAATTGATTATTTTGTGTTTTATATTTATAACTAATTCAGACCACTTTGTAGAGATTGGTTTTCACTTTGGCACGAAAGAGTTTTTTTCTGTTGATCAGTGTCATAAAAAAGCCGAATTAAATTGACTGTGATTCAATATTGTAAAAAATTGAAACATGAAAACTTCCAAGGGGGGGGGGTGTAAATATTTTTATAGGCATTGTACAAGTATAATACTTACATAGTATATAGTTATAGGAATATACAGGAAATTATGGTTCACAATTTGCAAAAGAGTTGAAGGGGAGAGGGGCACATGGACAGGAGGAATCATGCTGTCAGTCTTTAACCAGATGGTAATGTATCTGTAGAATTCATTGCATGGGCAGCTGTGGAGGTGTATTTAAAGTGGAGTTTGTTAGGCTCTTGAGTAGTCGGGATGCCAAAGGTTATATGGAGGAGACAATAGAATGGGATCAAGAGGGATAATAAATCACCCCTGATGGAATGGTGGAGCAGAGCCGAAGGGCCAAACGGCCTAATTCTGGTCCTATGTCTCATTATCATCGGTTTCAGGATCAGAAACCCAAAGATTAGATTATTCTGGGTCCAGAGGGAAAGGGATGAATCATGATTAACTGTAGATGAGATATAAAATGGAGGAGATGTAGGGGAAGGCTCTATTAATAGCAGTGTGGGGGAAATTCGTATTTTCTGAACAAGGTGGACATCTGGGATGTCCTTGAGTTGAAGGTCTCATCATGAGAACGGATGCTGTGGAGATGAAGGAACTAAGAAAAGTAAATTGTGTCCTTGCAACTGACTGGGCCGGAGGAGGTGTAGTCAAGGTTGTTGCAGGAGTCTGGGTTTGTAGTCGATGTCACTGGATAAACTGAGATCAAGAAAGAGGATGGAGGTGTCAGAGATGGATCAAATGAATGCAAGAGCAGGGTGAAAATTGGTAGTGAAGTTGATAAAACTGACAACTCCATAGGGGTGCAGGAAGTGGCACTATACAGTCATCAATGTAGTATAGAAACTGTTGGGAACAGTGCCAAGATAGGTTTGGAATATGGATTGCTCTGTGTAGACTTCAAAACATTCATCAACAGAATTGGAAGGATTTAAGTAAGTGTCTTACCTCTTGCATCCCAATCCATATGAGTAACATAACTAGAGGCTCCTTTACAAATGCCAACTCTTTTACTTGAAAGCACATTGTAGATATCTACAAAGTTGTCATGGGAAGCCACTGCTAGGTATTTCCCTGCATCTAGGAGGATAATAAAAATGTGTCTCTTTAAAACAAAATGTATAGAATTTAAATGCTTGATTTTACTTAGAGTACAGCACATAAAATTATTAATGAGTCACTGTGTGACAGATTAATAAAAATAAGGTACACACTGTTGGGTGGAAACAGAATGCATTCCTATTTAACCAAATGTATTATTAGTACCCAAGTACAACTGACATAACCTGCTATGGTGCATTCTCCGAAGAAATGGGAAAAAACTAAGAAATTCTTCATTGACTCTAAAACAATTAAAAGAGTTCAAAATCACAAACAAGAGAAAATCTGTAGATGCTGAAAATCCAAGCAGCACACACAAAATTCTGGAGGAACTCAGCAGGCCAGGCAGCAACTATGAAAAAAAGTACTGTCAGTATTAATGGTTGCAGCTCTTTCCTCCAAGCAACATTCTTTTACTCAGCTATTGGAATGATGTAAGAACTTGCTCCTCTCCATAAAGCAGTGACCTATTATTGTGAGTAATACACAACACAAAATGAAAAAATAAAGAAGCAGGGGAGATATAAACTGTAACACTATCACATACAGTAGAAAAGTATGGATTTGTACTAATGTTTTGATTTGGAGTTATAAATGAAACTCTTGAATGTTGAATCTGTCTATAGAGCAAGACTAAAAAAAAATTCAGAGAACTGCAGCACACCGCTGTCTTCTTCTCTTAACCTTGCAACAGGTTAAAGAGGATTGGGAAATCCATTGGACAACAAATAGAATGGCATTGTGTTGCCCTTAAGGCATTTGTTTAGCTTTATTACATTTTCGCTTTAGTAATTCATTTGTAATTATTTTCTAGTTAAAGTTAAGGTTGATAGCTACGTTGCAGTTGTTGGAAGTAAATTCATTGTCTGTGATGTATTGCGGCATGTGATGATGTCATTCCCGGTTTTGTTGCATCTTGTGGGAAAATACTGGTTTGGAGAAACGGGAAGGCGAGGGCTTGTGTGTGCAGGATCAGCATGAGAAAAGTTTCATTCTTCATACTAGAAACATCATAGAAGCAATGCTGCAAGTTCATATGACAATCGATATGTTGAAGTAAAAATGTTAACGCTGATTCTGTTAAAAGTAATGACGGTTGATAAAGTTTATTTTCTTGTGTTATTGAAAGTGTTGCTGGATAGTTTGCGTTGAAGTGTATTTGAAGTTGTTGATGGCATAGGTAGGTTCTGACTGTACGTTGTACTTTAATAAGACTTTAATGTAAAATAGTTTGTTGTAGTTTTACTTTTACAAGTATTTATGATGTAAATGTGATGCCAAGAAGGAAACAAATACTGTATATATTTTGTATTGTTTTATCAACAGTTTTCACCATACGTTAATGTGTAAGAGTGAACAGTAAATGGTTAATATTACTGTGATCTTGCCTTCATTGACTACGGTTTAACTCGGTGTTTAGTTCAGAGTTTCTACACCTGCACGAAAACACTACAGGCATCATTTCAGTTTTCAATGCCCAGTTATTGAATATGATGACCCCAAACTAGCATACAAATAACTCAGAATTTATTTATATAATTAGGTGCCAGAAGTTTGACTTCTATTGAAAAATTGTATTGAAAATCAAAATTTCTGACAAACAATTTGTTCATTCCAAGCAGTCACCACAAACAGGAAGCAGAGAATAAGTGCTGCATCTGAATTCCAAACAAGAGAAAATCTGCAGATACTGGAAATCCAAGCAACACACACAAAAAGCTGGAGGAACTCAACAGGCCAGGCAGCATCTATGGAAAAAAGTACAGCCGACATTTTGAGCTGAGACCCTTCGGCAGGATTGGAGAGAAAAGACAAGAAATAAATATAAAAGGTGGGAGGAGGGGAGAGAGAAACACAAGGTGATAGGTGGAACTGGGAGGGGGAGTGATGAAGTAAAGAGCTGGGAACTTGATTGATGAAAGATTTACAGGACTGGAGAAGGGGGAGTTGATAGGGGAGGACAGCAGGCCATGGAAGAAAGTTGAGGGGAGAGGGTCACCAGAGGGAGGCAATGGGCAGGCAAGGAGATGAGGTGAGAGAGGATGTTTCTCTCTCTCTCCCCCTCCCCCCACCGTTTAAATTTACTCCTCATCTATTTTTTCTCTAGTCCTGCCAAAGGGTCTCAGCCCAAAACATAAACTCTACTTTTTTTCCCATTGATACTGCCTGGTCTGCTGAGTTCCTCCAGCATTTTCTGTGTGTTGCTGCGGGGAAATTGATGAGTCCTGTCACCTGAGGTTATAAACTGAAGTCAGTTAAAAGATAGAAACATTTTTACATAGAAGAATAAAGTCATATAGCAATATCAATGTTAACAGGGGTTGCATTATAATGACAATCAATGTAAACGAACAAGCCAAAATGAAGCACTTTGCATCTTTAATCATGCTTCATTTAATATCTAAGGGAGTCAAAACTGGACACAATTCTGTGAAAAATCACTCTGCATTCAGAAGTCAAGTCTTATGTGTAGGATAATGAAAACGTAATTGAAATGTTCTTCTTCTTCTCAAGGTTCACATCATCTGTGTCTTCAGTTTAATATACTGAATAGCAATTCTCAACATTATTTATCCACCAAACACAATTTTACCAGTTTCACACAATTGTACAATAATATCGAATTTTTATGATCAAATGAAGCATTCTTAATTGACAAGTTAACTGGAAGCAAAAATTAACTGCTGCAAGTTACCTGCTGAAAATTTGATATCTGATATATTTTCCTTCCTATGGTGAAAAGCCACCATATCTTCCAGAGTGTCAGCATTGACTACATGAAAACTTCCATCATTTAGCCCAACAGCTATGACTTTCCCATCTGGTGAAAATGCACAACATCTTCCACCTAAGTGAAAAATGAGAAATGAAGCACATTAACATTTTCAAATCAACAAAATACAGTAATATCACTTTGATAGAGAAATGATAAATTGCTATTTTCGATGCTTATTTTTATATACAATGTTTTTAAACCTTCTCGGGAGATTAGTTTAGCAACATTGATTACTTCAGTTGTGTGCTTATTCTTGCCCTGAGTTGTCTTATTAGGCGACATCTTACAACAAAAGTAGACTGAATTTCCATTTCACAGAATAAAGCAGTACATATTTGATTTTATAAAATCAAACTCAACACACTTCACAATACTTATTGTTAAACATAGTTCAAATGCCATCTATAAATTTGCAGATGATACAACCATCTCAGAATCTCAGATGGAGACAAGAGGGCATACAAGAAGAACGAGTTGTACCATCTAGTTGAGTGGTGTCACAGCAACAACCTTGCACTCAACATCAGTAAGACCAAAGAGATGATTGTGGACTTCAGAAAGGGGACGATGAGGGATCAGAAGTGGAGAGAGTGAGCAATTTCATGTTTCTGGGTGTCAAGATCTCTGAGGATCCAACCTGGTCCCAACATATCAATACAGCTATAAAGACAGCAAGACAGTGGCTGTATTTCATTAGGAGTCCTCTTCCCATTGTTACTGTTAGGAAGGAGGTACAGAAGCCTGAAGGTACACACATTTAGCGATTCAGGAACAGCATCTTACCCTCTGCTACCTGATTCCTAAATGGACCTTGAACCCATGAACACTACCTTACTTTTTTATTATTTCTGTTTTTGCACTGTTATATATACATATATATATATATACACACACACACACATACACACCTTACTGTAATTGATTGATTGATTTTTTTTCTCTATATATTCATGTATTGCATTGTACTGCTGCTAAGTTAATAAATTTCACAACATATGCTGGTGATATTAAGCCTGATTCTGATTCTGGAATAGGCTTTATACTTAAAGTGGTTAAAGTCATTGTATTGGGATTAAAGAAACTGGTAATAGCTGTAATGGGAAAATGGCAAGGTCAGTATTTTGAATATAGCTAAAATGATCTTGGTGATATTGTTCACGCTGTCAAAATATCTGTAGCCTAAAATGGTCTAGTGCTCTCCTGATGAGTTATACAGCTCTCGTTACATGCACATGCAGTTCAACTCTTGGAGTGATTATGTAGAAAGTTTTAAGTTAATTACTCATTGTGGTGATTGGTAAATTCGTGGCCGAAGGTAAAAGGAGATGCGTTATTAACTTCAAACTTTCTGCATCATCACTCAACGAGCTGACCTGTACGTGTATGTAACAAGAACTGTATAACACATCTCCTTCTACCTTAGACCACAAACTTATCAATCACCTATCTGTGGACACTTTCTGGAGGTCCAAGATCTGCTGGACTAAGTGTGTAAATGTAGGAGGGGACTATGTTGAAAAATAAATGTGCTAGGTTTTCTAAAATTGACTCCTTCTACCTTAGGCCATGAACATATCAATCACCTCTCGTACTATGAACAAATAGATAGAGGGTCCATGGGATTGCCTTTGTCATCACCTATTGCTAACTTCTACATAGAGGAATTTGAGGAGAGGGCTCTGAGCTCATCGCCCTTGCACCCCAAATTCTTCTTTAGATATGTCAATAACACCTTTGTAGTGTGGCCTTATGGATTCCAACATTTCCACGACCATCTGAACAGTATACATCCAACATTCAATTTACTATGGAGATGGAGAAGAATGGTTGACTCCTGTTGCTGGACATTCTAATATGATGGAAACTGGATGGTAGCTTTGGATATGGAGTCTATTGGAAACCCACTCACACAGACTTATACCTTAACAAGAAAGAACTGGAATTTGATTGTAAACAAGGTGGTACAGTGAAAACCCGATTGGTTGAGGACTAACCAATCAGGAGGGACAGACAACAGAGGTATAAATACCACCAAACTAGACATGCCCAGGTATTATCCTTGATGAAGATGGCAGACTTTGTCATTAAAATATCAGTTAAGAAACATTAAGAACTTATGCAAGTAGACTAGTAAATTATATAATTTATGTAATGCATTGCATAGCATTACCCTGTCTTTGTATAAGATCTGGATTCTAGCCAATTTGGATTAGTCTGTTCAGTAGAGCTCTGGACTACATTCACATGAAGAATATGGTATTGATTACACCTATTCAGGAAGCTTTAATAAACTATGGAAAAGGATCCTGCCAATTGTAGGGATGACTTACAGTGGACTGAAAAGCTTGAGCATAAAATATTAAGAAAGAGATGTGCTGGAGCTTTTGGAAAGCATCAAGTTGGATAAGTCACCGGGACCAAATGAGATGTACCCCAGGCTCCGGTGGGAGGCAAGGGAGGAAATTGCTGAGCCTCTGGCGATGATCCTTGCATCATCAATGGGATGGGAGAGGTTCCAGAGGATTGGAGGGTTGAGAATGTCGTTCCCTTATTCAAGAAAGGGAGTAGTAGCCCAGGAAATTATGGACCAGTGAGTCTTACTTCAGTGGTTGGTAAGTTGATGGAAAACATCCTGAGAAACAGGTTTTATGAATACTTGGAGAGGCATAATATGATTAGGAGTAGTCAGAATGGCTTTGTCTAAGGCAGGTTGTGCTTTATGAGCCTGATTAAACTTTTTGAGGATGTGATTAAACACATTCATGGAGGTAGCGCAGTAGATGTAGTGTATATGGATTTCAGCCAGGCATTTGATAAGGTACCCCATGGAAAGCTTATTGAGAAAGTAAGGAGGCATGGGATCCAAGGGGACATTGCTTTGTGGATCCAGAACTGGCTTGCCCACATTAGGCAAAGAGTAGTTGTAGACAGGTCATATTCTGCATGGAGGTTGGTCACCAGTGGAGTGCCTCGGGGATCTGTTCTGGGACCCTTACTCTTTGTGATTTTTATAAATGACCTAGATGAGAAAGTGAAGAGATGGGTTAGTAAGTTTGCTGATGAAACAAAGATTGGAGGTGTTGCAAATAGTGTGGAGGGCTGTCAGAGTTTACAACGGGATATTGATAGGATGCAAAACTAGGCTGATAAGTGGCAGATGGAGTTCAACCTAGATAAGTGTGAGGTGGTTCATTTTGATAGGTCAAATATGATGGCAGAAAATAGTATTAGTGATAAGACTCTTGGCAGTGTGGAGTATCAGGGGGATCTCAGGGTCTGAGTCCATAGGATGCTCAAAGCTGCTGCACAGGTTTACTCTGTGGTTTAGAAGGCATAAGGTGCATTGGCCTTCATCAATTGTGGGATTGAGTTTAGGAACCGAGAGGTAATGTTGCAGATATATAGAACCCTGATCAGACCCTACTTGGAGTACTGTGCTCAGTTCTGGTCGCCTCACTACAGGAAGGATGCGGAAACCATAGAAAGGTTGCAGAGGAGACTTACAAGAATGTTGTCTGGATTGGGGAGCATGCCTTATGAGAATAGGTTGAGTGAACTCGGCCTTTTCTCCTTGGAGTGACAGAGGATGAGAGGTGACCTGATAGGGGTGTATAAGATGATGAGAGGCATTGATCATGTGGATAGTCAGAGGCTTTTTCCCAGGGCTGAAATGGCTAACACCAAGAGTGCACAGTTTTAAGGTGCTTGGAAGTAGGTTCAGAGGAAATGTCAGGGTTAAGTGTTTTTTTTTTACTCAGAGTGGTGAGTGCATGGAATGGGCTGCCAGTGACAGTGGTGGAGGCAGATATGATAGGGTCTTTTACGAGATTCCTGGATAGGTACACAGAGCTTAGAAAAATGGAGGGCTATGGGCAGCACTAGGTAATTGTTAAGGTAAGGACATGTCTGGCACAGCTTTGCGGGCCAAAGGGCCTGATTGTGCTGTAGGTTTTCTATGTTCTATGTTCTCTATTGATTCCTTGCAGTAATATATAGAGTTTAATAAAATTATTACAAGTCTTTGCTGTGTTCCCACTCACAGACTATTTCAACTGAAACATACTAGTGATTGAGTTTGGTTTTAACAATAATCTAGTAGTTTCATAGTTACCAATGATTGATTCAATTAATTCAATTAAAATTCCTCAACTACGATGGCAGAAATAGCCAATAGAAATAGCCAATGAAATAGCTAATGTTTCATTAGCTCGGGCTTCTGAATTGCTTGTCATGTAGCATAACCAGAATACCCAACTATCTAAACACAATGGGAAATTCATACAAGCTTTAAGAATTGAAGCCCAGAGCTGATTCAAAGAATAAAGAGAGAATTGAATAAACTGCCTATTTTTTCCCTTTATTTTGTTGAAGTTTTGCGAAAAAACTCGTGTTCTCCTTGCAACATTGATAAATTGACTGAATAAAGAACTGAGAGATGGAGTTTAATCTAAGAACGTGTGATGTCATACGCTTTGATAAGAGAAATCAAAAGGCAAATAATGAACTGGATAATTAAATGGAGTAAGGCTGCTAATGAATAGCATTCAGAGGTACTTGCATCATAAAAACTTATCAGACAGGTTCAATGATTAGAAAAGAAAACAAATCACATGTTGACCTTTGAGTTTAAACATGGGGAAGTTTGGTTAGCATAGGTTGAGGTGTTGATGAAGCCTCACCTAGAGTATTGGAACATAAAAAATGTTTCTCATTATACAGTGAAGCTCAGGAATTCTCTGTCTCCATGGATGGTGGAGGACAGATGATTAGCTATATTTAAGGTGGAGGTACTGTAGAGGACAAGAATATAAAAGTAAGGATGTAATAATGAGGCATTGTAAGGCTTTGATCAAACTGCACTTAGGGTATTGTGAGCAGTTTTGGGCCCCTTACCGAGGGAAGGATGTGCTGACATTGGAGAAAGTCCACAGGAGGTTCATGAGAATAATCTCAGGAATGAAAGGATTAACATATGAAGCATGGGCCTGAACTCACTGGCATTCAGAGGAATAAAGGGGAATCTCATTGAAACCTCTCAAATATTGAAAGATCTGGATGAGTGGATGTGGAGAGGATGTTTCCCATAGCAGAAGAGTCTAGGACCAGAGGCAGAAGTGCACAGCCTCAGAATTGAGGGACTTCCAATTCTAAAAAACATTTAGAATAGAAATGAGGAAAATTTTCTTTAGCCAGAGGGTGGTGAATTTGTGAAATTTACTGCCACAAACAGCTAGGCAGGTCAAATCATTAGGTACAGTATACTTAAAGGCAGAAGTTCTGGTATAAAAGGTTACAGAAAGAATGGGGTTGAAAGGGATAATAAATCAGTCATGATGGAATGCTAAAGCAGACTTGATGGGCCAAATAGCCTAATTCTGCTCTGAGGACTTACAGTCTTAGACAAATATTTTAAAGAAAGAGAAATCAAGAATTGTAGGGTACTGGTACAGAAGAAGAGTTGAGGACACATTTCAAAATTTTATTTCACTGTGCGGTAAACACCTATCAATGATCATTAAACATTGCAATAGGTCTGGCAAATTAAAATGCTGTATGGAATTATAGAGTACATATTCTTAACGAATCGCATTCTCAACACTATTATTGTAGATAGAGTGAAAATGGTTAATTTTATATATATGAACAATCTAGTTTGTCTATTTTACAGAACAAAATGTTCAAATTTTGCATGACAGCTTTTAACATTAAGCTAAATTGAAAAAGAACAGTTACCTTTTTTAAGTTTACGCACTGCTAACATACGATGATTGTAGGAGAGTTCCCAAATTCGTAATGTTTTGTCATCACTTATAGTAGCACAGACGGGAAGTGTAGGATGGGCTGCCAGGCCCCAAACCTCCCCTTCCATGTGACCCTGATTGGAAGGAAGCAAAATAAATATTTTTCAGTGTGAAACATTTATGGTTATAAATTGAATGGGGAAGAAGAAATAAATTTGGAATTTAAAAAAGTTTCAATTGATTTAGTCCATTGTCGACAGAG
Source organism: Hypanus sabinus (assembly GCF_030144855.1). NCBI lineage: Eukaryota > Metazoa > Chordata > Chondrichthyes > Myliobatiformes > Dasyatidae > Hypanus > Hypanus sabinus. Next base: position 54,070,707 of record NC_082717.1, on the reverse strand, counting down.
TTTGAACAATCAATTGATGTGAGACGGTTACATGATATTGTTGTAGTGATACTGAATTTTTTAAAAATAGAAACATTCAGAAGGTTAGGGAACATCTGTAGAAAGTGAAATACAAATATAGTTTCAGGTCCAGGATCCTTCATTGGTTCTAGGAATAAGAAAAAAAACAAATTAGTTTTCAGATGTGGAGAAGGTGGGGGAGGGATGTGCAAGATCATATGGAATCTCTCTCTGATAATGTGAGACCAAATAGGTGAAGGCAGCAACTAGAAGGATTCTCTGAGTCTTTTTTTTGTATGAATTGTTAAGAGGAGATGTGGTTCTTTTTTTTCTTTACATTAGCTTAATACTATATGTGATTTTGACAGTGTATATTCCTTCCTTTGTACTATTATTGAAATATGTATTTGAGATAACTTCTCCTCTGACTTGTATTTATCCTTATTCTTTTAAATCAATAAAAAAAGATTGAAAATGATAGAAGGATTCTCTTTGTCTTGCCGCATTAATAACAAGGTTGTGCTACATACCTAGCAAGTTAGGCTTTACTAATGGAGAGGAAAATCTGAGCCAAAATCAGGAAGGGATAATGGACAAAATTTGTCAGCTCTGATGAGGACGGAAAGAACGAGCATATTATCTAAATTTGGAGGATTCAATACTGAGTCAGGATTATTAGATTTAAACAAAAGATAACTTAGTGTTGTAGTGTCTAATTTTTAATCAAATCTGCCCTTGGGTTTAGAAATTAATTGGCTCCAAAACCTGAGCAGTTTTGTACAGAACAGTCAAGCTTTAGACTGCAGTGGAAATAAATGCATGATTTGTTAGTTATAGCACAAGTACTTTTTTAAAATTGTGTAGATGCAAAGTAAATGCAAGTGAAATTATTAATGCATGTTTTAGTACATGACTGATTTCATTCGCTATGCTGGACAGATGGGTATTCTTGGGTTCAAATATAGCAACGGAATGCCCTGATCAAGCAAGTGTGATTTACTCCATGAAGTACCTGTTTGAATTTAAGGAGTGATGTGAAAAGACCTAGAAATATTCATTATTTTTTTGCCTCCAATGGTATGATGGGCAATTGGAAAAAAATGATTTATATAGGAGGATTACAACTTCAGATAATATTCCAGTTGGTATTTTAAAAAACATAACTTGAAATTTGTAAAATGCTGCTATACAGATTTCAAGCTATTACTTTTTTTTTACTGACAACTGGTGTATTGCCTGCTTTTAATTGCCCCCATTAAGGAAGCTTCAACATGCTTTAGAAAATAATAATGTAAATTAATCAGACCGATTCCTAGGATATAGTGATATTCACATAAAGAAAAATTGTGTAGAATGGTGTTATACTCACTGAAGTTAAGGGACAGAGGAAGAGATGATAGCTAGACTCTCTGGATTGGAAGTAGATCTTTAATGTCTTGGGTCTCAAATGCTCAAAGTTTATAACAATGACTTATATGAGCGAAATGTAGTATTTATAATATTGCCAAAAACATGAAACTGGGTGGATTGCAAGTTGTGAAGATGAAAGAAGTCTTCAAGATCATTTAGAGAAATTGAGCAAGAATGTAAATGCATAGCAGATACAGTGTAAGGTGTATAACTGCATATTTATTTACTTCAGTGAGAAACAGAAAGACAGAGCATTACTTAAATTGTGATAGATTGGGAACAGTTGACATACAAAGGACCTGGTTATCCTGGAATGAGCCAGAATTGTAATGAATGGTAGAATGTTCTTGAAATGCTGCCATGTCTACTTCTGCTCTTATTTTCTATATTTTATTAGCTATGACAACATTGCTTGCTTCAAACCTTTTGCTCTTCCAGTTTTTTTCAGTAATCTAGTTATAACAGAGAGTACCACAAACTATTCCTATTATGATACTGAATAACTTACCCTATGGAAAAGCACCTCCCTTAAACTATGGTAGCATAGCAGTTAGTGTGATACTATTACAGCTTGAGGAATTGGAGCTTGGAGTTCAAATCCAACATCATTCGTAAGGAATCTGTATGTTCTGTCTGTGGAATGTGGGGTTTCCTCCCATAGTCCAAACATGTACCAGTTGGTAGGTTAATTGGTTATTGTAAACTGTCCAATGATTAGAACAGGGATGAATCGAGGGTTGCTAGGATGGCATGACTTGGAGGCCCAAAAGGGCCTACTGAGAGCTGTAACTCTAAGTAAATAATAAAAGATACCCCTAACACAATGTATACTCACAATTGAACTAACTCAATCTGTATTGGTTCCACGGAGTGCCACATTATTGAGGCACAGATACAGTGGGCCTGAATTTCCACATAGTTAATATTAATTATGAAGTAAATAATTAAAATTTATCAATAAGATTCTGTACTTAAATAAATCAAGTAAATAAACAGGTTCAGTAACAAACCACATTTGGAATCTAATCCAGACATTCAAACAATCAAAGCAAAAATAAAACCAGCAAATATCATACCACACAATATTGCCAAACCAATAAAAGTATAGGTTTGAAGTAACAAGTAGAATCTAGTGATAAATCCATATATTGCCCTCCAAATTTTTAATGTAAAACTGTTAACTTATGCAATGAAATTGGCCCAAAATTTACTCAAAAATTAAGGTATTTGTAAAGTTGAACCAATAACTACCTGAACAAGCAGAGTCATGGATCCACTTTTATCTATTTCAAGTATTTCACTATTCTTGGTTCCAACGAGTATATGCCCATGACCCAATGTAATGGCACGTAATGAAGGATTGTCTTCCAAAAGTAAACCTGTAAGAATTAAAAACTTCACCTATACAGGACTCACTTGACCATATTTTTCATTCCATTCCTACTTCTTTGGTCATTCCCAAATCATTTTATATGTTCTTTCTTTAAGCTTTACCAAAATTAGTAAAACTATTTCTTTTGACATAGTTCTATTTGGAGTAACTTCTTAATTTTTTTATAAAGCTAAATTTTAAACTGTTTTAAATTATATAATTTCACCTTACGTCAACACAAAAACATAGGTTTAATGATAGATACACTAAATTAAATCCTAAATGTCATGCTTTTCATTTGCATTAGATATTGCAAGTGTGTAACAATATTTAAAGAAATCTAAGAAATCACACTATAGATATTATTACAGGGTTTTAAAACATATTGGTACACACAGTACAGTCAGAGAAATATTTAAAAAGAAATCAGAGTCACTATGATCAAGAAATCAATGTGCACAAGGTTGATGGAAACACACCCAAGGATTTCAACAAAGAATTCACTCATTCGACGGAAAGTGATTTGCAGGTATATGATCAAAAAACAAAGGAGATTGACTGAATTGCTTTGGAGAGCCAATATAGACTCTTCATATTATGATGATTCTAAGATAACTCGTCATTCCTTGGTTAAGTTCTGGTACCTACTCAAGACCATAACATCTGTTACACAATGTGGTGCTCAGAATCTGACACAAAATGTAAGTTAAACAGGTAGCAATTAAAGGAAAAGTTCATGATACCATAAACAGAAGATTTGCAGAAGCTGGAAATCCAAAGCAACATACACAAAATGCTAAAAGAACTCAGCTTTTTGTGTGTGTCACTAGACCATGCTGTTTTCTAAAAAACACATTGGCTAAAAATGTAAGCCTCGGGGAAGCTAACTGTAAAACTGCCTGATTGTTTTAAATTAGGGAAGGAAGCCTGTCATACAAACTTGACTCCAGACAACGTGATTAGCTCTTAATTGTTCCTCGTCAGGAACAAAGACTGAAGGACAACTAATGCCTGAAATGACAAATATATTTATAAGAAATTAGATTGTGCAGTGCTACTTATTTTTGCAAATTTCCTAGTTATATGAAAGTTCAAAGATTACTGAAAAGTGATTTGCTCAAATTTTCATTATGCATCATGCAAAACAGTTGTGTCATCTTGTGAGTAAAGCCTCCAACTGTAGCCATCTCAGAGGCTCATATTAGTATGTTTTACAGGGCACCTGTTTGATCAGATCCCAAGTCTGTTGTTGGAACTCAGAGGTTCTTTCCCAAACCCCAAAAATTCCACTTCTCCAATATTAAACCCCACTCTAAGCAAGATGCCCCATTATGATCACAAATCTCATTAAAAAAACAGCCAACTTGACAATTCACACATACTTCACACACAATCTTCCAACTGAAATGAATACCCTCTCCCCAGCACCCAAACACAAACCACAGCATCTCAAGTAACAAAAAAATCACAATTATTAATGGCTGAACTGTCCCCATCCAATTCTCATCGCAACTCCTTTACTTCACCAATCCAATTCACAATTCCTAACTCCTGTCCTCACCCTCCCAGCTATCTCCCCATTGATTCTTGAAGCATACCACAATGTTAGGTTTCATCTGAGTTCCTGAAAATGTTTGTATTAGAAGAGCATGGGTATGTCCAATCTCATTTAAGGTCTCTTTAGGAACATAGGAGGCAATGCATTCTAACTAATTTCCTAGTTCTTTATGTATTTTTAAAAATAATTCCTAGGTAGCTTAGCAGCTAGTATAACACTATTACAGCACCAACGATCACTGACCTGGGTTCAATTTCCGCCCTTGCCAGTAAGGAGTTTGTACGTTTTCCTTGTGACCATGTGGGTTTCCTCTGAGTGCTCGGGTTTCCTCCCACATTCGACAAAAGTAAGGTTAGGATTAATGAGTTGTGGGAATGCTATGTCGATGCCAGAAGTGTGGCAATAATTGTGGCTGCCCAGAATATTCCTTGCTGATTTGATTTGATGTAAACAACTCATTTCACTGTATGTTTCCATATTTTGATGTACGTGTGACAAATAAAGCTAATCTTTATTCAATCTTTAAAGCTCACAAAATAACCATCATTGGCCTGGCATAATGATTGTTGTATCTTGGCAGGCTCCATTAAAATTCTAGATCCATTTCCAAGATCAATTAATTTTTGTCAAAGCTATACTAAATGAGTTTCCAAACTAAACTTGTAAACTTTCTTATATTAGGTATATATTACAAATATGATATTAATGATAAATGTGTCTTAGGTTCTGACAGGAAGGGACAATCTCAAATCAGGATTTTTAATTTAAGATAAACTTTGAAAAAGGAGAAATGAACTGAGCAAAATAAACTGTGAAAAGATAAACCTACAAACAATTGAATGCATTAGGGCTATGGTTTCATTTATGCAGCTTTGATCAGTGTAGTTTTTAGGAGGGATTTAGCAATACAATAAAATAGGGTTTTTGAAGAGACCCTTAGATAGGTACATGAAGCTGTTACGCCTGTGCCCCAACTCTGAGGGGCCGAAGGGTACAAAGTAACCCCCTCCTTTTTGAGAATCGCAACATCGCTATTAATTCAGGTCAGGAGACCCTGGAAATGAGAGAGAGAGACGTTTGGAATGTATCCTGGCCTCCGTGATACAAAGCCACGGATAACAACCATTGTCTCTTGGAGACAGAATTGTGTATTGAGTACTGTACTTCATGGAAGCCCTCAGGGAATGATCAGAGGGGGTTGGTTGAGGGATTGCATCATCCCAACCTGATTGACATCCGAGACCCCGTGAGTAAAGATAAAAGAGGGTCTGGGGAAGAACCCCTTTAGACGCACCAGGAGAAACACTAGAAATCCTGTGACAGCGTTTAATAGCGACAGCCGGTGGAAGGCCCATGTGTGTCCCTTCCCATTGCCCGGGATTGAGGCCTTACCACTGAAGACGGCTTAGCTAAAGAAGAGGTCACCACCGATGACATTTCGAAGGATCGACATCATAAAAAGGAAAACGGGCAAGTTCTAAAAACATTGTCTCTCCCTCCAACCAAAAGCTGCAGCCTGAATGAACTTGAGTGACTTTTATATTTCCATCGGACAATACATTATCCCCTAGACAACGATAGAGCTATTTCTTATTGGTTATTATTATACCCGCGCTTTTAGATTTAGTATTGATGACGTATATTATCTGTATGTTTGCATTGATATTATTTTTGTGTATTTTTATCAATAAATACAGTTAAAAATAGTACCATCAGACTTCAATGGACCTCTCTATCTTTGCTGGTAAGTGACCCAGTTAGGGGGTTCATAACAGAACTTAGAAAATTAGAAGGCTATGCGGTAGGGAAATGTTGGGCAGTTTCTAGAGGTTACATGGTCGGCCCAAATTGTGGGCCAAAGGGCCTATAATATGCTGGAAATTTCTATGTTTCTACGTAATACAGAATATAGCATTCACACATTTTAGTATATTTTTAAATTTATTTTTGTTTACTGACTTAATTGCTTCCTCGAAGCAATTTGTAAGGCACAAGATATATACATCCCAAAGAGAAAGAAGGATTTTAAAGGAAAATTGATGCAACCATGGCTAATGAGAGAAGTCAAAGCCAGCATCAAATCCACAGAGAGGGCATATAATAGAACACAAGTTATTGGGAAGTTATTGTGAAGCTTTTAAAAACAAACAGAAGGCAACTAAAAAAAAATGGAATACGAAAGAAAGCTAGCCAATAATATTTAAGAGGATATCAAAAATTTCTTCAGATACATAAAGTATAAAAGACAGGTGAAAGAGGATATTGGACTGCTGGAAAACAATGTTGGAGAGGTAGTAATGAGGGACAATGAAATGGCAGATGAACTGAATAAGTATTTTGTGTCAGTCTTCACAAAAGAAGCCACTAGCAGTATGGTGGAAGTTCCAGGTGTCAGAGGTCATTAAATGTGTGAAGTTACCATAACTAGAGAGAAAGTTATTGGGAAGTTGAAAGTCAGAAGGCAGATGTCATCTGGACCAGATGGTATACAGAGTTCTGAAAAAGGTGGCTGAAGACAGTGTGGAGGCATTAGTAATGAATTTTCCAGAAACACTAGATTCTGGAATGGTTCCTGGAAGACTGAAAAATTGAGTTGAATTGGCTTTATTATTTACATCCTTCACATCCATGAGGGGTAAAAATCTTTACATTACGTCGCCATCTAAGTGTGCAATGTGCAATTTATAGTAATTTGTAATAAATAGAATGTACAACAACACAGTCAATATAGCATAGAAATATAATTGTATCAGTGTGAATTAATCAGCCTGACGGCCTGGTGGAAGAAGCTGTCCCAGAGCCTGTTAGTCCTGGCTTTTATGTTGCAGTACCGTTTCCCGGATGGTAGCAGCTGAAATAGCTTGTGGTTGGGGATTACCCCAGTGATCCTTTGGGGCCTTTTAACACACCTGTCTCTGTAATGTCCTGAATAGTGGGGGTTTACATTTACAGATGAGCTGGGCTGTCTGCATCACTCTCTGCAGAGTCTGGCGATTAGGGAAGTACAGTTCCCATACCAGGCAGTGATGCAGCCAGTTAGGGTGCTCTCAATTGTACCTCCATAGAACGTCCAAGTAGAAAGTGTCTTAAGGACAAATCTGAGCTAATAGAACAATTGCAGAAGACCAACAACAGCAAACATATGCACGATGAGATCAAAGAGGTCACAATGCAAAAGAAAAGCAGGGCAACAACAGGATATATAAAAGCAAAAGACGGATCTACAATTATGGAAAAAGGAAAACTAATGCAAAAATGGTCTGAACACGTCAAAGACTATACGACGACAAAGACCAAGAGGACAACTTTGATATTGGCAACAATAACAAGGGCCCAGCAATACTGAAAGAAGAAGTGGAACATGCTGTGAAGAAAATGCGAAAGGAGAAATCATCAGGACCAGATAACATTCCAGTTGAACAGTATGAAGTGCTAGGAGATTTTGGTGTAGAGAAATTAACAATCTTATTGAATAGAATATGCAACAGTGGCAAAGTACCAGAAGATCTTTTAAAGCCAGTATTCATTGCACTGCCAAAGAAACCAGGTGCAAGAGTGTGGACAACAGAGAACAATTAGTTTAATGAGCCACCTCACAAAAATTCTACTTAGAATCATCATGCTTAGAATAAGAAACAAAATTAAACCAGAGATTAGTGAAGAACAGTGCAGCTTTGTTGAAGGCAAAGGAATATCAAACGCAACTTATATTCTCAGAAATATTATTGAAAGGTCAATAGAATTACAAGACCTACACTTCTGTTTCATTGACTACACAAAAGCCTTTGACACAGTGAAACACCAAGTCATTATGAAAATGCTTAAAGATATTAATAAAGACAGAAAAGTTCTAAGAATAATCAGGAATCTCTACTGGCAACAAAGTGCAGCCATACAGATAGACAACGAGATTGGTGAATATCAGCTAATAAGCGAGAAGTCAGACAGGGTTGTGTTCTATCACCAGACCTGTTCTCCCTGTATAGTGAAATCATCATGAGAACCTACAAGACCTCCCTGGAATAAGTATAGGAGGATACAATATCAACAACCTCTGCTATGGGATGATACAGTACTGATAGCAAACAGTGAAGTAAATTTGCAGAAACTAGTATCTACCATCAACACAGAGAGTGAAAGTCTTGGCCTAACCTTAAACAAAAAGAAAACTGAAGTAATGGTAATACCAAAGAAACCTGATACCCAAACTGCAGGATCCTATTGGGAAATGAAATCCTGAAACAAATTCACAACTTCAAGTACCTTGGATCATGGTAACATCTGATGGCAAATGCGAAACAGACATAAAAGCAAGAATAGCAATAGCAAGAACAGCATTTACAGAAATGAGAACCATCCTAACGAACAAGAAAATAGCAATTGACATCGGCCTTAGAACTCTCAGCTGCTACATTCTTCCTATATTGATGTATGGCTGAGAGTCATGGACCATCACAAATGCAATGGAAAAAAGAATCAATGCAGCAGAGATGTTATTCCTCAGAAGAATGCTATGCATATCATCTACAGACAGAATAACCAACGAAAATGTTCTACAGAGAACGAAAACAAAATGTACATTACTTAAAAAAAATCAGAAAACAGCAATCAAATTTCTTTGGACACATCATGTGAAGAGAGACGTTAGAACACTTAGTTACAACTGGAAAACTGGAAGGAAAAAGAAGCAGAGGCAGACAGAGAATGAAAGATGGATTAACATCACGGTTAGAAACAGGGGAGGCAACAACTACAATTTGGAGGGTCAGGGACTGTGATGGATGGAAAGACATGATCACTTACGCTGAACAGCAAGGCACCTGAACAGAAAGTCCTTAGGACTTGGGGACCCATACCAAACTTCTTCAACTGTCTGAGGTGAAAGAGGCACTGCTGTGCTTTTTTCACCACACAGCTGGTATGTACAGACCATGTGAGATCCTCAGTGATGTGTATGCTGAGGAACTTAAAAAGCTGTTCACCCTCTCAAGCCCAGATCCACTGATGTCAATAGGGGCTAGCCTGTTTCCATTCCTCCTTAGTCCACAACCAGCTCCTTTGTTTTTGTGACATTGAGGGAAAGGTTGTTTTCTTGACACCATTGTGTCAGGGTGATGACTTATTCTCTGTAGGCTGCCTCATTATTATTTGAGATTAGGCCAATCAATGGTATTGTCAGCAAATTTAATTAGCAAATTGGAGCTGTGGGTAGCAACACAGTCATGGATATACGGAGAGTATAGGAGGGGGCTTAGGACACAGCCCTGAGGGGCAGCTGTGTTGAGGGTCAGAGGGGCGGAGGTGAGGGAGCCCACTCTTATCACCTGCCAGCAATCTGACAGGATCCAGCTGCATAAGGCAGGGTGAAGGATGACCAATTCCTTTCTTCTTGTCAAGTCTGGGGGGAATTCTCTTTTAAAGAAGGGAGGGAGGCAGAAGAAAGGGAACTATAGACCAGTTAGTCTGACCTCAGTGGTTGGGAAGATATTGGAGTGGATTATTAAGGATGAAGTCTCAGAGTATTTGGAGGTACATTGTTAAAATAGGCTGCAGTCAGCATGGTTTCTTCAAGGGAAAATCTTGACTGACAAATCTGTTGGAATTCTTTGAACAGGTAACAAGCAGGATAGACAAAGGAGAATCAGTGGATGTTGTGTATTTGGATTTTCAGAAGGCCTTTGACAAGGTGCCACACTTGAGGCAGCTTAACAAGCTATGAGGCCATGGTATTACAGGAAAGAGTCTAGCATGGGTAAAGCAGTGGCTGATTGGCAGGAGGCAAAGGGTGGAAATAAAGGGAGTCTTTTCTGGTTAGCTACTGGTGACTAGTGGTTTTCCACAGTGGTCTGAGTTGGGACCAATTCCTTTTACTTTATAGGTCAATGATTTGGATGATGGAATTGATGGCTATGTTGAAAAGTTTGCAGATGATATGAAGATAGGTGGAGGGGCAGGTAGTTTTGAGGAAGTAGAGAGGCTACAGAAGGATTTAGAAAGATTAGTAGAATGAGCAAAGAAATGGTAGATGGATTACAGTGTTGGGAAGTATATGGTCATGCACTTTGTTCGAAGAAATGAAAGGGTTTCTATTTTCTCGATGGAGAGAAATACAAAAAATCTGAGGCAGAAAAGGATTTGGAGGTCATTGTGCAGGATTCTCTAAAGGTTAATTTACAGGTTGAGTCTGTGGTGAGGAAAGCAAATGCAATGTTAGCATTCATTTCAAGGGGGCTAGAACATAAAAGCAAAGATGTAATGTTGAAACTTTATAAAGCACTGGTGAGGTCTTACTTGGAGTATTGTGAGCAGGTTTTGGCCCCTTATCTTAGAAAGGATGTGCTGAAACTGTTAGGGTTCAAAGGAGATTCATGAAAATGATTCCAGGATTAAATGGCTTGTCATATGAAGAGTGCTTGATGGTTCTAGGCCTATGTTCACTAGAATTCAGAAGAATGAGGGGTAACCTCATTGAAATGAATTGAATGGTGAAATGTCCTGATAGAGTGGACGTGGAGAGGATGTTTCTTGCAGTGGGAGAGAATAAGACCAGAGGACTCAGCCTCAGAATACAGGGGTGCCCTTTTTGAATGGAGATGAGGAGGAATTTTTTTTAGCCAGAGGAAATGAATTTGTGGAATTCTTTACCACAGGCAGCTGTGGAGGCAAATTCTTTATTATAGTTAAGGCAGAGGTTGATAGATACTTGATTGGTCAGGGCACGAAGGGATGGGGGAGAAGGCAGGAGATTAGGGCTGAGAGGAAAATTGGATCAGCCATGATGAAATGGCAGAGTAAACTTGACAGGCCAAATGGCCTATTTCTGCTCCTATTTTTTATGGTCTTAATGCAGTTTAACACCATGTTTTCAGGAGTAGTTATGGACAGAGTATGCAAGTCATGGTTACATCTTATAAAGATATTTGAGATCCTTTCTAAACATGACTACTTTCAAATATATCCAACAAGCAGATTTGCCACTTCCTTACATTTACCCTTGCTCATTTATTATCAATGCATCGGTGATATTACATTCCTATTTAACTGTGGTACAGTGCTGCCTATAGCTACAGTACATTATTAGATGATGCTTTTGTCAGCTACCAATCTGGTTTGGAGATGTCATAATCAGGGGCATAGCATACAGCATTACATAGGATTAATGTCTCTTGGAAAAACCTTGCAGCTCAACTCAACAAGAACTGACTGGAAATCCTCCCTTCTGATGAAGATGTTAGGAGTCTCATAAGGAATCTTCAAGGGAACATAGGCACATTTTACAGCTCCCTATATGATGGGGAAAATTTATGTTCTCACCATTCCTCATACATATCAGTTCTCTGAGGAAGGTATAAACTTGGCAGCAAGGTAGCGTAGCTGTACGTGTAACACTTTACAGTACCAGCAATTAAAGTTTAATTCCTGCCGCAGCCTGTAATGAGCTTGTACATTCTCCCTGTTACCACGTGAGTTCCCTTCTCTTTCCTTCCACCTTCCAAAGAAGTATGGGTAAGGGTGGTAAATTGTAGGCATATTATGTTGGCGCTGGAAGCATGGTGACACGCATTGCCTCCAGCACATCCTCAGACTGTGATGATCATTGACGCAAAAGGGGCATTTCACTCTATTTTTATCTTTATCTCTTGGAGAATAAACCATTTTATGGTTTGGTGGGGTGAAAGCTGTGATGTCTATTGGCTTATTAGCGCAGAGTTAGGCAATGAAATTCAAGAGCTTCATGAGTTTAGTTCAAAAGACTATGTGGTTCTGCTCTCTCTGTGGCTAAGCCTTTTGTACATGGTAAGTCTTTGTGACCACTTCATGTAATGTATCCGCTTGAAGTACTGTTTCTCAATTAGATACATTTGTGAAAAGTATGGATAAGAACTCAAAACTTATAACCACACCATTCAGCTCAATTTTACTCCTTTATTCAGGAAGATCACAAATGATCTTTGATCTCAGTACCACTTTCAAGCACTAATGTTAAATCCTTAGTTCCCTTCATTTATTGACTGCCCATCACTAGAAATACAGTGAGGCACCTGCCATTAATCTTGATTGCCTTTGATAGTGCATCAAGTCTAGAGAAAGGGTTGCTCCTATGGAGGACCCATGAGTAAGTCTATTTAGCATATAAATTCTGGAACATGATCAGGTTTACCTTCTCTTGACTGCTAATATAATTGGTATGATATCTGATTATTGACTTTGTCTCACTTGTCACAGTACATTAGTGATATAAAATAAAAAGATATCTGGCAAAAGAGGAACCAATGCTCCCTCTAGAATTTCTGATTACTTAAAATAGATAAGAGGGATAAAAGATCTGACAAATCCACATCTGCTTAACCAGTATCTTCCTTTAGTCCTAAGAATGTCAGGATATTGAACCATAGAAGATTACAGCACAGAAACAGGCCTTTTGGCCCTTCTTGGCTGTGCCAAACTATTTTTCAGCCTAGTCTCACTGACCTGCACCTGGACCATATCCCTCCAAACACCTCTCATCCATGTACCTGTCCATGTGTTTCTTAAATGTTAAAAGTAAGCCCGATATATATTTATTCTCCCCATAAAAATTAAACTTCTAAGTATTTAACAGAAAAGCAGTTGTAATAACATAGCATACCTTTAGAGGCAGGGGATAAGGCTGCTCTCTTGATAGCGTAAGTCTTTAAACATCTTTCAAATATGTCATCCCAGAGTTCAACTACACCATCTTTGCCACCTGTAACAAATCCCTTTCAAGAAAACGTCATGATTAAGAGCAGTAAAACTGTTTTTTTCATTTTGTTTGAAAGATTCCAAGCAATTCATTAGAAAGACCAGCATGATCATCTATGCATGGATCCAAAAGAAATGGGAGAGATCTTAAATTAAATTGATCTTTTGCAACTGCATTTACTTGGGAGATGGACATAGAGTCTATAGTGCTGAGGTTCTGGATAGTATCTGAATATAGACAAGGAAATGTTTGCAGTCTTGGGCAAATTAGGGTGAATAAGCAAGACAAGGTGTCTCCTTGGACCTCTTGAAAGGCTAGTGCCTAAATGTACATTTTGAAATGTGCAGTGTACTAAATGGCATGGGTAACCAAGAATTTATGAACCCAAATCAATTGCACCATATGCAAGGCAACATTTTCTAGTTAAAATGAGGAACTGGTGGATTCTGAATTATGAAACTGTATGTCAATCCAACATTCAACAACTTAGCATTATTTGCTGAAGGTATAACACAATCTCAAGAAAAAACCATCTATCCCCTGCACCAAATGCAGGTGTCCCTTTTAAAAAAGATAATATGCTGCATTGCTTACTGAATATTGAAATAAATTAGCTTATAACATTCCCTGCATTTTGTATAAATTTACAGATTTGAAATCATTTTGGGGTGTCAAAAATATTGATCAAAAGCATTTAATTGAAGAATGCAACTTTGCCTAATCAGTGTTTCAATAAACACTGCCTAATGACTGACTTCTATTTTCAGTTTTGGTGGTAAACTGACAGTTGGATTTCTCACTCATATGCACTATTCCTTTTGAATGATGTTAGTAGAAGCTGATTTACAGACACTCATTTTTCACTCTTATTAAAATGCTCCCCATTATAGATTATTCTTCAAATGCAAAAAAAAATTCATTGATAATGATACAAAACTCTGGGCACCTTATCTAAAGCATGTAAAGCAAAAATAGGCCCATCATGGGCTTTGACTGTCTTGAGTAGAATGTTATTCTTCCATATGTAAACATCTCCACTTGCAGCTCCAGAAAAAATCATATCTTCCATTTGGCCATATGTCACTGACATCATTGTCTCCAGTTTCCCCATATTACCAAATACTCCACGCTTAGAGGTAAGACCACCACCTGAAATATGAGATATTTGATAGTAAAATTATAATCAACAGCTTTAATAAAAAGGATGAGTTGCAGTTCTAGTCTTATTTTTCCAATGACTATTTGAGTTTATAATGCTCTTCAGTAAATATGAATTTTAATTTGGCTAACTGGAATGGCGTATACACAATGCTGTAAAGAATTAGTGATCTGATATTGATTAGTGCATGTACTTCCTTGGTTAGAATAGCCAGAATTATTAAAACGTGCTTAATGTAATATTCCCACCTAAAAAGGCAGCTAATAAGTATCTATTTAAACATTGTATTCTTCTAAAGTAGGCAGAAATGCAGGTTTAATTTGATTTCAAAAGATAAAATACATTAAAGATTCTCACAATAATATATCTAAATGCAACACAAGATATATAATTTATGTATCATCAGCCAGTACTTTTGGAGTTAACGTTCTCAGAAACTTGGGCTATGCTTAAGTGGAATCTTCCACGTGTAACAATGGTATTCATTCAGTATTCTTAATTTCAATTACTGTCTCATTTTTTGAAATAATTTGAACCATGTAGAATTATAATAGTAGCAAAACTTTCCAAGAAGTTGTGGATTAATAGTGAAGTGTATATACTGCTAAGCAAACGCAGCAATCTATTTCTGATCAGCATACAGTTATTCTGTTAAGGAATAAATGTTCAAGATTATTCTGGTGAAATTCTTTTAACTTTCATTTGATATTTCTCTCAAACTAAACTATTAGAATTTTTTTACATGGGAGTAAAAAATTAGCAGCACTGACAATGCACTGCAAGTCCCACCTAAACTATGCTAGACATACTGTAGCTTTCCGACCCAGAGGCACTTTGCCAAGCTGGCAATTATATTTATTATTCAGATCTAAGTATTTTATTCATAATAAATGGCCTACGCAAATACATTTTATCTGCAACCCTACCTTCTCTCCAAACTTCTTGTGTTAATGCTTTGAGGTCATAAAGTGCCAAAGAAAATACAGTAGAGTCAAGTGCATTGATCCTGCTGTATGAGGGGAGGAAATCAGCATGCAAATCATGTTCAAGAGTGCTTTGGTGGAAAACAAACATGAAAATCATGCTTGTAGAGCTTGTCTGTACAGCATAGGTATGATTGGGATATTTAATTCATAAAACTAACTTTTTCTATCAGTAAGACCCATGAATGAAATGTAATTTCTTCATTCTCAAAAAAGAAATGATCCTTGTTACTGGATTCATTTCTTAAAGGATTGAAAAATTGACATTCTTGTATTTTCAGTTTGAAATGTGCCTATTCTAATGGATTTTCCCACCATTTTTAAGATATTTTTTGATTTTGTTGGATGCCAAAGGGTGATTTTTTCATGCAATTTAAAATAACAGTATCTATTTCCCATTTGGCAACTCTATATACTATGTTATTCAGAAAAAGCTGCGACTGAAGTGTGAATATATGCAAATGAGGTAATAAAAGTGTTCTAACAGCAGCAGGATATCATTCGAACTCTTTCCACACACAGAATCTAAGAGGAGAAGGATAAGTGGTTTTGCTTCAGATGAATACCATCAATCTGGCATATGACCAGACTGAGAAGTTGGCCTGCTTTGTGAATTACTGGGGGTTTTCCCAGCTTTTGAGGATTGACAGGAACGTGCAGCTAGGGGAGAGTGAAAACCATCAGGAAATGAACTTTTCCCCAAAGGTATACAGGAAAGGTACATGTCTGCTGGATCCAATATCTAATTCTTTCCTCTGCTTTTCCAAGTTCAGAAATAACCATTTCACAGCTGTTAAATTTACAGTAATTGACTCTCAAGTTTTAAAGAACAAAGCCTTGCATGGGTACTTTAATCATTGATTTAGTCCACCACAATATTAATAAGAAAGCTTCAAAGTAACCATAAGCAAGCCACCTAATCCCAATTTCTCTCCAAGTCTATCTGAACATGAGAAAGATGCAGTAAAACTCCCCTCATACATCCTGAGAATTATAATGTACTCTGTGTTTTATGTATATCCATGTGCATAGTTTAGTTACTTGAGATTTTTGAAATTCTGTCAATGTAAAAAAAAATGACTATTAAGCCTAACTGCATATGGGGATTTTACAAATTAATAAAGCACATTGAATTACCACCAGGAAGAGTAGCTCTACCATCATTTCTTTGACTTTCAGTAGTTAATTATACACCTGTACATACACTTTTTTTTACCAGAAATAACATTTTATAGGCACAAATATTAATATAGGTTGAGTACAACTTATCCAAAAATCCAAAAGCCTTCAAAATTTGTACAATACTGACGTGACGTCACAAATGAAGAATTCCACAAGGTGCTGGGAAGGTTCCCAAGAGATGAGCAGGTCTCTGCGCACCACAGACAGTTCTGAGAAGTGAACTCACATATGTAATGAACAGAAGTTAATGAAAAATAGAAAAACACTGCATAAAGTGAAAATTGAAGATCTCAAACAAGTATTGAAAAAGTGGATTCGTCAGCATCGGAGTGAACATATGCCGCTTAATGGTATGCTCATCATGAAACAAGCAAAGATCTATCACGATGAACTGAAAATTGAAGGTAATTGTGAATATATTAGCAGGCTAGTTGCAGAAATTTAAGAAAAGGCACAGCATTAAATTTTAAAATATTTGTGGTGATAAAGTGTCTGCTGATCATGAAGCAGCAGAGAAATTCATTGATTTGTTTGCCAAGGTACTGTAACCTTTAATCATAACAAAGCATCACAGGTGGAAACTGAAAGCGTGCCGTTATTTGTTGCTGTTTTACAGCCAGTTCAGATATTCTCCTGATGTTGCTGTGCTGCTTTTGTTACTCTGCACATATTATATTTTTATTATATTAATGTTGTGTAATAATTTTTACTGTTAAGTATATATTTGTGATGAACAAGAATAAGACAAAGGTTGCTAACTGGTAGCACATAAATTCAGAGTCAGAAATTATGGCGATCCAAATCTGTTATTATATATTCCAAAACTGAAACACTTCTGGCCCCAAGTACTTTGGATAAAAGGTACCAACCAGCACGATCTTATTCAATTCTGCAATGTAATTGAATAAAGGATACCTGCATGCTGCCAGAATTTTATATGCTTTATCCCAACAGTAACAAGCTTGTCAACATGCTGTGGATTGCACTTCACCACAAATATCTTGTCTTTATGTCCCCTAAGGAAAAGAAACATACTTCTTTTAAAAACAAAATTTTGAACACGCACCAGTTGTACAAAACTGATTCATTGAACTAAATCATTTGTAAAACTTTATTGTTATAAATTGAGATAAAGAATACAAAATGCTAACCTTGATGTTGCTAGTCTTTCTCCTTTTTTCCAGTCCCATACAACAATAGTATGGTTGTCATCCAAACCAATAGATACCAAACTTTTCCCATCAGCTGCAAAGTGAATGGAAATCAAAGTGATCTGTTATGTACTTCAGAAACAGAAAATTGTTTTGGTTACCATGTTATACTTTTATTAAAAAGGCACAGTTATTCAAGAAACACTGTTTTAGATTATATTTCTTTTAAGTCACAATGATCTGGTACAAAGTGATGTATATATCATGTGCATCCCATGTTTCAAGTTGGATATAAATTCTGAATGATAACGTAGGAAAACAATGTAAATAATGATTAGGTAATGGATGGTAAACACATATCTTTGTAATTTTTTTAAATAGCACAAAACAAGATGTTTCCTTTTGACATTTAATGTTATCGTTTTGCCAGCCATCAAGATTCTGGGTATCAATGTAAGCCAGAAATTTTACTAGGCCAGCCACATGAATATTCATTTTGATATAGGAGCAGAATTAGGCTATTTGGCCCATTGAGTCTGTTCTACCATTTTTATCGTGGCTGATCCAATTTTCCTCTCAACCACAATTTCCTGCCTTCTTCCCATTTCCCTTCATACTTTGACCAAGAATCTATCAACCCCTGCCTTAAATATACATAAAGACTTGGCCTCCACTGCCGCTTGTGGCAAAGGATTCTAGGTTCACCACTACCTGGCTAAAGAACTTCTTTCTCATCACCATTCTAAAAGGATGTCCTCTATTCTTAGGCTGTGTCCTCTGATCTTAGACTCTTCCACCATAGGAAATATCTTTTCCACATCCACTCTATCACCATTCTCAGGGTTTCAATGGTGTCTACCCACATTCTTCTGAATTCTAGTGAATACAGGCCCAAAGCCCATCAAACACACTCCATATGACAAGCAATTCAATTTAGGAATCATTTGTGTAAACCTCCTTTGAATCCTTTCCAGTTTCAGCACATCCTTTCTAAGACAAGGGGCCCGAAACTACTCACATTACTCTGTCAAACATCACTAGTGCTTTATAAAGTCTCAACATTACATCCTTGCCTTTATATTCTAGTCCTCTTGCAATGAGTGCTAGCATTGCACTTACCTTCCTCACCATAGAAATTAACCTTTTAGGGAATCCTGTACAAGGAACCCCCAAGTCCCTTTGTGCCTCTATTTTTTTTAATATTTTCTCTCCATTTAGAAAATAGTCCACCCGTTCATTTCTTCTACCAAAGTGCATGACAATATACTTCACAACACTGTATTCCATATGCCGTTTCTTTGCCATTCTCTGAATCCAAGTCCTTCTGTAGCCTGCCTACTTCCTCAAACCTACTTGCCCCTCCAACTATCTTCATATCATCTGCAAAGTTTGCAATAAAGCTATCAATTCTGTCATCCAAATCACTGACGTATAACGCAAAAAGAATTGGTCTCAACATAGACCACTGTGGAACATCACTAGTCACCAACAGCCAACCAGAAAAGGCTCCCTTTATTCCCATTCTTTGCCTCCTGCCAATGAGCCACTGTTTTATCCATGCTAGAATCTTTCCTGTAATACCACGGGCTCATAGCTAGTTAAGCAGCCTCATGTGTGGTACCTTGTCAAAGACCTTCTGAAAATCTGAGTATACAACTTCAACTGATTCTCCTTTGTCTATTCTGCTTATTATTAATTGACACTAATATCTTCCCAACCACTGAGGCCAGACTAACTAGCCTATAGCTTCCTTTCTTCTGCTTCTCTCCCTTCTTGAATAGTGGAGAGACATTTACAATTTTCCAGTCTTCTGAAACCAGACAAGAATTGAATGATCCCTGAAAGATCATTAACTAAAGGTTCCACAATCTCTTCAGCCACCTCTTTCAGATCCCTGTGGTATATACCTTCTGTCCAGGTGACTTATCTACCTTCAAACCTTTCAGTTTCTCAAGAGCTTCTCTCTAGTAATGGTAACTTCACACATTTCACCTGGAGTTTCACTATATTGCTTTCCACAGTGAAGAGTGATGCAAAATACTTATTCAGTTCGCCCATTGTTTCCTTGTCACTCCATTACTACCTCTTCAGCATCGTTTTTCAGTGGTCTGACATCCACTCTCACTCTTTTTTACACTTTTGTGTATTTGAAAAAAAAAATTGGCATCCTCTTCAATATTACTGGCTGGGTTACTTTTGTATTCCATCTTTATTGACTTTATCCATCTTCCATTTTTATCTCACTGACTCTTTAGTTGCCTTCTGTTGTTTTTTTAACAGCTTTCCAATCCTCTAACTTCCCACTACTTTTTGCTCCATTATATGCCCTCTCTTTGGCTTTTATGCTTGTTTTGAATTATCTTGTTAGTCACGGTTATGTCATTTTGCCTTTAGAATATGTCTTCCTGTTTGGGATGTACAATATATATCCTGTGCCTTCTGAATTGCTTCCAGAAATTCCAGTCATTGCTGCTCTGCCAGGATGTGAAAACTAAAGAATATCAAAGGCTATACAACCTGCTTTATCTTTGTACCACTTTCCAACTCTCTGTAATTCATAAACTGAAGCACCTGATGAATTGTAACTCAAGCGATACACAAGCTACTTACAATCAGGGAAATGCAATCTACAGTATTTTGTCAGTAGCCACTTATCTACCACCCTCAATATGCATTCCTTTGCCACAGGCATGATATGTTCCAACTCAAAACCTTTCTGACAGTGTACATTCCAAACCCACATCCTCTCCCACTTAACAAGAGATTCTGCAGATGCTGGAAACCCAGAGCAATACACACAAAATGCAGTTCAAGTAGCATCTATGTAAATGAATAAACAGTTGAAGTTCTGGGCCTCCATCCTTCTTCAGGACTGCCCACTTAGGAGGGCAAGTACATTATCAAATGTGAATGTCATCAACTGTAAGTTTACTTTCAAGCTATTCACTATTTTGAATAAGAAATATGACTCTGTTCATTCAGTACTGAATCAACATCATAAAATTCCTTACATAACAATAATGAAGTCATATCTTCATCACAAAAACTGCATCCATTCAAGAACACAACACAGAACATTAAATACTACAGCCCCTTCAACCTACAATATTGTGCTGACCTTTTAACTTCCTCTAGGATTAATTTAATTGTCTCCTCCTGGATAGTCCTCCCTTTTTTCTCCACCCATGTGCCTATCTAAGCATTTCTTAATTGCCTTAATATATTTGCCTCTACCACTATCCCTGGCAGTGCATTCCATGCACCCGGCGCTCTCAGTGTAAAAATCTTTCCTCTTACTTTCCAGCAATCACCTTAAAATTTTGCTCCCTTGTATTAGCTATTTCAGCCCTGGTAGAATGTCTCTGGCTATCCACTTGATCTCTGCCCTTATCATCTTATAGACCTTTATCAAGTCACCCCCCACCCTCCTTCATTCCAAAGAGAAAAACCCTAGCTCACTCAACCTATCTTCATAAGACATGTTCTCTAATCCAGGCAGCATCCTGGTAGATCTCCTCAGCACCCTTGCTGAAGGTTCCACATCCTTCCTAAAATAAGATGACCAGAACAGAAAATAATATTCCCAAGTGTTGGCTAACCAGGGTTTTATAGAGCTACAACATCACCTCACGGCTCTTGAATTCATTCACTTGACTGACGAAGGTCAATAAACCATGCACCTTCTTACCAACCCTATCAATTTGCATGGCAATTTTAAGAAATCTATAGACGTAGACCCCAAGATTCCTCTGTTTCTCCTCAATGCTAAGAATCCTGCTTTCAAATTTGATGTTCCAAAGTGAATAACTTCACACTTCTCTGGGTTGAACACCATCTGCCACTTCTCAATGCAGCTCTATATTTCTGTCAATATCCCATTTTAACCTACAACAACCTTCTTCACTATCCACAACTCCACCAACCTTCATGTCATCTGCAAATTTACTAATCCATATCCTCATCCAAGTCACTGATAAAAATCACAAAAAGGAGTACCAAAAGAGAATCCACAGAACACCAGTGGACATCTGCCTCCATGCAGAATATGCTCCATCTGCATCCACCCTCTACCTTCTATATGCGAGCCAATTCTTAAGTCAGATAACCAATTTTCCCTGGATCCCATGCCTCCTGACTTTCTGAATAAGTCTACAATGGGAACTTCATCAAATGCCATTCTAAAATCCATATACACCACATCATCAATGTGCTCCTGAGGTATGATCTATCACTTCAAAACCATGCTGACTATCCCTATTCAGACTATGCTTCTCTAAATGGTCATAAATACTATTTCTAAGAATCTTTTCCAATAATTTGCCTCATCTCCACCTTTTTAAGTCCTATTAAAGATGGATATTACATACTGGCTAATGACAACCAGACCTCATGGTGACTAATATATAAAAGAGCTAAGTTGTAAAATTTTGTAGGAATTGTAAGAACAGATTAACCTAAAAATTTTTATTTTATCACAAATGCATTTCAGGACTCTGAGTTCAGACACAAGTTCAGACACACCTGAAGTACTGTGCTGAAAATAGCAAACAGTTGCAGATTTAACATAGTCTTGGAATCACAGAACAATACAGTATGGGAACAAGCTCATCAACCCACACCAATGATCAACAATCGATGTGCATAATCCTGCAATAATCCCAGTTTTTAATTCTCCCCACATTCTTATCAACTTCCTCCAAGATTCCGCCACTCATCTACACACTAGGAGAAATTTACTCTGGCAAATTACCCTACTCACCCTACAAAGGAGTGCGAGGACTGCTGAGAGTATAATCAGGTTCTTTCTTCCACTCACCCAAAATACTTGTCAGAAGCGCTGCATACACAGGGGCCTTAGCATTGTCAATAATCCTTCCCATCTATCCAAGAATCCTTTTGATCCCCTACTATCAGGCAGGGGGAACCGTAGCTACAACAAGGGCTGTTAGGATGGGAAACAGTTTCTTCCCCTTGGCTGTGAGCCTACTGAATTCCCTGCCACCACCCAGGTCTCACCTCATTTGAAGCGCCAGTAGCATAATACTCTTTATTTTTAATTTGTGTTATTGCATCATGTTATTTGTTAATTTATTTGTGGTAGTATTATTTCATGTGTTGTATGAATTAAATGTACTGTGCTGTGCAACTTGTTCCAAAGGAACATTGTTTTGTTTGGTGGTATATATGAATGTGGTTGAATGACATAAATTTGAACTTGAACATGACCTTGAGATGCTGGAGGAAACTGATGCAGTCACAGGGAAAGTGTGCAAACTCCACATTAACATGACTTGAGATTAGGATTGAACCAGTGACTCTGGTGCTGTGCTTTATATACCTCTATCAGCACCTCCTCTGGCTGGACAACTGCGCTTCCCACATATTAGCATATTCGATGTGAGTATCAGTGTGAATATTTAAAAGCATATTACAAACTTTATTGTTCATGGATTCTGGTAGTGTTGCTTGTATTACAAAGGAGCAAAATGATTAACAGACAAATAAGGCTCCCCAGATTTATTGTTCTGAGCACTAGAAGGCTGGTCACCGAATTGATAGACCCTACTAAAAGAAGAAAGAAGCCTGCCTTGTCCTATGTGCACATAGGGAGAAGTAAGCAAGGTGTGAGAAGTAGGGGGAATTTGTGGTCTTCCTGATGACTACATATGTGGGAAATGCACCCAGGCACATTTCTTGACAGACCAGATCAAGAAACTGGATCAACTGAGATGCTGAGGACATCAAAAATGACTGTTTTAGTGAGATAGTCACACCTAAGTTGCAGGCTACAGATGTAAGGGTGATGACCAGGAGAACTAAGAGGAGTAGGCATTTAGTGCATGGCTCCCCTTACTAATAGGTATACCCATTTGAAAACTGTAGGGACTATGACCTTTTAAAGGCCAGCAGCAGTAGCTGGGTTAGTGTCACCATGTCAGCTCAGACTTAGAAAAGTAAGGTGGGTGCTATTGTTAGGGGACTTGGTAGTAAGGGGCGCTGATGATCATCTTTGTGGCTATAGTCGAGACTCCAGAATGGAGCATTGTTTCCTTAGCGGTGTCTAGAAATGGGTACAACACATTCAAAGAAGGGATGGTAATCAGCCAGAGGTCAGGGTCCATATTGGTATCTTTTATAATTTTATACTTACATTGAGAAAAAGAGGATAATTAAGGAGAGAGTTAGTCCACCCAAGGACAGAGGGGATTTGTGTTTGGAATCAGAGCAAGTAGCTGAGGTGCTAAATGAGTAATAAATAAGAAGGATTTGGAGGATAGTGAAGACAAGGTGGGATATGCTAATGTGCTGGGATATTCTGAGAATAAAGAGATTATGTTTAGTCTTTTGAAAGTCATTAGCTTGGATAAATATATGGGGCCTGATGTATTTATCCCAAAATACTGACAGAAGCAAGTGAGGATCTTTGACAAAAATCTTTCTACCCTTAATGGCAATAGGCATGTTTCTGGAGGACTGGAGAATAGCAAATGTTATCCCTTTGTTCAAGAAGAGAAATAGGATTAATCTGTGTATCTATTGGCCAGTTAGACTCATGTCAGTGGCAGGGAAGTGTTTCTTGCATTTGGGAAGGTGTGACCTGCCTAGTTAAGTCAGCATGGCTTTGTGCAGGACATATCATGTCTTACAAACCTGATTAGTTTTTTGAGGAAATGACAAGGGTCCTTGATGAAGGTAAACAGTGGACATTATCTATAAAGACTTTTTCATGTTAAGTTTATTCAGAAGATAAAGATGCATGGAATCCAGGGTGAATTGCAAGTTTGGATTTGTAACTGCCTTACCCATAGACAAGGGTGGAAGACTGTTACTCTGAATGGAGATCTATGATATTGGTGCTTAGGGAAGATTAGTGATGGGACATCTGTTGTTGTGATATACACAAATGATTTAGATGAAAATGTAGATGGGCAGAGTAGCAAATTTGTAGATGATACCAAGATTGGTGGAGCAGTGTTCAGTGAGATATAAATCGGTTATGAACATGGACAGAGAATGGCAGATGGAGTTTAACCTGGGCAAAGTGTGAGGTCAAATGAAAGGAGGAATTATAAGGTTAATCATACGTACCTTGATTGCACTGAAATGCAGAGGGGCCTTGTGTCTAGGTCTATAGTTCACTAAAAGTGGCAACACAAGGTGGTTAAGGGAGTAAGTAAGGCATAAGGCATGCTTGCCCTAATTGGTAGGGTTGTTGAGTATAAGAGTAAGGAAGCTATGTCACAGCTAATATAAAACTTTACTCAGACCACACTTGGGGTACAGCATGCAGTTCTGGCCACCCCATTATAGAATGGGTGTAGAGACTGTGAAGAGAATGTAGAGGAAGTTTACCAGGATGCTGCTTTGATTAAGGGGTACGAATTATAAGGAAACATTAGACCAATTTGGGTTGTCCTAAAATGTTGGAGATCCAATAGAGGATTTTTAAATTATAAGAATAGATCATGTAGATAGTCAGAACATTTTCCCCAAGACAGAAATGTCAAACACCAGAGGACAGGATTTTAAGGTCAGGTGGAGGAAGGAGTTTACAGACAAACAAAAGGGAGAGCTTTGTTTTAACATAGGTATTGGGGTAGTAGTGGAATTGGGCAATTTGATGGAGCTTAAGAGGTTTTTATATAGACTAAGTATGAATACAAAGGGAATAGAGGGATATGTATGATGCAGAGGAAGAGGATATTTGGTATAAATTGCTATCAATATCAGCAAAACATCATGGGCTGCATGTGCAGTACTGATCTGTTCCCATGTTTCACTCTTCTAAATTGTAAGAGGTTTACTGATCTTATTTGATCAGGAAAGAGATACAGTGAGCATTCACTGTATCCTGAAATAAATATTAATCCAACTTTGTAACTCAGCTCCAAGACATTACACCTTACAGCTACTTACTTTACAAGTATCCTGTCTCTCAGTATAAACAGTGCCTTACATTCTCATCTATCCAGCCACAAAAAAATATTGCTTTTTCTTAATGGCTCATATTGTTTTCATGATCAATATTAACAAATATTCTTCATCCATTTCTTCTTTACCTGTACAAGAAATAATGTTACTCATAGGTCTCTTCATTCACCAGAAAGACAAAATTTGAAGTCATACTCCAGTCATCAGCTACCAAACGTATATTAAGAAGGGAGTCCTGTGTATAATTCAATGCATAATGCTCAGAAACAAGAAGATAAGAGACTCAGTATCACCTGGCATTAGAAACCATTTCATTCAGCTACATTGAAACAACACTACCATTAGATCTGGGTGTTAGTGGTGAGTGCAAACCTGATCAGGTGTATCATGAAACATTTTCAACTATCTTTATTTGAAATCTCTACTATCTCCCATTAATCTCCTGTATATTTAAAAAAAATCTTGTCTATAATAAATTAACAGGAGGATGTATATTTTTTAAAAAAATCTTGCCTATAATAAATTAACAGGAGGATAATAAAATCTCCTCATGAGGATACAGTGACACATGAGACATGCCTCAGATCCAACAAGGCGGATACTCATGTTGACTGATGTATTAAGAAAGATAGTTGTATTTTTTCATGTGGTTTTGCACATAACATACAAATAACAGAACAGGGAAATCTGCTTAAGTTAGAAATACACAAAGCTCTGCTCAGCTGGTGGCAGATGCTGCATCTTGGGAGGCTTCTACTCAACAGCATGCTTCCAGTGCAGCAGCAATAACTTGTGAAGTATTAGCAAGTGTCCCACTGCTCTGTGTATTCTTCACCCTGAATAATGTCGCAGATTTTAGAAACAATAACTTCTTTTATGGCAAGTACTGCCAACTGTATGCAACATTAAAAGTGCAATTGATCCCATACATGCAGGCATACATCATTTAAAGACAAAAACTACAGGTGCAGGAAATTTAAAATAAAAAAATACAAGTTTTAGACATACTCAGGAGATGAAATTAATGCTGAATCTCTCTCCTCAATACTCCTTGCTGAGTATTTCTGGCACTTTCAATTTTTTTTATGTGCCATCTTAGCCTTGACTATTCAGCAATCAAATGAGTTGGAATGAAGTCCTCAGCAACTCTGTGCAGATCTATGAGAGGATCATTGCAATACAGGACACAGGCAGTTTTAAACAGAGCACTTCCCCTAGTCAATCATTGCACTCCTTTCTGTCAGAATTACACAAAATGCCCTCACAGCTTATAAAAAAACAGGGGACATCGACTGAGGACCCCTCAACTACAGGAACAGAAACATGGGGTTCTCTGATAAATTCACAGATACAAGACTTCAAATGAAAGGTGAATAAACACTTACAGAAGACTGAGAACTAATTCTGAAGAAATGGGTGAAGAAATACAAAAGAGAAAAATCAGGCCAAATAGCCCCCATGCCTGCTGCATCATTCACTGAAATATTGGTTCTTGGACTCTAAGCCACAGTTATTTGGTTCCCACAGTCTTTGATCCTGGAGAAATTTCAAAGATCCAAAAATAAATTCCTCATTTTAAATGTATCATCTTAGTTTTGCTTCATTGTCTTAAGGCGCACCCCTAGTCTAGGATCATACCCAATTCAATACTTAACTACCAAAAGTAACATCCTTTCAGCAAATAAGTCTTTGCACATTTCAATACAAACAGTTCTCAACCTCCTATGCTGTAAAGTCTAACATGCCCACTCTTACTTTACAAGATAATCTCTGCTTAGATAAACCTCTGTCATTGACCCAAAGTCAAGTAAATCCATCCTGAAGGAGACCAAAACTGTATGTAGTACTCCAAAAGTGGACTCATTGGAGTCTTCTGTACTTGAGTCAGATTTTCATTAACGTCACATTAGTCTTCCTAATTACTTGCTGTACATACATGCCGACTTTGTGATCCTTGCACAAGAAAGTCAAGATCTCCAAGCACCAAAACTTGAATCTTAATAATTTAAATAATTTATTTTAATTCTTCCTACCAAAGTAGATTATCTCCCATGTATCCTTATTTTATTCCATCTGGCCCAGTGTACAATCAATCTCTTAATATCCCCTTGCAGACTCCCAAGCTCTTTACACACTTCCTTCATCTTATATCATCAGCAAAATTTGATACTATATACTTTATTCATCTAAATCATAAATGTAGATCATAAATGGCTGTAGCTCCATAGCATTCCAACAATTTTAGTCTGCCAATCTGAATATGGCCATTGCTTTTCCTTCCTTCCATTTGTTAACCAAAATACTTTGTTCACAGTCAATATTACTCAAAATATTGAGCCATTTTTTGTACAGTTATCTACTACTTTGCACCTTATGAAATGCAGAAGCCACAGTTTTGAAATGGAACAACATTGATAAAATTAAGATTGAAACAAGCAAACTTTAGAAAAGGTTCTAACAACCATTGCACCTGCTGTGATTAAGACCCTATACAGAATCACAGTGAAAAATAGATGTGACAAGTGATACTTGTCAGATTAGAATATCATTTCTCGAATTTAGTTCTGTTTTTAACCATAGTTCCACTGAGAAATTTCACAGCTCTGTAAAGTCATAAATCTGGAATTGAATTTAAAATCTGCATTCAATTTTTAATATCCTATGAACATTTAAGTTGGCAACCTAGCTCATATGAGAGTTTCTTTATCAGCTAGATAAACTTATTAGGGTTGTAAGATATTGCAGCTCAGGAATTTTATATAGAGTTGCTAATGCTCTTTTAAACTTAACCCACTTTCCAAAGCCATTTTTAGGGGTTAAAATCCATTCCTCCATCCACCTTTACCATTATATCCAAAGTAGGGCATTTTGGATAAGATACTTTGAAGAGGGTATATAAGAGACATACTAAAATCGTTCCAGGAATGAGGGAATGCAGATATGTGGCTAGACTAAATAAGATTAAGGTTGTTTTCCACGGAGGAAGTACAGATTTGAAAAAGATTTTTAAAAACAAAAATAGGTATAAAATGAATAGGTACTGTTTTCTGATGCTGAAGCCAAAGTAAGTCTGATAGATTGTGGATACAGAGCCAATAGACATTAAAAATGACTCATTGAAGGAACAAAACATTGCAGGGATTTGAAGAAAGAGTAAGACATCAGCCTTAATCTTACTGTATAGAGAATCAGGCATGAGTGCCTATTATATTTATTATATTTTTACAAATGGGACTTTTTGAAAAGGCTGCTACGGACTTCATGGGCAAAGTGACCTTCTTCTGCATTACAGAAGGTGGCACTTGCATGAAAGAAAGTAATTGAATTTATATAGCTCTTTTCACAACTTTAGAAAATGCCAAATTCATTTTAAAACTTATTTTAAAGAGCAGTTATTGTTATATAGTAAATGATTTTCTTACACAAAGGGGCTTAGTTTGCAGGTTTAAGGACTAAAAGGAAGCAGTTGGGATAGGGGATCTGCTTACTAACGGGAACTATACGTTAATTCCTGCCTGTTAATTACAATAACAAGTTTCTTCTCCTGTTTTCTTTCCCTTGAGCCAGAAGAACCTAAAACCAAGCACAAGCTAAATGCCATTAGTTCTGGTTAAAATGGGTTCCAGTGCTACAAGCATATTTGTCATAAAGGAAATTGTACCTTGCTTGCAGAGGCATGTAGAGAGGAACAAATCATTTTACTGAATGAAGTGTTTCAATTTTATTTTGATCCTCTGAAGTCTAATAATAAGAATTAGTTTTAAGCATTAGTAATATTTGTAGCAAATAGTTAACTGGCAACTTACATGAAAAATCAAGTGCACATACTCCTCTCTGGTGCTGTCCTTTAAGCAATGATAGACATTTAAGTGTCTGAGTATCCCAAACATGTATCGACGGATCCCGTCCAACCTAACAAAAATTGGTAATTTTAACATTAATGTCACATTGGTTATTTAAATACCAACACGTTATAATATACAAATTGCATCAAATATATTCAAGTTAAAAAATGACAATTTTTGAAATCAAAATATTCAAAATTTCCACTATTAATATTTCTAGTGCCAACCATCATCTTCAATGATTGGGTCCTAATCTATACACTGCTCTTCAATCTACCATGCTGAGATATTTAAAAAAACAGGCAGTTCTCCAAGGTCCCTTTGGCCAGATATTTGATTCTTTTTTTCCCAAAGACAACAGGATTAAAACTGCACTAACTTTGTAGGAAGTGGTCAACAAAATACCACTCAAATTGAGCGTGAAAATGCTGCACTGCGAGCACTGCAAGGAAGAATGCTTTGACCTTATTTGCTTTGTGAAGATTAATATTGTAAAACTCATAAATGGAACTGAAAAATGAACAATCATTAGCAGAATAAAAACACAACAAAAGTACTCAATGCACAATACACAATTATAACATTCCTGGCTGCTGATTGCATTCCCCTCAATCTCAACGCTTCTGAGCTCAGCCTGCTCAAGACATACACTTTGTACATAGGACACCCAGCTGCAACAGTTGACCTACAGCAATCAGTTACAGCACTTAGAAATTAACATAACCTTGCAGAATAAGATAGCATGCAACAATCATCTGTTAAATAAACTCAAATAACTACAGACAAAGATCATCAAGTGCACTGAAACACCCAGGCCATGATCCCTACATCTATGATGCCTCCTTCTCAGAGAAATGAACTTTCTGTCTACCTATCTTTAAGCTTTTGCCAGGTATCCTTCTAAAAGAGTCATGCTCTTCGTTTTAATCATTACAGGAAGTACTACCCACCAGTTTGCACCCCTGCATGGAAACAAATTTTCACAGGAGTACAACATGTTATTGAACCATATAGAAACAGATACAGACATTGTAAATATTGAACAGGTTTTATTACAGGCATGTCTTGGGAAACATCCCTGGTATTTGAAGGCTGCAAGTAGGCCAGCAATTATGAAGCATATGTGCATATCTGGTGGACGACTATATACCTTAATTCTACCCTGGAGTACAGATGAGGATAGATGGGATGGTGCATCAGGGAAGGTCCTTGAAAATAAGTGTGCATTGAAGAATTAATGGCATGGTCAAGACTGTAAGACAAATATCAAGAAGCAAAATGGAGACATTCTCTATCATCTCCTGAGGCCATCTGTAGAGCCAATCAGAAAGGAGTACCTCAGTGCAAACCAATATTGATATTGCCATGTCTAACAGAAATTAACTAGTTTCTAGTTCTACTCAAAGATAGACAGCAACCATCAAAAGTCTTTGTGCCTATTAAGTAACACAAAGCACTGCTTAATGGTAAACTGGATGTAGACTTGATCTGATCTTTAGGGGTAGAGAACTGCTTCTGGGATAGATTATGATCATGGGAGTTGGTTGCTATTCACCAGAGGCAAAGAAATAACAATAGGTCTTTCTCATTTATTTGAATTGGAATTGGTTTATTTTTCTTTCACGTCCCAAATACAGTGAAAAGCTTGTCTTGCGTGATGTTCAGACATTACTTAGTACATCAAGTAGTACAAGGTAAATTAATAATAGAACATAGAATAAAGTGCAACAGCTAGAAAGAGAGTGCAGTGCAGGCAGTAAATAAGGTGCGAGATAAGTGGTAGACTGAGAGGTCAAGAGTTTATTTTATTATACTAGGGAATCATTCAATTGTCTTATAACAGTGGGGAAGAGCTGTTCTTCAGCCTGGTGATATGTGCTTTCAAGCTTTTGAACATAAGAACATTATAAATAGGAGCAGGAATTGGCCATCTGGCCCGTTGAGCCTGTTCTGCCATTCAATAAGATCATGGCTGATCTGGCCATGGACTCATCTCCACCTACCTGCCTTTGCCCCATAACCCTTAAATCCCTTACTATGCAAAAATCTATCCAACCTGCCTTATATATATTTACTGAGGTAGCCTCCACTGCTTCATTGGGCAGAGAACTTCGGTTCTTCTGCTTGATGGGAGAGGGAGAATACAGAATGTCCAGGGTAGTGGGATCTTTGATTACAAATGAGAAGATCTGCTGATGCTGGAAATCAAAGCAATACACACAAAATACTGGAGCAACTCAGCAGGCCAGGCAGCATCTATGGAAAAGAGTAAAGTCAAAATTTCAGGCTGAGATCCTTCATCGGGACCTCCAGCATT
This sequence comes from Hypanus sabinus, assembly GCF_030144855.1. Taxonomy (NCBI): domain Eukaryota; kingdom Metazoa; phylum Chordata; class Chondrichthyes; order Myliobatiformes; family Dasyatidae; genus Hypanus; species Hypanus sabinus. Next base: position 54,039,073 of record NC_082717.1, on the reverse strand, counting down.
CTGAGAGACATTTGATAATGCTGTCTGCAAATAATATAGACAGAGTCCCTGAAAGGAGGCTGGTTTCTGTGATCTGCTAAGCTGTGTTCATAACTCTCTGCAGTTTCTTGCAGTCATAGGCAGAATAGTTGCCATAACAAGCCATGATGCATCCAGATAGGTTGTTTTCTATAATGCATTGATAAGAAATTAGTAAGGGTTGAAGGGAACATGTCAAATTTCTTTAGCCTCCTGAGGGAGCAGAGGCATTTGTGAGCTTTCTACCACACATTCACTTGACAACAAAGGGCTTTACTTAATTTGTCACTTAAAAGTTTCCATACTGTTTAATAAAAGGTAGGGAACACAACTTGAGTTGTATTTCAAATACAGATGATTGAAACCAAGTTACATTTAAGTCTTTATGATCAGATTAATGAGAAGGAATCTGCAAAATAAACAAGTATTTAAAAAAGAAAAATAAATTCTGTAGAGCACTTGCAGTCTTCCTTCTGGCAATGATCACTGATGATAAACTTGTAAACTTTAGCATGCACATTTCTACTCACCAAAACGAATGCCATTGCTTTTGATTTATTGCATTGTTATTAGGAAGAGATTGAATAGTTCTTGACTTTATACCATTCATAGCAAATTGACATCTCCTTTGAAAGTTAAGGGTTCATTGTGGATTTCACTTACTGAAAATATGCATCACAAAGAATTCTTTAGAAACCTAATCACTTCATTATCTGGACAATTGCATTGTGATCAGGGAAAATAGAAGACGGACAAGTGTACAAACATGTCGAGAGGTATCGATGACAGCAGTGTGCATTTGGTCACACCATAAGGACATCTGATTAAATGGCTGGAATCAAGAGATTACCAGTGCCATGGTATCATTAAAAAGCACGATTCACTCTCTGGAGATCAGCATTACTTCTCCCACTACTGGATCTTGTCAATTTCCTTGTATGAGCACGCATCAGCCAGCAACTGCTAAAAACCAGATTATCTTGGATTCTTTATTTGCTGACAATGGTTGCAACCACATGCTTTGTGTATTTGTGCCTTGTTTTTCTTATGGCTTCTCAGGTGCAATGATAACTTGCCTCAACTCCAGCTTTGTGGGTTCTGAGATGGCTGATGAAGCCATTGTGAAACCTACAGACTTTGCCAGGTGGCCCTTTATGGGAAGAGAAGATTTCAGAAGGGCCATCATTTCCTCAGGGTATCTGTTCGCAAAGTCTTTAGAGCCATCTTAAGTTATTATTCTCCATTTATAGCAGTCGTAGGCCAGGGCATCCCTCAAATCAGTGGGCTTGTTTCCCTTTCTCAAGAAGGCTTTGGGAAAATTTTGCCATGAATGAGCTCAAAACAGAATATCCACCTTGGAAGTGTGGATTTGGGCTTACAAACTTCATGGCATGTTTATTGGAGGGAAATGATTAGAAATACGGTCATAACATTGGGGATGTTGATGTTGGTTCACTAAATTCATTGAGTATTTTGCAGAGACAGCATTATGAAATGCCTGCTGTAGGTATTAGTTTATTATTGTCAAATGTACCAAGATACAGTGGAAAACCTGACTGCATACTGTTAATACAGATCAAATTATTACATTAGTACATTGAGATAGAATAAGGAAAAACAATAACAATGCAAAATAAAATGTAAAAGTTAGTGTAATGCCCTGGTTCACATCTTTACTGTTATGCAGTAAGGTATTTCATTTGGCAGCTCTGCTTTCAGCAACCTGTTTAGGTTATTGTTGAAGATAAGGGATGATGTGGAATGGGTGCCATCCAATTAGTGGGAGGTTTTCTTGGTGAGGGACAGTAAGGTTGGGCTTGGGTTTTTTTTTGTTCGAGAGGAGATGAAGAGAGAAGACACTGGGGAGAACCAGCCATAGCATCAGATCTGGTGGGAGACCCGTTTGTTTGAGATGGATTGCAAGCTGTGTGGTGAAAAAGGCACACAGAGCATCTCTTTCACCTCAGACGGTTGAGGAAGTTTGGTATGGGACCCCAAATCCTAAGAACATTCTACAGAGGCTTAATTGAGAGCATCCTGTCTGGCTGCATCACTCCTTAGTATGGGAACTGTACCTCCCGTAATTACAGGACTCTGCAGAGAGTGGTGTGGATAGCCCAACACATCTGTAGTTGTGTACTTCCCATGATTCAGGACATTTACAAAGACAGGTGTGTAAAAAGGGCCCAAAGGATCATTTTGGATCAAGGGATCCAAGTCACCTCAACCACTATTTATTTCAGGTGCTATCATCCAGGAAATGGTACTGCATCATAAAAGCCAGGACCAACAGGCTCTGAGACAACTTCTTCCACCAGGCCATCAGACTGATTAAGTCACTCTGATCTGAGTGTACTCTATATTACATTGACTGCTCTATTTATTATAAATTACTATGATTGCACATTGCGCATTTAGATGGTGACATAATGTAAAGATTTTTATTCCTCATGTATGTGAAGGATTAAGAAATAAAGTCAATTCAATTCAATTCAGATCAACGTTCGGAAGGTGGGGTGTGCTTTCACGTTGACCAGGTGCCCAGCGTGTGACAGAGAAGTTCAAGATGACCTCCAACTTGTGCACATTGGACTGTTTAATTAGAATGGGCCCTTTTCTTTTTGTTATTCTTTACTAACCCTTCAGTTAAGATTCATAAATATACAGCAATTCCTTTAATCATATGCAGTGTACTGTCTGTTATTTCATGGCATTAACAGAGTAGCAAATGACACAGCATCCACACAAACTGAGGTTTGGAGTGGGATCAAGCATGCCTCAATCTCATGAGTTTGCCAGGGCTGGGGGTTGCCTTCCCCAGACTTCTGCAGCCAAGGAAACTGGGGTGTTTCATTAGAAAAAGTGCAAAATCATAACGAGGTAGATTGAGAGATCAAGAATCTATATTACCGAAGTCCATTCCAGAATCTGATAACAGAAGCCATCCTTGAACCTGGTAAGTATGTGGTTTCAGGCTCGTGCATACTGTCCAACAGGAGAGGGGAAAAGAGAGACTGTTCGGGGTCGGTGAAGTCTTTGATCATGCAGGCTGCTTTACTGAGGCAGCAAGAAGTATCGGCAGAGTCCATAGAGAAGGGTTTAGTTTCCAAGATGTGCTGAGCTGTGTACACAATTCTCTGTAGTTTCATGCAGTCAGGCGCAGAGCTTTTGCCCAAACAAGCTGTTATGCATCCAGACAGAATGCTTTTTATGGTGTTTGTTAAAATGTGGCTCCCAAGATATGGGAAACAATCCACATGGCCCCTGCATGAACTTAATGTAACATGGAATATTGAGAAAGTGTTGAAACAATAACATAGCACAGATTTGACACCAGTACAGATTGTGGTTGTATAAGGTGACAAAAAGCCAGCAAGTTACTGTAAGTTGTAGATATCAGAAGTTTGATTTTCAAAGCAAATGTGACACCCAGGACAGCATTTATCCCAGGTTGACTGTACTCATTAAAAAACCACCACTGCAATCCCACCCACCAACATAATGTTCACAAGATCACAGAACACATACATGCAATGTACACATGCAAATACTGTTGAAATATGACTAGCATTTCCTCTTTCTACCATCTCATAAGCAGTGAGTTGCAGATGCATACAACCCTTCTGGAGATACTTTCTTTCCGCACCTCCTTTCAAAAGTTCAAAGTACATTATCAAAGTATGTATACATTATACAACCTTAAGATTTGTCTCCTAAAGAAACAAAGAAACCCCCAAAAAATTTTTTTAAAAAGACCACCAAGCAACCAATGTGCAGAGAAAAAAAATCATGCAAATAATAAACCTCAGCAAATAGCATTCTGAAGTGAAGTTCACAAAGAGTTTGTCTACAGACTCTCAGTTCAGCACAGAACTGTGGGACCTTGTCAACAGCTTTGAAAATTCCATGTAAACAATAACACTGCATTCTTCAATACTTCATGCTTTTTCCTGAGACCAAATGTCAAGTTGCTTGTGTTAATTGCTATTTTCCACAAATTTATTCCAATATATCCCTGCAATGAAATATGTTGATGAGATGAGAAAATCAAAAAGATTTTAAGATTATATTTGTACATTGCACTGGATTTTGGCTCTGTAACCTTTATTTTTATATAAGAAAAGAGACTGGTTACCATCACCATATTTGCTTATTACTTGGAACTATTGGAAAGACCTTTCATTATACATTAGTAACCATTTGGAACTCTGAAGCATATGGTGGCTGAGTCTGGCTGATGAACATTAATTAGAAGGGTGCTTCAATATGCCAGTAACAACCATAATGCTATCTAAGAGATTCCTCCTGTCCTCTACAACTTTAGAGACCAAAAAACTGGATGCTTCAAGATAGCAATGAACTGCAACTTCCATTCAGACATGCGTCAGGTTTAGTTGAGTTTACTTTTTTAGTTTTGTAGAGATTGTTTTTGGGACAGAGAGGTGAGTTCAGGGTCAGGTTAGGGTTCAGAGGCAGAATCACCTCTCCCCCCAGGTCAGCAAGATATTTTGGAATTAGAGCTCTATGCAGTCAGATAGAATGATATTAAATGACCACCTAGGTTCACAAATCCAAAGTTCAAGACCTCATGTGCAGGGTCCCATCATGGCATGTCCAGAGTTCATAGTCTAGTTTTCAGTGATTGACTGGTCCTTGGGGTTGATGCTGAGGATTGAGGTCCAAGGGTCAAATCGGAAGTCCAGAAGTCAAGGCTCTGGAGCTCCAAGTCTGCGAATCTCTGAGTCCACTGTGAAAGCTGAATCCCAAATTCAAATCCAAATCCACTGGAGGCTGTAGGCTGGAGAAAATGGGCTGTCCAGTGGTTAAAGGACTGTGAGGGTGGAGGGCTGGGTGGATGGATGGGGCAAAGGGAGGAACAGGACTTGTTTTTGCTGCTGCTGTTCTGTTGCTTGTTGTGTACTGTTACTCTGCCAAGAATTGTTGGCGTGCTATGCTGGCGGTAGAATGTATGGCGATATTTGCAGGCTGCCCCCAGCACATTCTTGGGTATGTTGGTTGTTAATTCTAACCGGATTTTTTGATGTTCATGTGATAAACAAACTTGAATCTTGAAAATGGAGTTCCCCTCAGAGGATGCTTACTGGAGGACCAGCCCTGACATACTATCAACAGTGAGGCTTAGAATAGATGTCGGAGATGAAGTTGTTTTGATTTCAAGGTAATCAGTCATAAATTTACCAGAACCCCAAGCAAATGAATGTAAACTGCAGAGTCTTGCTTGCATTCCATTCAGAATTCTTTATACGGTCTTCTTAGTAAATTTAATGCTCATTTTGAAAGTCCGAAGAACTGGGATGTACAAAGTTCACTTTAAAGACCAATATTCTTCATTAGCTCTATATCTGGGGAGATAATGAATAATGATATACTACAGTCAAGTCCCACAAGGTATAGTGTACTAGAAAGAGAACAAAAGTTATTAGATCTTTTTCTTGCTCTAGTTATTAACAGTGTACCCATTTGTTTCTAAAGCACCATCTATGTGTCATGAAGTTCTTAATAAAGCTTCACTGAATGCCAAGGTCAAGGACTGGCATACAGTATTACACTTTGTTGGTCACTTCAAGACTTGGGACTCCATGTTGCAATCCTTTAACAGGGCAAATTGCTATCAACATGGCTGCCATGACCAAGTTGAGAGAGTCACACATTCATGACATTCTTGTCTTGATCAGTATTGAAACAGCCAAGAGGGTATATGGTAGGCCAGTCATGGGTGAGAAGATTTCATTATTGGTACTTCCTTCTCAGAATCCTTAATGAAACTTGTAGATTGGACCTAACAATTTCACCTTTTGATTAAAAACAAAATCCTCATAAGAAGAGCGAAGAAGCCATAGCCATATATGTTCATGATGAAATCAGAATGTTCAGGACATATGGCCACTTAAAGCAAGAATTGTTTTCAAGGATCCATTGTCTTTTCAGTAATTTTGCCACCATTTCATGAGAGTCAGAGAACATTACAGCACAGAAACAGGCCCTTAGGCCCATCTGGTCCACACCATCCTCCTTTTCTGCCAAGTGCCATTATGCAACATAGTCCTCCATTTCCCTCTCATCCATGTACCTAACCAAACTGCTCTAAAATGTTGCAATTGAATCCATATCCACCACTTTGCCAGCAGCTCATTCCATACTCTCATCATCCTCTCAGTGAAGTTCCCCCTCAGATTCCCCTTAAATATTTTACCTTTCACCCTAAACTTGTGAACTCTAGCTCCAGTCTCAGCCCACCTCAGGGGAAAAAAGCCTGTATATATTTACCGTATCCATATCCCTTAATTTTGTATACCTCCCATTCTCATTCTCCAGTACTCCAGGAAATTAAGTACAATCCTATTCAACCTTTCTCTATGACTCAGCTTCTCAAGTCCCAGCAACAATCTTGCAAGTTTTATCTACTTTTCACTGATTCACTGACTTATTGGTGGATAACAGGGGAGCAGTGTGGTTTTGGCCGTAGCAAGGATGAGGCCTAAAGCTGCGGTGTCATCTGCTTACAGCTGCTCAGGAGCAAGGCATCAGAGTAGATGCACTCCACTGGAAGCATTGTGGTGTGGCGTCCATGCTGGAGGCAGTGCTGCTCCCCAGTGTTTGCTCCAGAAGACAAGATGTATTGTGTTAATTACAGATTGCTGAAACGTTCATGAACTCAGGGTCTTGGACTCTTTTTTGTGTGACTATATTTTACTGTACAGTACTGTGCTTTTATGTGCTTGCTATCTTAGCTGTGCCTTGATCTGTGTGTGACTGTTGGTACTGTATTTTGCACTTTGGCTCCAAAGTAATACTGTTTTGTTTGGCTGTTCATGGATATTCATATATGGTTGAATTACTATTAAACAAACAACTTTTTTCCAGGCTTATTACTGTACTCAATACTCCAAAGTCAGCCTCACCAACATTTTATACAACTCCTGTACTCAATTCCCTTATTTATGAAGGCCAATGTGCCATATGTCCCCTTTACGATCCTATACACCAGTGATGACACTTCCAATGAATTATGGATCGGTACCTTTTATATGAATATGCTATATACAAACATGTTGATGACACCACTATCATAGGCCAAAATCAACAACCTCTTATTCAATTAAGGACTTCAGGAGCAGGTAACCAGTTGTCCATGAGTGAGTCCTCATCAGATTAGAGGTAGAGAGGGTGAGTAACTTTGAATTCCTTTGTTATCATTTCAGAAGACCTGGCCTAGCTAATCACATAAGTGCAATTATGAAAAAAAGCATTGCAGCATCTCTACTTCCTTAGGAGTTTGTGAAGATTTGACATGATATCTATAAATGTTTGTCAGGTTTTAGATATGTGGTGGAGAGTATATTAACTGGTTGCATCACAGCCTGGTATGGAAACACTAATGCTGTTGAATGGGAAATCCTACAAAAATGGCTCAGTCCATCACGGGTAAAGCCCTTCCATCCATTAAGCACATCTACATGGAGTGCTGTCACAGGAAAGCAGCATCAGAGATCCCCACCACCCAGGACATGCCCTCTTCTCACTGCTGCCATCAGGAAGGTGGTACAGGAGCCTCAAGACTCACAGCAACAGGTTCAGAAACAGTTATTACCCTCAACCATCAGGCTTTTGAACCAAAGGGGATAACTTCACTCAATTTCACTTGTCTCATCATTGAAATCTTACCACAACCTATGGACTCACTTTCAATGCCTTCATCTTATGTTCTTGATATTTATTACTTATCTAGTTGTTAATATTTTTTCTTTGTTGTATTGCGCAGTTTGTCATCTTTTGTACCTTTGGTGTGGGCTTTCATTGATTCCATTATGATTATTATACTATTCCATAGATTTATTGAGAATACCCACAAGAAAATGAATCCTATTTGAATCTAAAATTAATCTAATTTGATAATAAAAATTCACATCCTGCAAATGTACACTAGCAAACCTTCGCTCAAGGATATTGATCATTCTTCAGTTCAGGTGCAAACCATCTCCCTGGAAGAGAGCCCAATGATCCAAAACTCTGAAGCCCTCTCTCTTGTACCACCTGCATAGCCCCATGTTAAACTGCATGATCTTCTCTTCCTGACCTCATTAGCACATAGTTTAGTTAGTAATCCTGTGATTACCACACTGTATGAGGGATCAGGCCCCCTCTACCTAGCTTCTTGTTAGCAAATGTCCAATTGCTGGAGAGCAAAATTGAGGACCTGAGAGCAAGATTGCTGGATTGGAGAAAAATGAGGGATTGGTGTGGTTTATGTCTGAGCGAAATATGGCTTTCCTGGGGCACACCAGATACAGCAATCAAATCGGGAAGCTTCTTGACTTAGAATATGGACCAGACTGCTGATTTGGAAAAGGCAAAAGGTGGGGCTGTGTGCTTCATGATAGACTCTTAGCAGAGTCTGTGGCAGTTTTGTCAAACTTGTGTTCCCCACAACACCGATTACTAAACGATCAAATGCCTTCTGCTCTATATACCAAGGATGTTCTCTTCCATAATTCTCACTGCAATTTACATACCACCAACTGCTGATGATAATCAAGCGCTTGACGTTGTCTCCAAACAAGAAACAGTCCATCCTGATGTATTTTAAATCATAGTCAAGGCTCTTCAACCAGGTTTATTTGAAGGAAACCTTGTTAATTACTATCGGCATATAACCCATAGCGCCAGAGGTCCCAACGCACTAGTCTACTGTTATACGAAGTCATGCCTACCGCTCAATGCCCAGACCTCATTTTGGTAAATCAGACAACTTGGCTGTCCTTCTCCTACCTATGTACAGGCAGAGGCTAAAAAGCAAAGCTCCAGAGATTAGGAGAACAAAGAAGTAGTCGCAGGAGGCAGAGCAGCAGCCACAGGATTGCTTCGAGTCGGTGGACTGGGCCCTGTTCAAGGATTCTTCAGTGGATCTGAATGAATACACCATAGGTGTCATTGACTTTATTAAAACAGTTGTAGATGAGTGTGTCTTCACAAAATCATACAGTCTTCCCCAACCAGAAGCCCTGGATGAACCATGAGATCTGCAATTAGCTGAGGGCTAGATCAAGTCTGGTAAACAAAACTGTTACAAGATGTCCAGGTATGATCTCCAGAAAGCCATCTCACAGGTGAAGTTTGCAAAGATTTGGTATGACATCTAAAACTTTAACAGACTTCTATAGATGTGTAGTGAATCCCAGGGCCAGATGGTCTGCATCCCAGAGTGCTTAAGGAAGTAGCCCAAGAAATAGTGGATGCATTAGTGATAATTTTTCAAAACTCCTTAGATTCTGGATTAGTTCCTGAGGATTGGAGGGTGGCTAATGTAACCCCACTTTTTAAAAAAGGAGGGAGAGAGAAACCGAGGAATTATAGACCGGTTAGTCTGACATCGGTGGTGGGGAAAATGCTAGAGTCGGTTATCAAAGATGTGTTAACAGCACATTTGGAAAGAGGTGAAATCATTGGACAAAGTCAGCATGGATTTGTGAAAGGAAAATTATGTCTGACGAATCTTAGAATTTTTTGAAGATGTAACTAGTAGAGTGGATAGGGGAGAGCCAGTGGATGTGGTATATTTAGATTTTCAAAAGGCTTTTGACAAGATCCCACACAGGAGATGAGTGTGCAAACTTAAAGCGCACGGTATTGGGGGTATGGTATTGATGTGGATAGAGAATTGGTTGGCAGACAGGAAGCAAAGAGTGGGAGTAAACGGGACCTTTTCAGAATGGCAGGCAGTGACTAGTGGGGTACTGCAAGGCTCAGTGCTGGGACCCCAGTTGTTTACAATATATATTAATGATTTAGACGAGGGAATTAAATGCTGCATCTCCAAGTTTGCAGATGACACGAAGCTGGGCGGCAGTGTTAGCTGTGAGGAGGATGCTAAGAGGATGCAGGGTGACTTGGATAGGTTAGGTGAGTGGGCAAATTCATGGCAGATGCAATTTAACGTAGATAAATGTGAGGTTATCCACTTTGGTTGCAAGAACAGGGAAACAGATTATTATCTGAATGGTGGCCAATTAGAAAAAGGGGAGATGCAACAAGACCTGGGTGTCATTGTACACCAGTCATTGAAGGTGGGCATGCAGGTACAGCAGGCGGTGAAAAAGGCAAATGGTATGTTGGCATTCATAGCAAAAGGATTTGAGTACAGGAGCAGGGAGGTTCTACTGCAGTTGTACAAGGCCTTGCTGAGACCGCACCTAGAATATTTTGTGCAGTTTTGGTCCCCTAATCTGAGGAAGGACATTCTTGCCATAGAGGGAGTACAGAGAAGGTTCACCAGATTGATTCCTGGGATGGCAGGACTTACATATCAAGAAAGACTGGATAGACTAGGCTTATAGACAATAGACAACAGGTGCAGAAGTAGACCATTCGGCCCCTTGAGCCTGCACCGCCATTCTGAGATCATGGCTGATCATTCACTATCAATACTCAGTCCCTGCCTTGTCCCCATATCCCTTGATTCCCCTGTCAATCAGATATCTATCTAGCTCCTTCTTGAAAGCATCCAGAGAATTGGCCTCCACCGTCTTCCGAGGCAGTGCATTCCACACCTCCACAACTCTCTGGGAGAAGAAGCTCTTCCTCAACTCTGTTTTAAATAACTGACCTCTTATTCTCAATCCATGCCCTCTGGTACTGGACTCTCCCAACATCTGGAACATATTTCCTGCCTCAATCCTATCAAATCCTTTAATTATCTTAAACGTTTCAATCAGATCCCCTCTCAATCTCCTCAATTCCAGTGTGTACAAGCCCAATCTCTCCAATCTCTCTGCATAAGACAGCCCTGCCATCCCAGGAATCAACCTAGTGAATCTACGCTGCACTTCCTCAATTGCCAGAATGTCCTTCCTTAAACCTGGAGACCAAAACTGTACACAAGATTCCAGGTGTGGTCTCACCAGGGCCCTGTACAAATGCAAAAGGACATCCTTGCTCTTGTACTCAATAATACACTGGAATTTAGAAGATTGAGGGGGGATCTTATTGAAACGTATAAAACTCTAAAGGGTTTGGACAGGCTAGATGCAGGAAGATTGTTTCCGATGTTGGGGAAGTCCAGAACGAGGGGTCACAGTTTAAAGATAAAGGGGAAGTCTTTTAGAACTGAGATGAGGAAAGACTTCTTCACACAGAGAGTGGTGAATCTGTGGAATTCTCTGCCACAGGAAACAGTTGAGGCCAGTTCATTGGCTATATTTAAGAGGAAGTTAGATATGGCCCTTGTGGCTAAAGGGATTAGGGGGTATGGAGAGAAAGCAGGTACAGGGTTCTGAGTTGGATGATCAGCCATGATCATACTGAATGGCGGTGCAGGCTCAAAGGGCCGAATGGCCTACTACTGCACCTATTTTCTATGTTTCTGTGTTTCTGTGATAGTGTGTTGACAGGCTGCATCATGGACGGTATAGAAACACCATTGGCCTTGAAGGGAAAATCTTACAAAAAGTAGGATACATTAAGTTCAATACAGCCCAGTCTATCACAGGTGAAGATATTGAGCACATTGAGCACATCTACATGAAATGCTATCACAGGAAAGCAACATCATCAGGGACCCCCTCCAGCTCAGCTTTCTTGCTGCTGCCATTGGCAAGGTGGTACAAGAGACTCAGAACTCACATCAGTAGGTTCAGGAACAATTATTACCCCTCAACCATCAAGCTCTTGAGCTAAAGGGAATAACTTCACTCAACTTCACGTGCCCTATCATTGAAATATCCCCACAATCAAGGACTCCCTTTCAAGACTCTTCATCTCATGTTCTTGATATTTATTGCAGATTGATCTATCTATCTATCTATTTTTCTTTCTTTCTTTTTGTATTTGCACAGTTTTCTGGCTTTTGCACACTGGTTGAACATCCAAGTTGGTGTGGTCTTTCATTAATTCTGTTATGGCTATTATTATATGGATTTATTGAGTATGCTTTCAAGGAAATGAATCTCAAGGTTCTGTTTGATGACATATGATAATAAATTTATTTTAAACTTTGGAGGTATGCCTGATTTCCCACATTATGCAAGAGGAGTATAATCACTTCCCTGAGTTTCATTCTCACTGTTCTACTTGTGTAATAATAGAACCTAAGAAAGAGAATGTAACACAAATTGCATGTAAATTCCGCCTCTTCTCACTGAAGTCTCTTGAACCAAAACTTCAGCTCTCCACTCTAACCATGTCCACTCACACAATCTCCACTCCGCTTAAACCTAACTTCATTTTATTAGCCTTTGCCAATCCTCCTCCCCCTTCCAATCCCTTCTCTCAAAATTGAAAGCCAAACCCTGTTGTTGCTAAGCTTACATAGAAAGCGTCATAAAATTTTTAAAAATTCAACTGGATGTAGAGTGCACTGCAATGTGCTCAATTGGACACAGACATCCACCAAAATGTCAATGATTTGAAGTCACTCCACACAAAGCTCCTGATTGTCCCATCATTGTAGAGGCTCTCCGGTTCCAAAGAAGGGTATTGACAAGAATCACAAGCCAACATCTAACTCCATAAGCTGCATGATGGAAATAAGATGGAGAAAAAGGGTTATTCAAGCTTCCTAGCTACTCAGAATCATGAAAAGATGTATTGAATCTGTTGTCAGGAAAGCAATAGCTCTAGAAATTCATGTAGAGCTTTGGATTTTGAATGAGCAACAGAACTGCTACAAGTACAATATCACCCCAAACCTTCAAAAAGCTCAGTTATGCCGATCTGTATGCTTTCTCAACAATGGTCTCTAATGAAATGTAGAAACTATTTCAGAGAACAGAAAACATCAAGTTCTCCAGTGAATCTGCCGGAAACTGTGCAGATGGTATAGACTGGTCAGCTAGCTGGAATGAACTGGATCTTTGTTGTGGCTGGGTACACAGTTCTTTGTACAGCTGAAGAGAAGAGCACAGCTCTCTGCAGTCCTTGAGAGCTAGGTTTAAAGGGCACATGTTTTTGCTTCCCTCTCTTGTCCACTATGCCATCAGGCAGAAGACACAAAAGGCTGAAAACTCGTACCACCAAGCTCAAGAAATGCTTCAGCCCTGCTGTTATAAGACTTTAAATAATTTCTTAGTATGATAGGTCATACCTTGTTATGATCTGGCATCTTATTGTTGACTTGCACTGCACTCTCTGTAGCTGCAACACTTGATTCTGCATTATTATTGTTTTACCCTGTTCTACCTCAATGAACTGTGTAATAATCTGATCTGAATGAATAGTTTGTAAGAAAAGCTCTTCACAGAAACTTGGTACACATGGCAATAATAAACCAATTCCAACTGAAGCCTCCATGCATATTTACTTGTTTTTGAAATCCTACTTTTGGCTCAGTATGTGTAGCATACTGAAAGAGATTAATGTTATCCATGTTAAAAGATGGTAACCAGAAAAAATGACATTGCTTCTCAAAGACATGGAGATTTGAGCCCTGGGCAGCCTACAAAGGAGAACATGGCATCAGGCTGGGCAGGTTCCCCTGCCTGCATCCTCTGTTTGGATTCACAACCAATCAAGATTTCAGAGGTTAATGCATCGATGAACTAACTCAGTGGTATTGCTCCTGAACTCTTGGCTCAATGACTTCCCACAACTTACTGGATTCAGTAAGTTTCTTAATTTACTGATTACAGCTCCCGACTAAAAAAATCCCCAAATACAACTCATCAATGATGGGCCCATATTCAAGTACTACAATCACACGTGCATACTGCTGGCCCCAGCTGTCACCCACTCACTAAACAACCACGAGCTCAGATTACCTAATGGAGGTATAATCAACCCTTGTCCTAGAGTCAAAAGTCACCTACCCTGCAGCTGGATGACCCTTTTTCTGATATCCCCAGATATCTTTCCAGACCTGCATTTAGTTATTTTCCTTGAAATACTGAACTACCAGCACACTATGCAGTAAAGGTTTAATATTTCTGTAAGACACAGGTTCCTTTTAAATTCCAATCATTTTTCTGGCATAAAAATGAGACTCAATCTCAACTCCAAATGCTTCAAATGAGTGATAGATGACAAATGGCATTGTCTCACACATGGTATGTGTGCTAGCTGCATTATTGCCATCATTTTATAACTAAATTTGCCAAGTTAAATTTCTCAAAATAGGCAATCTGTGCAAAATGACCTTCCTTTATACTAAAACATTTAAATACAGTGGCATTATTCTGAAAAAACATAATGTATGCCATCCAACTTATGAGCCAATAGTTTGAACAAGCTGTGCAGTATGTCTCCCCGGTATATTATCACATTCCAGTGGGTGTCTATATATATTTTTTAAATACCTGCCCAGTGGCCACATAGTCCTTAACTGGATGAATGACTAGACTGAGGATATCATCATCATGTCCAAGATAGAATCTCTGCGAATGCTGTTGTCTGTTGTAAACAATGGCAACTGCAGCAACATGGTAGACCACCTCAGTGGCTTGGGTATAGAAGAGATTATTTCGACAATCATATCCTCTGTACCTTAAAACACAAAATACGAAACAGGCTTTACAAATATTAAGAGCTGAATTTTAAAGTATCCTTTTTAGGCATCAATATCTGCCAGTAGTAAAATCATCCAGGCTATCTCTAGAGAAAAAAAATTCTATTTTTCATTTCACTTGTTCAAATATTTGTTCAAACAATTTCTAAAAATGACTTTCAAATCAAATTTTATGTCCTGCGCAGGACACAGCATATAACAACTCAGTGTGAAACATTATTTCTCCTTGCTTCTCCACTGGTTCACATAACAATCATCTTAAGGTGTTGTTCTATGGCTATTATCCCCTTCTCTCCACTTAAATTCCTTCGGAATCTTATCCCAGAAAATGCACGAAACACAGTAATTCAGCATAAAGGGTATGGGAAAAACATGGAATATAGCACAGGGAAGGACTCCTTAGAGTTCACCTATTTTTGTTTTTGTTTTGCACTACTTAGTTTAACTTAAATATTCTGTCTCAGTAAAGTAGTATCCAACATCAAGGAACATCACTATCCAAAGCCATGCTCTCTTCACACATGCTGCCATTAGGAAACAGACACATGAGCAGGACCCACGCCACTGGGTTCAGGAACAGTTATTACCCCTCAACCATTAGGCTCTTGAACCAGAGGGGATAACTTCATTCAACTTCATTAGCCCCATCACTGAACTGTTCCCACAACTTATGGATTTTCTTTCAAGGACTCTTAATCTCATGTTCTCGATATTTATTGCTTATTTATTACAATCATTTTTTTTACTTTTATTGTTGCACAGTTTGTCTTTTGCACATTGGTGTTCATGCTGTTAGGTGTGGTCTTTCAATGATTCTATTGTTTCTTGGAATTACTGTGTATGCTGGCAAGAAAATGAATCTCATGGTTGTATATGGTGACATATGTACTTTGGTAATAAATTCACTTTGAAATGCAGTGTTATTTGAGGACATGATCTTTTGAAGCACAGAAGACATGCAGACAGTCAGCAAAGTAGCCCAACTTTAAGCTAATGATCACTGCCTAATGAAGTCACTTGACTTGAGTAGTGAGTGGTTCAGGCGTATTATGGGAACTCTTAATCTAAACAATATTTGAAGGCAAATAAGCTTATTGCAGTGCTGTGGTAGCTTTTATGCAACGTGACCTCTTTGTTGCTTCAAATGTATTCATGAAGAACGTACAAACCATGCATTGCAAAAATGCAGCAGAATGAAATGCTTATAAAAGGTACCCATGGACAAATTGCAGTTTCAGACTTCCTTCAGGGGCTCTCTCTCTTTTCAAAGGAGCTGCTGCTTGTTTTTTCTCTTTGCTCTGCTGTTTGAGTTGAGGTAGATCTTCTTTGTAAACCTAAAAGTTAAAGTAAAGTGTTATGTTGCCACAGCACTAAAGATGCATGAAGCAGTAAATACTTTGAACAAGAAATTCCAAGACATCTATTACAAAACCTGTGCCAGTATTGTACCACTAATTATGTTTAAACTTTCTAAGATCTAGATTTCTTCTTACCATTTCAAAGTTTCACATGCTTCCTGGAAATCAAAGCCAGTTGAACATTTATGAACATGTAACAACACTCAAGGCTCACAATTCTTTCTCTGCCCTCTGTAAAATGATTACAAAACATTCCTCTTCCAGAACAGAACTACTATTTAAGGGCCTAAACTAACAGCTTGCTTTTAGTTCCCTGATGGGCCAATATCTGCCATTCAATATGGTGATTAACCTAATTTCACCAAACAAGATTGACAATGACTGTCTACCAATTACAAACCAAGACATTGGACTCATGTGGAATCCGCAGTTCTGCACCAATGAACGTGTTTATTCTAAATAGAATTCAAACTTGAATTTCAGGTAGCATGTCAACCAGGTCTCATGTGTTCCTTCTGCACTCTCTCAAGTTAACAAATTCATAGAATTAAATACTGTCAATCATTTTGACTAGTCTAGACACAAATGGTGATCTTCAGTGAAATTCATGGTTTCAAGTTTATGACAAAATCCAGACTGACACTCAGATGGAGTACAGAGGAACTGCTGCTTTATCAGGATTTCAGCCTCTTAAATGAAACATTAAAGAGAAATATCATCCCACTTTGAAGGGCTGACTGGGGCCTAGAATGATGATGAGTGAGGAGATACAGGGGCAATTGTAGTACCTTGCCAGGAGGGAGATCAATGGGAGGGATGTCTTGACAAGTGAGTCATACAGAGAGCAATCCCTGTGGAAAGTGGAGAGTAGGAGAGGGTAGGAAAATACTTGCTTACTAGTAGATTGTCGATAGTGGAAGCTACAGAAGACAACGTGCTCTGTTGGATGATTGCTTAATTCTTAGATTAGACAGTTGAATTGATATTTTCTTTGCAGTTTAACAAATAATTATTTGCTTGCATTTTGTAGTTTTATATATATGTAACAGTTTAACATGTCTCTTAGTGGTTATATTGGGAAGCTCTGGAAGCTTCTGTATCTGCATGATTTGAACAGGGGATCTCTTATTGGTTATCTCTACAAACTTGAATGCAATTTTCCTTACTTACCGGTATAAAAGCAGCTGACCGCAAAGCAGCGCCATCTTAGTTTTTTGTCTCTTTCTTTGCTCAGTAGACCTCTATCACTGTTTATTTCAATTTCTTTTTGTTCTATCAACACTTACTAAAATGATTGTGAACCAACATTTTGTGCCTCTTTCCTGACTTCTGTAAGAACCTTGGATTAAAACATCAGAATCCAACAGCTGGGATACAGTGTCTCATGGGGTAGTAGCTAAGGACAAGGGGAATGCTATCTCTGTTATGGTGGCAGGAAGATAGGGTGAGGGCAGATGTGTGGGAAATGGAGGAGATATGTGTGTGGACAACATTGATGGCAGTGAAAGGGAAACCCCGTTCATTGGAGGAGAACATCTCAGATGTTCTACTATGGAAAGCCTCATTCTGAGAACAGATGAAGTGAAGTCAGTGGAACTAAAAGGGAACAGCATTTTAACAAGTGACAGGGTGGGAAGAGGTAGCCAAACGACTCAGTAGGTTTATAAAATATATCAGTAGATAGTCTGTCTGCAGAGACAAAGGGATCAAGATAGAGACGAGAGGTGTTAGATATGGACTAAGTAATTTTGAGGGCAGGGTGGAAATTGGAGACAAAGTTACTGAGTTCTTCAATTTCATCATGTGTTCAGGAAGCAGCACCAATGCAGTTGTCAATGTAGTCATCAGAAAGAGTTGTAGAGTGTTACCAGTGAAGGCTTGTAACATGGACTGATTCACATAGCTGATGAAAAGGTAGCTATAGCTAGGGCTCATGGAAAAAGTGGGAGGAGCCATAAGAGACATCGTTGAGGGCAAGAACCAGTTCCACCTGATGGAGGAGGGTGGCAGTGGAGGGGAACTGATTAGGTCAATTGTCTGGAAAGAAGCAGAGAGCTGTATGGTCTTTCTGATCAGAGATAGAAGTATATAGGGACTTGATATCCATAGTGAAAATGAAGAATCCTGTCCAGGGAACTTGAAGTGATTCATGTGATCAAGAACGTGTAAAGTGTCACAGATGTAGGTGGAATGGGACCCTTTTAACATACTTCAAGCATAAAATATACAGTTAGTTATTGTACTGACTTGATTAATTGTACCAAGCACTATTTCAATTACCCACAATATTTTAACACATCAATCTTTCAATCCTAGTCATTTTGTCAGCAATACGCTTGAGAACTAAGTATATGGAGCACAGCCCCCAAGTCTCCAGTGATGGGAGAATGCTATTCTTTGACCTTTCCCACAGACCCTTCATGATAGTTGTGCAAAGCTTCAGCGAGTCTATCAGCACATAATCTGGGATTTAGAATGTGTGAGCCAGCAGCATTCACTTGTGAACATTTCCACGCATTGTAAGACCAATGAGTTTCAGGCAATCCTTCCACAGAGTTGACGGTAGTGACAAAAATAAAATCATGAATGTTCCAGGTTTGAAACAATGGGAAATGATTTGGTCCTCCAATTATGCCGGCTAACAGTCAGACCTGGGAAGTTCTCACAAAATGTCAAACTGCTTTGTCAATTTTTATGCAAATTTTTTACAATTTTATGATGTAAAATTAGAGTTTTTCCTTTAAGACAATATTTCATTTCTTTACAGACAATATTAACTGCAAGATAAATGTCACAAAAGACTCCAAACCTCAGATTCAGACTCAGATTTATTTTTCACATGTACAACAAAACATAGTGAAATTCATCATTTGCATTAACACATTTTGGCACCAACACAGTATGCTCATAATGCTTGGCAGAAAAACAGAACACAACAAAATAGAAAATACCAAGTAAGAAAGCAACAATAGTAAAACAAGCATCCATGTACATATACAGTCTTCTAACCCCAGGACAGGTCATCTATGGCCTCCATGGATTCGCAAACATGAGCCTTTGACCTCCCCAGTGGATTCACAGAAATTCACAGAGATGGGGATCCACCCATTGGACCTTAACTTTTGGATTTCCTATCAAACTTCAGACGTTGATTGAGATTTCCATTTGTTCTATAGGCTTCATTCTTCAGTATTGACCCAGGACTTGCCAGGTGATAGGACTCTGAACACTAGGCCTCGAACTTCAGTCTCATTGACTCATGGATCTAGGTCCACTGCCTCGCTGGCCTGACATTCAACCACGTCACTCGCCTTTGAACATGGAACAGAGGCTTAGACTCTAGCCTGTACTCTAACTCCCCCATACGCTCTGTCCCTAAAATCATATGTAATGCCCTGGTAAAGATTTCTACTGCGATGCTGTAGGTGCTGTAGGTACTGTAGTTATTTCATTTTTAGCTGTTTTCTGCGAAAGCAGTGTGTCCTGCTGGTAGAAAGTTTTCGCTTCGGCTAAAGATAAGAAGCCCTGCTGTTCAGCTTTGGAATGTCAGCCAATCAGTATGGTGAGATCTGGAGAAAATTCCAGACAGAGCAGGATGAAGACAGTTTTATGAGACTGTCATCTGCTTTGGGGTCTTTTGGCAGGAGCTGCAGAGCGGGAAAGAAGCAAAGATGCTGCAGAATGTTGTTGGAAAGAGTCTCCAATGCAAGAAATGCTTTGTTTGGAGATGAATGGCTTCAAGGAGGAAAAGCAATGCTCCTGAGAGAGAGGGAGCTTGAAATAGTCTTCGAGGGGAGTTTGAAAATGTGATGGGTGCTTATACACAGACTGTGGGTCCAGTGTATGAGCAAGATATACACCCCTGAATACCCAGTTTTGGAAGAGATGGTTATGGTTATGGTCCAATGGTTATGTGTACTTTGAACTGGTTTAACTGTAATGGGACCTTTTATTTTAATTTCTTTGTCCTAATAACTGTTGATAAAGCTGAAATTAATAAATATACTTTCTTTATAATTTTATGCTGTGTACAATCGGTTATTTCTTACCAACCAATAATTATCTATGGGTAGTATTTAAACAGCATTCACTCAAATCGTGGTTTCTTTAATTGGAACATCATGATGATTCAGTTCGGTTGAACCCCAAATCATACCAACTTTAGGCGTATATTGTTTATGAGAGGTGGCTTTCTCACCACTGAGTCACATGGCTGTTAGCAGAGGTAGCTAATGAGCCAAGTTTGCATATGAGCCTGGTGATGGGGTTAGACACACTTATGAAGTAAAAAACCCTAATAAACAACTAAGACTGTGTCACAACCTTAATGGAAGCAGCAGCTCGGTATCATCTTGACTGGAAGCTGTATATGAACCCATAAATGAAATGTAATTAAAATTTGTCAATGACAGTTGTATCAAAAGTAAAAGCTGCATATTTATCAAATCAAAACAGCAATATTGATATGCCAATACTGCTAATGGGTCACTAACCTGACGTTCATAACTGATCTGCACTTCTTGTTCAATGTCAGAATCCAATTCTGCAACATCTGATAGATCGGAGTCAGATTCTTCACTATTAGAATCAACATAACCTTCTGTTAAAAACAAAATAATTTGCGGCCATTATAACATTCCCTTAACAAGTCCATGTTTATTTTATTTAATTAAATAAAATACCATCATACAAAACATACTCTCATTCAATTTGGAAAAGGCTTCAATAATTGTGCACTTGCAATAAAGCAAATACCAAATCATGACTAGGTCATCACAGGTCAAGAGCTTTGGAAATCAACTTGTAGGGCAAGTTAACTTGTACTGAGTCTAAGCACAGGTCTTTTGCTGACATTAGAACTATCAATAAATGGCATTTTGTGCATCACTTCATCTAAATGAAGGATGCCCAGGAACATAGTTATACATGTTCTGGAATACCCATGGTCAATGATTACTTCTTTTAGACAAGGAAAACTGCCATCCTCATCAAGTCTGGCTTACATTTGATTCCAGGCATACATTCCATGATTTGCTTTTTTAAAACCCGTTCTATGAAATGACCTAGCAGGCAAAAATTCATTAAGCCATTAAGATCCCACCCTAGGCAGTGCACATATATGAAGTACAGGAGGATGATTAGAGCATTGGACCGATGAGGGAGAAAAGAGGAAACGTGCTTGAGGAAGTAGGTGAGGTGCTTACTGAATACTTTATTTCAGTATTCACAACTGAAAGGATATTGCGGAAAAGTAAATAACATGACAAAATCGCAGATGCTGGAAATCCAAAGCAACGCACACCAAATGCTGGAGAACTCAGAACGTTAGGCCAGCATAGAATAGGCTGATATGCTGAAACGTGTCACTATTAAGAAAGAGGATGTGCCAGACATTAGGAAAGAGAAGTCCCTGGGACTGAATGGTATATACTCCAGGATACTACAGGAAGTGAGGGAAAAAATTACAGCACCTTTGGAAATTATCTTTGAGGACTTCCTGACTGCAGGAGTAGTACCAGAGGAGCAGAGGGTGGCACATGCTATTCCTTTGTTCAAGAAAGGCAATGGGGTAATCGTGGAATTTATTGACCAGTTAGTATTACTTCAGTGCTGGGCAAACTATTGGAGAGGACTCTCAGAGATAGGATTTATGAGCATTTGGCGAAATCTAAGTATCCTGATTATGGATAGTCAACATGGTTTTGTGAGGGCAGGTTATGCCTCAGTAACCTGAGTGAATTGAATTGACTTTATTACTTACATTCTTCACATACATGAGTAAAAATCTTTATGTCTCCAAATGTGCAATTTGTAGTAATTTTTAATAAATAGTATGTACAACAGGACAGTCAACATAGCATAGAAATATAATTGTATCAGTATGAATTAATCAGTCTGATGGCCTGGTGGAAGAAGCTATCCCAGAGCCTGTTGGTCCTGGCTTTTATGCTGCAGTCCATTTTCCAAATGGTAGCAGCTGGAATAGTTTGTGGTTCAGGTGACTTGGGTCCCCAAAGATTCTTTAGGCCCTTTTTATACACCTGTCTCTGTACATGTCCTAAATAGTGAGAAGTTCACAAATGCAGATGCGCTGGGCTGTCCCCACCACTCTCTGCAGAGTTCTGTAATTGAAAGTACAGTTCCCATATCAGGCAGTGATATTGTCAGTCAGGATGCTCTCAGTTGTGCTCCTGTAGAAAGTCCTTAGGATTTGGGGACCCATACCAAACTTAGTGGAAGTGACAAAAGAAGTTGATGAAGGTAGTCCTAATGAAGTGTCTCGGTCTGAAAATTCAACTACATAAACCCCTCCACAGGAGCTACCTGACCAGTTGAATTCTTCCATCATTTTTTGTGTTACTCTGAAATTCTATCATCTGCAGAATCCCTTGTGTTTATGAGACCATAAAACATAGGAACAGAAGTAGGCCATTTGGCCTATTAAGTCCGCTTTGCCTTTCCATCTTGGCTGATCAATTAACCAGTTTCCTGCCTTGTCTCTGTATAGTTTGATGCCCTTATTAATTAAGAACCTACATATCAACATCCACTTTGAATATGCCAGTGATTTGGCCTCAACAGTTGTCTGTGGCAATGAATCCCACACATTCTTCCTCATCACTTTTCTAAAGGGTCATCCTTCTATTCTAGGGTTGTGAGGGTCCTAGATTATTCAATAGGTTTCAATGAGGACCCCCCCCCCTTATTCTTCTGAATTCTACCGAGTACAGACCAGATGAGCCTCCTCCAACCTGAGTGAACAACACCTTATATACTGGCTGGGCAGCCTCCAACCTGATGGTATGAACATTGACTTCTCTAACTTCTGTTAATGCCCCTCCTCCCCTTCTTACCCCATCCTTGATATATTTAGATTTTCCCCCCTCCTTTTTTTCTCTCTTTCTGCCCATCATTCTGCCTGCTCTCCATCTCCCTCTGGTGCTCCCCTCCCCTTCTCTTTCCCCCTAGGCCTCCCGTCCCATGATCCTTTCCCTTCTCCAGCTCTATATCCCTTTTGCCAATCACCTTTCCGACTCAGCTTCACCCCACCCCCTCCGGTCTTCTCCTATCATTTCGCATTTTCCTCTCCCCACCACCACTTTCAAATCTCTTACTATCTTTCCTTTCAGTTAGTCCTGATGAAGGGTCTCGGCCCGAAACGTCGACAGTGCTTCTCCCTATAGATGCTGCCTGGCCCGTTGCGTTCCACCAGCATTTTGTGTGTGTTGCTTGAATTTCCAGCATCTGCAGATTTCCTCGTGTTTGCTAAGGAAATAACCTGTGCATTTAGCACATCAGCAGCAAGGCACAAGCCTAGTTTATGAAAGGTTTCTATAAATATCAGGGTACATTACTGGTTACAAGATAATCCATGGAAACATATACTCCAATATTAAGAGCTGGAGGAACTCAGCAAGTTGAGCAGCATCATCAGAACAATGCTTTGGGTTAAAACACTGCATGAGATTAGCCTAACCCGAGTACCTCAAGCAGACGGTATATTACTCCAAATTGCATCATCTAAAGCATTCAGAGAGGCAGAGCAAAAGACAAATTATGCAAATAAAATAATACTGATAACAGAGTTGTAAAGAGTCCTTGAAAGTGTGTGTGTAGGTCATAGAATCAGTTCAGAGCAGTGATAAATGAAGTTATTCATGTCGATCTGAAGCCTGATGATTGTACTGTTCCTGAACCTTGTGGTGTGGAACCTAAGGGCTTCTGTAGCTCCTGCCTAATGGCAGCAGTGAGCAGAGGGTAGTCATCCTACAATAGATCCTCTGATAGGTTAACACTGAGGAGTTTAAAGCCAATGACCTTCTCCTCCACCTCTGATTTTCTAATGAGGACCTGCTTATGGACCGCAGACATCCTCCTCCTGTAGTCAATAATTAGCTCTTTGGTCTTGCTGCTGCTAGGTGAGATGTTGCTGAGGCACCATTCAAACCAGATTTCTATCTCTCCACTGATTCATCACCATCACTGACTCTACACCAACAGTAGTGATATCAGCAAACAAATATGGCATTGGAGGTATACTTAACCACACAATCATAGGTATTAAGTGAGTAGAGCATGGGGCTAAGCACACAGCCTTGTGGTGCACCTGTGCTGCTGATGAGTGTGGAGGAGATGTTGTTGCCAATTCATACTAACTGGGATCTGCCAGGGAAGAATTTGAGGATCCAGTTGTCTAGGGAGGTACCAAGGCCCAGGTTTTGGAGCTTAATGATGAGTTGAGAGGATGATAGTGCTGAATGCTGAGTTGTAATCAATGAAGAGCATTCTGACATATTTATTGGCAAAGTTCAAAATAAATTTATTATCAAAGTACATATATCACCATACATAATCTTGAGATTCATTTTCTCATAGTCAATACAAAAAACACCACA
This sequence comes from Hypanus sabinus, assembly GCF_030144855.1. Taxonomy (NCBI): domain Eukaryota; kingdom Metazoa; phylum Chordata; class Chondrichthyes; order Myliobatiformes; family Dasyatidae; genus Hypanus; species Hypanus sabinus. The sequence continues at coordinate 54,014,786 of NC_082717.1, read as the reverse complement.
GAATCAATGAAAAATTGCACACAAACGGAACAGCAACCAACATGTAAAAGACAACAAATTGTGCAAAAAACAACAAAATAATAAAAAAATCAATAAATTTGAGAACATGTGGTGTAGCGTCCTTGAAAGTGAGTCCATGGGTTGTGGAAGCAGTTCAGTGCTGGGGTGAGTAAAGTTATCCACTCTCATTCTGGACTGGCTGGCTGAGGGGTAATACCTGTTCCTGAACCCAGTAGTGAGGGACCCGAGGCTCCTGCACCTCCTCCTGATGACAGGAGCATGAAGAGAGCATGGTCTGGATGGTGGGGGTTCCTTGCTGATGGATGGTGGGGGTTCCTTGCTGCTCTCCTGCGAAAACACTCCTTGTAGATTTGCTCAATGGTGAAGAAGGCTTTACCTGTGATGGACTGGGCTGTATCCACTATTTTTGTAGGCTTTTCTATTCAAGGGCATCGGTCTTTCAATACCAAGCATGGTGCAACCTGGTCAGTTTAATTTCTTCTGTGCATCTATAGAAGTTTGTCAAAGTTTTAGATGACATGCTGAATCTTTGCAAACTTCTATGAAAGTAGTCGCACTGTCCAGCCTTCTTTGTAATGGCACTTGCATGTTGGATCCAGGATAGATCCTCTGAAATGGTTACACCAAGAAGTTGAAAGTTAATGACCCTCTCCACCTGTGATCCCCGATGAAGACTGGATCATGGAGAACTGGTTTCCGTTTCCTACAGCCAATAACCAGCTCTTTCATTTTGCTGACATTGAGTGAGAAGTTGCAGTATTTTGCTAGCCAACAGCCAGTCATTATAAAAATGTTACAGAGCTGGGTGTAGAAACTGGGTGTTGACCTGTTGTAACAATAGGAAAATTGGGATGGATCTAGGTCACTTCCTCAGGCAGCAGTTGGTATGCGTCATGACCTAGATCCATTTCCAAATTTCAAAGCAGGGGTCACCAACCTTTTTTGTACCGTGGACCGGTTTAATATTGACAATATTCTTGCGGACTGGCCAACGGGGGTGGGGGTTGTTAATCACAACCAGATTATAGGTGGTAAGTCAACTATCAGTCACTTATAAGTGGCTAATACAGTCAATTTCATTTCTAAAAGGGTTTATCTAACAAATTTAATATTAAATACACAGCGCATATTTTCTTCACATGAATATAGTGGTAAGTCATGTATAACTCACTTATAAGTCAATAGCATCATAACGTTTTAAGTAATGTTTGGATACTAAACACACAGCGCATATTTTCCTCATGTGAACATATAAAATCATTGCAACACATCAATATCGCTGAATCAGTGGGAGCCCTGGCCTTGTTTCCTTACAACAAGACAGTCCCATCGAGGGATGATGGGAGACTGCGATACTCAAAGAGGGTTCCTTATGTCCATTCTATTCCGCAATTTAGTTTTTGTGGCTCTCAACATTTGCTTCTGTTCCACTTGCTCACTTTTTTTTCGCTCAAAAAACTCAACAAAAACTTAAGTTTGTCTTTAAGTACAGGGTGCTTGGACTCAAGGTGCCAAAGCAGTTTTCAGGGCTTCATTGTCTCCAGGCCTGAACTCCAGCCTCCCGCCCACCACCAGATGCCTTGGCCAGGTGTGGCTGGTCGTGGGTGGGGTGAGAGGACAAAGTAAGGGCCGGAAGTCCCCGTGCTGGGGCCAGGGTGGTCGCAGTCCAGAGAGAGCAACTGATCGAGTGAGGAGGAGTGCAATAGGGCACTACCCCGCCCCCCACCCCCCCCCCATAGGTAGGTAGGATCTATCGGCCGACAAAGGTTTGGCTGGAGGGATGACTTTCAGAAGGTCGCAGCGAGGTAGCTGCTCTGCTACTTACAAAACCCTGAGCCCGAATTAGGTCATCTGAGAATATTTTAGAACCGGGTACCCCATGAACATTTGGTGTGCTAAACAGGTTTAGAGGTGGCGCCCACCTGTCTGCGCTCCAGGCCAGTAGCAACCGCACTTCTTGCTGGTCGCCCAAGGCCAACCAGTGATCCCTGGCATTAGGGTATCACTGCATTTAGGCGACTGATGACCTCGCATGGGTAATGACTTCGCTTGCGTAATGACCTCACGTGCGTTCAAGTTCAACAGTGGGCGTGACAGGGAATGAAGAAAGGTGCATCTGACTCATATTGTTTCATATAGCCAAATCATATCGTCTCCTCGCACATGCTTTGCTTTGCCCGGTACTGGTCCGTGGCCTGGTGGTTAGGGACCACTGTCTCAAAGCTCTTTATCATGGTGGAGTTAAGTGGCACTGTATGATAGTGACTGAGGAAGGTTCCACGTTCTTCCTGGACATCATTGCGATTGACGCCTGCTTGAAGTAAACTGACAAAATGAGAGTTTGAAGATGTCCATAAGCACTCAAGCCAGTTGATTAGCTACATACACTGTTTGGGCCAGATGCTTCCAGTGGTTCACCTCGCACATCATCCTCAGAGTCTGAGTTAACAGGCTCGCAGGGGTTGTTGGGTTTTGTGAGCTTGCCTCCACGCTCTGTCGGTCAAAGAGAGCATAGAAGGTATTGAGCTCATTTGGGAGCAAAACTTCTTTACCCTGTACGATGCTTGGCTTTGCTTTGTAGGAGGTGATAGCATCCAAGCCCTGCCACAGTTGTCGAACATCTTTCTGTGATTAAGGTTTAGTCCAGAATTGCCACTTTGCATGTGAAATAGCTACCTTGACTTCGCGAACTTTTCCAGATCATCAGCCCTAAACACCATTGATTTAGCCCTCAACAGATTACAAATCTTTTGGTTCATCCAAGGGCTTCCGATTGGGGAAGACTGAAAGATTTTGTGAGGACACACTCATCTATGTGTTTCTTTATAAAGTTTATGACAACAGTGGTATATTCATTCAGGTCATATGATGAGTACTTGAACATGGTCCAATCCACCAACTTGAAGCAGTTCTATAGCCATTCCTCTGCCTCCTATACACCTCTGTTGTCTTTGCCTCTGGTGCCTTAGTCTTTAGTCTCTGCCTATATGCAGTTAGGAGGAGGAAAGCCATATGATCAGATTTCCAAGGGATGGAATGGTAGGCATTCTTGATGGTAATATAGCAGTGGCTGACTGTGTTGGTTCATTTGGTGCTGTAGGTGAAGTGCTCGTGATAGTTGGGCATTGAGTTCTTCAAGCTAGCCTGATTGCAGTCTGCAGAAAGGAGGTGAAAGGTATCAAGGAAGGCTGTTTCTTGTTTGTTAATCACAACACACAATACGCTGACTGCTGGCTTTACATCTACCTTTGGCGCAAGGTAAACTGCAATAAGAATCATGGCAGAAAACTCCCAAGATAAGTAGAACAGTCAGCACCTAATCATAAAATGGGAGAACAAGTTTTGAGACAAAATTATTCCACCTGAGCACCACAATTAGATTATCATGAAACAGACACTAACACTATCTTTTACTTATGTTGCCATATGATGGATTAAGAATCCCTTCAACTGAATTGTAGGGTGGGAGGGGGGTGAGCCATGTCTCAGTGAAACAGAATGTTGTATCATTTCCCTCCAATACAGCAACCTTGGCCTCTACCAGCACTATGACCAGGAGGAGCTTTGCAAATGGGCAGTGGTGCTTGACGAACCTTTTAGAGTTTTTTTGTAGTAATCAAAAATGTAGATGAAAGTAGTGCAGTGGATGTTGTCTTTTTGAACTTCAGCAATGCCTTCAACTAAGTCCCACATTGTAGGCTGGTCTGGAAGGTTAGGTCCCATGGAATCCAGGGAAAGTTGGTTCAATGGATTCAAAATTGTGTCATACTGTAGGTAGAAAGCAGAGGGTGGTGGTTAAAGAATTTTCTTGGAATGAAGACCAGTGATTAGCGGTATGCCTCAGTGCTTGGTGTTAGGATTCTTGCTATTCCTTATTTATACAAATCACTTGGATGTGAATGCTGAAAATTTGATCAGTATGTACATAATTATGAAGTGGCATTGTTGACAGTGAAATGGGGGTGTGGAACATTTAGACAATGAGTCGAGGAGTGGAAAGTGAAATTTAACACAGTTAAGTTCACGGAAATGATTTTGCAAAGTCTAACCAGCTTAGGACTTAAACTATAACTGGTAGGGGACTGGGAGCATAATGAAATTGAGGGAGTTTGGAGTACAAGTGTATAGTGATTGAAAACAGTGTCATAGGTGGACAGAATGGTGAAAAAGGCATTTAGCCGTCAGTCAGGGCACTAAGTACAGAAACAGGGACATTATGTTGCAATTGCATAAGTCATTGATGAGGTTGCACTTAGAGTATGTGCACAGATTAGGCCATCCTGTTACTAAACTAGAAACAGCACAGAAAATATTAAATATGAGGTTGTCGCCAGGACTAAATGGTCTGAATTATAGGTGCAGCTTAGCAAGATCAGTCTTTTATCCTTGGAGCATAAGAGAATGAGGTGTGACCTTATTGGGGTCTCTAAACTCATGAGGTGGATATTATCAATCTTTTCCCAGGGTAGGAAAAGATTTTTCAAGAGTAACCTAAAAATAGGGGTGATAGATATTGGGTGATAAGGAAAAGATTTAAAAGGGAGCTGAGAGGCAACTTTTTCCACACAGAGCATTGCAAGTACATGGAACAAGCTGCCACAGGAAATGGTTGAGACAGGTACAAAGTATTGTCTAAGAAGAACTTGGACAGGCACATGCAAGAGCAGGGCATAGAGGGATATAGGCCTGAACACAGGAAACTGGGACTAAATAGTCGGGCGCCACAGTGGTCATGGACTCATTGGACCAAAGGGACTGTATCAGTGCTGTATTGCTCTTTGACTATCTGCAGCCTCATGACTCCATACCCCGAGGTTAACTTGGATTCTGTTGTAGTAACAGACCACTGTACCCCATGAAGCAAGCTGATATAGAGTTATGCAGTGATTCAGCAGAGACACAAGCTCTTTGATTCACAAGGTCCACACCAAACATCAACCACTAATCCAATATGAATCCTTCATTGTTTAAAAAAATTTCCTGCATTCACATCAACTTCGCAGATTCTACCTCTTACCTGTACACCAAAGGCAATGGACAGTGATCAATCTGCTTACCAAATCTCTTATCTTTTTAGGATATAGGAGGAAATCGACATGGTCACAATGAAAATGTGTAAATACAAAATAGGTACCACCCCAGGTTAGACTGTGCTAAAATCTCTAGCGCTATGCAGCAGCAGATCTACTAGTCAGAGTAATATAGCACAGAAACAGGCCTTCTGGCCCAATTAGCCCATGCCAACCACAATATCCTCCCTACTAATCTAAGTTGCCCATGTTCAGCCTATAGTCCTCCAATCCTCTCCCTTCCAGGTATCTATCTAAATGATGCAATTGTACCAGCCTTGTCCTCCTCTTTTGGCAAGCTTATTCCATGTTTTCCTACCCTCAGTGTGAAGTTACCTCTCCGGCCTCTCAAATTGCTCCCCTCTTATCTTGTATCTGTGCATCTTGGGGAATAGATTCTGCCCATATCCTTCATGATTTTATTCACATCTATGAAGTTCGCATCTTCTACCGGCTGCACCAATGTGCCAACCATTAGTACATTATATAAGGCAATGGTGAGAACAGGCTCCCTGCACGGTCTCTCTGCGTATAAAAAAAAATTAAGGATATGCTTGCTAGAAATGGCATGCAACAAAGATTCACCACACTGACTGTCCAGATGGCAAGTCTGTTGTATGAGAAAAGCCTGCGTAGGATCAGTCTCTTTTCACACAAGGCAAAAGAATAAGGGGAAAACCTGCACTAAAGTGTACAGAAGTCTTAACAACCTCAACATTTGGCAGAAGAGTGTAAAGCAAGGGGTTGTAGTTGACTGGGTTTTGTTTTCTGCAAGTAAAGGAAACTGGTGTGGTAAGATAAGAGGGTCGTTGTCAGAGTCTTTTCCCCAAGGTGGGTGAAATCAAAAACAAGAGGGCATAGGTTTAAGTTGAGAGGAAGGAGTTTTTAAAAAGAGGATTTGAGAAGGCTTTTTTTTATACACAAGAACTGGTTGATATTGAGAACTTTCTGCAAGAGGTACTGATGGAATCAAACACAATCACTATGCTTAAGAGACATAGGCAGATACTTAAGTAGGCAAGGAATAAAAGGATGTACACTAGTTTTGGCAAACAGATTAATGCAGGTAGACAAAAAGGTAATTAAAAGGCTCACTTTGGTGATGTACAACTTTATGACACAACTTCAAAATAATTGATAGGCGATTTAGGATTGAAATGAGAAGAATTTTCTTCAATAACAAGACAGTAAATCTTTGGAATTCTTTTACCTCTGAGAATTGTGAAGGCTTGGACATTCATTGTACTTAACACTGGGATGAATACATTTCTGGATAATAGAGGAATCAAGGGATAGAGATCGGTCAGAAAAATACTGTTAAAGTCAGAAATTGGCCATGACTTTGTTAATCACATGAAAAAAATAACAAAAATATCCATTAGCATATCTGCCAGTCTCAAATTCAAAATCAAATCAAATTCAAGTCTAATTATCATTTATCCATACATGAATACAGCCAAATGAAACAGCGTTCCCCTGGGATCAAGGTGCAAAACATACACAGCACATTCAAAATAGTGAGCAAAATAACAGTCTTGCAAAAAAAACCATATATATGTATAGTCAAGTTCTGAGCAACATGTCCTGCAAATTTTCGGCATATACAATTCCCATCAGCATGCAGACGCATGCAATCCAGCCTGTCATGCCACTAATCGAACACTGGAGGGCAGCACGAACAAGAGAGGCCAGCCCCCAATCAAGCACGGACGCTGCACTACATTGCCTCCACTGTCTCATCTCCTATACTCCAGCAGTAGGCAAACTTGTGGCCTGAGGCCTAGTCCTCAACAAACAGCACTATGCAGGTGCCTCGTCATCTGTCAATCCACCAAACAAGGGAGACTGGCCTGCAGCATCTTACATCATCAATTTCCAACAGGGTCTTGTGATCGCAAGAGAAACATCCAAGACAATCAGCCACAGTTACACTGCACACCACTTTCATGCACAAACTCCAATGCCTTCCTGTAGCAGGCAGCAACATGGTCTACACCCAGTCCAGTACATCTGCCAACGAGCAGTTTACTGATGGGATAGATCTGCAGTTTCCAAAGTTCTTGGAGTCCAGCATTGTCTTGCTATTGTAGAAAAGGCTTAACAAAGAAACAAACACCTTTGGTTGGCCCCCCCAAGAGGCCACTGCGTTTGAAGACACTGTCATTTTACCAGAAAACATCTGTTAACCCATTCACCTGTCTGGAATTATTTGGGTGTATGTTATTTCTTTAGTCAAGCCAGACCAAAATTCACTTTAGGATATCTGTGGGCATTTATTTGAAAACCAGCTCTACATATTATTTGAGAGGTTGCAGATCAGATAGAACTGATTTAGTCAAGGCTAATTCTGACTTTATCTTGCTGATGAAGAACTCAAGATAGCCAGGCTTAGCACATGGCTACATGAACCTTGCAGCATACCCTAGGGTTGAGATCATTGCACTCCAACATTAGCCATATGAAATTCAACATTAATTTAGTAATATAATACACTGTTTTAATTACCTTGTGATATATCAAATCCCCCGTTTGACATTCCTTCGGGAATAAATCGCCATTGAAATACAGAGTGATCGGCACCACCTGTACTCATTACCCATTGAAAATCATAGGACCAACGTACATTAGTCACATGAGCAGAATGTCCAACATATTTACGGAATTTTGCTCCTAAAATGAGAAAGATGATTGTGCAGAAAAATGCACATTATGTTAAGAGCATCTACTGCATTTTGTTTACAATACAGTTCTTAAAGAGCTTAGCGCCGTGGGAACAATAATAATCTAAAACTAAAGTCTGTTAAAAATACTTTAAATAGTTTTAGTTATAACAATATCAGTGGTAAGAATGCAAATGAAACATTTCATGAAAATTTAACAGTTTTGTAATTGGAAACACCTAAGCAAACACCCTTTACAAAAGCTATTCATAACTATTTATACTTACAATAAATATACAGAATATTGTGAAGAATGAAAACTTAACTATGTAAGAATGTAATTCAATATATTTATTTCTAAAACTTGCTCTGAAGTGAAGCAACGCCAATAATTTCATGTTATTTCTTCCAAAGTTTGTTTACCCTTTAGATTCTGTCATTTTTCCTATTATTGTTTATATCAGATCAGTTTACTCTGAGGTCAGTTACATCTTTGCAAACAGGAAAGAGGTATGCAGGACAAAATTAATGTTGGTTTTACCAGGAATTAAACAGCTAATTAACTCCTTTCATTCCTGTAAAATAATACCAAAAAATATGTAAAGAAGACAAGAGCTGCTTAGACTCATCTCCCTTCCCAACTATCAGTCCACAGCCCTGGGGTCACAATACTTCTGGAGGTATAGTGTCTGGTTGAAAACTACACAAATACTTAAGGATTATATTTCCTTCTGATTATTGAACATCTGAGTTTGCATGATGGCTAGAATTATTTTCTCATGATCTGTGAACCTAAAAGACTGAATTTTCATGGTGTTCAACAACTCTTATCAATTACAATTTTAACAAATTCTCCAAGGTCAGATGCTTGGCAAATTAGCCCAAAATACACAGATTTTCCTCTCTCATCTTTCATGAATTATAGTTGGAGACTTCCTGACCAAAAGAGTGATTCTCAAATTTGGCAGCACTTTAGATTATGCAATGTTATCTGCATTATTCTCACAAATTGCCTTTAAAAAATATACTCTCCTAAGAAATGTCATTACATAAATATTATTATTTTCATCAGTACTCTTATTTTGCTTAAGAGTCCAAAATCCTGATCTAGTATTACACTGCATGGCATGTTCAGCATGCTCTGCTGTAAAAGATGGAAAATAATTATTCAGCAAAAATGCTTTAGATCCTTATTTTCATTTACAATATTAACACTCATTTTTCTATATATTTTTTAAAATGTTGATTTCAATGTTGATTCCTTGTTTGCTCTTTCTTTCCCAATCCTGATGATAAATGATTACATAACTCACACTAGTATTTTAAATTGACCAAATGTTCAGCTACAATGTCTTTCATATTAAGTCATAAATTTAGTGTTTGCTTCTTCATTCCACCTCCTCAATGGGCAGCAATTACCTTCTGCAGTGATAGTGAGGAAAGAAGTGATTCAAGGCTTTAAGTTTAATGTAAACCACTCACTGTAGCAACCAAATACTGAACTTACACTTTCAATGTGTTTGCCTCATCTCTAAATTCTTCATTCTGTTCTTTTGAGAATGATCATCCATTCCACAATAATTCTATGTTACTAAGGATTTTTTAAAATCTTTTGTACTGCAGCTTTTATGATTTGCTTTCTATCCATAGAACATGGAATGTTACAACACAGCACGTTCTTTGACCACGATATTTTGCTGACTTGGTAATCTATGCTAAGTTCAATCTAACCTTTCCCTGCCACATAGCCCCTCCATATACCTATTTAAGAGTCTCTTACAAGTGCCTAATGTATCTGCCTCTAATACTACACTTGACAGCGCACTCCATGCACCTACCACTCTATAAGAACTTCACTGACATCCCTCCTATATTTTTCTCAAATCACCTTAAAATTGTGACCCTCGTATTAGCTACAGTATTGCTGTCTTTAGAAAAACTCTCTGGCTATCCACTTTTATCATCGGGTACACCTCTATCAAGTCACCTTGCATCCTCCTTCGCTCCAAAGAGAAGAGTCCTAGCTCATTCAACCTATCCTCATAAGACATCCCTACTATATTTTCTCCAATCCAGGCAGCAACCGGTAAATCTCCTGTCCCATGCACATTCAATTGTGGCTTGAAAAGGTAATTAATTGAGAATTTTGAGGTGATGTAAATGGAGAGAGATAAATGAGGGGGAAAAGAAAAAAAATATATAATGCTGAAGCACTGAGGTACTGATCCAAAGGCTAATACAAGCTCAAAGAATACCAACTTGTTTTACTTCTAGTCATATTATAGCCCTTGAGATTCACTGAATGTTATAATTTCATGCAACCAGCCTCGACTGTCAGAACTTACCAATTGAAACGTAAGGCCAATAACTCAATTTTTTTCTCCTGATGCTGCCTCAATTTCGCTGTTAATTTCAGTGTTCTCTTTTAGATCAGATTTTCAGCAAGTATCATATCATATATTTTACAGATACAAAAAATATTTGCTTTCATGGCTTTTATTTTGAGCTCCCTCAGACACATCAACTGTCAATAACAAACTTTTAGCACACTCCTTCAGTTGGCATTGACACCATCTTTTATCACTGACTCTTCACTTCAGACCAGCTCTTCATTCAATTCATCTGCAAACAACACCCTCCACCACCCTACTTTTGGAGCAACTTAAATCAGGCTATTTTCTGACTTTTTTCAGTTCCAAGTTAATATTTCATTAACCTGAAACTCTATCTTTGTTTTTCTTTCCACAGGTGCTGACTGAGCTATAGAGATTTCCCAGCATTATTATTTTAGATTGTCAGTATATTGTTGGTGGGTTGGGAGTTGGGTCATAACAGCCACTGCTTATTTAAACATTGATACCATAAATCAAAATACCTTCCTTCCACACTTTCATTTCAGTCATAAATTCAAATCGTTAATCCTTTTTTCATGTGGTAATTTGTGCTCAGGTTACATAAGTCATGAGAACATTGCTTCATATTTGCAGCACAGATTCAGAAAAGGCAGGTCCTGTTTGACAAACTTACTGGAGTTCTTTGAAGACATAATGAGTGCAGTGGATAGAGGAGAACAGGTGTATATAATATACTTGGATTTCCAGAAAGCGTTTGATAATTGGCATGGATAGTGAATTGGTTAACTAATAGAAGGCAGAGAGTTGGTATAAATGGGTGTTTCTCCGGTTGGCAGTCAGTGCTGAGTGGGGTGCCACAGGGGTCGGTGCTGGGCCCGCAGATGCTTACCATTTACATTGATAATTTGGAAGAGGGGACTGAGTGTAGCGTAGCAAAATTTGCTGATGACACTAAACTGAGTGGAAAAGCAAATTATACAGAGGATGTGGAGAGTCTGCAGAAGGATATAGATAGGTTAAATGAGTGGGCCAAGGTTTGGCAGATGGAATACAACATTGGTAAATGCGAGATCACCCACTTTGGAAGGAATAATAGAAGAACAGATTATTATTTAAATGGTGAAAGATTGCAGCATGCTGTTGTGCAGAGGGACTTGGGAGTGCTTGCTCATGAATTGCAAAAAGTTGGCTTGCAGGTACAACAGATTATTAAGAAGGCAAACGGAATGTTTGCCTTCATTGCTAGAGGGATTGAATTCAAGAGCAGGGAGGTCATGCACTGTACGGGGTACTGATGAGGTCACACCTGGTGTGCTGTGTGCTATTCTGGCCTCCATACTTGAGGAAGGATACACTGGTTTTGGTGGCAGTGCAGAGGAGGTTCACCAGGTTGATTCTGGGGATGAGGGGGTTAACCTATGAGGAGAGATTGAGTTGCCTGGGACTATACTCTCTGGAATTCAGAAGAATGAGAGGGGATCTTATAGAAACATACACAATTTTGAATGGGATAGATAAGATAGAAGTAGGAAAGTTGTTTCCATTGGTAGGTGAGACTAGAACTACGGGACATTGCCTCAAGATTCAGGGGAGAAGATTTAGGACGGAGATGAGGAGAAACTGTTTTTCCCAGAGAGTGGTGAATCTGTGGAATTCTCTGCCCAGGGAAGCAGTTGGGGTTTCTTCACTAAATATATTTAAGATACAGTTAGATAGGTTCTTACATAGTAAGGGAATTAAGGGATATGGGAAAAAGGCAGGTAGATGGAGCACAGTTTACGGACAGATCAGACATAATCTTATTGAATGGCGGTGCAGGCTCGATGGGCCGGATGGCCTACACCTGCTCCTATCTTTTATGTTCTTATATTCTCTTTATCCAGCAAAATTGCTGTTTATCACTATGTAATAAGAAAATAACAGAAACAAATTTCAAAAGAAAATTGAAATAGGAAAAGTAAGAGGATCTTTTAAATATGTCATATTAATGTTCATATCAATTGATGTTCGTATCTCGAATAAAGTAAAGAAGCAGGCTCCTTACCCTTCTTCAAACAAGGAAACCTGAAGAGCTTGACCAATCCAAAGTCATCACCAGACACAAGAGTAGCACTGCTGAAGTTCGCATCCACAGAATTAATATCCATGATGTCTGTATACTTGGGCCAAATTCCATTTACTTCCGGTCCAATAACACAAGTCCAGGTAGCCCAATGAATGCCTTTTATTTCATCTTTATTTGTTAAATGCTTTCCAGCTTAGAAAGATATTTGGTACATTATTACAGAAAATACCATGTTATTGCTTAAAACATCTTATTTTATAAATGTTAGTAACAGAAGCATGATCTGACACTCAGTTTCTAGCAATTAATTTTTATTTAAGAGTACAGAAACACAACTCATATTGTAAATACTAAAATGCGCACAATATGAATTACAGTGCATCACAAATACAAAATTCTTATATTTTACTTAAGTACTGAGCAGAATCAAGCCATTTCTAAAAGCTATTCCCTAACTTTCTGTTTGTAAGCTTAAGAAAAAGTCTCTTGCTTAAGGTAAAAATAAACATTGGGTATATTTTGTCAACATAGGCAAGTATGCAGTTTTCACTTTGTTTATAAAGGCAGCAATCAAGACATGGGATGCAGTTATCCATCCTGGAGAAAGAACATTTCACCTCCATTTAAATCATTCTCCCACACAGAAATTAGAAGCTTGATTTGTAGATAGTCACCACACCTCAAAAGACATTTCCAACAGGCCACCTTCCATATGAAATACTCTTTTCAGATGCTGCTTAACCTGCTGTTTCCAGCATTTTGTTTCTTTTTCAGATTGGCTGTAAAGTGCTTTGAAATATCCTGTAATCATAAAGGACAATATAAATCCAGTCCTTTTTTTTAAACCCCAACAATTGCTAACCAAGTTTCAAAGAATTCAAGAAATGTAATGATAAAATGGAGACTAAGCCACTCAGCTACAAAGGTAACTCTTTGACGGGGTATTCCTTAAAAGTCAGATGGACGTAAGGCAACATTTTTGTCAATTGTAGCCTATCATCACTATTATGATTAGTAAACTCCCTCCTCCATACCCTGGTACTTGATTCCAAAGTAAACAGACCAATTAAAGCACAGATCTTTATCTGCCTGCCCCTCAATTGTCTCGACTGTTATTCTTTTCCCCTTCCAGTCAGCAAGATCCAATGGCTATCACAAAGCACAACTCTTTGCAGCGAGCTGATGGTTGCCCTGAAGATCACAATTGTAGCACTTTGAGGAAGCAATACTACCCAATACTAAAATAGCCTATCAAGGTAATCTAGTTATCCTAATAATCCATCATAATTTCTATGACTGTTGAACACACCCTCTGTAGAAGAAGTGGCTGATATTCATGTTCTAGCAAATAAGTACCTTACCTCTGATTTCCCTTTTCTCTCCAAAATCATTTGGTGTACAGTATTATACACTGCTAATTCTGTGCTTTTTTTTTTTGGTTTCAGCTGCGGTGCTTATTTGAATTGAATTACTTTTCCCTCCTCAATTCAGCCAGAAATAAATGGCACAAATGATAACTTCTGTGACAATGACCATGGAGCATGATTTCTCCTCACTGCGCTTGATCTTCTCCTAGTTCTGAAAGGTAATTGACTGAAAATATGATATTGCCTTCTCACTCCAGATATGACTTGTTGAGGAGTTCAATTATTTTCAGCTTTTTAAACAGGCTCTGCTATTTCTTTCTCTTTCTGGACCTCACAGTAATAAGACTAATTAGTGTTGCTCATGAGAAAGCTGGGGCAAATAAAGAACTTAACAGCAACAGACAGACTCAAGTAAAGTCCAACAGATGGATGCACTTGTTGCATGTACTGGCATATGATACTATTACAGATTGTGGAATGGTCAAAGACTGTCAGCTTAATATTTCAGGATACAGGTACTATAGGAATGAGAAATGGAGCTAAGAGGAGTGGAAATGCATTTTCAGTTAGGGAGGACATTCCGGGGTGGGGGAAGGAGGGAAAGAGGAAGCATCCAGTGAAACAACATGGGTAGAAATGATAAGGAATGATTACATGGATAGGATTGTACTATAGGGTCCTCAAGAGTTAACAGGAATTAGGAAAGCAAATATGTACTGCAGCTAAGTCAGATAGCTGTTGGATAATAGAGTTGTAATACTTGTTGATTTTAATTTACAATAAAACTGATTGGGACAGTCACGGTACCAAGGGTGAATCAGAATTTGTTATCTCCAGGGAAGTTCTCAAGCAATACATAGACTGTCCTTCTAGGAAAGGAGCAACATTTGACCTCCTATTCATTCTTGAAATGAGACTGGGCAAGTAACTGACGTGTCAGTACCCCACCCACCTACCAAGTTATATGCTTAAAAGTTACCAACTCAGCAAAGAAGGGTATTCTATCAACTCCCAAACAAACGAGTGGAATATAGCTGTATTACAAAATCCACTTAATTCTGACTTTAGGATACAGATGCTGTTGTTTTACAATAACTAAAGAGACAATTGAGATTTTCTACAGCTATCCTCAGCAAAGCCAGGAAGTGGATGCCCTAAATTAGGCAACTTGTCCTATTGCATTTGATAGCAAACAATAAATGGTTTGACATACCAATGCAACGATAAAGTTCACACTTAAATTAAACAGCAAAACTAAGTGCTTTACTCAAACAGATCTTTGATTTTTAGACACTATGGTCAACTGGGAGGTTAAAGATTTACAGCTTAGAAACAAGCCTTTTTGGCTTACCTTGCTCATGCTGACCATTATGTTCATCAATATTAATCCATCTTGCTGATCTATATCTTTGCTTTCCAAGTATATGCCCAAATGCCTTTTAATCATTGGCAATTGTATTTATGCGTAGTGGGTTAAAGAAACATCTCTGCCAAAGGAGGTATAAGGTGCTCCTTCTCTCCACTAGCCTGCAGGTCACCCTTGGGCATGTTGTAGCACTTGGTTGTCCCCCACCCCCCCGCCGACTAGGGTCACATGAAACGTGAAAGCAGTGGATGGTTGTATGAGCAACTGGTACATATCACAAATCCTGGTTATTTGAACACTGACAAACTGTGAAGAGTATTAATAATGCTGAGGTCACCTGTGACTACAGTTACTACAGAACAGTTACTACCCTTCACTCATTAGGGTCTCGAATAAAAGGGGATAACTACACTCATTGTTGAGATGTTTCCCACTACCAGCTCTATCTCATGATCTCATGTTCTTGTTATTTATTGCTATTCATTTAAATCTGTATTTGCACAGTTTGTTGTCTTCTGCACTCAGGTTGATCTTTCATTTATATTGTTACAGTTACTGTTCTACAGATTTGCTGAATATGCCCATGTAAATGGTGACATGTATGTTTATTGATATTAAAATTTACTTCAAACTTTATAAGGAAACTGCCCTGAAGAAGGCAATGGAAGATCAATTCTGTCAAAAAATTTGCTTACTTCATTTAATATAGCACATAATAATGATGATGATGATAAATTGTATTTGCCTCCATCATGCCCTCTGGCAGCTCATTCCAGATATTCATCACCTTCAATATGCAAAAATTTACTCAAGGTAGTAAAACTTGAGTTAATGAAAAAATAGGAACACTTGGATAACTCAGGAAATCCCACATACAAATTCTGATAAATTATCACATTAAAATTGTAAACTGTGTGGCCATAAAAACAAGTGATGGTTGAAGTACTGAATATCTGCATGGTTGATCATTGTCCTTGGGAAAACTGTACCATGCGACTGGATTCTTCATGGAATCTAAATAAGAATGTGCAAATTTCCACATATTTTCTAAGCACTTAGATAGAGCGCCCACCTGTTGAACTCCTGCTAAGTCAAAATACATGCAAGTACAGCAAAAAAACAGCTGATGCTAGAAATCTTAAGCAATACACACAAAATGCTCAGCAGGTCAGGCAGCATCTATGGAAGGAAATAAACAGTCAATGTTTCAGGCCAAGACCCTGCATCAGGAAAGCTGTTGGTGGAAAGACCAAATACCAAGTCAGTTTTTTCTTTGTCTGGGAGATTGTTTTTGAATATCAGTAACAAATATAGACATCCACTATCCTTAGCACTTTTACAGTTTGTAACCCAAGGCAAGCTCTCCTAGCTGTCAAATTAATCCTGCTAGGAAGATGTGCAACTTACACCAGAAAGACCCAGAGCACTGGGGCTCATGTTTCAGCTAGCAGCCAGATTGAAAGGAAGACTGCAAACTAGGACTTGCTCCAGTTAATAGTGGGTTTTGAGGACAGGTGATCACAGAGCTTGCCAGATGATGGAAGATAGTTCAAATATAATCCACTATTACACATGTCAGCAGATAAACATTGCATGAGCTTATGGGAGTCATTATGCTGGCAAAAGTTATATTTTGTTCAAATGAAATTGCATCAAGTAGACAGTATATTTGGCATCATGTATTTATCAGTTATTGAAAACCTTTATTTCACTGCTTTTGTTTGAAAAAGTAACTTATTTTTACATTCTAAAATTAAATAGTGATGACATGAAATCCAAAATAAGGGAAAAATGATTTGTACTTACATGGCATTTTGTAAAACAGTCTTTCTCCAGCACCATCATTGACCTGAAGATGTTTGCTATCAATGGACCAGTCAATATGTGTAATAAAACTAGATGACTTGCTGCATTCACCTACTTTCTTGTATCGCTGTGAAACTGCGTAGATATCAACTAGACCATCATTCGAACTTACAGCAAGGTAAGATCCATCTGGACAATATTTCATTTCATGAATTACCTCTTTTCGGTCTTTAATGTGGACCACCTCTGTCATATCTCTGCAGACAATCCAACACAAGTCACTAGGTATTTCCATTCAAGAGCTGCAGTCACATTTTGCATCAAATATAATCTTTTTCTACCAAGTTGGTATTCATCATTCTATTAAAGTATCTTAGCTATCTTCAAGGAAAATGTTGTTACCAATTACTGTTGGATAACTAGAGTTTTGCATTTTTCCAGTTAACTGTTCAAGCATGATAAATTAAAGAAATGCATTTCAAGCAACTGCAAATTTTAAATTAGTTAGCCATGAGATAAATCTTATATTTGAACATAATTCTCATGAAATTCATGTTACATCTTCCCAGCAATGATTGTGCTTCAGCAGCTGAAGTCCATGGACATAATACTCCACTCCATTCTTCATGCCAAATTATCAATCTTGAATTAATTCAAACAGTTTTGCACCCTCTGGGATGTGAGCTATTATTTCTTGCTTAACGGTACTCCATAACTACACAAAATGCCTGCTACTGCCTTAACCTCACTATGCTCAGTTCTGGCAACAACATGGTCTTGCAACTTTTGTCATATTTAAATATTGCTATAAACAGAACTAATTCTGATGAAAGGTCATTGATCTGACCTGCCAAATCAGAACATTAACAGCCCTTATTCAAACATTATTGAATGAGGCATCAGACAGTCCTGGTATTAAGGGGATTTCAGTCCAATGATTGAATAAAATATACATAGTATGTCAATCTAAATGAGTATGTCACCATTGACATGGACATCATTAGCAAGTGTGTAGAGAACTGTGCAGCAAAGGAATCAGTCAAGATGTTACCAAACTGGAAACCATGGAACTGGCAGATCCACTCCCTATTGAAGTCCAGTAGCATGGTAGTATATTGGTTTGCACAATGCTTTACAGTACCAGCGACCTGAGTTCATCCCTGCCACTGTCTGTAAGGAATTTGTACATTCTCCCTGTGACTGCATGGGTTTCCTTCATTAGTGGGTGCTCCAGTTTCCTCCCACATTCCAATGTAATACTCGTTGATAGGTTAGTTAGTCATTGTAAATTGCCCCGTGATTAGGCCAGGGTTAACTTGGTGGTTACTGGGCAGCCCGGCTCAAAGAGCCAGAAGGGCTATGCTGCACTGTATCTTGATGGATGGGTGGATGGATAGACGAATGAGAATTTGAGGAACCTCAGTAAAACTGTAAGAAATGCCAAGAGACAGTACCATTCAAGAACAAGATCAGCACCAGTTGTGGCAGGACTTACATGCTATAAGTGGGCTACAGAATGAAATCAGGTAGTCATTGCCTTCCTGATGAACTTAACATATTCTATGTGCATTTTAAGCAGAATGGAATTGGAATGTCACCTTCTGCCACGGCAGCCAGCAATGCACTATTGTAGGTGTTAGGTCAGTCTTCCAGAGAGTGAAGACGTGGAAAGTATCTGCCACAGATATTGTTGTTGGCTGTGTGCTTAATATCCTGTGTAGATCAGCTTGGAGACATATTTGCAGATGTTTTTAACCACTTCCTACCTCAATCTTAAGTTCCCATCTGCCTTAAGACCATATTATTGCAAGAACAATAGGCAACCTCTCTTCACAATACTGTACAGTTGCTCTGACATTCACCATCATGAATTGATCACAGCACATATCAACCTCCACCCACAGCACTTAGCTTATTACCAAAACAGGTCCACAGCAGGTATCATCTCCCTGGCCCTACATTCCTCTCTGGAGCAAATGGATAGTGAAGACAATGACGTTAGACTACTGTTTATTGACTATAGCTCCATCTTCTACAGTAATAATTCCAAGCAAACTTATCTTCAAACTCTTAGATTGGGAATCACCATATTCCTTTGTATCTTGATTCTTTACTTCCTCACCAACAGATTGCAATCAATAAAGATAGGCAGCAACACCTCCACCACAATTATTCTTAACAGTGATGCCCCACAAGGTTACATCCTCAGCCTCCTATACTACTCCCAAAGCACTCACAGTTGCAACCAAATTCTGCTCTAACTCTACCTGCAAGTTTGCAGATGACATCACCATGGTGGGTTAAATCTGAAATAATGATTCAGAGTGCAGGAAGGAGATAGAGGCAAGTGACAAGGTGTCATAACAACAATCTTTGTTAGCAAAACAAAAATGTTGGTTATTGACTTCAGGAAGTGCGGCAGTGCACACTCTCCTTTTTACATCAACAATGCTTATCAAGATTGATAAGTCCCCAGGGCCAGGTGTGATATACCCCAGGTTGCTGT
Source organism: Hypanus sabinus (assembly GCF_030144855.1). Taxonomy (NCBI): domain Eukaryota; kingdom Metazoa; phylum Chordata; class Chondrichthyes; order Myliobatiformes; family Dasyatidae; genus Hypanus; species Hypanus sabinus. Next base: position 53,995,572 of record NC_082717.1, on the reverse strand, counting down.
GGGAACTGAGAGAAGAGATTGCTGGAGCAGTAGCTATGGATCTTTGAATCCTCTTTGGCTGCAGGGGAGGTGCTGGAGGATTGGAGAATGGCAAATGTAGTTCCCTTGTTTAAAAAAGGTAATAGGGAGAATCCTGGGAACTATAGACCGGTGAGTCTTACATTGGTGGTCTGCAAACTATTGGAAAGGATTCTTAAGGATAGAATCAACGAGCATTTGGAGAAGTACAGTCTAGTCAAGGATAGTCAACATGGCTTTGTGAAGGGAAAGTCGTGCTTCACGAGCCTAATCAAATTTTTTTGAAGAGGTAACAAAAGAAACTGATGAGAGTAGGGCGGTAGATGTGGTCTACATGGATTTTAGCAAGGCATTTGACAAGGTCCCCCACGAGAGACTCATCCAGAAAGTCATGAGGCATGGGATCAGTGGAAGGAAAGTATTCTGCCTGGAGGTCGGTGACTAGTGGAGTGCCGCAAGGAGTCCTGACGAAGGGTCTCGGCCCGAAACGTCTGCAGCGCTTCTCCCTATAGATGCTGCCTGGCCTGCTGTGTTCCACCAGCATTTTGTGTGAGGGGTATTTAAGAGCCTCTTGGACAGGTGGAAAAAGTAGAGGGTTACGGGATAGTGCGGGTTTAGTATTTTTTTGAGGAATATATGGGTCGACATAACATCGAGGGCTGAAGGGCCTGTACTGTACTGTAGTATTCTAGTGTCTTCTAGTGTTTAGTGCTGAGATCATGAGGGTCGCGAGCTTCAAGTTCAAGAAGCGAACATCACCAGTAAATAGCCTGTCCTTGTCCAACCACATAGATATAATGGCAAAGAAATCTTACCATCACCTTTACAAATTGACATGTCCCTTTTAACCTTCACCAATTTTTATCGATGCACCATTGAATAGCACTGTATCTGGATACATCATGGCTTGAAATGGCAACTGTTCTGCCTATGACTGCAAGAAACTGTACAGTTCTGGAACACAGCTCAGGCCATCACAGAAACCAGCCTCTCCCCCATGAAATGTCTTCACTTCTCGCTCCCACAGCAAAGCAGACAACATAATTAGAAACTCCTGCCGGCCCTTCTCTCCCAATCCCCAGTAGGCATAAGAAACAAAAGCTTGAAAGTATGAACAACCAGGCTCAAGAACAGCTTCTATCTTGCTGTTATAAGACTAATGAACAGTACTATGGCATTGTTGTTTACCTACGCTGCATTTTCACTATAACTCTAACACTTTGCCCTGTTTAGTTATGGTTTTTTCATGTACTACCTCAATGCACTATTGTAATGAAGTGAGCTGTATGGATAGTAGTTTTTACTGTACTAAACAATAATAAAACAATTTATCAATTTACAAAGGTAGATTGTTGCAGTTGCATGAGGTCAACTATCCCAGTCCCATGATATCAATGTTCACGGTCCTTAGTGTACTAGTTGCTTCATCAATTACTTTTCTTCCATCTGAAGCAATGTACAGTGTTTGCTGATTTTATAACGTTTAATACCATTCACAACTTCTTAGAAAATGAACCAAGTCCACACTTAAACAATGTTTGTGCATGACAACAGAGATATAACACATATTAGTGCCATTAATGTGCTAGTCAATGAGAGTCAAACCACCTAACTTTGATCCATTTCTTTGGATGCATGCAACTCCAACATTGTTTATGATTAATGCCCATTAGGACCATGCAGTTGACTTCTCTGTTACTCTATCCACCATTTTGAACATTCATACCCATAGAGGCTGTAATATGTACTACGTATAAAATGCACTGCAATGACTCGTCTCAATTACAATGATTATGCCTCCCAAACCCAGACCTCTGCCAAGGACGAATATTCAGGTACACAGTAACACTATCCTACCTTGGAAATATATTGCCATTCCTTCATGGTCACTGACTTTAAACTATGGAACACACCCAATTATAGCATAAAAGTACCTTCATCAGAATGTTGCAACTGTTCAAAGTCTGTGGTTCACAACGTTTCTCCAGGGATATTAGTGTTAGGTAATAAATGCTGACCATGCTAAAGATGCCCAGCACCCAAAAAAATAAGGTGGAGGAGAGAATATTTAAAAATATCAGATGAACAAAACACTTTTACCCATAATCACAATTATAATTATTTGTATATCAAAAATCTGGCCAACAAGCTCTTTCCCTACTCAATACAAAGCATGCACTGAAGTGATGGAATGTAAGGGATCCATGGCTGTTAGTCCAAGTGCTGTTAGTGCACTTTTTGATTGAGTGACTTGTACAATAGAATGATTTAAAATGCATTATGCATTGATTTTATTGATGTGTTTGTAAAGCATTGAACATCAGACTGAAAGTAAAACTAATTGAAAGATAAATCACATTATGGGCCCAACAGTCAAATCAGAGCTGACCAGTCTTTCTGCAGGAATTCCATCCAGTGCACATATGGCTTACTCCAGTTTGTAAAGAGTACATAGTCTTAAAAAAATTAAGCAGCTGGACAAAAAAAAAAGATCAATTCAAGGAAAAGCGCACCGGGCAGGAGACAGGTCCAAATTTTCAGATGAAGGCTTGGAAATGTAGATGGAAGAAACAGCCTGCTAAAGTGAATTTCAGTGTGTCATGGATTCCAAGAGATCATTCAACCACATGGAATTATCCACAGAAGCTATATGTTATTATGGCTTTACACAATGGTTCACCATATTCAACTACTACAGCAATTCCAACATGATCACCATCACAAAACCTGCTTCAGAGCCATTGCTCCTCCCATACTCAGGCATATTTTCACAGCTTACACATAGCTTCAGCTTTTCCATAATGAAAGCAATCTTCTAAGCTGCCCTCACACTAGAACAGGGGTTCCCAACCTGGGGTCCAAGGACCCTTTGCTTAATGGTATTGGTCCATGGCATAAAAAGGGTTATGAACCCCTGCTTTAGAAATTATCACTTTTTCAAAAAGGTAAATAAATAATTAAACACAATAATTGTCAGGGACAATGATTGAATTACAGAAACGTAACAGGGCAACCATTCAGTCCATTAAATACCGATTGATACTTTGATGAGGAATCCAGTCAGTCTCATTATTCCACATAATTTGGCAAATTTACTAACTTCTGAAAATGCTTTTTGGAAGCAGGAAATGAATCTAGATTTACCAGACACTCAGATAAAGCATTCCAGACTTTGGATAATTGCTGCTTGAAGTTCTGCCTCATTTCACCCCTGAAGTCAGTTCCAGGAAATTTGCCTACATACAAGAACCATTCCTTCTTTTGATATTAGTTTCAATAGTTAGAATTTCTGGATCCATCATTTCCTACAGAATGCACCTTACTCTATGATGTTATTTACTATATGGTTCTTCATCTGTGAAATGGATTTTTCCTATAGCAGTAAACCAGAGGTCACAGCCTCAGAATGTAAGGACATCCCTTTAGAACAGAGATGAAGAGGAATTTCTTTCGCCAGAGGCTGGTGAATCTATGGAATTCATTGCCACAGGCAGCTGTGGAGGACAAGTCATTGGGTATATTTAAAGCAGAGGTTGATAGGTTCTTGATTAGCAAGGGTGTCAAAGATTTTGGGAAGAAAGCAGGAGAATGAGGTCGAGAGGGATAATAAATCCACCATGATCGAATGGCAGAGCAAACTCAATGGACCAAATGACCTAATCTATCTACTGCTATGTCTTATGGTGTTGTTAACTCTTGTACTGGGGAGGCAACAAAACATGTACGATTTATATTAATAGTTAAATAAACAGTCCAACCACAGGTTGACGACAGCGTTTCTAACCTCACAGGTTCCTCTCCATCAGGCAAAGCTTAGGACTGCAGACCAAAATGCTTCCATCTCCATATTGTCACATAACAATTTCATAACAATTTAAGACTAGCAGACAGACAGGATTTCTACATTTCTTGTCTCTGGTGCTCTTAATGTTAGACCTTACTATGCTGATCTCCATAAGACCTAGGAGCAGAATTAGGCCATCTGGCCCATTGAGTCTGCTTCACCATTCAGTTATGGCTGATGTTTTTTTCCCCCCTCCTCAACCCCAGTTTCTGGCCTTCTCCCTGTAACCATTGATGCCATGTCCAATCAAGAACCTATCAATCTCTGCCTTAAATACACCCAAAGACCTGGCCTCCACAGTTGCAAGTGGCAACAAATTCACCACCCTTTGACTAAAGAAATTTCTCCACATCTCTGATTTGAAAGGGTACTCCTCTATCCTGAGGCTGTGCCCTCTTGTCCTAGACTCTCCCACCATGGGAAATATCCTTTCCACATCTACTCTGTCTAGGCCTTTCAACGTTTGAAAGGTTTCAATTAGATCCCCCTTCATCCTTCTGAATTCCAGCGAGTATAGACCCAGAACCATCAAATGTTCCTCATATGATAACCCTTTCATTTGTTGAATCATCCTTGTGAGCCTCTCCTGGACCCTCTCCAATGCCAGCATATCTTTTCTAAGATGAGGGGCCCAAAACTGTTCACAATACTCAGGGTGAGGCCTCACCAGAGCCTTATAACATCCTTGCTCTTGTATTCTAGACCTCTTAAAATGAATGCTAACATGGCATTTGCCTTCCTCATCACCAACTCAACCTGCAAGTTAACATTCAGAGTGTTCTGCACAAGGGCTCCTAAGTCCTTTGCATCTCAGATTTTTGGATTTTCTCCGTTCAGAAAATAGTCGGACATTTATTTCTACTACCAAAGTGCATGACCATGCATTTTCCAACATTGTATTCATTTTCCACTTTCTTGCCCATTCTCCTAATCTGACTAAGTCCTTCTGCATCCTACTTGTTTCCTTAACACTACCTGTCCCTCCACCAATCTTCATATCATCTGCAAACTTGGCAACAAAGCCATCTATTCCATCATCTAAATCATTTACACATAGCATAAAAAGAAGTGGTCCCAACACCAACCACTGCGGAACACCACTAGTCACTAGCAGCCAACCAGAAAAGGATCCTTTTATTCCCATTCACTGCCTCCTACCAATCAGCCAATGTTCTAACCATGTCAGTAACTTTCCTGTAATACCATGGGCTCTTAACTTGGTAAGCAGCTACATGTGCGGCAGCTTGTCAAAGGCCTTCCTAAAGTCCAACTATACAACATCCACTACATCTCCTTTATCTATCCTACTTGTGATCTCCTCAAAGAATTCCAACAGGTTTGTTGGACAGGATTTTCCCTGAAGGAAACCATGCTGACTTTGTACTATCTTGTCCTGTGTCACCAAGTACTCCATCACTTCACCTTTAACAACTGACTCTAACATCTTTTCAATCACTGGGGTCAGGCTAACTGGTCTATAATTTTCTTTCTGTTGTCTTCCTCCTTTCTTAAACAGTGGAGTAACATCTGCAAATTTCCAGTCCTCTGGCACTATGCCAGAGTCAAATGATTTTTTGAAAGATTATTTCTAATGCCACCACAATCTCTAATGCTACCTCTTTCAGAACCCTAGGATGCAGTTCATCTGGTCCAGGTGACTTATGTACCTTTAGGTCTTTTAGCTTTTTGAGCATCTTCTCTCTGCCAACAGTAACTGCACCCATTTCTCTTTCTTTACACACTATAACATCAGGCATACTACTAGTGTCTTCCATGGTGAAGACTTATGCAAAATACTAATTTAGTTCATCAGCATCTCCTTGTCCCCTGTTATAATTTCTCCTGCTTCATAGCAATCCTATGTCCACTCTCATTTTTCTTTTAATTTTAACATATTTGAAAAAACTTTCACTATCCATTTTGATATTATTTGCTAGCTTGCTTTCATATTTCATCTTTTCCCTTCTAATGAATTTTTAGTTGCTCTGTAGGTTTTTAAAAGCTTCCCAGTCCTCTATCTTCCCACTAATTCCTGCTTTGTTGTATGTGTATTTGTGGCAATGAGGCAACAACCTTCTGAAAATGTATACAATCCAGAAAAGTTTCATTTTCTCTTGTTGCTATAGTGACAATTACTAATCAGGATCAGTAATGCAGATCTTGAGCACAAACAGCCAGATGAACTTCTTAACCACATGCTCTCCCCAAGACAGATAAAACATCCTGAAGTCTCCACATGTAATCCAGAATTGTCCACTGTTGTAAAGTTAACATATTTATCAAGTCCTTGGCTGACAGCTACTGCAGTTGGTATCTAGAATGCACTACCAGAGGAAACTGGTAGAATCAAATAAGATTATTACATTTCAAAGGCTTTCTGACAGACAGCTTCAAAAAGACTGTAACATATAGTCCTAATGTGGGCAACTAGGATTAGTGTAGATGGGCAAAAAAGTTAGCTTGGACATGGTGTATTGAAGGGTCAGTTTCTGCTGTATGACTGACTCCAATTAAATATCCTCACTTTGTTTACCCACACCCATTTTTAAAAAAAATTTATCAATTTTCTTTCATTGTCATATTGATGCATTCTTAATATGCAGCTGTAATACAGATAAACTTGTCATAAATAATTGTGCTATTTACATTTCTGGAATTGGGACTATTAATGCTGTGTATAGAAAGAGTTTCCATCAGGAATGTAGCTCTAAGTCTATAAATTAAATGTAGAATAAAATATTCATCTGTCTACTTGCACTGTGAAAACAGATGCATGGTGAGCACACACAACTCTTGGTATAATTTAGAAGTGACATTTTGATTCATGCTTTCCATAAATATACCTGCAGCACTGTGTACTTTAGAGAACAAATGCTTCAAAAGTCCAATTCCAAAAATGCATGCATGCAGTCTGAAAGCATGTCAATGGATGATTTAGTGTATCCTTGAATTTTCAGGTGTTTGATCTACATAAGCTACTCCACTACTTAAAGCAATAAAGAATATTTTTACCTGACTCGAAGTACAGTAAAGGAACCATCTTTCATTCCTAAAGCAAGTTGTGATCCATCGCTACTGAAAGCAACAGAGCGCACTGCCTCTTCCATGTTACAACGTGCAATAAGAGCATGATCTACAAGACTCCACAAACTGTAGGGGAAAAAAAAAACACCGATCACACTGTCAAAATGTTTATGATTGCCATAGAATGATGCAGAAAAAAAGCATGTTCTTCGGCTCACTGACTCCACACTATTCATCATGCACCCATTTACTCTAATCCTACATTGATCTCATTCTTTAATTTTTTTCCGATTCTTAACAACTCCTCCCAAATTTTACTACTCACTGGCATACTTGGGGCAATTTATAGCCATCAATTAACATGCAAATTCTATACAGAAAACACCCAAGATCAGGATTGAAACCAAGTCCATGAACGTTGCAAGGTAGTGGCATTTTTGGAATATGAAAATTTATGATTCATGTGCTTTGAAACTGAAATTTAGCTTTTTGTTCCCCAAATATAACTCTTTCCCCAATAATCAGAAGGCAATGCTCAGATAACTTTCTTTAAATTAGGAGCTTAAGAGGATGATGGCACCTGACGGTGGCTCCTTTGCTTTTATTTTCGGAAACAGCTCCACTTCTGTCTTTTATATCTCTATTTTTCCCTTTTAGGGTTCTTTTGAAGACCCTGACCTGGAGTTACATGCTGACTTCAGTTCTTTGTGGGAATGAGATCCATTCTCAAGTTCTTACGACTGGCCGCTATTCGATATACCAAGGACGTGGCCTAGAGCACCTTCAGGTTTCTGGGATTTCGTGTCTCTGGAGGTGGGCAGATTCAAGGTCAGTGCCTCTGCAGGAATCTGGTGTATCGTGGGAGTACACGGAAGATCAAAAGCAGCAAGCTGGCTGTTGGCTGTGTGCCCAGAGACCAGAGTTCTTTGGGCACAGAAAAAGCAATACAACAGACTTTTAACATCGTAAATCAGCAAGTTTTTCCACTTGTTTTTTCCCTTACTAGGGAGGGAGAGAGCCTATGGTATGTCAAATTACTAGATGTACGCGTAGTCTTTGGGGTACTGCAAGTCTGTGTCTCTACTGATGCTTTGCTGCACACTTGAGTGCTCGGTGGGGGGGGTGTGCGCCGATGCTCTTTTTTGCTGGTGGGGGTGGAATTGTCGCTTTGCTGCCGCTGCTTCCGCATGAGTTGGGGGAGCTGGGGGGGGGGTGGTTTGGGGTTCTAACATTTAACTGTCATTCATTCTTTGGGGCACTCCTCTGTTTTCATGGATGGTTGCGAAGAAAAGAATTTCAAGATGTATATGGTATACATTTCTCTGTACCTTTGAAACCTTGAAATATACCAAGAAATGTAGGCGGAAAGGAGCATAAGTTGATGCTATATACTGACGATATTTTATTACTGATTAGTGACCCTCCTAATTCCTTACCCCCACTAATGAAAACAATTCAATTATATACTGGAGTGTCTGGTTATAAAATCAACTGCAGTAACTCTGAGGCTATGCCAATGTCAAAATTGTGTTATTCAAATTCAGTATCTCAGTTTAATTTCAGATGGATGCCAGTTGAAACGAAGTATCTAGGGGTCAAACTCAGTCAGAATTTGGATGAAATAATTACTTTAAATTATGATCCATTATTGAATAGGATAAGAAATAATGTGGATAAGTAGGGGGCACTGAGACTGTCATTCTGGGGTAAAGTCAATGTAGTTAAAATGGTCGTAGCACCTCAGTTTAACTATCTTTCTATGATGCTTCCTTTAAATATTTCAGATTTGATCTACAAGCAATACAACAAAATTATTAGTGACTTTCTATGGGATAAGAAGAAGCTCAGAATTAAAAATGAGTAGGATGCGTATGTCCAGGGACATGGGTGGGCTCAGTCTACTAGACGTCAGGGCATATAAATTATCCATTGAAATGACCAAGTTAGCTAAACATTGGGACAGGGCTGATGTTGATTTAGATAGGGTAGTTATAGAACGGAGCTTGGCTGCACCACATTCTCTCCTTAACATTCTCTCACAACATGTGGAAAAAAAGACTAATCTAAATCCTCTACTATTTCACTCAAGGAGTGTGTGGAGTACAATTCATAAAGCTTGTAAAATGTCACATTTAAATCAGTTATACTCCTTGCTCTGGAATAATCCTGAGATATGCATTCGGAAAGAATGGTGTACTGGAAAGAATGGAAGATTAAAGGTGTAAATACAGTAGGTGATCTCTATGAGAATGGGATTTTTATGTTGTGTGTGGATTTGCAGAGGAAATAACTTTGTAGGTAAAGTGAATTTCTGGAAGTATTTACAAATAAGACATTGCGTTAGTAGCATATTCAAGAATGGTGGCCCATGAAGTAACCCTTTAACTGAATACTGTACACTACCACAGGAAGTTCATAAAGCATCAGTGTTTTATAAAATGTTCAAGCACTCTGTGGGTGAACCATGTAACAATCTCAAAGCAGTATGGCAGAAGGGTCTTGGAAGCAATATTGAAGATAATGAGTGGTCAAATATTTTATCAAATGTGGGTAGATATATTAGGGAAGCAAGAGGGAAATTTATTCAGTATAAGATAGTACACCGATATTATTGGACACCAACTAGACTCTAGAAAATGGGGATTGTTGATAATCATTTATGCTGGAAATGTAAAAATGAGGTGGGCACATATTTTCACATGATTCCACAGTTCATCCATTTTGGTGTAAAGTTCTTGATTTGTTGGGGAATTGGTTGGGTCCTACACAGCCCTTGTGCCCACGGCTTTGTCTCCTGGGTGATAGGACAATGATACCTAATGTAAACAATGACAAATTTACTATCTTAAAGGTGGGTCTCATCACAGCTGCAAGAATTATATTGCAAAACTGGAAAATACTCAGATGTCCCACTGTGAGGGAATGGACTGAGGAAATGGTTAAGATTGCATCATATGAACACATGTTGGGAAGAATTAACAGTGAGGGAAAAGTGCAAGATGCGTGGGATCAATTTTGGTTGTATGTTAATTAAACTTAAATTAGAAGTTTTTTTCTGTTTCTTAGTTTTATGTTTTCCTGTCATAGGATGGCTGTATAAATATGCTGTACTGTATCTGCTCTATGATATGCTGTAAAAAACAAGAAATGCTGCAAATCACTTATCACATGCAGGGAAGGCCCATAAATTGGTTACAGCCCACCTTTATACTAAAAAAAACACTTTTTCATTCTGTTCTTTGTGACAATAATGGCAAGACCAGCATGTATTGCCTGTTCCCAACTGCATTAAAGAAGGTGGCAGTGTGACATTATTTTACAAATAGTGAGATTCTGGTGAAGTACTCCAAAGATACAGTTAGGATGCGAGTTCCAAAATTTAAACACAGTAATAACGAAGTAAAGGCAAAACAATTCCTAAGTCAGAATAACACATGACTTGTAAGGAAACCTGCAGTAACTTAGAGGAAGGTAGCTGTCAAGACCAGTAAGAACAATCACAAGCAAGGTTATAGTCACTATGGGATGGACAGGCTGTGTGTACTTTAATACTAGAAGCATGAAGGTTAAGGGTGATAAACTTAGTGCATTGATCAGAAAACGGAACTGAGGATGTCGCCAAAAGAGACTGGGTTGATTGGGGAGGGGAAGGAGTTAAGCAATTAATCAGGGACACCATTACAGCAGCACTCAGAGAAGGCATACCTGAAGGCTCACCCACAGAGTCTCTATGAGTAAAACTCAAAGACAAGATAGGAGCACTCAAGCTCAAAAAATTGATACTCAAAATCATTCCAACAGCCACTGTGATACTAATGAACAGCTATGCAGACCAATTAGGGATCGGTGGCAAAATATAGTAGTGTAGTGTGTGTAATTTTCTCCCTATAGACATGGCTAAATTCTGCTCTAACTCTATCCACAACATTTCAGATGACAACTCCATAGTGGGCTTAATCTCCAATGTGTCAGATTGCAGAAAGAACAGCCTAGTGGCTGGTTGGAGGTTAAAGAAATTTAGCATATTCTCTTGATCCCCACCAATTTTTAAAGATGTGCCATAGAAAGTATCCTATCCAGATGCTTCACAGTTTGACATAGCCACTGTTCTCCCCATGACTTCAAGAAACTGCAGAGCTGTGAGCAGAGCTCAGATCACAAAAACCAGACTCCCCTCCATGACACTTCTTACTGCCTCAGTAATCAAAGGCCCCACCTATACTGGACATTCTTCTCTTCTCCCCCACATCACTATCAGACAGAAGATACAAAAACCTTAAAGTACGTACCACCAAGCTCATGAAAAGCTTCCATATTGGTATTATAAGAATCTTAAATGGTCCCTAATAAGATGAGCTCTTGACCTCACAATCCACCATGTCTTGGCATTGCCTACATTACACATTCTTGCCTGCACTGTCGCAAAACAATAAATTTCATGACATATGCCAGTGATATTAAACCTGATTCCAAATTTCTCTGGAATTGTAACACTTTATTCTGCATTCTACTTTTCTCTTCTATTACCTCATTGAACTGACATGATGAAATGATATGTATGCATGGCATGCAAAAGAATGTTTATTTTACCTGTGACAATATTAAATCAATTTACCATCTACAGATAGGTCCCCTTCAAATGATCTTTTTCTTCCTACTGTGCCTACAGCAGTGTGTCCTAGACTGGTGCAATCACAACTACCTCAACCCAATACCACTCAATACTCCATCTCATTCCTTGTATGTGGCCAATCAGCAGCATCAACAGAGCTCTACCAAGAGGTATTTCTCACAAGTTGGCGGCAATTATTTAAAAAGGGAGCTTTGAGAGTGTTTGTCCAATACCTTGAACTGAATCAAGGAGTGATGGGCTTCAGATAGATGAATTGTTAACTAAATGATAAATTTTATTCCATTGGTCATCTGAAAGTGAAGTCCCAATTCCCAAGCACCTTTAACCTTATCATTAGACATCAATCATAAATTCATGAGCCATTTATATATAATGGCTATCAATCCTTTTTCAAATGGTTTAAGCTGAAAAATAGCATCTATCATATTTGGTAAATGAGCAAATGGATATTTTAGTAACAAATCGCATAGAAAATTCCTAACCTGTAAATATCTAAAAAATTGTGCATTAGATATATCATATTTATCCAATAGCTGCAAAAAAAACAATTCTCTAAAAACAAATCTTAAAAAGTTATTATTCCCTCAGTTTTCCATTTTAAAAAGGCCTTATCCAGAATTGATGGTTTAAAAAAATAGTTAAGATGGATATTACTAAAGAGAATAAAGTTCAAGGTAGTGCATATGTCAAAAGATAAACTAGCGCATATTTTTTCGAATGTAAATCCCACCTGTGATAGATGTAATGCTGGTGGCTACCTTAACTCATATGTTTTGGTCTTGCATAAAGTTAAATAATTTTTGGAGAGATGTTTTTAGAATGTTATCAAAAGTCATAGGTTTGGACCTACAACCTAATTCACTTACAGCAACCTTTGGGATCATTCCGAAGGAAGCAGGAAATGTTCCTGCTTCTGCTCAATGTATGATAGCTTTCTCAACTGTATGAGCTAGAAGAGCTATTTTATTGTACTGAAAGGATCCCAATCCACCTACTGTTCTTTTTTGGCTCTCCTCCATTATGTCGTGTTTAAGCTTGGAGAAAATTAGAAGTCAGATGTTTGATACATCTTTTAAATTTGAGCAAACCTAGCGACCTTTCATTCAATATTTTCATGTGATTTAATTTTTTTTTACTTTTTTAGGTAATCTTTTTTTTCTCCTCCGTTAAGCTTCAGATTTGACCAGAAGGATTTTTCCCTTTTTTTTTGTAATTATGTCCTCAAAATGGACTGCCCAGTCTTTTTTTTAAGGTTAGTTTAGTGGGTTTTTTTTTCTTCTCAATAATAGAAATCCTGAGTCTTTTTTTTATGAATTGTTAAAAGGAGTTGTGGTTCCTTTTTTTAATATTAGCACAATATTACACTATACATGATTTTGACAGTGTATATTCCTTTGTTTGTACTTTTATTGAAATATGTATTTGATATAACTTCTCCACTGATTTGTATTCATCCTTGTTATTTTTAAATCAATAAAAAAAGATTGAAATGAAGAGTGTTTGTCCATAGTACATGGCCTATCAGTGGCGTCAACAGAGCTCTACCAAGAGGGATTTCTTGCAGGTCGGTGGCAGTTATTTAAAAAGGGCGTTTCGAGAACATTTATCCATTGAATGTGGCCTATCAGCAGCATCAACAGAGCTCTATGAACTAAATAAAAGTACAGAAGGGATAGGTGGAGTGGCCATTATCGAGAGTAGGCCAGTGGCAAGAGAAGAAGCAACAGGTTCTGGCTCAAACCAGGCTTCAGCTCGGAAGAAGCGTCCGCTCTGTGTAAAGCATCTGTTAAGCTTTCCTTTTTGTTTCTTTTTCCCCTTCTCTTACTGTACCACTTAAATGGCTGTGGTGTGCTCTTCTTGCTGAATGTTGGAGAACTGGGAGACCTGTATCTCCTGGGAAACTACATCTGTGTGAAGTGCATCCAGCTGCAGCTCCTCGAAGACAGTAAACACAAAGTACACTGCAGGTGCTGTGGTCAAATCAACACGTACAAACGAGCTGGATGAACTCAGTAGGTCGGGCAGCATCCGTTGAAAGGAGCAGTCAACGTTTTGGGTCGAGACCCTTCATCAGGACTGAAGGATGAGGGGGCAGAGGCCCTATAAAGAAGGTGGGGGGAGGGGGAAGGTGCAGGTGAAAAACCAGAGGGAAGATCAAGGGGTGGGGGAGGGGAAGCAGGGAGGGGATAGGCCGGAGAGGTGAAGAAGGAATGTAAGGGGAAAGCACTATGGGTAGTAGAAGAAGGCAGAATTGTGAGAGAGGTGATAGGCAGATAGAAGAGGAGGCAGAGTGGAAGTGTGATAGGGGAAGGGAGAGGGAGGGAATTACTGGAAGTTGGAGAATTCAATGTTCATACCAAGGGGCTGGAGCTCAGCATGCAGCCATGTGACACATGAAACTTAATATAAAGGAATGCAATTGTGTGTATTGGCAGAATGATAAGGCAGAAAAGATTAAAGAGCACACTGCACAAGACTGGGGGAATCAAGGTTTACATGTTCTTATATCCTTGTAACACGCAGGACATTTTCAATAGGGTGGCCAGTGAAAACTATGGGATCCCAAGGTTCATAAACATGAGACACAATCAAGCAAATTGTATTACTTTGAATTATGGTCACCACACATGAGGAGGGATGTGATTGTCAAGTAAGTGGAGAGAAAAGTCATTAAAATATCTACAAGGAAGAAGTATTTTGGTTGTATGGTTAGCATGGAGAAAATAGTGTTGTTAAAGAGGAAGGCTTAGAAATTTAATAGAGTTACATCATAAGACCATAAGACACAAGAGCAGATTTAGGCCATTTGGCCCATCGAGTCTACTCCACTGTTCAATGATGGCTGATTTACTATCCCTCTCAACTAGATAAATTCTCCTGCCTCCTTCCCACCTTTTTTACCCTTACCAATCAAGAACCTATCAACTTCCACTTTAAATATACTCAATAACTTGGACTTGTCACAGCCAACTATGCCAATGAATTCCACAGATTCATCACACTGGCTAAAGAAATTTCTCCTCATCTCTATTCTAAAGGGATGTCTTTCTATTCTGAGGCTGTGCCTTTTGGTACTAGACCGGGGGTCGGCAACCCGCGGCTCCAGAGCCGCATGCGATCCTCTTTCATCTCTGTGCTGCAGCTCCCTGTGGCTTTGGAAAATAAATGGTGAGTATTTAATTAAAATGTATTTTATGTTAGTTTGTTAGTTTTTGAAATGTAATTCTAAATTTGAAGATTATGGTGATCTTGTACAATCTAAATAAAACATTGTGGCGACCCATTTCCTGGCACATCCGAACCGGCTCACAATTAGCCAGCGTTCAGGCTAAGGGAGATAGCCTACAGGGGTTTGTGGGTACATGTCTTTTGGAGCATCCACGCCCATGGGGGGGGCGGGTTGAAGGAGGCTTAAAAGCAAGGCTGTTTAGTTTGAATAAAGTTATCTTTGACTGCAGTTTACTAACTGCGTGTAGCACACTGCTACAATGTGTTTTTATTGCTATTAATATACGTCACCACTGCCAATGCCTGACACCCGCCAGTGCACGATTTCTTTAATTTTTCGATCCAAGGTAGGCTAACTATGGAGAATTCTAAAAAAAAAGTGACTGAAGAAAACAGGACGTTTAATGATACATGGACAAATTCATTTGCTTTCACTGTTGATGAGACTGGTTTACCGGTATGCTTAGTATGCAATGAGAAACTAGCAAACAACAAAAAGTCAAATGTCGCAAGACATTTCCAGAATAAACACGCAGCCTTTGCTCAAAAATATCCGGATGGAGATGAGAGAAAAAAAGCCATTTCGGAACTGATGCGGAAGGTTGATCTGAGCAAAAATCATTTCAAGAAGTGGATGAAGTCTGGAAAATCAATTACATACGCTAGTTATGTTGCCGCTCAGGACAAGAGGCACTTTGCGCTCAAACATTTCCTCCGGAATGCACAGAAGTAATGGATGTTGTCATTCAGATTGTCAATAAAATAATGACAAAAAGTTTAAATCACTGTCGATTCCATTTGTTACTGGACGAGTTGGAAAGTGCATATTCTGATCTCCTACTGCACAACAAAGTCCGGTGGCTGTCCAGAGGGGAGGTGCTGAAACACTTTGTCGCATGTCTGGAAGAAGTGAAAACTTTCCTGGGCAGCAAAGGGCTCATCTTTCCTGAGCTGGAACAGCCAGAGTGGCTGGAAAAGCTACACTTCATGGTAGACATGACAGCGCACCTGAACACGCTGAACACAGCTCTTCAGGGGAAAGGATGTACCACCCTACACATGTTGGAGAATGTTTTGGCATTCGAGCGCAAGTTGACAGTGCTTGCCAGAGATTTACAGAAAGGCACATTGTCTCACTTCCCCAATTTGAGAGAGTTCAAACAAGGTTACGACATGATAAATTCGGAGTATTTACATTCTGCAATCATCGCAATGCAAACATCATTTGGGAAACGCTTCTGTGAGTTCAGAGAGGAAAAAAACACATTATCCTTCCCGGTCACTCCCCTAAGCATCAATCCATCCCTACTGAATACGACTGCATTGGCAGGTGTGAGTCAACCTGATCTTGAGATGGAACTGGCCGACATAGCCGACAAAGACATATGGGTGTCCAAGTTTAGATGCTTGACAGCAGACCTTGAAGATGTTGCCCGTCAGAAGGCCGTTCTTGCTCAGAATCACAAATGGAGTGATATTGAAAACCTCCCCAAACCGGACAAACTTGTGTTCGAAACATGGAATGCTCTCCCTGACATTTATGTAAACATTAAAAAGTATGTGCTTGGAGTCCTGTCGATCTTTGGATCCACATATGTATGTGAGCAGGTGTTCTCCAACATGAACTTCATTAAAAACAAACATCGCGCACGCCTCACAGATGACAGCTTGCGATCCTGTGTAAAGATGAAGATGACGTCATACAGCCCTAATGTGCAGATGCTGTGCGCTGAGGTCCAGGAGCAGAAATCCCATTAACCAAGTATGATAAATATTTAATTGCCTATTATTTTACGTATATTCATATTTTTTCATTGTTCAGTGAAATAGTCCTTTTATTTTTCAGGTTGACAGCTGGCTGACGTTATTTTTGGTTTGCTGCTGGCGAAAAATTTAAGTTCGGCGTTTTTCATAAATACAAGAAGGACTCAAATAGACATTGAGTATTTTACTTAAAAGTAACCTTCAACCCAACGTCTTTTTTTCGGAGTTCAAAATGTTTTTGTTGCATGCAGAAATGTAATTTTGTTTTCTCTGCAGGAGTTCATCGATTTCATAAATGCAACACATTATAGTTTGTTTATACATAGCATAAAGGCAAAAAAAACGTTGTATGCAGTGTTATTTCATTTTAAATGTCAAACGGGTTTTGTGGCTCCCAGTGTTTTCTTTTCTGTGGGAAACGGGTCCAAATGGCTCTTTCAGTGGTAAAGGTTGCTGACCCCTTTAACTAGACTGTTCCACTACTGTATTGGAAACATCCTCTCCATATCCTCTCTATCTAGACCTGTCAGATGTGAGGATCATGACTGGTTTAGATCAGGGAACTGGAGGGAAGCTATCCCATAAGCAAGTGGTTCATGTATCAGCGGACACACTTAAAATTTATGCAAGAAGAGCAAAGGAAGATTTGTACTCTGCAACTAGAATTTCAAGTTTCAAATTTAGATTTCCTTTGGCCCAACTGATCTATACTGACCATGTTGCCCAGTAATCTACTCCCTTCTGCATATATCTGCCCCATAGCATTCTAAAATCTCAATTATCCATGTACATACCTAAATGCCTTTTAAATGTTGCTAATGTATCTGCCTTGACCACCATTTCTGGCAGCCCATTCCAAATACATACCACCCTTTGCATGAAAGTGCCTGATCTCTCTTAAATCTCTTGCCCAGATCTCAAATCCATTTTCTCTTGTTTTCAGAGCCACTATCTGGTATAAAGACTTTGTCTATGCCCTTCATGATCTTATATACCTTTGAGATAATTTCTCATCTCCTATGTTCCAGGAATAAACCCTTCTTGCATCAGGCATCCATTTCCCAATAGCATTTTGGTAAATCTTTTCTGCACTTTTTCTAGTTTACTAACAACTTTCCTTTAACAGAGTGACTTATCTGTACACAATGCTCCAAGTGCAGCCTGAATAATATAGAACTGCAACTTCTCAACTCCTATAATCAGTGCCTTGACTGATGAAGGCCACTGTGCCAAATGTCTTCTTCAGCAGTCTAACTAACTGTGCACTGTTTTCAGCAAACTATGCACTTGCATTGCTAAGTCCCTCTGTTCCAAAACATGCCCAGGGCTCTACCGTTTACTCTATAACTCATACCCTGGCTTGATCTCGTGAAATGTAATTCCTCACATTTACCTGGATAAAGCCATTTGGCAAATTTTAGCTCACAAACCCAGATGATCAAGATCCTCTGTAGTTTTTCATAACCTTTTACACGATACCACCTATTTTAGTATCTTAAGTTCCACCCCCAGGTACTTCTACTCTGATTGTACCTACCACCAAATTTCAAGTCTGCCATTTTAACCCACTTCCATCCTCTTATACCACCAATCTTCGAAATTACCATTCCACATGTGCATTAAGGGGGAAATGACACTGAGTGA
Source organism: Hypanus sabinus (assembly GCF_030144855.1). Classification (NCBI taxonomy): domain Eukaryota; kingdom Metazoa; phylum Chordata; class Chondrichthyes; order Myliobatiformes; family Dasyatidae; genus Hypanus; species Hypanus sabinus. The sequence goes on along the minus strand of NC_082717.1, from coordinate 53,977,417 downwards.
TTATGATAGACACTCTCTCATCCCTTGTGCCTTAATAAATATTAAGGAGGCATACAGTAGCACCTACAGTATCTAATCATGTAGAAAATACTCCATCATGACCTATTCATAAGCAGCAGGTAATTCGGCTAATCGTCACACAGTCTACCATCAACCTTCAGGTAAACTGACAACTGGTGACAGTGCTATCAAGCAGCACTAACTTATCAGTGATCAGCTGAAATCTGAAAGTGAAGTGAAGAGACTGCCCTTGACATCAAAGGAACATTGGAATGTAACATCACAGGTAAAACCTTGCAACTGCTGGAGTTAAACCTCACACAAAGGTAGATACCAGGCCCAGCACATTACTATAAGAGTAGTTCTTACACATATCCATCTTCAACTCCCTTCCCAATGACCTTCCTTCATATAGCCAAAAGCGGTGGGGGGGGGGGGGGTTTGCTGATGGTTGAACATTTAAATCCACTTACACTTCTCAGAAAATAACATAGTTCAGATTTGCATGGTCAAACTTCATCAAGTATTCAGTCATTGATAGATAATGATAATATCCAACAAGAGAGTGTTTAATTATCTAGCCTTAACATTCAATGGCACCATCACCAGTGAGTACCTAACTTTCCATGAAAGATAGAGGTGTAATCACAAACCAGAAACTAAAATGAACAAGTATTGTATCTCAAAGAGCTTGGCAGGCTCTTCTGTGGCAGACAAATCACATGTGCAAAGAATATTATCCAATTGGCCAGATAAATGCAGTTCCAGTAATACTCAAGTGGCGCAACACCATCCAAATCAAAGCCTACTTGTCAAGTTCTACAGTCACCACCCTACACATTCATTCCTTCAGTCACCAGTGCACAGCAGCTGCAGTGTATAGTCTATAAACTGCAACACAAAGTCCTCACCTATGCTACCCCAACAGCACCTTCCAAACCTAACCTCTAGCACAAGTCAAGAACATCCAGTTCACAACAACATCATCACTGTATACATCCAAAATGCACATTATACTTAATTACAAATATATGACCATTCCTTCATAGTTGTTTTATCTAAAGCCTGGAACTCCTTCCTCAACAGCATTAAAGAAGTACCTTCACCAGAAACACCATTGGTTCAAGCTGATAGCTCATCACTTTCAAGTGAGACTGTGGATGGTTAATAAAGACTCACCTCACCCACAATAGTTAGTTCCCCCAAAATCTGTTTTAAGTAAAATTAACCCAAGTGATATGATCATACCACTTATACTACTTATTGACAGGTTAACATAGTGAGTTTTTATTTTTAACACCTAATTCTCCATATATTGTCTACATTTGATGAATCACTTCTTTTCAGTTTTAATAGACCAAAACTTAGGCTACAGAGTATAAATGTTTAGTTAATATATTTATAATATTAGGATTTTAGATGCAAGAAAAAAATTATACCTGATATTTAGTAACTGTGATTTTATAGCTTTGAGATTTCTAAGCTTGGAGTTGAGGTGGGTGGACGGGGAAGTGGGATGTTGAGGTAATGTACCATGGAGGAGCTGGTTTCCTCCACAACCAATCATGAGAGATAAAGCCTAAAAGGAACACAAGTTTAAAAAATAGCTTCTAATCAATGCTTGTAAATAGCTTGGAAATACAGCTGGGAGTGGAAGCAAATAAGTTTATTAGTCCCTTTAAAATAAGAAATAATGTATGCCAGGTTGATTCCATTAGTTTTTTCTTAGAACTATGTTATGAATGAACATCATGAATTTTTATTACTATAATAATTTTGTGGAAAACAGTACTCTTTTCTAAAAGTTCCAGTGAAAAAAAATTAATCTCTCAACTGCAAAATAAAACAAAGCCTTGAATATGGAAAGATACAAACCGGACAGATCGATCATCGCTGCCTGTGACAACCAATGGCTTCTTTGGATGGGCTGCCAAACCCCAAAGTTCCCCTTCACAATGGCCCTGCATTATCAGGAGTGGTTTGTCACGTTCTCGAACCATCACTTCAAATATTTCACTATCCTGGGTTCCTGCTAGAATACGGTCTGCTTTCCAACAAACACTTCTGATTGACAATCCTTTAAAAAGTAAAAACAAACAAATAAATAAATAAGATTGTGACAGTAGGTGATTTTAACTTTCCACATATTAAAAGGACTGCATGGGATAGAGTTTGTCAAGTGCGTTCAGTAAAGTTTCCTTAAATGGTGTACCTTCAAATGGTTCTATTTAAAGCAGTTGCCCTAGCTACCCTTTTACTGACTGCTAGGCTTACAAACTTTGGTTGCTGAACATACCCATCTTCTCACTGACTTCATTCTCTCCAATCCCCATCCCTATGTTCCAATTTAAACTATCCTTCTTGTACATGTAGCCTCTACCCCTAAAGAGATTCCAATGGTCCAAAACCTGAATACTTGACCAACAATTTTCTGAAGAAATTTGACATTCATGCAAAAACTGAACAGAATCTGTAGGATAACTATTTTCATCTAAAAGTACTTTCCTTTAATATGCACCACCACACAAAGATTTAAAATTACTGCATGTCTTCAAGAACATTAATTTAAATGCCTATCTGGAGGGCTTTAGGAACAAAATGGCATCTTTAACTGTTTAAGCCATTTATTTCCATCCTTATTAATCTGATCTAAACTATATCATCTTCTCCCAAGTAACTTCAGAATCTCTTAATGATCTATTCCCTCAACTTAATAAGCAAAACCTTAGCAACCATCAGATCAGCTTCCAAACAAATGCTAATGACATGCACACCTTCATGTCCATTAAATTCAACAGCTTTTCAGAACCACTGAAACCATACCAAATAATATTTTTCTACAGTTACAATATAGGAAAACTTAAATTCACATTGTCAACAGTTGCTGTAAAATATGCTCCTGTCACCAATTCCAATAATCTCCATGGCTTCTGTTTAGGGTAGAACTAGACTCGAAGTAAGTTTTTTTATTTAAAATCCTAAACTGAGCTACCAATCACCATATAATGTACTTCACAAAATGTTCCTACTTCCATTTCCACCTCCCTAAGATAGCAGATGCTCTAACCATCTCCTGCACTGTCAGATCCAGATTTAATTCTTTCAATATCTTTAAGAATATAAGACATTGGAGGAGAATTAGGCCATTCTGCTCTGCCATTCCATCTTGGCTGATTTATTATCCCTCTCAACCCTATTCTCCTGCCTTCTCCCCATAACCTTTGACACCCTTACTAATCAAGAACCTTTAAATATATCCCTTTTATTCCTGGGATCAATCTCATGGCCATCCTCTGGACACTCCAATTACCACACATTCTTTCTTAGATAAGGGGCCCAAAACTGCTCACAATATTCCAAGTACAGTCTGACCAATTCCTTATAAAGCCTCAACATTATATCCTTGCTTTTATATTCTAGTTCTCTCAAAATGAATGCAAACGTTGCATTTGACTTCCTTACCACTGACTCAATCTGCAAGTTAACCTTTAGAGAATCCTGCACAAGGACTCCCAAGTTCTTTAGTACATCTGATTTCCAAATTTTCTCACAATTTAGAAAATGCTCTATGCCATTATTCCTTCTACCAAAGTATATGATCATATACTTCCCTTCAACTTATTCCACCTGCCATTTTTTGCATATTATCCAAATCTATCTAAGTCCTTCTGCAGACTCCCTGCTTCTTCAACAATATCTGCCACTACACCTATTTTTGTATCATCCACAAACCAGATCAAAGTTATCAATTCCATGATTCAAATCATTGGCATATAATGTGAAAAGAGGTGGTCCCAACACCAACTCCTGCAGATCACAACTTCTAACCAGCAGCCAACTAGAATAGGCCCTGTGGTGAACTACATATTATTGATGGTGCATCAGGCCCCCTTTATCCCAGTCTTTACCTCCTTCCAGTCAGCCAATTCTCTATCCATGCTAGTATTTTGCCTGCAATACCATGAACTCTTATCTTGTTAAGCAGTCTCATGTGTGGTACCTTATCAAAGGCCTTCTGAAAATCCACGTAAACAACGTTCACTGACTCTCCTTTGTTTACCCTGCCTGTTATTTCCTCAAAGAATTCCAACATATTGTCAGGCAAGATTTCCCCTTAAGGAAACCATACTGACTTTGGGTTATTTTATTATGTGTTTCCAAGTGTCCTGAAACATAATCCTTAGTAATAGGCCCCAACCACTGGTATCAGGCTAACTAGCCTCTAATTTCCTTTCTTCTGCCTCCCTAGCTTCTTAAAGTGTGGTGTGACATTTGCAATTTTCCAGTCCTCTGGAACCATTTGAGAATCTAGTGAATCTTGAAAGACAAGATTCCTTCAATCCACAATCCTTTCAGCTATCTTGCTCGGAACCCTGGAGTGTGGTCCATCTGGTCCAGGTGACTTATCTACCTTCACACCAAACAGCTTCCCAAGCACCTTCTCCTCAATAATGGCAACTACATTCACTTCTACCCATTGGCATTCTTGAATTTCTGGCATACTGCTGGTGACTCCCACAGTGAAGACTGATACAAAATAATTACTAAGTTTATCCACCATTTCTTTGTCCCCCTATTCTTACCTCTCCAGCATCATTTTCCAGTAGTCTGATGTCCACTCTTGCCTCTCTTTTACTCTTTATATACCTGAAAAATCTTTTGGTACCTCTTCTTATATTATTGCCTGGCTTACCTTCAAATTTCATCTTTTTATCTTGGTTACCTTCTGTTGTTTTTTTTTAAAGCTTCCCAATCCCCTAGCTTCCCACTATAATGTATGCCCTTTCTTTTGCTTTTATGCTGCCTTTGATCTCCCTTGTTAGCATGGTTACTTCATCTTCCTTTTAGAATACTAATTATTCTTTGGGATGAATCTGTCCCACACCTTCTGAATTGCTCCCAGACACTCCAGCAATTACTGTTCTGCTGTCACCACTTCCAATCAGCTTTGATCAGCTCCTCTCTCATGTCTCTTTGGTTCCCTTTACTTCACTGTAATACTGATACATCTGATTTCAGTTGCTCCCTCTCAAACTGCAGGGTGAATGCAATCATATTATGATCACTGCCTCCCAAAGGGTTCCTTTGCTTTAATCTCCCTGATCAAATCTGGTTCATTACGCAATATCCAATCCCGAATTGCCTTTTCCCTAGTGGGCTCAACTACGAGCGGCTCTAAAAATCCATCTTGTAGGTATTCTACAAATTCCCTCTCTTGGCATCCAGCACCAACCTAATTCTCCCAATGTACTTACATACTGAAATCCCCCGTGATTATTGTAACATTGTCCTTTTCATATGCTTTTTTTTATCTCCCATTTTAATTTGTTCCCCACATCCTGCCAACTGTTTGGAGGCCTTTATAAAACTTTCATCAGAGTCATTTTATGCTTGCAGTTTCATAATTCTACCCACAAGGATTCTACATCTATCTCATCTTTCAGAATTTTATTTCATCTTTTACCAACAGAGTCACTCCATACCCTCCTGCCTACCTGCCTGTCTTTTTGATACAATGTGTATCCTTGGATATTAAGCTCCCAACTATGATCTTTCAGCCACAACCCAGTGATGCTCACAACATCATACTTGCCAAGCTCTAAATGTACTATAAGATCATCCACCATATTTTGCATACTGCATGTAATCAAATTTAACACCTTCATTCCTATATTCACTCCTTTCAATCTTGCCCCCATGTTACCAGAAATTAAATTCTTATACCTTTCTAAACTTTTTGTCTTTTTACTTAATCTGGAGATAACTTTCTAGCACAAGCTTTTGCAACAACTTCCATTATCTAAGAATTTCCTGCTAGATTCTTAACATGTACATTCCCTATTTATCAATCTTTGCCACCCCCTCAGAATCAAGGGTGTTCTGCTATTCTCCCATTTTGTGGGTTGATATGGAAACTGGAGACTCTTACAGCTGTAGCAGGTGGCGGGTACAGGGCAGTTGGCGCATCTATTCCATCACTTGAGCAGGAGCTTTTACGTGCTCTCAATGTATGGCTTTGAATTTCTTAATATTGGCCTTAATGCTCCTTTTCCACTTTCAGCAGTCACATGCCTCAAATCCCCGGGAGAGAATAGAAATAGTGCACTTCAAGGTAACTTTAAGAACATCCTTGAACATTTTTCTCTGTCTACCTGATAATTTCCTGCCATGAGCAAGTTCTGAGTAAAATGACATTTTTTGGAGGCTTATGGTGGATATGCAAATGATATTTCTAGTTCAGTGCAGCTGAGGTGCAGTAATGAAGACCTCAACATTAGGGTCATTGACCCAGGAAAGGTCTCTGATATTGGTCCATCATTCTTCCAATGAATTTGGAGAATTTTGCTTGTCCACACTGGTACAATACTTTAGAGTCAGAGTCAGTGTCAGACAACACCAAATTCGCCCATGCCGACAAAGTTGTCCCATTTGCCTCATAAATCTCTAAAACTTTCCTGACCATTCATTACCTGTCCAAGTGCCTTTTAAATGTTGTTATTAAACCTGACTCAACCAATTCTTCTGACAGCTCATTTCTCATACACACCACCTTCTGTTTAAAGTTACCTATCAGGTATCTTTTAAAAATTTCTCCTTTCTCCTTAAACCTACACTCTCTAGTTTTTGATTCCTGCCCCTGAAGGAAAACTGCATGCATTGACCCTATGGTCCGCATAACGTTACATACCTCTATAATGTACTCTATCAGTCTCCTACGTTACACAAGTCCTTTGTTTTAAAAGTTCTATCTTCAATAGATTTTCCATACCCTCTCAAAAACATAGAAGCCTCTATCTCCAGATCTAACTCCAGCTCCAAGCCATTCACTCCTTTAGCTCTCATTTCTGTGGACCATTACCTTATTCTACCCTATTCCATTCTCCACCCCACCAACAATTGTGAATTTAATCAATTTACAGCAACAATATGCAATTCCCTTATTCAACTAGTTGTCAAACTACAGTCTCCAAATGTTATTGTCATCCCTACTGATGCCTCCTTTGGCAGCATCTTATTTGGACAAAGGTATTTTCAAATGCAAATCAGTACACTATTGAAATAATACACCATTTCTCATTAATATACAGGATGAAGGAAACATTCCAGGAAGAATACCTGAGAAGAAGCATGGATTTGTTACAGTTAGATTTTTCTTATTCAAAGGACGAAACAAACACTTTATCTGCTTATCCCAGGCAGGATACTGCTAACACATATGCTACATGTCAAGGTGTCCACCTTTCTACTAAACTGCTATTGGCTACGTATTTTACCTATTAACCCTGTGGACTCCAAACACATATAGTAACATCTGAAGTATGTTTTAAATTATATATTGAAATACAAAATCACTACACCTGCATAAAATTAAAAATAAATACCTTTATATCCCTGTTCAGTTTCCCGAAGATCAATTTTTGTGATTGGTTTAAAGTCAGTATCCCATAGTCGGATGCAACCATCTCTCCCACCAGTAGCAAAACCTTCTTCACAAGGATACATACTAAATATTCCTGCCTACCAAGACAGAAAAATATGCAGTCTAATAGTTAGTTGTAAACACATTGTCATAGAACCATGTTTGATGTGCAATAAATAAATCAATTTAGCCTGCACAACAAGAGCAACTTAGAGACCTAAATATAAATAATTCTCTCCTCCTAAGCCAGCCAGCATTCCTCGATCAGTGAATTTACTCTACCAACCTCAACATGCATAGTTTATAATAGCTTGTTGTATTAACTTAGATCATCTATTTTGTCACTGCTCCATAGCTACCGCATTCAAAGTCCATATCTATATTAAAAGAACATTTCAAGGTTAAAAATAATGAATTGTCAAATATTGAGGATGATAAACACAAAGATTATATATTTGCAGGCATAAACTAAAGTTCAGTTTTAGTGGAAAAGACAAACTGAAATGTTAAAGGACAAAGTAAATGAAAAAGAAGGCCAATGCTCAGACAGAAAAAGAGGGGGTAGGGTGAACGTGGTGGGAGAAGAGCAGCAAAGCCTTACACGCAAATTCCCTTAGAAAGTGGGAATTGATCATGTGTGATTGTAACAAAGCAAAAAAAAACAATCAGAATTACTGTATAATTAGTTTTACTATTTTCACTAGGTGCGCAAATTCTCCATATTTTTCCATCTCTGAGTATTTGATACACAAGCTTTTTACGTTAGCATTAGCCTTGACTTCAAACTTGAAGTTGCTCCATGCTCTTTTAGTTACAATACCATCAGTGGCAATGTCTTTTCCCATCTGGTAGTTCTAGTTAAATGAACTTAGACATACAGTCATAGAACACTACAGTACAGTACCAGGCCCTTTAGCTCATCTAGTCTTTGCCAAGCCGTTAATCTGCTGAGTCCAATCAACCTGCACCTGGACCATAGCCCTCCATACTCTTCTCATCCATGTACCTATCCAAATTTCTTTTAATCTTGAAATCAAACCCACATCCACCATTTCCATTGGCAGCTCGTTCCAAACTCTCACCATGAGAGAAGATGATCCCCCCTCATGTTCTCCTTAAAGATGTCCTTAACCCAAGACTTCTAATTGTAGTCTCACCCAACCTCAGAAGAAAAAGTCTACTTACATTTACCTTATCTATACCACTCATAATTCTGTAATCTTCCATCAAATCTCCCTTCAATCTTCTACGTTCTAGGGAATAAAGTTCTAGTCTATTCGACCTTTCCCCAGAACTCAAATCCTGGCAACATCCTTGTAAATTTTCTCTGCATTTTTTCAACCTTATTTACATCTTTCCTGTAGATAAGTGACCAAAACGAACTACACACAATAATTCAAATTAGGCAAGTTTTGTACTGAACTGTTCAGTTCTGGTCACCTCATTACAGGAAGGATGTAAATACAATAGAGAGAGTGCAGAGGAGATTTACAATGATGTTTTCCGGATTGATGTGACAATAGGTTGAGCAAACTTGGACTTTCTCCATGGAGGAGGAAAGGAAAATACCTTATAGAGGTGTAGAAGATGATGAAAGGCATTGATTATGTGGATAACCACAGCCTTTTTCCCAGGGCTGAATATTCTAACACAAGGGGGCATAGTTTTAAGGTGCTTGGAAGTAGGTACAAGGGGGATGTCAGAGGCAAGTTTTTCACAAAGAGTGGTGGGTGTGTGGAATGCACCGCAAGTGAAGGCAGTAGAGGCAGATACAATAGGGACTTTTAAGAGGCTCTTCGTTAGGTACATGGAGCTTAGAAATATAGAGGGCTATGCAGTAAGGAAATTCTAGGCAGCTTCTAGAGTAAACACGAGGAAATCTGCAGATGCTGGAAATTCAAACAACGCACACAAAATGCTGGTGGAACACAGCAGGCCAGGCAGCATCTATAGGGAGAAGCACTGTCAACATTTCGGGCCGAGACCCTTCATCAGGACGCTGAAAGGAGAGATATGAAGAGATTTGAAAGTAGTGGGGGGGAGGGGAAATGTGAAATGATAGGAGAAGACTGGACGGGGTGGGATGAAGCTAAGAGCTGGAGTTGGTGAAAATGATACAGAGCTAGAGAAGGAAAAGGATCATGGGATGGGTGGCCTCGGGAGAAAGAAAAGGAGAGGTGGGAGCACCAGAGGGAAATGGAGAACAGGCAGGGTGATGAGCAGAGAGGGAGAAAAAAAACAAACAACTAAATATGTCAGGGATGGGGTAAGAAGGGGAGGAGGGGCATTAATGGAAGTTAGAGAAGTCAATGTTCATGCTATCAGGTTGGAGGCTACCCAACCGGTATATAAGGTGTTGTTCCTCCAGCCTGAGTGTGGCTTCATCTTGACAGTAGAGGAGGCCATGGATAGACATATCAAAATGGGAATGAGATGTGGAATTAAAATGTGTGGCCACTGGGAGATCCTGCTTTCTCTGGCGGAGACAGAGTGTAGGTGTTCAGCGAAACAGTCTCCCAGTCTGCGTCAGGTCTCACCAATATATAAAAGGCCGCACCGGGAGCACCAGATGCAGTATACCACACCAGCCAACTCACAGGTGAAGTGTCGCCTCATCTGGAAGGACTGTCTGGGGCCCTGAATGCTGGTGAGGGAGGAAGTGTAAGGGCAGGTGTAGCACTTGTTCCGCTTACAAAGATAAGTGCCAGGAGGGAGATCTGTGGGAAGGGATGGGGGGATGAGTGGACAAGGGAGTCACGTAGGGAGTGATCCCTGCGGAAAGCAGAAAGCTGGGGGAGGAAAGATGTGCTTGGTAGTGGGATCCTGTTGGAGGTGGCGGAAGTTACCGAGAATTATATGTTGGACCTGGAGGCTGGTGGGGTGGTAGGTGAGGACAAGGGGAACCCTATCCTGAGTGGGGTGGCGGGCGGATGGGGTGAGGGCAGATGTGCAGGAAATGGGAGAGATGCGTTTGAGAGCAGAGTTGATGGTGGAAGAAGGGAAGCCCCTTTGTTTAAAAAAAGGAAGACATCTCTTTCGTCCTGGAATGAAAAGCCTCATCCTGAGAGCAGATGCGGCGGAAACGGAGGGATTGTGAGAAGGGGATAGCATTTTCTGCCTCATCTGCTCTCAGGATGAGGCTTTTCATTCCAGGACGAAGGAGGTGTCTTCCTTTTTTAAACAAAGGGACTTCCCTTCTTCCACCATCAACTCTGCTCTCAAACTCATCTCTCCCATTTCCCGCACATCTGCCCTCACCCCATCCGCCCGCCACCCAACTCAGGATAGGGTTCCCCTTGTCCTCACCTACCACCCCACAAGCCTCCAGGTCCAACATATAATTCTCCGTAACTTCTGCCACCTCCAACGGGATCTCACTACCAAGCACATCCTTCCCTCCCCCTCTTTCTGCTTTCCGCGGGGAACGCTCCCTACGCGACTCCCTTGTCCACTCATCCCCCCCATCCCTTCCCACCGATCTCCCTCCTGGCACTTATCCTTGCAAGCCAAACAAGTGCTACACCTGTCCTTACACTTCCTCCCTCACCAGCATTCAGGGCCCCAGACAGTCCTTCCAGGTGAGGCAACACTTCACCTGTGAGTCGGCTGGTGTGGTATACTGCGTCCGGTGCTCCTGGTGTGACCTTTTATATATTGGTGAGACTCGACGCAGACTGGGAGACCGTTTTGCTGAACACCTACGCTCGGTCCACCAGAGAAAGCAGTATCTCCCAGTGGCCATACATTTTAATTCCTCGTCCCATTCCCATTCTGATATGTCTATCCATGGCCTCCTCTACTCTCAAGATGAAGCCACACTCAGGTTGGAGGAACAACACCTTATATACCGGCTGGGTAGCCTCCAACCTGATGGCATGAACATTGACTTCTCTAACTTCTGTTAATGCCCCTCCTCCCCTGCTTACCCCATCCCTGACATATTTAGTTGTTTGTTTTTTTTCTCCCTCTCTGCCCATCACTCTGCTTGTTCTCCATCTCCCTCTGGTGCTCCCCCCTCCCACTTTCTTTCTCCTGAGGCCTCCCGTCCCATGATCTTTTCCCTTCTCCAACTCTGTATCACTTTCACCAATCACCTTTCCAGCTCTTAGCTTCATCCCACCCCACCCCCACCGGTCTTCTCCTATCATTTCGCATTTCCCCCTCCCCCCACTACTTTCAAATCTCTTAGCATCTCTCCTTTCAGTTAGTCCTGACGAAGGGTCTCGGCCCAAAATGTCGACAGTGCTTCTTCCTATAGATGCTGCCTGGCCTGCTATGTTCCACCAACATTTTGTGTGTGCAGCTTCTCGAGTAGGTTATATGGTCAGCACAACATTGTAGCCCAAAGGCCTGTAATGTGCTGTAGATTTTCTGTGTTTCTATACTTCCCTAGCAGGGATGATGGCAGAGCAGAGATGGCAGAAGTTTCTAAGAATGGTTCACAAGGCATAGGATAGGTATGTCTCACAGAGAAATAAGTCCTCAAATGGCAGGGGTAGACAGCTGTGGCTGACAAAGGAAGTTAAGGACTGCATAGAAACCAAGAAAAGGTTTTTAGCAAAAACAAGTGGGAAGTTGGATGGTTGGAAGCTTTTAAAATCCAACGAAAGGCAACTGAGAAAGTTATAAGAAGGGAAAATATGAAATATGAGGACAGACTAGCCAATAATATAAAGCAGGGTACCAAAAGTTGTTCAGTTACGTAAAGAGTAAAAGGCAGGTGAAAGTTAATATTGGACTATTGGAAAATAATGCTGGTGGGATCGTAATGGGGGACAAAGAAAAGGCAAATAAACTTAATGGGTACTTTGCATCAGTCTTCGCTGTGGAAGAGAGAGCAGTGTTCCAGAGGTTCATGAGTGTCAGGGAGCAGGAGTGAGTGTCATTGCTATTATGTAGGAAAAGTTTCTAGGCAAACTCAAAGGTCTTAAGATGGATAAGACCCCTGGACCAGATGGACTATATCCCAGTCCTGAGAGAGATTGCTGAATAGATAATGGAGGCATTGGTCATGAACTTTCAAGACTCACTTGATTCTGGCATGGTCCTGGAGGACTGAAAGATTGCAAATGTCATTTCACTCTTTAAGAAGAGAGGAAGGCAAAACTAAGGAAATTATAGGCTAGCTAGCCTAGCCCCAGTGGTTGGGAAATTGTCGGTGTCTATCATTAAGGGTGATGTTTTGGGGTACTTGGAGACTAATGATAAAATAAGTCAAAGTCAGCATGGTTTTTGTACAAAGCTGCAGCATTATACAGGACACTGAATAGTTGGGCAGAGCAACACCAGATGGAACTTTATCCTAACAAATGTGAAGATTTGCATTTTGGAAAGGCAAATAAGAGTAGGGCATGACATCTAGTGTTAGGTTCCTAGAAATATCAAAGAAGAGTAGGACCTTGGAGGTACAAGCCCAGAGACCACTGAAAGTGGCATAATAGATGGATGAGGTAGTGAAGAGGACATATAGAAGAGGATGCTTGGCTTCATGGCCAGAATATAGTAATGGGTTGTCATGTTGCAACTTATACAAGTTTGGTTAAACCACACCTAGAGCACTATTTGCAGTTCTGGTTGGCACACAATAGCAAGCATGTGATTGCACTGAAGAGGGTGCAGAGGAGGTTTGTCAATTATGAAGGAGGAACTAAACAGGGTGGGTTTGTTTTTTGTTGGAGCTGAAGGGGCTGTGAGGTGACCTACTGTAATTATATAAAATTATGAAGAAAATAGATAATATAATAGTAGAAACCATTTTCCATGATGGGAGTGTCTAAAACAAAAGGGGATAGGTTTAACGTGAGCGGTAGAAGTAGATATTCTAACATTTAAGAAGGACTTCAACAAGAACTTGAATTCACAAACCCATAGAGGACTAGACCTAAGGAGGTTAAATGAGATTAGCAGAGATACAACAACTTGTATCACAGTGATGTACTATGATAGATCTGGTCTACAAGTACTGAACATCATCATTACACAGTGACAATATTATGTCATAGAGCATCATACAAATGCTCACCAGCTGGACATGTACCAACCAGCATTGTACTCATTTTACAGTGAGACCATGCACACAGCCAGAGCATATTTGGGTCATTATATGGACCTGGATAAAACTGAGAGTATATGATTGGGGATGATGTGGTCCAAATCTCCAGCCCTTGGGAAGTCATCTCTTGGTAGCTCATCCATGGAAACTGGAGTTGAGGACAATGAGGAGTACAGCCATGGAATGGTTGGAACAAACTAGTTGAGCCTTATGGTCTCAGCAGCTTTACCCTGCAGTATTTTGTATCAGGACTTAGTGAGGTTCCATTGACTTTCTAAATGCTAAAACATCCAAGTGTCATAAAAATATAAAACTTATATCTTTTTCCTTTTAGTTTTACAATTTAAACAATTTCATCAATAGAGTACATAAGTTCACACCAAAGAAAAGAATGTTGTGCACTCCATATGTTTTACTTACTCCGTGGGCTCCTTGAATTGTGCGAACCAAATTTAGCCCTTTCCAAACATAAATATCACCATTCAATGCACCAGAATAGGTAACTTCATCTTTAGCACAAGCTAGACATAGTATAGTTTGAAGGTCACCAGTTTTGCCAAAAATTCCCCTTTTGGGTGTTAGTGCATTTCCACATAATGTCCAAAACTGCAATAAGAAACAAAGACAAAAAAATCATTGTATATACACAATTTCAACAAATAATTGCTCTTACAACAGATGCAGAAATAATTTGGCATTGCCTCAACTGTTTTAATCATTTCTCTGTTCTCTTAACATTTTCTCTCTGTTCTTGGTTTATCATTAATCTAAATTACTTCATATTCTTCATTTTGTTTGTTTTTGAATTTTAGAAATTACATGTAAAAATCGCTTCTTTCCTACTTTTAATTAATGGTAATCCTAAATCCATGCATCCTTAATGCTTACACAATCTTTCATTAATTGCCTCCAAAAACTTCAGACAATTTAAGTTATTTGTCCTTCTTTATATAATTGTAATTTCTTTTAAATGTCAATTTTGAAATACTTAAAGTCTTTTCTCTAGATGTTTTATCCCAAGTTAACATCAATAGGATGGCTCAACTTGAAACAGAAGAAATTGTAACGTTAAATTAGCCCAACTGCTAGTCAGGTACCCACAAAAAATATACAAAATCATGAAATGTTTACCTCCCTAATCCCAGATATGGTTTCTCAGGACTGTCAATACATAAAAATGACCCTGAATGGAATTACAGGGAAAGTAGCAGAGGACAATAAGAAACAATAGGCAAAATATACTCAGAAAATTTTGCATATCAAATTTCCTTCTTTGACTGAAGAGACAGAACTAAAATAAAAAAGCTTCACAAATTCATAGACCAGTCAATTAATCTTAAAGGTGTGAAGATGCAGAGTAAAGAACAACCAAGAACCTGATTTAATATGTTAATGATCTGGATGACATAATTGATGGCTTTATGGCTAAGTTTGCAGATGATACAAAGATAGGTGATGGGACAGCTAGTGTTGAGGAAGCATGGAATCTGCAGAAGACTTGGACAGATTAGGGCAAAGAGGTGCAAATGGAATACTGCAGAGTGTAGGAAAGTGTATGGCCATGCACTTTAATAGAACAAATAAAGAACTATTTATTTTCTAAGCAAGGACTGAATCTAGAAATCAGAAGTGCGAAGGGACTTGGGAGTCCTAGTACTGGATTCCCTAAGGGCTAACTTTCAGGTTGAGCTGATAGTTTGGAAGGCAAATGCAATGTTAGCATTCATTCATCCAGAATATAAAAGTAAGTATATAAATGCTGACATTTCATAAGGCATTGCCCAGGTTGTATTTGGAGTATTGTGAGCAGTTTTGGACCCCATATAGAATATCGAACACTACATGTTCTTCGGCCCATGATCTTATGCTGACCTTCTAATTTACTCCAACATCAATATAACCCTTCCCTCCCACGTAAGCCTAATTTTTCTATCTTCCATGTGACATTCTTAAATATCCCTAATGCATCTGCCTCTACCACCACCCCTGGCAGCGCATTCCATGTACCCATCAGTTTGTATAAAAAAACTTGACATCCCCCCCCCCTCTATATCTCCCCTCTACTTTCCTCCAATCACCTTAAAATTATGCCCCCTCGTATTAGCCATTTCCACCCTGGGAAAAACTCTGGCTGTACACTTGAGTTAAACTTCTTATCACCTTTAACATCTCAATCAAGTCATCTCTCAATCTCCTTCACTCCAAAGAGAAAAGCCTTAACTTACTCAACCTTTACTCATGAGACATGTGCTCAAATCAAGGCACTGATATCAAATCCTGGTAAATCTCTTCTGCACCTTCTCTAAAGTTTCCACATCCTTCTTATAATGAGGCAACCAGAACTGAAAACAATATTCCAAGTGTGGCCCAACCAGGTTTTTATAAAGCTACACCATTACCTTGTGGCTCTAAAAACTCAAACCTCTAACTAATGAAGGCTAAAACACTATACACCTTCCTAACCACCCAATTATCTTGCATGGCAACTTTGAGGGATTGATGGATGTGAATCCCAAGATCCCTCTGTTCTTCCACACTGCTAAGAACCCTACCATTAACTTGGTATCTTGCCTTCAAATTCAACCTTCCAACCTTCACACTTAACCAGGTTGAACTCTATCTGCCACTTCTCAGCCCATCTCTGCACCTTATCAATATTCAGTTGTAACCATTGACAGTTTTCTATTCTGTCCACAACACCACTGTGTCATCTGCAAACTTAATAACCTACTCATGCACATTGTCATCCAAGTCATGTATAAAAATCACAGAGAGCAGAGGCCCCAGAAAAAAATTCTTTCAGATCAACACTGGTCACCGATTTTAGGCAGAATATACTCCATTACACAACCACTCCATCTTCTATGGACAAGCCAGCTCTGAATCCACACAGCCAATACTCCCTGGGTCCCATGCCTCCTGAACCTTATCAAATGTATTACTAAAATCTATATACACATCTACTGAGCTACTTTCATCAATGTGTTTTGTCACATCTTCAAAGAAGTCAATCAGGCTTGTGAAGCATGACCTGCCTTCACCAAGCCACGCTGACTATCCCGAATATGACTATGACTATGTTTCTCTAAATACTCACATATCCTGCCTCTAAGAATCTTCTCCAATAATTTGCTCAGCACTGAAGTAAGACTCACTGGTCTATATAACTCCCATGGTCATCCCTACTATCTTTTCTTGAACAAAAAATAATATTTGCCACCCTACAATCATCTGGTATTACTCTTACAGACAGTAAAGAAGCAATGATCATTGCCAAAACTGCAACAATCTCTTCCCTCGCTTACCTGGAGTATTACTTGTACAGCCCCAGGGACTTACCTAACCTAATGTTTTTCAGCCTGTTTTACATTGTCCTCACAATTATCTAGTGAATCTCGCAGGTGATTGATTACTGAACCAAAGCGTTCATGAAGGACTCCCCATTTTCTCCAATTCCAGGCACATGCTTCCTCTTCTATTCCTGATTGGTCCTACCCTCACTGTGGTCATATTCATGCTCTTCACATAAATGTAGAAAGCCTTTGGTTCTTCCTTAATTCTAAATGCCAAGGCTTTCTCATGCTCTCATCTAGTTCTCATAAAACCATTCTTAATCTTCTTCCTGGCTACCTTGTAATCCTGTAGAGCCCCATGTGATCTTTGCTTAAGCAAGCTTCTTTCCTCCTCGACTACACATTCACATTTCTTGGCAAACATGACTAGACCATAATACAGTACATAGGATCAGAATTAGGCCATTTGGTCAATCAAATCTGCCCCACCATTCCATCAAGAGTGATTTATTATTCCTCTCAAACTTATTCTCTTGCTTTCTCTAAGTAACATTTGACATCCTAACTAACCAAGCACCTATCAACTCTGTGTTAAATATACCCAATGACTTGGCCTCCACAGTAGTCTATGGCAATGAATTCCATAAATTCACCACCATCTGGTGAAAGAAATTCCTTTTCATCTCTGTTTGAAATGTAAGTTCCTCTATTCTAAGGCTGTGCCCTCTGGTCATAGACTCACCCCACTGTAGGAAACATCCTTTTGACATCCATTCTATCAAGGCCTTTCAATGTTTGATAGGTTTCAATTAGATCTCTTACCTTTCACACCCCCTCCCCATTCTTCTAAACGCCAGTGAATATAGGCCCAGAGCTAGCAGACACTTCTCAAATGGCAACTTTGAGGGATCATTGAACGTGGACCCAAGATTCCCCTATTTCTCCACACTGCTAAGAACCTTATATTCCTAGAATCATTCTTATGAACCTCCTCCAGACCCTCTCCAAAATTCAGCACGGCTTTTCTTAGATAAGGGGCACAAAACTGCTCCTAGTACTCCAAGTCAATCTGTCAGTCTGTTGGGGAAGTCCAGAATGAGAGGTCATAGTTTAAGGATAAAGGGAAAGCCTTTTAGGACCGAGATGAGGAAAAACTTCTTCACACAGAAAGTGATGAATCCGTGGAATTCTCTGCCACAGGAAACAGTTGAGGCTGGTTCACTGGCTATATTTAAGAGGAAGTTAGATATGGCCCTTGTGGCTAAAGGGATCAGGGGGTATGGAGAGAAAGCAGGTACAGGGTTCTGAGTTGGATGATCAGCCATGATCATACTGAATGGCGGTGCAGGCTTGAGGGGCCAAATGGCCTACTCCTGCACCTATTTTCTATGTTTCTAAATGCCTTATAAAGCATTAAATTCCTGCTTTTGATTTTGAGAGGACTAGAAGACTATGTTAACACTGTATTTGCCTTCCTTATCACTGACTCAGTCTGCAAGTTACCATAAATTCCAGTGTATAAG
The DNA here is from genome assembly GCF_030144855.1 of Hypanus sabinus. Classification (NCBI taxonomy): domain Eukaryota; kingdom Metazoa; phylum Chordata; class Chondrichthyes; order Myliobatiformes; family Dasyatidae; genus Hypanus; species Hypanus sabinus. The sequence continues at coordinate 53,959,129 of NC_082717.1, read as the reverse complement.
CCAAGAATTTGGCCATAAATTTTGGTCCTAAAATTAGGGGGTCAACTTATACAGAGGGTGCCAACTTTGGGAAAATGAATACATGGAAGACAGGTCGCACTTATTGGTTGTTTTTGAGTCAAATTCGTTCCACTGTAGACGCATGAATTCTTTGAATGATTTGTTTAAACTCATATCTAGTGGTTGGAGAACGGACATCAAACCACCGCGGATGACTGCAATGTCCGTATTTTCAGCTTTCAATGCTGCTTTTGTCTCACCTAACAAGTGCGCTTTAAACATGTCCCAGACAAGTAGCGACTTTTCCTTCCTGAAACCTTCGGGATGTTGACGCCACACCTCTTTAACCCACTTCAAGCACCGGCTTCGTCCATCCAGCAGCTTTCTTCAACGTAAACAACAACACCCCACAGGAATTTTCTGAGCAATCTTTGTTTTTTGTCTCAACACAAGATTATGTCTATTCATAAATCGGGTGCACCAACTTCGCATAGCTTTGAAATTTTCGCTGACCTCATGGTGTTTTTTGGCCCATTTAAATGCTTGAACTCGAATCATTTCTCTGGTAACAATGTATCCGGATGATCGCTGGTGATTCACTCACTCTAAAACTTTTTCTTCCAGTTCTGGCCACTGGCATGTTTTCCCGCAGTTTGCACATTTCATCTTTGGCATTTCCCTCAGCGTGTCCTCTGCCTTTCTCCACTCTCTCACTTGTTTCTTGTTTACACTAAACTTCTTAGCAGCTGCAGAATTATTTGTTCCTTTAGCAAAATCAACAACCTTCAGCTTGAAGCCAGCATCATATCGCATTTGCTTTAATCTTTTGTACTTGGTGGTCGCAAACTCAATACTGAGTACACGTACTGATCCCGCCACCCCGTGTTATGTTTTAATGAGATTACGATGGGCGCTAAATGGTTTCACAGGGGTTACATTTCAGAGGATTCTTTACCATTGGAGACCTAATCCAAAATTTCTCTCCCTGATTTATTTATTAAGAATTTGCTTATAACGCTCTACAATGTATAGGCCTGTTTTCTTAGCAGGTACTGGTTCACAAAATTTCCCGGTTCCAGATCAGGCAAAACTGAGTACCGGCATGTGAGATCTTGTGATTTTTTCTGGTTAAATCAAAAACCTCTACAAATGGGGTTGGCTTATACAAAGGTAAAATGAAAATGGCACCTTTTAACCTTGAAAATGGGGGGTTGGCTTATACTCCGGAATATACAGTAAACTTTAGGAAATCCCACATAGCAACTTCAAATTCCCTTTGCATCTCTGAGTTTTGAAATTTCACCCAATTTAGAAAATAGTCTATGCCTTGATTCCTTATACAAAATACATGACCATACACTTCACTACACTATATATTTGCCACTTCTTTGATCATTCTCCCAATCTATCCAAGTACTTCTGCAGACTCCCTACTTCTTCAATACTACCTGTTTTCCACCTATCTTTGTACTATCATCAAACTTGGCTACAAAGCCATCAATTCAATCATCCAAATTGTTGAAATATAACATGAAAAGAAGCTGTCCCAATATTGACCCCTGCAGAACACCACTCGCAACCAGCAGCCAACTAGAATATGTCCACACTATTTGACTCTGTCTCCTGCAGGCAGCCAATCTTCTATCCATGTTCATATATTTCCTATAATATCATGGGCTCTTACACTGTTAAGCAGCCTCATGTGTGGTACTTTGTCAAAAACCTTCTGAAAGTCCAAGTTAGCATCATGCACTGACTCTCCTTTGTCTATCCTCCCTGTTATTTCCTCAAAAAATTCCAAAAGAAAGTCAGGAAAGATTTCCCTTAAGGAAACTATGTTGACTTTGGCTTACTTTTATTCTTAATGGACTAATAATGTTGATCTTCCCAACCACTGAAGTCAGGCTAAATGGCCTATAATTTCCTTTCTTCGGCTTCTCTCCCTTCTTAAAGAGTGGATATTTTCAATTTTCCAGTCCCCTGGAACTATTCCGGAATCTAGCGACTTTTGAAAGAACATTACTAATGCCTCCCACAACCTCTTCAACTACCTCTTTTAGATCCTGGGATGTTGTCCAGCTGGTCCAGGAGGCTTATTGACCTTCAAATCTTGCAACTTCCCAAGCACCTTCTCCTTAGTAATAGAAACTACATTCACTGCTGCCTCTGAAATTCCAAAAATTTTTGGCATACTGCTAGTGTCTTCCACAGTGAAGATTGATGCAAAATACCTATTCAGTTTATCACCATCTTTGTCGCCATTTGGTACTCTCCAGCATCATTTTATAGCGATCAATTCCCACTCTCACCCCTCTTTTACTTGTTTAAAAGGAGAGCTACATGGGAATTCATGCTCATTCTGGTGACCCAGTCAGCAGCAGGAGCAGAGCACAGCAAAATAAAAATATAGAAGGGACAAGTGGGGCAGCATTTGTTGGGAGGGGGTCAGTGGTGAGAGCAGGAGTGTCAGGTTTTGGCCCAAAGGAGGCTTTCGCATAGAAGCATTGGCTCTAGGTAAGTTTATGTTAAGGTTCCCTTCTTTTTCCCCTCTTACTGTACCATGTTAGTAAATGGTCATTGTGTGTTCTTCATACTGGATGTTGGAGTCCTGGGAGACCCAGAGTCTCCCGGGGAAGTATATCTGCATGAAGTGCATCCAGCTGCAGCTCCTTGAAGACCATATTATGGATTTGGAGCAGCAGCTGGATGACCTTTGGCTTGTACAGGACAATGAGGAGATAATTAATCAGAGTTACAGGGGAGTAGTCATCCCCAAGTTGCAGAAGGAAAGTAGCTGGGTGACTGTCAGGAGAAATGGAAATGTGAATAGACAGTTAGCGTAGAGCATCCCTGTGGCCATTTCCCTCAATAATAAGTATACCATTTTGAATGCTGTTGTGGGGTATGACCTTCCAGGGGGAATGCCACAGAGACCAGGTTACTGGCACTGAGCATTGGACCATGGAGCAGAAGGGAAAGGGGGAACAGAGGAGAACAGTAGGAACAGGGGACTCAAAGGTTAGTGGAACAGTCAGGATATTCTGTGGACGTGAACGGGACACCTAGGTGGAATGTTACATCCCAGGGGTCAGAGGCAAGGACAACTTGGAATATGTCCACAGCATTTTGGAAGGGGAGGGAGAGCAGCCAGATATCTCGGTACCAAAGACAGAGGAAGGAAAAGCAAAGAGGTCCTAAAGAGAGAATTTAAAGAGACAGGCAGAAAGCTCCACAGTCATAATTTCTGGATTGTTACCAGTGCCAGTGAGAATAAAAACAGGATGATTTGGCAGATAAATGCGTGGCCAAGAAGCTGTTGCAGGGTGCAGGGCTTCAGGTTCTGGGATCTCTTCTGTTCAAAAGTGATGGGTTGCACCCAAACCAGAGTGGGAGCAATATTCTCGCCGGCAGGTTTGTTAGAGCTGTTGGGGAGGGTTTTAATTAATTTAGCAGGGGGTTGGGGACCAGAGTGAAGGGACTCAGGATAGGACAGATGGTAAAAAAGCAAAGAGAGCATGCTGTCAGTCTGTCAGAAAGGACAGGCAGAAGATAGGACAAAATTGCAGCCAGCAGGGTGGGTATCAGTGCATTAGAGATGCAGAATCAAAAACAGTAACAAATACAGTACTCAAAGTGTTATATCTCAATACATGGAATATAAGAAATAAAGTGGATGATCTTGTTGCACTACTACAGATTATCAGGTATGATGTTGTGGCCATCATTGAATCATGGCTAAAAGATGGTTGTAGTTGGGAGCTAAGTGTCCAAAGTTATATATTGTATCAGAGGGATAGGAAAGTATGCAGAGGGGTTGGTGTGGCTCTTTTGGTAAAGAATGGCATCAAATAGTAGAAACATGTGACATAGAATCAGAAGATTTTGAATCCATGTGGGTTGAGTTAAGAAATTGCAAGGGTAGAAGAACACTGATGGCAGTTATTTACATGCCTCGCAACAGAAGTTGGGATGTGGACCACAGATTATAACAGGAAATAGAAAAGGTGTGTCAAAAGGGCAATGTTATGATAGTCATAGGAGATTTCAAAATGCAGTTTGATTAGGGAAAAACAAGTTGGTAATGGATCCCAAGAGTATGCTTTGTTGAATGCCTTTGAGATTGCTTTTTAGAGCAGTTTGTTGTTGAGCCTACCAGGGGATCAGCTACACTGGATTCGTGTTATGTAATGAATCTGAGGCGATTAGGGAGCTTAAGGTAAAAGAACCCTTAGAAGACAGTGATCGCAATATGATTGAGTTCAACTAAATTACAGAGGTATGAGAGAAGATTTGGCCAAAGTAAATTGGAAAGAGATGCTGGCAGGGATGACAGCAGAGCAGCAGTGTGTGAGTTTCTGGGAAAATGAGGAAGCTGCAGGATTGATGTATTCCAAAAATGAAGAAATACTCAGATGGCAAAATAGTACAACTGTGGCTGACAAGGAAAGTCAAAACTAATGTAAAAGCAAAAGAGAGGCCATACAACAAAGCAAAAATTAGCAGGAAAATAGAGGATTTCGGAATCTTTTAAAACCTAAACAGAGCAACTAAAAGAGTCATTGGGAGGGAAAAGATGAAAACGAAAGCAAACTAGCCACCAATATCAGAGTAGATAGTAAAAGCTTTTTCAAATATGCAAAAAAAATAAAAGAGATGAGACTGAAAATAAGACTGCTAGAAAATGAGGCCAGAGAAATAATAATGAGGGACAAGGAGATGGCAGAAGAACAAAATGATAATTTTGCATCAGTCTTCACTGTGGAAGACACTAGCCGTGTGCCAGATGTTGAATCATGTGAGGGAAGAGAAGAGAGTGCAGGTGCTTGAAAAGCTGAACGATCTAAGGGCACATGTCACCTAGACCAGATAAACTGCATACTAGGGTTCTGAGAGAGGTAGCAGTACAGACTGTGGAGGCATTAACAATGATCTTTCAAAAATTAACAGCTTCAGAGACTGAGATCACAGGGTTGTTGGATACATTGGGGGTTTGTGAAAGTGCCTCCATTTTCTGTCAGTCAAAGCGAGCATAAAAGGCAATGAGTTCATCTGAGAGCAAAACCACATTACCATTTATGTTGCTCAGTTTTACTTTGTTAGATGTGATAGCATCCAAGCCCTGACACAGTTGTCAAGCATCCCTCTATGATTCGTTTAGTCCGGAATTGTCACGTGGCATGTGAGATGGCCTTCCAGGGGTCATACCTGGACCACCAGTCTAAAACATTGCCAATCTGGCTGTCAGCAGACAAAATTAGAAAATTAGAAGGCAATTGATTTTATTTTTTTTCCAGGACTTCTAAAGATCATAAGACCATAAGACATAGGAGCAGAATTAAGCCATTCAGCTCATTGAGTCTGCTCCACCATTCCATCATGGCTGAGCCCAGATCCCACTCAACCCCAAACAGCTGCCTTCTCGCCATATCCTTTGATGCCCTGACCGATCAGGAAACTATCAATTTCCACCTTAATTAGACACATGCACTTGGTCTCTACCACAATTTGTGGCAGAGCATTCCACAGATTCACTACTCTCTGGCTAAAAACATTCCTCCTTACCTCTGTTCTGAAAGGTCACTGCTCAATTCTGGGCTGTGCTCTCTAGTTTGGAAGCCCCCCACAACAGGAAATATCCTCTCCACATCCACCCTATCTAGTCCTTTCAACATTCGGACGGTTTCAATAAGATCACCCCAAATTCTTCTAAACTCCCGTGAGTACATGCCCAAAGTTGCCAAATGCTCAACTGGTAACCCCTTCATTCCCAGAATCATATTCGTGAACCTCCTCTGGACTCTCTCCAAATACAACACATCCTTTCTGAGATATGGGGCCCAAAACTGTTGACAATACTCCAAGTACAGCCTAACTAGTGTCCTATGAAGGCTCAGCGTTACCTCCTTGCTTTTGTATTCTATTCCCCTTGAAGTAAATGTCAACATTTCATTTGCCTTCTGTACCACAGACTCAAACTGTAAATTAACTTTCTGGGAGTCCTGCTCAAGAACTCCTTAAGTCCCTCTGCTCTTTTGATGTTTGAACTGTCTCCCTATTTAGATAATAGTCCACATTATTGTTCCTTTTACCTAAATGTATTTCCCAACACTGTATTCCATCTGCCACTTTTTAGTCCTTTCTTCCAATTTGTCTAAGACCTGCTGCAATTACATTGCTTCCTCAGCATTACCAACCCCTTCATCTATCTTTGTATCATCTGCAAACTTTGCCACAAAGCCATCAATTCCATTATCTAAATCACTGACAAACAGTGTGAAAGACAGCAGTCCCAATACTGACCCCTGAAGAACACCACTAGTCACTGGCAGCCAAACAGAAAAGGCCCCTTTTATTCCCACTCGCAGCCTCCTGCCAGTCAGCTATTCCGCGATCTATGCCAGAATATTTACTGCAATGTCATAGGATTTTATCTTGTTAAGCAGCCTCATGCCTGACACCTTATCAAAGGCCTTCTAGAAATCCAAGTAAATAGAAACATAGAACATAGAAAATATACAGCACATTACAGGCCCTTCAGCCCACAATGTTGTGCTGACCATGTAACCTACTTTAGAATCTGCCTAGAATTACCCTACTGCATAGCTCTCTATTTTTCTAAGGTTTGTGTATCTATCTAAGAGTCTCTTAAAAGACCCTATTGTATCTGCTTCTACCACCGTCGCTGGCAGTGCATTCCACACATCCACCACTCTCTGTATGAAAAACTTTCCTCTGACATCCCCTTGTAGCTGCTTCCAAGCACCTTAAAACTATGCCCCCTCATCTTAGCCATTTCATCCCTGGGGAAAAAGCTTCTGGTTATCTACACAATCAATGCCTCTCATCATCTTATACACCTCTATTAGGTCACCTCTCATCCTCTGTTGCTCCAAGGAGAAAGGGCCAAGTTCCCTGAACCTGGTCTCATAAGGCATGCTCTCCAATTCAGGCAAAATCCTTGTAAATCTCCTTTGTACTCTCTCTACAGTATCCTCATCCTTCCTGCAATGAGGTGACCAGAACTAAACACAGTACTCCAAGTGGGGTCTAACTAAGGTCTTATACAGCTGTAACATTACCTCACGGCTCATGGACTCAATCCCATGATTGATGAAGGCCAACATACCATACGCATTCTTAACAACACTGTCAACCTGCTTAGCAGCTTTGAATGTCCTACAGACATGGACCCCAAAATCTCACTGATCTTCCACACTGCCAAGAGCCTTAACATAAACGTTATATTCTGTCCTCAAATACAAGCTACCGAAATGAATCTCTTCACTCTAAACTGGGTTGAACTCTATCTGCCACTTCTCAGCCTGGTTCGGCATCCTATTGATGTCCCACTGTAACCTCTGACAACCCTCCAGACTATCTACAACACCCCCAATCTTTGTGTCATCGGCAAATTTACTAACTCACCCGTCTACTTCCTCATCTAGGTCATTTATAAAAATCACAAAAGAGGAGGGTCCCAGAACAGATCCCTGCAGAACACTACTGGTCACCATCCTCCATGCAGAATACGAACCATCCACAACCACCCTTTGCCTTCTATGGACAAGCCAATTCTGGATCTACAAAGCAAGGTCTCCTGAATGAGCTTTGCATGGGAAACCATATCAAATGCCCTACTGAAATATCATATGGATCACATCCACTGACTCTCCTTTGTCCACCCTGCTTGTTGCTTCCTCAAAGAACTCTAACGGCTTAGTCAGGCAAGATTTCCCTTCCCAGACACCATGCCATATTAGTTTAAATCACTCCCAACAGTTCTGGAAAACCTGTCTGCAAGAATATTGGTCCCCTCTAAAAATACAAATGGAGGCTAGAAATAAAAACATAATCTGATACTTTCCTGGATCACCAATGCTGAACACTGCCAATCCAGCCGTCAGCAGCATGTGAGCCTTTTGGTTCATCTATACATTGGCCATCACTGGTGCAAAATAATTTTGGTGTCAGGTCCAGACTCAGCCTTATTATTGCTGACATGCGTCATAAAGTTTGTTGCTTTGTGTCAGTAGCACAGTACATGATAAAAGAAATTACTACAAGTTACAATACCAAATAAATAATTAAATAGTATTGAACAAGAATAGTGAGGTAGTGCATGAGATACAGTACCTATTGTAACAACACACTCAGACTCCCAGCCTGAAAATTATTTCATTATGCAATAGTACAAGCTATTGTGCTCTGCTTTCTAAATTTCTAAACAGTCAGATTCAATGAAGATGAAACAAAGTTTACTTGTAGACCAGATAAATTTAAACTACAGTGTTTCTATAAATTAATTTAATGAATACCATTTAAAATTAGATGAGTTCAGAAGAAGTGTTTGGAGATTGAATATTTAAGATGAAATTGCTTTTATCAGTTCAGTCCATCATATATGTTATCAGTAACTTTTTACATTATACTTACAAATTATTAGTTAGGTTTCTGATTATGAACTTTTGAACTTAAATTCTTAAATTATGAACTTTTCATAAATCTACACAATTTTGAAACTTCAAAACTAATTGCAACAGCTAAACAGTTACAATACTAATTTAATGAAAGTAATATTTAACATCAATATTTTTAAATTGGAACTACAAGATGAACCCGTTTTATTTACCTTAATGTGTTTCACTCCACAGCTAACAAGTCTGTTTGTCTGATGTGGATCCCAAGCAACATCAAAAATCTGCCAAGAAACAAAATTTATTTTTCTACTTAACATAAAAACCAATTGAGATTATACAATAATACAAAGGATTATGTATAAAACACCCATCTCTATCACTCCAGAACTACATTCATAAAGGCAAACCATGAATAGAACAAGCTGGAGGAATAAAACCGAACAAGGGCAGATGGAATAATACAAGAAATCAAGGAGGAAGAGCAAGAGCAGAACAAAACTAGAAGGCAACTGATTGAAATACAAAATGGAGGTTGGAAAGAACACAATCTTGAGCTAAAGAGCTCATACGAGCCAGAGATCTGCAGTTCTCTGTAACTCAAGCTGTGATACACAGTATAGTAATGTACTAAGTTTTTCAGGAAACTCAATTTTAAGGGGATTGTGGGATTAGCATCCAGTAAGCCAGAAGATGAACAATTGGGATTTATAAACAATTATGTTACAGATTGTAATGTCTTTAAAACTTGCTGTTCACTGCTTATAAAATATTAAAATGTTATATTAATACTTTTATTGTTGCTTTAAATATGTCAATGCCATTTGTTTCATTTTGTAGTCAATTGAAAAATCACAAAATGTAAACAGAGCAAATGTTTTGACAATTTATAATTGCTGCATTGTCATGCTGCAAAGATTAGTGCTAGTGCAGAAGACTGGAGAAAAAATTAGAAAAGCACGGCAGAAGAATTGGGTTGAGAGGGATAATAAATCAGCCATGAAGGAATAGTGGTGCAGAGAATGGGCTAAATGGCTTACTTCTGCTCCTGTGATAGAGGGAAAATAAATTGAGATTAGTCTTGTAATAAATAAAGACATCATTTGCATTTTTAGTACATAAGAAAGACTGAGGCTAAGGAAGCTCTACAGAGGATGAGATTAAGGAGCTATTAAAGGTGTATAAAGAGATGGCAAAGATGAACAAATAGAACAAACTAAAAACATTTCACCAACAGTAAAAATTCAGGGCTAAACAGGAATCAATTTAAGACATATCACTTAATTGAAAATGACCTGGTCCATTAAATGCCATGGTGTCCTGAATGTGACGACTAGTATTCAAACATCTTTAAAAAAATTAGTATGATAATCTTCTTAAAATCTATAGAATCTAGATAGTTTGCAGTGAGCTTAAAATGTACAAATCCAACACTCACATTCAAGAATGAGAGAGACGAGAAAAAAGAAAGTAATTATAGCCCTTTTAGCTTTGCTTCTGATTGAGAAAATATTGGAATCCATTACCAAAGCAGTAACAGGACAATTACAAAAAACACACAATAAAATTAAATAGAGTTGGTGGTTTTATGAAAGGCAAATGGTGTTTGACAAAAAGAGTAGATTGCCTCCTGAGCTAGCCCTAGCCCTATCTGGCCATGTTTGACCTCCAGCTCTCTAAACCTCTTCAATCCATGTACTTACACTCCGGATGGCGTTTCAATATTGTTACTATATTGAACTCAACCAATATTTCTGGCAACTTATTCCAAATATACATAACCTGTTGTGTGAAGAAGGTGCCCCTGATGATCATTTTAGATGTCTCATTTCTGATCTTAACTTCCTGTTAATAGCACCCTCTTCCTGGGAAAATATTATGCACTTTCACCCTGCTTATGCCCAAGGAACCAGATGACAGGCAATCTGCAAGGACATATGGATAGTTTAGACAACAGGGCAAAAATCTGGCAAGGATTAGGATATTCACAAAAGAAGTAAGTTAACAGAAAAAGAATCATTAAGAAGAAGAGTAACTACAGAATGCTGCATTATAAAGCAATCTGGATATCCTCAAAGGTGAAACAAGAAGTTTGTCTATGGAAGCCAGCTGGTCTTTACTGCTAAGCAGATGGAGTATCAAAACAGTAATTTTACAGGCACTTGGAGTCAACATCTGAAGTACTGTAGACTTTAGTCTCATTTAAAGGAATTATATTCTTTCCCTCACAACAGTTGAGACAAGATTCGGTAGGTTGATTTCCAGGATCAAAGTAATTTCTCAGGACAAAATACTGAACAGATCAGGTCTTTACTCATTGGAGTTTAAAGAAGGAAAAAAAGGAATAAAACAACGAAGGGTTGACAGGGGTTGACAGCGCAGTTGCTGGGAGAACCTAGAATTAAAAGAGCTTCAGATTAGGGGGCTGCCTGTTTGCAATGGAGACAAGGAATAATTTCTTGTGACAGAACTGAGGCCAAACCTTTGAAAGTAGGTTGAGATACAGATTTTAGTCTACAAGGAGGGCTGTGGGAACAAACAGGAATGTGGATCTGAGGACAATATCAGATCAATCATAATGTTACTGAAAAAAATGGGTTCAAGAGCCATTATAACCAGACCTTGATCCATTTTGTTTTATTTTAACTTCACTCAAGAATAAATAGTTATGTTTGTTATTTACCTTTGATTTTTCTTGGTGTTAAAAAAATCATGTATTTTAATTTGCGCTTTGGTAATGCTGGAATATTCAATATTTAACTGATACAATGGAATCTGGCTATCAATCTGAGCCTACCTTCTGATAGTTTTTCTGTTAAATGCATTCAGCACAATTAAAGTTGAAATAGTACTTTGAATGTACAAACTTATTTTAAAAGTGTTCCTGATATAATTTAGTGTTTTAATATTATTGCTACAACGAAAAGCTGTCGTAAATATTATTTAATAAAGTAGTGTGTTTTAGTTCTGTACTGAAATGATACAAGGTCAAGCAGCAAACCACAAAGGTCAGTTTAGGGAAAAAATCATAGTAATAAAAGAATTCAAATCAAACCATTATTAAGACTGGCACCAAGTGAAAGCCAGAGTACTAATTCAGTGTGGAATCAAGTTTTGTTTTGGAAGCTGACAGTGTATACTAGGAATAAAATTCTCATACTTTTTAAGAAGTAAGGAATGTCAGTGTCCAGAGCAAGATACAGGCTAACCAAGGCTAGTGCAGCTAGCACATTCCCAATTATTTGGGTAGGGTATTTCAATCTTGATGGAAAGTAGGGTGGTGTTTTAACTAATAATAATATTTTTAATTCATTTCAATTTTAACTATGGATAAATGTTTAATCTTTTCAGTTGACCATCAGATGCATTTGACTGATGAAAAATCTGCAACAACATGAAGTGCTGAAAGACCATTGGATTTCATCTGTGGGCAGGCAAGTGACAGGACATCAGGATCAATCTGGAACCCTGACATCAGGATGAACTCTTGCTGATAGTCCCATCTGACAATGCTCACTGCAATGAAGGCTTCAGGCCAACCGGTTTTAAAGAACTAAAGGGTTCATGTGACCACGAGGCAAAGGCCAAGACAAGCACAATTCAGCCCTTCGTGATGAACAGATTGGCTATCTAAAAAGAATCTGTTTGAATGGGCCATTTTTAGGAGTACAAGTGCAACACATCACTTTTGGGGGCTTAAAAATTAGCATTTTAATTATTAATATGGATTGAAGGCCTAGGTGTACTACAGCATAATATGCTAACAACATAAAATGGGGCAGGAAAAAATATCCCATAATCGAAGACATTATGCAAAGGAATACCCATGCTGAGCTCATCAATTTCATCAACTTTGCCCCCAATTTCCACCCTGCCCTTAAATTCATTGATCCATTTTTGAGTTCTTGCTCCCATTTCTCGATCTTTCTGTCTCTATTCCTGGAGACAAACTGTCGAACAACTCCCTTTATACTGTAAACTGACCAATTCCCACTCTGTCCCCTGAAAAAATACCCTCCTCTTTCCTCAGTTCCTTCATCTGTTCCCAGGATGTGACCTTGCTTTCCAGGACATCAGAGAAAAGAATGGGGTGTCCTTTCTTTCAACATTGATGCTGCCCTTATCCGTAGCTCCTCCATTTCCTGAACATCCATGCTCACCACATCTTCCCGTCACCTTGAACACTCCTGCCAGTTGGTTGGCACAGGTTTTCAATACTCTATCAGGTACACCATAAGAGCTTGACATCTTGCGAAGGTTCATCCTCCTGTAAAATGTTCTGAAGTCTGCCTCAAACAAAAATCACAGGACTACCAGATGCTGCAGGGATTTGTATGCATAAACGGCACTGAGCTCAGCAGGGAGTGAAGCATAACAGACCTCCATGATGGTAGGTATTACTTTGTAAGATGCAATGGCCTGCAAAGCCTGCCAATGCTTATGTGTCATAGAGTCATAGAGAGATACAGCACAGAAACAGGCCCTTCAGCCTGTCTAATCAATGCTGAAACCATTTAAACTGCCTACTCCCATTGACCTGCACTGAGACCACAGTCCTCCATATCCCTACTATCTATGTACCTATCCAAACTTCTCTTAAATGGTGAAATCAAGATCATAAGCACCACTTGTGCTGGCAGCTCATTCCACATTTTCATGACCCTCTAATTGAAGAAGTTTCCCCTCATGTTTCCCTTAAACTTCTCATTTTTCACCCTTAAGCCATGACCTCTAGTTGTAGTCCCACCCAACCCCAGTGGAAAAAGCCTTCTTGCTTACCCTATATACATCCCTTAACATTTTGAAAACTTCTATCAAGTCACCTCTCAACCTTCTTTATATTCTAAAGAATACAGTCCTACTTTATTAATCTTTCCTTATAACTCAGGTCCTTACAACCCAACAATATCCTTGTAAATGTCCTTTTCTCTGCAATCTTTCAACCTTGCTTACATATTTTCTGTAGGTAAGTGATCAAAACTGCACACAATAGTCCAAATTAGAAATCACCAACATCTTATACATCTTCAACATAACATCCCATCTTCTGTACTCAATACATTGATTTATGAAGGCCAATGTGTCAAAAGCTTTCTTCACAACCCTATCCACCTGTGATGCCACTTTCAACAAATTCTGGACCAGTACTCCCAGATCCCTTTGTACTCCCACACTCCTCAGTGCCCTACCTTTCACTGTGTAAGACCTAACCTGGCTAGTCCTACGGAAGTGCAAAACCTCACATTTGTCTGCAGTATATTACATCTGCCATTTTTCAGCCTACTTTTCCAGCTGGTCCAGATCCTGCTGCAAACCATGATAGCCTTCCTCGCTGTCCACTACACCCCCAGTCTTGGTTTCATCCACAAATCTGCTAATCCAGTAAATTACACTATCAACCAGGTCACTGATTTAGATGACAAACAACAAAAGCCCCAGCACTTATCTCTGTGATACACCACTAGTCACAAGCCTCCAGTCAGAAAGGCAACCCTCTACTACCACACTCTGGCTTCTCCCACAAAGCCAATGTTTAATCCAATTTACTGCCTCATCCTGAATGCCGAGTGGCTGAACCTTCTTGACCAGCCTCCCATGCATGACCTTGTCAAATTATGTCAAACATGCCTTACTAAAGTCCATGTAGACAACACTCACTGCCCTGCCTTCATCAACTTTCCTCAAAAAACTCTACGACTGGTTAGACATGACCAACGACGCACAAAGCCATGATGACTATCATTAACCAGTCCATGTCTATCCAATCTATCCTATACATCTGATCCCTTAGAATAGCTTTTAAAAACTTTCCCACAACTGATGTCAGACTCACTGATGTGCATCCAATTCCATCTCTGATTTCAATCGAAATTTATTTTTAACCCTAAAAATAGCCTTACATAGATCATACCTGGACTTTTTTTATACTTCTGAATCACCAGTCTTGAATGCCACAGATCTAGCCCTCATGGGTCTCCAGATTCATTCACAGCTTTCGGTTTGAGCATATCTGGTATGTTCTCAAAGGAACACACAGATCTTGATGAAGTTGGTGACAACTGTGCCATATTCATTCAGTTTCAAAGATGAATCCCTGAATATTGTCCAGTCCACTGACTCAAGGTAGTCCTGTAAGTGCTTCTCTGTCTCCCTTGACTATACCTTCTTGGTCCTCACCACTGGTGCTATGGTATTTAGTCTCATGGCTATATGCCAGGAGTAAAGTTTATCCAAGTGATTGGACTTTGCAAAGTGTAGACATTGCATGGCAGAGTAAGCGTTCTTGATGATGACAGCCAAGTGTTTTGGCTCCTGTGGTTCCCAGGGTGACACTTTGCTGGCCTGTGTGAAATCCCCCGCAATGATAGGGATGGTAATCTGAAGCAACAAGCATGCTACAGAAACTCAATGAGTGTAGCTAACATGTATGAAGGGAAATCAACAGTTTTGGATAAGCCCCTTCATCAGGACTGGAAAGAGAGAAGGGAGATCGCCAGTATGGGGGGCAGGGATAAACAAGAGTTAGCAGATGATAGGTGAATTCAGGTGAGAGGGAGGATAGGTAGCTGGACAGAGGGGTAGAGTGCAAGTGACAAAGATAAAGAAGATAGAATATCATAAAAGAGGACAGTGGACCATGGAGTAAAAGAAAGGAAGCGAGGGAAACCAGAGGGACATATGTGTGGGTGATGAGCAGATTAAGAGGACGGGGAAAAGAACGAAAAGGTGTGAATGAACCAAAGGCATAAGAGAAAATAAAGGGTGGTGAGTGGGGTAGAGAGGGGAGTAGTTACCTAAGTTAGAGAAATCGATGTTCAGCCTATGGAAGCAGTCAGTTAATTTCTTTTGGTTTGATACAATCATGGAGGAATAGTCTCTCTCGGTTAATATTACAGCCGAGATCAACCATGTTTTTGGCCAGATCAATATCAGCTCTGTGATGTGAACTGAATGCAATTTCTAGAGAAACTGTTGTTGAGCTGGTAGAGACAAAATATTCTAGGATCTTAAAGAGGAAAGCAAAGTAGAAATAAGAGAACAGAGAATGATTTTTTAGGCATGTTTTTGTACAAGAAATTAAGAAACCAATTTATTTTAGAGGAAATACTGTTGATGGAAAATGAAAGTCTGAACAAAAGTTATCATAGATGAATAAATCTAGATACTACCAATTACAATATTTACCCACTTCTATTGTAGAATCACTGCTAACAATCCTACTAGAGGTTTGTAGACTTCAGAATTTCATTTATATTTCCTTTTTCAGAGATTTATACAATAACTAAATTCATTTTATGTTTATGTATTAGACAAAACTGCACAAACCCAAATACTTCAATATGATTCTTTTATTTTTGTTGATCTGTAACTATGCTCAATACACAGCAATTCCAACTTAGAAACCAAATAATGTCTTGGATGCTTACCCTATCTGAGTGACCAGTTGCTGTTGCTACTACTTTTCCTTTTCTCCAATCCCAGATGCAGGCTGTATTTTTGGCATCTAGTCCTATGGAAGCCAATCGCTGAGAGAGGGGAAAAAAAACTCATTATTTTAGCAAATATTACTTCTGAATACTCAAATATTACATTATTTAAATTTTACAACAGCTAAGTATTTTAAATTTCAAATATTTTGTACCTCCTGAATTGTTAGCTGTTCAAATATCAAGTCTCATAAATATTTGCATTTCTTTAATTATAAACAAAAGTAACCATCATTCAGAAGCTTAATTCTGCTCTCAAATACAGTGGCTTCTTATATACTAATTTTGCTTTTGATCACAATCTGTCAAATTGTAACACATTGAATAAGCAGAGAATATGATTTTGTCCTTGTAGTACCCACTCTCCCTGACCACAATGACAAAGTTTGGAAGTAATTACCATTAAAAGATCCAGATATAAAAGAAGTCACTTGAACCAGATTGAAGAACACCTATTGTCAAAGATGTATTGCAATATATATTACTAATGGCCCAAAAGAGGTGAACAATAAAGGCAGAACAGACATGATGTTTTAACCTCCTTTCATCTTATTTCATCTTCCATTTTGTTCAGTCTTATTATTTTCATTGCATTTTTCACTTTCAACTTTCTTATTACTCTTCTTATATATTATAACAACTTTATTTTACTTCTTTATATCCTACTAGTTCAACAGGATTATAATAACCCTGAGAAAAAGCTCCATACAGTTTAAAACCCATACTTTAAATAAAATTGATAATGCTTGAAACTAAAATACAGAATATTATGGAATAATTTCAAAAACATGTAACCAGTAAATTACACTATTACAGAATAGAGTACAGAAAGACAAAAAAAGTAAAGATTGCCAAAATAATTTCCCATCTGGAACATTAGCATGGCCACTGATGATATGAGAGAAACAATTTAGGAGTACCTGCCAAAAGATGCCACTTGCTTAATCCATGATTGGAGAGATCACATCTTGGCAGGTGATGACAAAAATCTCAATAGTTCTCCTCACCCCACCAATACTTAGATAATCCCTCTGCATTTGTGAGCAGCAGATGAATTATTGAGTAAAAATAGCAGTCATTTTCATGATATTGTGCTTTCATTGATGTCAATTGTTACATCATGTCTGTGCTTCAAAACATTTGAGCTGGTTTTTCACAGAGCTCTATGCTCATAACAAAAGGCAATAATACTTTGGTGAGATTGTCCCAAATTGAAGCTACTACCAGAAGTCATATCTTGAGGATGTAACTAAGATTGCAACATCAACCCACGAGAACAGCATGGTTTCTAGCTGCAGATGCAGTGACCCCACCATGTGGACAACTATCAAAGTATTTAAAAATGTCTCCAACTGTCAGAAAACTGTTCAAATAGACTTAAATAGTTGAAAATTAAATTTAAAAAATACTTAAAGTATGTTCAATTAAGACATCTTGGTAAAAAAGGAATGAAAAACATAAAACAAAGACAAAACAAACAAAAACATAGCAATGGTTTTCCATGAATTAAGTCTAATCAAGTCCATTTTTCAACTGATAATTACATACAGATTTCAGGCTGCAAATTAACCAAATGTGTGAATACACCAAATTTTAAATAAATACCTGTCCATCAAAATCAAAAGCCAAGCAAGCAATTCCATGCGTATGAATGTCCTTCAGAATAGATACCATCTGTACATTGTATGTATCCCAAATGCAGATGTAGGGTTCCTTTCCAACTTGACCTGTTGCAACTAGACTTCTTTCTGGATGTAAAGCAAGGCTAAAAATGAGAGCACAAATTAGTTCTGTATGAAGGCACTTCATGCAAAATATTGTGAACAACTTCAACCTGGCAACTGACTTTGCATTTTTTCTGGGAGTTACTACATACATCATAACAGTTTTTTAAAAAAATACAAAATAGTTAATTGTATAATTTTTCTATTTGCAAGTATAATGTTCATTACTATTAAATACTTTGCCTCGTAACATATATTATAGGACATCTATAATTCTTCACTTGGCTTCCAACCATATGTTGTTTAATTAATTAGTTTATTTATTCATTCAAAAATGGTGTTTTGCAAATTCTTCAGCTGCCATCTATAGCATTTTCCCCTTCTATTTCAAAGCTATTTGCCTATAAGCCCAAATGACAAACATCAGTAATCAGAATCAGACTTAATATCACTGGTGCTCATCATTAAATTTGCTGATTTGAGGCAGCAGTACATTGCAATACAATATAAATTACAAAAAGAATATGGATAAAAAGTAAATTAAACTAAATTAAATCAGTGTAAAAGAAAAGCAAAATACTGAGGTAGTGCTCATGGATTCATTGTCCATTCAGAAATTTGATTTTGAAGGGGAAGAAGCTGTTCCTGAAGCGCTGAGTGTATGTCTTTCGGCTCCTGTATATCCTCCTTGATGGCAGTAATGAGAAGAGGGCACGTCCTGGGTAATCGGAATTCTTAATGATCAATGTCATTTTTTTGAGGTATCGCCTTTTGAAGATAACTTGGATTCTGGAGAGGCTAGTGCCCATGATTGCACTGGTTGAGGTTACAACTTCCTGCAGCTTTTTTCAATTCTGTGCAGTGGCCCCTCCATTAGAATGCTCTCCACGATACATCTGTAGAAATTTTCAAGTGTCTTTGGTGACAAACCAATCTTCCTCAAACTCCTTATAAAATATAACTGCTGTCATGCCTTCTTTGTAATTACATCTATTTGTTGGACCCAAGATATATCCTCAGAGATGCTGACACTCAGGAACTTGAAACTGCTCACTCTTTCCACTTCTGATCCTCAATGAGGACTGGTGTGTGTTCCCGCCTTGAACACCACAATCAATTCCTTGATGTTGAGTGCAAGGTTGTGGCTACAACACCACTCAACTAGATGATCTGTCTCACTCCTGTGTGTTCCTTACTACCATCTGAAATTCTGCCAATAATAGGCGTGTCAATGGCAAATTTCAAAGTTCACAGTTTAAAGCACCATAAAGACCGAGATTTGTTTTCTTATGGGCAGACACAGTAAATCCAAGAAAAACAAAAGAATCAATGAAAGACTGCACCCAACAGGATGGACCAACAAACTGTGTGAATACAAAAGAAGAAAAAAATAATAATAATAATAAATAAGCAACAAGAAAGCATGGCCTGAGTGGTGGAAGTCTTTCAAAGAGTCATTTAATTATCAAAGCATGCATGTATAATACAACTCTGATATTTGTCTACTCCAGGTAGCCATGGGTATTGCTGAAAGAAAAGATATCACTCCCCCACCAACCAACACAAAAAAAGAAAAGAAACAAAACTCGCAGGCCACAAACCCACCCCTGCCCATGGCAAAAAAAAAGCCACAATAATCAACAAACCCCTACACAAAACAATCCCTGACCCCCCTCACTCACAGAAAAGAACAGTGACAGTAGCATCCAACCCCCAACTCCACCCTTACATACAAAAAAGTTAACAAATCACCCACCCACCAATCATCCACAAGAAAGAAAAGACTGAAAAACTGAAGGAAACCATTATAAAGTACAGTCCAATAATCACATAAATCTCAGAATAAGGGAAACCTTTTTTAGTCTGCATACGAGGAGGGCAGGCGCACGAACTTAGTCCTTCCGTAAAGAATGACCTGGGTCTGAACACTAAACCAGCTGCTGACCACCTTCATTGGGAGCCGTTACTGACCTGCTCTGCAGGCACTTCGATGTTTCAATTTTCCTTGCTGCTTCAAGATGAGAGTCACAATGATGAATGCTGCTTTCCAGCAACAGCACTCTGCATAGGTGTGCTCAGTGGTGAGGAGGGCTTTACCTATTATGGACTGGGCCATATTCACTACTTTCTGCAGGAATTTCCATTCAAAACCATTGGTGTTTCCATACCAGGCCATGATGCAACCAATCAATATACTCTCCAACACACATCTATAAAAGTTTGACAAAGTTTTCACTGTCGTGCAGAATCTTCGCAAACTTCTCAGGAAGTAGAAGCTGTTGCTTTCTTCTTAGTTGCTGGGCCCAGGACAGATCCTCTGAAATTATAACACCAAGGAATTTTAAATTTCTGACCCTCTCCACCTCTGATCCCCTGATGAGAACTGGCTCAAGGACTACCAATTTCCTCCTCCTGAAGTCAATAATCACCTCCTTGGTCTTGCAGACGTTGAGTGAGAGGTTGTTGTTGTGCACCATTCAGTCAGATTTTCAATCTATATGCTAATTCTTCACAACTTTTGATTTGGCCAATGGCCATGATGTTATCAGCAAACTTGAATATGACACTGTGCTTAGCTTCACGGAAATAAGTAAAAAGCAAGTAGAGCAAAGGTTAAGTACACAGCCTTGTGCTGCACCTGTGCTGATGGAGATTGTGGCAATGTTGTGGCCATTCTGAGTTAACTGGGTCTGCAGGTGAGGAAATTGATCACCGAGTTGCTCAAGGAGGTATTGAGGCAAGATCTTTTAAGCTTATTGATTAGTTTTGAGGGGATGAAGGTTTTAAATGCCAAGCTGTAGTTGATAAAGAACATCCTGATGCATGCACCTTTGCTGGCCAGATGTTCCAGGGTTCAGAGTAGAGCCAATGAAACAATATTGGCTATGGACCTGCTGCACCAGTAGGCAGAATGGAGCAGATCGAAATCGCTCCTCAGGCAGAGCTGATCTGTTTCATCAACAACCTGTCAAAGCACTTCATCATGAGGTTACCGTGCCTTGTGCAGTTGGATCCTGGACTTCCTGTCAGATCACTGGCAGGTGGTAAGAGTGGGCTGTCTCACCTCCACCCCTCTGAATCTCAACACTGGAGCACCTCAAGGCTGTGTACGAAGTCCCCTCTTTTACTCCCTATATACCCATGACTGTGTCGCCACCCACAGCTCTAATCTGCTAATTAAATTTGCCAACATTACTACATTGATTGGCCAAATCCCAAACAATAACGAGGTGGCCTTCAGGGAAGAAGTCATTTCTCTGACAGTGGTGGTCAAGAAAACAACCTCTCCCTCAATGTCGCAAAAAACAAAGGAATTGGTTATGGATTACAGGAGGAATGGAGACGGGCTAACACCTATTGACATCAATGGATTTGGGGATGAGAGGGTAAACAGCTTCAAGTTTCTCAGCATCCACTTCACCAAGGACCTCACATGGTCTGTACACACCAGTTGTGCAGTGAAAAAGGCACACAGTGGCTCTTTCACCTCAGACGGTTGAGGAAGTTTGGTATGGGCCCCCAAATCCTAAGAACTTTCTACAGGGGAACAATTGAGAGCATCCTGACTGGCTGCATCACTGCCTGTTCCGGGAACTGTATCTCCCTTAATCGCAGGATTTTGCAGAGGGTGGTACAGACAGCCCAGCACATCTGTAGTTGTGAACCTCCCATGATTCAGGATATTTACAAGGCCAGGAATGCAAAGAAGGGCCCACAGGATCACTGGGGACCCAAGTCACCCCAACCACAATCTATTCCAGCTGCTACCATCTGGAAAACAGTACCGCAGCATAAAAGCCAGGACCAACAGGCTCTGGGACAGCTTCTTCCATCAGGCCATCAGACTGATTAACTCACACTGATTTGAGTGCACTCTATATTACATTGACTTCTCTATTTATTATAAATTATTATAAATTACTATGATTGCACATTTCACATTTAGACAGAGACATAACCAAGATTTTTACTCCTCATGTATATGAGGGATGTAAGAAATAAAGTCAATTCAATTCAATGTTCTTCGTAGGGACAGTATAATTGAAGCCTGCTTAAAGCAGGTGGGTACTTGCTGAGAAGCGAGAATTTAAAGATATCGGTGAACACTCCAGCCAGTTGATCAGCACAGGTCTTTAGTACTTGGCCAGGTACCCCATGTAGGCCAAATGCTTTCCATGAAGGATGGCAAAAACAAGCATAGAATGCATTGAGCTCATCTGAGAGCAAAGCCTAGTTGTCACTTATGTAACTTGTTAAGAGGTAATACCATTCAAGCCCTTCCACTGCTGTCGAGCATCCTTCAGTGTTTCTAGTTTGATTCAGAATTGCCATTTCACACATGAAATGGTTTTCCGGAGATTATACCAAGACCTCTTGTATCTTACTTGGTTTCTAGACCTGAATACCACTGACATGGCCTGCAGCAGATTGTAGATCTCATGTTCATCCTGGGCTTCTGGTTGGGGAAAACTGAAGGTTTTGATGTGACACACTCATCTACCACAGCTTTAATAAAGTACTTGGCAACCATAGTGTATTTATTCAGATCCTCAAATGAATCCTTGAATGCGGCCCAATCTACCAAACTGAAACAACTATAGCCGCCCTTCTGCCTCCTGCAACCACCTCTTTGTTGTCTGTATCTCTGGAACCTTACTCTTTAGCTTCTGCCTGTAAGCTGTTAGGAGAAGGACAGCCAATTGATCATATTTCTCAACATGTGGTCTGAGCATGGAACAGCAAGCATTCCGCATCGTAGTATAACAGTGAAGTTTGTTGGGACACATGATGCTGTAGGTTATATGTTAGTGATAACTGGGCAGGGATTTCTTCAAATAAGCCTGATTGAAGTCCTGACTGTGATCTGAAATGCATCGGGTGGGCTTGTTTGGTGATGTCAAAACATGGAACATAGAAATCTACAGCACATTACAGGCCTTTTGGCCCACAATATTGTGCCGACCAAGTAATTTACTCTAGAAACTGCTTAGAATTACCCTACCACATAGCCCTCTATTTTATTATGCTCCATGTACCTATCTAAGAGTCTTTTAAAAGCCCCTATTGTATCCACCTCCATTGCTGGCAGTGCATTCCACACATCCACCACTCTTGGTGTGATAAACTTACCCCTGACATCCCCTCTGTACCTACTTCCAAGCACCTGAAAACTGTGCCTTCTCGTGTTAGCCATTTCAGCCCTGGGAAAAAGCCTCTGGCTATCTACACGATCAATGCCTCTCATCATCTTGTACACCTCTATCAGGTCAGCTCTCATCCTCCCTCGCTCCAAGGAGAAAAGGCCAAGTTCACTCAAACTATTCTCATAAGGCACACTCTTCAATACATGCAACATCCTTGTACATCTCCTCTGCACTCTTTCTATACAATCCACATCCTTCCTGTAGCGAGGTGATTAGAAATGAACACAGTGCTCCAAGTGAGGTCTGACCAAGGTCTTGTATAGCTGTAATGTTACCCCACAGCTCTTGAACCTAAACCCATGGTTGATGAATGCCAACACACCGTATACCTTCTTAGCAACAGTGTCAACCTGCACAGCAGTTTTGTGTGCCCTATGGACACGGACCCCAAGATCTCTGTATTACTATATTCTGTCTTCAAATTTCACCTACCAAAATGAACCACTTCACACTTATTTGGGTTGAACTCCATCTGCCACTTCTCAGCCCAGTTCTGCATCCTATCGGTGTCACACTGTAACATCTGATAAACTTTCAGACTACCTACAACACCCCCAATCTTTGTGTCATCAGCAAACTTACTAACATGCCCTTCTACTTCTATTTACTCCTCATGTATGTGAAGGATGTAAGAAATAAAGTCAATTGAATTCAATTCAAATGCTCATAAATCCTGCCGCTCAGGATCTTCTCCAACAACTTGCCCACTACTGAAGTATGATTCACTGGTCTATAATTTCCTGAGTTATCTCTGCTCCCTTTCTTGAACAAAGGAACAACATTTGCAACCCTTCGGCATTCAATAACTTGAATGCCTGATTAAAACTGACTTTTGACGGTATGTAAAATGTGGTCAACTTCACAGAGAACTCTCTTGGTCGTTAGATGTTCCAGGTCAAGAGAAAAAGAGTACAACAAAACTGCCATATCTGAGCACCACAAAGAGTTTATAGAAGACGCTTGAGTTATGCCTAGCCACACAATCATGCGTATAGGACAGCAGCCTGATGTAGGCATTGCTACAATCCAGGTGATCCAAGGCCAAGCGGAGAGCCAATGAGATTGCATTTACTGTAGATATCTTGTGGTGATGGGCAAATTGCAGTGGGTGCACCTCCTTGTTTAGGCAGGAGTTGATTCTAGACATGATCAACCTCTCAAAGCACTTCATCACAGTAGATGTGAGTGCCATGAGGTGATAGTTATTGAGGTAGCCCACACTACTCTTCTTGAGCACTGGTATGATTGTCGCCCTTTTGAAGCATGTGAGAAACTCTGACTGCAGCAATGAGAGATTGAAAATGTCCTTGAACATGGGCACAAGTTTTCAGGGCATGAAACTTTGCAAGGGTTCACCCTCTTAAAAGATGTTCTGGCATCAAATGGGTCACCAGATGCTGCAGGGATTTACACGTGTAGTTTTATTCTCCCTTTCAAAGTGTGTGTAAAAGACATTGAATTCATTTGGGGGTGAAGCATCACAGCCATACATGATGTTAGCTCATGATGTTAGGTTTTGCTTTGTAGGATGCAATGGCCTACAAACCCTGAATGAGTTTATGTGCATTTGATTCAGAGTCTAACCTCAATCAGAATTGTTTTCCCACAGTTAATAACTTTCTATTGGTCATACCTAGAATTCTTGTATATTTTTGTCACAGATCCAGCCCTCAATAGAATACGAAACTCCTGGTTAACCTATGGCTTTTGGTTTGGGTATGTCCGGTTAGTTCTCAAAAGCACACATGGTCCTGATGAAGTCAGGGACAACTGTGGCACATTGATTCCAAGATTACTTCAAAAAAAAAATCACACTGATGCAAAATATAAAATGATGCACACAATGTCAGATAGCATATAGATGCAACTGAAGACACTTTTTTTTACATTATTATCATTTTTATTATTAAAAAAGTACAGAAACTCCAATGTGCATTAAGGTTGTATTACAGAATGTGTCACAAAACCTTTTGCATTGTTAAATTTGCAAATTATCAGCAGTGTGTGAGCAAGAGGAAAAATATTAGTTGCATCATAGCTTCAGCATAGCTATGGAAAGGGAAAAATTCAGACAAGATGGTAAAGTGCTTAACTGAGGAAGGGCTAACTTTGAAGGGTTGAGGCAGGAACTAGCGAGAGTAAATTGGAAACAGATGTTCAAAGGGGAAAGCACAGAAGTAATGTGGGAGAAGTTTAGGGACCACTTGAGCTGGGTTCAGGATAGGTTTGTCCCACTGATGCAAGGAAAAAATGGTAGGAAAAGGGAACCATGGCTGACGAAACATGTGAGGCAACTCGTCAAGAGGAAAAAGGAAGCATATGTTAGATATAAGAAGCAGGAAGTAGGAGGGGCTTATGGGAAATATAGGATAGTCAGGAAGGAGCTAAAGAAAGGACTTAGGAGAGCTCGAAGGGGGCATGAGAGGGCCTTGGCATGTAGGATTAAGGAGAACCCCAAGGCGTTCTATGCATATGTGAAGAATAGGAGGATGGCGAGAACAAAGGTGGGACCGCTAAAGGATAAAGAGGGCAACATGTGACTGGAAGTGAAGGAGGTTGGGGAGGTCCTAAATGAATACTTTGCTTCAGTATTCACAAGTGAAAAGGATCTTGATCAGGATGAGTTCGAAGTAAAGCAGGCCTGTGTGCTGGACAATGTGGAGATTAAGGAAGTATTAGTGCTGGATCTTCTCAAAAATATTAAGATTGATAAATCTCCAGGACCGAATATGATACACCCCAGGTTGTTCTGGGAATTGAGAGAAGAGATTGCAGGAGCAATAGCTATGATCTTTGAATCCTCATTGCCTGCAGGGGAAGTGCCGGAGAATAGCAAATGTAGTTCCCTTGTTTAAAAAAAAGTTAATAGAGAGAAACCTGGAAACTATAGTCTTACGTCAGTGGTATGCAAACTACAGGAAAGGATTCTTAAGGATAGGATCTACGAGCATTTGGAGAAGTATCATCTACTCATGGACAGGCAACATGGCTTTGTGAAGGGAAGATCGTGCACCATGAGCCTGATTGAGTTTTTTGAAGAGATAACAAAAGAAATTGATGAGGGTAGGGCAGTGGATGTGGTCTACATGGACTTTAGCAAAGCATTTGACAAGGTCCCTCATGAGAGACTCATCCAGAAAGTAATGAGGCATGGGATAAGTGGAACAATGGCTGTTTGGATAAAAAATTGGCTTAAAGGAAGAAAGCAGAGGGTAGTTGTGAAGGGAAGTATTCTGCCTGGAGGTCAGTGACTAGTGGAGTGCTGCAGGGATCTGTCCTGGGACCCCTGCTATTTGTGATTTTTATAAATGACCTGGATGTAGAGGCAAAAGGATGGGTGAGTAAGTTTGCAGATGACACGAAGATTGAAGGAGTTGTGGATGGAGCTGTAGGTTATCGAAGGTTACAAGAGGATATAGAGAGCCTCAGAGTTGGGCAGAAAAATGGCAGATGGAGTTCAATCCGGACGAGTGTGAGGTGATGCATTTTGGTAGGACAAACCAGAAGACTGAGTACAGGATTAATGGTCAATTAGTTAAGAGCATGGATGAACAAAGGGACCTTGGGGTTCAAATCCATACATCCCTCAAGGTTGCTGCACAGGTTGATAGGGTAGTTAAGAAGGCCTATGGGATGCTAGACTTTATTAACAGGGGGATTAAGTTCAAGAGTAGAGAGGTCATTTTGCAACTCTACAAATCTCTGGTGAGATCTCACTTAGAGTATTGTGTTCAATTCTGGTCACCTCATTATAGGAAGGATGTGGAAGCTATGGAGAGGGTGCATAGGAGATCTACCAGGATGTTGCCTGAACTGGAAAACAATTGGAGGCAAGGGTAGCAGAGCTGGGACTTTTCTCTTTGGAGCATAGAAGAATGAGAGGGGACTTGATAGAGGTCTACAAGATTATGAGAGGCATAGATAGGGTGGATAGTCAGTACCTGTTTCCCAGGGTACGAAAAGCAAACACCAGAGGGCATATGTACAAAATTAAGGGAGTGAAGTTTAGGGGAGACATCAGGGGTAAGTTGTCTTTTTTAAATTTTCTTTTTAATTTTTTATTTTTTTATATATACACAGAGGCTTGTGAGTGCCTGGAATGACTTGCCAAGGATGGTGGTGGAGGCTAAAACATTAGGGTTATTTAAGAGCCTCTTGGACTGGCACATGGATGAAAGAAAAATGGAGGCTTATGGGGTAATGTGGGTTTAATACATTTTTTAAGGATTATATGGGTCGGCACAACATGGAGGGCTGAAGGGCCTGTACTGTGCTAGTGTTCTATGGTTCTATGAAACATAGACGAACAGAAACAAGAGTACGAATAAGCCATTTCAATCTTTAAGCTGCTCTGCCAGTCAATATAATCATTGCTTATTTTCCATCCATCTCACCATATCCCTGCCATCTCTTCATATACCTTAACACCTTGTATCAGCAACCACTTGATTACCCTTCTCAAATATATTCAGTGATTTTGCCTCAACCACATTCTAATATAAGGAATTACACACATTCTCTTGGAGAAATTGCTCACCTCAGCTCTTAATTTCACTCTGAGAACTGCAACTCTGATTCAATCTGGTTTTATAAACTTTGAATGCAATACCCATTTCTGCTTTTATTATAATTATTTTATTTCATGGTCTTAAAAATAATTTAAAGATTTTAATTTCTGAATGCCAGAGAAAAAAAATCATTAACAACCCTAACTTGCTGCTGGCAAAGATCAGAAGTGAGGCTTTCCCAACGATCAAAACTTGCAGAGATGCTATTGTGCACCACTAGAGGCTCTGCTACATCACAGGATTCCTATGAATGTTTCAAGCCAGCAAGACATGCCCCTTACATTTTTATCAGTTAAGAACCATCTTGCAATTATACAGCAGCACAATATCAGGAAGATTCAGCTTATATTTAGGTTTATGACATATATCCAGGTTGCAATCATATCTGGTTTACCAAATTATCCTGTGAACTTTGGGGATCTGTGGACACGGATCATTTTCCCCTATTCCTTTTCGATTGTTCAGATCTTACCACTTGTTCATTCTTGCTTGCCCTCCCATAGGTCTTTGTTAATACTTATCCAGACTGAATTCCATGCCATCTTGCCAGTGTATTGATTATGCAGACCAGCTCATTTTCATAAGTACACACCTTGCACAACTTTCATGGTCCCAAAACACATCCTACACAATCAAGGAAGCTCACCAATGCCTCTATTTTCTAAGGAGGCTGAAGAGCACTGGGATATGCATATCAATACTCACAGCCTTCTACAGATGTGCAGTAGGAGCATCCTAACAAGCTGCATCACATGGTACAGAAACTGCGCTGGAGCAATAGGAAGGTAAGAAGTCAAAACTGCCAAACACATAAACTGGCACCTGCCTACATACATCAATGTCACATATACAAAAAGGTGCTGGGAAAAGGACAGTAATATCATGAAGGGTCCCACACACACTGCTCAAGGACTGTTTGTCCCACTTCCATCAAGGAAGCAGCTATGTAGCATCCATGCCAGGACCACCAGACACAAAAAGATTTACTTTCCCCAACTAGTAAGGCTGATTAACACGTCCACTTGCTAGCCCATCCCACCACCACAACTTTATCATTTCCTGTCAATCACCTGATGTATACACACACTCCTGTTCTTACCATAACCTTACATACATGGAATCAATGTATATATGCTATCTTAAAGAACACATTGTCCTCTAGTCTCTCTGTACCAATCCCAAACTTACAATCAAACCCACAGACAAAGGGGTTGTTGTTGTAGTATTCTGGGTGATCTCTACCTTGCTGAGGCCAGGTGGCAACTTTCAGACACTTCCTCTTACTTACCCCTTGAAAAGCATACCACTCCAGACCATCTACCACACCAACACCATCATCGGTGGTGAACTCCCATCCACTGCCACCAAACTCAGCTCCCTTACACTGCACTGCTTGTTTCCACCCCTAACCCAAGATCCACAAACCTGACTGTCAGGTAGACCTATTGTCTCTGCCTGGCCTTGTCCCACTGAACACATGTTCACATATCTCGACTCCATTCTATCCCCCTTGGTTCAGTCCCTTCCCAACTACATTCACAACACCTCACATGCTCTCAACCTCCTCAACAACTTTTAATTCCATAGTCCTGACCGTCTCATTTTCACCATGGACGTCCTGTCCTGAACACTTCTCTTTCCCCGTCAAGAAAGCCTTAAAGGTCTCCACTTCTTTCTCAACAAAAAACCCAACCAGTTCCCCTCCACCCTCCGACTGGCAGAACTGGTCCTTACCCTCAACAATTTCTCCTTCAGTTCCTCCCACTTCCTCCAAATTCAAGGGGTAGCGATGGGCGCCCACATGGACCTAAGCTACGCCTGCCTTTTCGCTGGCTGCATGGAACAGTCCATGTTCCAAGATTTCCTTGGTAATGCCCCCCAAATATTCCTTTCATTAACAACTGTATTGGTGCTGCTTTATACACCCATGCTGAGCTCATTAATTTCTTCAACTTTGCCTCTAACATCCACCCTGCCCTTAAATTCACTTGGTCCATTTCTGACACCTGTCTCCCCTTTTTTGATCTCTCTGTCTCTATCTCTGGATACAAACTCTCTACCAACATCTTCTATAAACCTACCAATTCCCATGGCTATCTTGGCTATACCTCTTGGCTAAACCCTGTCTACTGTAAAAATGCTATTCCCTTTTTGCAGTTTCTTCACGTCCACATCTGTTCCTAAGATTAGGCTTTGCCTTCCAGGACGTTGGTTGATGCACTCCTTCCTCCAAGAACAGGGGTTCCCTTCTTCCAACATTGATGTTGCCCTTACCAGCAACTCCCAGATATCTGTGCTCACTCCATCTTCCCACATCCTTAACAAAGATAGAGTTTCTCGTCCTCACTTTCCACACCATGAGCCTCCGCATGCAACATATCATTCTCCTCAACAGCTGCCATCTTTACCTCCACTCACTCTTGTGCTTTCCACAGGGATAGTTCCTTGTTTATTTATCCCTTCCCATTAATCTCCCTCCTGGCACACATCCCTGCAAGTGACAAAAATGCTACACCTACCATTAACCTCCTCCCTCAGCAACATTAAGGGCCCTAAAAAGTTCTTCCAGATGAGGTAACACTTCACTTGTGAATCTCTTTGGGTTGTCCAATGTACCTGGTGTCCCTGATGCAGGCTCCTCTACATTGGTGAGACCCAACATAAATTGGGGGCAACTTTATCAAGCACTTCCACTCCATGCACTAAAAGTGAAATTTCCTGGTGGCCAATCATTTTAATTCCTATTCTCATTACCTTTTGGACCTGACAGTATGGCTGCCTCTTCTGCTATGATGAGACCACTCTCAGGGGAGAGGAGCAACACCTCATATTCTGTCTAGGTAGCCTCTAATCCAATGGCATGAACAGTGATTTCTCCCTCCAGTGTTTTTTACTTCTTCCCTCCCTCTTCTTCTTTTCCCCATTCTGGCCTCTTACCTCTTTTTGCCTGCCTATCACCTCCCCTGGTGCCCCTCTTTCTCTTTCTCCCATGGCCCACTCTCCTTTCCAATCAGGTTCCCTTTTCCCTAGCTCTTTACCTTTTCCACCAACTTCACTTCACCTATCACCTCCTAGCTCGTCCTCTTTCCCATTATCCACTTTTTTATTCTGTTGTCCTTCCCTTTTCCAGTCTTAAAGAAGTCTTGGCCCAAAACGGCAACTGTTTATTCATTTCCATAAATACTGTCTGGCCTGCTAACTTCCTCCAGCATTTGATACATGTTGCTCTGGATTTCCAGATCTGCAGAATCTCTTGTGCTCATACATTTTTTTTTGTTATTATGTTCTTTATCTTAATGTGCTTTTTATGTGTTGCATAGGATCCAGGGTAACAATTATTTTGTTCTCCTTTATACATGTGTACTGGAAATCACTCCCATCCGTCCAACAATCTCTTTGACCCCCAACCATCAGGGAGGATGTACTATATCATTAGGACAAGGACTGTGAAGATGGGAAACAGCTTATTCGTCCATTCCATGAAATTACTGAACACCCTGCCACCACCTAGGTCTCATCATATATGATGCACTAGTTGCATTTACAGTTTGCTTTTTGACACTTTTATTTGTTCATCTATTTTTGGTAATATTACCTTATATATTACCTTATGTGTTGTGAGTAAGTTATATGTACACCTCACTCCAGAGGAACATTGTCTCATTTGACAATTGGCATGTATACAATTGAATGACAATAAACTTGAACTTGAGATGACATTAAGGAATCTTGATACGTAAAAGAACCACCAAATTAATCTCATTCAAAGAGAGGGGAACTTCTTTTTAGATATCACTATTTAATGCAACCATTTTTGTATCATTTATGTTTCTTGTTTGATTTTTACAGATATTTACTTCACCAACTCATCTGCTATATGATACCCTGATAAAATACACAAAGTTCAAATCAAGTTATCATCCTTGATTTAACGAATAATATAGTGCCTTAAATCTTCGACGCCCGCCCCCCCCCCCCCCCACACCACCCGGCCCCAAGAACTGACTAATCTGTGGCAAATGAATCAGTGGAAAAGGTAAAAAGCTCTTTGGCCAGATTGCCTTTGCCAATCAAAATTACAATCCCAGTTCAGCCAAATTCTGGTAAATAGGACTATAACCTTCAAAACCTTTCCTATCAATGTACCTGTCCAACTATCTGTTAAAAGTTATTATGGTACTTGCCTTAACCACCTCCTCTGGGGCAGCTGCTTCACACAGATACTATCCTCCAGGTTTTAAAAAAATTTTCAAGTTCTCATTAAATCTTAAGCACAAAAGATTCTGCAGATGCTGGCAATTCGGAGCAACACACATAAAATGGTGGACGAACTCAAAGGTCAGACAAGATCTATGGGGAGCTGTAAATCTCTTCAACAACTTTCAGTTCCTGGCCATGACTGCCTCATTTTAACTATGGATATCAAGTCCCTAATCACTTCTATTCCCAATTAAGAAGGTCTTAAAACTCAACACTTTACTTTAAACGACAGACCTAACCATAACCAAGAGAAATTCAGAAGATGTTGGAAATCCAATGCAACACACAAAATGCTGCAAACTCAGCAGGTCTGGCAGCATCTACGGAAATGAATGCTGTCAACATTTCAGGCCAAGACCCTTCTTCAGGACTGGTTCAGGACAGAGTTCTCTACCACCACCACCACCACCCTCATCCATCTGGCGAAACTGGTCCTCAGACTCAACAATTTCTCTTTTGCTCCTTCCACTTTGTCCAAACCTAAAATGTAGCCATGGACATCCACATGTGCCCCAGCAATGCCTGCCTTTTTATGAGCCACATAGAACAGTCCATGTTTCATGCCTTCACTGATAGCACTTCGCAATCCTTTCTGCACTACACTGACAACTGCATTGGTGCTGCTTCATGCACCCATGCTGAGCTCTGGAGACAGACAGACTACTGATGTCTTTTAGAAGCCTGTTCTCATAGCTATCTTGACTATGTACATCTTCCCACTCTTGTCAGTTGTAAAAATGCCAGGCCCTTATCTTAATTCCTCTGTCTCCACTGCACCTGTTCTCAGGGGAAGGATTTACTTGCCAGCACAACTAAGATGTTCTCTTTCTTCAGAACATAGTTTCACTTCCTCCACCAATCATTGCCTTCACCTGCATCTCCTTCATTTTCTGCACATCCACAGATAAATCGCTGGAGAACAGGGAATCTGACAGAAGAGTGTAGAGACCCATGGAAGAAAGGGGAGGGGGAAGAGCACCAGAGGGAGGTGATGGGCAGGTAAGGAGATAAGGTGAAAGAGGGAAACAGGAATGGTAATGGAGGGTTGCAATTACTGGAAGTCTGAGACATCAATGTTCATACCATCAGGCTGGAACTACCCAGATGGAATACAAGGTGTTGCTCCTCCAACCTGAGTGTGGCTTCTTTGCAACAGTATAGGAAGCCATGGACTCATTGGACCTGATTTACACAAACATCCATGATGCGTACCGGGCAGACCTCCGCCCCCAGATACTCAGACCACATCTCTGTTATGCTAATCCCAGCATCCAGACCGCTCGTCAGGCGCTCCTGACCAGTTCAGAAGCAGGTGAAAACCTGGCCAGCAGGAGCCATCTTTGCTCTTCAAGACTGCTTTGAGAACACTGACTGGCACATGTTCAGGGAGGCTGCAACTGGAGGTGACTCTACCAACTTACAGGAGTACACAGCACCAGTGACCAGCTACATCAGCAAGTGCATTGATGATGTTACTCTGTCCAAGACCATTACTATACGTGCCAACCAGAAGCCATGGATGACCGCAGAGGTGCGTGCGCTGCTGAGGTCCCACGACTCCACCTTCAGAGCAGGCGACAAGGCAGCTTTAACAACAGCAAGGGCCAAACTGTCCCGAGCCATCAGAGGGCCAAAGCGTGCACACGTCCAGCTAATCCACAGTTACTTCCAGGACAGCGGCGACACACGGTGCATGTGGAAGGGCATCCAGGACATCACCAATTACAAGACAACATCACCTGACTGTGCAGGTGATGCCTCCCTCCCAAATGTGCTGAATAACTTCTATGCATGCTTTGAGGCAGAAAATGATGTAGCGGCAAGGAAGTCCACCCCTCCTACAAATGACCAGGTGCTGTGTCTCTCCGTGGCCGACGTGAGAAGAACCCTGTGCAGGGTCAATCCATGGAAGGTTGCTGGACCAGACAACATCCCTGGTAGAGTGCTCAGAGGATGTGCAGACCAGCTAGCAGATGTTCTCACTGACATCTTCAACATCTCCCTGAGCAGCACCACCATTCCAACGTACTTCAAGGCCGCCACCATCATCCCCGTGCCGCAGAAGTCTTCAGAGTCCTGCCAAAATGACTACCGTCCTGTTGCACTTACATCCATCATCATGAAGTGTTTTGAGAGGCTCGTCATGAGGTGTATCAAGACCCTGCTGCCCCCCTCACTGGACCCCCTGCAGTTTGCATATCGTTCCAACCGCTCAACAGATGACGCCATTGCCACCACCATCCACCTGGCCCTAACCCACCTGGACAAAAAAGACCCAAATGTTCGGATGCTGTTCATAGACTTTAGTTCAGCATTCAACACAATCATCCCTCAGAAACTCATTGGAAAGCTGAGTGTATTGGGCCTGAACACCTCCCTCTGCAACTGGATCCTAGACTTCCTGACTGGGAGACCTCAGTGATGCACCATCAATAACTCACACTGAGACGTAAGGCGAGATATCGGCTTTTATTGACTGGAAGAAGGAACCAGGAGTGCGTGTCTATCATACAATGTCCTGGAGACTGAGGCCGAGCGTCAGGCCTCAGATCGCCTTTATACAGGGGCCTGTGGGAGGAGCCACAGGAGCAGTCAGCAGGGGGCGTGTCCAGACAGGCACATAGTTCACCACATTCACCCCCCCTTGTTTGAAAGAGTCCCCATGTGGCGAAGTTCCTTACAAGTCAAGTCTATCAGGTGGTCGAATCTGTCGCTGCGATCTACATAGCACCGGCTGTGATCGCATAGATGCCGGCAACATTGGTTGCACAGGGGACGGAGGTTGCGCTTGTTCTTGCCCACTAGGCGCCGGTGATCCCACATGCATGTGCGAGGCGCCTGGTATAAATGCATACGAAACGCCCGGTATACAAGTGTCGTGAGGAGTCTGTGTAGGGCCTGGTGAGCACGGTGTCACCTCTGGTGCAGGGTTCACCAAAGTCGCTACACAACCCGCCCGGATGTCTGTGGACTGCGACCCAGAAGCCAAATGGAACCTCCGACTTACCGGCCGCGTTGCAAGTCCGCAGCGTTGCACGGTGTCCGGGTGAATAAAACTCCCAGTGCTGCCCGTGTCAAACAGGCATCTAGTCCGGTGCCCCTCCACCCGGATGTCCATCATGGACCTCGCAAGCTGGCGTGGGGCGCTTTGGTCGAGGGTCACAGTGGCCAGAGACCTGGTCAGCATCGGAGGGCCGGGGGCAGGGCATGCTGACGTCGACAAAGATGGCCACTCACATCCGGGGTACCCGGTCAGCATCGGAGGGTCGGGGGCAGGGCGTGCTGACGTCACCAAAGATGGCCACCCACATCTGGGCATGCAAGATGGCGGCCCCCACGTTTCACCCGCAGCGCTGCACTCCGCTCGAGGTTGAGACTTACAGACCTTGGCGAAGTGGCCCCGCTTTCCGCAGCTGGAGCAGGTCGCTTCTCACGCTGGACAGCGTTGTCGAGGATGTTTTTTATGGCCGCAGAAATAACAAAGCACGAGCTTCTGACGGGCCACAGCCGTGGTCAGGGTCAGGGAGCTCGTGGAATCGCGACTGGCAGCGGCGTTGGCGAATTCGCTCCCGGGAGCCGGCGGTGGCAGGGTCTGAGGGGTCCACGGAACTGGCAGGGAATCGCGCGACTGGACAGCGTCAGCATTATGCAAAGCAGCTTCTAGAGCGTTGGCCGTCTCTATCGCCGAGCTTAAGGTAATGTCTGAGTTTTCCAGCAGCCGCTGGCGCATGTACACTGATCTCAGTCCCGTCACAAAGGCGTCTCGCACCAGCAGCTCCGCATGCTGTTCTGCCGTGAGCGTCTTGCAGTCGCAAGGTCGGACGAGCGTCTGTAGTGCTCGGAGAAACTCAGCGCACGATTCGCCAGGCCGCTGTTGCCGGGTAGCTAAACGATGTCTTGCGTAGACGGTGTTCACCGGCCGCAGGTACTGTCTTTTGAGGGCGTCCAGTGCCCCTTCATAGGTCGGCAGGTCCCGGATAATGGAGTAAACTTTGGGGGTGACCCTCGAGAGTAGAATTCTGTGCATAACGGCGGGTTCAGTTGCACGAACCTCCTCCAAGTACGATTGGAAGCATGCAAGCCAGTGTTCAAAAGCGAGAGCTGCGTCAGGGTCTTGAGGGTCCAAATCCAACCGGTCCGGACGCAAAACGGTTTCCATGTTTTAAAACTTCCAGTCAATAAAATTGATGCACCATCAATAACTCACACTAAGACGTAAGGCGAGATATTGGCTTTTATTGACTGGAAGAAGGAACCAGGAGTGAGTGTCTATCATACAATGTCCTGGAGACTGAGGCCGAGCGTCAGGCCTCAGATCGCCTTTATACAGGGGCCTGTGGGAGGAGCCACAGGAGCAGTCAGCAGGGGGCGTGTCCAGACAGGCACATAGTTCACCACACTCAGTCAGTCCAGATTGGGAGCAGCATCTCCAGCACCATCACACTGAGCACGGGGGCTCCCCAGGGTTGCGTGCTCAGTCCACTGCTGTTCACTCTGCTGACCCACGACTGTGCAGCAACACACAGCTCGAAACATATCATCAAATTCGCTGATGACACGACTGTGGTGGATCTCATCAGCAAGAACGACGAGTCAGCTTACAGAGAGGAGGTGGAGCAGCTAACGGACTGGTGCAGAGCCAACAACCTGTCTCTTAATGTGAACAAAACAAAAGAGATGGTTGTTGACTTCAGGAGGGCACGGAGCGACCACTCCCCACTGAACATCAATGGCTCCTTGGTAGAGATCGTAAAGAGCACCAAATTTCTTGGTGTTCACCTGATGGACAATCTCACTTGGTCCCTCAACACCAGCTCCATAGCAAAGAAAGCCCAGCAGCATCTCTACTTTTTGCAAAGGCTGAGGAAAGTCCATCTCCCACCAACATTCCTCATCACATTCTACAGGGGTTTATTGAGAGCATCCTGAGCAGCTGCATCACTGCCTGGTTCGGAAATTGCACCATCTCGGATTACAAGACCCTGCAGCGGATAGTGAGTTCAGCTCAGAAGATCATTGGGGTCTCTCTTCCTGCCATCACGGACATTTACACTACATGCTGCATCCACAAAGGAAACAGCATTATGAAGGACCCTATGTACCCCTCATACAATCTCTTCTCTCTCCTGCCATCTGAGAAAAGGCTCCAAAGCATTCGGGCTCTCAGGACCAGACTATATAACAGTTTCTTCCCCCAAGCTATCAGACTCCTCAGTACCTGAAGCCTGGACTGACACCTTGCCCTACTGTTCCGTTTATTATTTATTGTAATGCCTGCACTGTTTTTGTGCACTTTATGCAGTCCAGTGTAGGTCTGTAGTCTAGTATAGCTTTCTCTGTGTTTTTTTTTATTATTACGTAGTTCAGTCTAGTTTTTTGTATTGTGTCATGTAAACCATGGTCCTGAAAAACATTGTCTCATTTTTACTATGCACTGTACCAGCAGTTATGGTTGAAATGACAATAAAAGTTGACGACTTGACATGTCAGAATAAGGATGGGAATAATTAGAATTGAAATGGATGGCCATCAGGAGCTCCCACTTTTTCATGTGGACAGAGTGTAGGTGCTCGGCAAAGCAATCTCCCAATGTACGTTGGGTCTCACTGATATATAGGAGGCCACACCAGGAGTACAGGACACAGTATGTGGCAAGGTGGAACCAAGAATTGTGCCTGTTGCTTCCAGCTGGAAGGTAAATAATATGGGACCTTCCTCCTCTGGTTGCCTTAAAAGCTTCCTGCCCACATATGCTTAGGCCTGTGTCCAGTCAATAGTGGAAGGGAGTGGCAGCATTGCTGATTCTCTTGTTTGATCTAGTTTAGTGACCATGTGTACCAATGTGAGGTGTGTTACTTATGCAGCTCCCTTTGTACATTGCAGTATGGTGTGGTTCTTTGTGTGAATCACTGCTTTAGACTTGAACCTGTGGTATTTGTATGGCTCGTCCTAAATCTCCATGTGAACCTAAGACACTGATGTGCTTTATTATACTTTACCTAACGTACTTTATTGCATAGATGCATTTTATTTCACACTGTCTCAGACTGTTGAGACTTCAGCCTTGTATGAGCCATAAGCTAAAGATCGTACTATTGCATTCTATTCAATCTGATGGTAACTCAGGAGCTGTATTTTATTTGAAATTGGACCTGCCTCTCTATGTACAACCTTCCTATACTTCTAGCTCAGCAGTTTGATGCTGTGAGCAGGATCTAATTGGAGGAAGGCAATCTATAGAGGGGCAGGTTGTTTTGCACTTTGCTTCAAGGTGTGGTGCTGAAGTAATAGTTTGGCTAAAGCAGTGACAAGTGGAATCAATGGAGAGCTGCCATCATCATTTCAGCATCTGCTGATTCAACCATGTTGGGTTGGTGAAAAGACATTAATATCTGTTGTTTTATTTTGTTGTTTTGTTTGTTGCATACCTCTATAGAAAATGCCTAACACTGATGTGCTGGCAGAATTGCAAGCTCTTGGAGCAAGGGTACAGACAGATCAGGAAGTAATGATGCAGTTGAAAGAAATAAAATGAAGCTTTGTTGGCACAATTGCAGGAACAGCAACAGAGTGAGCAGCCTCTTCCTTGCCTTCCCTGTCTGGTGACAGGCTTAATATCAGGGCAAGGGGGCACACAGTTAACTACTAGCTCAGTGGTTACAAGTTAACAACCAACTCTTTACTCTTTTCCATAGATGCTTGTGCATAAGAACTGTTAAGAGCACTACAGCCATGACATGCCAGTTATGGGCTGCATAATGCACAGAACAGTATATTAGATGTGACACCCCTTGTACATCCTATTTCTGACATGCTTTCTAAATAGTTTTTAAAGAAGTTCACTGAGTCAGGAAGTGATCCTCTCCCAATGACTTGGTTCCAAACCCCTTTGCACTCTCAGCTTCAATTATCTCCAGAATTTTATGGCTCTTTTCACTATCCTGTCACAGCTTCAGCCACCCTCCCCGATCTTCCACTCTCCTGGTCTCATTTATCACCTGCCAGCTAATATTTATTTCCTTTCACCACCTTTTATTCTGGCTTCTGCCCCCACCTTTCCAGTCCTGATAAGAGTCTTGGACCAAAATATTAACTTGTCATTCCCCTCTATAGATGTTGTCCAACTTGCTGAGTTCCTGCAGCATTTTGTGTGTTGGTCAAGACTTGCAGAATCTGCAGAATTTCATGTTTATA
Organism: Hypanus sabinus; assembly: GCF_030144855.1. Lineage (NCBI taxonomy): Eukaryota > Metazoa > Chordata > Chondrichthyes > Myliobatiformes > Dasyatidae > Hypanus > Hypanus sabinus. Next base: position 53,920,278 of record NC_082717.1, on the reverse strand, counting down.
ATATGCTCTCTTTTCTTTTACAACCTCTTATCATTTCACATTCCACTACCATGCCATCCTTAAACTTCCTCCTCGTTGGAATATGCTCATCCCAAACCCTGATCAGCTGGGCTTTAAACAACTTCCATATGTCAAATATGGCCATGCACAATGACAGCTGCTCCCAAGTTCACACCGTGGCTCCTGTTTAATAATTTTGTAATTTGTCTGCCCTCAGTTTAGTACCTCTCTTCCCCCCCCCCCCCCTCCATTCCAAAACAAGGTGTTATCTAACCTGGTCCCAACATATTGATGTAGTTATAAAGAAGTCACCCACGACCAGCGGCACCTGGCCAAGGCGTCTGGCAGTGGGTGGGCGCCAGGCAGGAGGCTGGAGTTTGAGCCGGGAGGCTGTCTAACGAGGCAATGAAGCCCCCAAAACTGCTTCGATTCCTTGAGTCCAAGCATCCTGCACTTAAAGACAAATCAGTTGAGTTTTTCTCCAGCGGAAAAAAGTGAGCAAGCGGGACAGAGGTTAAGTGCCGAGAGCCATGAAAACTAAATTGCGGAATAGACTGGACATAAGGAACCTGCTTCGAGTATCACTGTTTTCCCATCATGATTAACACCGCACCCCCCTCCCCCCGTCAGCCGGTCCGCAAGAATATTGTCAATATTAAACCGGCCTGCGGTGCGAGAAAGGGTGGGTACCCCTGGTGTTTTTTTTTACATTATTTCTACTTCCGGGATGCGGGATTTTACTTCCAGTCTTTTCTGCCCTGGTGCGGATGCATGTAACTAATTGATCTGGGATTGATCTTGCCTTTCACAAGGCCGAGGTAGGGGATCTTGGGCTTAAAAAGGTTGGTGACCACTACTCCAAAGCCTTCATGAATGCACCTAACAAATTCTGCCCTGTTCAAGTCTCTTATCCCAGTAAATACTAGGGAAATTCACCTAGTTTGACAACCTTGTTGATTTTACATAACCTGTCTGCATCTGTTCCAGCATCTTCCATTTGGGAATATCCCAGAATGACTGCACTTTTATCCATTTTGTCTCAGCAGATGGGACCCCTGGAAGTCCTGAGTACAGCTGTGGCATTTACTCTAATTAGTATGGAACTCATCCCTATCATTTCCAAAATATTAAAATTCCACAATATTGAGGTGCCAGTTCGGCTGCTCTTGCAACCTGGTCTCTAGCATCCAAAACACTAATTTCAAAATATTATGAAGGAATGACAATTCTTAAAAAATCTACTCAGAGACTGAGTGGTTGTTTAATATACCACATAAAACTTGTCACCTCTCATTCATGAATGTTAAATATATTTTTAGGACTTCAGAAATCAGCATTTTTCTAAAATATTATGCATAACAGGTTGAAGTTCACATCAAAATGTTGATTGTATGTTGGATCCTTCTGAAAAGGCTCAAACAAAACACTCTGCCTAAATGTAATGTATCCCCAGCAGCACCTTTAGATTTCCAAATTTAACTGCACATGTAGAGATGCCAGAATTCATTATCTGCAGAATAATGACAATTGCTCATGTAGAACAATTAAGTTTGAAAATTTGTCATTAGTTTTGTTTCAAAGCAAGTGTGGCCCTGTCAGATTAGCTCCACCTTTTCTGCCAGTCTCACTAACTATAGTTAAAGACTGACTTTTTAAAAATTGTATCTTCTGATCCAAGCATTACTAATATGGCAATTGTGGTCTAAATGACTGTCTTACTTTATTTGAGGGAATAAAGTTAACCAGGAATGTGTGATAAGAGGCAATTTTAACCAAAGGATGGACAGCAAGTTTCTTTCAATTAAAAAGTTGCCCATGAATTATCAGAATTTATTAACTATTTCATAGTTTAAAAGAAATTTAATTCTCAAACAGCCAAAGGATTTTAATTTCCCTGTGTAACTCCATGCTTCGAGATTATCAAAAAAAATTACTTAAATCCAATAAACTGCTAGCATAGTCTATTGAGAATGAGCTCTCCTCTGGTTTCTACAGCTGTTCAAGCACTAACACAGAAATAAAAAGACAAACTGGAAGATTGTATGCTGTGTATCGGAACTCAAACTCCACCATTAGACTCAGGACTAAATCAAAAGATGAAACACCATGGTCCTGAACCAAGGATAGCCAAACAGACTTAGATTTTGAGTGCAGGAAATTAAAATTACATTTGATTTAATTTCAGTACGGTAGAGTGAAATTAAGTTTTCATTGTCAGTTTTTATTTCAACCATTAGATGTATTTTTAAATGTCTGATTATCAAAATCCCACTCCTAAAGTTGAGGCACTCATGCCTCAGCAAGCATTAATATTGTACATGAACTTCACACCAATTTGCACCATCACTCCTTCCCCCATCCATACCAACTTTTCAAGCAGACAAATCACACCTCTTAACTAAAATTAACTGCACAGTGAGAAGAGAAAGATCATCAGGTTTCTCATACAACTAAGCACAGGCAAATATGCTGCACTTGACCTCAGACTGCATGTCCTCCCAGCATTACCTTCCATACAGATGTAGAGAAGCAATATCCAAATTATAGTCTCAATTTACAAAAGAAACTTATCACTCTTCCATTAATCAGATTCCTGGAAGATGAAGCCATCAACCATGCAAAATCTCTTTCATTTTGGAGATTTAGGTCAATATGATATCTAAACAGAATCTTGTTGTCTTCATAACTAATAACATTTTCACTGTAACCAAATCTAAATAATGAATAATTTATACTACCATTCAACCATATGGAATAAATTTTACCATTCGAAATTTACCTTTGACCCAATTTTTAAATTTGGCCAATTGAAAAGCAATTTGCTGTTCCCTACATTCTGTTTAAAACCCTCTATCAACAAATAGTAACCATCATTCTGTTAGAATCCACACTTTTTAAATACTTTTTATAAGATATTAGCTGAATTAATAAGACTAAAGTTGTAGTTTAATCATAATTTTCATAATATTACATGTCCATTATTATGGTCATTTTCCATTGGCTAATTGTTAGCACATTATCCAAGTTATGTAATTTGGTTTATTCTTATCTTAGGAATTTTCTGTTACTCAAGTATGAAGAAGATGGTTTTTTCAGAGGCACCATCTTCTTTCTCTCCTTTCACTATCTTTGCTTTTCATTGAAGCTCTGTTTTGCTTCTCAGCTCTTCATTTAGTTTCAAATGTGCATCTTTGCTTAAACTTTAAATAAACAATCATTAAGAATTAAAACTCTGCACAATTCTTGACCCCTGGAAGAACCCCAAGGGTTAGAAAAATAACAGATCCAACAATTTGGCAGCCCATTTGGGGCAATTACTTGAAGAAAAAAGGACAAAAAAGGTATAAGCACGCATCTAGGACGTAAGATAGCTTCCTCCCTTCCTTAATTATCCAAGAATAAATAACTTCAGTATATCATTTAAAGTTTAAGAATGAGTGCAGGCTGTATTTTTATTTTATCTGTGGCAGATCCTATTAAAATGTTCATGGTTGTGCAACCTAGGGACTGGTATAAATTATCTGACAAACCCAGAGGCTTATATAAGTTCTACAATATCAGACAAATAGGTTTGCTTCATGGTTGAGAGTTTTGATAAATGTAACTTCTAAAAGTGAAGAGTACTCCTTAAGATTGGATCTAATACAATGACCAAAGTTTTGAAACAGCCCAATGAATCCCTTGAATTCTCAGCTTGGAGGAAACAGTTAACTGAAATCTTAAATGTTTATTTAAGTGATATATATAAACTTAATATTGTTGGTAAAGAAATACAGAAGAAATGTGCTATTGTTTCTAAGTCTAGTGAGGATTGGCTTATAAGTAATGTAGAAATGATATGGAATAAGATCAGAAAGATGTAGTTGGGAACTAGACAGCTTGGACACTAACAACTTTAACAGAACTATAAATGTGCAAGAGTAATGAGCTGCAAGACCAGACAGACGGACGCTTTAAAACACCCAAGTACCAAATTAGAGAATCAAACCCGTGGACTGCATCAGCGAGTAAATGATTTAACTGACCAGCTGGGAGAAAAGGGAACAAACATAGTATGCTAAAAGGGAAGTACAAAAAAAGGCAATAAGAAATCTTAAGAGCAAGTCCCTGCATTAACTGAGCAGGCGAAAGAACAGCATGCAACGCATGTCCTAACCAAAGCGCTCTGTTCAGAGTTGCAAAGTGAAAGAGGAAAATTCACACTGTGCAGGAAGGACCTTCTGTGGGTGATGTAGCCAACCCTGTAGGCAGTGTTAACAGTGATGTCAATCAGGTTGAAAGGCAGCTAACACTGATTAGTCTCCAGAAACAGCAACACCTTGGGAACTCCAAAGAGCTGCAAAGTGATGCTGATTCAACAGAGTTCTCTCATGGCTTAAGTGATGACAGTAATGAGGCAGTTGGTCTGGCAGCCATAGCAAATCATGCCCCAGCAAAAACTAAGAGTGAAAACATATAAGACTGATGATGCAGATTATGAAATGAAATAGAAGGTTTACCATCAATTACTAGATCCAAGAAAAGAAAATGACAAATGGTCCAAGGAAGTTCCATATCCTTAAAAAGTAAGTTCAAAGGCTTGGGCCAAACTTCAATGAATTAAGAATATACACAATTTGCATCCATATGATGGTGTTCAAATTTTAGCTACCATGCTATATACTCAGCAAATCAACCAGTTGACACAACGAGTTCAACATAGTATAGGAGAGAATAAACAGAATATACCAGATGGTTGGGAAGCAATTAAACATGGTTGGAGGGGCAAGCCCCAAAACAGATTGATTGGAAAAAAGTGATCAATTGCAAATAAAAACCTTCAGAAGGTGCTTCTGAATATGAAGACCACTATAAAACAGTTTGGCTCAAATACTCAGGAGTCCTAGGAGTAAATAGAGAAAATATCGAGGACGCTGTGGCGGCTCATTTCCTAGCGTATGCGAACCGACTCACAATTAGATAGCCTACGGGGGTTTGCGAGCACAGAGCTTTGGAGCCTCTTCGCCATGGGGGGCCGGTTGACAGAGGCTTAAAAGTGAGGCTGAAGTTTTCGAATAAAGTTTTTTCCTTCGACTGCAGTTACCGACTCCGTGTCGTAATTTTAGCGCTGCGTGTAGCACACCGCTACAATTGGTGACCCCGACGGTCCAAACGATTTTTGGACCAGAAATGACCGACGCCGCCTCTGTTCATGCGGTTTCGTTGAAACTGCCGGGTTTCTGGACACAGCGCCCGGACCTATGGTTCCAGCAAGCCGAAGCCCAATTCAACGTTCGCCGGATCACCTCAGAAGACACCCGCTACTACTACGTGGTGGGCTCCCTCGACCAGGACACAGCGGCCCAGGTCGCGGAGTTCGTACAGTCGCCCCCGGCAGACGGCAAGTACACGGAATTCAAAGCCCTGCTCCTCAAGACTTTCGGACTCTCACGGCGCGAGCGGGCTGCCCGTTTACTGCACCTGGATGGCTTGGGCGACAGACCTCCATCGGCTTTAATGAATGAGATGTTGTCTCTGGCCGAGGGACACACAGGCCTCATGTTTGAGCAGGCATTCCTGGAGCAGCTGCCCGAGGACATACGCCTGCTGCTGTCCGACGCGGATTTCAGTGACCCCCGGAAGGTGGCAGCCCGGGCGGACTTGCTGTGGAACGCCAAAAAGGTGAGCGGGGCGTCCATCGCACAGATCTCCCAGCCACGCTCCAGGCAGCAAACCAGTCCAGGCCCGGCCGCAGAGCCCACTAACCCCCGGCCCAATGAAGCCTGCCGTTGCCGCCCGCCCTGCAAGTTCCCGGGAAACGCCAGGGCCAGCCGCCGCTGATGGCTACGGCGGCTGGCCATCGGGATAGCCTCCTGTATGTGTGGGATAGAAGGTCGGGACGCCGGTTTTTGGTCGATACTGGGGCTGAGATCAGCGTTTTACCTCCGACGAGTTACGACACCCGCAGCAGGGCACCGGGTCCCCCCCTGAGGGCCGTGAATGGCAGCACTGTAAGGACCTATGGCACCCGTCAGGTGCAGCTACTGTTCGGCCCCAGCCAGTTCACGTGGGACTTCACACTGGCCGCCGTAGCCCAACCGCTTCTGGGTGCGGATTTTTTGCGAGCTCACAGCCTGCTGGTTGACCTGCCCAGGAAGAGACTGGTACACGCCGAGACCTTTCAGACGTTCTCCCTGGGCGCGGCCCAGTTGCCAGCCCCTCACCTCGGCTCCATCACGCTGTCCGACAACGACTTCACCAGGGTCCTGGCGGAGTTCCCATCGGTTCTGGCACCGCAGTTCACAGCAGCCATGCCCAGGCACGGCGTACAGCACCACATCCCGACACAGGGACCACTCCTCCATGCCCGTGCTCGGCGGCTTCCCCCGGACAAGCTCCGACTGGCGAAGGAGGAGTTCCAGAGAATGGAGGAATTGGGGATCATCCGGCGGTCCGACAGCCCCTGGGCTTCCCCCCTGCACATGGTGCCCAAAGCGACGGGGGGCTGGAGACCGTGCGGCGACTACCGCAGGCTGAACGAGGCTACCACACCGGACCGCTACCCTGTGCCGCACATTCAGGACTTTGCGGCAAACCTGCACGGCGCCCGGATCTTCTCCAAGGTCGACCTTGTCCGAGGGTACCATCAAATCCCGATGCATCCTGACGACGTCCCCAAAACGGCTCTCATCACCCCGTTTGGCCTCTTCGAGTTCCTCCGCATGCCGTTCGGCCTGAAGAATGCCGCACAGACGTTCCAGCGGTTAATGGACGCGGTGGGACGGGACCTGGACTTCGCGTTCATCTATTTGGATGACATCCTCATAGCCAGCGGCAGTCGTCAGGAGCATCTGTCCCACCTCCGTCAACTCTGCGCCCGACTGAGTGAGTACGGTCTTACAATCAACCCTGCCAAATGCCAGTTCGGACTTGATACCATTGACTTCCTGGGCCACAGGATTACTAAAGACGGGGCAACCCCTCTGCCCGCTAAGGTAGATGCGGTCCGCCACTTCCCCCGACCCACCACGATCAAAGGCCTTCAGGAATTCGTAGGTATGGTCAATTTCTACCGCCGCTTCCTCCCTTCAGCTGCCCGGATCATGCGCCCCCTGTTCGCCCTGATGTCGGGTCCGAGCAAGGACATTACCTGGGACGAGGAGTCCGCCGCCGCTTTCGTTCAAACGAAGGAAGCTGTGGCTGACGCCGCAATGCTAGTACATCCCAGAATGGACACCCCTACCGCCCTCACAGTGGACGCATCAAACACGGCAGTCGGTGGGGTGCTGGAGCAGCTCATCGCAGGTCGCTGGCAACCCCTGGCGTTTTTCAGCAAACACCTGCGGCCACCCGAGCTCAAGTACAGTGCTTTTGACCGGGAACTGTTGGCGCTCTACCTGGCAATCCGGCATTTCAGGTACTTCCTAGAAGGTCGGCCCTTCTCCGCGTTCACGGACCACAAACCGCTTACCTTTGCGTTTACGAAAGCATCCGACCCCTGGTCATCCCGCCAGCAACGCCACCTGTCCTACATCTCTGAATACACAACGGATGTCCGGCACGTCTCGGGTAAGGACAATGTCGTGGCGGATGCGCTCTCTCGCCCTACCGTTCATGCCCTTTCCCAAGGGGTAGACTTTGAGGCACTGGCAGAGGCACAGCAGGTAGATGAGGAGATTCCGAGTTACAGGACTGCAGTCTCTGGTTTGCAGCTCCAGGACCTCCCCGTGGGCCCAGGTGAGAGGACCCTACTCTGTGACGTCGCCACCAGCCAGTCCCGTCCGGTCGTCCCCGCAGCCTGGCGGCGACGTGTTTTCGACTCCATTCATAACTTGGCGCATCCCTCCATCCGGACAACTGTCCGGATGGTTTCCAGCAGGTTCGTTTGGCACGGACTCCGCAAACAGGTCAGTGAATGGGCCAGGACGTGCATGCACTGCCAGACGGCCAAGGTTCAGCGGCACACCAAAGCCCCACCGCAGCAGTTCCATCCCGCCCACCGGCGTTTCGACCACATTCATGTGGATATCGTGGGCCCCCTGCCAGTGTCGCGCGGAGCGCGTTACCTCCTGACTATCGTGGACCGGTTCACAAGATGACCAGAGGCGGTCCCGCTCACCGACACCACCTCCGAATCTTGCGCCCGAGCCCTGATCGCCACCTGGATATCCCGCTTTGGTGTACCAGCCCACATTACCTCCGACAGAGGCGCCCAGTTCACCTCCAGCCTGTGGTCAGCTATGGCCAGCCTTTTGGGGACTCAGCTGCACCACACCACTGCCTACCACCCACAGTCGAACGGGCTAGTGGAGCGTTTCCACCGTCACCTGAAGTCGGCCCTCATGGCCCGCCTGCGAGGAGCCAACTGGGCGGACGAGCTTCCCTGGGTCCTTCTCGGCATCCGCACAGCGCCCAAGGACGACCTGCACGCCTCGTCGGCCGAGTTGGTATACGGCGCGCCCCTGGCCGTCCCCGGGGAGTTCCTACCAGCCCCGAGGGGGCAAGAGGAAGAACCCGCTGCAGTCCTGGGCAGACTTCGCGAGAAGCTCGGTAACCTGGCCCCCATACCCACTTCACAGCATGGGCGGCACCCGACCTGCGTACCCAAAGACCTACGGAACTGTAAGTTTGTGTTTGTACGAAGGGGCGGGCATCGGCCACCGCTGCAGCGGCCATACGAGGGGCCGTTTACGGTGCTCCGTAACAACGGGTCCACGTTCGTGCTGGACGTTGGGGGGAAGGAGGAGGTTTTCACGGTGGACCGCCTCAAGCCGGCCCATGTGGACCTGGCGCAACCGGCCGAGTTTCCGGCGCCTCGGCGCAGAGGCCGACCTCCCAAGCAGGTTCTGGCCCAGGCTGTGGACATTGGGGGGTGTATCGCCAGTTCTGGGGGGGGGTTATGTGGCGGCTCATTTCCTAGCGTATGCGAACCGACTCACAATTAGATAGCCTACGGGGGTTTGCGAGCACAGAGCTTTGGAGCCTCTTCGCCATGGGGGGCCGGTTGACAGAGGCTTAAAAGTGAGGCTGAAGTTTTCGAATAAAGTTTTTTCCTTCGACTGCAGTTACCGACTCCGTGTCGTAATTTTAGCGCTGCGTGTAGCACACCGCTACAACGCTATATATTGTATATGGTTCTTTCAAATCTACCTTCATGGATGTTGCCAAAATGATGAAACAAACAATGTGAAATTGGGGTACCACTGCTGTTCCTTGCAGTGAACTGGTACAAGCTGCTAAACAATTGGAACAGGATATTGACATCCAAATAAGATTAGTACAGGCGGGTCAACAGCCTAAACCTGCTAACCAACAGAACAAGCAGAATTGGGATTCACAGCAATGTCTGTCTGGGACACAACCCCAGTGTAATAAACAAATATGCAAATTCTGTGGTAAAAGAGGATATTTAGACTAGATCTTGTTGGCATAAGAAATCAACTTCATAAGCTAAACAACCCGTCAACAGCAAGCTCAACTCCCTACCTCACAAGGGAAGGAAAACGTTGATCAGATGGCACAACTTCAGCCTACAATTGCAATAGACACATTGTCAAAGCTGCAAAAATGACTACACCTGGCCCTGCAGCCTTTGTCTGCAGCAGGAGAGCAAAAAAATGGATGGCTTATGTTAATTTACTAATTGGATATGAACATATTGAAGTCTTACTGGATACAGAAGCAGAATTTGCATGCGTAATGGAAAATATTGCCGAAAATGCAATGTGCCTTTGACTAGCATCCAAAGGTAAGCACGTGGTGCTGGAGCTCAAACAATTGAGACCAGATGAAGTACAATTTGGTCCTCAACTATGAGAAATACAGTTCTGGGTGGAGACATCTCACAACCTCTTCTCAGAATGGATTTTCTATTGACTTTAAACTCCACTCTTGAATTCATAGAGGGTAAAATCATTTGGAACCTCATTCAATTGGGAAAATCTATATTTACTAGACATCCTATATGGTCACAAGACAAAAATGACTGTGGCCTGCTGAAAATGGATGCTGTCAAGTTTACAGGGAAGAATCCACTGAAGACCAAGCAATATCCTTGAAGCAGAACATCTATAGAAGACATCATACCTATTGTTAATCAGCTAGAGGAGTGAGAAATTCTTATCAAGTGGGTCAAACAGACCAGCCTAGCTCATCAGGAAGGCAAATGTCACTTGGAGATGAACTATGGATTACAGGATTACCATAAATGTATTGACAAGTTAACCCCTCTGGTGCAGAGCTATTAATTATCTTCAACACCCTGAATCCATCACAAGTGGTTTACTGTCATCAATATAGCCAATAGCCTTTGGTCAGTAACACTGGCACCTGAAAGTCATCCATAGTTGGCTTTTACAATTGATGGATATTAATATTCCATATCAGGTACCTAATATCATCCAATGAGCAAGTCTAGTGAATCTAGCTACATATCAGTGGACATGGAATATTACAATGATCATGACTGTGCAAGAACAATAACATGCAAGCAGATGCAAATTACCATAAAGAGCCTTTGTTGAGCTCAGAACTAATTCTGTACACTGGCTCCTCAACTACTGAGAGAGGAATTCAAATGGCTGGTTGGGGCTCATTGAATATGTAGTATTAAAAATATTTTAAGTAATTTTTCATTACTGTTTAACATAAATAATTTTCCGCCTCAGCACTTTCAGATGTGATTCTGTCTAGGTCCCTTGTAGAATCCTGGGGTGGGGGGGGGGGGTAACTGTTGGAATACTTTTTATAAGATATTAGATGAATTAATGTAAGACTATAGTTGTAGTTTAATCATAATTTGTACTTTTCAACCAAAAAGTATTTTTCACAGTATGTGGTGATTTGTTCACACTTACTGGCAGAAGGTGGTAGAGCAGTTACATAACTATTTAACACTTTTTTCATTTTTTATTGGCTAAGTATTAGCACATTACCTATGTGACGTAATTGTGCAACCATTGATTGGTTTCTAAGGAATTTTCTGTTACTCGAGTATAATGGATTTTTCAGAGGCGCCATCTTCTATCTCCATCTGCCTTCATCTTTGCTTTTCATTGAATCTCTGCTTTGCTTCTCAGCTCTTCATTTAGTTTCAAATGCCTGTATCTTTGTTTAAACTTTAAAATAAAAGATTATTAAAAATTAAAACTCCTCACCTTTCTTTAACACCAGAAGAATCTGAAGGATCAGAAAAATAACAGATCCAACAACTCCAAACCACCTCACAAGTGTAAAGTTACTAGGCATTTTACACAAATGTTTGGGGGGTAGAATAGGTAATATTCATCCTCAAAAGATGTCTCCTATTAGGGAAATAACACTAGACAACAATTTTCTTTGAAAGTATTGCATCCTCAGAATTTTTTGTTTATGATAGACCACTTGAAGCTGAACAGAAATTTAATTTCAGACTTCTTGTATCACATAGAAATTTGGAGAAATAAGAAATTAACTTTTTTGCAATTAAATGCATTATATTCAATAACAGTGCAGTCGCTTTGCAATAGTTCAACTATGCTAAAAATATTCTGTTGATGATTTTCATTTGTACTCTGTTGAAGGCTTCTCACTTAAGTGTCCAACAATAATCAGCAAGCATTGATGGATTCCAGTTGCCCTGGATACTATTTCAAGACCATAATACCCCAGTGAAACCTTTCACAATGCTCATCACTGGCAGCACCAAGATTGGCAGGGAAGAAGTCTGAATCTTTAGTGACGTGTTGAATTTCATGGTTCTGTATGCTTGAAGTACATTGTCAACCAGCTGCATGTAGCACGGTGCTCTGCAGCTGCCAAGAAAATTTTCCAACAACATCCTCGAATGCCTTCCATGTGATTTTTCTCCAGTTCCATGAGAAGTTCTTCAATTGCCTGTCATTGATGACCTGTTTGATTTATGAACCAGCAAAAAAAAAATGCCTTCCTTAATCTTGGCATCAGTTATTCTGACTTGAAGTATGAGTTGGAAAATACAAATACAGGCAATTTCATAAAATGGTGTATGAAACTAGGGAAATTTCACAGTGATTTTCCTGATCAGCAGCCCATAGTCCATAAGGTACATCCAAAAGTATTCAGGAAGCAAAATCTTTGACCAGTGTAATCTAATTTCAATTCCCCAAACCCCCCCCATCCCCAAAAACAAAGCATCTCACACCTCACTCCAAAATGGAATTTCTCCTCACAATGGTATACCTTTTCTAAACCATTCCACTCAAAATCTCTGATTTCTCTCTTCCTAATCCTTGTCAGTTCCTATCCTTCTGTCTCTAATCTATCTTTCCTCTTCTCCTTTCACTTGTATCTTTCCAACTGTGTGACCACCATGTTGCTTCATCACTAATTTTACTAAAATATTCTACAGAAATATGATCAGTAGAATATGTGGTGGTGTCATCATTCGAGTCGTGTAAGATTGTTCTCCTAGGGGATTGTCTATTGGTGGATCCTCAGGTGGCTGTAGAAACCGATCTGGGATCCTCATATTCTGGTGCAGTGTCGAGATGAGTAAGTGGTAGTTGTAGTTAGTGATTGGGTCTTTTGGTTGTTCTTTAGCAGCTGCAACATGTTCTCTGCAGCACAGCAAAGGTTGTTCTCACGTAGCACATCTCCCTCTTGAGTAGATTTCCTCCAGGTGCACCTATTGAGTGCAATGTCTCCCCAGTTTTTAAGACCATACGACATAGGAGCAGAAATTAGCCCATTTAGCTCATTAAGTCTATTCCGCCATTCAATCATGGCTGATCCATTTTTCCCCTCCTCAGCCACACTCCCAGGCATTCTCCCTGTAACCTTGATGCCATGTTCAATCAAGAACCTATCAAGCTCTGCCTTAAATACACCCAACGACCTGGCATCCACTACTGCCTGTGGTAACAAATTCCACAAATTCACCACCCTCTGACTAAAGAAATTTCTCCACATCTGTTTTTAAATGGATGTTCCTCTGTCCCTCTTGTCCTAGACTTCGCCACCATAGGAAACATACTTTCCACATCTACTCTGTCTAAACCTTTCAATATTTGAAAGGTTTTGATGAGGTCCCGGGTCCCCGCCCCCCCCCCCCCCCCCGCCACTGACTCAACGTGCAAGTTAACTTTTAGGCTATTCTGTACAAGGACTCCCGAGCCCCTTTGTATCTCAGATTTTTAAATTTTTTACCAGTCTAGAAAATAGACCATAAGACCTAAGATCAGAGTTAGGCCATTCAACCCATCAAGTCTGCTCCACCTTTCCATCATAATTGTTCACTGATCCCAGATCTCACTCAATCCCATATACCTGACCAATCAGTAAACTATCAACTTCCACCTTAAATCTACACACAGAACTGGCCTCCACCACAGTCTGTTGCAAAGCATTCCAGGTTTACTATTCTCTGGCTAAAAACATTCCTCCTTGCCTCTGTTCTAAAGGATCACACCTTAATTTTGAGGCGGTGCACTCTACTTCTGGATACCCCCACCAGAGGAAACATCCTCTCTACATCCACCGTATCTAGTCCTTTCAACATTTGGTAGGTTTCAGTGAGATCTCCCCATGCATAAATAGTCTGCACATTTATTTGTGAGCAAGAACCAAACAGCTCACAGGATGGGGGAGGAAGCTGAAAGAGCCTCTTGCTTGATATAGAGCAGGTGAGAGGAGTTGTGCTGGAAGTCAAGAGCAGATGGGCAGTAACTTGGTCACCACTGCTGACCCGCTAACTAGAGAGAGTAGTGGTTCAGGGTCAAAACACTATGAAGGTTGTGCACCACCTGACGACATCTGCCCCCAGCCAAAGGCTAGTTTCCTCATCAGGTATCTGAAGACTGCACCTCAGTATACAACACAAGCTACTACCAAGGTGTATGACGATGCACTTTCCAACATTGTATTTCATTTGCCACTTGCTTGCCCATTCTCCTAATCCAAGTCCTCAACACTACTGGCCCCTCCACCTATGTTTGTATCATCTGCAAACTTGGCAACAAAGCCATCTATTCCATCATTTAAATCGTTGATATATATACACAGCATAAAAAGAAGTGGTCCCAACACCCAACCCTATGGAACACCACTAGTCACGAGCAGCCAAACAGAAAAGGATCCTTTTATTCCTACTCACTGCCCCCTACCTATCAGCCAATGTTCTAACCATGCCAGTAACTTACCTGTAATAAAATGGTCTCTTAATTTGGTAAGCAACCTCATGTGTGGCATCTTATTCAAGGCCTTCTGAAAGAACTATCCATTGCATCCCCTTTACCTATCCTACTTGCAATCTCCTCAAAGAATTCTAACAGGTTTGTCGGGCAAGATTTTCCCTTAAGTGATACTGTGAGTGATACTGCCAGTGACAGTGACACTTGATGGTAAAGGGTTCTGATTCATTGCTGCAATTGCTGAGTATTGTGGCTGACATGCTATAATGCAGTAGCCTCTATATTGGTAGGTACTTGTCAAGACAGTAATGTCTTGATAGTATACACAGAGACCTTCTATCAAATGCCTTTGTCAAATGTCTGAAAGCTAAATACAAGGGATGCCTTTGTTTGCAGCATTTTTCCCGTAATTGGTATGCTGTGAAGATCATGTCTGCAGTTCCTCAAGACTGATTCAGAGAATACTTCTTCAGATAGCGGAAAGAGTCTGTTGGATACATATAAACACTCTGTTGTTGAACAGAGGGAGATGCCTATGTAATTGCCTCAATCTGCCTTGTCTCCTTTCTTGAATATGATCATTATAGAGCAGCCCTGAACTTTGTGGGTATTCATTCCTTTTCCCAGACCTTCAGGAACAAGGCACGCATGTGGTGCAGTAGTGCTGGTCCACATTCCTTAAAGATCTCGGCTGGGATCCCATCTGAAACAGTGTCTTTGTTGCCTTTCAGGCTCTTGATGGCATCATAGACCTCTTTCATACTAGGAGGTTCCCTCATATAGAAACATAGAAAACCTACAGCACAATACAGGCCCTTCAGCCCACAAAGTTGTGTTGAACATGTTCCTACCTTAGAAATTACTCAGCTTACCTATAGCCCTCTATTTTACTAAGCTCCGTGTACCTATCTAAAAACCTCTTAAAAGACCCTATCATATCCACCTCCACCACCATCGCCGGCAGCCCATTCCACACACTCACCACTCTGAGTAAAAACCCCTGACATCTCTGTACCTACTCCCCAGCACCTTAAACCTGTGTCCTCTTGTGACAACCATTTCAGCCCTGGGAAAAAGCCTCTGACTATCCACATGATCAATGCCTCTCATCATCTTGTACACCTCCATCAGGTCACCTCTCATCTTCCTTTGCTCCAAGGAGACAAGGCCGAGTTCACTCAACCTATTCTCATTAGGCATGCTCCCCAACCCAGGCAACATCCTTGTAAATCTCCTCTGCACCCTTTCTATGGCTTCCACATCCTTCCTGTAGTGAGGCGAACAGAACTGAGCACAGTATTCCAAATGGGGTCTGATCTGGGTCCTATATAGCTGCAACATTACCTCTCAGCTCCTAAATTCAATTCTATGATTGATGAAGGCCAATACACCATATGCTTTCTTAACCATAGAGTCCGCCTGCGCAGCTGCTTTGAGCACTCTGACCCCAAGATCCCTCTGATCCTCCACATTGCCAAGAGTCTTATCATTAATACTATATTCTGTCATCATATTTGACCCACCAAAATGAACCACTTCACACTTAATCTGGGTTGAACTCCATCTGCATCTTACCAATGTCCCAATGTAACCTCTGACAGCCTTCCACACTATCCACAACACCTCCAACGTTTGTATCATCAGCAAACTTACCAATCCATCCCTCCACTTCCTCATCCAGGTCATTTATAAAAATCACGAAGAGTAAGGGTCCCAGAACAGATCCCTGAGGCACTCCACTGGTGACCGACCTCCATGCAGAATATGACCCATCTACAACCACTCTTTGCCTTCTGTGGGCAAGCCAGTTCTGGATCCACAAAACAATGTCCCCTCGCATGCCTCCTTACTCCTTACTTTCTCAATAAGCCTTGTATGGGGTACATTATCAAATGCCCTGCTGAAATCCATATACACTACATCTACTGCTCTTCCATCAATGTGTTTAGTCACATCCTCAAGAAATTCAATCAAGCTCGTAAGACATGACCTGCCCTTGATAAAGCCAAGCTGACTACTCTAAATCATATTATACCTCTCCAAATGTTCATAAGTCCTGCCTCTCAGAATCTTCTCCATCAACTTATCAACCACTGAGGTAAGACTCACTGGTATATAATTTCCTGGGCTATCTCTACTCCCTTTTTTGAATAAAGGAACAACATCCGCAACCCTCCAATCCTCCAGAACCTCTCCTGTTCCCATTGCTGATGCAAAGATCATTGCCAGAAGTTCAGCAATCTCCTCCCTCACCTCCCACAGTAGCCTAGGGTACATTTCATCTGGTGCCAACGACTTATCGAACTTGATGCTTTCCAAAAGCTCCAGCACAACCTCTTTCTTAATATCTACATGCTCTAGCTTTTCAGTCTGCTGCAAGACATCACTACAATATCTAAGATCCTTTTCCATAGTGAATACTGAAGTAAAGTATCTATTAAGTACACCTGCTATTTCCTTCGGTTCCATAGACACTTTCCCACTCTCACATTTGATCGGTCCTATTCTTTCGTGTCTTATCCTGCTGCTCTTCACATACTTATACAAACATTTGTAGAATGTCTTGGGGTTTTCCTTAATTCTGCCCGCCAAGGCCTTCTCATGGCCTCTTTTGGCTCTCCTAATTTCCTTCTAAAGCTCCTTCCAAGTAGTCTTCTAGATCTCTAACAATTCCCTCACCAGGCTCTTATGCAAACTTGGGTCATTAGATACCTTTGCTAACAACCATGTGACTTAGTGGTGAGAAGGTCACCTTTCATAAACAATATACGTCTAGAGTTGATGTAATTTGGGGTTCAACAAAGCAAGAACAGCATAAACAGATTGTACACTGCATAAAATTATAAAGTATATACTTCAGCTTTATCAAGCAGTTTTTGGGGAAAAGAAAATGGTCCATTATAGTTAAACTAGTCCAATGGACACATAACCATTGGAGCTCATCTCTTCCAAAACTGGGTATTCAGGGGTGCACCTCTTACTCGTGCTGAACCCATGGTCTGCGTAAAAACACCCACCACATTTTCGAACTCTCCTCAAAGACCATCTCAAGCAAACCAGCACTTTCTCCTTGGAGCCATTCATCTGAACAAAGCATTTCTTGCAATGAGAAGCTCCTTCGAATGGCATTCTACAGCATCTTCCCTTCTGTCACGCTCTGCAGCTCCCAACAAAAGACCCCAAACTGGACTACTGTCTGTCACAAAACTCTCCACCCTGCTCTCTCTAAAACTTTTCTCCAGATCCTACTATCTTGATTCATTGACACCACATTCCTAAATTGAACAGTAGGGTGTCTTATCTTAGCTGAAACCAAAGCAATCTACCAGCAAGGACACACTGCTTTCGCAGAAATAAGCTAAAAATGAAATACCTACAGCATAGCAGTAGAAATCTTAACCAGGGCGATACAGGTTTTTTTCAATCCTTTAGCAAGTTTCTCCCATCCTTAGAGTACAGGGGTTTAAATCCGAAGTAGCTTGGCCCATAGACTGCTTTGGTGGTCCTGAAGAAG
The DNA here is from genome assembly GCF_030144855.1 of Hypanus sabinus. Lineage (NCBI taxonomy): Eukaryota > Metazoa > Chordata > Chondrichthyes > Myliobatiformes > Dasyatidae > Hypanus > Hypanus sabinus. The sequence goes on along the minus strand of NC_082717.1, from coordinate 53,902,638 downwards.
CTTCTCGTGTCACCAGAGTCTGTCATCCTCTGAATTTCCAGGGCTTTCTCAGTATACTAAGAATTCTTTAAGTCCCTCACCCTCTACTTGGCTTTGAAATAAGTTTTTTCTTTTGGTTTTATTGCCCATGTCATTCTGCCAAGCACAAAAGGCTTTCCTTTCCTTGGAGATAAGTTGTTCTATCTCCATGTCACTACCATCAAACCCTTCTCCATGGATTGTCACCTTGTCGTGGTGGAGAAGCTTGTGTGGTCCTGAGATCCCAAGAACCATGCCATCTGGAGCTATGCTTCTGGTAGAGTCACCCATGGCAGTGAGGTTGAGGGTGAGGTCCCTGACAAAGAACAATCCAACCAAGACCTCAACGGTGGAACAGGCGGATGAAGTTACTTCAAACTCAATGGCTGTGAAGACGGATGAAGGCTGCAACAAATCCATCAGCTCCAATCATCGTGGTTTCCATGCCATTGGAATCAGTTGGTTGATTTGTGAAATATCGTGTGCTTCTTGGAGTACAACATCAAGTACGCGTTAAACAAATACACGCACAGGCATCTTCACTCTGTGGAAACAGAATGAAGACCATCATCCTCAGCCTCAAGGGACAGCCACAACGACAACAACGACCATCAAACCAATCCTCACACAAAATGCTGGTGGAACACAGCAGGCCAGACAGCATCTATAAGGAGAAGCACTGTCGACGTTTCGGGCTGAGAACCTTCATCAGGATGCAGTCCTTATAGATGCTGCCCGGCCTGCTGTGTTCCACCAGCATTTTGTGTGTATTGTTTGAATTTCCAGCATCTGCAGATTTCCTCGTGTTTGATCAAACCAATCCTAATGTTTTCTGACTTGATACATTCAAAATCATCTTTGGGTACAAAGATGGTGTATTTAAGGAGATCCAGTGTTCTTCAATATCCTTTGGATATCCCTGTTGGAGGTTTTCCCCAAATGAGGACTGAAGGTGCTGTTGAGTGGCAGTGTCATGCTGACTCTCAATTGTAGTCCTGGCCTGTTCTGCTTCTTACAAACCCTCCTCTTTTTCATGAGTCTGATGGAAATGGTGGAGCTGATCAGGCGATGATCTGTCCAGCAGAAAATTGCTCCAATTTTGGCCCTCATGATATTCACATTACAGTAGTCCTCAGCTTGGACAATGATGTTATCAGTGAGAACACGCTCTTTAGAATGGGAGGCACTATCAAGGTGCCTTGAATTTGGTTTTCTGGTGGAAGGGAGCATTTGTGATGATAAGACTGTGTTCAGTACCTATGGTGAGAACTAGTACTCAATTTGAGTTCATGTTACAAATGCCTTCCTTTCAAAATTCAATCTTCCAAAATTTGAAGTTCAACCAACCCTGGCATTTAAGTACCCCAAGAGAATTACATTATCCTCCTTGGGGATACTCTTTACCTCATACCATACATCAGAAATATTACTTATGATTTAGATATTTATCCTATATGCATTCCTCAAATTAGTTGAAGTTAGTGAAAATATGATTAAACAATTTTACCACTGATCTCAAAGTTAATGGTAATACATTTAAAGGGAGCCAAATTAAACTTCTCCAATTGCATTATCTGAGGGCTATCTGATTTGTCCTTTTCTATTCTTTCCCCTGTTGGACTGCCAATTTATGGATTTTCTAATTCCTATCCAAATTTGAAATATCATTGTTCATTTACTCTTGGTAGAACAACCTTTCTCGTCTCTCCTCTTAAAATTTCTCTCTAGAATCATTCTAATAAATCTTTTAACATCCTTCCAAAAAATTTAGTGGCAATACTTAAACTGACTTCTAATAAATGAAGATTCACTTAAAATTCACACAAAATGCAAGAGGAACTCAGGAAGCCAGGCAAAATCTATGGAAAAAAAGTATAGTCAACTTTTCAGGCCCAGACCCTTCATCAGGACTGGAGAAAAAAAAATGAAGAGTCGAATTAGAAGGTGGGAGGAAGGGAGGAAAAAATACATGGTGAATGGTCAAATTGTAAAGGAAAGAGCTGGCTAGTTGATTGGTGAAAGAGATACAGGGCTGGAGATGGTGAAATCTAATGGGTGAGGTCAGAAGACCATGGAAGAAAGAAAAGGGGAAGGGAGGTGATGGGCAGGTAAGGAGATCAGGTGAGAGAGGGAAATGGGATTGGTGAAGGGAGGACATTACCGAGAGTTCGAAAAATCGACATTCATGCCATCAGATTGGTGGCTACCCAGACGGAATACAAAGTCTTGCTGCTTCAACCCGAGGCCTCATTGTGACTGTAGAGGCGGCCATGGAGTGACATGTCAGAATGAGGATGGGAAGTGGAATTGAAATGGGCGGCCACCACTTCTTCTGGCGGACAGAGTGTAAGTGCTCGGTGAAGCAGTCTCCCAATCTACGCTGGATCTCACTGATACATAGGAGGCCACACTGGGAGCACCAGATAAAGTAGATGACCCCAACAGACTCTCAGATGAAGTGTCGCCTCGCCTGGAAGAACCGTCTAGGGCCCTGAATGGTAGTGAAGGAGGTGATGTAGGGGCAGGTGTAGCACTTATTCTGCTTACAAGGTTATGTGCCAGGAGGAAGATCAATGGGGAGGGATGAATCGACAAGGGAGTCACGCATGGAGCAATCCTTAAGGAAAACAAAATGGAGAGGAGGGCAAGATGTGTTTGATGGTGGGATCCCATTGAAGGTGGCTTAAGTTACAGAGAATTATGTGCTGGATGCGGAGGCTAGTAGGGTGGTAGGTTAGGACAAGAGGAACCCTTATCACTAGTAGGGTGGTGAGAAGATGGGGTGAGGGCAATGTTAATGGTGAAGGAAAAGAAGCCCCTTTCTTTGGAGGAGGAAGACATCTCCTTCGTTCTGGAATTAAATGCAGTGGAGACTGAGGAATTGAGAGAAGGGATGGCATTTTTACAAATTACAGGTTGGGAAGAGGTATAGTCCAGGTAGCTGTGAGAGTCGTGGGGGGGTGGGGGTAGTGGTTTAAATAGACATCAGTAGATAAGCTGCATCCAGAGATAGAGGCAGAGAGATCAAGAAAGGGGAGGGAGGTGTCAGAAATGGACCAGGTAAATTTGAGGGCAGGGTGGAAGTTGACAAGATCCGCATGGGTGCAGGAAGCAGCATCAATGTAGCGTAGGAAAAGTTGGGGAGTAACACCAGTGTAGGTTTGGAGCATAGACGGTTCCAAATAGCCGACAAAAAGGCAGGCATCACTGGAACCCTGCAAGTACCCATGACTACACTTTTTTGTTTGAAGCAAGTGGGAGGAGCCAAAGGACAAAGTATTGACAGAGGACAAGTTCTGCCAGATGGAGGAGAGTGGTGGTGGAGGGGAACTGATTGGGTCTGGTGTCCAGAAAAAAAAAGAGAGTTTTGAGGCCTTCTTCATGGGGGATGGAAGTGTATAGGAACTGGACATCCCTGGTGAAAATAAGATGCTCAGGGCCAGGAAACTTGACATCATTGAGAAAATCCAGAGCGTGTGAAGTGTAACAGATGTTGGTAGGAAGTGGGTACCAGGGGGTATAAAACTGAGTCGAGGTATGCAGATACAGGTTCAGTGGGGCAGGATCAAGCAGAAACCTGGACAGGGAATTTGTGGATCTTGGGTCAGAGGTAGAAATGCAAGGTGCAGAGTGAAGGAACTATGGGGATCTCCCATTCTCTGCACCAACCTCAGAGTTAATGTTGGTGACTTTGTGGGAGACAGTGGCCTGGTGGAAGCTCCTTACCAGCCCATTACCCCTCTCTGGTGCTCTTTCCCCTTTTCTTTCTCCCTTGACATTCTGTCCTCTCCTATCAGATTCCCCCTTCTCCAGCCCTGCATCTTTCACCAACTTTCCAGCACTTTACGTTACCCCTCCCCCCTCACAGTTTCACCTATTGATGCACCATCAATAACTCTCAGAGACAGGAGGTGAACGATAGGCTTTTATTAGCAGCAAAAGGGAGCACGGCATCTCGGAGACTAAGGGAGGAGCAGTGCCTCCAATCGCCTTTATACAGGGGTCTGTGGGAGGAGCCACAGGAGCAGTCAGCAGAGGGGCATGTCCAGACAGGTACACATAGTTTACCACACCTATCACCTTGTGTTTCTTACTTCCTGTTATAATATACTTGTACACACACATGTGAGCAAATGATTAAAGTTGGTGCGCATGCGCCATTGTTTTTATCTAAAATATCTGTCTCGAAACATGGTGGCAGTGGTGTGCTCGGAAAATTGCTTTTTTCAACCGCAGTGCCTGATTTTTTCAACTTGCTGATGGCAGCATAATAATAGTGCAAAACTCTGAAACATTGGAGGGTGAGTGTAAGAATAGAAAAATGTCAACCAAGACGAGCAACTAGCCACAAATAGAGACGGGTGCAGTAGCAATGTCTGGAGGTGAGACAGCAGAATCTCAGTGGCACCCAGCACCCGTGGGTGACTCCGTCCCAGGGAACCATGGTCAGGGCAGAAGTCATCCCCCAGTCAGTGGCATTCACCCGCCACTGGCCATGACGGTCAACTGCAGACTGATAGATGGATGGAAGACATGGCAGCAGATATGGACTAACTACAGCATCATACCACAACTGCACAAACAAGTTCCAGCATACCAGGCGGCATTATTTTTGCATACAATTGGACCGTCAGGACTTGAGGTCTACAACAGTTCAAGTGGCAACAAGAACAAGGTGAGACCTTTGAATCGTTTCTTGCCAGCCTTAGATCTCTTGCAAAGACATGTAATTTTTGTTCGTGTATGTCAGTCTGCTGAGAAACAAGATAGTTCTGGGCATTAACTCCCAAACTAGAAAACATCTATTACAAGAGAGAAAGCTAACACTCAATAACTGTATTGACATCTGTAAAAGCACAGAAATGGCTGAATCACATTCAGTACAACTGCAGATAGTAGGTCTGCTACTGTCCATGCGATTAAACCTCACACTAACAAGAAAAGTTCAAAGCATCCTAGACAAAAGTCTAGTGATAGTGGTGTAGCCAGAGCAAAAGGCACCTTGAACAGCTAGGGAAGCAAAGTGAACCCTTGCAAGTACTGTGGCACAGAACATGCAAGAGACAAGCAACAACACCCAGCATATGGACAGGTGTGCAAGGTGTGTAACACTCAAAATCACTTTGCAAAGGTATGCAAGCAGAACCCCATGCATGGGGTGGAAGCACAAACAAATGACCAAACCGACAGTGACAACAGCACCAGAGTTTATTGACAATGTTATACTGGTGGTCAACAGTTTGAAGACAAAGGATGGCGTATTCACACAGATGCTCATCAATGGAAGGCCAACAGCCTTCCAAGTTGACGGTGGGGTGAGCATTAACATTTTAACCCGCAAATTCTTGGATGGAGTATATCACACACTAAGACAATGCACAAAAAAGCTGATGATGTGGAACAAGACCACCACAGATGCAGAAGGGATGTGCAGAGTGAAATTGTGTAACCCCATGATGAACCGCAAGTATTCTGTAGAATTTGTCGTGGTCACTGACAATTTTACACCATTGCTGGGAAGCAGGGCCAGCCAGCAAATGAAGCTCATTACGGTTGATGTTGATAATTTTCACAGGGTGCATGCATCTACACTTGAAGAAAAACAATGCACACCGGAAGAATGCTATGCAGAGCTGTTCGATGATGCGCTCGGGGAGCTTCCAGGTGCAGCCCACCTGCAAATTAATGAGGAAGTTCAACCCACAGTGTTATCCCCATGACATCTACCTCACGTTATGAAGCGGAAAGTGAAAGCTGAACTTGATCAACTGGTAGACTGCAAGGTGATAGCTCCAGTCCATGAACCTACAAGGTGGGTTAGCCAGCTAGTGGTTGCAGAGAAGAATGGTAATCTTCATATATGTATTGACCCTCGACCTTTGAACAAAACACTGAGGAGAAAACACTACCCCCTTCCGGTGATAGAGGACATTTTGCCAGAACTTGATTAGGCTAAGGTTTTCATCAAACTTGATATGAATTCTGCATTCTGGCAAGTGAAATTGGACAGTGAATCATGTGCATTCACCACCTTCAACACAAATTTCAGGCGGTATAGATGGCTCAGACTTCCGTTTGGAACCAGCGTTTCATTAGAGATTTTCCAGCACAGACTGCAGCAGGAGTTGGAAAGACTACCAGTAGTGATCTGCGTTGCAGACGACTTTCTGGTGTACGGAAAAGGGGAAACGCAGGGAAAGGCAATCACTGATCACGATGTGAAACTTGAGCAGCTATTACAGCATTGTGCAGAGCAGCATATCAGGCTCAACAAGAACAAATCTGTCTTCAGAGCAATACGAGAAACCCTTTTTGGGGCATCTCATCATGAGTGAGGGACTTCAGCCTGATCCTAAAAAGGTCGCTGACATTCTCAACATGCCAGCACCCACAGATGTGCAGGGAGTGCAGCGATTGATCGGATTTGTCAACTACCTGAGCCGTTTTCTACCAAGTCTCTCAGATACCCTTGACAAATAAGACAGCTGAGAAAAACCAGATGTAGTATGGGAGGGTCAGCTGAGTAGCAAAACGCTCTCTCCAAGATCAAACAGACGGTATCCGCAGTACTGGTGTTAGCACACTACAATTCTAAGGAAGAGCTAACAATCCAATGTGACGCCAGCAACAAAGGCCTAGGGGCAGCACTCCTCCAGAATGGGCATCCAATCGCATATGCAAGCACAGCGCTAACAGACACAGAAACGCATTACTCAGTGATTGAAAAGGAAATGCTCGCAATCATTTTTGCACTTGAGCGTTTTCATCAATACACTTTTGGCCGCTTTACAAGAGTACTCTGCGATCACAAGCCGCTCAGAATGATATTTAAGAAGCCATTGGTGAAGGCACCAAAGCGCCTACAGGGAATGCTTCTTCGCTTGCAGAGCTATGATTTCGACATCACCTACCGTCAAGGAAAGTTCATGCACCTCGTGGATACGTTATAGCGAGCAGTTAGCGATACTCCAGCCCAGGAGAAAAGCTTCAATGAAGTTAACATCCTATTGTACTCGCCAATCTGCAATGAACGTCTAGAGCAGATTTGCATAGATACAGCGAAAGATGACACTCTACAGATGTGGAAACACTTAATCATCAGCGGATGGCCAAGCGAACATGATGTGCTACCAGAGCAACTCACACCTTACTATAGCTATAGGGATGAGCTCGCAGTCCAAGATGGCTTAATCTTCAAAGGTGAGTGTGTCATCATACCGCAAAGTGAGCGAAAGCAAATGAAGAATTCATTCGTCACACTTGGGCATAGAAGGATGCCTCAGACGTGCACGCGAATGTCTTTTTTGGCCAGGCATGAGCGGCAACATCAAGCAATATATTGCTACATGTGATGTTTGTCGCACATACGAAATGAGTCAGCAGAAAGAATCGCTTATGAGTCATGAGGTACCTGCTCGGCCGTGGGAAAAGATACAGGCAGTCCCCAGGTTACGAACAAGTTCCATTCCTGAGTCCATCTTTAAGTTGGATTTGTATGCAAGTCGGAACAAGTACATCCAGTATTATTTAGTGTCCGTTAGTCAAATGGTTGTCTTAGTATATAGTATATATTTTACCTTTCTATGCACATAAAACACTTAAGAAAAGTATGTATTCCAATAATTAAATCACTGCGTTGCTTAGTAATAATTGTAGCTTTCATCGGGGCAAGGCTTTTCACATGCTCCATTTTTCTCACTTCATCCTTTAAAATTGTTTGATTGTTGACCAACTGTAGCCTAATGCTTTTCCAATGACCGATGATGTTTCACCTCTTTCCAAATGCTTTATTATTTCCACTTTGTTTTCAATCGTGATCGCTTCCCATCAACGGAACAGAAACACTGCTGCCGGCAGGTCCCGAGCTCCGCTGGGTCCTAAGGACCACCGCACAGAATTTCCCTGGGTCTTAAAGTCCACTGTACTGAAACAGGTTAAATGGGACAAGAGGGGGCTGTGCTGGGTTTGGGTATTTGATCCTCCTCAATATTCTGTGTGGGAATTTAAACTGGAGGTGGCAGCATTTTTTTTTACAAGGTTGAGTTGCAAGCTTGACATCAACCCAGCGCGCTCGGAAGCAGTGTGTCACTGGATCGAACTTGGGAACCTCTGTTCTCGAGCCCGGCGCTGATCTCACTGTGCCACCAGCTGACCAGAAAGGGGGGGGGGGTGTCAGGGTGAATCTTGCTAAGAAAAATTTAAGGCAAATACAAAGTTATACACTCAACACAGTGTCAACGGCAACGACTTAAAATGGCGGAAGATGTTGTGATCCAACTTAAGATGGCGGACAGTGTCACAATCCGACTTAAAATGGCAGACGGTGTTCTTCTTCCTTGGTTCGTGAGTACAAGTTGCTCGTAAGTCAGATGTTTGTAACTCGGGGACTACGAGTAGGTACCAACCTATTTACATTCTAAGAAAAAGAGTATCTCATCACTGTTGATTACTACAGCAATTTCTCCGAGGTAGATCTTCACTGCAATATGACCAGCGCAGCCGTTATTCACAAATTGAAGGCTCATTTTGCGAGATATGGTAGCCCAACACAAGCGGTAAGTAATAATGGGCCACAATACACGTCAGCGGAGTTTCACAGATTTGCATGAGAATGGGATTTTGAGCACTTGTGTAGCAGTCCCAGAAATATCAAAGTGAATGGAAAAGCTGAATCAGCAGTTAAAACAGCTAAGCGGATCCTCACAAAGAGCAACAAGTCGCAAGCAGATCCCTACCTCGCACTTCTAGACCATCACAACACACCTTCGGAAGGGCTCAGCACGAGTTCTGCCCAGTGTCTGATGAATCACCATACATGCACACTCCTGCCTACAGCAAGTTTACTGGAACCCAGAGCTGTGCACGAACGCGAGCGTATGAAACAACGCATCCAGCAGCAGACCGACAATTACAACAAATCAGCCAAAGATCTTACCCCACTCGACAAAAGGGATACCGTGCGCATGCAACCCCTGGTGCAAGATAAAAAGAATTGGGAGAAAGAAATTGTGTGTCGGTGCCTTGATGAGCGTTCATATGTAGTTCAAAGCCCTTCTGGGATCTACTGACATAATTGCACACATCTACGAAAGATGGCTGAGGAACTGCCTGAAAAGCTAATCACACATGAACAGGCAAAATCAGGTCAAACAACCGAGATCAATGATCACAGTGTGCCTACCACAGCAAATGCACACAGCCAAACACTAGCAGAGGCTAATGACACAACACAAACACTAACACAAAAGTTGAAACATGCAAATAACAAACAACAGGACTTGGACAAAACAGTAAAAACTCGTTCTGGCTGCCCAATGAAAATGCCATGATATCTAGAAGACTTCCCACTTTGAATAATTGCATGAACAATTGAACAATGTCTGTGATACTATTTGGCATTTTAATGTCATGTTTATATTCAAAAAAGGACCATGCCCCATTTGAGGTGGTGTAGTTTGAAGTTCAAATCGAATTTTAGTATGTTTTATATTTTGTATACTTGCTCGTACAAACGGAAATAATGAGTGCTATGTGTTTGTGACAGGCATAAGAGACATAAAGCATGATTAATGAATGCTTTGAAAGTTAATTCTATGAAAATATACTGGAAAGCAGACTCCAGAGAAATTGAGTTTAATTGTTCCTTTTCTTTGTTTGATAAAAAGGGGGATGTTATGATATACTTGTACATGTACTCGTGAGCAGATGATTAAAGTTGGTGCTCTTGCGCCGTTGTTTTTATCTGAAATATCTGTCTCGAAACACTTCCCTCCCCCACCCTCCAACTCCTCATCTTTACTTCTCCAGTCCTGATGAAGGGTTTCAGCCTGAAGTGTCAACTATACTCTTTTCCATAGGTGCTCCCAGGCCTGCTGAGTTCTTCCAGAATTTTGTGTGTGTTGCTTGGATTTCCAGCATCTGCAGGTTTTCTCTTGCTTCACCTAAAATTCCATTTTGCACTCAAACCTTCAAGTATAGAATCTGACCTTACAATATTCCTTGAAACATTTTCAACTTGATTAATCTACATTTAAAATCTATTCTTTCAATCTTGCCAATTCCTCTTCCAAAATTACTGAATTTTTGCTCGTCCTCTGCATAATATACTTTGTCTGTTCACTTCCCAATTTATTGTCCTCATTTGTAATAAATTTCTAAATTATGCTCCTTGGAAGAGTAGTTGAAATAGATGAGGATCGGTATACTTTTCTGACAAATCATCTATAAGAATGCAGATAGCACCACCATAGTGGGCTTTATCTCAAGCAACGAGTCAGAGAACAGGAAGATAGAAGCTTAGGGATATGGTCTCATGACAACCTTTTCCTCAATGTCAGCAAAACAAATGAACTGATCATTAACTTCAGGAAAAAGTGATACACATGCCAATATATTCTATATGAATAATGCCAAGGTCAAGATGGTTATTGCGTTGAAGTTCCAAGAAGAAACCATCAACAACTTGCCCGGGTCTAACCACATTGGCAATGGCCAGGAAAGTGCTCCAGCATTTCTACTTCCTCAGAGGCTAAAGAAATTTAACCTCTCTGATGTTTGTGGATGAATGTCTACCTGGCTGTAGCACAGTATGGTATGGCAACTGCTCTGCCCAAAACCCCAGAAACTGCATAGAGCTGTGGACACGACTCAGTCCATCATGAAAACCAGCCTCCCCTCCCTGGAGTCTGTCTACACCTGTGACTGGCTCAGTAAAGCAGTCAATATAAAGACCCTTCTAACGTTCCTCCCTCCCCCACTCCTCACAATGGACAGAAGATATAAAAGCCTGAAATTACCACCAGGCTCAAGGTCAGCTTCTACATTATTGTTCCAAGACCACTGAAAGGATCATATGTTTGATAAGATTTAAGTTTTTTAAAGTGAAACACATGGTTTGCATCAACTATCCCAGTCCAAGGTGTGCTGGGAGCAGCCCACAGATGGACCCTAGAGCTCACCATCTACCTAGTTACAAGCTTGCTCCTTGTCTGCTTGAACTGCACATTCTCAGTAATTGTAAAGCTATGTTCAACATTGTGGCTACTTATCTCTTTTGTACCATAATGTATTGACGTAATGTAATGATCTGTGTGCATGACAGGCAAAACAAAGTTTTCACTGTACCTCAGTATATGACAATATTTAGGAATTTAAACTAACTTGATTAAGATGTTCAAAAATGGAAGTTATGAACTGGATCACAAGAGACTTCAACTTCTCATTGACTTCAATTATAATACCTTTTAAACATAAATACTATAAGCAGCAATTCTGCAGCAGCAAACAAAATACAAAGGAACGACGATTAGTACAACACTAAAATCACTAGTTATTTGGAAGTACTGTATCGGTGTGCTACACGCAGCGCTAAAATTACGACACGGAGTCGGTAACTGCAGTCGAAGGAAAAAACTTTATTCGAAAACTTCAGCCTCACTTTTAAGCCTCTGTCAACCGGCCCCCCATGGCGCAGAGGCTCCAAAGCTCTGTGCTCGCAAACCCCCGTAGGCTATCTAATTGTGAGTCGGTTCGGATACGCTAGGAAATGGGTCGACACATAACCCCCCCCCCCCAGAACTGGCGATACACCCCCCAATGTCCACAGTCTGGGCCAGAACCTGCTTGGGAGGTCGGCCTCTGCGCCGAGGCGCCGGAAACTCGGCCGGTTGCGCCAGGTCCACATGGGCCGGTTTGAGGTGGTCCACCGTGAAAACCTCCTCTTTCCCCCCCAACGTCCAGCACGAACGTGGACCCGTTGTTCCGGAGCACCATAAACGGCCCCTCGTATGGCCGCTGCAGCGGTGGCCGATGCCCGCCCCTTCGTACAAACACAAACTTACAGTTCTGTAGGTCTTTGGGTACGCAGGTCAGGTGCCGCCCGTGCTGTGAAGTGGGTATGGGGGCCAGGTTACCGAGCTTCTCGCGTAGTCTGCCCAGGACTGCTGCGGGTTCTTCCTCTTGCCCCCTTGGGGCTGGTAGGAACTCCCCGGGGACGACCAGGGGCACGCCGTATACCAACTCGGCCGATGAGGCGTGCAGGTCGTCCTTGGGCGCTGTGCGGATGCCGAGTAGGACCCAGGGAAGCTCGTCCGCCCAGTTGGCTCCTCGCAGGCGGGCCATGAGGGCCGACTTCAGGTGATGGTGGAAACGCTCCACTAGCCCGTTCGACTGTGGGTGGTAGGCAGTTGTGTGGTGCAGCTGAGCCCCCAAAAGGCTGGCCATAGCTGACCACAGGCTGGAGGTGAACTGGGCGCCTCTGTCGGAGGTAATGTGGGCCGGGACACCAAAGCGAGATATCCAGGTGGCGATCATGGCTCGGGCGCAAGATTCGGAGGTGGTGTCGGTGAGCGGGACCGCCTCTGGCCATCTTGTGAACCGGTCCACGATAGTCAGGAGGTAACGCGCTCCGCGCGACACTGGCAGGGGGCCCACGATATCCACATGAATGTGGTTGAAACGCCGGTGGGCGGGATGGAACTGCTGCGGTGGGGCTTTGGTGTGCCGTTGCACCTTGGCCGTCTGGCAGTGCATGCACGTTCTGGCCCATTCACTGACCTGTTTGCGGAGTCCGTGCCAAACGAACCTGCTGGAAACCATCCGGACAGTTGTCCGGATGGAGGGATGCGCCAAGTTATGAATGGAGTCGAAAATGCGGCGCCGCCATGCTGTCGGGACGACTGGACGGGGCTGGCCGGTGGCGACGTCACAGAGTAGGGTCCTCTCACCTGGGCCCACGGGGAGGTCCTGGAGCTGCAGACCGGAGACTGCGGTTCTGTAACTCGGAATCTCCTCATCCGCCTGCTGCGCCTCTGCCAGTGCCTCAAAGTCTACCCCTTGGGAAAGGGCATGAACGGTAGGGCGAGAGAACGCATCCGCCACGACATTGTCCTTACCCGAGACGTGCCGGACATCCGTCGTGTATTCAGAGATGTAGGACAGGTGGCGTTGCTGGCGGGACGACCAGGGGTCGGATGCTTTCGTAAATGCAAAGGTAAGCGGTTTGTGGTCCGTGAACGCGGTGAAGGGTCGACCTTCTAGGAAGTACCTGAAATGCCGGATTGCCAGGTAGAGCGCCAACAGTTCCCGGTCGAAAGCACTGTACTTAAGCTCGGGTGGTCGCAGGTGTTTGCTGAAAAACGCCAGGGGTTGCCAGCGACCTGCGATGAGCTGCTCCAGCACCCCACTGACTGCCGTGTTTGATGCGTCCACTGTGAGGGCGATAGGGGTGTCCATTCTGGGATGTACTAGCATTGCGGCGTCCGCCAAAGCTTCCTTCGTTTGAACGAAAGCGGCGGCGGACTCCTCGTCCCAGGTAATGTCCTTGCTCGGACCCGACATCAGGGCGAACAGGGGGCGCATGATCCGGGCAGCTGAAGGGAGGAAGCGGCGGTAGAAATTGACCATACCTACGAATTCCTGAAGGCCTTTGATCGTGGTGGGTCGGGGGAAGTGGCGGACCCATCTACCTTAGCGGGCAGAGGGGTTGCCCCGTCTTTAGTAATCCTGTGGCCCAGGAAGTCAATGGTATCGAGTCCGAACTGGCATTTGGCGGGGTTGATTGTAAGACCATACTCACTCAGTCGGGCGCAGAGTTGACGGAGGTGGGACAGATGCTCCTGACGACTGCCGCTGGCTATGAGGATGTCATCCAAATAGATGAACGCGAAGTCCAGGTCCCGTCCCACCGCGTCCATTAACCACTGGAACGTCTGTGCAGCATTCTTCAGGCCGAACGGCATGCGGAGGAACTCGAAAAGGCCGAAAGGGGTGATGAGAGCCGTTTTGGGGACGTCGTCAGGATGCATCGGGATTTGATAATACCCTCAGATGAGGTCTACCTTGGAGAAGATCCGTGCGCCGAGCAGGTTTGCTGCAAAGTCCTGAATGTGCGGCACAGGGTAGCGGTCCGGTGTGGTAGCCTCGTTCAGCCTGCGGTAGTCGCCGCACGGTCTCCAGCCCCCCGTCGCTTTGGGCACCATGTGCAGGGGGGAGGCCCATGGGCTGTCGGACCGCCGGATGATCCCCAATTCCTCCATCCTCTGGAACTCCTCCTTCGCCAGTCGGAGCTTGTCCGGGGGAAGCCACCGAGCACGGGCGTGGAGGGGTGGTCCCTGGGTCGGGATGTGGTGCTGTACGCCGTGCCTGGGCATGGCCGCTGTGAACTGCGGTGCCAGAACCGATGGGAACTCCGCCAGGACCCTGGTGAAGTCGTTGTCGGACAGCGTGATGGAGCCAAGGTGAGGGGCTGACAACTGGGCTGCACCCAGGGAGAACGTCTGAAAGGTCTCGGCGTGTACCAGTCTCTTCCTGGGCAGGTCGACCAGCAGGCTGTGAGCCCGCAAAAAATCCACACCCAGAAGCGGTTGGGCTACGGCGGCCAGTGTGAAGTCCCACGTGAACTGGCTGGAGCCGAACTGTAGCTGCACCTGACGGGTGCCATAGGTCCTTACGGTGCTGCCATTCACGGCCCTCAGGGGGGGACCCGGTGCCCTGCTGCGGGTGTCGTAACTCGTCGGAGGTAAAACGCTGATCTCAGCCCCATTGTCGACCAAAAACTGGCGTCCCGACCTTCTATCCCACACATACAGGAGGCTATCCCGATGGCCAACCGCCGTAGCCATCAGCGGCGGCTGGCCCTGGCGTTTCCCGGGAACTTGCAGGGCGGGCGACAACGGCGGGCTTCTGCGCCCCACCGCTGGTGGTAGAAGCACCAGTGTTCATTGGGCCGGGGGTTGGCGGGCTCTGTGGCCGGGCCTGGACTGGTTTGCTGCCGGGAGCGTGGCTGGGTGATCTGTGCGATGGACGCCCCGCTCACCTTTCTGGCGTTCCACAGCAAGTCCGCCCGGGCTGCCACCTTCCGGGGGTCACTGAAATATCCGCATCGGACAGCAGCAGGCGTATGTCCTCGGGCAGCTGCTCCAGGAATGCCTGCTCAAACATGAGGCAGGGTGTGTGTTCGTTGGCGAGAGACAACATCTCATTCATTAAAGCCGATGGAGATCTGTCGCCCAAGCCATCCAGGTGCAGTAAACGGGCAGCCCGCTCGCGCCGAGAGAGTCCGAAAGTCCTGAGGAGCAGGGCTTTGAATTCCGTGTACTTGCCGTCTGCCGGGGGCAACTGTACGAACTCCGCGACCTGGGCCGCTGTGTCCTGGTCGAGGGAGCTCACCACGTAGTAGTAGCTGGTGTCTTCTGAGGTGATCTGGCGAACGTGGAATTGGGCTTCGGCTTGCTGGAACCATAGGTCCGGGCGCTGTGTCCAGAAACCTGGCAGTTTCAACGAAACCGCATGAACAGAGGCGGCGTCGGTCATTTCTGGTCCAAAAATCGTTTGGACCGTCGGGGTCACCAATTGTAGCGGTGTGCTACACGCAGCGCTAAAATTACGACATGGAGTCGGTAACTGCAGTCGAAGGAAAAAACTTTATTCGAAAACTTCAGCCTCACTTTTAAGCCTCTGTCAACCGGCCCCCCATGGCGCAGAGGCTCCAAAGCTCTGTGCTCGTAAACCCCCGTAGGCTATCTAATTGTGAGTCGGTTCGGATACGCTAGGAAATGGGTCACCACAGTACAATACCTTTAGAGCAGTGGCATGAGATCAACTACTTTATAATCAGAAATTATTATACAACCATTGCTGTATACTGTACAAAAATGTTTTTAAAAAACTCAAGTTCATCTAGAATTTGTTCATTTTGTTGCAACTATTTGCACAGGCATGAACTTGATTGGAGTACTGCACAGACACAACAGAAGCGTTTCCAT
This sequence comes from Hypanus sabinus, assembly GCF_030144855.1. Classification (NCBI taxonomy): domain Eukaryota; kingdom Metazoa; phylum Chordata; class Chondrichthyes; order Myliobatiformes; family Dasyatidae; genus Hypanus; species Hypanus sabinus. Next base: position 53,886,856 of record NC_082717.1, on the reverse strand, counting down.
GTAGGTCTGGCAAAGAACTTTGAAAAACAGCAAGTTTTTTGACAGGAGTTGTTGATTGGAGTACTGTGCAGATGCAGCCTCACAGGTCCAGCAAAAATACTTTAAAAACCCAGTCTCTATAAAAAAGGGGTACCGCCTAATGGAGCAGTCATCGTGGAAGCAGTCGTTGTTGTAGTCTGAGACAGAGTAGTAAGACTTTGGCTCAATAGGCCTTTGGCGAGAACAGGTGGAAGCAAGGCAAGTAGGCAACTTCATTCCTTATTTCTTATTCTGAATTAACTCTAGAGAGAATAGGGGGTACATCTACAGAGCCAGTGTTCTGTTCTGGGTGTTGGATGTGGGATTTCCAGGAGATCTGATGGTCACATCTGTGCCAAGTGCATTGAGATGCAGCTCCTTGGAGACCATGTTAGGGAACTGGAGCTGCAGCTCGATGATCTTTGGCTTGTTAGGGAAAGTGAAGCAGTGATAGACAGGAGCTACAGGGAGGTAGTCACCCAAGGCTACAGAAGACAGATAAATGGGTTACTATCAGGAGAGGGAAGGGTCTCTGTCAGGAGAGGGAGGGGAGAACGTCAGATAGTGGAGAGCAATCCTGTGGGTGTTCCCCTCAACAATAAGTACTCCATTTTCAGTACTGTTGCGGAGGGGAGACCTACCTGGGGGAAGCAATAGCGACAATGCCTCTGGCACTGAGTCTGGTTGTGTGGCTCAGAAGGGTAGGGAACTGAAGAGAATGGCAGCAGTAATAGGGAACTCTATAGTCACATGGACAGACAGGCAATTCTCTGAATGCAAAAAGGAAGCACTGATGGTAGTTTGCCTCCCAGCTGCCAGGGCCCACAATGTTTCTGGACTCGTCCAAAATATCCTGAAAAGGGAGGGTGAGCAGCCAGAACTTGTGGTACATATTGGTTACAATGACATAGGTAGAAAATGGGAGGAGGGCCTGAAAAAAAAGAGTTGGGAAGGAAACTGAGAAGCAGGACCTCAAAGATAGCAATCTCTGGATTGCTGCCTGTGCCAAGCGACAGTAAGGATAGGAATAGAATGAGGTGGTAGATAAATGTGTGGCTGAAGAATTGCTGCGGGGGCAAGGATTCAGATTTCTGACTAAATTAGGACCACTTCTAGGGCAGGTGGAACCTGCACAAAAGGGATCAGTTGCACTTCAATCCAAGAGGTACCAATATGCTTTCAGGCAGGTTTTCTAGAGCTGTTGGGACTGGTTTAAACTAATATAGCATGAGGAAGGGAATCAATACGACAGAGCTGAGGATGAACCAGCAGGTTTACAAATAGATAATGGATGTAACATAAGTGTAAGGAAGGACAAACCAATGACTAGGTACAAATCCAGACACAGCAAAGAATTAATTGAACCACAAGAGGCAAAATTCAAAAGGGTTAAGAATGCAGGACTGAAAGTGCTATGTTTAAATATGCATAGTATTCGGAATAAGGTGGACGAACTTGTGGTACCATTAGAGATTGGTCAGTATGACGTTGTGGGCATTACTGAGTTGTGGCTGAAGGTCATAGCTCGGATTTCAACATCAAGGGATATACTTTGTATCAAAAGGACGGGCAAGAACGCATAGGCGGTGGTGTGACTATTGGTAAGAGATGGAATTACATCTTCAGAAAGAGGCGACATAGGGTCAGAGAATATCGGATCTTAGTGGATAGAGTTAAGAAACTGCAAAGGTAAAAAAAACATTATGGGAATCATATAGATCTCCAAATAGTAGCCAAAATGTGGGGTTGAGAGCGCAAAGGCAGCTGGAAAAGGCATGTAATAAGGGTAAGACCATAAGACAAAAGAGCAGATTTAGGCCAGTTGGCCCATCGAGTCTACTCTGCCATTCAATCATGGCTGATCCTTTATTCCCCTCCTCAGCTCCACTCCCAGCCTTCTGCCAGTAACCTTTGATGCTGTGTCCAATCAAGAACCCATCAAGCTCTGCCTTAAATACACCCAACAACCTAGCCTCCTAGCCTGTGGTAACAAATTCCACAAATTTACCACCTTCTGCCTAAGGAAGTTTCTCCACATCTCTTTTTTAAATGGACGCCCCTCCTTCCCGAGGCTGTGTCCTCTTGTCCTAGACTCTCTCACTATGGGAAACATCCTTTCCACATCTACTCTGTCTAGGCCTTTCAACACTCGAAAGGTTGCAATGAGATCCCCCTTCATCCTTCCATTCCAGCGAGTGCAGACCCAGAGCTATCAAACGTTCCTCGTATGAAAACCCTTTCAGTCCTGGAATCATCCTTGTGAACCTCTTCTGAATCTTCTCCAATCCCAGCACATCTTTTCTTAGATGTAGAACTGAAAACTGTTCACAACACTCAAGGTGAGGCCCTGCCAGTTCCTAAAAAGCATCATCATCATATCCCTGCTCTTGTATTCTAAATCTCGTGAAATGGATACCAACATTGCATTTGCCATCTGCATTAGGACTCCCAAGTCCCTTTGCATCCCAGCTTTTTGAGCTTGTAATAGTAACTGCACTCACTTCTCTTCCCTCACACCCTTCAACATCTAGCAAATTGCTAGTGTCTTCTGCAGTAAAAACTGATGCAAAGTAATTCATCTGCTATCTCCTAGACCCCGTTATTATTTTTGTTATTCAATTTTAGCATTCCTACATCCACTCTCATCTCTCTTATTTTTCACATTTGGAAAAAAAAACTTTTACTATCTACTTTGATATTGTTTGTTAGCTTGCTTTCTTTTTTCATCTTTTCCTTCCTACTTATTATTTTAGTTGTTTTCTGTAGGGTTTTAAATGCTTCCCAATCCTCTGTCTTCCCACTAAGTGTTGCTTTGTTGTATACCTTCTGTTTTGCTTTTACATTAGCTTTGACTCCCCTTGTCAGCCCCAATTGTATTCTGTTGCCATTTTAGTAAATCTTTGTTTTTGGAATACGTCTATCTTGCACCTTTATCACTTTTCCCAGAAAATCATGCTATTGCTGCTCTGCTGTCATCCCTGCCAGTATCACCTTCCAATTTACTTTGGCCAACTCCTCTCTCATACCACTGTAATTTCCCTTACTCCATTGAAGTACTGTACTGCTACGTCAGACTTCACTTTCTCCCTATAAAATTTCAAGTTGAACTCAACCATATTGTGATCACTGCCTCTTAAGCGTTCTTTTACATTAAGGTCCCTAGTCATTAGGTTCATTACATAACATCCAATCCAGTATAGCTGATTCCCCCAGTAGGCTCAATGACAAACTGTTCTAAAAAGCCATCTCGTAGGCCTTCAACAAACTCACTCTCTTGAGATCCATTACCAACTTGATTTCCTAATTGGCCTACATGTTGAAATCTCCCATGAGTATCATTGCATTGCTGTTTTGACACAACTTTTCTATTTCTTGTTGTAATCTGTAGTCCACATCCCAGCTACTGTTGGGAGGCCTATATATAGCTACCATCAGGATACTTTTACCCTTGCCCTTAACTCAACCCACAAGGATTTAACTTCTTCCGATCCTGTGTCACATCTTTCTACTGATTTTAAGATACAAAATATAGGAGCAGAAGTAGGCTATTAGGCCTATCGAGTCTGCTCCGCCATTCAATCATGGGCTGATCCAATTTTTCCAGTCATCCCCACTCCCCTGTCTTCACCCCATACCCTTTGATGCCCTGGCTAATCAAGAACCTATCTATCTCTGCCTTAAATACACCCAATGACATGGCCTCCATATCCGCTCGTGGCAACAAATTCAACAGATTTACCACCCTCTGACTGAAGTAATTTCTCCACATCTCTGCTCTAAATTGACATCCTTCAATCCTGAAATCATGCCCTCTTGCCCTAGAATCCCCTACCATGGGAAATAACTTTGCCATATCTAATCTGTTCAGGCCTTCTAACATTCAGAATGTTTCTATGAGTAAACCCCCTCATTCTCCTGAACTCCAGGAAATACAGCCCAAGAGCTGCCAGACAGTCCTCATACAATAATAATTAGTTTAAATCCTCCCTAACAGCTCTATTAAATGTGCCCGCTCGGATATTGGACCCCTTTGGGTTCAGGTGTAACCTGTCTTTTTTGTACAGCTCGTACCTCCTCCAGAAGGGGCCTGAATGATCCAGGAATCTGAAGCCCTGCCCTCTGCACCAGTTTTTTTGCCACACAGTAATCCCGCCAATGTAATAAGGGACAACAACATGCAATGGGATTGGAAAAATCACGTTGGTGTCAGATCACAAGAAGGGGAGTTTGTTGAATGCCTACAAGATGGCTTTTTAGAGCAGCTTGTGCTTGAGCCTACTCGGGGAAAGGCCATCTTGGATTGGGGGAAATAAACCAGATATAATTAGGGAACTTAATGTAAAGGAACCCTTAGGAGAGAGTGATCATAATATGATTTAATTCATACTGCAGTCTGAGACTGACAAGCACAAGTCACATGTATCAGTATCACAATGGAATAAAGGGAATTGCAGAGGCATGAGAGAGGAGCTTGCCCAGAAGGACTGGGGGAGAATACTAGCAGAAATGATGGCAGAGCAGAGATGGCTGAAGTTTCTGGGAATAGTTTAAGGCACAGGACATATGACCCACAGAACAAGTTGTTCTCAAGTGGTATGGGTAGGCAACTGTGGCTGACATTAGAAATTAAAGACTGTATAAAAACCAAGGAAAAAAACATATATGGTAGCAAAAGTGAGTGGGAAGTTAGATAATTGGGAAGCTTTTAAAATCTAACAAAAGGCAACTACAAAAAATGCTATAAAGGAAGAAGATGAAGTGTTTTCAGTTATATAAAGAGTAAAAGGGAGGTGAGAATTGATACTGGAGCACTGGAAAATGATGCTGATGAGGAAGTAATGGGGCACAAAGAAATGGGAGATGGACTTAATGGGTACTTTGCATCTTTCTTCACTGTAGAAGACACTAGAGGTGTGCCAGAGATCCATAAATGTCGGAGCAGGAGTGAGCACTATTCCTATTACAAAGGAAAAAATGCTAGGCACACTCAAAGGTCTTCAAAGTTGATAAGGCACCTGGACCAGATGAACTACATCCTAGAGTCTTGAGAGATTTTGCTGAAGAGATTACGGATATATTGGTCATAATCTTTCAAGAATCACTCAATTCTGGCATGGCCCTGGAGGAACGGAAGATTGCGAATGTCACCCCACTCTTTAAGGAAGGAGGAAGGCAAAAGAAAGAAAATTATAGGCCAGTTAGCCTAACCTCAATGGTTGGGAAAGTGCTGGAATCTATCATTAAGGAGGAGGTTTTAGGCTTCTTGGAGACTAATGATAAAATAAGTTAAAGTCAACATGGTTTCTGTCAAGGGAAATCTTGCCCAACAAATCTCTTAGAGTTCTTCAAGTAACAAGCAAGGTGGACAAAGAAGAGGCAGTGGATGTCATTTACTTTTCAGAAGGCATTTGATAAGGTGCCACATCAGGGGCTGCTTAACAGAATAAAATCCTATGGTGTTAAAGGAAAGATTCTAGCATGGATAGGGGAATGGCTGACAGACAGGAGGCAGCAAGTGGGAATAGAAGATATTTTTTCTGGTTGGCTGCTAGTGACTAGTGGTGGTCCTCAGGGGTCAGTATTGGGATCAATACTTTTCATCTTGTCAATGATTTGCAAAATGGAATTGATGACTTTGTGGCAAAGTTTGCAGATGATATGAAGATAGGTGGAGGGGTAGGTAGTGCTGAGGAAGCAATGAATTGCAGCAGGATCTAGACAAATCATTAGAATGCGCAAAAACGTGGCAAATGGAATACAGTATTGGGACACAAAGCTGCTACACAGGTTGACTCTGTGGTTAAGAAGGCATATGGTGCTATGGCCTTCATCAACTGCGGGATTGAGTTTAAGAGTCGAGAGGTAATGTTTCAGCTATATAGGACCCTGGTCAGACCACACTTGGGAGTACTGTGCTTAATTCTTGTCACCTCACTACAGGAAGGATGTGGAAAGCATAGAAAGGATGCAGAGGAGATTTACAAGGATTTTGCCTGGATTGGGGAGCATACCTTATGAGGACAGGTTGAGTGAACTTGGCCTTTTTTCCTTGGAGCGACAGAGGATGAGAAGTGACCTGATAGAGGTGTATAAGATGATGAGAAGGATTGATCATGTGGATAGTCAGAGGCTTTTTCCCCAGGGCTGAAGTGGCTAGCATGAGAGGGCATTGTTTTAAGGTGCTTGGAAGTAGGTACGGAGGAGATGTCAGGGCTAAGTTTTTTTATACAGAGAGTGGTGAGTGTGTGGAATGGGCTGCCAGTGGCGGTGGTGGAGGCGGATATGATAGGGTCTTTTAAGAGACTCCTGGATAGGTACATGGAGCTTAGAAAAATAGAGGGCTTTGGGTAAGCCTAGGTAGTTCTAAGGTGAGGACATGTTTGGCACAGCTTTGTGGGCCAAAGGGATTGTATTGTGCTGTAGGTTTTCCATGTTTCTATGAAATGTATGATAATGTATTTTGGTAAAAGGAACAATAGCGTGGACTACTATCTAAATGGAGAGAAGATTCAAAAGTCAGAGGCGCAGAGGAACTTGGGAGTCCTTGTGCAAGACTCCCAGAAGGTTAATATACAGGTTTATTGTGGTTAAAAAAAATGCAAATGCAATGTTAGCATTTATTTCAAGAGAAATAGAATATAAAAGCAAGGACATAATGTTGACACATTAGAGGATACTAGTCAGGCTGCACTTGGAGTATTGTCAATAATTTTGGGCCCCATATCTCAGAAGGGATATGTTGTCATTGGAGAGAGTCCATAAGTGGTTCAAGAGAATGATTCTGGGAATGAAGGGATTAATACATGAGGAACTTTTGTGAGCTTTGGGTCTGTACTCACTAGAATTTAGAAGAATGTGGGGGGATCTCACTGAAACCGACCTGATGTTGAAAGGATTAGATGGGGTGGATGGTGGGGGTGTCCAGAACTAGGGGGTACAGCCTCAAAATTGAAGGGTGACCTATTAGAACAGATGTAAGGTGGAATTTTTTTAAGCCAGAGTGTAGTGAATCTGTGGAATGCACTGCCACAGACTGTGCTGGAGGGGAAGTCCATGGGTATATTTAAAGCAGAAGTTGATAGTTTTCTGATCAGTCAGGGCATCAAAGGATATAGCAAGAAGGAAGGTGCATGGGGATCTGGGATCAGAGATCAACCATGATGGAAGGGTGGAGCAGACTCGATGGGCTGAATGGCCTAAATCTGCTCTTGCGTCTTATGGTCAAGATGGAAAAGAAAAAAAGATGATCAAACCAGTGCAATGTGTCTTGGGTGATTGTTTCATTCATTGTGTAGTTAATCTTAAAATAAATTATCCAATATGAGAGAAAAATAAAATGACAGCAGTGGAGAGAATAAGATGTAAATAATGTGATGGATTTCCAACAGATAGCTGTTTAATTAGAAAACCATTTTCAAATTCTCCTTCCCCTCAAAAAAAATTAATTTCACAACTCCAGGTAATCTGGACATCATGGAATTGTTTTTTTTCCCCCAAATACATACACAACTGTTATTCAAAATAAATGTTAATTCTTCATTAACTATTCAAGCACAATAGATCTGTACAGTGCAGAGAAAAAGATATTCTAAGATTGTAGCAATTTTTGCCTATACACAATGAAAAATTAACCTAAAACTACAGAACATATGCCACTCTTAAACCCTTTAATAGTGTGCTAAATTATAAGAAATAACTATTTATCAAGCCATCTGATACGTTGTGGTCAAAAAAATTTAAGTCTTCCATCTAACATACTTCATTGTGATGTTCCTTTCTATGAAAAAAACTGAACTTGTAATCTCAGAATTACCAGAATTGATTAAGTGTCACATGTCTATTAATGATGAAGTACTTACAGAATAAACTGTAAAATACAGATTATACTAAGCTAATTAAATTTGAATGAATCAATTCAATTTATTCAATAACAAAGCAGTCAGAGAAAGTTAATCAATAAAATCAATAGACTTCCTTTCAAGACTATAAAACCCAAATTATTAGGTTCAAATGGTGAAAGGATAGATTTGATGCAAGTTGTCAATTCAAATTTCTATCATTACAAAATCAATTGTTAAAGCATTTTTCAAAACTATAAAATACATACATGGTCACTAAAATTGTAGTGCCTCCTCCAGAAACAGGTGTTTCAACTTGAATTCATTGAGAGATTAAACATCAATGAACAAATGTCAAATTATTTTTCCCTATGAATTGGATGATCTTAATTAGCTGTGGTCCAGGCCATGGTAAGTCATTGCACTTATCAATAACAAAAACATGAACTCAGAAGGTTAAGCAACATCTGCACAGTCAAAAAAAACTAACTCAACATTTCGGATCAAGATCCCACATTAGGACTGAGTGGGGAGGAGGAAAGATTACCAGTATACAACAATACAAAGGGTATGACAGGTGGAACCAGTTAGAAGGTGATGATGGGCAGAAAGAACCAAAATAAAGGTAGATGGGAAAGATGGAAGGAAGAATGCTAGATGTATAGGTGTGGGGGTGGAGAACATCGAGGGGTGTATGTTACTTGAAATTGGAAAATTCAATGTTCATTCTATTGGATAGTAAGCTACCCAAGCACAATGAGATGTTTTTCCAATTTGAGCTTATTCACTTTATCAATGGAGAATGCGGAGGACAGGCAGGTCATAGAAAACATAAAATATTAAAATGACATAAAACTGTTGCCTGACAAAATGGTCGTGTCATCTACTCTTGGTTTTGCCACTGTAGTGAAGGCCACATCAAAAGCATCCAATGCAGTAAATCAGGTCGAAAGAAGTACAGTTGAATCTCGGCCATCTCATCTTGACTCTTTCCTCCCAATTCCAATGCAGATTCTCAATCTGTAAATTTAGCCTTGTCTGTTGCCTGCATAAATACTGATTGACCATTGAGTTATTCCAGTTTCCAGAAAACCCCTGCGGAACACCAATAGTCACCAGCAGCCAACCAGAAAGGTACTTATTATTCCTACTCTTTGCTTCCTGTCAATCAGCTAATCTTCTTTCCATGCTTGCATCTACTCTGTAATATCATGGGCTCTTATCTTAATAAGCAGGTCAAAGGCCTTCTGAAAACAACTTCCATTGACTCTCCTTTGTTTATCCTGCTTGTTATTTCCTCAAAGAATTCCAATAGAATTGTCAGGAAAGATTTCCACTTAAGGAAACCATGCTGACTTTAGCCTTCTTTATCATGTGCCTCCAAGCACGCCGAAACATCATCCTTAATAATGGGCTCCAACATCTTCCAGCCACTGAAGTCAGGCTAAATGACCTATGGCTTTGAGGCAAGTGGTCCCAGGTTTGAATCCAGCCAGCTCCCTACACACTTTCCATCCTCTATTTTTTTATATATTCCACCTGCCAAAAAAGCCCAATGATACAAAAATCTGAAAGCTTCTCTCCTGCTTCACCAAATGCTAAACTGCATTACCTTTATTTCTTGCCTCACTAGCACATGGTACAGGTAACAACAATGAGATCATTACCCTGGAGGTCCTGTATTTTAAATTAGTACCCAAATCCCTGAACTCACTTTGCAGGACCTTGCAATTTTCCTTGCATGTCATTGGTACCAATATGTAGTATGACCACTGACTGCTCATTCTCCCCCTTAAGAGTGCTTATGGACTCGATCCAAGACATCTCTAATCCTGGCATTTATGAGGAAAGATACCATCCAAGACTCTTGTTCTCATCCAGTGACCTGTGTGTTCCCCTAACCTAAGAATCACCTATCACTACCACTGACCTCTTCTTCACCCTTTGCTTTTCTGAACTAAAGAACCAGACACAGTGCCCAAGAATCCTACCTTCCTCTTCCCTAAGTAACATTAATCTTAATGTCTCTTTACGTCCTACTCTCCAAAGACATTTTATGGCCCTCTTTGGCCCTCATAATTCCTTGTTTATTCTGTCCTGATTCATCTTCAAAAGCCTGATTTTGGCCTCCCAACCTTACAAATGCTTCCCTTTTGTTTGAATTTGTAGCATCTTATCATTCTTGGTTCTTTAACCTTGCCAACCTCACCTTGCTTCCTCATAGGAAGATGTTGTTTCTGAATTTTGACCATGAGATGTGTATTTGCCCAATAACGGTATCTCCCAACTTACTCTCCCCAGGACCTGCTTAATTCAGTTGTTATTAGCCATTTACCCATTTCGACCATAAGACCAAAAGATACAGGAGCAGAATTAGGCCATATAACACATCAAGTCTGCTCCACCATTTCATCATGGCTGATCCAATTTTCCTCTTGGCGTCAATCTCCTACCTTCTCCCTCTAGCCCTTCAACTCTTAACCATACACACAGGGGTCTAACTAGTCTTATCTGTAACAATGACTATCTGAAAAGTTACCGAACGTTTTCTCACAGAACAAACACCTGGCCAGACTCATTGCCTAATTCAAGCTATGACATGGCCCTTTCCGTAGTTGGACTATCTACATACTATGTCAAGAAACTTCCTGAGCACACCTAACAAATTCTAACCCGAAGAATCTGGCATGGAGCTTCAACCTGACAAGTTCATCTTAGATGTTTCATCACATTGACAGTCATATCTGAAAGGCCATGCTCTTGAATTTGCCAAGTTAAAAAGCTTCAAATTATAAAACACTTCAACTTTTTAAAAAAATGCTAATTTGACATGCATCATCAAATCTCCATGATTAATAACTGATTTCAATTATATAAAGCATGTTTTCTGCAAAATGAGTTTTAAAATCCATTTATAAAATATTACCTGCACTTGTTATTAGTCTCCAACTTTATCAAACAACTTTATCTAACATGACATAGCTTTTATAAATATGTAACTGTAACAATAACTGCAACAATATGTAAACAATAACACTTCGTATTTATAAACTGTCACTAACAGTGTTCGTGGCCATAGTTTTTGGCCTCTATCCTTCAAGCTTTTAACATAATTTATATCCAGGAACATTTAAGAGAAAGCTGCATATTATTTGACAAACCCAGCCCTTAGTAAAAATGTAATTAATTTTGAGTTACATCATTTTCAATATACCTCATTTGCTGTTTTGTGTAGTGAATGACAAGTTAACCTCATTACATATTTTCATTCCTAATTTAGTCTATGAAAATTGAAACCAAGTACAGATTTAATATTGCTTTTGCTTAATAGACAATTTCACGTTCTAAATAATTCTACCTTCCTCTCAACTTTGTTGTTAAAATCTGTTCCTATTAGTGTGCAGTCATCTTTCCTGACAATTTTAGTATTTCTAATCTTGTTTGCTGCAGCTGTTTCTTTCTGATTTATTTTGGGTTTATTTGGTTAATTTCTCTACCTGCCTCTTGTTTTCTATAATTTACTGCACACTGCATATAATTGATTTAGGACAACCACTCAAAGGATTAGTAATTACAGTGTGATTACATCAAGCTCCAGCAAAGTATCTACAGCTCATTACCACAGAGTAATAAAGTAATTATTAAAAAAAAAAGGTACTGCACTCAAAGATATTGACCAGGAAGTTGGAATCCAAGGACCAATTTCACAAAATAAAAACTGCATCTATTTTTCTCCAAATAATTTAACCAGAAAGAAATAACCACAAGTTATCAGACTTCCAGAAACACAAGGAAGTGTTTTTGGCAGGATAGATGGAAAATAGAAATGGGTGAAAAATGTATTTTACTATATAATTAAAAATTTGACACCAAGCCACAAATGGAAATATGAGGGATAACCAGAAGATGTACATGAGTTAAGGAACATTTTGAAGGGAAAGGTAGCATAAAAAGTATAGGGAAGAAATTTCATAGCTTAAGGGTGTTGGAATCAAGGCAAAATCACCAATGTAGATTCAGAGATAATCAAGAGGCCAGAACTGAAGTAGTATGGGCATCTCACAGATCAATATAATTGTTGAAAGTTTGGGAGTTATGGGTTACAGAGAGATTTGATAATTTTACAACTGAGGTATTGCTTAATGATTAACTCTATGGTTCATCACAAATATTCTCTCATAAGTTAGTTGAAATTCTAAGGTCAATAGAGTTTTAAGTAACCTCAATTTGGAGCATAAAATGAGGGAGGTCAGCAATGAGTCAACTCTAGAAGTAAGAACTGTAACAGTTAAGATTACAAGAGCAAATAACTGTGTCAATGGCAGAGCTAAGTGATGTTATGAGATGGAAGCTAATAATCTTGACAGCACATGCATAATATGAAACTTTTTTCAGGGTTACACAATTGACCAAGTACTGGAAAAGCCTGGCTCAATCTCAGACAGATATCACAGGTAGCAAAGCTAGCAAACAGATCAAGACAATATTCAGATTTCTGATGAATGGCTATTCCACATGAAATGCTAATTATTTTTCTCCACAGATACCCTTAACTACTGAGTATCCAACCACATTGTGTTTTTACTTCAAGATTTCCAACATTTGAAGATGCTTGCTTTTAATTTTCTCATCCATTGTTGCCTGTTGTAAAAGGAGGCTAACTTCAACATGACGCAGAAGAGATGTTGAGGTAGACAGCAGCATAGTGAGGTAGAGAGCAGCATGGTATGCTTATAGAAACTACACTATTTTATTTCCTGAAACAAATGTAAGTCATGGAGTCAGAGCTATACAACATAGAAACAGGCCCAAAAAAAAGCTACGGGAGGAAATCAGTAACAGTGCACATGGGTGTGGTGGAGGGGAAGGGGTGAAAGAGAAATTTCCCCTCACGCAATTTCTTTTGCTCCAGATTTCAGAATCTGCAGTCTAATGTCTCTACAGAAATAGGCCCTTTTGTTGACTATCATGTCAACAAAATTATCCCACACTCCAAGGAAAAGCTTATTCAAACTTGCCTGATAACTTAACCCCTCCAACCCAAGCAAATTTTTTGAATCTTCTTTTCACCCTCTAGCTTAATCATGTCTTTCAGAACTGCATACAAGTGACCCAACTAACATTTAGTACAATTGTAACATTGTCTGTCAATTCTTGTGCTCAATGTCAATGAAGCCAAATGTACCACATGCCCTCTCACCATTGTCTACCCATAACTCCAATTTCAGGCAACATGTCCTACCCTCTATTTTCTCAAAATGCATCATTTGCCGAGGTTAAATTCCATCTTCCAATCCCTTGTTCAGCTACTCACTTAGACAACTATCTTCACTGTCCACTATACCATCAGCAAAATTGCTTATCATACCACCTACATTCCCATCCAATCATTGACATAGCTAACAAACAAAGGATTCAATTCTAATCAAAGCAGTACACCACTGGTCACGGGCCTCCAATCTGAAAAACAACCCCATCTTGCCTCTTACAACCAAGCCAATTTTGTATCAATTGACAAACTCATCCTGATCATGTGTTCTAAGTTTCCAGGTTAGTCTACTATGCAGGACTTGTCAAAAGCCTTGCTGAAGTTCAGGCAGCCAACAACTATAGTTCCAACCTTGAGAATCCTGTCACGTCTTCAAAAACCAGATTTATGAGATATGGCTTCGCATGCATAAAGCCATGCTGACCATCACTAATCAATCCTTGATTTCTCAATGCAAATAACTTGTCTCAGTAAATCTCTCCAATAAATTTTCCCATTACTGATGCAAGGCTCACCAGCCTATAGCTTCCTATCTTATCCCTGCTGCCCAAAATAAAAAGCACACCATTTGCTGTCCTCCCAACTAAAAGTACTACACCTGTGGCTGGCAAATACACAAAAATCTGCGCCAAGGCCCCAGAAATCTCCTCTCTTACTTTCCATAACATCCCATCATAAACACTTAAGGCCTTAACAGTTATATCTTCCATTATGTGCTGGAAAGAAAACCCTTTAACTTTCACAGTCATCTTGACTATACATTGACTATATGAGATGTCAAAAGAGCTGGCCAAAGGGTCGAAAGGACCAGGATGCCGGGGGAGGTGCCTATCAGGATGCTGGGCGCCCACCTAGCAGCAGACAGTGCTCCTGCCTGTTACTTGGAAGCATCACAGTTGGTGCAATATTACCGTAGTCGATTGTCTCAGACAGCTCACTTGCAATTGGAATACTCTGTTAGATGGTGATAATACAAGTTGCCTCAGGCCTGTTATTCTTCTCTGGTGGACAATAATATGTTTCAATAAGATCACCTCTCATTTTTTTTAAGTTCTAATGAGTGCAAACTGTTTAATCTTTACTCTAAAGACGACCTCTCCCAGATCATCCTTCCAACCCTTCTCTGAAATGCCTCCAATAAGTAACTTCATTATCACATCTACTAAGGAATAATCAAAATAATTGTTTTGCATGTCTCAACACAAGTGCATTGAGGTAGTAAAGGGAAATGAATAACAGAATGCAAAACAACAAATTACAGTTAGAGTGTGTTCAGGGCAAACAGACAATAAGGTGCAAGCCCTTAAGGAGGAAGGGTGAGAGGTCAACAGTGCATCTTAATGTACTAAGGAACTGTTCAGGCTGTTAACAGTAAGATAAAAGCTGCCCTTAAGTCTAGCGGTATTTGATACAAGGCTTTTGTATCTTCCGTCTGATGGGAGAGGAAGGTAGAGAGAATGGTGTGAGTGGGCTCTTTGATTACATTGACTGATTTACTGAATTAGCAAGAAAAATTAACAGAGATGTTGATTTCCATGATACATTTGTGCTGTGTACACAATCTACAGTATCTTGAAAAATATCCAGCCACAACTCTTTTCATATTTTACTGTCTGAGTTCCTAAATTTAAAATATATTGAGCTGTGCCGGAGGGGATGGTCATCAGCTTGGAGGTTTGACAGACTCGGAGTCCGCTGTGGTCAGGTCGCTTTTGGTGTGTGCTGCGTCTGCAAGGCTGGGTTCGACGGAGCTTTCATTATGTGCTGCATTTGCGAGGCTGAGTCGGGCGGCGCCATGGAAGTCCATAGCGGGGGTATTCCCTTCTGCCGCCGGCGTGGGATGGCGAGTCTGTCCGGACCCTGGGGACTTGTGGAAATTGTGTGGTGATTTATTTTGAACTTATAGTCCTTTAACATCTTTGGACTATTTTTACTGCGCCCATGGTCTGTTTTTTTTTTATCAATTATGCTATTGTTTGCACTGTTATAACTATATGTTGTAACTATGTGGTTTTGTGCAGGTCTTGTAGCTTTAGTTTTTGGTCTTGTTTGTCTGGTGGATATGGAGCTCCTTTCTGGGGAACACGCTAAGATGGTAGCGCGATATTAATACGCAGCAGCCTCTCCAGACTCTGGATTGGGGATTGCCAAACGTTATGTGGATTTTCTGGTGTAGTCTGTTTCGTCATATGCTTTTGTGATATCATTCTGGAGGAACGTTGTCTCATTTTTTAACTGCATTGCATATGTGGTTTCTAAATGACAATAAACTGAATCTGAATCTGAAGACATTGTGCATCATGTCAAATCAAAAGAAATTCCAAACCCTGCCAGCAATTTACTAAAAATTAAAAACCAAAATTGTGAGGCTGAAGTATTTATCCCCTTTGTAATTACTACACTAATTTTCCTCAGTAGCAATACATTACCTTACTAACTCACCCAATTTGTTGATGTAGAAAATTGAAGGATCACCTGTTTTCCATGAATTCTTAAGACTACTGTAAACACTCCCTCTCTCTGTAAAGTCCAGGAGCACGGTAGATTTTCAACAGGTCAAACAAAAATGAAGTCAAGGAAATGGGGAAGGGTACAAGACCATCTCAAAAGCTCTAAACATACCTCAGAGTTCGTACCTCATTCTGTCTTGGTCAGGCCTCCCCTCTAAAAATTCAGTCACCAGAGAAGAATGGCACTTACAAGAGAGGGTACCATAATGCCAACAGTTACTGAGCAAGCTGCAGAAGTCTGTGCCTACAACTGGAGATGAAGCTCATGGCTCCGTAACCTCCAAGGTTTTACACAAAAAGGGTATTTAAAGAAGAGTGACAAGGAAGAAACCACAGCTAAGAAAAAAATCCTGCTCGAAAAGACTTTGCAAAGCATCACTCAGAAGATACTGTAAAGAAGTGGAAGAAAGTCTTGTGGTCAAATGAAACTAAAGTGGAACTTTTATGCCTCAACACTAAGTATTATGTGTGGCATAAATCTAATACTGCACATCAGCCAAGTAACACCATCCTCACTGTAAAGTATGGTGGAAATAGCATCATGCTATAGGGATGTTTGTCAGCAGAAGGTACTAGAAATCTGGTCAGGATTGATGGGAAGATGAGCACTGCTAAATACAGAGAGATCCTGGATAAAAATCTGCTAGCCACTGCCAGAAAGCTTAAACTGGGGAGGAAGTTCTCCTTTCAGTAGGACAATGACTCAAAGCACACTGCCAGAGCAACTACAGAGTTGCTTCAAATGCATAAAATTGATGTCTTTGATGTCTAATCAGAGTCCTGATCTTATCCCAATCAAATATCTCTGGCAAGACCTCAAGGTTGCTGTCCACTGCCCGTCCTCAACCTGGCATAGTTTGAGCAATTTTGCAAGGAGGAATGGACAAATCTTGTGCAAAGCTAACAGAGACTTATTCAAAGAGACTACAGGCTGTAACAGCTGCAAGAGGTGGTTCGACTAAGAACCGAGCAAAGTGGGATGAATACTTTTGAAGTGCCGACATTTCAGTTTTTGAATTTTTAGGCTTTCATGTGTAACCCTCTCATCAGACTCGTATACAAACCTGGCTAGTTAGCTAACTCTGTTAACAGCCATGTGACTCAGCGGTGAAAAGGCCACCTTTTCATAAGCAATATACTTCTAGGGTCAGTGTGATTTGGGGTTCAACCAAACAGGAAAGTTGGGATGTTCCAAATATGGAACATTGGTTGTAGCAAATACTGTGCAAAGTTATCCTTTGCTGAAAATTAACAGTCTGTACACCGGCATAAAATTACAAAGGAAATATATTTACCAAATTTTCAATTTTAAGAGTTACAGAAAAAGAAAAATTAAAGGCGTCATTAAAGTCCATTGGAGCTAATTTCTGGAATAGTCAAATGTATTGCACGCACTGAACTCACATTCTGTGTGAAGGAAACCAGCCACAGTTTGAACTTCCCTCGAAGACCATCTCGGATGAACTGGCTCTCTCAAGAGATCTGCCACTTCCTTCTTGGAGCCATTCATCTGCACAAAGCACATCTTTCAACCAGGTCTCTCCTTCAAACTGCATTCTGTGGCATATTCCCACTTGGGAGCTCCCACCAAAGACCCCAAATCAGACTACTGTCCTTCAGAAATCTGATCCCACCCAGCTCTCCCAAATCTTCCACTGGACAAAAAGTTACAAATGGCTGACACAACATTCCCAGGTTGGACAACATGGCTCCACATCTTCAGCTGAAGCCAAAACACTATTACTAACAGGACCTATTGTCTCAGCTTGCTCCTGCCCCACTGAACTCATTTCTGCATACCTTGACACAGTCTTATCCCCCCTTGTTCAATCTCTTCCCACTTATGTTCGTGACACTTCTCATGCTTTGAATTTTTTCAATGATTTTAAGTTCCCTGGCCCCCACTACCTTATTTTCACCATGGACGTCCAGTCCCTACATCCCCCACCTAGATGGTCTCAAAGCTGTTCGCTTTTTTTTTGGATTCCAGACCTAACCAAATCCCCTCTACCACAACTCTCCTCCATCTAGCGGAATTAGTTCTTACTCTCAATAATTTCTCCTTTGGCTCCTCCCACTTCCTCCAAACCAGGGGTGTAGCCATGGGCACCCATATGGGTCCCAGTTATGCCTGCCTTTTTGTTGGCTTTGTGGAACAGTCCATGTTCCAAGGCTATACCAGTATTCATCCCCCTCTTTTCCTTTGCTACATCGACGACTGCATTGGCGCTGCCTCTTGCACACGTGCTGAGCTCGTTGACTTCATTAACTTTGCCTCCAACTTTCACCCTGCCCTCAAATTTACCTGGTCCATTTCCAACACCTCCCTCCCCTTTCTTGATCTTTCTGTCTCCATCTCTGGAGATGGCCTATCTACTGATACCTACTATAAACCTACAGACTCTCACAGCTACCTGGACTATTCCTCTTCCCACCCTGTCTCTTGCAAAAAGGCTATGCCCTTCTCACAATTCCTCCGTCTCCACCGCATCTGCTCTCAGGATGAGGCTTTTCTTTCCAGGACGAAGGAGATATCTTCCTTTTTTTAAGCAAAGGGGCATCCCTTCGTCCACCATCAGCTCTGCCCTCAAACGCATCTCTCCCATTTCCCGCACATCTGCCCTCACCCCATCCACCCGCCACCCCACTCGGGATAGGGTTCCCCTTGTCCTTACCTACCAACCCACCAGCCTGCAGGTCCAACATATAATTCTCCGTATCTTCCGCCACCTCCAACGGGATCCCACTACCAAACACATTTTTCCCTCCCCCTCCTCTTTCTGCTTTTCACGGGGATCACTCCCTACGCGACTCCCTTGTCCACTCATCCCCCCCATCCCTTCTCACTGATCTCCCTCCTGGCACTTATCCTTGTAAACGGAACAAGTGCTACACCTGCCCTTACAATTCCTCCCTCACCACCATTCAGGGCCCCAGACAGTCCTTCCAGGTGAGGCGACACTTCACCTGTGAGTCGGCTGGTGTGGTATACTGCGTCCGATGCTCCCGGTGTGGCCTTTTATATATTGGCGAGACCCGACACAGACTGGGAGACAGTTTCGTGGAACATCTACGCTCGGTCCACCAGAAAAAGCAGAATCTCCCAGTGGCCACATATTTTAATTCCGTGTCCCATTCCCATTCTGATATGTCTATCCATGGCCTCCTCTATTGTCAAAATGAATCCAAACTCAGGTTGGAGAAACAACACCTTATATACCGACTGGGTAGCCTCCAACCTGATGGCATGAACATTGATTTCTCTAACTTCCGTTAATGCCCCTCCTCCCCTTCTTACCCCATCCCTGACATATTTAGTTGTTTGCCTGTTCTCCATCTCACTCTGGTGCTCCCCCCTTTCTTTCTCCTGAGGCCTCCCGTCCCATGATCCTTTCCCTTCTCCAGCTCTGTATCACTTTCGCCAATCATCTTTCCAGCTCTTAGCTTCATCCCACCCCCTCCGGTCTACTCCTATCATTTCGCATTTCCCCCTCCCCCTTCTACTTTCAAATCTTTTACTATCTTTCCTTTCGGTTAGTCCTGACGAAGAGTCTCGGCCTGAAACGTCAACATCGCTTCTCCCTATAGATGCTGCCTAGCCTGCTGTGTTCCACCAGCATTTTGTGTGTGTTGTTGTTTGAATTTCCAGCATCTGCAGATTTCCTCGTGTTTACTAACAGGACACATTGCTTTTGCCTAAAACTGCTACAATAAAAATATCTCACAGCATAGCAGTGGAAATCTTAACCACAGCATGCTCTACATTTTTTCCATTTTTTGGGCTCTACTGCAAAAAAAAAGCAGCAAGTCATTCACAAATTAAAATTCTCAGTTAAATTGATCAAAATCCCTGGTTGTAATACTAATGTAAACAAATGATTGGGGGCTGAATACTTTTTCAAGGCACTGTATTGGTAGTTATCAAGCAATGCCTGTCATGGTGCAACTATAAAAGTTAGTGAGGGTCAAAGTGGACACAACAATTTTGTTTAACTTCTCGAGGAAGTAGAGGAACTAGTGTGCCTCCTTGGCCATGGCTGGATCAGGACAGGCAATTGGTGACTTTCATTCCTAGGAACATGAAGCTCTCAGCCCTAGCACCAATTAAAATAACAGTTTCTAATAAAGCGTTCATAATTTTCTTCTTATTAGGTCTCAATAGTGCCTGGTGCAGTTACAGTAAGACTTTTATACTTCACCACCCCCCTTGAAATAAGGGCCAGCATTCCAATAATCTTTTCTCATAGCTGCTACATCTGTGCAGTAGCTTTATTCATGGATTAGATACCTCAAATTCCTGTGCTGCAGCTTTCTGCATTTTTCTTCATTTAAATACTGTTCTTTTGTTCCTCCTTCCAAATTTAACTTTATATTTTTCATCCTACATCCCAGTTGCCTATATTTTGTCCACTCACTTATCAATATCTCCCTGCAAATTATTTTTATCAATTTGCCTTGTCTATTATTATTTTTTTTCAGTCATCTGCAAAGCTGTTCATTGAATATTAAAGGCTTGCTGGAAGTAAGGGTATACATTAGAAAAGCTGTTGTCACAGCACTGATTTCTGTGGGAACACTACTGGTCAGTGGTTGCCGACCTGAAAATGATCCCTTACCCTAGTCACTGCTTCCTGATCATTAGCTAATCCTATATCTATGCAGTATGTTATACTCAACCTTTTGGGCATTTGTTATGACTTAATCTTGTTGAACACTTTCTGAAAGTTTATATCTACCGATTCCTTTCTATTCGCCCTTTCTCAAACTTTCTCTGAAAGCAATAAAACTTGTCCGACGTTATTTTTGCTGACATGAAGCTACACAAATGATTCTTCAAATATAGTAGAGTCAAGGAATAATTATCAACATTCAAGATTAAATTCTAAACACAAGAAATACTGTGGATGCTAGCTATCCAAAGCAAACACACACAAAATGCTGAAGGAACTCAGCATCTGTAGAAATGAACAGTCAACATTACAGGCTGGTACCCTTCTTCAGAAAGGGGGAAGACACTAGAATAAAAAGGTTGGGGAGAAGGAGGATAGTTGGATGGTGATAGGTGAAGCCAGGTGGGTAGGAAAGGTAAAGAGCTGGAGAGGAAGGAATCTAATAGGAGAGGACTGTGGACCATAAGAGAAAAGGAAGGAGGAGAGGACCCAGGGAGAGGTAAGAAGAGGTAAGAGGCCAGAATGGGAAATAGAAGAGGAAAGGGGGAGGGAAAAAGTGTTTTTTTTTAAACCAGAAGGAGTAATCAATATTCATGCCATCAGGTTGGAGGCTACCCTGACGGAATAAGGTGTTGCTCCTCCTCCCTGACAGTGGCCTCATGGTGGCACGACAGGAAGCCATAAACCAACATGTCAGAATGAGAATGGGAATTGGAATTAAAATGTTTGGCTGCCAGGAAGTTCCGCTTTTGGCAAATGGAGTGGAGGTACTCAACAAAGTGGTGTTTCAGTTTATGACAGTTCTCACCAATGCAGAGGAGGCTTGCACTGCAAGCTTGCTGGATACAATAGACAACCCCAGCAGAATTGCAGGTGAAATGCTGCCTCACCTGGAAGCACTGTTTAAGATCCTGAATGGAAATGAGGGAGTGGGTGTGTGGGCAGCTGTAGCATTTAGGCTGCTTGCAGGGATAAATGCTAGGAGGGAGATCAATGGGGTAGAGGAATGGAAAGGAAAACACAGAGGGAGTGATCCCTGTGAAAAGTAGAGAATGGGGTTAGGTAAAGACATGCTTGGTGGTAGGATCCCTTTGGAGATGGTGGAAGTTGCAGAGAATGGTGTGTTGGATTAGAGGCTCATGGGGTGGTAGATAAGGACAAGAAGAACTCCAACAGTTAAGGTGGCAGGAAGACAGATTGAGCACAGATGTCTGGGAAATGGAGGAGGGTGTGGGTGAGGGCAGCATCAATGGTGGAGGAAGGGAAACCCCATTCTTTGAAAGAGGTGGACATTTCTGATGTTCTGGAAAGGAAAGCCTCATCCTGGGAACAGATGCAGTGGAGGTGAAGAAACTGAGAAAAGGGAGTAGAATTTTTACAGGAGTCAGGGTGGGAAGCAGTACAGTGAAGATAACCATGGGAACTGGTATATTTATAAAAGATGTTGATTGACAGTTTGTCTCCAGAGATGGAGACAGAGAGATCAAGGAAGGGGAGGGAGATGGTAGAAATGGACCAAGACAATTTAAGGGCAGGGTGGAAGTTGGAGGTAAAGTTGTTTAAATTGACGAGCTCAGCATGGGGTGTATGAGGCCGCACCAATGCAGTCAACAATATAGCAGAGGAAAAGTTGGGGAAGCTTGGAACACGGACTGTGGCCAACAAAAAGGTAGGCACAGCTGGGGCTTATGGGAGGAGCCAGAGGAGAAACGGTTGAGTATGAGAACTAGTTCTGCAGATGGAGAATGGTGGTGGAGGGGAATGCAATCAAATAAATTGCACGGTTGCTGAAGAATACAAATGTGGAGAAACGCAACAGAATACTTCGCAACCCTCCATCACTATCAACCAGGTCCTGACTCACCAAAAGTTACAATGGCAATAACGATCTGATGGTTGCCATTTTATCACTATTAATCTCCACATCTCACGAAGTGAATGGAAATTATTTCCATCCACTTCATGAGATGTACAGATTAATTGTTACCTGAAAGTCTGCATTTTGGATCATACTAGCACTAACAACTCAGTTAACAGGCACTTTTCCATGTAAAAATCAAAATCTATGTTAAAGTATAGTGAATGTCAGCAAAAATTTAGAAACAACGGAATTATTGTACAGAAGGCACACATCAAGTTTTATGTTTTTAGTAAGGGTTGGCTAATTAGTTCTATTTGCCAGCTTCTTCCCTGAAGTCTGAACATCATCTTTCTTCAAGTACTGAATCAATTCATTTTGAAATCACGATTCTGTTACCTTTCAGGCACAGCAATCAAGATCATAACTCATTTCTTCAAAAGCATTTCACCCTCTCCCTCACCCTCAATTATTTCAAAGGTATTCTCCAGCACTTTCTGCATTTGCTGATGACTTTTAAAAAAAATTTACATGACATGCATTCTTAAGTTTAAGCACTCCTATCAAGTCCCCTCTTAAATTTCTTTGTACAAAGAACAAACAGTTCCTCCATCTATTCATGAAACCAACACTCTTTACTTTTGGAATCATTTAAGTATTTTTCCAGTCCTTTCTCTAGCAAGTTTCCAGATATAGAAGGAAAACCCCCAGTTCTGGCTAAGCCAGATCTTTGCAAAAGGTTGAACAAGACTTCCTTGTTTTTGTAATCCAGGCTTTCATACAGGCATACTCCATTTAGTGCAAGTATGTTTGTATCAGTCATTCTGGCTCTGAACACATCATTCCCAGTATAACTAAAAGTTTCTAAAATCTCACAATATTCACCATCACCAAACTTCAGAATCAATTCTGTGCAAAATATTTTGCTGCAATTCTCCTATATGCAAATATAAATTGATCTGACTTATCTTGATTTTTCTTCATGCAGTTTGACTTGGGTCAAAGTTGGATTCCACCTATTGCATGGGTGAAGAATGAAGCTGAAATTACCGCAGGCTAAATAAATAAGCTCTCCAGAAGATGAGCTCTGCAACATCCTTTCATCTCCAAAACACTGCATAACACACACAAAACGCTGAAGGAACTCAGAAGGTCAGGCAGCATCTATGGAGAAGAATGAAAAGTTGAAGTTTTGTGCCAAGACCCTTCATTAGGACTGGAACGAGGAAGAAGCCAGAATAAGTGGAGGGAAGGAAAGGAGTACCAGCTGGAAGGTGATACGTGAAATCAGGTGATGGGGAAGGTGGGTGGGTGGGAGAGAGGAGATGAACTAAGATGGAAAAGAGATAAAGGGCTGAAAAAGGAACCTGATAGGGGAAGAGAATGGACCATGGGAGGAAGGGAAGGAGGAGGACCACCAGATGGAGGTGATAGGCAAGTGAGAAGAGAAGGGCTAAGAGGGGAATGGAAAAGAGGGAGAGAGAAATTACAGGAGGTTGAAGAAATCAATTTTCCTGTTATTAGGCTGGACGCTATCAAAAGAGAATATGAGATGCTGCTCCTCCAATTTGAGAAACTGGGAAATCCTCCCTGTTGCAGAAGGTGCTCAACAAAGCAGTCCCCCAATCTATGTTGTGTTTCACTGATGAGGACAAGGGCGCACCAGGACCACCAGATACAGTAGGTGACCCAAGCATTCTTGCAGGTGAAATGTAGAGTTACCTCAACTGGAAAGACTGCTTGGGACCTGAATGATAGTGGGAGAGAAGGTGAATGCATTTGTTCCTTTTGCAGGAATAACTGTTCGGAGGGAGATCAGTGGCATGGAGTGAATGGTTAGAGATAGCAACACTTGTAGAAAGTGGAGAGTGGGTAGGAGGACCCCGCTGAAAATGTCAGAAGTTGCGGAGAATAATGTGCTAAATGTGAAGGCTCATGGGGTGGCGGGTAAGGACAAGAGGAACTTTACCCCTGTTAGGGCAATAGGAAGATGGGGTGAGGGTGGATGTCTGGGAAATAGAGATGAAGGTGAGGACAACATCAACAGTAAAGGAAGGGAAACCCCATTCTTTGAAGAAGGAGAACATCTCAGATGTTCTGGAAAGGAAAGCCTCATCCGGAGAACAGATGTGGTGGAAACAGAGTAACTGAGAAAAGGTAATGGCATTTTTAGAAGTGACAGAGTGGGAAGAGGTATAGTTATGATAACTGTAAAGACCACCTCACCTGCCTATTACCTCCCTCTGATGCCCCTCCACCTTCCCTTTCTTCCATGGCACACTTTCCCATCAGATTCCTTCTTTTTTAGCCCTTTACATTTCCCACCTATCACCTCCCAGTTTCTTATTTTGTTCCACCTACCCCCACCCACCCCCAAAACCTGGTTTCATTTATCAAAGAAAATACTGGAGAAACTTAACACATCAGACAGCATCTATGGAAAGGAATAGAGTCGACATTTTGGGCCAAGACCCTGTGTTCATTTATCTCCTTCCAGCTGGTATTCCTTCCCCTTTCCCTCCACCCCCCCCACCTTTTTTATTCTGATTTCGTCCCCTTTCCAGTCTCAATGAAGGGCCTTGGCCCAAAATGTTAACTCTTTATTCCTCCAGCATTTCACATGTTACGCTGAATTTCCTACATTTGCAGAACTCTGCTGCTTCTTGGAATTTGTTCACCCACAAACATCAATTTTAAGAAATTATGGCCATTTCAATTCATCATCTTTGTGTTTGTCAACTCCTGCACTGTTTCAATGAGGCTCAAAGCCTGAGGAGCACCACTTCATCTTTCTACTAGTTTTTGGGTCTCCATATTGAATTCTCCAACTTCAGATAAATCACTTTTCTTTCTGTCTGTATTAGATCTGCCATTATTGCCTGTCATTATTTTTCAATAGTGCGCATTATGCAAAGAAGCTTCATATGATCTCAACAGCTGCATTACGCCACACCAAGTCATCTGGTCTCACCTATTTCTCCCCCCCCCCCACCAATTACTCTGTCATTTTCCTGCTACATAAAACTCCCCAGCCCTGAAGCATTCCACAGATTGTGTCTTACCTGTTGACTGTTGCCAACATTTTCTGTTTTATTTCACATTTCCAATATCTATAATTATGTTTTACTAATTCACTAAATAAATTACCAATTCAGTTCACACAGCAGCATGGCATTTCTGAATCTCATGTTTCAACAAGCTTGAAAATAAATAACTCAATGCGCAAAACAAAATTAAAATGGAAAATGAAAGAAAGAAAGAAAGAAAGAAAGAAAGAGGACCAGAGCTGACGGAACATTTGATTGATTGCTCTGTAAAATCAAACTGGGTTCACCTCTTGACTAATGAACTCCTAAACAACTTTGCATAGGAATCAAAAATGGTGATTGGTACGCAAATTGTTCCTTTTGTGGAAATTTGGGGAAAAAATGGCTGCTGTAGGAAAAAAATACACATATATAGTACCTCAGCTTACAAAGTCTCAAGCCTCAGGAAGCTGATTTGAATTGGGAGAGAGTCAATGTCATCTAATGGAAAATCAAAAAGTTATTGCCTTCTGATTTCAAGTATATAAAGTGTTCTGAAGCTGTATTTTTCTCCACAATATAAAATATCATTAAAAAACATAGGCAAATAAAAATGAAAATGCACCAGAGAAGTTATTTTTCATGCTTCCAACTTACAGGTACTCCTATTTTATTAGAATTTGTAGACTATCTCCAAGTGTTCCCAAAATAAAATTATATTAGATTTCATGCACGATGTTTCATTTAAAATGTTAAAAAATATTTTTTCTTATTCTATTATTGAATACCTGAAATCACACATTTACAAAGTATGCTGAGAAATTTATCATCTTTCTCTTGCAGAATGCTTAAAGACCATATTGAAAGATGAGATTCCAAATAAAAAAACTGATTGTTTTAAGAAATCAGGTTTCACTGACCATTTTCAAATTTTATAGAGAATAGCAAGAGCAGATTTTGAATCACCTGCCACAATCCTGGTGAAGACTGTATTTTTGTTAAGTAGCAACCTGTCCCAAAACATTTGCAGGACACTACTGGTGTTGACAGATTACAGTTCTTTCCCCACCACCCCCCCCCCCGCAACCCCCCACCACCTTTGTAGTTGACACACTGAAAAAATAATCCTTTTCAACTCTTGAATTTTAAATTAGATGTTACCTGATAGCCCAACGATAAATAGTATTCCAAACGAAGGAAATAATTTTGCAAGCAGTCACATTTATTATGGAACTAAATTAATATAAGGAAATAATACATCTACTCAAAAATTATTTCCCCCAAAAAGCTATTACGATATCTTCAATATGCTGGAAGAAAAGTATATTTCAGTCAAAGGTGGAGTGCTTCATTTAAAGATGTTGCTAAACTTGGTCAGTCACTGAGAAATTCTAAATGACAATAAGAAAAATTGATTTGCTGTTTTATTAGGATACTTTACTTAAACAATATTTTATAAAAACATAACTTTCAAAATTTGGAACTTCTGGCTGAAGGATCTGGAGGTAAACAAATAGTATTAACTACCTGCACAATTTTGTTTAATTTCCTCTTCTGGCAAGCTACAACTGTCAATTTAAAGATGGTATATTAAATTCAAAGCTCCACAAATCATCAATTTATAGACTATTTTATAGAAGAAATTTATCATTGCAAACTATTAAAAATTGCAACAAAATATAGATAAATTAAAATTAAACTTTCAGGGTATTATCTTCTACATAAATTATAAAAATTGACAGTCCCAATTTTCAAAACAGGGCCAATATCATTAAGATGTAAAGATAGCAATATGTTCTACCAGACTTACTCACTGCATTCACTATGTGTTAAATCTAGCCACAGCGAGATTAGGCAAAAAGATTCGACTCCGGACAATTATTTATTTCTACTAGATAGTGCACCTTCCTGTAAAATAGTTTGATTTACCTTTCATAGATATTTAATAAAATGGGTATACATTCCACAGCAATTTCATTCATCTCGCGTTAGACTAATATCCTTAATTTCGTCTACTTCCATTTCGAAATAAAATATATCTGAGCTTTGAGTCGACAAGTTGCAATGAAACAGCACGAAAATACAGCAAATGTACAATATCATAACTATAAATTGGAAAAACCGTTAGCAACCTGCGCCTAGATTTTAGTCCAAATAACCATTTCTAGCTGTTCTAAATATAAAACATAAACTTAGATTTTAAAAACACATTTGGATTTGAAACAAAATCATGTAATCCCTTTCATTAATAAGACAACAGCATTTCATATCCATCTTATGGGTTAATGCATAGAGACACTGAGAAGTCGCCCAAATTCATGTTTTTTATCATCTTTCAAAGCAACAACGCTGATGGGTATGACTAATGGATGCTGTATAGAAACATTAAGATGATTTTTTATTAAACATTCGAATCTTTGTAACATTCTATCTGTGCACAGATGGTGAAGCCGGGCTTTACTATTATTTTGTACCGTGTCACATTTCATTTCGTATAGTGTACACTACCTGATAATATCATCGTTGTGACCAAGGAAAAATTTTTGTGTGTGTTCTCTGGTGTTGTACACAATTCCCACTCCGGCAACGAAGTAGACCACCTCCTTGGCAGCCGTGTAGTATAGATTATTCCGGCATTGGTGACCTCGGTAACCATAAACCCATTCTAACCGCAACTGGCATTTCGGTGCAGTTCTATCAGCCATTTCTTTTTCTTCCTATGTGTTTCTCCCGTCCCTCTCACCGCCCCAAGAAGACTGCTCCAAATAACGCTTGCAAGAACAGGTGTGCGGGTGGGGGGCCGTTTTGAAAATGATGCTCTTTAACTCAAAATTGCCTCTCCCAGCGGCATACTAACTGCCGGTGATGTCAGCTGAATGCAGCACCCGGCGGCCGACACTGAAGGACAGAGCAGGAGAGGACTGCGCGCTGGTAACCAGGTGGAAGAAGGGCTTAGTAACAACGCAAACGGTCGCTGACGTGGCGCGCAGTGGCGTCACTGTGCGCGGTGAGAACCGCTTCTCTTTGTCAGGGCATAATGAGCGCACTGAATCCGGAGAATAACGTTTTCATTTTGAATTACTTCAGCGTCTGCTGTCCATCCCGTCTGTCAGAATTTAAGATGCACCTGAAGGCAACAAAATGATGAGGGGACCATTGCAGGGGATGATGATGATGCTCGGAGTTCAGATTTTTTCCCAGCTAATGAAAACCTCAATCCACCTGCCCACCTTTTATGATGCAGAATGATAAAACTTGTGCTTAGGCAAAAACATTTAGGTGTGATTTGCATCGGGTTTGCAACTTTGGTCAAAATATATTGGGGAATCTCCCTGTAGGAGTTTTAAATGCTAGGCAGCTGTTCATGGATTTTCTTCCTTAAGCTTATTCATGATTTATAAGGATATGTATGGGAGAGGCAGTGAAGGATTGCCTCTGTTTGTTATTTTTTAAAAAAATGTGCTTCCATTCGCCTGTATAGTCCATGTGGAAATCTCTGAAGGAAGTTGTAACTGGCTTTGAATGTGAATTATTGCTGAGTCATTTGAAAAACCATCTCCAAGTAAACACATCTTCAGATTGATTTTGATTGTTCGTTAGAAAATACAGAAAAATCACTGGGCATGGTAACCTTATCTCCACAAAATTGTAAATATAATCCAAAGCACGTGATTGTTATGAAAGAACAATTACTATAAACTGTGCGTGTGAGAGAGAGAGAGAGAGAGAGAGAGAGAGACACACACAGAGAAAAGGGAAACTAGTTCTGAAGTAGGGAATGAATGTACATATGGTGGACTTTTAAATTAAACATAATGTGAATATTATGGGGCATGCAGTACTCAGACATTCTTAACCCAGAGTGGCCTGTATGGGCAGAATCCACATGAGAATAATTGTGTTTTGATTATCTCTGGCAATCAGTGTGTTATTGGTGGGTTCTATTATGATGTATCTAGTAGAACTGATGCCTGGCAGCTGCAGAGACCTGGTTTCATTCCTAACTTTTGGTGCCATCTGTGTGAAGTTTGCATATACTTGCTGTGACCAAGTCTGTTTACTCTGTGCCAGTTTGTACTTGAATACTGTGTCCATGCCAGAAGATTATTTTAATTCTATTACTATTGTTGACAGTCAGTACATTGTATGTGCAAAGTATTTTATCTAAGAAAAATTAAACCCAGAATCTTCTTGACAGAAAAGGAAACAGTCTTCTATGTTTCATTCACCCCTCCCCATTAATATTTACTACAGTTCATTTCTCAGTGTTTCTGCTTATCCTTTTGAGCTATGCACTTTGAAATATTCATAATTGCAGCAAATCATAAACATGAGAAATTCTGCAGATACTGGAAATCCAAAGCAACATACACATAAATGCAGGAGAAACTCAGCACATCCAGCAGCTCTATTGAAATGAATAAACATTTTGTGCCAAGGCCCTTTTTCAGGACTGGCAAGGAAGGGGAAAGATACCAGAATAAAAAGGTGTGGGAGGGGAAGGAGGTTAAACTAGAAGGGGATAGGTGAAGCCAGGTAGGTAGGAAAGGTAAAGGCGTGGAGGAAGGAATATGATAGGAGTGGAGAGTGGACCATAGGAGAAAGGAAAGGAGGAGTGGACCAGGGGAGATTCAAATGCTGCCTGCTGCCACACTCTTGGATTTAATGCAAGATTGGAAATAAAGGTGAAGCTTTATAAATACATAGAATTCAAAGGTCAAAGTAAATTTATTATCAAAGTATAAATATGTCACCATATACAAATCTTCTTTTGGGCATACTCAGCAAATCTATAGAATACTAACAATAACAGGATCAATGAAATAGCAACCAGAGTGCAGAAGACAACAAAATGCAAATATAGATAGTTATCACCCTTTATTGAAGAGTCTGATGGTTAAGGAGTAGTAACTATACTTGAACCAGGTGATGTAAATCCAGAGGCTCTTGTACCTTCTACCTGAAGACAGCAGTGAGAAGAGAGCATGGCCTGGGTGGTGGGGATCTCTGATGATACCCAAATCTCTTACTATCTTTCCTTTCAGTTAGTCCTGACAAAGGGTCTCAGCCTGAAACGTCAACAGTGTTTCTCCCTATAGATGCTGCCTGGCCTGCTGCGTTCCACCAGCATTTTGTGTGTGTTGCTTGAATTTCCAGCATCTGCAGATTTCCTCATGTCACCTGCTACGTTTTATGTTTTCAAATTGGATATCCCCCATCAGATCATTCTTTCATATTTTTCAGAAAAAGTTCAAGGTATCTTTATTACTAAATTACATAGATGTCACTATATACTATCTTGAGGCTCATTTTCTTAAGGGCATTCACAGTAAATACAAATAAACATAATAGAATCAATGAAAAAACCACACACTGCAGAGACAAACAACCAGTGTGCAAGAGATCACAAACTGTGCAAATACAAAAAAGAAAACAATAAAGAAGTAAACAATAAATATTGAGAACATGAGCTTTGAAGTCTTTAAAAGTGGGTCAATAGGTTGTGGAGTAAGTTCAGTGTTGGACTGAGTGAAGTTACCCCCTCTGGTCAAGGGCCTGATAGTTGAGGGTAATAACTTTGGGATCTTGGCATTGCTGTCAAGATCAGCATTTATTGCCCATCCCTGTTTAACTCTGTGAAGATAAAGGTGAGCCATCTCTTGAACCACTGGTGAAAATATGATCACAGAATTGACAAGAAAAGGATTTTGATCCAGTGATGATTGATGTTGGTCCTGGATGGTATCGAGGCTCTTGAGTGTAGATGGAGTAGCATTCTTTGAATCTAGTGCCATGTTTTCCATCTCATTCTTAACTTGCACAGTCTGATGGTGAAAAGGCTTTGTTGTGTCACTTATGGAAGGTTTCCTTCCTTTGGCCAGCTCTTGCATCTATGGCATGTATATTGCTGGTGAAGTTGAAGTTCTGGTCATTGGTAGCCTGTGTACTCTGAGGTGGTAAGATCAAAATAATTGAACTATCTCCTGCTGGAACTGGTCATTGGCTGGAACACTTGTGTCATGAATGGCACTTCCTGAATCTTGCCCATGTCTTGCTGCAGACAGATATGAATTAGTTCATATGTTGAGGAACTGGGATTGTGCATAATCGGTGAACTTCCTACATCTGGTCTTGTAGTGGAATGAAGGTCAGTTATTGAGCACCTGCAGATGGTTGGGTCAAGTACATTGCCCTGAGAAATCCTTCCAGTGATTCCTGGAGCAGAGATGATTGGTCTTCAACGACCACATCATCTTACTTTGCGAGAAGTACGATTCCAGCCTTTGGAGTTTTTCCCCTCTGGAACCCATTGAGATCAGTTTTACTAGGGCCTCTTCATGCCATATATGGTAAAATACTGCCTTGATGTCAAGGGCATTCATCTCTGACTCACTTCTGGAGTTTATCCTCTTCACCTATTTTTGAACCAGGGCTGTGGTCCTGACAAACTCAAATTGGGTATCAGTGAGTAAATGCTGCTTGATAGCCTTGCTGACATCTGCCAGTGCTTAACTGATTGGATGACAATTAGTTGGCTTGGATTTATCCTGCATTTTGTGAACATTGGGCACATTGCTATATTGTATAGATGCCAATGTTGTAAATATACTTGAATAACTTTGTTAGAAGTAGTGTGCTTTGGAGCACACGTCTTCACTGGTACAGCATACATGTTTTTTAAAGCAGGTGGGAACCTGTGATTGGAGTAGGGAAAGGCTAAAGATGTCGGTGAATACCCCTGCCAGCTGGTCCATGCAAGATCAGAGGACACAGATGGGGACTCCCTCTGGGCCAGTCGCTTTCTATGAGTTCACCTTTGGATAGGCTGATCTGATGTTTGCGATGGTGATTGTGGGTACATGAGCATTAACCATATAACCATATAACAATCACAGCATGGAAGCAGGCCATCTCAGCCCTCCTAGTCCGTGCCAAACTCTTAATCTCACCTAGTCCCACCTACCCGCACTCAGCCCATAACCCTCCACTCCTTTCCTGTCCATATACCTATCCAATTTTACTTTAAATGACACAACTGAACTGGCCTCTACTACTTCTACAGGAAGCTCATTCCACACAGCTATCACTCTCTGAGTAAAGAAATACCCCCTTGTGTTTCCCTTAAACTTTTGCCCCCTAACTCTCAAATCATGTCCTCTCATTTGAATCTCCCCTACTCTCAATGGAAACAGCCTATTCACGTCAACTCTATCTATCCCTCTCAAAATTTTAAATACCTCGATCAAATCCCCCCTCAACCTTCTACGCTCCAATGAATAGAGACCTCCAATGAATAAAGGTTGTCCAGTTTGGCAGTGTCACTTCACTGGCTGATTTGATTAATGTATCAATATTTGTGATTATCTAAAGCTCCAGTTAGCAAAAGAAATGTCTGGTCTTGAAATAAGATTCATCAGTAAATGTTTTTTTACCAAAATGAATAGTGAGATTAAAAATCCTACGAATGGCTCTGAAGCCAGATTCCTGAAACCTCCTGATTGGAGTTAAGTTTAACAGGTCATCTGCTATTTATTGAAAAGCAAAATTTGCAGATTTTGAAAATCTGGAATAAAACCAAAAGAACTGGAAATATTCAGCAAGTCAGGCAGTTTCTCTGAAGAAAGTAACAGAGTTAACATTTCAGATTAATGACCTTGCATCTGGTTTTTATTTCCTTGCTTTGAAGAATTGATTCACTTTCAATCTGTTTTGACCAAATAAAGACCTTTGTTTGAATTGGTTTTGCAGAATATGGAGTGCCAAAAATTTATAGACAATATAAAGCCCGACACTTTCCACTAATTTTATTGCTTTCAGCTGATAAATGCTCATTTTCTGTGTTAGACTGACTATAAACTTTAATTATTAATTCTCATTTTTAGAGAATTAAACTAAATGTATAATTCATAGCAAGTCATAAAAATGAAAAAGACTTGACATTATCTAAAAAACTGCAAACATTTGTACTTAGCAGCACAATAACTCAGTTGCTTATTTTGACACTTCATAAGATTAATTTGGACATGCCTAATGAAGAAAATTATGGGCCTAATTGACTCCAGTCAATTTATGGCTTTAACTTACACAAGTCTCAGCATCAAATTATTAGATTACCTGTTTAGATATTAATTGTAAATGTGAGAATAACATGAGACTTAAGCAATCTGGCAGAAGAAGTAACAGAAAATGTTTCATGAACGCTTCGGTGTAGTATATGCACTGATTTTTTGTGAGTTTGTTACACCTATTATCTCTAGTATTTTTATTAAGGAGATTATTCGCATTTTCTTCATTCATTTTGAATATTTTTTGTAACTGTGCTGGACACCAGCTAGAAAATAAACTATCTGTATTCAAGACTCTGAAATTATTTTTTTCTTGTATGTTTAACAGTACTGTACTATTCTTGAGCTGGCCAACAGAAACTTAAAATAATCCATGAATTGCAACATTTAAGTTTCCTTAAGTGTATGAAACAGTCTTACCACTTTACACAGTGATGCCTCAGAATTTGCAACTTTCCACTGTGATGTATCAGCAGGGGTTGTAGGAACCATGTATCTATTTTCTGTCTGTATTGTACACTTTGTGGCACATTATAATGGTAATCTGTCACTTGGGTTGGGGCATGGTAGAAGTAAATGAGTATGCAGGTACTGTAGTTACGTATTAATGCTTTGTCTTAATTAGTTTAGGCTAGTGGAGAGGGGCGACCCACAAGGAATTATAATTTTTGTTGACCACTCACTGCATTAATTTGAACGTTATTAGACTGCTAGTAATGCTAATTGGAATGTTTAGTTATGCTAATTTTGTTTGACTGCTAATTATGTTTAGTAACACTTGGTTATATTGCTCATTAGAACGCTCAGTTACACTGACTTGAGCGCTAAGATCATTATATGGCTAATTTAGTTTTGTTAATTTTCTAACACTAAGATTTTTTTTGCTAAAATTGTAATAAAGGATTGAACATACCTTTTTTGATTTGGAAATACGTTATTTTGGAAGCGTATCATACACTGTTAATTACCTTGGCTTAGACTCTCAATGGTTTTGGTTTGTTTTCTGGTAACTGCTACATGTTGTCAACAAAAAGAGTAGTTATACCAATCTACAGCAAAGGATTGCCTCTGACCGCTTGGTGAAACTGGAGCAGCTTGTGGCAAGTGAACAAACTTTTGTTGATTCATGCTGTGTATTTGTAGTTTGATCACAGTTTTGAATGTCCATCACTGCCTTTTCATTGGGGACCAGTACAGTACTTGATCATGTGGTATTTGCCCGAGGTTCGTCATTTTGTTTCAATGAAGTGCTAACATATTGGTTGCCGATGATTGAATTGAAGGCTTTGTTCAGTCTCTGGATGCGCAGACAGTTTGTTTTTTGCCTATGTTTATTGAATCAAATTTTGCCGGTGCTGCGGGCAGAGTGTTACAGCTAGAGTTGCACAACTAGAGAAAGTAACATGAGTGTATCAAAACAATGAACAGGCACTAATGACCCTGGAATTCGGGCTTGCAAAAGAGAAATTGAGAGAGTTTAAGGCTAATCTAATTGAAAGTCTTCAAAAGGAGTATGAAACAAATTTAAAAGTTTAATACCATAAATTAATGATCTTATGAAAAGTAAAGAAAGTGTCTTACAAGTACAATCTTACATTGTGGATTTGACTAATTTCTGTGAAGCTGTTGCTATGCAAAATCACGTGCTAATCTCATTACTTCCCAAGGCCAAAGAAGAAAAACAGAACCGATGCTTTCCAAGCATTGATGGCTACACTACTGCATTCATAGGAGATGTGAAGCAATGATAGGACCAAACATGTTCCATTGAAGGTCATGTTGCTGTAACAAGTGAATATATGCCTCAGCTTCCATCAAACAAAGTTTTCCAAATTCCAAATTTGACCATGCATGTAGCAGAGGACCCACTAGATGATGTCCAGTAGCCAGAGATTGATTCTGAAATTGAGATGCTGAAAGGGAAAAATGTGTCAAAAGCAAAGGAGCCATTGTAAGTGATTGGCAGTTTTAATATTGGGCACTATACAATTAGAACAATGTTGGATTGGACTGTGAATGGACTGAAAGGAGACAATGGTGATGGAAGAGACTGCACAGCCAGAGCTGACCGTTAACAGGATCTTAGTTTTGAACTTTAATGAGCTTTGGCAGCAGCAGTTTAAGGAAAACCTCCCTGAATGCAGTCAGGATTAACAACCTGATTTGCCGAGAGAAGACCACAAGTCCATGGAGCTGATTGCAAATTCTGCAAAACTGGTGGTTTGCCTTTGAGAAAGAAGGAGGTAAACATGCTGAATAATAGGAAGATTGTTGAACAGTGTGCTCTCAATCCAAGGAAGAGGTTTAAGAAGGATTTATTATATCAAATTGACTACACTGCTTTCATTAAAGATGAAATCACCAAAGGATTGCTGAAAGAGTGCCAGCAGAGGATCTGAAATGCAGTGATGGGGAAATTCTGGTATATTCCACATTATGGTGCTTATCACCTCAGAAGAGGGAAACTTTGTGTTGTCTTTGACTGTGGAGTGACATTTCAGGGAATATCATTTAATGCTCAACTTTTACAGGGTCCAGATCTTACTAGCTCACTGATTGAAGTATAACTAGATTCAGAAAAGATCCATTCATGATCATGACAGATATTGAATCAATGTTTCATCAGGTTAAAGTACCAGTAGAAGCGGTAGATCTGCTGGGAATTCTCTGGTGGCCTGATAGAGACCTCAGCCAAGATATGTTGGACATTAAAATGGTGGTACATCTCTTTGGAGCTACTTCATCAACAAGCTATGCCAATTTTGCTCTTAGGAAATGTGTAGAAGACAATGAAGAACAGTTCAGCCATGAAACAGTGGATAAGGTTTTGCATTGCTTCTATGTTGGTGACTGCCCATTGTCAGTGTCCTCTGAGGAAGAAGCAGTGCCTCTCTATTGTGACCTTGTATCCTTTTGTGCAAAAGGTGGTTTTCAACCTTCAAAGTGGACAAGCAACAGACAGCATGTGCTAGCTGTGAAACCAGAAGAGCAAAGAGTGAAAGACATGAAGGATTTGAATTTGGATCAAGATATTCATTCAGTGGAGAGAGTAGTGGATGTGCAATGGTGCATTCAGTCTGATACTGTCCATTTTAAGATCAAAATCTTGGATTGAGCGCATACCAGAAGGGAGATTCTCTCCACAGTTGGTTCCATCAATGATCCTTTAGTAATCTATGCCCCAGTGGTGCTATCTGCTAAGAAGATCCCACAAGATCAATGTAAGAAAGGGCTTGGCTGGAATAACACTATACCAACATCAGTTGCTCATGAGTGGACAAGCTGGCTGAAAGAACTTTGTCTGCCAGGTGAGTTCAAGGTTGTTAGATGTTTGAAACGCCTGGATTTTGCTGCATAGTTACACCACTTTACAGAAGCAAGTGAAAATGCTTATTAAGCAGTGACCTACCTTTTGTTGCGCAACACACACTCTCAGGTGCACAGTGTTTTTATCATAGGAAAAATTAGGGTAGCTCCATTGAAGTCAGCTTCCATCCCTCATTTGGAGCTCACTGCTGCTACATGGCAAGCTTCATGGACACATTGTGGAGGGAGCAGCTGCACATGCTGCTTGATGAATCAGTGTTTTGGACTGATAATACTTCTGTGTTGAAGTGTATCAAGAAAGAAACTTCCAGGTTCTGAACCTTCATTGCAGAGTTTCAGAAATTTTTAAAGTCTCACAAACGTCTCAATGTCGGTCTATAAACACTTCAATCAATCCAGCAGATGGGCCTCCAGAGGGGTTGAAGGTGAAAGCATTCCTGAAGAATGAGTCATGGTTTCAGGTCTCAGGGTTTCACAATCTTCTTCAGCCCAAAAGGGAATGGTGGTGAATCCTGATGGTTCTGGAGAATGATCCGGAAGTCAAGAGGAGTGTTACAATGAATTCCATGCAGGTTGAAGAGGAGGTGGACACATTGAGACATACAATCCATCACCTCTTGTTTTGGAAATGGTGGGTCAAGGAGTATTTACGACCGTTACAGGACCCTCAAAACTGGTCAGGTATAATACATTATTTCCTCCCATGAGAGATTGGCTTAGGATGATGGCGCCTAACAGCGGCTCCTTTGCTTGCATCTTTGCAAACAGCTCTAGTTCTATCTTTAATATCTCTTTTGTTTTTACCTTTTCAGGGTTCTTTTGAAGACCCTGACCTGGAGCTACATACTAACTCCAGTTCTTTATGGGAATGGGACACACACTCCCATATCCTGCATGCGACCCACACACACATATTTTTCGATATGCCAAGGGCGCAGCCTGGAAGACTAGCATGCCTTTTTTCTCCACACTAGCACACCATTTTTTCTTTTTATAGCTTATGCATCTTGATGTTGGGGAGGTGCATTTAGTTTACCAGGGTATTATTTTATTAACCCTTCTATTACCCCCTTTAAAATCTGATCTCTCCTCTTGGTTTCCTTATCCACAGTACCACCTGATGAATCCTCTGTTTTTGTCTCTCCATTGATTCCTTAGTTTTTGGCCTTCCATTCATCTAGCTGGGCTTTGATCTTTGCATCTACTTTTACAAGCAACTTTTTGTCTTCCACTTGAAGTTCATGCGATAATCTTAATGCACTCAGAACAGGTTCCGGTTCTTTATACTCACAGAAGTTGAATGCTTGCAGCTTGTCTGAAACTCCTTTAACTTACTTCCAGCCTAAAATCAAGCTGCATTTTGCAGGTAACTACCTGATTAACATGTCAGAAGCTTTCTCAGATATGTTGCCTGCAAAATCTGTTGAGGTCAGACCACTGCTTTTATCATTTGCACGATTCTTCTGAGCAGCATAGTCCTTCCTTGCTCCAATATGCTTTCCAATCAGAGGCAGAGAGGTTGGTAACAACTGTCTGTCCTCTATTGAACAACAGTTCATGGTGCACAGCATGGAGACAGTTGTAGCATCATCCAGTACCTTTCTTAATTCACTTTCAGTTGGCTTCATAAGACCATAAGATATAGGATCAGAATTTGGCCATTTGGCTGATCCTCTTTTCCCCTCCTCAGCCCCACTACCCAGCCTTCTCCCCATTCATTGCGGGGGGTGTAGCATGCAATTGGTGGATGAATCTCCAATCAAGTTGTAGTTGTCCCAGCCAATCACGTCCCCACAATGCTGCCCCCTCCTTTTTACCACATACAAGCTAAATGTGCCTTATTGGTTGTTGTATTTCATGGTTATGAATGTCAGACCCACAGGAGTTATCTTTTCTCCAAAGTAAGTTCTTAGTTGGGTATCTACAGGCTTCAGTTCAGTATATTAGAAATGATGTTCAAATTCTTTTTGTGGAATGACTCCAACAGCTGAGCCAGTGTCCAATTTCAATTTAATTAATTTGCTGTTCACTTCTGGTGTAAGCCATATTGTTTCCCTATTGTTAATTTTCATACTGTCAGTCTCATGGCTTTCCAGTCCTGTGGCATTCTCATTATCATATTTTTCATCAACAGCATGCAGATTAGTGTTCTTTTTGAAATTACAACATGACTTTTTAGCTTCTTCTCTTCTCTGTGCAGCCCATTTATTTTGTCTGCCTGACATGCTGTTTGCACTTTCTGCAATTTTCCCCTTTAAACTTGTACCAGTCTGATGTATGTGAGCACCTTCCACAATGTAACACAATTTGTTCAGTCAGGCTGTTTTCTGTTTAGACATTGCAATTTTGTTCATGCTCACTTTCATACCCGACTGCAACTCAATTGTGTCTCTGTCTGCTGTTTTCATTGGTACAGTGATTTCAATTGTTCTTTTCAATGTTAGCTGTGCTTCAGCTAGGAGCCATTTTAAGGTTTTCTTCTAAGGTTTCACACACTAAACAATCTCAATGCATCATTAAGCTCATTACCAAACTGACAGTGCTCAATTTTTTCCAATTCAGACACATACGCTGAAATGGAAGCCACTTTTATTTGATTCTGCTACAAAACTTAAAGCTTTCTGCATTCAACAATAGCTTAATGTTCCTGCATTACTTCTTGAGAATATCAGCAAAGCTAATTTCTGCTGGTTTGATTGGAGCACTGATTCCTTTAAGGGGAACTGTATGTCTTTAAACCCAATGCACTCAGCAAAATTGATACTCGTTTCTAATTGGCTATTTCATTTGCTTCAAAATACTGTTCAATTTGCTCAATGTAGCCAATTATTTGATGTGACTCTCCTTCCAATGTTGCCAGCCGTTCCTGCTTTTTTAAAAAGATTATTGTCACCTGGTACTCACTCCTCAGGGCCAGCACTGGGCTTTGAGGTGGATGGTCCTGAGTTTGAATCTGGCCAGGTCCCTGTGCTGAACTGCATATACCTGTCTGGACACACTCCCCCCCCCCCCCCCCCCCCCCGCTGACTGCTCCTGTGGCTCCTCCCACAGACCCTGGTATAAAGGCAATTGGAGACACAGCCCCAGCCTCAGTCTCCAGGATGCAGTGTGGTGGTCACTTGCTGCTTGTTCTTTCTTCCAGCCAATTAAAGCCTATATCTCGCCTCACGTCTCCAAGAGTTATTGATGGTGCATCAGTCCCAACCTGGGCAGCAGCAGTATCTGCATAAAAGAAAGGCCTGGCACTCTACTTCTGTATCTTGCCATGAAAAAACTCCATGGACAACTACACTATCCAGGGTTGCCATGAGTTGACGACAACTTGAAAGCACTTAACTCACTCTTTATGAACCCTGAATTCTTTCTAAATTTTTCTGATTTTTTTTTTAACTTGACTGTCTGCACATTTTTTTTTACTCACCATTCTTCATTGTGCTTTTCTTTGAGCTCAAACATCTTGCTGTGCTTCAACAAGCTCCACTTTAAAAATACCTTGTCACCAATGTTATGTCTTGTAACTTCAAAGACACAGGATTCCAAAATGTGAGTCTAACTTCGGGTTTACTTTAAGCAAAGCAATAAGATTATATAGTGATCTTGTCTACTATAAACAAGATTACTCAAATATTACTGAAATATTAAATACTCCGCAAAGATGGAATTTTATAGGGAAAGACAGTGGACTATGGAAAACAGGGAAGCAATTGAGGGAAATTAGAGGAAGGACTGTGTGGGTGATGTGTGGATCAAGTGGGTGGAAGGGGGAAAAACTAGGGGTAATGAGACTAGTAAGAGAAAACAGAAGAGGTTATGGCAGGAGGAAGAGAGGGGAGTGATTACCAGAAATTATACAAATCGATGTTCATGCTGTTGAGTTGGAGACTACCAAGGCAGAATATGAGGGGCTGTTCCTCTCATCTGTGTATAGCCTCAAATTCGCATTTGAAGGGGCTTGAGCAGACATGTTGGTGTGGAAATGGGAAGTAGAATTAAAATGGTTGCCCACCAGGAGATCCTGGCTGTTACGATGATGGTAGAGAAGGTGCTCCATGAAGTAATCCCCAATATGCATCAGGTCTCACTGATTTAGAGAAGGGTGCACTGGGAACATGAAATGCAATAAATGATGCTGGTGGGTTGACATGTGAAGTGCTGCCTCACCTAGAAGATTGTTAATAGTGGTGAAGGAGAAGGTCTAACATTTAGAAATGTAAATTGGTTTATTATTGTCAGATGTAGCAAAGTTCAGCTTGTCTTGCACAGTTTTCATAAAGAGCAAGTCATTAGTCAGTGCAATGAGGTAATACTAGGTTAAACAATAGGAGAATAAAGTGCAATAGCTACAGATAAAGTGCAGTGCAGGTTGATAATATGGAACAAGATCATAGTGAGGTAGATTGAGGTCAACAGTCTATCTTACTGTACTATAGGACCATTCGATAATCTTAGAGGAGTAGAAACTGTCCTTGAGCTTGGTGGCACATGTTTTCAGGCTTTCATATCTTCTGCTCAATGAAGGACGTGAGAAGAAAGACTGACCAGTCTCAGTGGGATGTTTGATTATGCTTTTTGCTTTACCTGGGCAATGAGAAGTATAGATCGGGTCCATGGAAGGAAAGGCTTGTTTCTGCAATGTACTGACTTGCATGCACATCTCTGCAATTCAGTTACCGTACCAAGCTGTGATACAATTAGATAGGATGTTTTCTATGGTGCATTGATAAAATTTGGAAATGGACATAGGGACATACCAAATTTCCTTGGCCTCTTGAGAAATAGAGGCATTGGTGAGTTTTCTTGGCCATGGCTTCTATGTGGTTAACACAGAGAGCAGTTCCAGACTCAAATGCATGGAGGGGGATGCATAGGGAGAGATGAGTGTTAAAGGAGTTTGTTTCCTGTTCCTATATAAATATTCATCTACTATTTCATGCCATTTTAGTTCACTATTGCATACCTTACCTCTATGATAATACAACTTTAACCTGGGTTTTCACAGGAAAATGTCAGCAGTATCACTCACAAAGCACCAGGTGCCTCAACTGCCTACATGAACCTGAAAGTTCCAAGCTCTTTGGCATTTTTTTCACCAGGGAATCTACAAATAAACTCCACCATGTGGTGGAACATTAAAGCTGTGCCAGTTACCTGCTTGAATAATTTAAGGCAGAATAGCTGAAGAAACTAAGATTATATTGTTAATTTACATAATTGTGAATTATTTAGTTCAAGATCTTTTAATTTTTATGTGCTTATG
Organism: Hypanus sabinus; assembly: GCF_030144855.1. Classification (NCBI taxonomy): domain Eukaryota; kingdom Metazoa; phylum Chordata; class Chondrichthyes; order Myliobatiformes; family Dasyatidae; genus Hypanus; species Hypanus sabinus. Next base: position 53,845,017 of record NC_082717.1, on the reverse strand, counting down.
TGTCCTTTTTCAGTTTTGAGTACTATTTTAAAAATTATTTCTATATTTAATTGTCTCTGAATAGTTAGAAATATCCAGTGGACAGGGCTGTAGCTTAGCTGTTTGACACTTTTCATGGTAGAGCTTGGCTTGATCCCCTCACCAATTCACTATCTATTCACCATAAGAGAGGATTTGTCTGTGTAAAGTCCTCTGTGATGCAAGGCCATGCCGCTAAGGGCAGCATTGTTTCCATGTGCAGAAGAGAGAAGAGAGAAAAATATACTGTATTTTTCTGATGTAATAATTCATCTCTATTTCCTGCCACTTTAGCTCTCTGTTGCAAATCTTACTTCTATGATAATACAATTTCAGCCTGGAAGTTTACAGGAAAATGGCAGCAGAATCACTCACAATCGGTACCTTGCACCACAGATCTCCAGAAGAGGAACATGATCTTTATTTGCAAGTCAGCAGCAGGCGCAGGCAACCAACGACTGGCTACAAATTTGGAAATAATGTAATTCCTAAAGCAAAGCTTTTATTTTTAACAGGAATTGCATTTGCTTCTGGAGCACTTCCTGGACCCAATAAACTGACTACTATGTGGCTTGTACCTGTCATTAGAACAACAGATACAATGGAAATGGAGGGGAACTGAAGAATCAAATGGTAATGAAGAACTTAATATCACTGCAAGGAAAGCACTGGAGAAAATAGGGGTCTTAAAATTGCAAATATCCCTGAACCCATTGGTGTCACCCATAATTCTTGAAGAGATGCAGCAATAGCAGTTATCTTGGTTTTTGCAAATGGTTTGTTAGCTTTCATCTTATGAGAATTAAGCTAAGTATTAAATTAAGTATATTTTGTTGAAATTATACATGTTCTTATTTGGAGCATACTGTATCTGATGCTCCCAATGTGGCCTCCTGTGTATTGGGGAGACCCGATGCAGATTGAGAGCCCTCTTCACTGAGCACCTATGCTCCATCTTCCAGAAAAGTGGGGTCTCCCAGTGGCCACCCATTTTAATTCCACTTCCCATTCCTATTCTGATGTCAGTCCATGACCTCCTCTACTATCACGATGAGACCATGCTCAGGCTGGAATTGTAACACCTTGTATTCCATCTGGGTAGCTTCCAACCTGATGGCATGAACATTGATTTCTCAGACTTCCAGTAAAGCTCCCCCCCCCCCCACCGTTTCCCATTTCCCTCTCTCTCCTTATTTGCTTACCTGCCTATAACCTCCCTCTGATGCTCCTCCACTTTTTTTTCCTTTCATGGCCTTCCAACATCTCCTGTCAGATTCCCTCTTCTACAGCCCTGTATCTCTTTCACCAATCAATTCCCCAGCTCTTTACTTTGCCCACCCTCCCAGTTTCACCTATCTTCCTCCCATCCCCCCGCTTTCTTACTCAGTCTCCTCATCTTTTTCTCCAGTCCTGATGAAGGGTCTCGGTCTGAAATGCTGACTGTACTCTCTTCCATAGATGCTGCTTGACCTGCTGAGTTCCTCTGGCATTTTGTGTGTGTGTGTGTGTTGCACCATGTATGTCTTTGTATTGGAAGAATAACTTGTTTGTCTTGGAATCAGTGCAACAGTGATTCACATTCACAAGATCTGGTATTTGATCTGTGAGGATAGATCAAAGAAGATTGGCCTATATCAGAATCACTTTTATTATCACTGACATATGTTGTGAAATTTATGACAGTAGTGCAGGAAAAGACATTTAAAAAATTACTTTAAGTTTTAATTAAAAATTAATAGTGCAAAAGGGATACTGGTCCTGGAATCTGATTGACCAAGGGAGGAAGTTGTTCCTAAAATATTTTTAGCTCTTGTACCTCCTTCTTGATGGCAGTAATCAGAAAAGGGCATGACCCAGGTATTGAAGGCTCTTAATGGTGGATGCTGCCTTCTTGAGGGATTGCCTCTTGAAGATGTCCTCAATGGAGGATAGCCTCGTACCCATGATAGTGTTGGCTGAGTCAACGACTCCCTGCAGGCTTTATCAATCCTGTGCATGGGTGCCTCCTTACTAGGGCATGATGCAACTAATCAGAATGCCCTCCAAGATACATCCATAGAAATTTGCTAGAACCTTTGGTGACAAACCAAATCTCCTCAAATTCCGAAATACAGGTGCTAGTGTGCCTTTTTCATGGTTGCATCAATATGTTGGGCCCAAGAACTAAAAGCTGTGAACCCTCAGTGGGGACTGGTGTGTGTTCTACTGACTTCCCCTTTCTGGAATCCACTATCAATTCCTTGGTCTTGCTGACATTGAGTGCAAGGCTGCTGCAACATCACTCAGTAAGCTGATCTATTTCCCTCCTGTATGCCTCCTTATTGTCATCTAAGATTCTGACAGCAGCAGTGATGTTATCAGCGTATTTATAGAAGACATTTGAGATGTGCTTAGCTACTCAGTCATGAGTTAAGAGAGAGCAGAGCAGTAGGCTAAGCACACAACCTTGAGATGCGCCTGTGTTGATTGTTACCAAGGAGCAGATATTATCACTGATTCACACTGGCTGTGGTCTCCCAATGAGGAAAACAAGAATCCAGTTGCAGACGTCCAGGTTATGAAGCTCATTGATTAGAAGAATATGGAGACAGAAAATTGTGAGATCACTGCCAGGAGGCTGATTTCTGTGTTAGAAAAGAAGAGCTGATCATTTAAAACATAGAATACACTCTGCATGTACAGTCCTGTTTCTTTTCAATTCCGTAGCACAGAGAGCTGAGAATACTCAGTTACTGAATCTATTCAAGGCTGAGAATGATAAATTTTTGGACACTAAAGAAATCATGATATTGATCCTCTGAAGAAAATAGACTTGCAAAATACAAATCAGCTATGACTTTATTGAATAGTACATCAAAGAGGGGCAAGATGGTTCCCTAAGCATCCACTTCTTGCTGTTATATCTTCGATATTTGTTCCTGCTAGTAGATGCTATTTACTATTTTGGACTAAAGTACTATTTGATCAATTAAGAGCCCATGCAGTTACAGGGAAGTTACTAGCATGAGTGGAGCATTGGTTGATTGGCAGAAAGCAGAGAGTGGGAATAAAGGGATCCTATTCTGGCTGGCTATTGGTTACCAGTGCAGTTCCAAAGGGGTCTGTGTTGGGATCTCTGCTTTTTACAATGTATGTCAATGATTTGGACTATGAGATTAATGGAGCAGGTAGTGTTGAGGAAACAGAAAACCTGCAGAGAGACTTAGATATTTTAGGGGAATGGGCAAAGAAGGGACAAATGAAATACAATGTTGGTAAGTGTATGGTAATTCATTTTGGTGGAAGAAGTAGATGGAGATAGAATTCAAAATGTAGAGATGCACAGGGACTTCGGAGTCCTTGTGTAAGATACCCTAAAGGTAAACCTCCAGGTTGAGTCGCTGGTGAAGAAGGCAAATCCAATGTTAACATTCATTTCTAGAGGTATAGAATATAAGAGCAGGGATGTGATGTTGAGGCTCTAAAAGGCACTCATGAGACTGCACTTGGAGTATTGTATGCAGTTTTGAGCTCCTTATTTTATAAAGGATATTCTGATATTGGAGAGGGTTCAGAGAAGATTCACAAGAATGATTTCAGGAATCGAAGGATTGTCGTATGAGGAATATTTGGCAGCTCTTGGGCTGTATTCCACGGAGTTCAGGAGAATGAGGTGGGGGGGGGGTCTCATAGAAACATTCTGAATAAAAGGCCTGAACAGATTAGATATGGCAAAGTTATTTTCCATGGTAGGGGATTCTAGGACAAGAGGGCACAGCTTCAGGATTGAAGGACGTCCATCTTGAAAGACATTCTTGCCATAGAGGGAGTACAGAGAAAATTCACCAGATTGATTCCTGGGATGGCAGGACTTTCATATGAAGAAAGACTGGATCGACTAGGCTTATACTCACCGGAATTTAGAAGATTGAGGGGGGATCTTATTGAAAAGTATAAAAGTCTAAAGGGATTAGACAGGCTAGATGCAGGAAGATTGTTTCTGATGTTGGGAAAGTCCAGAATGAGGGGTCACAGTTTAAGGGTAAAGGGGAAGTCTTTTAGGACTGAGATGAAGAAAAACTTCTTCACACAGAGAGTGGTGAATCTGTGGAATTCTCTGCCACAGGAAACAGTTGAGGCTGGTTCATTGGCTATACTTAAGAGGAAGTTAGATATGGCCCTTGTGGCTAAAGGGATTAGGGGGTATGGAGAGAAAGCAGGTACAGGGTTCTGAGTTGGATGATCAGCCACGATCATACTGAATGGCAGTGCAGGCTCAAAGGAATAGGTGCCTACTCCTGCACCTATTTTCTAAGTTTCTATCTAGAACTGAGATGCGGAGAAATTACTTCAGTCAGAGGGTGGTAAATCTGTGGAATTTGTTGCCACGTGCAACTGTGGAGGACAAGTCATTGGGTGTACTTAAGAGAGAGATAGATAGGTTTTTGATTAGCCAGGGCATCAAAGGGTATGGGGTGAAGGCAAGTGAGTGGGGATGACTGGAAGAATTGGATCAGCCATGATTGAATGGCAGAGCAGACTTGATGGGCTGAATGGCCTGCTCCTGCTCCTATATTTTATGGTCTTATAATTGAAAGTATGTCCCTCTGCCCTAATATGTGTTACTATAGAATGCTTAATGCAAAGCAAAATAAATACTTTAAAAGAATAAGATTTAATCTTTGTAATATACAAGAAGTTCATACTAAGAGTGTCAACCTCACAATAAAATGTAAGTTAAAGATTCTAGAAATTGACCTCCAAAACTTTAGTTGTAATAAGTAGCAGCAATTGTGGAACTTTAAATCAAAATTGCTGTAGATTCTTGTAGATGTGTACTTTGCTAATTGTTCCAAGGGTATGGAGTGTTTGGGAAGGGGGAAACACCCCGAGTGAAGGGGCTTGTCATGTCCTTTCCAGGGCAGCTCACTCACCTTTGGTCCCCATCAGACATGCAGATCTCACCTGTGGCTTCAAGTAATTGTTCACTCTGAAAATTTGGCGCCCTTATTTACAAAAGATAGGATTAAATATATAGGTGCTCCGAAGATAAAATTATTGGTTATCTGGGGGAAGAATTAAATATACATATTAAAGCTATTATGAACTCCATGGAGCATGTGGGGATCTTCCGATATCCAGGCATTCTTCCTTTTTTTTCTCTCTATAGGATATGTTTGGGGGAGGGGTCAAGGGGAGGGGGGGGGAAGGGTTGACAATTTTTTTTTCTTTCTGTAACCTATTTGAAAATTCAATAAAAAAATAAAAAAAAAGTTGTTCACATGCAACAGCAGCCACACCCCAGTACACCACTTCAACAGGTGGACTAAACCAGGTGAGCGTAGGCAGCAGTCTCGTATCTCAGTGAGATTGGGACACGCCTGACCTAGCATGTGAAGTCAGGTCTGGTTTCCACATCCTTCCTGTAGTGAGGTGACCAGAACTGAGCACAGTACTCCAAGTGGGGTCTGACCAGGGTCCTAAATAGCTGTAACCTCTTGACTCTTGAATTCAATTCCACGGTTGAAGAAGGCCAGTACACCGCATGCCTTCTTAACCACACAGTCAACCTGCACAGCAGCTTTGAATGTCCAATGGACTTGGACCCTCTGATCCTCTACACTGCAAAGAGTCTTACCGTTAATACTATATTCTGCCCTTGTATTTGACCTACCAAAATGAACCACCTCAAACTTATCTGGGTTGAACTCCATCTGCCACTTCTCAGCCCAGTTTTGCATCCTATCAATGTGCCGCTGTAAACTCTGACAGCCCTCCACACTATCCTCAACACCCCCAACATTTATGTCATCAGCAAGTTCACTAACTCATCCCTCCACTTCCTCATCCAGGTCATTTATAAAAATCACAAAGAGAAGGGGTCCCAGAACAGAATCCCTGAGGCACACCACTGGTCACCAAGAATAGAATAGCACATTACAGATCCTTCATCCCACAATGGTATGGTGATCTTTTAATCTGCTCCAAAATCAATCTAACCCTTCCCTTCCACCTAGCCCTCCATTTTTCTTTCATCCATGTGTCTATCTGAGAGTCTCTTAAATGTCACTAATATATCTGCCTCTACCAGGTGGAAACGATAAAAAGGGTGCAGAGGATATTTGTAAGGATATTGCCCGGATTGGGGAGCATGCCTTATGAGAATAGGAGTAAACGCCACTAGTCATGGTCTTCCAAAATATGCTCCATCCACTACCACCCTCTGCCCTCTGTGGGAAAGCCAATTCTGAATATACGCAGTCAGATTTCTCTGGATCCCATGCCTCCTGACTTTCTGAATGAACCTACTATAAGGCACCTTATCAAATGGCATACAAAAATTCATATACACTACCTCCATTGCTCTACTTTCATCAATTTCTTTTGTTACTCCTCAAATAAAAGTCAATCACGCTCATGCCCGTCCCTCATAAAGCTATGCTGACTATCCTTAATCCCTATTTCTCCAAATGCTCTAAATCCTGCCTCTGAATATCTTCTCCAATAGTTTGCCTACCACTGATGTAAGACTCACTGGTCTATAACTCCCAGAATTATCCCTCCTTACCTCATCCAACTCCAGGCACATTTCCCCTTTCATCCCTGATTAGCCCTACCCTCACTCTAGTCATTCTCCTGTTCTTCATTTGGGTTTTTCCTAATCCTATTTGCCAAGGCCGTCTCATGTCCCCTTCCAGCTGGACTACGTCCTTCTTCCTGGCTTCCTTATAACTCTCGGGATTCCTGTCTGATCTTTTCTTCCTAAACCTTCACATGCTTCCTTCTTCCTCTTGACTTAAATGTTCCATCTCTTGTGTTCCTTCACTCTACAATCTTTTACCTGTCTCAATGGAATAAACCTATATAGAAGCCCATGTAAGTGCTCTCAAACACATTTCAGCTGTTCATTTCCCTGAGAATATTTGTTTCCAATTTATGCTCCCAAGCTCCTGCCTAATATCATTGTAATTAGCCATAATTAAATAATTTCCTATCACATCATCTCCTATACTTGACAAGGCTATGCTAAAGTTCAGCAAGTTGTGGTCATTTTCTCTGAAATGCTTTCCCATCAAGAGATCTGTTACCTCACTGCTAGATTCATTACCTAATACTAACTAGATCCAGTATGACCTCTCCCCTAGTCACCTTGTCCACCCAATATGTAAGGGATCTTCCTGGACATACCTAACAAATTCTGCCCGATCTAAGCCTCTTTCACCAAGGAGACACCACTCAAAATTAGGATATTGAAGTCATACATGAATACAACTGTTATCTTTGCACCTTCCCAAAGTCTATCTCCTGATCTGTTCCTCAGTGTCTCTGTTACTATTTGGGGTGGGGGGGGGGGGGGTGGTAGGAGGCTATAGAACACTCCCAATAGAGTGATTGCTCCCTTCCTGTTTCTGACTTCACCCACAATAACTCAGTAGATGATCCACCCTTTCTGAAACTGTGATACTGACCCTCGATATCAGATTCAGAATCAGGTTTAATATCACTTGCATATTTCATGAAATTTGTTGTTCTGTGAGGACAGTACATTGCAATACATAATAATAAAACTATAAATTGCAGTAAGAAATGAAATTAATTAAGTAGTGCAAAAAGAGAAGGAAAAAATACTGAGGTAGTGTTCATGGATTTATTGTCCATTCAGAAATCTGATGGTGGAGGGGAAGAAAATGTTCTGGAAGAGATGAGCGTCTCTCTTCAGGGTCATGTAACCCCTCCTTGATGGTACATGGCCTGGGTGATGGGTGTCCTTAAAGATGGAAGCTGCCTTTTGAAGATGACCTGGATGCTGGGGAGGCTAGTGCCCATGATGGAGCTGGCTGAGTTTACAGCTTTCTGCAGTTTTTGTCCTGATCCTGTGCCATGGCCCCTCCACTCCAGATGTTGATGCAACCAGTCAGCCTGCTGTCCGTGGTACATCCGTAGAAATTTGTGAGTCTTTGGTGACATACCAATTCTCCTCAGACTCCTAATATAGCAGCTGTTGTGTCATCTTTGCAATTGCATCAATATGTTGGGCTCAGGATAGATCTTCAGAGAGGTAAGGGAGTGGTATTAATACCATGACACTATGATACCAGTGCCCTAGAAGAGCAGAGTAAGCTGCCTCGATGACTATCGCTCAGTGGCACTTACATCTACTGTGATGAAATGCTTTGAGGTGTTGGTCATGCCTAGCTAGAATCAACTCCTGCCTAAACAAAGGCCTGGACTCACTGCAAATTGCCTATCGCCAGAATAGGTCTATAGCAGAAACAATCTCATTAACTCTCCAGTCAGCCTTGGATCACCTGGACAATAGTAATACCTATATCAGGCTGCTGTTTATTGATTACAGTTCAGCATTCAACACAATCATACCCTCAGTTCTAATCAACAAGCTACAAAACCAGGGCTTCGCTACCTCTCTCTGCAACTGAATCCTCGATTTCCTCACCGGGAGACCACAGTGGCTAATTGGAATTAACATCTCCTGACAATCAACAATGGTGCACCTCAAGGATGTGTGCTTAGTCCACTGTTCTACTTTCCCTACACCCACGATTGTGTGGCTAGGGCACAGCTCAAACATCATCTATAAATTTGCTAATGACACAACTATTGTAGGCAGCATTTCAGATGATGAGGAGGCATACAGGAGCAAAATAGATCAGCTGGTTGAATGATGTTGCAGTAACAACCTTGCACTCAACGACAGTAAGACCAAGGAACTGATTGTGGACTTCAGGACGGGGAAGTTGAAGGAATACACATTAGTCTTCATCAAGGGATCAGGATTGGAAATGGTGAGCAGTTTCAAGTTCCTAGGTGTCAGTACTGATCTGTGCTCTAAGTTCATCACCCTTGATCCTGATACTTCTCAGATTAAACACACTTTAACCCATCCAACTGACTGCATTTATGCTCCATCCACTGCCTAGGGAAATTAGTGTATTTGAACAAGAAACACATAATTGGTCAATAGGATGTAATTAGGAACAGTTGTTATTCATAATGATGCTATTTTTAAAAAAAGCAGCAGTTATAATTGGAAATGATTTAACTTTAGTCCAGAAGGGTTTAATATGACTAATCAAAAGGATCTATTCTTCAAAATTATGTTGCACATCATTGGAATAATCTGAGGCTGGAAACGGGTCAGAGTGGCAATCCTGTACAGATTTAAAATACCAGAAGCTCAAAGTCAACCTTGTGGAGAGAATGGAAGAGCTATTGATGAGGAAAACTACTTTTACACAGATGTGAAATGTGAAGTATATAGTAAAGGGGGTAGATTCATTTGTACCATTCAGATGGGAAGTGAGACGCGGTGGACTGCATTAACTTATAGCCAATTTGAAGTATATGGCCTGAATGAACTGCCATCTTACTGTAATCATATCTGACAAACTCTGAACCTAGTGTATACAAACAAGTATGCCTAAAGTGCTGCAGTCTGTTCAGATCAGCACAGACTAGATGGGCCAAAGAGCCTGTTTCTGTGCTGTACTTTTCTCTGGCTCTAAAGATGAATATAACAGGTGTTGAATCTCCTGGATATAGCAATAACAAAACAAAAGCAATAGGAAGGGGGATTGAGTGTTGACAAAATACTGTGCATATCAAGTTCTTCCCCCCCCACCGAGGGAATGTTCTCCTTGAATGCCTGAAAGTGGAGATCTAGTTCTGATAAAGGGCCTTCACTTTGGAATGTTAGCCTTTTGTCTTTCCACCAGTGTTTCGTGATCTGTGGAGTATTTCCAGCATTTTGTTTTTGTTAGTTGACTTTTAGAAACTGATGAAAGGTATAGATAGAAGTAGGCTGGAAGTTGATGGAAACTCCAGTGTGATTCTGAAAGGGGAAAGGGGTAGAGTTTGTGTGTGTGGAAATAGAATCAACTGAGGGCCCATGTGACGATAGAAAAGGAAACTACTGGAATTAATGGCATGAAGGCTTACATTATCAGAAGGGTGATGGAGACATGGAAGAATATACTGGAAATAGAGTAAGAGATTAAGATGGCATGTGGTTGGATATAAATCATTTCCAGAAAGACAAAGGTCAAAGAAAAATTGGTGATGCCAAGGCAAATACAAAATAGAAATATTAAATGATGAAATTTTCAAATTTAGAGGAAAAGCTACAACTGCCAACTGTGGACTAGGTCATCAACATCAAACTTTCAGAAATTAATGTCAGCATTGTATTGAGAGATGGAACCAAATGACAGGGCCAAAAATGCAATTTTCTGGCCACAAAATGCCAGGCCTGACTGGTACTCAAACATATTCCTATAGAAACACTAGTTGGAGGAAGCAAATGCAGTGAGATAAAGGAACATTATATTGGATGGGGAATGGTTGAAACTTTAAGATGAACATATAATTCTCTGAAGGATTAGACTGGCTGAAGAGAGTTTGGGACAGGATATCAGTTTAAACAGCAGAGAACGAGAGAGAAGGTACAAGATTAAGTATTAAGTTCAGCCTTAAAAAGAGTTCTAAAAATTGGGTTAACCAGGCATCCGATTGTGGATCTTGGATTACACGAGTGGGAGAACTATCAAGTTGGAGATCATGAAAGGATTTTGAGATTAGTCAGGTCAGCGGAAGTTTGATGGTGATGTCTCAAAACCAAGTTAGCACCCAGACTTCAAAAGATAGATTGCAAACCGCAATCAAAGCACCATTATTTGTTCGAAGATTAATTTGAGTCAGCAGAATATGAGGCATTTATGGCTTAAGTAATGCACATATCTTGCCTCAATAAATAAATAGTCTGATATTTAACTTGAGTCATGGTGTTTTAACAATAGTAAGATATTCAAACAATTCTGAAAACAAGAATGTGAAATATACTTAGTTACTTAAGAGATTCTATAAATATATTAAGAGCAAAAGGCTAACTAGGGAGAGAATAGATTTCCCTAAGGATCAATGAGGTCACCTATGTGTTGAGCTACAGAAAATAGGTGAGTTCTTAAATGAATACATGCCTTCATTGTATTTACCATTGAAAAGACCATGGAAAATATTGCATTTTGGAAAGTTAAATCATGACAGTACTTGTATTGTCAATAGCACACCCCTGGATAATGTTGCAGAACAGAGACCTAGGGGTACAAGTACACAGAGCCCTGAAAATAGTGACGCAGATTAGGTAGTGAAGGTGTTCAGCTTATTTGCCTTAATTGTTCAGGGCACTGAGTACAAGAGTTGGAACACTTTCATTCACGATGTTGGTGAGATCACACTTGGAGTATTATGGGCAGATATAGTTGCCTAGCTATTGGAAGAATGTGATTAAAATAAAGAAGGTGCTGAAAGGAGGATGCTACTGGACCTGGAAGGCTTAAGTTATAAAGCAGGTGCTTTTTACCCTTTTGTGTAGAATGAGTGGTGACTTTAAAAAGGTTAATAAAATTGAGGGGCATAGGTCAGGAGAATGGTAACAGTCTTTTTTCTACAGGGCAACAGGGTCTAAATCTGTAGGGTAAAAATTTAATGTGTGAGGACAAAGATTGCCAGGGGATCTGAGTTACAACTTTTCCAGATGGAGGGTGGTGAGTACGTGAAACAAATCACCATAGAAAGTCATTGAGATGGGTAGAATTGCAATATTACAATATTAAAAAGATGTGGCATTACCAGGAAGGTATATGTGCCAAATGCATGGAAATGGGAGTAGATATAGGTAGGCAATTTGGTTGTGATGGTCAAGTTGGCCAGAAGGTCTGTTTCTGTGCTGTACAACTCTAAGACTTTAATAAGATTGTTCAGCTTCATGCACAGACAGGCACGTAAGAATATGATGTAATGGGGATAAAAGCATGACTTAAAAAAAGGTGAGGACTATGTGCTTAATACTCATAGGCACAAAGAAATACAGATGAAATTTAAACCTGATAAATAGAGGGTGATGCAGATTGGGAAGACAAATAAAGGTTATGAAATGCACAATGAAAGGGAAGCCTTAGTAGGTCTAGCAGAAGGACCTTGCTGTTACCTGGGATAGAATGTTTCAGTTTTAAGACCAGAGAGACTGACTTTGTTCCAATTGAAAAGAAGGAGCTGGTGGGGGTGGGGAGTGCGTCAACTTGATAAAGCTTTAAAAAATTCAGGGCAGTAAGATAAACAGTGTGATACCTTTCCCCATAACAAAGATATATAAAGCTAGAGGATGCTGATTGCAGATACGTTCACAATGCTTAAATGAGTATAAGGATGAGTGCTTGCATCACCATTGCATAGAAAGCTACAGTCCAAGTGCTTGTAAATGGGATCGGTGTGGAAGGGTACTTGATGGCTGACATAGATGTGATGGGCCCTGATCTATTTCTGAGCTCGTTGACTATACGCTTATGAGCCAAGGAAGGTAAAAACAAAGTAGGATGACAGCAATGATCAAGAAAGGCACTGTTCTAGAGTGGACAGAATCTACTTGGTTAGACATGTGAAGGTAGAAGGGTATGACCACTACAGGTCTTCAAATGGAGGGAAAGGTTAAGTAATTTCTGAGGTAGGGATATGTTTGGAACAACTTTGCGGCCAAAAGGCCTGTATTGTGCTGTAGGTTTTCTATGTTTAACTGTACACTAATGATATTGGAGAAAAATATGCAAGCGCCTCTTTCTTCAACATCAAACTGTCACGTGTTTCTCTTCAGGCCCTTCTTTTGCCTTTCCCACCAATGCTTCATTCACTTATTCTGCAAACCTCATTGTCCTCAATAAAAGTTCAGAGAGGAAGGCAATGCAACAGCACACATAGCATTGGGACATGTGCAAGGTGAAACATTTGATCTTCCTCAAAGGGCCAAGCCAACTGCTGATTCATGTACTATAGTTGGACATTTATGCCCTTGAGGAATGGCAGGCAGATGGTAGGGCAATATTGCAGCCAGAGGGAAGGGTTGAAGTGTAATATGGGGGCAAAATCAAAAGGGGTGATAAATACAAGACTGAAGTGGTTATATTTGAATGCATGCAGTATACGGAATATAATCTTGTAGCACACTTAGAGATTAGCAGGTATGATGTTGTGGGCATCACTGAGCCATGGATGAAAGTTGATCACAATTAGGACCTTGACATACAAAAATACACATTGCATCAAAAGGACAGGCAGGTAGTCAGAGCGGTTGGGATGGCTCTGTTGGTTAAAAAAATGAAATCAAATCCTTGGGAAATGGTGACATAAGATCAGAAGATCTAGAATTCTGTGGGCAGAGTTAAGAAAATCCAAGGATAAAAAGACCCTGATGGGAGTTATTTGCATGTCTCCGAGTAGTAGCCAGGTGTAGGGTCCTAATTACAATGGGAGATAAAGTATGAAAAAGTGGCAATGTAATGATAATCATGGAGAATTTCAATATGCAGGAAGATTGGGAGAATCAGATTGCTGCTGGATCCCAAAAGAGGGAATTTGTAGAACATCTATAAAATGGCTTTTTAAGAGCATCTTGTGGTTGAGCCCACTAGGGAAAAGGCAATTCAGGACTGGTGTTGTGTGATGAACCAGATTTGATAAGAGAGCTTAAGGTAAATGAACCCTTAGGAGACAGTGATCAAAATATGATAGAATTCACACTGGAATTTGAGAGGAAGCAGATAAAGTCAGATGTATCAGTGGATTTAGAGGAATTACAGAGGCATGAGAGATTAGAAGGAGGCACTAGCAGAGATAATAGCAGAACAGCATATGACAATATGAAGATAGGTGGAGGGCAGTTAGTATGGAGGAAGCAGAGAGTCTGCAGAAGGACTTAGACAGATGGGGAGAATGGCCAAGGAAGTGGCAGATGGAAAATAGTGTAAGGAAGTGTATGGTTACACACTTTGAAGAAGGAATAAAGGTGTGGACCATTTTCTAAAAGGGAAGGAAATTCAGAAAGGGCAAAGGAACTTGGGAGACAAAGTGCAGGATTCCCGAAAGGTTAATTTTTAGATTAAGTCAGTAGTAATAGTAATAACAAATGCTAGCATTTGTTTCAAGAGGACTGGAATATAAAGCAAAGATTTAATCCTGAGGTTTTATAAGGCATTGATCAGACTGCACTTGGAGTTTTGGGCTCCTTACCTAAGTAAAGTCTGGCATTGTTGAGGTTTCAGAGGAGGTTGACGAGAATGATCTCAGTAATTAAAGGTTTAACACATCCGGAGCATTTGATGGCTCTGGGTCTGTACTCACTGTAGTTTAGAAGAATGGGGGGGAATCTCACTGAAACCTATCAAATATTGAAGTGAGATAGAGTGGATGTGTGTGGAAAGGATATTTCCTATAGTGTGGGAGTCTAAGACCAGAGGGTACAGCCTCAGAATAGAGGTATGTCCATTTAGAACTGTGGAAATTATTGCCACAGACAGCTGTCCAGGACAAGTCATTGGGTATAGCTAAAGCAGAAGTTGATAGTTTCTTGATTAATCAGAGCATCAAAGGTTACAGGGAGGAGGAGGGAGAATGGGGTTGAGAGGGATGATAAATCAGCCTTGATGGAATGGTGGATAAAACTTGTTGGGAGGAATGAAATAATTCTGCTCCTATTTCTTATGGTCTTACACAACTTGGCATTAATTGTATACACTGTCAAGTGAGGTAACACGGATTGCTTCGGCAGAAAATGGAAACCTGGATGGAACACAAACTGAACAACTGTAACATTCTGTAGACATTTCTATTGCACATCTCACCTGCTTCAGATACTGGCAAACCTTAAAGGTAAAACTCACTGATTATCTACAGCAGTTAGAGCTTAATTTTGAACATAATTTGAAGCAATCATTCCTATTATACACAAACTGCATTTAGCTCAAACAAAAGGTTTATTGAAACTTATACAAGAATACCCATGGCACAATAAGTTTTAAAAGCATTTAATGACATCGCACATTTTTAACGGAGAGGGTAAGAGTCTACAGGTGCAGTCCCATACAACTGAAAACCTGTTGTACTATGTGACGACAGGCCCAGTCTTTGCAAAGAATCTTTCCTATTTATGTGTCCTGATTGTGCAGTAAGATGAAATTTTCATTACAATAGTTACAGGGACAGAAATACACACTATGTATCAAATAGTAAGATAATGTAGCAAAACTATAACACGCAATGCTTTAGCCAACGAGCAAATAACCATTTCAGGAACATTACTTTTCCGAAGAATGAATCCCCACTTCAACACTTAACACCAATAAGCCTGGAAAGGTTTTAATATACATCTAAAGTTTTATATTTGTACTAGAATTATTTGAAACATACAGTATAATGCAACTGAGCAACAAAAAAAATATTGTTAAAATTACAGCTTATTTAAAAGTGAATCAGTATACTAATTCATTCTTATATACCAACATTCTTTAATCACGCTTGCTGCACAAGACCCAGCAGTTTTTGTTAATATCTGCTGCCAGGCTAACTTGATTTTTTTTAATTAAAATGCAAATTAATGCATGTTTGCCTTTTGTTATAGCAAAGATGATACAATATTTTTTAAATAAATGGGAATGGAAGTTTCTACTAGTCAAGACTCAGCATAGCAACTTTAGTAAATGGAATTGGACAAGTATTTTGGATCTTTTTAAATACACATTCCATGTGCACAAGTAAAAGTTTTGAAAAGCACTGCTGCCTTGCATTCCAGTAGCACATGGATGTAGACTAATTTACTTCCAAGACAGCCTCACAAAATTGAGGAGAGATTTAGATGCTTGGACCCTAAACTACATATAAATCATTAACAACTGGTCCTTTTGTTTTTAAATGAAAGCTGCCCAATATACCTCGCTTTCTAAAGATTAGCGACACTCTGAACTGATACTCTTGGTAAATTCGAAGTAACTGGCTTGAGGACATTAGGCACGGAGGGTAATGTATTGGTTCTAATTGCTCATGCTGCAGTTTTGTTGGAAGTATGTGAAATGCAGGGCTATTGACTTGCTCTATTTCTTTTTGCCAAACAGACTGAACCTCTTCTCTTTGTCTTTCTCTTTGTCTTTCTCCCGTCTGCCAGGACTGGATTCACCAGTTAACGCCACACTTGCTGGCAGGGTATGGGCATGGCTAGCTGCTGGAGTACTCTGGGTACTTGCAGGTACCTCGCTCTTGTCAGTGACAACAGCAGAAGTGATAGCTTGAATCCAGCTGTTCATCTCCTCCTGTTTAATTAAAAAAATAGTTGTGATTAAATAAAATGATGCTTTCAGTGAATTTGATCTAATTATATTGTATTACACAAAAATGAACTATTGTTTAAAAATCTTCATTCATAAATTGGAAAAAATGATTCCAGGTCATAAATCACAGATTAATACATAAAAAAATCTTTGCTTGTATTGAAGTTAAGGAAGGAAGCAAAACTGGTTACTAGGATATAATAAAACTGACTTGAATATCAAAATACAAATAGCAGTAACTAATTTTACTTATTACAGAGGTAGAAACTTACATCATCTTTGGCTTGGAAGAGATATTCATTGCCGTCACTCAACCTGTTTTTAACAGAAATAATTTTTATGTATTTGTTGTAAAATAAAATCTAACAGTGAGCCTTTGTTTAGATCAGGGGTTCCCAAACTTTTTTTGTGCCAAGGATGAATACTATTAAACAAGGGATCCATGGATCCCAGGTTGGGAACCCCTGATTTAGGGGTATAAGGAAAAGGAATAACAATGCTCATAATAAGCAGCTCTCCTTATAGATGTTGCTTTTCCCAAATACAAACAATGGCTGCTTGGGCAAGGTACTAAAGTGCCAACTGAAATTTGCACATCCAAACTACAGCAGCATCTCTGTAACATAATGTATATCATCATTCTCTGATGATATAAATAGAAACACAGAAGTTGTTAACAAGTGTACCATCGTAAACTGACATTGAGCCACAGAAAAGGTGACTGTCCAGATAAACAACATCTGGTCCAAGGTAGATTTTTAAATAGTCTTTTAAATTTCAAACAAAGCAGAGGTTTTTTTAAAAAAAGGGAGAAGGGAACAATTTTATAGAAGAAATTCATGATGTTGAGGTCTAAGTAGCTGAACAAAATGCAGTAGCAAGAGAGTATACATCCAGAATGGGAGGAGCAAATAAATCTAGAGGGTTGGAAAAGGTGGCAGATATGGAACAGGTAGTAGGCTTCTGAGCAATTAAAAATATCAAGAGTTTAAAACAGGATCCTTGTCTCAGGGACCAACCATGAGGCTCACAACTAAAGAGTTAAAGAGAGAAGCATGATTTGGAGCAGTGGGATGAAGTGAAAATTTATATACAAGATGGAAAACTGGAATACGGGTCTAAGGATAACATGTACATTGGTGAGGGAATGAGTTCTGCAGGGGAGCAGTGGAACAGTGCTATGGAGGTGGAAAGAGCTGGTTGTAATGATGGTTTAGATGTGTTTTAGAAAACTCAGTTTTATCAGTTACTAAAGCTGTGAACCAAAGGTTTAATTTTAGCAATTACTTTTTCAAGTAAATGGTATCCAGGTTGGGTGTTTGATGTTATTGTCACTGCTTTTTGCATGAGGAGCTTGAGAGTTAGGGGTTTGATGTTTTACCTGCCACGTCCTGGTACATTCTCTTCGTTTTTGTGCAAGGAAGAGGTTGAGGTTTTGTTTCTTTTTCATGGGGGGGTGGGGGGAGGGTCAACAAATTCCGATTTTTCTGTATTTTATGGCTACCTGGAGAAGATGAATCTCAGAGTTGTATTCTGTGTTCATACTTTGATAATAAAATGAACCTTTTCAACCATCTTAATGAACTAGCAATTTTACGATATCCTGAAGAATTCAGCAGACTTGATTCTCAGGAGTGCAGGTATGGCACCTTTAAGCAGATGAAGATACATTTCTTTGGCCACAAGAGAGGAAGGAAAGGAGGATTCCAAGTCAGAATAAACTAGTGGGGCATAACGCTTCCTCTACCTAGTATCTTGGTTACAAATGTATAGTCTCTTGAGAACAACATAGAAGACCCAAGAACAAGATTGTTGTATCGGAAGGAAATGAGGACTGCTTGATCTCTATTTCAGGGAGAGATCGCTCATTCCAGACATAGCCGCTAGGCACAAGGGCTTCTTGATCAGCGGATGGACCAGACTGCTGATTCAAAGAGGACAAAAGGTGGGGGCCTGTGTTTCATTATGAACTCTTCGTGGTCCTCAGTCGAAGCAGTCTTGTCACACTCTTGTTCCCTCAACCTGGAACATCTAACGATTAAGTGCTGCCCATTCTACTTACTGAGTTCTCCTCCATGATCCAGACTAGTTTACTCACCAACAAAGGCTGATGCTAAGCAAGCATTTGATGTATTGAGTATCACGATTAGCAAACAAGGAACAGCCTACCCTGACATCTTTCAAATCATTGCCAGGGACGTCAATCAAGCTTGCTTGAAGATTTCTCTGCCCAATTGATATCAATATAACACCTGCAGCACCCAATATATTCCTTTAGTCCTAAGGAATAGTTTCAGCCTGAAATGTTGACTGTTCATTCATTTCCATAGCTGCTGTCTGACCTGCTGAGATCCTCCAGCATTTTGTATGTGTTACACTAGGCCATTGCCTTACTACCACAAGGAATCTTGAGACTGCTTTTGGGAAATCCGATCATCTCGTTGTCATCCTCCCATCTGCCTACAGTCAAAAGGTGAAGAGCAAGGCTCCAGAAATAAGGACAATGAAGAGGTGTTTGCAGGAAGCAGAGATGCACTATGGGACTGCTTCAAGTCACTGGACTAGGTCACGTTCAAGTGCACATCAGAGGATCTGAACGAATATGCCACTGTTGTAATGGACTTTATAAAGTGAATTGTAGATGAGTGTGTCCCCACAAAATCATTTAGAGTCTTCCCCAACCAGAAGCCCTGGATGAACCATGAGATCCACAATCTGCTAAGGGCCTGATCAGTGGCATTCAGTTCTGGCGACCAAGTAAAATATAACAGGTCCAGAAACATAGTCATGGAACACCACACCACAGAAACAGGTCCTTCACCCAATTAGTCCATGCTGAACTATTTACCTGCCATTAGTCCCATTAAACTTCATCCACAGCCCTCCACGTACCTATCCAAATTTCTCTTAAATGTTGAAATCAAGCTCACATTTAACACTTCTGCTGGTAACTCGTCCCACACTTCAACCAAAATTCCCTCTCATATTCTCCTTAAACATTTCACCTTTCACCATTTACCTATGACCCTAGTTCTAGTCTCTCAGCTGAAAAAGCCTGCTTGCATTTACCTTATCTATACTCCTAATAATTTTAAATACGCTTATCAAATCTCCTCTCATGCTTCCAAGCTTAGTGGAATAAAGTTCTAATCAACCTTTCCCTCTAACTCAGGTACTCAAGTCCTGGTAACATCCTTGCAAATTCTCTCTGCACACAATACTCCAAATTAGGCCTCACTAATGTCTTGTACAACAATAGACAATAGGTGCAGAAGTAGACCATTCGGCCCCTCGAGTCTGCACCGCCATTCTGAGATCATGGCTGATCATTCACTATCAATACCCAGTCCCCGCCTTGTCCCCATATCCCTTGATTCCCCTATCCATCAGATATCTATCTAGCTCCTTCTTGAAAGCATCCAGAGAATTGGCCTCCACCGTCTTCCGAGGCAGTGCATTCCACACCTCCACAACTCTCTGGGAGAAGAAGTTCTTCCTCAACTCTGTTTTAAATAACTGACCTCTTATTCTCAATCCATGCCCTCTGGTACTGGACTCTCCCAACATCTGGAACATATTTCCTGCCTCAATCCTATCAAATCCTTTAATTATCTTAAACGTTTCAATCAGATCCCCTCTCAATCTCCTCAATTCCAGTGTGTACAAGCCCAATCTCTCCAATCTCTCTGCGTAAGACAGCCCTGCCATTCCAGGAATCAACCTAGTGAATCTACGCTGCACTTCCTCAATTGCCAGAATGTCCTTCCTTAAACCTGGAGACCAAAACTGTACACAATATTCCAGGTGTGGTCTCACCAGGGCCCTGTACAAATGCAAAAGGACATCCTTGCTCTTGTACTCAATTCCCCTTGTAATAAAGGCCAACATTCCATTTGCCCTCTTCACTGCCTGTTGCACTTGCTCATTCACCTTCATTGACTGATGAACTAGGACTCCTAGGTCTCTTTGCATTTCTCCCTTACCTAACTCTACACCGTTCAGACAATACTCTGCCCTCTTGTTCCTGCTTCCAAAGTGGATAACTTCACATTTATTCACATTGAATGACATCTGCCAAGTATCTGCCCACTCACCCAGCCTATCCAAGTCTCCCTGTATTCTCCTAACGTCCTCTTCGCATGTCACATTGCCACCCAGTTTAGTATCGTCAGCAAACTTGCTGATATAGTTTTCAATGCCCTCATCTAAATCATTGACATAAATCGTAAAGAGCTGTGGTCCCAATACAGAGCCCTGTGGTACCCCACTAGTCACCTCCAGCCAGTCTGAGAAACACCCATTCACTGCTACCCTTTGCTTTCTATCTGCCAACCAGTTTTCTATCCATGTTGAAACCCTGCCCCCAATGCCATGAGCTCTGATTTTACTCACCAATCTCCTATGTGGCACCTTATCGAATGCCTTCTGAAAATTTCAACATAACTTCACCATAACATCCCAACTCCTGTACTCAATACTTCAATTTATGAAGGCCAATATGTCATATGCTTTCTTTACAACCCTATCTACCTGTGACAGCACTTTCAAGGAACTATGGATCTGTATCTGTATGGACCTGTCTACTGCGCTCCTCGGTGCTCCACCACTCATTGTCCAAATCGTACCGTGGTTTTTCCTCCAAAAGTGCAATACCTTACACTTGTCTGCATTTAATTCCAACTGCCATTTTTCAGCCCATTTTCCCAGATGGACCAGGTCCTACTGCAATCTTTAACCCCCAATCTTCACATTCCCATTCGGATATGTCCATACATGGACTCCTCTTCTGCCATGATGATGTCAAACTCAGGTTGGAGGAACAACACCTCCTATACTGTCTGGGTAGTCTCCAGCCCCTTGGTATGAACATCGAATTCTCCAACCTCCGGTAATTCCCTCCCTCTCCATTCCCCCATCCCACTTTCACTCTGTTTCCTCTCCTAGCTGCCTATCACCTCTCTCGTGATTCTGCCTTCTTCTACTATCCATAGTGCTTTTCCCTTACATTCCTTCTTCACCTCTCCTGCCTATCCCCTCCCTGCTTCCCCTCCCCCACCCCTTGATTTTTCCTCTGATTGGTTTTTCACCTGGCACCTTCCCCCTCCCCTCACCTTATTTATAGGGCCCCTGCCCCCTCCTTCTTCAGTCCTGACAAAGGGTCTCGGCCCGAAATATTGACTGCTCGTTTCAACGGATGCTGCCTGACCTGCTGAATTCCTCCAGCTTGTTTGTACTGTTGATTTGACCACAGCATCTGCAGTGTAATTTGTGTTTACCCCCAATCTTAGCATGTTTTTTTCTTTTTGCATTTGCATAGTTTCCCTACTGGTTGTTTGTTGATCTTGTTGGATGTGGTTTTTCACTGATGCTTTTGTGTTTCTTTGTATTTACTGTGAATACCCACAGGAAAATGAATCTAAGAGTAGTACATGTACCTTGATAATAAATTTACTTTGAACTTTTGAACTGCATTCCATATTGTGTGAAGACACAAACAATGTGATATTTATAAGAAAAAAAGTGATCCA
This sequence comes from Hypanus sabinus, assembly GCF_030144855.1. Classification (NCBI taxonomy): domain Eukaryota; kingdom Metazoa; phylum Chordata; class Chondrichthyes; order Myliobatiformes; family Dasyatidae; genus Hypanus; species Hypanus sabinus. Next base: position 53,823,326 of record NC_082717.1, on the reverse strand, counting down.
GGAAGAGATGAAGCGATAGAGATGTGTCATTGGTGAACTGAACCCAAGTGAACAAAAGGAACAAAGGAAACAAAATGATGTAAATAAATGAACAGTCTTGCTCTCCTTGTCAATTAAGTTCTTGAGAACCTTGCATTTGTTATCAGAGTGAGGTTGATGACAGTGATAAAGAGAAGCTAGGAATCATCATCGTATTTCTGATTAATCCTGATAATCAGTATTTGCTTAAAAGTCAGGGCCAGATAATCTTAGGTAGTCTACATTAAATAGTAGCTGCAGAAGGTTTAAAAAGAATTGGACCAGAGGCTAGGTGATTGAAAATTGAACTCATTGGTAATATAGGTGAACTTCGGTTTCAAGGATTGAAAAATGAAGAAACTGGAATTGGAAGGGAAAAAGAGGACATGAGTGTTGATAAAACAAATTGAAGATGAAAATACAAAAGGCATAGACCAACCTATGGATGCCATCCATAACTAAATATGATAAGAAACTTCCACTGCTCATAACTATTTAATCTAACATTATTTGACTATTTCATCAATAATTTGGATTAATCTTTCAGTTCTATTTCTAACATGTAAATTTTTTTACAGAAATTTTAAGTCCTCTGTGTGCTCTCCTTGTAAAATATAGTTTAAAAAAACAGTGCTGCCCAATGAAAAATTTGAATAGACGAGAGGAATAAACAATATTTCTTAAATATCTAATCATTTAAAAATGGAATACACAATGAACTTACTTTAGTTTAAAAACATGCTTCTTCTTCTTGTAGTCAACAGCCACCTCACATAATGCTTCCTTTAGGCTGATTGGGACCTCACCATGATACGTGATCCCTGAACTAGCATTCTTTGCATCTTTATAAAATCCCATCTCCTGATTGTTTATAACACAATACACATGATGCCACGATCTGGAGGGAAAGAAGTGTAAAATTAGTCATCAATATATGTTTTAAATATTTAAAACAATGAGATATTGCAAAGTCTCATTGTTTTCCTTCCCTTTTCCTCACTGACCTCTTCCATGTTTTATGCTGCTTCACAGGTGGAAATCAGCTTTGCCACATCTTGCCAATTATTTCCATGTGGTATTTAGAATGAGCGTGCAATCACAGCAGCCAATTACATCCTATTGCAAAATCCACACATGCACATGCCAGTATTAATGATTACACAGTAATCAAGGACAGAATCCATGGATGACTTTTCACTCCTTCAAGTGCATCATCTGAGCTGGTTGAAGTCAACTAGCTCAGAAAAGATTAAAAATTCAAAAACTGTCTTGGACTGGTTTAGTAAAATGGACGTGGCTATGCACTTACCTAATGAACCATAAAGGGACATTGAGAGATCTATCTGTTAAGTGTTATTGAACAGATCCTCCTCACAAAAGCCTTTTGATTTCTTTTATTGTCTATGATATGTCGAGAAGCACCTTTCAACACTCCATAAACACATCTATTTTCATACAGTCTAATCCTTTTCTTGCTCCAACTTCATAAATACAAGTTGATAACTGCGTAATACAACAACACTGCTAAAATGATAGTTGTGTTATGTGGCAGTGCAGCATTTTTTTTTCAGTACCAATTCTGGAGAAACACCAACGAGTTCCTGTTCTCAGACTATAGTGGAAAGATGCAAGCAGAAGGACATGAAAATTTAATGGCCTCAGAAGGGGCTTGGTGGGCTGAGCAGTATTGTCACAAGGTTCATTTTGCATATCTAAACCTTGAGTCATACCAGGAGTGGAAAAGACCTAACTAGAGACTGCTCAGTCTTTCAGCTGCTCATGCTGCAAGCCAGGGAATTTCACAGTTCAACATTAAATGCAAAAAAAACTTAATGCCCAAAATTCTATCTGCTCTCAGAAATGCATACTTAAGAGTTACCTGCTTGATGCTTTCTTATTGTGTGCTTCCCATTCATGTTTGCGATGCAGGAAGCCTTCCATCTGTGCTGAGGGAGTTTCTTGTGATTTTGCAGGTAAAGTAGCAGATTGAGACAGCAAAGGTGAGGTCTTGGTTTTACGATCTGAAGTCGGTGAAGCTGTAGGACTTGGCTCTTTGGAACTGGTTCTCTGTTCAGTGGTACCATTCACCATCTCATTTGCTTCGACTGTATCAGATATCTAGATTCAATAGATAGTAAATTAATCAGTGTTTTATGAAGCCCAAAAAATAGACTAAAATTAAGCAGTTTGAAAAATGACCCTATATCAGTCTTCATACATCACTTGAGTGAGAATTGCAGGTGTTAGTACTTTCAGTGAACTGTGTCACAATGCAATGGAACATTACTGCTTAAAAACTGCCACAAATTGGTATCTGTCAGCCCAACCCCAAAGGTTTTGTGATTAATTCCACAGTGCAGATTGGCACTGAAATATGAACAACATCCTAATTGAATCCTAATGTAGCTGATAGGTGACACAACAGTTTGGGAGAACTTTTAACAGGAATTTTACTGTAAATCCCTGGAACTGTGATGAAAATATATTAGCGATCGAGTTAGAAAGGAACAAATGCAAGTGCGCTAGTCACCATTACAAAATGGCTGGCAGCGGCTCTTGAATCTAAATATACATAGAGTGATTTGAATAGGGGATCAAGAGGATAATGGTACTTAGGTTCAGTTATTTCAGAAGGAATCTTAATAATTTTGAGGTTTGGGGATGGCAGGAATACAATGGGATTCATTCCTAACCTTGCCAAGTTTGCACAATAACTCTGGATTAGCATTTTTACTCCTGTGAAAATGACAAAACCGGAACTTCACATATTGGTACTTTATCAAGGAACTTGCATAAATCTGAGAAGTAGATATGACTGACAATTTACAGCAGCCTCCAAATGGGAAATCAAGTAGTATTCGCATAACAATTCAGTGAGATTAGGCACACAGCAATTTTAACAGTCACCTGGACAAGATAAACTGTTAAGAATACAGATTGAGAATAAACAAAGTCTATATTGTTTTGAAATAAAGGCATTAGTAAAAGATTGTAACTGCTCCCCTCCCCTTCCCTCTCTCCATTTTTGTCTCTTGAAGTAAAATTATCATTGTAATCAAATAACTTTTTCTGCTAATCCGAAGATTTGGATTTGATGAAAGATTTATGGAAATGTCTATCCTGAGACTGCTGACAGAATGCTGCTTTTTAATGACGTTTAAGTAAAACTAAAACATTCCAAACTTTAAAAAAATGTTATGATTTAAATTGGAAAGGAAAGCTGGCAGGATTAGAAAACTGGAATCCAATCTCAATGGTAACAAGAATGAAATATCCTTAAGTAACTGTATATTCAGTCCTTCTAAAGTAGTTGAGTACTGGTACTGATGATGGTGCTGATGGGAAGTAGAGATAATTTTGGCAATGAGGTAAACCAGATATGCAAATACAGATAAATCATGTGGTACTATCTAAACTTGATCAAATTCCATTCTACAGAACTCCCCCTCAAAACAAGACATGTTGTTCTAAACACAAGACTTTGCTTATGCTCATTTACTCTCTGATTTAAGACATAATTTAGGCATGCAAAGATTTCAATCTTTATAGATCACATCATGCAGACCTACACCATCACCCAGGTATAGTTATTTTGCAGTTTTTAAAAGATAAAGGAGCACAGCTTTCAATGCAATTAACATTTTAAGCAGAGTAACAGTCAAACTTTAACTATTATGGAATTAGAGCTATTAGAAAAAAGTGAAGAAAGTCACTCAAAGTCAACACAGTTATTTACCCCTAAAAAAGAGACCCAAGTCTTGCTTTGTTGTTCACGTTGCCTGCTGCTGTATGATCCTTACAACCTGGAGAGCAGCAAGCTTCCAGTAGTTCTGCAGTTTCTATCTGGATTTGGTGGGAATCTTCAGAATCCAGAATCCAAATTATTTGAATTGTGATTTCATACAATTAGTCACAGAAATTCAGAGGACCCTTGGTTCTTGTGTATTTCAATGACCTCCTTTATTTCACTAGATTATTTTTTTAAGTATTTGACAGCAGTCAACAATGGCCAATACATGGATATGTAACAATTTATTACTGCTCAGAATCTACAATAGTTACATAATTTTAATGTTCCATTACTTTTAATGAAAATATAATCCTGTGTGAAGCTTTTAACAGATTTGAATATATGTTGTATCAAATGTTCAAGGAAATGAATGAGAGGTGAGAGGTGTATGGAAGGATATGGCCCAGGTGCAGGTCAGTGGGACTAGACAGAAAAATGGTTCAGCAAAGCCAAGAAGGGCCAAAAGGTCTGTTTCTGTGCTGTAATGCTCTATGGTTCAAAATATTTCAAACATTTTTTATACCAGAAATGGGTGGTAGGTATTAATTGTCAAATCAAGTATGTTCTCATCCTTTGCTATAACTGATAGTCTTTATGCCATAATTGAATGATCATAAATGTATTGATTGCCCTCTCAACTTTTGAAATAGTACTTGCCAACATTAGTGTGGAAGTTACTTTCTTTAAGACTGTGTTGTAATTCTGGTCACTGCTTTCACCAAATCATGATTTATCTTAACTAATGCTTCTCTGTAAAATTTTGTACAATTAATGCACTTTCAAATGTTTGATTTCTGCCTCATCAATGCTAACAGATTTGTTTAAGACAATCATCATTCTAATGTAAGAAAATGCTAGCTGATGGAAGAGATCAAAAGGAATTTGGTAAAATAGAAGATGATGTTAGTAAATTTACTGGGAACAAACAAAAAACCAGTAAAGCTTCAAATCTTGACTATTTCATTTATCCAAGAAATGAAAGCAATACCTCGGGACTTCAATTTCAGTACAAATAATAGATGACTCAGACAATGTTTGCTTGTAAATACAAAAAACAAAGTTATCAAAGAAAACATCCAGTGCAGGGTAAACTTTAATAATTATGTTTAAACATGCTAAGAGCATGCAAAAATAACATTACTAAGTGTAAAATTGACAGGAATTTGTTCATCTAGTGATAGTTACACAGAAACAAAACAAACAGTATATTTGTTCCATTTATGATTTTGCCATTGCTAGTTGAAATCTTGTCATGTTCTATTAAATGATGGTTGGCAACCAACGTAAAATAAATATGCAATAAAAAAGTCATGCATCAACAGTTGAGTAATTAAGATTGTTCAGTGATAAACATTTTATGGAAATACACAGAAAATAATCTAGTAACATAAGTTTTAACTGGGCCAAGTTTACATTCTAATCTGAAAAAAAAATATTAGTAAATCACAAGTGGATTTTATCCAACAAAATGCTGAAGATCATTTAAGATCTTATTATGTGAGTAATAATACTTTTATGTTTGAGGATTCATTGATGTTTACACAAAAATGTTAAAGCACTTTAGCTGATACCTCATTTAATTTAATACAGCATTTATTTCTGCTATTGAATTTATTTAGTTATTGTTGCTATTGAGTTTAGATATTAATATGGGTAAAGTTATTTGTTCCTAAAATTTCTGGCATTCAAACAATTTATTTAATAAACTTGTCAACACCATGGTATGTTGCTATTACGTAGTTGGTTTGCAGAATATGCCACAATAGTAGAGGGGGAAAAGCAAAATATTGTAACTACAAAAATAATCACAAGATGATACAAGAAGTGCCCAGAACTAATGAACACTACTGCATCTGTTTAGAGTTTACAGGAAAGTACAAAGTCTGTAATTTACTTTCACTGAGCAGTAACTTGGTAAAAGAAAATCGACAGCCTGTTAATGTTGAATATTTGAAATTAAAATGGAAAATGCTAGAAATACTTGGAAGGCTAGGCAGCATCTATGGAAAAAGGAGCAGTTCAAAAATTTTCAGACTGAAGAATCTCCATCAGACCTTTCTGACCTCATATTAATTCTGTTTCTCTTAACACACAAGCCACCTAACCTTGACCATTTCCAGCATTTTGAGTTCTTAATAACAAAGTAATTCATTTACAAAGCAAATGAATGGAAAATCCCAGGTGATCAGCAGTTTTTGAGATATTCAAACACTCCATCTAACACCAACAATCATTCCATGGTCAAGGTCACATAGGTCACATTTCCCCCGCATTCAGATGTTTGGTCCAATCAACAAATGAACCTCTTGCACTTGTTTGCACCCAGTTGCTGCTTCACGATTGGCTGATTAACATTCACCAACTGTCTGCAGAGTTTATAAAGAACGGTGCAAAAAATCAAAATCAAAACATCTTGTGAGCTGCAGTTTTGTGGGAGAAAATGCCTTGTTAATGAGAGGTCAGAAGAGAATGGCCAGACTGGTTCAATCTGACAGGAAGACAACAGTATTTTCAATAAACACACATTATAATGGTTGTGTGCAGAAGGACATCTCTGAATGAACAACACATCGAACTTTGAAGTGGATGGGCTTCAACAGCAGAAGATCATAAAAATACACTCAGTAGGCACTTTATTTGACACAGGAGGAATCTAATACAGTGGCCACTGAGTGTATGCCGGCATCTTTGGGATGCTGACACAATTGAAAAATTTTTTTTTGCTCCATCATGACTTCTTTAGCACTTCATATGTTTCAGTAAGATCACTCCAATTTATTTACACATCCACTCCAAATCTTAAAGCAAACCTACTCCTACCCTCAAAGTAGCCTGATTCTGTCCTTCCCTCAGCTCACTTGACGCTGAAAATTTCAAGAAAGCACATTATTGGTAGGTTTGATTACTTAAGCATTCTCCAGGCCAATCCCTCATCTTCTTTCTTAGATAAATGTATGTTCATTCAAAACTCTGTGACCTTGCTCCAGGGGTGATTCATCCATTCATTGTGCTCACTGACTAATATTGACCCAATGGATACTGATCTTTCAAACCAATATATACTGTTTTACTCTGTAAGCAACACACAAATAAGAAATTTCACTGGATTCTGGAAAAACACTAGTCCAATCTAACCTAATCGCTAATATCACATTTATATTTTCAACTCACAATACCTCACTTCTCTCCAACTTGGCATGATCAGCTCTGCACTCGGTACAACATGTTCCACCCCCCACCCCAAAATATCCATCTCTGCAAACTCCTGTTTAGTCCTACCAGCCTTTTAGTTTATTTTCTCCTTCAACTCTGGCTTTGGGTAAAAGTGATATCAATCGTTCCAACTACTGCAGCCATACTTTCCAAGCCCTAGACCATATTCTTTGAAATTCACTCCTTAAAACTCAGTGTTCCTCCTACTTTAAAGTAGTTTAGAAGAATGAGACCGAATCTCATTGAATCCAGATAGAATTAGAAAGACTAGGAGCAGGAGTGATATGTCCAAAGTAGGCAAGACCAAAACCAGTTCACAGTTTAAGGGATTTTTTTCTTTAACAGGAAATGGTGCACCTATCGGATTCTCAACCAAGAGATATAGGATGACAAGGGGAAAAGAGTATGGTATTTGATTGATCAACCATAATCATTTTGAACCATGGGACATGTTTTACTCACTGGAGATAGTTTATGCTTGGAAGGTGTTGTTCCAATGCTTTATCTATTTTTCAATGTTCAAAAGTGGAAGTTGCAGATGCATACTTTCCCCTGATTTCAGCATCAGAACCTTTTCTTTTTAAAACAGATGTATTCTTTTTAAATATTTTATTTCCCTATTCAAAATAAAGAAGAACTAACCTGGAGAGAGTGGCATAATCCTATGCAAGTATACAGTAATTAACTAAACCATTAATACAGTTTCTCTATTTGGGGACAAAAATCCATTAAATATTGAAGCCCATAATTTATAGTTTGAGCTTTACAAATTCATGAGAAATCTTGTGAATGGTACCAAGATGTAGAAGATTATACATTATTCTTTTCAATAATCTTTAAGTTGTAAATTACTTCCAGAACCTCTCCTACAGGTGTACATTACATCCAATTGTTTTAAATAAACCTTCGTAATACATTCATTGTAACCATATAACTCTACGGATAAAATGCATTTAAATATTGCTCATGTAATTGACAGGGTACAGAGAAAACAGTTATAGGGAATTGTTCTTTTTTAGACTTGAGGAAGTTAGACGGTAATGATCCTTTGAAGGTGGAACGGACTATTGTTTTTCTTGAAAAAAAAGATTTTGGTTTGGGTACACGAGAGCAATTTCAAGACATTTAAATTAAACAGAATATGAAACTAAAATGAACAGCTGAAGAGGGTGAAGGGCCTCAGTTTGAAATGTCCTCCAGCATCTTTTGTGCGTGTAGCTGAAGATGATTTTGGCTGATGTTAGGATAAGATCACCTAATGGAATAGACAGATATTTTGCAGTTGCAAAGTGATACATGTTGATGTGAAGAATGAGATGAGCTGATATGAAGTAAAATGTACAAATCTTAAGGAGTAGCAGGATATATGAACACATTTTTTTAAAGTGGCAAGACAGGTTGAGAAACTGCAATAAAAGTATTTAGGATTAAGGACCTCCTTCTGTACAAAAGAGAGGAAATTCTGATAAACTGGACCTTGATTTAGCCAAACTACAATATTTTTGACACTGTACTTTGGGAAAGTCTTAGCAATGGTGCAGAAGAAAACCACCAGAATCATTCAGAGAATGATGGTCAAGGGGAAAGCTTAGAGGAAGAGATGTTTTTAAAAAGATAGATGTTCAAAATAATGAGGAATTTAGAAAGACATTTTCTACTGATTTAAGTGCCGTAATTCTTTACACCCAGATTTAAGATTACAGGCAAAAGAAGCAATGATTATTACAGTCATGATTTATGAAAGAGAAATGGAAAAAGCTGCACAGAACCTGAAAGAAATTTAACCTTAAAGAATTTGCACAGGAAAGGTGAAGCATAGGATTAGCTACATTGCCCTTGAAGAGAACCAGCGGAGTCCCTAGAGCCTGAATAGCCTCCTTCTGTGCTGTTACTACTCTAAGTTTTTTGAGCTTGTAGTTCAGTTAGAACAATACGTCAGGGAGATTAGGAGGCTAAGACTATTTAGTGAACCTCAGCAATATTGCATGCCAGTGAGAATCAGTACCCTACTATAGCTCAACAACAAAAAGCTTTTGTCAACTACGACAAACTGTAATATGGGAATGGAAATGATTGCCCAGAACACAACTGTTCTCCTTAATTATATCTATGCTTCAGTGATTAATATTGCAGTGCTGCAATAAAACCGGAATCAGGGCTCAAACCAACAATATCAAGTTTCTTCTTTGATCTCCATTTCCACTGAGACTCATACGCCTTAGCACTATGCTGGCACATTTTCCAAAGTGCAAGATGACACTGATGATTGCTACACTTCTTGGACAAGTTGTAAATATGGAACAGACCAACAGGAAACACAATGAAGGAGGTACCATTTAACCTGGTTTACTGTAGTTCTGATTTGTCATTCCATTTGAGATTCTGAAAACACAGTGCCAGCTCATATGTTTATCAAATCCTTTAGAAATGGTTGATAGATTTTGGCCATGACCTCCACACCATGAGTCTTGCACTGCCATCTTCTTAGAAGGCTGCATCAATGTGCCAAAGAGAATGAAAATCCTTCTACACACTTTATATAAATATACATTCATTTCACACCCAGAGGGTGATGAGGCATCACCAGGAAGATTCTGTTATGTTGCTTCTATGTGGGTTGCAACATCAGTCATCACATGGTCATCATTTTCCTGCACTCAACCCTTACTCTTTAATGAAGATATATGCAAATATGAACAATTCTGAATGTCTTATAAAGTTAATAACTTTAAGAGGCTATAATTAAGCAATTGTTCTTAGCTTGCAATGTATTTACTCCCCTACCTCTATTTAATTGTGTGAAACTTGAGCTTCACCAAGAATACATAGAAAATTAGTAACAACCATTTCATCGAGCAAGGTTAGCTGCTTACGCATTTTCCTGATAAAAGCAGATTGACATTTACCAGCAATAGCTAGAGGAGCATTGAGTTGTAGTAAACCAGACTGTTTAACAATCTTTTTAAAATACACATCGTGTTTCACAAACTAATAAGATTTCATGACATCACTGCAAATGTCACTCAATTTTCTCTTAGCATGTCTTGGGATATCTAAACAGGGCATGCAGCAATCATCAGTCAGTGATACCTTACACTTTAAAAATACACCAACATGATGACAAGGAGCACTTAAGTCATAGGGAAAGGAGGTAAAAGATGAATGTACAATACTGCAGGAATTGGCTACAACCTTTCCTAATCTGCAACTGGGAACAAGGATTTTAAGAAAACCAAATGTCATCTTGCACTTTCAACACAGGTCTGCACGGGCAGCTTTCTCTTGACAGAGTTTTCAGGGCAACGAGGGTAAGCACAACAAATTAGGAGAAAATGTAATACCTCAGACACATACAGCACCTCAGCTGGAAGCAGAAATGGCAGGAATCCATGGCTATTATTTATACAAATGCACTAAAATGAAGTTTTTTTTTGTGGGAAGACAGAGATTCCACACTATAAATGATGCCAACATGATGCTGTCTCAGGAGCTCCGGTCCTTAAGGAGAGCTGCAGAATTTATTGACGTGGAATGAATAGATGCTCTTTTGTTGTGGAAGTAGCAGAGAATGTCAAAGAAAAAAAACTAAGCAAGATGACTTACTTGGACAGTCCAAAAGCATGTGTATACTTTCCAAGCTCGTTGCTCTTGAAAACTCAAGATGCCCCATGTCAGGATATGAAGGTTAATGGATAATGAGAGATATCAAAATTAAATTTCAGACAGGTAAAGAGTATAGGGTAAATAATAAGTACCTGTGTGGTTACTCTCTGTGAACCAATCAAGGACTATAACTTGGACAAATTCTTAGAACACTGTGGGGTTATTTGACTGTCATTTACAAGATGAGGCAATCCAGGCCAATTTATTACAAATAAGAATCTCACTTGCATCATCAGTGGAACCATCAACAAGTATTGACAAGAAGCAAATAATATGACCTTCCAACTGTGAATGCCACAAAGCAAGGGAACCTTGTGATTTTGGTAAAGGTTCTGCAGAGACTCCACATGCAGAATATCTAACATAAAAAGGAACAGATTTTTTATTTAGAAGCACATGTTCTACTTGGTTTTCAAGATAAACAAGAATTACAGCCACTGAAAGTCAACATCTAGTCTGTCGTGAAGGGAAGGACTTTTGGAAGTGCTTCAGAGTTGTGGTTTTCTTTCAAAATATTACTGTTTCTGCTCAATTTAGCTGTCTGTCCAATACCAAAAGCTAAAACATTCAAGACTAGGAAAGCACTTTGTATAGTTGGGCAACAAGTGAACATCGGAATTATTCAGAATTATAGTCTTTTTTTGATAGGTGATTTTAACTTTCAGTGAATCAAAGGTGCATGAGTTGAGACAAAGAATGAATTTCCCCGCTATCACAGAAGACCAAGAATCAATTTCCCTGCTATCACAGAAGACAATGAATGAGTTTCTCCGCTATCACTGAAGAGTGATGCCCTTACACAGACGACAACCTAGAAGAATGAACAGCTGGCTCTGCCATTTGTCAGGCTATATCCCAATTCCAATCCTGGAAATTACCATCTAAATTATTTCAGCATATTATCACTGATTATTGCCAAAATGGAGGTGAGGGGGTGGGAATAGTTTAACCTCGATAGCTTAGAAATTAAACAGTGGGAAGCTCCAAGAACTCAGAAAACAATTGACAAGTTCTGGTATACTGTACATCTGTCACCCAGACCATACCAGAACACCGAGTCTGATAACAGTCCTGGTTACATTCAACAAAGTAGACAATTTCTTAAGTCAAATGATACTCAGCATATTTATATCTCACCTTACTGGTTGGAATTGATCACAACAGCTAAAAGAACAGTGATAATACTTAGAGAACTGATAACAATCTACATGGTTGTTAAGTCCATAGGTCCATGTTGAATTGCACGTCGACAAGCTTTTTGATTGAACAAACTCATGTTTTGCCACAGACTCACACTAATAGGACACTTGATACGCAAGACACTTTGGTTGCCGAGATGAGAAGGAAATGTTACAATACTTAAGTAATTTGAGGGGATTTCATTTTAAAGGCCCCAACCAAGAAAGAGCTCAATAGAAAAGTCAGAATATTTGGTGACAATGAAGTCAGAAGACTGATCAGACAACCTCACAAACAGCCATGCAGGGGGTTTGTTAGAATTTGTGGAACCAGAGGCTACGTATTAAAATTCAAGCATGGTGGACAGGAAGTGCATACAGATGATATAAAAGTTGCCATGGCATACCAGATATAAAGATTGAATGTCACATGTAGAGACATATATCAATTACAAGGATGAGGTTAAGGCAGAATAACAGTGAGCTGAGTCAGGAAGATACATCACCTAAGCAAAAGGAGGTCCCTGAAACTAGAGTATTTTCAATATTTCAAAGTGTGGTCCAGTCAAAATAGTAGCTTTGAGTGCAAGTCCAATCCTTATATTTAACTTGAAAATTGAAGTCATTTAGGCATATTTATTTTTTTCTTTTTACAAGTGAAATCAATGTATGTATGCCTCTTTAAGAATATGACTGAAATAATATGAGATCACTGCTACAATATCTTTGACTTATCTCATGTTTTTGAATGAACCATAATGAATATTACAGCTATAATGAATATAAATAAACCTTTCTAGCCTTGTTAACCAAACCTAAGTTATAAATCATAAAACAACAAACAACAAAAAACTTGTTTACCCATAGACCATGAATCATTTACTTTATGATGCACTCCAATGCTCCAATGCAGTTATTTAATCTTTGGAACAAAAATCATGGCTAATTCCTTTCAAACAATACTGAAGGTTTTTTTTTATCCTTTCCCACACCTCTATTATTCAAGTTTGGATTGCTGCCCATTTTTAACAAAAGTGAATCATGAATTATTTATATTGAATCCTTATAATTGTAACACAGAATCTGCTAACGGCAGTGATGAATTTTCTGACAGGTTAACAACAAGAGATGTTGACTTGAAAACCTACATTTTCATTTAACATGTTAGGTTTCTGCTTTTTTTCCTGCAAGTTGTCAAAGGAAACTACTGATCATTAAATAGAAAATAAGATTATGAATATATGATATAGGTGAAAACGCTTCAACTAAATATTGAATTATAAACAATGATTTAGATTAATAAAGCAGGTGGGAAAAAGTAACAGTTAAATGGGAATGAAAGCATAGGTTAGTGAAACAGGTACATTTATTTTCATCCTGACTGGGTTGGATGTCATAATCCAGATCGGGCCCTTTCATTACCCGCTCGTCTGTTCTGAAAGTTTTTGTAGGTTTGGTAGTTTTGAGAGCGGTAACTAACCCGTGGAGACTCCTGGTCTGATGGTAAGCCATTGTGAGAGATGTGCTCTCCTTCTCTGGTCCCGTCCCTGGGAAAAAAAAGGGTGACAAATTAAATATTACAGAAAAACAGAACTGCGTCTACTAAATTGATTTTTCTTCATTCAACCTTTTCATACTAAGATATGGAAACCTGAGCAGGAGCTCACTGAGTATCAAATTTCTATCTGATATTAAATGTTAATACTTTGTTGAAAAAGTCAGTTTTATGAGATAAAAAAGTGTATCTTCTTCAATTTGCTATGCTTTATAAACTATTTTCAGTGTACTAAAACACAATCCTAGGTTGTTTCATAAATAGTTGGAAATAAAGGTCAAGGCATTATGATGGCTAAACAATATTTTGATCTCACTCTTGCTGCTTGAGGAATTTATATCCTCATGACCTCACCCCACTTGCTAATCCCACCATTGATATTCCCAATGACTCGTCCTCCCCCAACAGTAATTGTTTGTATTTATACAGTGCAAAGCCTCAATACCTAAATGTGATCACCCTCATTTCTCTCTGAAAATAACCTTTAACAGCAGGCAATCCCTGGTACAGGGCAGCCACCTGTTCCTCAACCTGTCAGGTTGCTGTATGACGTTTCAATCTATCACTGGCCAACTTTGTTCCCTTCCCACAATATCAAAGCTAAGGTTTCATGCAATATTAGCCTGGATATAAATCTGAGCTTGAATGGTGTGACATTCAGAGAACATTTATTGAAATACACTCTTATAAGGAAAATGTGACAAAGCCTTGACAAGGAAACCATACTTCCATGCTTCCCGAATAATAAAACAAAACCATTTTCATGATTGACTTGTCTGATTTTGTACATATATTAAATATATTAATCTATGTAGCATTATCATGTTAAGTGTATTGTATAGCCTACATTATAAGGGACTACTTTATGTTGTACAGTAGTAACACGTCAGTGCTTGTGCTATTGGGCACGTTATTGATCTATATAAATGTGCCAAGTTCAGACCGTATCAGTAAAGAACCATGAAAACTTAGTTCCCGCTTCCAACGTTTTTATTAATAACATGGTTGTGTAAACAGGCCACATACACAAAAAAATTGGCGACAAAGTTAACATAACAAAGTTAAATAAATGATTGGAACCATTACAGCATTTGATAGCAGTGAATCTGGGTAACTTACATTGAAAGAGTGCAGTTTAATTGTGATGGTAATAGTGTTAATGATGAAAATAAAGCCAGCATCTTACTCAGTGTTATGGGAGCAAAAACATACGGGCTGCTATGGAGCTTGTTAACCCCTGAAAAGCCAGCTGACAAAATGTTCAAGCAAACAGTAGACACTCTCCAACAGCATTTAAACCCCAAACCACTGGTCATTGCTGAAAGATTTAAATTCCACAAACGGAATCAGAGCAAAACTGAAAGCATTTCTGAATATTGTGCTGAATTGCACATATTATCAGAACATTGTCAATTTGGAGCTGGTCTATCGGACGCATTGACGGACAGGTGACATGTGGCATGCACTGTGAAACCACACAGAAAGAGCTCCTGTGTGAAAAAGACCTTACATTAGAGAAGGCGCTGAACACTGCAATATTATTGGAAATAGTAGCACGGGGTGCTTCAGAGATACAACAAAAATCTCTGAAATATGCTACAAATAAAATGTCACTGAACAGAAATGAAGGAAAGAAATGTTACTGTTGTGGGAACATGTCACATGACCCTAATGACAGCTGCAGACAAAGACTGCAGAAACTATGCCAAACAGGGCCACGTTGGCAGAGTATGCAAAGCTAATAAACATCAGAAAAAGGACAAAATACAGAGAAACATGAAACCCCGATCGACAATGCATCCAAGAAATACCTGACAATAAATACACACAAAGGACTTTACCAGTCAACAGGTTGGTGTTTGGGATAGCATCAGTTCGTCCAATCTGGCAAAGGGCAATGGACCAGGTCCTGCAGGGGATTCCAGGGACTCAGTGTTACCTGGATGACATCACTGTCACCTGCAAAGATGACGACGAACATCTTTCTAACCTTGAACAAGTGCGCCCCAGGTTAAGAGAATATGGGCTCAGAGCTAATTGACAGAAATGTGAGTTTTTCAATAAGGAAATCTCATACTGTGGGCAGGTGATCAACAAGGATGACTTACACATGTCTCAAGACAAGATAGAAGCAGTGCTTAAGGCACCACCACCTGAAAATGTGTCTCAGTTGAGAGCACATCTTGGACTAGTGAATTATTACCACAAGTTCTTGCCTAACCTATCCACAATCCTACATCCACTAAATGCACTATTACAGACAGGGACACAATGGAAGTGGACTGAGAGCTGTGAGAAAGCATTTCAAGAAACTAAAAGACTCATAACTTCAGAAGGGGCGTTCGTGCACTTTGACCCCTCCTTACCAATCTGACTGGCTTATGATGCCTCACCCCATGGGATAGGAGTTGTGTTATCACATGAGTTTCCAGAGGGCTCAGAAAGACCAATACCCTTTGCCTCAAGAACGCTAACTTCAGCTGAATGCAACTACGCACAGATTGACAGAGAGGCCCTAAGCCTTGTGTGGGGAGTCAAGAAAGTCAGTCACTACCTGTATGGTCAAAAGTTTACCCTGTTGACTGACCATCAACCTCTCATGTCAATCTTCAACCCAAGGAAAGGTGTTCCAGTGATAACAGCACAAAGGCTGCAGCGATGGTCTCTTTTCTTAGGAGGTCACAAGGCAACCAAACAACGTGGCAAACCAGATGGTTTCTCAAGTTTACCACTGCCAACTTCAGAGATAACTACGCAAATGGATTCAGGAGAGGTCTTTCACTGAACAATAGTTGAACAATTACCAGTGACAAACAGCCTCATTGAAAGAGAAACACGCAATGACCCGATGTTGTTAAAAATGTATGACATCATGGTAAAGGGATGGCCAGTGCGTGGTAACACTGTTTGCAGCCTTCTCAGCAAGGAAGGAGCAGTTGTCAGTGTGTTGGAGAACACTAATGTGTGGCTCGTGAGTTGTGATTCCTCCCAAGCTACGCACCAGAGTGCTGGAGGAACTGCACAAGGGGCACCTGGGTACCGTGAAGATGAAAAGTCTTGCCCGTGCCTATGTGTTGTGGCCAGGAATCGATAAACAGATTGAGGACTTGACCAAGAACTGCTCTGGATGTCAAAAGATCCAGAACATACCACAAGCCCCTCTCCATCCATGGGAGTGGCCCTATTCACCATGGCAACAAGGGCACATCGTCTTTGCTGGACCATTCATGAACTCTATCTTTGTAATTGCCGTCGATGCACGTCGATTCCAAATGGCCAGAAGTAATCAAAATGAAGACAACCACATCGGAAAAGACCATTACAGTTCTGAGGACCATGTTCGCCAGGAATGGCATACCAGAACAAATCTGCACAGACAATGGACAACAATTTGTCTCTGAATAATTCCAAAGTTTTGTGAAGAACAATTAAATCAAGCACTTTACATCTGCCCCTTACCATCCATCCACCAGTGGCTCGGCAGAAAGATTTGTGCTGACATTCAAGAAAGCCATCAAGGCAATGGACAGTGAAAATCAACCACTGCAACACAAGATAGATAACGTCCTCCTTGCCTATCATGATCCACTACATGCAACCACTAATCAGACTCCAGCGATGTTTCTAACAGGAACCTGAGGTCCCACATGCATCTTCTCAAACCAGATGGACGGGATGATGTGGAGAACAGACAATTTAAATACTTGAATGCTAAGTTAACACGGAGCTTCAGTGCAGGACAGTCAGTTCTTGCACGTGATTACTAGACTGAAAAGTGACTGCCGGGTACAATTTATGCCACAGACGGGCCACTACAGTGGAGGTAGGAGAGAACGTATGGAGACATCATGCGGACCAATTTGGAGGCTCAGGTGAAAAACACAAGAACACCTTGCCTGGACTCCCCTGACATAGAAGCAAACACTCCTGATGTGACCACATCAGCCTCATCTACAGATAAGCCTGTCACCAGTGCTGAGGACCCACCTGATGTACCTATGGAGACTCATTCCCCAAAGCAAACGTTTCAGGTCAGACGTTACCCAGGGAGGCACAGAAGACCTCCCCAGAGACTAAATGGGTCTTAGACCAAAAGTGAAAAAAGAAAGCTAAGGCTTGTTATAATTTGATATTATTAAGTTACTCTGTTATAATTTGTAAACAATTGGTAGGCGTTTGTGTTAAGGATAAACATTTTTGTTTAGCATAATGCCCCAGCAAAATAAAGTTGATATACTATTAAAATAAAAGGGGAGGAGTGTACTATATAGCCTATATTATAATAAGGAACTACTTTATGTTGTAGTAACATGATGTTGCATGCGCTATTAGGCACGTATTGATCTGTATAAATGTGCCAAGTTTGGACCCTACCATTAAAGAAACATGAAAACTTAGTGACGGCCTCCAATTAATGTTATTAATTTTATTAATAACATAGTTGTGTAAACAGGCCACATACACAACAGTTATCATCTCTGAAAAGTTCATCACATAGTTTATTTCTCCAGCTTCAATGAAAAATCAAGTTTTAATACTAAGAAGAATGTGAAATTCCTTTTTTTAAAAACTGGCCGAACAGCTGATATTCTCAAACAATTTTACAGAGTTTTTGTACCAACATCTTTTTTGAAGACTTACCACTGTTGTGGTGATTCAGATTCATCGGATGCCTGTGGAGTTGGTTGTGGTGATGGTTGCCTCTTCCTCTCTTCTTCTTCCTGTTTTCTACGTACTTCAAGCAATTCCAGCTGTACAGATGAAAAAGGTTCAGTTTGTAAAACCTCCCTATCTGAAAAAAGTTTTATCTGTGAAGTCAATTTTCAACATCTTTTGATATAGAATATTTAAGCTAGATGAATTAAGAAAGCTCAGATAAAACAAACCTTAATGACAAATTTTCTAAAATTTAACTGACATCAGAAATCTTCAAGGTAGTATTTAACTTAACGACTACTGCTTTCAGAATAATAAACAAAACTAATTTTGTGACTGACCTAATTGGTTTTGTACATATTAAATACATTAATCTACATTCCATTGTTATCATGTCATCTCTAAAAAAATTCCTCATTTGCGTAGTGGTTAGCACAATGCTTTACTGTACCAGCAACCCAGGTTCAATTCCTGCCACTGTGCACAAGGAGTTTGCATGTTCTCCCTATGGGTTTCCTCCAGTTGCTGTGCTCCAGCTTTCTCCCACAGTCCAAAGACATACTGCCTGATAAGTTTACTGGTCATTGTAAATTGTCCCATGATGAGGACAGAGTTAAATCAGGGGTTGCTGGGCTGCGGCCTGAGGCTGCTTCTCAATCAATCCATAAACAAATAAACAAACATTTCCTTTTTGCATTCAGCACTTTACATACATAAATATGAGATTCAGTCTAGGACAGCAATACGAAACGGCAACAATAAGCTGAATGAGGAACATGGATAATTTCTACTTAAGACATTAAAATTTCAGTTATTAATTTTATTGTGGTAGCTATCAAAGGATCTTAAACAAAATCAGAATCAGGTTTATTATCACCAGCATTGTGACCCATTTGAAGTCCTAAGAAGTACAACTGATCCAATTGAGAAAAATATACTATTAATCCAAAGCAAATTTACAAATTGCTTCAATTGGTAATAAAATTGAGGAACCAATACAAATATATTTTTGATGCAGTATTATTAGAACATTTTGTTTCAATATTACTATACTTACTGTCGTCAGTCTCTCCAATGCTGAAAATCTTTCATCCCATGTAGCTGCTGATTTCTCAAATGCCTCATGCCTCTTAATCAGTTTCTCCACCTCATCCACACTCTGACCCAGTTCTCGACTAGACAAGTATGGCTCTTGGCCTAGTAGCCAGGCTTCTGCCACACCTGCATCTCTGGCAAATTGATGTACTTCCAAAACTAAATGAAGCAAGGATAAAAAGGAAACCACTAATTCAAGAGAAAATACAGAGATAAAGCAATAAAGTTCATGGATTTTCACTTAACAGCAATGAAGTACACTCGGAAAATGGATAAAGAATTAAAATACCCAACAATTAGTTGTAAAGTGGAGCAGTATTTCTGAATAAAAACATTCCTAGAACTTGTAATAGGAAAATATATGGATATTACATGACAGGTAATATGTTATTTGTTAAAGTATCCACCACATGATGGAACAATTATTAATGGACTTACCTAATCTAAGCCACTCCCATCTGTCTTCCCACTTGTCTATCATCTCTTTCCTCTTATCTGTTAGCTGCAACAATTTTTCTTTAATCTGTTCATGAACAGAGAAATAGAAAAATCACTTATTACTGTTGACCTCTCACTCATTTATATCAAGATTCATATCAAAGGAATTCTTTAGAAATTGAGCCAAAAATCTTGGAAGATATCAAACTAAGAAGTTTAGACTCCATTAAGTATACAATGAAATCTATGCAAGAATATTCTTAAATTGAAACTATAATTTTTTTTGATTTTCTGGGAGATTGCTATATTGCATCATCGGAGATGATTTCAAACACACAACACACAGAACTATAAAGTATTTCATTTTCTTTTCAGAACCCCATATGTTCAAAAACAGTGTTTGGAATACAAATACACCCCAATAATTGAAGAGAATAGTTACCTACATTTGTTGTTTCTAGTTGCAGTGACTGAATTATTCAAATACAAAATTGACAACATGCACCAGCTAAAAATGCACCCGGAAAGCCTCACACCAAGGCAGAGAATGCTTTATTGATTAAGGAGTGCTACCTCTTCTGATGCATAATGTTTTCTTGCCAAGAGAGATTTGCCAAGTTCAATGCATGTCGTGAAACTGTCATTTCGAGCATCAATTTCAGCCTTGATGCCTTGGTGGTTGTTCATTAGCAATTCCACTGATGAAACATCCCTGAAAGTAGTTAAGGTAGGCAGGCTATTAGCACCTTGCAGTTACATTGTACTTGATAAGTTCAAAGACTCGAATGTCAAAAATTGCCACAAATACCCTAAGATACGATGAACAATGTCCTAACTACCAGTGCACAAGTTATGAGTTAATTGTTTCTAGTAATTCTCTGTCTTCCTCTTCCCTGACTTAGTGCACAAATTTTACCTTGGTTTTTCCTGGGTTTCAATTTGCCGAATAACATCTTCCATCCATAGCATTAGATCACGCACCATGCTAAAGAAGCGGAACTTGTCACCAGTGTCAAAAAGCTTCGCCCTCCGAGCTTCACATGCATCAAGAAGTGTTTTCCATGCCTCCAGAACTTCTGTTTCACGTTTCTGAATGTCATCAGCCTTGTCACCAGCATAAGCAGCTTGGAGGCGGGCAGCATCCTCCTGCAGTTGCCGTACCTTTAACACAATGCCATCAGCCTTTATCGTAAACATTTTTCCTCATTATCCTTTTCTTAGTTATCAAACATTAATACTGTAGTCACTAAATATTAATGCCATGAATCGTGTACTTTTTTCCACTGATTACAATTATGACACCTTCATTTATTGTACATTGCATCGTTTAAATAAACATACTGAACTGCTGGTGTATTGTTATCCACTCAAGTAACTTCAATTCTCATCTCTAAGCACCAAAACCTATTATTTCTTGTAAATGAATCTTGAACTTAAAAGATATCAAAATATTATTTGTAGGATAGAGTGTAGTTTGTCGGCTTCAGCTTGCCTTGAAACATTTCCACAGTCAAGACAAGATATTGAGTGAAGACCTGCTGATTTCTCACACGTTTGAGAGGGCAAATGGAAAAAGGGGGAAAACTGAGGAGACTTGAGTTTACCAATCTTGTTCAATTTTTTGGTTCCAGTCTCAAAGTGAAACTAAATATGTTCTGAAGCATAATACCATTTGGTGTTTTGACTGAAATGCAAGCTGATAGGAGGAAGAGCAATACCTTTTTCAATAAAAAGGCATATTGATTTTGCAATTATTCAGTATTTATGCAGCATTAACAGAAAGCAGCAATTCTACTGAATAATCATGTTACTAATAAGCTGTGCCATCCAACTGACAGGCAAGATAAAAAAATTTTTATAGATCAAAATCTGTTAAATAAAACAAGGCAAACTAAAAATGAATGAAAAGAAGCTAACTTCTTGTAACTAAAACACATCCCAACAATGGACTTCCTTTTAAAAATTACAATGGTTCTGATAAGAATCGCCTTTCTGTCTTGCAGTACCTGTATTGTATGGTTTCAAAAACACATATGAAAGCATGCAAATTTTGACGATCCAGTAATGGCGAAATAAATGTGAAATTGGAATGTGACCGATAGAATAATCCATTTACAAACCCAAGCTATGTCCATCATTTTATTAATCCCTCTAAGGATGTTCGACATTTTCTACCTGGGTACCAAGAGCCTGAATGTCATGCTCAAATGTTGTATGCATTCTCTGCAATGCTTCCACAGTGTTTTGATCTCGACCAAGTTCTTCTGGGAGCTTCTTGTGCTTGTCTTGAATTCTCCCCAGGATTTCCTTAGCGTCATGATAAAATTTGTGCAGTTCGTAGGAAGCTGCCAAGATTTGTGTTCTGGTGTCAATAAGCTCAAGGAGATCTGCCCAAGCCTCATTGAGTCCATCTTTCCATTCAGCAATTGTGGCAGCATCAGAATGCCCAGAATTGATCAGCTCATCTGCCATATGATTCACACTGTCGACACGCTCCTGACCAATATTACCAGTGTCACGCGCAAATTCACGGAATCTTTCTTGTAGCATCTGAAAAGGAGAGTAAAACTCAGTACCCTTTATAATACAGCACCAATTAGTTGTCTGTGATACTGTATACGAGAAGCCAACATCATATAGTGTTGAGCTGGCCTCGGGCTGAATGGATCAGGACATGCATGATTAAATGTTTGGAACATATGGTCCATAGTTTTCTACTATATTTTGATTAGCAGTGAATTATATGATGCATTTATGAATTAAAATATGATGAAATACTGTTACATTATATATTGTTCACTAGCAACACATGCCACTATTTGCACAGGAAATTTTAGAACTGAAGCACTACAAAATATTTGCACAAGCTGAATAGCTTGGCAACACAATACTCAATCTTGAAATTACACCATCACATCACAATCTCAAAGTTCCCCAATTCTTCTATTGAACATCCAAGGTATTTCATGGGAGCAACTTTCAAAGAAAATTTGAAGTAGAGCTACATAACTAAACAATAATGCAGCTAGTCAACAACTTGTGCAACTTGCTCGTTTTTCAGAAGCAACTTAAGGATGTGAGAGGAGAAGATATTCAGAGAAGGAATTCCAGAACCTGTGGTCCAGTTAGCAGAAGATGTTGATCTTCATGGTTGCATGTGTCATACTGCATTCATACATGCAATGACCTATTCATAAGGATTCTCAGAAGATGAAATTGGAGAAGCAAAAATAATGCTGAGGCATAAAGGACTGGAGGAGGTCAGGGCTGGGAATGGACTAGGTCATGAAGGAATTTAGAACCTAGCATTATAATTTATAAATCTCGATGTTACCATTGCAAGTACCAATGTGGCACAGGAAACACTGGTGGATTTGGTAGGGGTTTGGATATGTTCAACAATGCTTTGAATGAGATCATCCTGGGAGAGTGTCTGTAGGGAATGAATTGTTCTTATACCAATACTTATACAAGAGCTCTGAACAAAGACATCTCAGTAATTGGCCTGCAACAAAATTATTGATGTACTGAATACTTTCCATTCGAATAGATCACTGCATGCATGAACACAATTACATGTGCAACAAGACAAAAACACAGAGAAGTTCCCAATTAGTATTTTAAAGGCAAATATGTACCGTAACATGCTCATAGTCCTGTCCAAGCTCATGTGATCCAGCAACCACCTCACGTTCGGCAATCCATTGCTCCAAGTCATCCACCTCCCTGTTGAGTTGGAAAAGACGGTACCTCTCATCCAGCTTCCCTCTTCTCTCCTCAGCCAAGTCTTTCAGCCCAGCGTAAAGCTTGTCCACCTGAGACTGGCGCATGCTGATCCGTTCACTGAGAAATGCGCACAAAGAAAGCAAAGAAAACCTGGTAAATATTAAAGCATTGGGAATTGAAATGCTAACCACTCCTATACAAAAATAATCAAAAACACAAGAAAATATAGGTATTCTGCCTCTTTTAATTTGCTTTCGTATCTATCACTCCATTTACAATGATACAACTTCTATTTGGTACTTCCTTGCTTTTGCATGGTTCAATGGATAGTCCAGTTGTAATTAATCTCAATATCACAAATCAATGTAATATCACTATATTTATATCCTATACTTTCACTGGATTTCACATTATCTAGTCAGTCAACAAGATCACATTTTCTATCTTTATCCTCAGTTTGGTATGTTACAATAATGCAGATTATTGTTAACATTATCTTCAGAACAACAAATGAATGCTAGACCAAACTCATGTGGATTTCTACAGTCAGACTCAAAAGAAACTAGAAAATACTATTAGATTTACAATTTAGTTAAAGACGACTAAATTAATTTTGAGATATTTGTCACTTGGCATGAAACATCGTCTGCTGGTGATGTACCAGGGATTCAAGGGTCATAACGGACAGAAATTCTTTCAGATCATTACTTTATAATTCCATACTCAAATTCTATGCATCTGGCAGATTAAAATCTGCAAGAACAACATATCGACAAATGTTCAGAATGCAATGTAAATACACAAGTAATACAGAGCATAAAGCATGTGAATTCAACCATGAAGAGGGCAATTCATCATCATCATGTACCACATTGTATGATCATGGTCTTCAATCTGTCTTTAATCTGAAGTTCTAATAAGCTCTACAAAATTTTTGCCAGTCCATCCCTTGATGTAACTGTCAAACACAACATTTTCTTCCATCGATTTTTTCTGTTACCGCAAGATGTTCAAGCTTCTCTTTTCTCAGTACTTGTCCCAGAAATTTGAGTAGCTGTTTCCTGATTGATGACATTAGCTCTCTTCTTATTCCAGCTTTTTGCAACACTTAATTTGTTACTCTGTCCTTCTACGAATCATCATTCTTTTCAAAAATCACTTTTCTGCAATTTTGAGTCTCCCCTCACTTTACTTTGACATTATCCAACATTCGCCTCCATATGTTAGTGTGGAATCAATGTAGCACCAAGCACTGAGTTTTGTACCCATAGAAATTATGTTATTCTTTAAATATCTTGTTCAAAAGCCTAAACATGCATTTAGCAATCCCAAACCTTTTTCTAATTTAAACATCAGCCCTACCATCAGATGTCATCATGGTCACAAAGTAATTAAACTTCCACTTTCGCTTAATTGTTTTGTTGCCCACTTTCAGATTGCATTTCTGTATTTTTTTTTCTTCTTTATGACAACTGTACAATTTGGGCTTCTTGCAGCTGATTGTCAATCCTCTCTTTGTACATTCTTTGATCACGGTATCTAGTATTTCCTGGAACTTCTCCTTACAAATAGCTATCAGCACCGTGTCGTCTGCAGATCATAGGCTTTTCAAATTGTATCTACCACTTATGATGCCTAGAATACTAATTTCTCTTAGAATTTTCTCGCTATAAAGGCTAAAAGGCAAGAGAACACTGTCTGACTCCTCTTTAATCTGGCCAAGATCACTTTTCTCATTTTCAACTCTCATTCCTGCTCTTTGTTCCCAATACAAGTTTCTGATGATTCTGATACCTGTCCCATCAATGTCGTGGCTGGTGGGGGAGGGGAGGGGGGGTGGAGATACGTGTCTACTAAAGGAGGTGTAAGTCACTCCTTCCCTCCGCCAGCCTGCAGTTCACTCTTGGGCAAGGAATAACTCCCTTCCCCCACCCCCACCTCAGATCAGGGTCATGAGAAGCCATGGGAACAAGTGGTGGATGATCACATGAGTAGATGGTGCACATCACGAGTCCTGGTTATGCAACCACTGATGTCAGGCAAACAATCTCTGAAGAGTATGGATAATGGCTGGAGTCACCAGTCTTGTAAAGACACTGACCAGAAGGCGGCAATGGTAAACTACTCCTGTAAGAAAAGTGTGCCAAGAATAATCACGGTCATGGATAAAGAACAGGAACAACAGTGTGAAGGAGGCAACAAGGCAACAATCCCTCACTCAGTGGAGGCACTCGTGTACGACAGATTTGATTGCCATCAGGCTACTGTCTGCAACAAAGATACCATCAAAATAGAGACTTGGAATGTGAGAACTCTATCAAGTTTTGAAGCAAGAAATGGAACGTTTGAAAGTTAACATCATGGGACTGTGTGAGAGAAGGTGGAAAGGGACTGGATGTTTCAATTCTGATGATCTATTCAGGTGGTGATAACCATGAACGAGATGTTGGAGCAATACCAGATGGTGAACGAAGCAAAAGTCTGATGGGACATCAGACATAGTCCTGCTGGTGAAACTCCAAAGACAACCTATGAACATTCCAATAATAGTAGTATATGCTCCAACAGTGGTGAAGAAAATATAGAAAGTTTTTTTACCTTACAAGAAACAAAGGACCACTGCAAACCACAAGATACTGCAATGGTGATAGTGGATATGAGTGCTAAAGTTAGACAACAAGATGGAGATATTGTTGGCATGTTTGGATAGGGAACCAGGAACAACAGAGGTGAGAGATTTATAGAAATCAGGTGTCATGCAAATGATCAAACAATAAGAAACACAAAGTTCAAGCAGCATACAAGAAGAATGTGGACTTGGAGAAGCCCAAAAGATAGGTACCACAATCAAAAAGATGACATCACAATCAGCAAGCATTTCAGGAATGCCGTGCAACAAGGCATATCCGGTAGCAGACTGTGAGAGTGACCATGCTCCAGTGATATGCAAGACAAGGTTAAGCAAGACGGTTAAAGGAGTCCAAGGCTTGCTTGAACGATTTGGACATGCAGAGGCCAATTAAAATTAAATTTTTAAAAAATACACAAAACTCTCCTTTCAAAACAGAATCATAATGGGGAAAATGCAGTTGGGTGTAAAGACTTGAGACATACATTTTCACCCATTCTGTACAAAGTATGAATTATAATCTCATGTCACAAGGAATTCTTATATTTGAATAAATGATCAGCATAACCAATGGCACAAATCCTTTATTGTCAATGGCATATTAAAAATCATTAGAGATTATAGGGGCTGTCAAATCTACACAGCTTTTGGGATCCAATCCTTTGTTGTGCTGCAAACTGTAGTAAAATTCCAGTCTGCATTTTTCCTCGGAGAAGAAAAGTATGCTGTGAAAAATGTTCCCATCATATAATGTTAAAAATATTTCAGGATACCAAATTCCTTGACACACCTGCTCAGAGAGGAAATCATACCCAGAACTGGTTGTCATCATATAGAAATCAGTGGTATTGGTGCCTTACTCATTTTGCTGTATTGGTTACATGTGTTTCACATATCCAAAAATGAATGATATTATCTCAATGCACCTCCCTGGTCTAGTTCATTAGTACAGGAATGCAAGTTGGCTTACAAATAATAAAACACTATTCAGTAAAAAAGAGAAAGGACTGGACAAATATAAAGAGTTAAATTAAACAAGGTATTTCCAGCCTGTGCTCATGCTCCACGTGCAATGACTTGGTTAAATAAAGAAAACTTTGAGGTTAAAACTTAAGACTTAATTTTTGGGTCCTCCTTGATAAAAGTGCAATATTGAAAATAAATCTTAAATATTCTCCTGACATCTTCCTAGCAGGGGAAAAAAAAAGTCTACATCTTCCTCATAGCTTAAGAAGTGACCACAACACTAGTATTGACAACAGATAGGACTCAGGCAAAACAGTACAGCTTTAGGTAATAGTTAAAGCTTCTTCTAAACAGAATTTACCAAAAGAATCCCAGTTCCTATCATAGCCATTGCTCACCATCAGTGTCTTAAGATATTTTATTGTCATATACACAAGTATATGTATATACAAGAGCCATGAAAAACCTACTTGCAGAAAATCACTCTGCTAATGTGGATCAATACTTACAGATTACTTTGGTGAATTATTCCCTAACAAGTGACCACAGTCCCCTCAATTCCCTGCCACCAATCATATCTTGAGTATGAATTATATTGCCCATTCTTAGATCAAATATCCTGTCCTTTCTTCCAGAAGACACTTATAGAAACAGTTATGGAAGTGAATTTTGATCATGCCAACTAAAGCCAATGGATACCCATCAAAACTGAAGCAAATAGATTAAGCAGGTTTGCAGCACAAACACTGCAATTGAAAGGTCAGCCTAAAAAAAGAGTGTTTATAGAGAGCCAAATTCTCACTGTGCCCTTTCTAAGGGCTAGAGGAGAGAGCAAGATAAACCTTCCACTTAGTCTAGCTTTAACCTGAATTTCAGAGGTGGGGCTTGAAAATTACTGCTTCCACTCAATTGTTCTGAATAGTTTTAGTTTTCAAAGTGTGCATTATGCTATCCATAAGAAGCTCTTGAGTGACTTTTATTCCATGACCAACCACCAAAGAAGAAAATTTTGATTATGGAACCCACCAGCAAAAATATAACATACAACTTGCAATAAAAACATCACAAATCAAACTATAGCATGCCAGTGGCACCATCTCCAAATCATTCTTAAATAAAACAAATGGATGCTCATGAAGGGTCCTCCTAACACTTTTGTCGCATGTGCCAAACAAAGCAGAGCGAAATTTCTCTGTGGAGGTGGTATCCTGGATGCATAGAAAGACCCAGAGTTGTTCTGCAAAACTACATTATGAAAAACTTCAGTCCCTAAAACTTCACACATTTAGATGGCAACTGCATAGTGGTAGAGAAAAATGAAGAAAATAAGAAACGTGTAAATACTGCAGAATTGACAAACTGACAAGATGAGCAACAATTGATCATGCACGATGTGAAAGGCAATCATTTATCCCCAATCAATGTTGAGATTAATTTTACAATTGCTTGCGTATCAGCATTTTGGAACATGGTAATATTAAATATCAAACTTGCCTCTCTGGGTGTCCATCTGCCACCAGAGCTCTACTTGTCTTTGAGAGCTGATGAACAGTCTCAGCATAATCTTCCACCGCTAGCTCCAAAATCTGATGTTTCTTCAACATCATCACTGCACTCGGCTCATCCTGCAAAATGACACATTCATAAAATTTTAGTCTTTTGTGAGATTTCCTGTGATATTTTTTTCCAATTTTTCTTCAGAATCATGTTATAATGACTGTCAAATATTAAATGTAGAGAAAATTACTTAAAAGCTTTTTTAGTATGATTAACACCTCTAAAGGTACTGAAAATTCAAGGTAAATTTATTATCAAAGTATATACATGTTGCCATTTACAATCCTGAGAAACATTTTCTTGTGGGCATTCTCAGTAAGTCCAATAACCATAAGAGAATCAACGAAAGACCACAACAACAGGGTGGACAACCAGCATGCAAAAAAACACAACGAACTGTGCAAATACAAAAAGGAGATTTACCCTCTCCTTCTTATGAGGCTTCTATTTCTTTCATTCTTAAAAATAAAGACCCTACTGATTATGCCTCATATAGACCTATTTCATTATTGAATATTGATGTTAAGATCCTGTCAAAGATAATGGCCAATCGGTTGGAAAATATTTTGGGTAAAATTATTTTTTAAAGATCAAACAGGATTTATAAAGGGTCATTATTCCTTTTAAAATGTTCGGAGATTATTTAGTATTATATATTCGTCTTCTTTTAAAACTCCACAATGCATTGTCTCTTTGGATGCTGAAAAAGTGTTTGATCAAGTCGAATGGAAATATTTATTTAATGTTTAAGAGAAATTTGGTTTTGGTGTTAATTTTAATAATTGGATTAGAATGATATATAAAACTCCTATTGCTACTGTTATTACTAATAATTGTAGATCCCTTTTTTCAGCTTTCACAGGGAACAAGGTTGTCCATTAAGACCTTCGTTATTTAACTTGATATTAGAACCCCTTGCTATTGCTCTTGGTGAAGCTAAAGATATTCATGGGATTCTTGTGAATGAGACCATTCATTAGATTTCTTTTTATGCTGACGATTTACTGGTTTATATAAACCTTCTTTGAGTGATCCAATTTTTTTTATTTTGGAAAAAATAAAGGTATTAATTCTTTTTGTACCTATTTCAAGAAGATAGGCTGATGTCTTTTGAACAATTAGTTGATAAATACTCTCTTTCATATTCACACTTTACAATAACCAAGTTAGACATTTCTTACAAAAATATTTAGGTAATTTTCCTTGCATATTAGAGGCTGACCTGTTAGATACTATTATGAGTATGAACCCTTCGATGAAGGGTTCCATTGGAAAAATTTATAATTTATTATTACAATGGGATAAGCACCCTTTCTTTAAGATTAAACAAGATTGGGGAAAGGAACTTAATTTGACTTTTATAATGGAGGACTGGATGCAGATCTTGAAGTTGGTTAACTCTTCCTTGATTTGTGCTAGCCATTCATTGATTCAAGTTAAAATTGTACAT
Source organism: Hypanus sabinus (assembly GCF_030144855.1). NCBI lineage: Eukaryota > Metazoa > Chordata > Chondrichthyes > Myliobatiformes > Dasyatidae > Hypanus > Hypanus sabinus. The sequence goes on along the minus strand of NC_082717.1, from coordinate 53,793,392 downwards.
CGTTATTATTTGATGAAGGAGAGATTGTGTAAAATCTTTCCTAATGTTGATAGTTATTGTGATAGATGTAAAACTGAGACAGCTACACTGACACACGTTTTGGTCTTGTTCTATACTGGAACAGTTTTGGAAGACAGTTTTTTCTACAATTTCTAAAGCACTTAAAATTAATTTACAACCTAACAAATTAACTGTGCTCTTTAGAATAATAACTCAGAATATCCATGGTATTTCTTTGTCTGACCAACATGTTATTACGTTTGTTACACTGATAGCTAGGAGGGCCATTCTGTTGAAGTGGAAGGATACGTCGGCTCCCACTCTGTCACAATGGTTCTCTCAAGTGATGTTATGTCTTAGTTTGGAGAAAATTAGAAGTCGAACCTTCGAACCTATGTTTGATTTTGAGAAAAGATGGGGTTCATTTGCTCGTTACTACCATTTGAGTTAATTGATAGATTTCCTCCACAATCTAATTGTAAGCTTTGGTATAATTTTTTTTTTGCTGGCAGTTTGATGTTTATCTTTAGAAGCTTTTTGTATGACGCATGGCTCCGGGGGCTGAACACCTAATGGGTTTTTTCCCTCACTTTTTTCCTGCTTTAGTAGGGTTTTTTTTTCTTTTCTTTTTTTTGTCACCATATTTTTCAATCCTTAATATTGTTTTTTTACCTCTTTTGAGACATTCTGTTACTTACTTCGATGCACTCTTGTATTTTGGATAATAATAATAATAAGATTTGAAAAAAATAACTAAAGTAGTAACAAGAACATGTGATGAAGAGTCCTTGAAAGATGGGTAGTGGGAGCCGTTCAGTGAAGTGAAGTTGAGTGAAGATATCCCCTCTGGTTCAAAAGCCAAATGGTTAAGGGGTAATAATTTTTCCTGAACCTGTTGGTACGAGTCCCGAGGTTCCTTTACGTTCTTCCTAATGACAGCAGCAAGTAGAGAACATGAGCTGGTGGCAGAGGTCCCTGATAATGGATGCTGCTTTCCTGCAATAGCATTTCATGTAGATGTGTTCAATGTTAGGGAGGGCTTTACCAGTAATGCAGCCAGTCAATATACAGAAGTTAGTCAAGTTATAGACGTCATACTGAATCTTCGCAAACTCCTAAGGAAGTAGAGGCACTGCTGTGCTTTCTTTGTAATTGTACTTACAGCGCATTGAAAAAGTATTCAGCTCCCACACCAATTTCCACATTTTACTGTCCCATTGGCACTAGAAGATTCTGCAGACCCAGACAACTTCTTCCAGTTCTTCCATGTAACAGTTTATTTCTCTGCTCATGTTTTTCTTTTCTTTTTCAGGTGATTGTGGTTCTGTCGGAGTGCATGATCTCTAGTTCAAACTACAGTTCTTCACAAGTGGTGGGCTTTCAGACCGACTGCATGGCCTTGCCTCTGCCAGAGCAACCACAGAGTGGGTTCAAACGAAGAAAATTGATGTCCATGAATTGCCCAGTTCTAAATAGAGTCCTAACCTTAACAATGAAATGGCACCTGTTGTGCCAGACAGGCAAATTGAGGTGGATCCAAGTTGCTTCTCAGGCAGGAGTAGATAGGTTTCATCACCAACCTCTCAAACACTTCATCACTGATGATGCAAGTGCTACTGGATGATAGTCTTTGATGCAGGTTATCACGTTCCTCTTAGGTACTGGAATAACTGAAGCCTGCTTAAAGCAGGAGGGTACCTCAGACTGCTGATGCAAGAGGTTAAAGATCTCAGTGAACACTCCAGCCAGTTGATCAGCACAGGTCTTTAGTGCATGGCCAACCTGGGCCGGACACTTTCCGCGGGTTCACCCTCCTGAAGGATGTTCTCAGAGACTGAAATTAAAGGATCATCGGGGGCTGTGGGAGACAATGTATAGACTGGAAAAATGAAAGGTCAAATATGGGAATTGAGTTTTTCTATAAGTATGCTGTGAAATCTTTGGCTGATAAGACAATAGCCTTTGCAGACAAATATGATTTGAAATAGTACACCTTCCTATCTCTATAAATACAAGTACAGAACATAATCATCTGGAAATGCTTGAACGTTTAAATGAATTATGCTTAATTTGTCCATTGTTTTTGAAGATACTCATTTTCAAAATGGTAACAATGCTTTTAAAATAGCCTCACACACTCCACAATTAACAGATTTTCTTTATTAGTGCAATTTAATGAAAAATATACGTTATATTCAACCTTCGCTTTCTCTTCCGACATCATGTACAATTCCTGTTCGCTCATCCAGGCTTCAGCTTCTGCAGCATCAAAATAGTACTGCTGGGCTTTGTGCGACTCCACCAAGCGTTTGTGCCGCTTCTCCGTTTCTTCTGACAGTAACTTCCATAGTTCCCGTAGATCTGATAATCTCTGCTGAATAGCTTCGGCACTTGGGGTGTCAGCAGTTACTGTGCTTTGGCTTCTCTCAAATATATCATCAATCCGAGGTTTGTGGCCTTGGATTTCTTTTTGAAGAGTCTAGAAAAAAGACAAGAAACTGTTATTTCAACAAAAACACATAGTTGCAACTGTTTATAAGTGGGTGCATTTGTGTGGATTTCATATCCCCACTACACGAGATGGACAGAATGCAGTATTAATTTCTTTACTGTAAACTAATCCCATAAGACATCTCGAAATATCTTCCTGGTATATCTTCCTCTGTTGCTGCAAATGCTCTGTAAAATAATGAAACTGGACAGCAAAATACCTTGCTCTTTATTTGGTATTAAAACTTTGCTATGATAAAGGTAATGCTGACAAAGTTTTGGTTTCAACAGCATTAAAGAGCATTTAATATATTTTGCTTTCTGCTCTAAATAAAATTGCAATATCTCAATTAATACTGTGCAATCTCTCAATTAATACTGTGCAATCTCCATATTAGGTGAAGCATTTTATACTAAATTAACTCAGTAGAATATTAATTAAACACAAGAGAAAGCAAATACAACAAAAAACAAATCATGTCCAGATTTTTGTCTCAGTGACAGGAATTCTGAAGCAATTGAGTGATCTTTAACTTGACTGCAGAATTCTTACAGTTTTCCAAGGGTCTCAAACCAGAAAGTAAAGCACAATATGAATAAGTGGGTGGCAAGGTAGCATCATGGTTAACACGACGTTTTACAGCACTAGTTACTCGGGTTCAATGCTGCCGCAGCCTGTAAGGAGTTTGTACATTCTCCTCATTTCCGTGTGGGTTTCCTCCAGTGCTCCAGTTTCTTCCCACTGTAAATTGCCCCATGATGAGGTTAGGATTAAATCAGGGATGATTGGGTGGCTTGGCTTAAAGGTCCAGAGGGCCTATTCTGCTCGGTGCCGCAATAAAATAAATAAAGAAACAAACACAAATTACGAGGGCCAGAGAGGTTGCTCTCTAATAATTTTCTCTTAATTGGTCTAAAATCCATCAACCCTATCACTTCCATCCTTTTTTAGTGCAAGATGTGGATAATTATTCTTAGTTCATACGACTGATCTCACTGCTGACTATCTCGTTGACTGAAGAAGAACTGGGTATCATCTGGAAGAATACCTGATTTTCCATCTTACAAAGCCCAAAGAGAAGGGAAAACTTCCTCAATAAACCTTTTATTCTTTTCAGTTCAATTTGACAAGGCTTATATTTGTTTTAATATTTAGTTCAATGAAATACAGACAGGTACATTTCTGCCAACAGTTTTCTGCCTGAAATAAGTGGAATATATTAAGTGCTGTATTTGGCAACTTTGAACTAACATTATTGCAAGCTGATGATACTATTGTAATTTAGTAGATAAAACTGAATTAGCATTATTAAACCAGTTCCAACAAATTAATGATAATGAAGTGCTACATATTGACTGCTGGGGAGTACGTACAGAGGAGATGCTGGGGTGTTTTTTTTTACTCAGAGAGTGGTGAGTGCGTGGAATGGGCTGCCGGTGATGGTGGTGGAGCTGGATATGACAGGGTCTTTTAAGAGACTTCTAGATAGGTACATGCAGCTTAGAAAAATAGAGAGTTATAGGTGAGCCTAGTAATTTCTAAAGTAGGGACATGTTCGGCACAACTTTGTGGGCCAAAGGGTCTGCATTGTGCCGTAGGTTTTCTATGTTCTATATATTGAGTCACTTTTATATTACTGTATATCTCATAGAAAAAGTTTGATTCACATCCTCAATAACTAAAAGATTATTTGAGGTTTAACCAGTCACTATGTAAGCAAATGCAACAGTGAATTCATCAACATATCAAAAGTATTAATATTTAGTTAATTTATTTAGATGGCACTGATTGACAAGTACATGTAATAATCTACGAAGTCATCTATTCTTTCAGAACAGAGATAAGTAATTTTCTCACCTTAACCACAAAGAAACAGAATACAGTTTAAAAGTTCAATTATAGCAATTAGAAAGCATTTGTATTCTTAGACAATTTGCTTCAATGTTACCTGGTTTTTCTTAATTAACATTTGCACAGTCTGGAGGTTATGGCCATGATCGGTTGATGTTGCAAGAGGCATACGTTCTTCAGCCCACAACTGGAAACAAGACAGATGATGGTTAGAATTACTTTTATAATTTAACATAGGGTCAGGACCTAATTAACATTTATAAGCAATACCACAAAGCTTAAGCAAGAAATTAACTATTATCCCTGATTCAAATTATACGAATTATGTTCCTTGCAATGTACAAAGGTGAAAATAGGAACAAATTAAGACATTTCATATATACATTGGAAGTTAGTATTCGAAGATTTTTCTTGTCTAACAAATGGGCAAACTTGCAAATCAGCAAATGACTGAGTTTATTAATAAACCATTTTTGAAATACCCCAAAGTTTGGGTCATCAGGCAACTATATTTTAATGAAATAGTGCTGAAAAAGATCATGACTATGAAGGAATATTCAAGTAATTAAAAAAAATCTTGGCTTTAGGCAAGCTGAAACAAAATATGCAAATATGCTTTGTTTGAAATTGTTTATATTGATGCTATTACTTACAATCTCATCTTCCAGATCTCTGTTGAATTGATGAATTTCCTTAGATGCCAACAAGTAATGTTTCCTTTCATGCAATGGTTCCAATAATTGTAAGAACCTTTGCTCAACAATGGTGCGCTTGCTGTCCACCTCATCAGTATCTTTACCTTCTTGGCTCAAAATCTCAGCCTGGCATTTCAATTCCTCCACTTCTTTCTTTCGCACTTCCATTTGATTTTCCAACATCTAATTAAGAAAGGGAAGAAAATTAATTTATAAGAACTATTAAATGAACAATCTGTCTGCTCTCACTGCAGCTCCTCTTAGCATTAGTGAACAAATTATTTTTCAGTGTTACTTGCATGAAACAGGGTAAGTTGCCATTTTCCATCAAATGAACACACTCATAATGTCAGGTCATTCACTTGTAACTCCAGATACAATCAAAGTAAATTACAGCTTAAGGAAAGATATTCTGATTTAGATGTACTGAACAGCTAACCAAGTTATATCTATACCAAAATAAGTGACCAACACTTATTAATGATAAATTGTTACCCAAAACAATCCATTATTTATAAGGCAGAAATATCTCAGAAGTAAAAGAAAAAAACTAACACAGTGAAACAGAACATTTATAAAGCAAAAACAATACTACAGAAATTTTCACTTCATGTTGAGATACAGTTTGTACATTTGTGACTAATGAGTGCAAATATAATTGGAACTGAATTGGGACTCATCTATGAATTATCAATATTTATGTTTCGTCAATGTGCCTTACACAAGTTCTATTTACATGGAAACAAATTACTGATTTATAGAAATAAGACAATTTAACATTTGAAAGTTCAGCTAATCTGATTCATTCTGCTGCTTTGCAGAAAGTAACAACATCAAGGTACTATACCTGTTGCTTTTTGAGTAGGATGGAAACACTGGTAAGATCTTTGCCATAATCATCAGATTGGAGTTGACCTTCAAGGTTGTGCAGCCATTTGTCTAAATCAGCGCAGCTCTGTGTAAAAAGCTCTGCTTTATTGGCATCAAACAGACGCTGAGCTTTGGCCTGTGTTGTAGATTCTAATTCTTCCCACAGATGGTGCAAGGCTGTGAGCTTCTCTTTCACAACCACTTCAGTCTCTGGCTTTTCTGCAATCAGCTGCATTCCATCCTAAATGATAAAGCAAAATAGATATTCATCAATCCAACCAATCTTCACAGCAACCAATCCTTGTAACTGTGGAACTCCAACAAGGTTGCATTACACAGTATTATCTATTAACTTCATCAGCACACAGCAAATCCAGTTATATTTTTCTATGAGTTAATGGAGGACCTTCACATCTAGTGTATGTCAAGATATTTTAAAAGTCGATTATCCACTATGAATCTCAAAATTCAGCAAACCTGAAAGGACAGCATAATAAGAAATTTGAGCTGGACCACACAGGAGGAGGACAGGGATGAAAATTAAATCAACAAACATTCCTTTGGATAATATTAGCCTTTGCAACTTTGTATTTTTTTTTGTTCAGGATTAGTATTAACAATGCATGATGGCCATTCATCAACAAACCACGTACCGAACATTAGAGCCATTTAAGCCATAATGGAAGCAGCTGCATTATAAACTGCTACTATAAAAGTTATTGCAGGATCATTTATTTATGTATGATTCACTAGGTTGGCAGCTGGTTCTGGTGCTTAATTGTAACTTAATAGAAATAACATCCAAGCTTAATAAATATTACAAAAAGTAATTAATTCTGGAAATACAGAGATACTTGCATACCTTATCAATCTTATCCAGCCATTCTTTATTTGATGCCAGCTCTGCCATAAATGCTTGATGCTTCTGCCATTTGCTATGCAAATTCCTGGCTTCATCGTAAGACATGTCCTGGGCAGTAAGCATTTTCTCACTTATCCAAAGGGACAGCTATGAAACAACAAAATGTGTTTTTAAATATAAAATCTACATCATGGTGTATATTTAAGATTCAAAGGAACATTGGGTTACTTGGTTGAACTATGCAGCCAGCTTACTTCCTGGCAGTCTTGAAGAAATTTCTGTAGATCTCTATTGTCCTTCAGACGCATTAAAAGTTCATTTGCACCCTCACGGTTCTTCTTGTGTCTGTAGATATAATTAATGACAGAATTAAAAAAAACAATAACATTATCTGGAATCTGGGCTGTTATCAGAACTCAATGATTTTCCTAGCTAGCTGGAATGGTAACATTTAAAAACAACATTATTTAATAATCTCTTTGTATTATTACCCCATGAGTGAATCCTGACCTCTAGTTTTCATGTTTAGCAGCTATCTTTAGTGGGAATATGTAGACTGACTTGCAATTCTGGTCACTGTCAACAAATTGTTAAACAACCCTTCAAAGCTTTCTCATTGTAAGGTATTTGATCAAACCTGGGGCATAGGAAGAAAACTAGGTCTGTTTACACGATAAAGCTTGTTGAACCAGAAAACTACATCACTGCCAGTAACACATCATATAAACTGATTCTACAGCGCTCCTTATAATTTGAAGTTTGATCATCAGACCAGCTTCACATTATAATTTTTTTGTTGGTGATGTGGGCAGGGATGGTGAGCAATAATGAGTAGGGAAGGTAGTGGTTTCCTGAGCTATCTGTCGTGATTCAAAGAGCTCATGTTTCTCTTTTACAATTACTGGTTGATTATAAACATCCAACAGAATACTAGTCAGGGAGTGAATCAACAATCAAAAAATTGAGATATTAAGAGAATGATTAAGAATGAGACTAAGAGAATTCTCCACCTGCCAGGATGAAAGCTAGCCCAACAATTCTTGAGATGTTCATCATCACGTCAAAGCAATCTGCTTGATTGGTGCTGCAGGCACCTTCATGTATTCCCCAAATGAGTGGCTGCAGCATGCACTATCTACAAAAAGCACAGCAGTTACTCATGTTCATTATCCTTAACTCAAGGGGTAATAATACACAGGGTCTATAAAAAGCATTCACTTCCATCCCTGTGGAAGTTTTCATGTTTCATTGTTTTACAACATCGAACCACAGTGGATTTTATTTGACTTTTTGACACTGATCAACAGAGAAGACTCTTCAATGTCAAAGTGAAAACAAACTTCTATAAATTGGTCTAAATTAATTACATTTATTAAACACAAATTAATTGATTGCATAAATTACTCACTCCCTTCAAGTCAGTATTTAATAGATGCGCCTTTGGCAGCATTACAGCTATGAGTCTGTGTGGTTAGGTCTCTACCAGCTTTGCACAACTGGACACTACAAGTTTTCCCCATTCTTCTTCACAAAATTGCTCAAGCTCTGTCAGATTGCATGGGGATCATGCGTGAACAGCTCTTTAAGTCCAGCTGCAAAGTCTCAATTGGAATAAGATTTGGACATTGACTTTGGCCACTCCAGAATATTAATTTTGTTGTTTTTCAGAAATTATTGTGTACCGTTGGCTCTGTGCTTGGTGTCATTGTCTTGCAGATGACCAAATCTTCTCCCAAGTAGCAGTTCCCTTGCAGACTGCATCAGATTTTCCTCCAGATTACCCTGTATTTTGCTGTATTCATTTTACCCTCTACCTTCATAAGCCTTCTGGGGCCTGCTGCAGTGAAGCAACCCCAGAGTATGATGCAGCCACCACCATGCTTCACGGTAGGGATGGTGTGTTTTTGATGATGTGTGCTGTTTGGCTTACACCAAGCATAGCATTTAGTCTGATGGCCAAAAGCCCAATTTTGATTTAATCAGACCATAGAACTTACTTCCAGCTGATTTCAGAGTCACCCACATGTCTTCTGGCAAACTCTATCCAAGATTTCATGTGAATCTTTTTTTCTCCCCCATAATGGCTTTCTCTTTGCCACTCTCCCATAAAGCTGTAACTGGTGAAGCACCTGGGCAACAGTTGTTGTATGTGCGCTATCTCCCATTTTGGCCACTGAAGCTTGTAACTTCTCCAGAGTTGTTAAAGGTCTCTTGGTGGCCTCTTTCACTAGCCTCCTCTTGCACAGTAACTCAATTCTTGAGGATAGCCGGTCCGAGGCAGATTTACAGCTGTGCCATATTCTTTCCCTTTCTTGATGATTGATTTTACTGTACTCCAAGGAACATTCAGTGACTTGGAAATTTTCTTCTATCTATCTCCTGAATTGTGCTTTTCAATGGCATTTTTGTGGAATTGCTTGGAGTGTTCTTTTGTCTTCATGGTGTATTTTTTGCCAGGATATTGACTCATCAGCAGTTGGACCTTCTAGATATAGGTATATTTTTACTACAATCACTTGAAACACCTTGACTGCACACAGGTTTATATACAGCTTGGACACCTTAACTAATTATGTGGCTTATTTTGTGTTTTATATTTCTAAATTTAGATCACTTTGTAGAGATCTATTTTCACTTTGAGACTTTGAGATGAGTCTTTTTCTGTTGATTAGTGTCAATAAAGCCAAATTAAATCCACTGTGATTTAATGTTGTAAAACAATAAAACTTCCAAGGGAGCTCTATACTTTCTTATAGGTAGTGTAAAGGGATTTTATAGCTCTAATGTTTAGGAGTACCAGACTTCAGATGCAGGAGATTGTCACTATTTGCAAATTCCCCTCCAAGTAACACAAACTGACTTGGAAACATACTGACATTCCTTCATCATCATCATTGGATCTAAACCCAGGAACTTGCTTCCCAACAGCACTGTGAAAATACCTTTCACAAATTTCATAGTATAATAAAATCTTCTACTTTCTTCTCTGTATTTTCTTTTCATAATGGTGAATACTATTATATTTCTACAGTGTCATCTTAAATGATCTTGGATATCTTGCTAAATACTGACTAGACTTTGGTACTGCAAAATGGCATTTAATAGATATTCACTTTAAAGTAAATTCTCCAAAGAAACAAAGACTCACCATAAAAAATGTAAAGTAAGAAAACTTAACTGGTAATTGAAAAGTAAATTTTCAGTGCAATTACATTATGCATACCAAATATTAACTCAGCATTTCTAAAAGAACTAAATCTTACTGATACTTTTTTACCTTTCATCAATAGAGTCAACTTTTTCCTGAATTTTGTCAGAATAAATATTCCCATCACTGACTAGTCGCCTGCCTGTTTCCACCACTCCATTGATCTTATCTTCATTAGCATCCATTGTAGTCATGAAGTCTTCCTGTTTCTTAATGGCAGCTTCTGCAGCTTCCAATGTCATGGGCATTTCAGTGTGTGCCAACACATATTCCTTTGTTTAAAACAAAATCAAACCATTTTAGTTGTGACCTTATTGCTCATTGTGATCTGGGAACAAAACATTTTTCACAAACTACCAGTGTTGAAATCTTTTCTCTTTGCGGTGAGATTTTTTTTAGTGCAGTGTGGATTACAGCATTATTCTCCAAATTCCAACAGCTATCTCTTCAATATAGTCACACCTTTCATGTTTTAGTTTCCAACTCATTTGAGTATTGATTGTAAAAAATCCTTGTGAAATTCAAACAAAACCCTCACCAGAGGAAGCTTTTCAATTTTGCTATCTGCTCAGTTCAATATTTTCTACTAACCTGGACTGAAAAAGAGCAGGTTAAAACCATGAATAATTGTAACTTTTTTTGGGCTGTAGTTTTCATCAGATTTAGATAAAATGGTGTATTGTGTATTTTCAAGACAAGGAAAAACTAACTACAATACAAGGAAACTTCTCTATCAGAACTTGAAAACTGGAATTGAAAGAAGTCACAGTTAAATATCAGATTCTTATCTTACCTGGTTGTTGAGGAATCCTTCTGCTTGCTTTGTGTCTCTTAAAAACAACTGGTATGAATGTGACTGGGACAAGTGATTTTGTCTGTTCTCCCACATCTTGTGCAGTTCATTCCATCCAGTGTCCAAAGCCTGCAAACGCTGGCGTAAGAACATATATTGTGCATCTGTTTGTCCTTGCGTTACCATTTCACCCATGTCTCGCATTTTCTGGTAATCTTCCTCATAATTATTAATTTCGTTCTTGATGTTTTCGTGCTGAGTGAGCAGCTTTTCTCCTTCTGCCAAGGTGTTAGGCATGTCTTCAGAAGCAATAGCAGTTTGGGTTTTCGAGAGCCACGACTGGAAGTCATCCAGATCACGCAAGAATTGCTGAAGCTTGTTTGCCTCACCAAGTGATTCTTCTCGATTCTTTAGAGTACATTTCATCTCTTCCCAGACTTCACTGATTTCTGCAAGACGGCTCATAATAGCTTGTGCCTGATCAGGATGTTCAGCAGCTAGTCTTTCAGCTTCTTTCTGCAGGTCATCTAGTTTAGCTTCAATTGCTGTTAAATCGCGTTCCATTCCAGTTAATTTCCTTTGGAGAGCCATGACTCCAGCAAGATCATTACCCAGATCTTGTGTGGACTCAATGACTTTGGTCTTTTCTCTAATCCAGGATTTTGTTTCATTGCATTCTAGGTGATAGTTCTGAATGCTGAGTGCAGAATTGAGTGCATCTTTCTTTTGGTCCACCAGTTGACGGAATTGACTCCACCTAGAATTAATTTATGCAGAATGGAAGCACTGGTCAGCATCAAAGGCTGAAAAAATAATGGGCAGCCTGTACTCCCTAAACCACCCCATCTATTCGGAAACCGCAAAGCGCATCATAATCATGCAACTGTGCCCAATCTGTAGGTTTAAGCTAGGATCCTGTCTTGAGTGTTCTGTTCAAAAGGACAGATTACTATGGAGATATAGTGGAAATAGCAGAATTATGTTTGAATTCCACCATCACTGTTGTTCACATCATGAGTATAGTGTGGAGTGGGGTGATAGGAGCGTGTGGGGAAAGAACAATTAGGACTGAAGCCATGAAGTCTGTAAACCTAAGCTTTTAAATGTTAATTTACACTTAACCACAGCTTTCTATTTTAAAATATCAAAACGTTTGTTCTGTAATAGACTGAAAACATATTGAATGAAGAATGAAACTTAATAGTGCTAAACTGGATCCACCCATGTAACAGGTGATATAACTGTTTACAGTGTGTTGTTAGGTAACCAGTAAACACACATCTTCCTGCATATAGATGAGGGGTTCCACAGACCACTTGCTTAATGGCATTGGTCCGTAGCATAAAAAGGGTTGGGAACTCCTGATATGGACAAATGCAAAGGATTCTTAACATTGTATAGTAAAGCTAATGTTATACTCACATCTGACCAACAAACTACAGATTAGTTTGTATCACAATCCATACCCAACACTCAGTCTAATCATACTACAAGTGTTTCACTAAAGTCAATTGTTCTTAAGGATAAAAATTGCAGATATACAAAATGGCATCTTGGTTCAAAAATTACAGATTTTCTTTCATCATAGGCATGGTCACAGATGAATCACAACAGTTACTCTCATCATCACCCATTAGCATTACCAAAATGTATCAAGTAGAGGGGGCAACCTAACTCCTGCACATATGAGTAACATTTGAGAGACTGGTGGTATACACTTGTCAGAAGCCATGGGGCTGCAACACCTGGTGCCAGACAGGGGCCGGTATTAATGCATGCTTCTCTCTACCTCACCATCACCTGCAAAAATCAGGGACTGGGTCAAACCGAGCAGAGCTGGAACCACTGAGAAGATACACTAGGCTCACTCACCTAATCAGTGAGGCCAGATGACAGTTGCTTTTTCATGCCTGCTTGCTCTCCTATCACAGATGTTTCTGCGATCCTCTGCCAAACTGTTTTTGTTCAATTGTGACTTATGAAAAATTCTGGTTACAAATAACTATCAGGAACAGATCCCTATTTTAACTCAGAGATAGCCTGCACTACTAAACAAAATATTGATAACAATCTGCATAAATAGGTATTAGGGGAGCTGACCAAAAAGTAATTTAGGTTTTATGGAGATGTCTTGAGGAACAAAGATGTTAATGAAGAGAATCCCGGAGCTTGTGGCCTTCACTGCTGAAAGCATGGCTAGGAAAGGAAGATGAAAAAGAACAAGGACTGGAATAATCTCCTGCTCACCCTTGCACCTAAAGGGTCCATTGCTAACAGCATGTCAAGCAACCAAGTTCTGGAATGCCCCTCACAAATTTTTTAGCTCTCCTGCCATTGCTAAAAATGCTATTGAGTAGGAAGAGATTAGAGAAATGTGCAATTATAAGCCAAAAAAAATAGATAATTTTAAAAATAATTACTTTTTCCAGCAACCAGACTGATAAAGTGTCAGAAATGTGGATGACTACAAAATTTCTTGAGTATAATGGGCTGGACCAGATATGCATTCATTCCAAATCTAGATCTAGCAAGTAACAAAGCAATTAGAAACATTGAAAACCTACAGCACAATACAGGCCCTTCGGCCCACAAAGCTGTGTCAAACATGTACTTACTTTAGAAATTACCTCGGGTTACCCATACCCCTCTATTTTTCTAAGCTCCATGTACCTATCCAGAAGTCTCTTAAAAGACCCTATCGTATCCACCTCCACCACCATCACCGGCAGCCCATTCCACACACTCACCACTCTCTATGTAAAAAACTTACCCTGACATCTCCTCTTGTACCTACTTCCAAGCACCTTAAAACTGTGGCCTCTTGTGTTAGCCACTTCAGCCCCGGGAAAAAACCTCTGATTATCCACAGGATCAGTACCTCATCATCTTATACACCTCCATCAGATCATCTCTCATCCTCTGTCACTCCAAGGAGGAAAGGCTGAGTTTACTCAACCTATTCTCATAAGGCATGTTCCCCAATCCAGGCAACATCCTTGTAAATCTCCTCTGCACCCTTTTTACGGTTTCCACATCCTTCCTGCAGTGAGGCAAACAGATCTGAGCACAGTACTTCAAGTGGGGTCTGATCAGGGTTCTATATAGCTGGAACATTACCTCTCAGCTCCTAAACTCAATACCACAATTGAAGGCCAATACACCGTATGCCTTCGTAACCACAGAGTCAAATTGCATAGCAGCTTTGAGTGCCCTATGGACTCAGACTACAAGATCCCTCTGAGGATTAGTGAGTACTTCAACAGCGTGAGAACTGCAAGAAGTATAGAAATAGTGGTCTTGGTGACACCATGGATTTGGTGCCTCAATATTGAACTTCAGACTGCACACTTAAGGTCAGCTCCAGGCAATTAACAGTCTGAATCAGTTGTTAGGGAATGGAGTTTTTGCTGGGCATTGTGTTGGCCTTTCCAGTGTTTTGCTGGAGTTCATATCTAGCTGTTTGGTTCAATATGTCAAAAAGTTGTGAGACAATAAAGAGGTGAAGAAATAAATCAGGATGTGGCATCAATTTGCAAGTACAAACTGATCTGTTTTGTTGCTAGAAGGGAACACATACAAGGGTTGAGGACAGATCACTGATGATACCATAGATGACATATATAGATGCTGAAAGATATTGCAGGTAATAATACCTGTATGAAATGAAAAAAGCCGCAGATAAAATATAAGTGAGAATTAAATAGGCCAACACAGCCGTGAAATTAGAACAACAGGTGCATTTATTACCAAAAGGTTTTGATGTTTTGTAGGACTGAATCAATAAACAATGTCTGATTGCAGATACAGTTTGTTGTGTAGCTGATGTCACATGAATGTTTTCCATTTATGGACAGAATAGCGTCTGCTGATTTGTGGTCAGTTAAGGCGAGTGCTTTTCAGTACTGCTGAAGGTGGTCACAGAAATCAATATGCGCACAAATAAAGCAGAGCAATCTACAAATATACATGCTTAATGCAATGCTACAATATTAAATTTTAATTTCTTACCACTATGTGACTGCCATACCTGGTATTTAGCTTATCTTGCTGTGTTTTGATCTCCTTTTCACTGGGATGACCAATATGGATCAACTGACGAGCTATCTGGTTCACCACTGCTATACGAGAAGCCTGGTTGTTCATCTCTGGCTCTAGACTTTCAAACCTAGAACAAAATATCAAGGTTAAACTACACAGAATCAAAAAAGGCTTTTAATATTAATTGAATATTTTTAAAAAAATCATCTATACCACCAGAGTAATCTGGGGAAACAGCTAGATCAACTGAAATATGTTAGTTTTATAATCTATCTAACTAGCTCTAATTCCAACATGAACTGCTTTGTCTGAACAAGGGAAGAGAACGACCTATGTTATCCAATTAGTAGTGACAGGAATCTCTAGCGCTGAATTATGACAGTAGGCACAGGTTTCCTTATTAATCATTGACTTGTTTAACTCAGCCCTTATGTTTGAAGGTTATTGATTTGAAACAATTTTGGAAACTACTTCTTTCTTCACAGTTGCCAACGGATGGGCAAAATCTGTGGCAAAATTTTGCTTTTGTGTTTTTAAAGTGAATTATATCCATATAACAATTATAGCACGGAAACAGGCCATCTTGGCCCTTCTAGTCCGTGCCAAATGCTTAATCTCACCTAGTCCCACTGGCCTGCACTCAGCCCATAACACTCCATTCCTTTCCTGTCCATATACCTATCCAATTTTACTTTAAATGACAATACCAAACCTGCCTCTACCACTTCTACTGGAAGCTCGTTCCACACAGCTACCACCCTGAGTAAAGAAATTCCCCCTCATGTTACCCTTAAACTTTTGCCCCCTAACTCTCAACTCATGTCCTCTTGTTTGAATCTCCCCTACTCGCAATGGAAAAAGCCTATCCACATCAACTCTATCTATCCCCCTCATAATTTTAAATGCCTCTATCAAGTCCCCCCTCAACTTTCTATGCTCCAAAGAATGAAGAGCTAACTTGTTCAACCTTTCCCTGTAACTTAGGTGCTGAAACACAGGTAACATTCTAGTAAATCTTCTCTGTACTCTCTCTATTTTGTTGACATCTTTCCTATAATTCGGTGACCAGAACTGTACACAATACTCCAAATTCAGCCTTACTAATGCCTTGTACAGTTTTAACATTACATCTCAACTCCTATACTCAATGCTCTGATTTATAAAGGCCAGCATACCAAAAGCTTTCTTCATCACCCTATCCATGTGAGATTCCACCTTTAGGGTACTATGCACCATTATTCCTAGATCACTCTGTTCTACTGCATTTTTCAATGCCCTACCATTTACCATGTATGTCCTATTTGGATTATTCCTACCAAAATGTAGCACCTCACACTTATCAGCATTAAACTCCATCTGCCCTCATTCAGCCCACTCTTCTAACTGGCCTAAATCTCTCTGCAAGCTTTGAAAACCTACTTCATTTTCCACAACGCCATCTACCTTAGTACCATCTGCATACTTACTAATCCAATTTACCACCCATTATTCAGATCATTAATGTATATGACAAACAACATCCCTGAGGCATACTACTAGTCACCGGCCTCCAACCTGACGAACAGTTATCCACCACTACACTCTGGCATCTCCCATCCAGCCACTGTTGAATCCATTTTACTACTTCAATATTAATACCTAACGATTGAACCTTCATAATTAACCTTCCTAACTAACCAACCTTTGGTAACCAATTTAAACATAGAACAGAACATTTGGGTTCCCTTGGCACAAAATGTTGCGCTGATCTATACAAACCCTCTATTTTCCTTATATTCATGTACCTATCTAAGAATCTTTTAAATCCTGTAATCATATCAGTCTCTACCACCACTGACAGTGTGTTCTAGCCACCCACCACTCTCTGCGTAAAAAAAACTTCTGACACCTTCCTTACAAGTTCCTCCAATCACCCTGAATGCATGTGCTACGGCATTGGCCATTGTCACCCTGGGCTATCCACCATCGATGCCTCTCATAACCTTATACACTTCTATCAAGTCACCTCTTACCTTCCTTTGCTCCAAAGAAAAATTGATTGATCTTTCCTTATAAAACATGCTCTCTAATCTAGGCAACATCATGGTAAATCTCCTCTGCACCATTTATAAAGTTTCTACATCTTTCCCATAATGAGGTGATCAGAACTCAGAACAATATGCCAAGTGTGGTCTAACCAGAGTTCTACAGAGCTGCAATATTACCTCAGTTCTTGAACTCAATGCCACCACTGTGACATTGGTATCACACTCAAAAACTGAAAGCCAGTGCAAAATACACCTTCTTGACCACCCCATCAACTTGCACGGTGACTTCTGAGGAATCTATCCCAAGATCCCTCTGTCCCTCCACACAGCTGAGATCCTTGCCATTAACTTGTACTTTGCCTTCAAGCTTGACCCTCTAAAGTCTTCCACGCTTTAGTGGATTTACCTACCACTTCTCGGCCCAGCTCTGCATCTTATCAATGTTCTGTTTTCACCTACAGCAACCTTCGACACAGTCCACAACACCACCAACCTTTGTGTCATCTGCAAACTTATGAACCCAGCCTTCCACTTCCTCATCAAAACCTTTTATAAAAATCAAAGGGCAGTGGTCTCAGAACAGATCCCTGTGGAACACACAACTAGTCAGCAAAGTCCAGGCAGAATATACCCAATCTCCTATTACCCTCTGCTTTCTATAGGCAAACCAATTTCAAATCTACGCAGCCAGGTTTCTGACCCAGAATATTTAATCTCTGATCCAGTTCTGCTTTAATCTTCAATTATATCTCATATACTACAATTAATTATTTTTTAAATACAAACATATGCTTCTTTACCTGTGTTGGATAACTTCTAGGTCTTCAAGTTTTTCTGGGATCTCCATGTTGTTCAGCCACTGCTCCTTCTCATCAATCCACAGTTCACAAGCATCTGCTTCACTGAACATCTTATACTGTGATAGTGCATCCTGAAGAGCTTGCTTCCGAAGTTTTGCAAGTTCAGCTAACTCCTTGTAGCGATCCTCAATATCAGCCAATCTACCTTCCACTTCTGGTGACTTATAGTACTCATCAGGCAAACTTCGTCCCTGTTCATGTAGTGAATCAATTATCTGTCTGTAGCTAGCAACCTCCTCACCAACATCTTTGTGTTTCTTTACTAGGGCCTGAGTGGAGTATTCATCATGGCCAACATCATTACTGGAGACGATTCGCAGAACATCTAACATCCACACATCAATATCGTCACCATCAGCTTTAAACTGGTGAACGTTTGCTGCTTCCTCCAATCGCTTTTTCTGAATTGCAGACAGCTGCTCAAGGTGGGCCCACTGATCCTGAATGTCCTTAATTCTTTCCTTAATCTTCTCTGATCCAAAGTGTTCCTCGGCTATCATTGCTTCACCTTCTTTTATTGTCTGTTGAAGAGGACCACGGCGACCACTCATTTCATCTTCAAACGCCTTGTGCTTACTAAGAAGACGGATCACACTGGTTAGGTCCTTGCCGTAGTCAGCTGATGAAAGTATCTGTTCCTTTTCACGGATCCAGCCTTCTTCCTCTGCCATCTCCCAGAAGAACTTCCAGAGGCGTCGGGACTCTTCCAAACGAGCTCTTCGTTCAGCAGCTAGCTGACAAAGCTCTTGATAACAGAACTCCAGGTGAGTTACACGATCATGAATGACCTGTGGGTCACATGGCTTGTAACCTGGGAAGTAAAAGGTAACACTTCTTTCAATATGCCATTTGATTGGTATCAAAATCCATTTTGGCTTAACAGAGCAACCACAATGAAAGATTTCGTGAAGATGCAAGACATTTACCATTTCCACCACCTGTTTTGCTAAATAGCTATTGCAATAACATTGCATCCAAGTTTTTCCCATTACTATTGCAGCAAAGTAGCTTTCAGAAAACACTTCAATTTGTTTGCTGTTTTGTATCATTGGTCTTTTGAAAATTAGGTAAGAAATGAAGGTAAGCAAAGACAATTCTATTTCACTCCAATTTCCTATAGATAGTCATATTGCTCATGCTTATACTATAGTGACATTTCACACCATTTATGAATCGCCTGGATTGGTTGTAATTGTTTGAGACAAATTAGAGATCAGCGTTGGACCGCCATGGTCTATGCCAGGGGTTCCCAACCTGGGGCCCATGCTTGAAAGTATTAGTCCATGGCATAAAAGGTTGGGAATCCGGTCTACGCAGTGCAAGCTTTTTATTCGTGCAACTAACAAAACTGCAATTGTATAAATGAAATGCCAAATGATTTTTAAACTCCTATACACCACTGAAAAACAAAGTATCCCTCCTAGCAGGACTGAGCTTAGCTAATAAAACACTGGTTCTCAAACCCTTGGACTTCAGTTTTTGCAAAATTATCTTACAACATGCAATGGAATTACACAATGAACTGTTATTGGAAGATTTAAAAAAACACCTTATAAAGCCAAATGATGAAAAGATAAAACAAACTTACCTTCTCCTTCAGAAGCAAATTTTTGAGCAGAAGAATTGACACTTTTTACTCGGTCAGCCTGAATAGCAATGTCAGCTTCAACTAACGCATGTTTTTGCAGAAGATCTTCCACACCAAGTAAATGTTTCCCATAGTCTTGAGATAGCAATAGCACCTGTGATAATTCAACAACTTTTAATGATTGTTCATGTTAAATGTACTGAACACAAAAATTTTTAGAATACAATGAAAGATGTATTTCTTATCTTGTATTACCAGTACAAGTGGCTTATCTTAGGCAAAGAATGCTTGAACACATTAATTTTGCAAAAAAAAGAATTGATTACAAAAGGAATGGAAGAGCTGATTCTTATACCTTCATTTCATCCATCCAGTCCATAATATACAACATTTCCTGGAAAATTTTTTGTAAGTTGAGATTCATTTCTAAGCGGTGACGACGGGCTCTCAATAGTTCCAGTAGATATTCCCACAGTCTGTACACATTTTCTTTCCTTGCTGTGATCCGTTTGATATCATGGTAGTTCTCTGCTTCAAGCTCCTTGGCCACGGCTACCACTGCCTGGACTCGCTCTTCATATGCAGCAATGTCTGTCTCAATAGCTTCATGTTTCTTCGTGGCAGCTTCCACAGCTGGGAGATCAAAACCAAAATTGTCCTACAGCAAAAAAATTTGAAGTCCTCTTATTTGATAATATTTTTAAATATTCAGCAAGAATGGGCAAATAGGACAAGAAATATACACTAGAAAATACTGAGACCAAAAACATAGAAAATATCCATTTTTAACATGTTTTGAATAACTTAAACAACACAGCTACTCTCAAGGTCAATTATAAAACCTCTCAAAAATTGACACTTTGCATACTTAATTTCATTGCATCAATTATCATAATTATTACCTTCCTCTTGGACTTCTGTCATTGAAGGCATACAATTGACTACTAAAACACCATCATCACCATCACATGTGTTGGCTAAACCTGAATGCTCGCAACACGCTTCTAGTCCTCTTCGTGCCACATTGGGATTATGAATTCAGAGTGGTGCTATGTGGTACTTTTATAGAAGTATAGGATTTTTGGGGGATAAGCAGTGAAGAAAGTCCCCATCACACAAACTTCTCAACACAATGCTGATGCAGGTTGGAGGGTACATTCAAAGAATAATGTACATTATCCTACACAGAGGCAAAATTATTACTAGGGTTGCCCGGTGCTCTTGGTGTTGCCTCTTTCATGACCACAATCAGCTTTGTCCTTAATGGAATATTATCAAGATATAAGCTTATAATCTTACCTTTTACGTATTGGGACAGTAATCTGTTCTATTTTTTTCTGGATGTTTTTGATGTTTGGTCAACTAATGACCAATTAAATACACAAACATCTCCTGATTCTATAAATTAAGTACATAAACAGCTGTGTATATAACCAACAAATAAGCAGATTTTACCTTCAAATATACTTTCATTCTACTGATGTTGAGTTATCAGCTTTTCTTCTTACTAGGCTTCAGGTAAATCAAAATTGATGCAAATGAGTGAAACATTACCTGGGAAACAAGGCGCTGATTTTCACTTAGCCAAGTCTCCCTCATAGCAGCTTTACGATCGAATCGGCGTGCAAGTTGTTCCAGCTTTTCTTGTCTGATCAGCTCAGTCCGTAAGGCAAGTTCTCGCTCATGTTCAGCTTTTTCCAGTCTTTCCCAGGCCTGTAAGTGATGATTTTGACAACTGATAATTTTCCAGACTATTTGCTTATATAACTCACTCTCTGCTCTATCAAAGTAATTACATTTGAAGTAGGAAAATTAGGCAAATTATCAAGATCAGAAAAAAATGAGATCCAAGGTGAAAAAAATGACAGAACACAGGGTCAATGTGTGTTCAAGAAACACGATGACCATCTCCAACTTGCCTCTGAGCAATGACCAACAACAGCTCAAAGAAGGCCTTGAGAGTGGAAAGTCACAAAAATGTCTATCATTGTATTGATATTTCACAAGATCTGTAAATGCTTTTGGACTCACACAGACACCTTGAGTGGTTTTAGGGGAAATATAACTCAATTTAAAAATTCCATCAGAAAATTCTCAACTGCAAAGTGAAGGTTATTGAAAGGGGGCATATTCTTCTGAAAAATCAGGTTTGTATCTGGCTTATTGTGTAATTATTTTTTAAAATTCTAGCCAAATTGTGAAGTCACAACATGACAGATTAACATAAATACCACCTTAAAGTGAGCAACTGGGTTTAGATTCTTTTTTCTATAATAAAATCATTACAATTCAAATTACATTTTAATTAATGTATGTGTTTGATTATGAATATAGGGTACTGCGACTGCAAGTGTGATTTAAATGTAATATATTCGGTACTATTCTCTATTTTTTTATTCATAATATATATCCTCATGTACTCTGTATTCTTCTATGTGAAAATTAATAAAAATATTGAAAAAAATGTGTGCACTATGTATATTACCTGTTGCACTGTAGGGCTGAATTTTTATTATCAGATCATGCTTAACCAAATTAAAGGTAAAATTTAATGCTTACAGAAAATGTTACACTCAAAACCCCTAAATTACTGATAACCTACAGTCACTGATTATGAAACAAAAGCTCAGTAACAGAGTGAAATTAAAAATCACATTTTCATTGCAAGGGATGATGGAAGTTTCGAACACACTCCCCAGAAAAGCCATGAATCTTGCATAAATAGATGTCTTCAAATAGATAACTTGGCTTGACATATGTTTGGTGAGGATAATGATCAATAAATTTCAGGTAGAAGAATCAGTGGCCTAGTTAGGTTGGCACAAATGTACAAAATCATATTAGATATTAGGGTTGCACTCATCAAAACTGGGCTTAACTGGACTGAGACCTCTTCCTTAAAGAGGTCAACCTGGTTACGTTGGCACAAAACGGGGAAACTATTGGAGAGGATTCTGACAGGATTTAGGAGCATTTGGAGAAGCATAGGCTGATTAGAGACAGCCACACTGAGAGTTACAATCCTGGCAGCTTGTCCGAGATGACCTGATATAATTCATCGATATAATTTGGTCAGCGGTTGAAAAGGGAGACATGACTCAGGCAGAGAGGACAAAATACGTGGCAGTTCCTCCATTACTGAGAGAATGGCTTCGGTTGGAGTTGCGGAACCACATCCTATACCAAGTCACGTCACCTCCAGACTGACATCGGCATTACCAGCTGGTTCTGCCGGAGAAGTATTGGAGGACTGCCTTAAAGTCACTTCATTATGATTCCGGACATTTGGGGGCTGAAAAGACCTATAGATTACTCAGAGACCAGTTTTACTGGCCCTGAATGAAATCAGAGGTCAAAGAATACAGCAAGTCGTGCATTCAATGCATATGTCGGAAGACACTGACGACGCAGGCAGCTCCCTTGTCCCACTTGCAGACTGCAGGACCCCTGGACCTGGATCTGTGCTATATGCTCCCTTTTGCTAACTCCCCATTGATTGCCGAAGAGTCTTCCAGGCCTTCTCCTGCTGAGTCAGGTGAATTGGGGTGGGGGGGGGGGGTGGGCTAGCTATCTGTGGACAGCCTGGGTTGCAGCGGGACACTGCAAGGGATGAAGCGGGGCTTGGCCACGCGACAGAGGGGTCCGAGTTGCAGGTGGGCACGAGCGATAGGTTGGTGGAGACCTCACCAGGTAGATTGGAAGTATCCCTAGTAGTGTCTGAACCTGAAGAGTTAGGTGAGGGGGTATGGAGGTCTCAGAGAATTAGGAGACCACTGGATAGGCTGGCCTACATAGTACCAGGGGAACAGAGTGTGACCCCTACTGTTTTGGAGGGATATGTCACTGCCTTTTACACCTGGATTAGACTTTGTGTTTTGCAGGAAGGGTTGGTGAATTATCTCAACGTCATGAAGACATGACTAAATTTGGTGGGGGGGGGGGGGAGGAGAGTGTAACACGCTACAAGGTTTCACTGCTGATGTAATGGCCTTCTTGTAATGTTTCTCTGTAATGGCAATGTTTGGGTTATGACAAGAGATAATGAGGCTTTGGAATGTGTGCCATCCAATGAGAGGGATGTTGTTCTTTCTTGTGGGTCTGGGAGCAGGGATTTTGCCGTCTTTTGCTAGGGAGGGATGAGAAGATGCCAATGGAGAGAGTTGTTAGACCGCTGGACTAAGTGGACATGATGGTCAGCTACGCACGGAAGAGGTTGATGGTGGACGAATGGCCCTATCTGTGGGCTCCAACATTGCATTAGACTGTTTCATGAGAATGGGCCCTTTTCTTTCTTTGTTTCTTTACTAACCATATAGTTAAATTAAGAATTATAAAGCTTAATCGTTTAATTTCATATTGTGTATTGTTTGTTATTTCATGATACTGATTTGTAACAGGAGAACACATCACACAGCATCCAGCCAAACAAGATTTCTCAAGTTTGGCTAGGCCGAGGGCCGTCTTCCCCTAGATTAAGCCGCTTGCCGAACCGAGAGTTATAACTGCAAGGCTCATGAGCCTGAATGTATTCTTCAAGGAAGTGAAAAACAAATTATTGAATGTACAGCAGTGGATATGGAGCATAAGGATTTTAGTAAGGAGTTTGACAAGGTTTCCTTGATAGTTTCATTCAGAAGGTCAGGAGGCATGGGACATAGGGAAACTTGGCGGCATGGATTTAGAATTAGCTTGCGCACAGAAGGTGGAGGATGATAGTAGACAGAGTGTACCCTGCCTGGAGGCCTGCAACCAGTGGTGTTCTGCAGGGATCTTTTCTGGATCTACTGCTCTTTGTGACTTGACTTGCTCAGGATGTATCGAGAGCATCCTGAGCAAATGCATCACTGCCTGGTTCGAAAATTGCACCATCTTGGATCGCAAGACCCTGCAGCGGATAGTGAGGTCAGCTGGGATGATCATCAGGGTCTCTCTTCTCACTATTACAGACAGTTACACCACACGCAGTACCCGCAAAGCTAACAGTATTGTGAAGGACCCCACGCACCCCTCATACAAACTCTTCTCCCCACCCCCCCCGCCGCCATCTGGCAAAATGTACCGAAGCATTCAGGCTCTCATGACCAGACTGTACAACAGTTTCTTCCCCCCAAGCAATCAGACTCCTCAATACCCAGAGTCTAGACTGACATCTACATCATTTATTATTATATTGAAATTTGTCTTCTACTGTGCCTATTGTCATGTATTAATTATTGTACTGACCTGCTCTGTGCTGTTTTGTGCACTTTATGTAGTCCTGTGCAGGTCTGTAGTCTAGTCCAGTTTTTATGTTGTTTTACGTAGTCTAGTGTAGTTTTGTGTTGTTTCATGTAGCACCAGGGTCCTGGAGGAACGTTGTTTCATTTTCACTGTGTACTGTACCAGCAGTTTATGGTCGAAACGACAATAAACTTGACTTGACTTTTATAAATGACTTGGACAAGAAGGTGTATTAAAATGTTTGCAGATGGTACAAAGGCTGGTGGATTTGTGGATTGTGTAGCAGGTTGTTGCAGGCTACAACTGGACATTGATAGGATGCAGAGCTGAGCTGACAAGTGGCAGATGGAGTTAAAACCAGAAAACTGCAGTGATACACTTGGGAACAATGAACTTGAAGGCAAGGTACAGGGCTAATGGCAGGAATCTTGATTGTGGGCAGGAACAGAGAGATTTTGCAGTCCACATCCATAGTTCCTTCAAAGTTGCTAAGGTTATTAATGTAATGAGGGTTTCTTCTTTTTTCTTTGTTACTGTGTATGTAATTAACATGGCTTCTTTGTTTTGTTAAAAGCAGGAATACTTCTTTGTTGTGAGAGTGTGTTGGAGGCTTGTTTGGGTTAAAATTTACTGATAACGAGAATTGTATTCCTTTGTAAACCAATTGGGATTAACGTTGTTCTTTCTTCTGAGTCTGTAAGCTATTGTTGGTGGGCTTTTGGGGAGATCAGTGCAAGGGGGTGAGAGAGAGAGGATGCAATGCTGTAAGCTGGGCAAGGAACGGACCCCAAGCGGGGGTCCGAGGCCAGGAGGTACTCCAAGGAGAGGAGATGAAGCTAGATGTGCTTGGTTGACCACTTGGTGGGTCCTAAGCTGTGAGTCAAGGAGTTTGGAGGGGATCAAATGGTGGCCAGAAGACTTCAGTAATTGAGCTCCAATGGTTGTGCACGAAGTGGTTTGGACTTTGATAAGTTTGGCGCCTTTTCTTTATTTTTTTTTCTTCATATATACTGTATCGTTATTAATCACTTAGTTATAGTAACCTTTATAAACTGTACTCATTTAATCACATACGGTGTACTGTCTTGTTTTTGGGCACGGCGGGGACATCACACAGCATCCACACCAGCTGATTACCCAGTTTGGTGGGGCCGAAGGCTGCTCCCCCTAGATGAGAACGAGCTGAGCGAGCCTGAGGCAACCCAGGGGGTTACATTGTGGGGGCTCGTCCGGGATCGATTTCTGTGGAAGCTGTGTGATCACCCTCTTTAATTTATGTCTGCGGCGAAGAGCTGGTGTGCCTTTGTGGGTGGGGTGGCTGCTTTGTGGGTGGAGGCTGTTGTTCAAGTTCCGACTAGCGCTGACGAAATGGTGGTGGGACCATGGGTTGTCCACACTGTTTGGAGAGTGAGGAGTGACAGGTTGGGATGTTTCAGCAGTGGCAGGCTCCGCCCGGTTGTTGGAATAATGTCCAACCTTAAAAGGGCGGATGCGTGGGCGGAGCAGACATCTCAGTTGTTGGGTGAGTGGCAGTGCTTGGCTGAGGGAAAGCGACAGGGACTGGTTGAAAGTTTGTGTAGGCAGGCTGGTGATGTTGTTAGAACTGTCGGGCGCAATTACCTCGAAGTGACAGCTGCCAGTTCTGGGAAAGTGTGGGAAAATGCGTGTGGTTCGACTGGAAGTCAAATGCCGCAGCTGGGGGGGGGGGGGGCTTATCATATCCGTGGCAGGAGATTGGTGGAAAGTTTTAAGGGTATCCCTTTTGGCTAGGGGGGCAGATAAATTGCTTGCGGTGCCAAGGGGATCAGTTGTTCCATTTATCCGAGAGGTGTTGGGAAACTTAGAGGAGGCCCAGTGGGGGAACGGCTTGGGGTCTCTGGGGAAGCACATTCCCAGCAATGTACCAAGGAACTCCCGAAAGGAGCAGACCCTATTCCTAAAAGCTTAGAGGGACCACGCGCACAGGTGTTGTTACGGATGGATGAAAGTCAAGTTAAAGCCATCCTCTGCACCGTGGCGCCAGTTAAGTTGCTGTACAGTTTGTTTTATAACTGTTATTGGAAGCATTTACCCTTGACGACATTGAGGGCATTGGAGGACATTGGAGATTTGGGGTACCCGTGCCAGTGATTATCTAGATGACGGTTGTAGGTCAGTGAAAATGGAGTTCTTAGAGGCAAATGTGGAGGTGACTGAGGTTCATGAATCGTTAATGCTGATGTGTCCGGACACTGTTGAGACGGGCAGCATTTCAGTTCTGGAGAGAACCAATATCCTGCTGGTGCGCTTGGGGGCCTGCCCGGAGGAGGCGGGTGAGAGCTGTTTGGAGGCATTGTCAATGCACCCAGAGTTTTGAGCTGCTTGTGCGGACATGTGTAGCAGCATTGGGCCGATACCGAATTCAAACAAGAGCTGGTGGTGGTACGGCTTGGGGGAAGTATCTGAGGGTGAGACCCTCTTCGTGGATGCTGCGAAATACACAAGGGAGGGGAGTTGACTGCTGAAGACACCTCGGTGAGAGAGAGGTTGCAGTGACTGGTCCCCACAGCCGTGGAAGACGTAGGCAGTGTGTGTATGGATTATATTGCGCTGAAGAGGCGCACTGTCAGTGACCAGAATACGGCCCTGAGGGCCGAAGTGGCGATGACCTGTCTGAGTGGTGCAAAGTGGTTTAAGGTGCTGGATCTGAGGAGTGGATGCTGCCAGATCCCGATGAGTGAGGCTGTGAAGGAGGAGACGGCCGTTTTAAGTTCCCTAGGAGTCTTCCGGTCTGAAAAGATGCCACAGGGCCTATCCGGAGCCCTTGCAACCTTCCCGCGGGGCATGTGGAAGACCATGGGGGATGTGGAGGCGTTTGGAGTTTTGGCATATGTGGATGATCTCTTGGTATTTGGATTTGCCTCAGGAGAATATGAAGTGAGGTTGTTGCAGGTGTGGCTGAGAGCTACCGAGTTAAAGTGTTTTCGGGACACGTGCCAGGGCTGGCGAAGGTCGCAGCTCATGAGTGACTGTCTCTACGGAATCAAGTTTGAAATGAAGACGGAGAGACTGGAGAAAGTGATCTGGAACCATTTGGAAGACTTACAGGTTGGAGAGAACGAAGAAAGTTGTCTGAGGCCAACAGCAAACCAAGAACCTGGAGAGAGGAGTTTGCGGAGGTGAAGAAACTATAAGCAAATCTCGGAAGAGGGAAGCGGAAGCTTGAAGGGAACCTGAAGATGACCATCGACAGTTCAAATGAAGTGCAAAACCTGAAAGTTGATCTGGAAGAAGTCATGAGGAAGAAAAAACAGGAGAGAAGTGCAGTGAATACTGAACTGGAGGCTGACCAATCTTTAACTTCTGCTTTTCGGGTCGGGGTGCAAGAAGCTGTTGGGAGTAACTGCATCCCAGATTGAGATGGCCGGGACACGTGAGTCAGAACTGCTGAGCCTGTGGCAAGAGTTGGAGGGGCCAGAGAAGAAGCTGATATCTCAATTGCAGGAGACTGAAGAGATTGCAGGAACAGTGCAGGCCATGTGTTTCCGGTTGGAGAAGATCAAACAGCAGCTACCGTTCGCAGAAATGAGGAAGAATACAGATTTGATGGATAATGTTCTGGATGTGTGGTACATGCTGCCTTTTGCTGACTTTCCCTTGATTGAGGAAGAGACCTTTGGCCCTTCTCTCACTGAATCAGGGGTAGTGGGGAGGGTTAGCTGTGTGCAGTGTGGGGCATGAGTGAGAGGTTGAGAGAGGAGTTGGTAGCGGGCCCGAGGTATCCCCAGTTGTGTCTGAGCCTGAAGGGTTTAGGTGAGGGGGTACGGAGGTCTCAGAAGGGTTAGGGAACTCCCAGATAGTTGGCCTCTGTAGTGCCTGAGGAACAGGGCGTGAGGTTTATTGTGTGGGGAGGAGATGTCACTGCTTGTGCTTGGGTTATGGTGTGTTGGCAGGAAAGGTGGTGAGTTATTTAATAGTCATGAGAACATGACTTTTATTGGGTGGGGGGGAGAGTGTAAAGGGAGTTTCTTCTTTTTTCTTTGTTACTGTGTATATAAATAAAATGGCTTCTTTGTTTTGTTAAAAGCAGGAATGCTTCTTTGTTGCGAAAGAGTGCTGGAGACTTGTTTGGGTTAAAATTTACTGATAACAAGAATTGTATTCCTTTGTAAACCAATTGGGATTAATGTTGTTCTTTCTTCTGAGTCTGTAAGCTATTGTTGGCGGGCTTTTGGGGAGATCGGTGCGAGGGGGTGAGAGAGAGAGGATGCAATGCTGTAAACTGGGCGAGGAACAGACCCCAAGCAGGGGTCCGAGACCAGGAGGTACTCCGAGGAGAGGAGATGAAGCTAGATGTGCTTGGTTGACCCCTTCGGATGGTCCTAAGCTGCGAGTCGAGGAGTTCGGAGGGGATCGAATGGTGGCCAGAAGACTTCAGTAATTGAGTTCCAACGGTTGTGCATGAAGTGTTTTGGACTTTGATAAGTTTGGCGCCTTTTCTTTATTTTTTTTTCTTCAAATATACTGTATTGTTATTAATCACTTAGTTATAGTAACCTTTATAAATTGTACTCATTTAATCGCATATGGTGTACTGTCTGTTTTTGGGCAAGGCGGGGACATCACACAGCATCCACACCAGCTGATTACCCAGTTTGGCGGTGTCGAAGGCTGCTCCCCCAAGACGAGAACGAGCTGAGCGAGCCTGAGGCGACCCAGGGGGTTACATTACGAAAACACAGTCAGGAATTCAGGGACTTGTTCTGGGACCCCTGCTCTTCGTGATTTTTATAAGTGACTTGGAAGAAGTGGAGGGATGGGTTAGTAAATTTGTTGATGACACAAAGGTTGGGCATGTTGTAGATAGTATAGACGGCTGTCAGAGGTTACAGTGGGACATCAATAGGATGCAAAACTGGGCTGAGAACTGGCAGATGGAGTTCATCCCAGATAAGTCCGAAGTGGTTCATTTTGGTAGGTCAAGTATGACAGCAGAATATAGTATTAATGGTGACTCTTGGCAGTGTGGAGGATCAGAGGAATCTTGTGATCCAAGTCCATAAGACACTCAAAGCTGCTACGCAGATTGACTCTGTGGTTAAGGTGGCATACACGGCATTGGCCTTCATCAACCGTGGGACTGAGTTTAAGAGCAAAGAGGTAACATTGCAACTACATAGGACCCTGATCAGACCCCACTTGGAGTACTGTGCTCAGTTCTAGTCACCTCACTGCATGAAGGATGTGGAAACTAGAGAAAGGGTGCAGAGGAGATTTACAAGGATGTTGCCAGGATTGGGGAGCATGCCTTATGAGAAAAGGTTGAGTGAACTCAGCCTTTTCTCCTTGGAGTGACAGAGGATGAGAGGTGACCTGATAGAGGTGTACAAGATGATGAGAGGCACTGATCGTGTAAATACAGTCAGCCCTACTTATCTGCGAGGGACTGGTTCCGTAACCCCTTGCGGATACCAAAATTTGCCGATGCTCAAGTCCCTTTTTCAACCTGTCTCAATATGGTGGATCTTAGGACCCAGCGGAACCCCAGACCTTATTTAACCTGTCTCAGTGCGGTGGACATTAGGACCCAGTGGCAGAGATCTGAATCCACAGTGTTTCTGTTCATGAAAATATTCACGATAATGATTGAAAATAAGTGGAAATAATGAAGCAATCAGAAAGAGGTGAAACGTCATGTTATTGGAAAAACATTAGGCTGTGTCAGTCAACGATTGGAACAATTTTAAAGGATAAAATGAGAAAGGCTCTGCTCCTATGAAAGCTACAATTATTACTAAGCTACGCGGTGGTTTAATTATTGGGTTTTGGGTTTTTGATCCTCTACATCAACCCGGCATGGTGGAGAGCGCCCCTCGGGAGCGGTCTGTCACTAGATCAAACTCGGGAATTCGCTGAAACATAAGTGTTTTATATGCATAGAAAGGTAGAATATCTACTATATACGACCACAAACGTTTGACTAACTGATGCTAAATAATACTGGATGTACCTGTTCCAACTTACTAAGAACTTCCGAATTTTTTTTTTTGATCCCGATCCACAATAACCCACGCACATCCTCCCATATACTTTAAATCATCTCTAGATTACTTATAATACCTAATACAATGTAAATGCTATGTAAAATAGTTGTTATACTGCATTGTTTAGGGAATAATGACAAGAAAAAAATGGTCTGTAATGCTCGAACAACAAGTGCTGGAAGAGCACTTCCGGGTTTTCGCGATTCGCGCATGCGGAGTTCACGAATAAGGAGGGCTGACTGTAATCAGAAGTTTTCTCCCAGGGATGAAATGGCTAGCACAAGAGGGCACAGTTTTAAGGTGCTTGGAAGTAGGTACAGAGATGTCAAGGGTAAGTTTTTTTTAATGCAGAGAGTGGTGAGTGCATGGAATGGCCTGCCAGCAATGGTGGTGGAGGCGGACACAATAGGGTCTTTTAAGAGACTCCTAGATAGGTACATGGAGCTTAGGAAAATAGAAGGCTATGGGTAACCCTAGGGAATTTCTAGAGTAGGTACGTGTTCAGCACAGCATTGTATTGTGCTGTAGGTTTTCTATGTTTCTCTGTTAATTGAATTTAAGAGCCGTGAGGCAATGTTGCAGCTCTACAAAACTCTGGTTAGACCACAGATGCAGAATTGAGCACAAATTTTGGTTATCTCATTATAGGAAGTCTATGGATGCTTTAAAGAGGGTGCACAAGAGATTTACCAGGATGCTGCCCGTTTTAGAAAGCATGTCTTATGAGGATAGGTTGAGCGGGCTAGGGCTTTTCTCTTTAGACTGAAAGAGGTGACTTGATACAAGTGCATAAGATCATAAAAGGGAAAGATAGAGTGGAAAGCCATGGGTTTTTTTCTCAGGATGGAAACGGCTAATACGACAAGGCATAATTTTAAGGTGATTGGAGGAAAGTATTGGGTGGGGATGTCAGAGGTAGGTTCCTTACACAGAGTGGTGGCTTTGTGGAACACACTGCCAGAGGTAGTGTTAGGGGCAAATACATTAGGAACATTTAAAGAGATTCTTAGAAAGGCGCATAGACAAAATGAAATTGAAGACTAAATGGGAGGGAGGAATTAGATCAATCTTGGAGTAGGTTAAAAGGCTGGCACAACATCATGGACCAAAAGGACCTGTACTGTGTGTACCATTCTATGTTCTGTTCTAAAAGCTGCAAAATTGAAATAAATTGCAGAGTGAGATAATGCATTTGGAAAGAGCAAACAAATCAAGGAAACACAATAAATTGAAAAAAACTAAGAAAACTGAATGAAGAGAGGGAACTTGGGAGTGTACATGCATTGATGCCCAAAGCAGCAGAATATGCAGATACGAAAGCTGGAATGGCAGACAGGATATCTCTGTTCATTGGCTAAGACAAAAAATCAAAGAGCATCTCAAACAATAATTTTAACATTGATGGTAGTTTGAGCAGGGAGGCCACCTGGATGAATTTGTCACAATCTAACCGAAAGGAAAGGCTAAAGGCCACAATTGCTTGGTCCCTAACATCTCAAACAGTAACTTCAGCATTGATGGTGTCTTGAGACTCAGTGGAATAGCTGACAGAGATGGGTTCTGCGGTCTAACAGTACGTTTCAGATTTAGAGCGAGTGAGAGGTCTGAGGACACTAATTACAAAGTAAGATTTTTAATAACATTTATACAACTGTAAATCAAAAAAAGTAAAAAAGCAAATGTTACAGTTGAATGTTTCACTGTCCCCATCATGGATCCTGCATTTTAAGCACAAGTTCAACTTAATTCTGCTTTAGACCTACATTTAGACACTAATAAGCAATTACTTTTATCATGGAATGCACCTATTTGGTTGAGAGAATCTCAGAGTTAAGCCAAAGCCACAGATAGCTTCTGCTTTTCAGTTAAAGGGGATACCTTTAAGGAAGAAATAAAATAGGCATCTTCCCTGGTTACCTTGTTGATATCTGAGATGAGCTTGCCTTCCCGTGGCATGTAGACTTTCTGATTGTTTGCTCTCATTTTGCTTTGAATGGTAAAAAGCAAAACTTCCAGGTTCCCCTTTTCTGTAAACCTGTAGCAGGAGAAAACATCAATGAGAATTAAACCATTCTTTTCCTGTATGGTTTTTGAAAAATATTTTGAATTGCACAATTTCTAGCAAAATTAAGGGACACACACACTAAATGCTGGAAGAGCTCAACAGGACAGGCAGTATCCATGGAAATGAAGGAACAATTGACGTTTTGAGCCAACACCCTTCAACAGGACTGAAAAGGGGGGAAGATGTTAGAATAAAAAGGTGGGGGAGGGGGAGGAGGATAGCCAGAAGGTGATAGGTAAAGCCAGATAGATCAGAAAGTTAAACAGCTGCGGAGGAAGGAACCTGGTCGGAGAGGAGTGGACCAGAGTAGAAAGGGAAGGAGGAGGGGCACCTGGGGAGGTGATAGGCAGGTGAGAAGGGGTAAGAGGCCAGAGTGAAGGGGAAGGGTAAAATCAACAGGATTAGCAACAAGATTAATTATGACAATGGTAATTTTATATAACCCACCAATTACAATAAAGCTTCCGACACACACAGTTGCCAAGAGATTAATACAATGTATAGCAACATATTATGCATCATAAGGCCACAAGATAGAGGAGCAGATTTAGACCATTTGGCCCATCGAGTCCGCTCTGCCATTTCATCATGGCTGATCCAAATTTCCTCCCAGCACTGACCTTCTCCCTGTATCCTTTCATGCCCTGATCTATCAAGAATCTCCCTGTTCATAGAGACCTGGCCATCACAGCTGCCTGTGGCAACGAATTTCACATATAAATCACAGGAGATAATGCTGTGCATTGCAGACTAATTATTGGACAAAATATATGTTTAGTTTTCGGACGGTAGCTGTAATATTTGTTTTTTTTTCTCCCTCTGCATTTTAGGTGTTACTGGGTCTTTATTCTTTAATGGTTTTTTTTGGGTTTCTTGTTTTGTAGCTGTCTATAAGATGAATTTTAAGGTTATATGATGTATACATACTTTGATAATAAATGCACTTTGAACTTTGTACTTACAATCTTTTTCAATAATGTAATTGAAGGACTCAGTGTTAATTATTTCAGATTTTTGACAGTTGAAAATTAACCAGGAAAGGAAACCACAGAGATGCATGTTAATTGAGTGTACAAGCACATGGCAGATGAGCATCAGATGGACTAATATGATATACATTCAGTGGCTGCTTTATTAGGTACACCTGAGCGTTAATGCTAATTTCTCATCAGCCAATCACATGGCAGCAACTCAATGCATAAAAGAATGCAGACATGGTCCAGAGATTCAACCCGAATATCACCATGGGGAAGAAATGCGACCTAAGCAACTTTGATTGTGGAATGATTATTGGAGCAAGACAGAAGGCAACAGTAATTCAAATAGCCACACGTTTCAACAGTGGTGTGCAGCAGAGCATCTCTGAATACACATGACAGATCTTGAAGTGGATGGGCTACAACAGCAGAAGACCACACCAGGTTCCACTTCTGAACCTAATTAAGTGGCCACTGAGTGCAAACCTCTTTCCACAAAAACCAGAACATCAGGATACCTTGAAATATAAAAGTCTGAACTAAAAGCCTTTGCCAGCAATTAGACAAGTCTTCGATGATCGCACACTTGGAAGGCTTTGTACATTTCTGGTCTCTCCCAAGATACACGCCACTGATGCAAAAATACAAAACTGCATTATACAAATTTCCAGAATGAAATGATTGTCCCTCCAGGAGAAATAAATTGACTTAACTAGTGTCCTGCAGCATTTGAAAGACTGCTCAACCAAACTGGAATATCTAAAACTTCTTAAGGGCTTGAGAGAATAATGCTGAGAGGCTGCTCCCACTGATGAGCCTTTTCGGAAATGGGAGAACAAGTTCTCAGAATTAAGAGCTGGTAATTTAGAAATAAGATGAGAAGTCTGTTCCCTCGCGGATGTAATTTTTTTGTATTTTTGTTTCACTAAGAACTGTGTATGACAATGAATTAAAAATACATTCATAATAGATTAGTTAATTTCTGGATAATGTAATCAAACAGTGCAAGAAAGCGAGTTTGGAGGCAGATCAGCCATCATTTTAATAATGACTGGAAAAACTATTACTTCTACTTATGGTCAAGTAGACCGTAATGACATGCTAAATTACTGTATGAACTTTTAGTTATGTTTTCATAAGCAACTAATGAAGCAAATTAAAGTAGCAATATATGTTTGAATTGTCTTACTTTGAAGGTTTTTCAACAGTGCGATATGTATTAAATGCTTGTAGCTGCTGCTGAACTCCAACCAGTGAATTGGCAAATTTACGATTGTTCAAGATGATGATAGTCTGTTCAATCCACTCCAGCAGGTCAGATGCCAAGGACTCATATTTTTCAATCATTTTTTCAGTCTCAATTGCATAGTCAAGAACCTGTGGCAGATGCAATGAGAACAATTTTAGGGGATCAAAACCAAGAAACAAATGTATGATACAAATACAACTTGAGAATAATTTCAGTACATGACCTGTTTAATTTGATACTTATTTTGTTAGTACGGATACTTTGAAATCAGTAACAGCATCAACAAAATTGATACTTAAAGATTTTAAAGTGCTTGTCATGAGGCAACACTGTACTACAATTCACCCAAATTTATAATTCTGGTTTACATTTTGAGAACTGATATGAAATTCTCATAAAATGGAAAACAAAATTTTTAAAAAAACATTACTTGACCCAGTGATTATGCCTAATGACCTAAGAATTCAAAATTGAACAACTAAGATTTCAATGCAAAAAGGAGTAAGTTTTATGAGGACAGATATTCAATCTTAATTCACTGGCAAATGATACCACCCTGTTTATTTCTATTAACAGGATTTACTCTCAAAATATCATGTAACAGTTTAAATGCATAGTTAAAACTACCTTCCCAATACGTTTTCCTTCCACAGCCAGGGCCTTCATCTTGGAGAAGTAATGGTAGTATGTCACCACATAGGTAATGATTGACTTCTCATCAGGGTGGTCAACACTGACATCTGGTAAACAAAGGTTCATGATGGACAATGATAAATTACAGCTTTACAGCAAATATATGTGACCGACAGTAAATACATCAAGAGATTCAGAAGAACTTAATAACCCTTAACATATTCTAACTCCTCTCTTAATCTCACATCAATTTAAACTTTGGTGACCTGATGATCAATATGGCAGAGCGTAAGAAGGCAGGAAAGAACTCATTTAAGAAATAAAAATGGATTGTTTTTAAGTAGAAAATTAACAATAGTGTCTGGGGGAAACTGTTCCACAAATACCGTAAATTCCGGTGTATAAGCCAAGAATTTGGTCCTAAATTTTGGTCCTAAAATTAGGGGGCCGGCTTATACAGAGGGTGCCAACTTTGGAAAAATGAATACACGGAAGACAGGTCGTATTTATTGGCTGTTTTTGAGTCAAACTGGTTCCACTGTTGACGCATGAATTCTTTGGTTTATTTAAACTCACTGATAATGGCTGGACCATGGACATCAAACCACCGGGGATGTCCATATTTTCAGCTTTCAATGCTGCTTTTGTCTCACCTGATAAGGATGTCGACACCACATCTCTTTAACCCACTTCAAGCAACCCGCTTCGTTCATCCAGCAGCGTTTTTGAACGTAAACAACACCCCGCGGGAATTTTCTGAGCAATCTTTGTTTTTTGTCTCAACACAAGATCACACCTATTCATAAATCGGGTGCACCAACTTCGCATAGCTTGGAAATTTTGGCTGACCTCAGTGTTTTTCGTCCCATTTCAACGCTTAAACTCGAATCATTTCTTTGGTAACAATGTATCCGGATGATCGTTGATGATTCGCCCACTCAAACTTTTTCTTCCAGTTCTGGCCACTGGCATGTTTTCCTGCAGTTTGCACGTTTCGTCTTTGGCATTTCCCTCAGCGCGTCCGCTGCCTTTCTCCACTCTCTCACTTGTTTCTTGTTTACACTAAACTTCTTAGCAGCTGCAGAATTATTCATTCCTTTAGCAAAACCAACAACCTTCAGCTTGAAGCCAGCATCATATTGCATTTAATCTTTTGTACATGGTGGTCGCAAACTCAATACTGAGTACACATACTGATCCTGCCATCCCGTGTTATGTTTTAATGAGATTACAATGGGCGCTAAATGGTTTCACAGGGGTTACATTTCTTTTCCATTGGAAACCTAATCCAAAATTTCTCTCCCTGATTTATTTATTAAGAACTCGCCTATAATGCTCTACAATGTCTTAGCAGGTACCGGTTCACAAAATTTCCAGGGTCCGGATCCGGCAAAGCTGAGTACCGGCATGTGAGATCTTGTGATCTTTTCTGATTAAATCAAAAACCTCTGCAAAGGGGGTTGGCTTATACAAAGGTAACATGAAAAATTCACTTTTTTAACCTTGAAAATGGGGGTCGGCTTATACTCAGGGTGAGCTCATACTCCAGAATGTACGGTATTTTTGAAGGTGGAAATCATACTTTTCCCCCAATTACAAGAACATACTGGAAAAATGAGGAACTAACCTTCAGGGTCCAGCAGCTTGGTAAGCCCAAGGTGTTGCTCTGCGAGGTTGAAAGCATTCTGGAGATTGTAGTGAGCATTAGACTTCTTAAGTTTGTCAAAATCAATCAGATCCGGCCTGACCAAATAAAATATTGTTAATATAAAAGGATGCACACAGTCATACAATAACCTGATGGTAGCAAATGTAAATCAAAAATTTATTTTAAGCTGTTATGCCAACATACCTGTGCTTGTGGATAACAGCATTGAAAGCCATACCATCCCTCCAGCTGGTGGTGAAGTTGTGAATGTTGACATTAGGGTAGCTTTGGGATGGATAGAAAAAAAATACATTCACTGTATATTTTAAACAGGAATCAAGGACAAGCTAAAGCTACTGTTTTAATTTCTGTTACTGTTAATTACTGTTTTAATGTTTTAATTTCATGGGAAAGCTTCGCTGGCTGCTACATTTAGCAAAACTCCAAACATTCTTAATAAACAGATTTATGATTCGTTTACACAGAAGGGAAACTTGCTGCTAGTAATATCATAACTAGAGTGGATGAGTTCCTCAAATTCCTTTCTCTGATGAACAAGTAATCTAAGGATTACAAGGAAAACATAAATATATAGTATGCTTACTGCACCACAAACATGAATTCCTTTCTCTACTGAACCAAGTACTTTGAAGCTGCTAGTTAAATAGAACATATTAAAGTTACTACACTATAGTTAACAATAAATTCTTGAACTTTCACTTGGCAAAAAGAAAATAACACAAATTAATAAATTAATGTATTTCACATTTTGATACAAAATGATAGAAAGCTAAAGCAAATCGGAAATACCTACCAAGATGAAACTGCATTAAAACTCCAACAGTACGTTTCTACTATTACACAGACTTAAAAAACCAAAACTTCTAGATTATTTTACTTTTCAAATATGCTGTTGATGATTTTTAACTCATGTTCATCCAAAACTAGTTTCAATTTCACAATTCCCAATAACAAAAGCAAAAAAACAATAACAAATAACTGCAGTGATTTAGATAGGTCTTGAAATGATAGTGCCAATTGAGGAGCCTATGCATTAAGCTACTACCTAAGTTTAACATTTTTCAAACTACAAAAATTATACCAATGCACCAATACCCAATTAAAATTCTACCAGATACAAAAACCAGGCATTAGTATGACATGTTCCAAAAATAACGTAATGCATTCAACATTCAAATCTGTGAATTTAAAAAACCTGTTATTTCACGCAAACTGTAATACTTTTTATGATAATCCCTGTGGTGCTGCTTACCCAGCAGTTTTCATCTGGCACCACAACAGCAAGGCATCTTTTGCAGATTTCTTTTCCTTATTGTCTTCTGATTCAACACTGATATCCTGGATCTGGAGAAGAATAAATTAAGCTCTATTAACATCTTTCAGTCAGCTTAATTTCATATATCTCTGAACCTAAACTGTACTATTTGATGATAGTTAAGAAGCTTTAAAGATATTACTTGCTTTATAAAATGAATACTCATATTTCATTCAAGTCGCCAATAATTTGAAAAAGATTATATCAACCTAAGGATTTCAGAGGCATACATTCCACTGGTGAATTTACCTGGAATCGCAGAATGATGGTCCAAATCAGACCAAGGGTTAGTCGGTGGTTTCCATCCACAATATCATGAGATCCCATGTTCTCTAAATGTACTCTTTGCTCTTTGAGGAACTGAAGGGCTTTGTCAACATTTTCAAGACAATGGATTCTCATTCGTCCTTTTGTTGGTTTAGGCTGGCAGAGAAAGAACACGAATATGTAAACACCAAACGAAGAAAAATGATGATTGGTGATCTAATAAATGTCATCCTGGTGATAACCCTGGAATATAAACTGATATTTCTCATATGCCCCATTAAATTACTGGAACACAGTGTTACAGTGCTCATTAACATGATTTATTTAAAAAGTAATATATATATCTTACTGTAATTTAGTTTTTTTATGTATTGCAATGTACTGCTGTCACAAAACAACATTTTACAACATATACCCATGGATGTTGAACCTGATTCTGACGAATTACTCTTGAAATGTAACAAGTAAACAAATTTATTTCCAGCTCCCATTTTAGAAGAAATTATTCAAAAATATATTTTAACACTCTGAAAGCCAAACTTGCTTTGTAAGAATCATACAATTCCCTCTTGAACTGACATCTTCATGCCTCAGTATTCCAAAAGAATAGAGCCAATAGGAGCCTCTCCCCCACTGCTATCAGACTTCTGAACTAATCAATCACCCCCCTTCCTGTGATGCTACCATGTTCTCAAAGCTTTAATTTTACATTTTCCATTATTGTCATTTTGCATATTTTTTACAATACTATACCTTTCACCATTCTGTAGTTTTGCAAATTGAACTGTATTTATTTTTGGTATTATTACAATGTCAACTGTTTACTCTGCTAGGTCCACATAGTCAAGATATTTTTTTGCAACCTGCTGTATATAACAACGAACTAATCTGAATTCTTTCTAACAAGTTACTTAACTGAGGTATGTAAATAAAAAGGAGGCTTGATAAAGTAAATAGGAAGGACACCAACACAAGGGGCTGAATAGTCTTCAGCAGGATTATGAACTTATGATTCTAAAGGTTTAGATTTCTAAAGAAGGTTTGTTTAACAGATAAATTAATATTTCATGAAATTAGATCAGTTTATGTTAGGGTTGAACATTACAGTTAGCTATAAAAATACTAATATGATACTCTATATGTAAGATGCATCTAGTTCAAAGTATATGACACCTGCGTGATAGACCGCCGAATCGTTATACATTGGGTAGTTTCCTGCAGTCAAAATACTCAGCTTCACTTACATCATCAGTGTCAGAAACTGTAACTTCCAGATGAAATTATTCTGAAGCATAATGACAGTGGCAACCATGGCAGCTATTAAACTACAGTCATCTTCCAACATAATTACGAGATGAAGGATTAATTGGTCTACTTTTGATTATGATGGTTGAAGAGGAAAGTTGACCAAAAACAAGTCCCTCAATGTCAATTTAGTCAAAAGGTCGTCATACTTCTATTTTCAGACATACAGTCTACATTTGGCAATTTTAGATGATCAGCTGTTAAATTCTCTGAAATTGAGTCTATGTTTCAAATCTTTAATCTTGATTTTTAAAGTAAGCATAATTAGTTAATGGACATAATGGTAAATATTCTCTCAGCAGGATCAGTATGCTCTCCAGTGTGAGTTCACAAATTTTAGGAAATCGCCACCTTCCAGCTGGTTGCCATGTTTATTGAAAGGGATTCTTGGCCCTCATTAAACAGATCCAAAAAGCTCACAGGACAAGTAATTTTCTGTACTATATCTGGAACTTAAACAGCCCAACAATATTTTAATTGTGTTTCCTTTCCCCTTCAGAAAACTGAAGTTCCATTTCAGGGAGTTTCACAGACAAGCTTTACCAGGGTGCACAATTCACTAAAGCAGCAGTTGAAGTCATCTTTTCAAGGTACGTAGAAAGCCAAAAGTGAGTTGATATGCATGTATCTGTTTTTAAACAGATTTTTTTTATTTCAGCAGAAACAACAAAGTCAGTTTTGTTACACTATCCTAACTGTCTTTGTTATGGTGATGGTGAGCGCCACTTTCTTGAACTGCTACAGTCCTTTGCTGAAGGTGCTTGGACAAGGAGCTTCAGGGTTCAGAATCACCGAAAAAGGATGAAGATAAATTATTAGGGACCAGCAAAACAGTTCCAAGTCAGGTGGTGCATTACGTGAAGGGAAAGCAAAAACTAGTGATGATCCCGTGGCCTGCTGCCCTATTCCTTCTTGATGTGACATTTGGGAATAGCCTGGAAGAGCAGCTGGGGTGCATTTTGTAAATAGATGAGCTTGGAAACTGTCAAAGAAACCTCAAAATGCTTCAGCAACAATGAGAACACAATATTCAAAGAAAATTTTCACTGTCGCCAAAAGGTAAAAACAAATTAGTTACAAGGGTAAAGTTATGAAAATATTGAAAGCAAACTCACTTAGTTCTGCTTTAACTGTAGTTTTAAGGAGTGTTCGAGTAACATCCTCTGATTAGAAACACAGAAGACCTACAGCACAATACAGGCCCTTCAGTCCACAATGCTGTGCTGAACATGTACTTATTTTAGAAATTACCTAGGATTACCCATGGCCCTCCATTTTTCTAAGCTCCATGTACCTATCCAACGGTCCTATCCTATCCTATCCACCTCCACCACCATTGCCGGCAGCCCTTTCCACACACTCACCACTCTCTGTATAAAAAACTTACCCCTGACATCTCCTCTGTACCTACTTCCAAGCACCTTAAAACTGTGCCCTCTCATGTTAACTGACTATCCACATGATCAATGCCTCTCATCATCTTATACACCCCTATCAGGTCACCTCTCACCCTCCTTCGCTCCAAGGAGAAAAGGCCGAGTTCACTCAACCTATTCTCATAAGGCATGCTCCCCAATCCAGACAACATCCTTGTAAATCTCCTCTGCACCCTTCCTATAGTTTTCACATCCTGCAGTGAGGTGACCAGAACCAAGCACAGTACTCAAGTGGGGTCTGATCAGGGTCCTATATATCTGTAACATTACCTCTCAGCTCTTAAACTCAAAGCGTGAATGATTTTGATATCTAAAAAATGGTGTCTTTACTCACATTCTGGCAGCTATTTATGTTACGCCTGAATATGTACATGACGCTGGAAGAACTCAGCAGGTCAGGCAGCATCCGTGAGAAAAGAGTAGACAACGTTTCAGGCCGAGGCCCTTCATCAGGAATGGGGGGGGGGGGGGGTAAGAGAGGGCCGAAGCTCAGTAATAGAGGGCCAAAGCTCAGTAATAGAGATAGGGGAGGGGGAAGGGCCTAGAGGTGCCAGGTGGAAAACCAATCAGAGGAAAGATAAAGGGGGAAGGGGATAAGCATGAAAGAACTGTAGAGATAAAGGAGCAGAAAGTTGAAAGGGGGGAGAGGCAGAGAGGTACCTAGGATAGGGGAAGGGGGAGGGGGAGGGAATTACCGGAAATTGGAGAACTCAATGTTCATACCACCAGGCTGGAGGCTACCCAGATGGTATATGAGATGTTGCTCCTCCCACCTGAGTTTGGCCTCATCATGGCAGTAGAGGAGGCCATGTATGGACATATCTAGATGGGAATGAGGGGCACAGTTGAAGTGGGTGGCAACCGGGAGGTCCTGTCTTTTGTGACGGATGGAGCAGAGGTGCTCGACGAAGCGGTCCCCCAATCTGCGTCAGGTCTCGCCGATGTAGAGGCCGCCGCACCGGGAGCACCGGATGCAACAGACAACTCCAGCAGACTCGCACGTAAAGTGTTGCCTCACCAGGAAGGACTGTCTGGAGCCCGGAATGGTGGTAAGGGGGGAGGTGTGGGGACAGGTGTAGCATTTGCGCTTGCAGGGATAAGTGCCGGGTGGGAGTTCTGTGGGGAGGGACGTATGGACCAGGTAGTCGCAGAGGGAACGATCCCTGTGAAAAGCTGACAGGGGTAGGGAGGGAAAGATGTGCTGGGTGGTGGGGTCCTGTTGAAGGTGGCGGAAGTTGCGGAGGATAACGTGTTGGATCCGGAGGCTGGTGGGTGAAGACAAGGGGAACCCTGTCCCTGTTGTGGTGACGGGAGGATGGGTTAAGGGCTGAAGTGCGGGAAGTGGAGGAGATGTGGGTGAGGGCATCTTTGATGACGCCAGAAGGGAAATCATGATCCTGAAAGAAAGAGGACATTTGAGAAGTCCTGGAACGGAAAGCTTCATCCTGGGAGCAGATGCGGCAGAGACTGAGGAACTGGGAATAGGGAATGGCATTTTTGCAATGGGCAGGGTGGGAAGAGGTATAGTCAAGATAGTTATGGGAGCTGGTGGGTTTGTAGAAGATGTCAGTGGATAGTTGTCTCCGGAGATGGAGACCAAGAGATCAAGAAAGGGGAGAGAAGTGTCCGAGATGGACCATGTGAATTTAAGGGCTGGGTGAAAGTTAGAAGCAAAGTTGATGAAATTGACGAGCTCAGCATGGGTTCAGGAAGCAGCTCCAATGTAGTCGTCGATGTAGCGGAGGAAAAGTTGGGGACTGGTGCCAGTATAGATTTGGAGCATAGACTGTTCCACATAACCCACAAAGAGGCAAGCATAGCTGGGGCCATGCAAGTGCCCATGGCTACACCCTTGATCTGGAGAAAGTGGGAAGAACCAAAGGAGAAGTTATTGAGAGTTAACCGCCAACTGGAGAAGTGTGGTGGTGCTGGGGAACTGATGGGGTCTGTTATCCAAAAAGTAGCGGAGGGCTTTGAGGGGCCTTCTTGATGTGGAATGGAGGTGTATAAGGATTGAACATCCTTGGTAAAAATAAAAATTTTCATGTTTTTATGTTATGCCTGAATTTGGTATCAACTGTTTTCCCAGGCTGAGAGCTTTTTACTGAGGTTATTTTCCTTGGCAATCAAACTTGGTGCTGTACTGCTGCACACTAGTAATTGAGGTTGAGTTTAGGCAGATAATTTGCTTGCAAATAACTCAAACTTACTGAAAATGAAATTGGGAAGCGTTGCTGCCATTTCCTTTGTACTTTTAAAAGATACATTTTCTCTATTTGCTTTAAGCCCAGGCTAATAACCTGGCCTGCTTCTAGCTCAACAGATGATAGACAATAGTTCTCAATTAACCAGGCAAGATATAACCCCAACAGTGAAGAGAGTTTAAAAATTACAAATTCAAAAGTGTTCCTCTCTGCTCTTTGTGAGCTATATGATGGGGGAATACTTTCTTTTGTCCCTACAAATGAGCCTGTAATGAACTCCTCGTAATTCACAGCGAACTCATTCCTCTGTGACAGTGTCCAGAGAACCCTTCATCAACCCCTGATCTTTCTGATCACCAGCAATCTCTTGGCATTCCTGCTAATTAGTCAGGCAGCCTTTCAATCCTTTAGTGGTGAGTTGTGAAAGGGAGTTAAAGTATTTGAACCGATTCTGAAAATAAAAATCAACAGGATCACTGGCTTCCTAGTTATTTTTGTGTATTGTCGCCCCTGATGGTTCTCCTCATTTTTTATAACTATTAGATTTGATGACTTTTGCTACAACTTAACTGCATACAAAGAAATTATTACAGCGAATTCGCAATAAGAGCCACATAGTACTGAGTCTAATCTGCATCAAACTTAAGCTGAAAATACTTGATACAAGTAATGAGTGTTAGGAAGTTATGGCACATGTGCTTTTTCCTGGATTACTGTTTTCATTTTGAAAATTACATAATCCTTCAAACAACCTAGGCAGCACCACAAACTATCATCTGATCAATTAATGAATTGAGAGAGTCATCTGGATAATATATAATGTGTTAAGCAATCTGACTGGAAGAGTACAGATGGAAATATGTATAGATTTGAATACCACTTAACTTTAGCTGTTAACGCCAGGCTATTGTTCAGGGAGAGGATTAGCGTCAACTTAGAAAAACTGAATATTGCACAAACTATTAACAAATTTGTCATTTTCATTGCATGCATTTACCACGTAACACGACCAATTGATAAAAGGCACTGATGTCCAAAGAAGAGAATAATTCCTTTAAATTTAGTATGCAGTGGATTCTGGTTAATTGGGTCAGCCACTTATTTGGGGTAACTCTTAAAGGTCAAAAACTAATCGAGAAAACAGCCAGAATTCCCTTTGTTTATTTTGGATACAATCCCACTTAATTAAGGCAGGAAACTGCTGCTGAATAGTTTCTAACCGGGGTGAGTTGTGAGCACCTGTGAGACTGTTCGACACCATACCATGTTTAGAGCGAACAGTTTTTAAAAGGGATTGTTGAGTGTGCTTCTCTTCACAAAGCAGTGATTTTTGAAACTGATA
The DNA here is from genome assembly GCF_030144855.1 of Hypanus sabinus. Taxonomy (NCBI): domain Eukaryota; kingdom Metazoa; phylum Chordata; class Chondrichthyes; order Myliobatiformes; family Dasyatidae; genus Hypanus; species Hypanus sabinus. The sequence continues at coordinate 53,748,404 of NC_082717.1, read as the reverse complement.
GTTGGTGAGAAATAAGCAGTAAGAAATTTATAACTATTTTGTTTACTGTGGTTTCAACCATTCAGGCTTGAAGATGTCAAAAATGGCCAAGTGTGAAAATAAAATGATTTCACCACTTCAACAAGTTAAGAACTATGAAGAATTTGAAGGTACAGACAATCATCTTGAATGTTACAATGAAAATGAAGACTTGGAAGATGCAATCATCAAAAGCCTTATATGAAAGTAGATGTCTGCATTGATTTTGTTCATTTACAGTCAAAAGAACATGGCAGTGTACTCTGAGAATAACTACTGGGAACTAATTCACAGTATTATGTCCTGCTTGGTGGCGCAATAATATCAGCGCGAAGGTTCCCAGGTTCGAATCCAAGTCCGGTTGAGCGTCGAGCTAGCAACTTAGCCTCATAAAAACATGAATAGTTTGCTACGGAAACACCGTCATGACGGTGCCTCGATAACTCCACTGCAGGGCTATTCTTCTGACAGTTTTATGAAACTGTAGTGTTCTAATTTGTTCTGTATTTCATTTAAATACACAATTTGTTGCTTAGTTACAGTTTAGGTTTTCTTTTTTGTACCTTTTTAAACTATTTCAAAAGGCTAACTGGGGCAGCCACTTAATTGGGACAAAAAGTATTGGTTCCAGTATGTCCTAATTAACCAGAATCCACTGATTATCATGGTCTTGTTAATATAATTCAGTAGAGCAGGCCACTTTGCAGTGTACTCTGCAAGGACAGAGTAGAGTAATAATGTGTACTTCCAGGGATACAATTCCATCCAATGAATCTGAGAAATGTTTTTTCTAAATGGTGCTTTGGAGAATTCAATGCACTTTTGCAAAACCATAGTATTCAAAAGCCTTAAAAATGACCATAATACACAGGAGCAGAATTAAGCCATTCACTCCATTGGGTCTGTTCCGCCATTCCATCATGGGAACATTGTTACAATGAGTAATCATTAGAATAATATTTATCTTCAATAAATATTTGTTATCTATCATTCCTGTGAGCATATTTAAATTTGGATGTGTTTATTGTCTTCAGAAAGATAAACTGGTTTCAAATTGGCACTGGATAATGGACCACCTCTATACTGCATATTTAATTTGGAACAAAGGTAAGGACAAGAATACAGAAATGGCCTTAAATGGTAGCATGAAAAAAAAACATGGATATTATTAAGGAACTGCAAATTTAAATCATTCATACCCAAGATCTCAGTGGAATCATTGGAACAGTTGGAAACTGCAGCCATTGGACTGTACAGAATTTCATTTATATTAACTCACATGAAAATGCACATATAGGAAATGATAATATAGTTCAGTTAATACCATGCTAATACTTTGTGTGAACAATTTCTCTGCCAATTGAAATCACCTAAGAGCAATGGAGCATTCTGCACAGTTAACGAAGAGTCATTTTAAAAATTATGAACCAAGATCAATACTATACTTTTTAATTAGCACTAATGATGTTTAATAACTGATCACACAGCTTCTTCCTGCTCAGTGATTACAAATAAAGCAAGCATTTACATTTTTCTTTAATTTAGCAAGAACAGCCATTGAATGAAGCTTTGCTCACTCAGAAACATTATAGAAACATCGTGGGTAATGCTTCCTTCTGTCTACAGTTTAAATGAAGGTTTGAACAGTCCCTAAAATCACATCTTTGGAAGGATGCATTACTCTTTGGTGGGGAAAGTGAGGAGCAGGTGATGCTGATTGTTCATTTAGAAAGATATCTGGAATCCAATGACTAAATTACAATGAAAGAGTCAAAGTTCAAAGGAAATTTATTATCAAAGTACATATGTCACCATATACAAGCCTGAGATTGATTTTCTTATGGGCAATCACATTAAATACATGAAACACAATAAAACCAATGAAAGACCACACACAACAGGATGGGCAACAATCAATATGCAAACAACCCCCCAAAACAGTGTGCAAGTACAAAATGAAAAAAAATAAATAAGCAATAACTAGAGAATGTGAGGTGAAGAGTCCTTGAAGGTGAGTCCATGGGTTTTGAGTACAGTTCAATGATGGGGCGAGTGAAGTTATCCCCTCTGGTTCAAGAGCCCAATGAATGAGGACTCTCAAAATATAGAAACACTCTGTCGAATTTAGAATGTCAACAAATAACTTCATTACATTTTTAAGATTTATGTGGAACTGATGGGACATTTGGTGGAAATTTTTATTTGAAAGTTGGAGGGCCTAAGAAGACTGATAAAGACATAAGCCTTAAATACTCACAAGTCTTTCTCCTGACAAGACCTCAAGTAGCTTGATCAACATTCGGCCATCGCGCAGGTCTGTGTACAAATCTGTGATTCTGCAAGACACTCGTGCCAAGTGTGAATTCACCCATTTTGTGAAAGTCTTCTTTTGAACAGCTTCACGTTCATCTATAAAATGGAAAATAAAACCTCAATTAGTCATTGTTCAATATTGATTATGTATTCCACCCTCAAGATAGAAATTAAGGAGAGGTTTAACTCAATAAGAGGAGACTGGATTGCATCAGGAGGTAAAATTGCAACAGGAACTGAATTAATCCACAAGCAGTAAAGTGAGGTAGATGGCACAAGGGAAATGGATAATGAGGCTACATGTACTATTTTCCTCATGTCATTCAATTTACATGAAAGATTTGGATAAAGGCACCAAAGGCATGCTGATGAATTTGTTAATGACATAAAGACAAGTGGAAATGTACAAGTTGTGAAGAGAATACAGGAGGCTACGAGAAAAGGATATCGATAAAGCAAAGTGAGCATAGACCTAGCAAATCGAACATAATGTAAGAAAATGCAAAATTTTCATTTTGTCAGTAAAGATATAAAAGCATATTATTCAGATATATAGGATTTTACCAAAACCACACTTGTAGTACCGTGTACAAGATAGAAGGATGCTAATGTTTTGAAAACAGTTTAAATACAATGACCTGGACAATATGAAAAGTTTTATTGGAAAATGTTACACAGGCAAGGCTTGCATGCAATGTAGAAAACTAAGACTTGACTGAAACACACAAGATTTTGAGGGATTCAAAGTGGATTTACAGATAAGATTTCCTTCTGGGTAGAACCCAAAACTAAAGGGCTGCTTATTTAAAGCAAAGGCATTGTTTTACGCCCCTGAGGATTCCAAATCTTTGGAAATCACTCTGTCAAAGGGGATACAGAAGAAGACTTAGCTTATTTCTCAGGTACAGTAAGGCAGAAATGTGCAGTTGAGGTTACTATCAAATTAGCTATGACATTAAATATCAAAATAGACAAGAGAAACTACTTCTAGTTTCTTTTACTACTAGTCTTACTACTTCTGCTAATTCATACATTGCAAATCTAATGAGAGGTAGGTAAGCATTGAAGCCCTTGGTTAACAGCAGCTGGAAACAAAGGACTGATTCCATGAGGACAGTGCCTTCACAGAACTTGTCATCGGCCAAGAGGAGCAGCGATATTTCCGCCAGGCCCACCACACTGCAGGGTGAACACCACACCCCACCTATACCTCACATCTCTAACCTTTAAACACGGTTAGCAAAGTTAATTTGAATTCTTTAGAACAGTGGGTCTTTTCCTACATAGAATTATAACTCTTGTGTATAGTGTCCAAGCTTGAGATGACTTGGACAGACTTTAGACTTGGCTGCAATATAATTTCAAACCTTCAGTAATGCAGACACAATCACCTGTACTGCTGACTCAAGAGAGCTCTCCCAAGATGATAGTATTCAAATATGCAGACACAGTAATGAGATATCATTTTCCATTTGTTATTATAGTGGCCAAAAAAAATCTTGAAGGAATTTTATACCATATTGCTTGGCAAACAGAAAACAGAGCAATGGTAAGCAGAAAACAAATCGAGTCTCAGTATCAGTTCCACCACTGCTGAATTCTTCATGAGTGTGAATGTTCTTAAGTTGCAGTCATCTTATTATTTTTGCATCAGGAATCAGAGATCAGTTAAAAATGTCCATATAGATGAACAATTATACTTTCATTAATTTGGTTATGTGCTGGTTCGAGCTTCATTGAAGAGTTTTCTATTTAACAACAGTTCTATGAAAGGCTTCCATCAATGAAAAATGGCCCAGATTTTGCAAATATTTGCAAAATGGGTTAAGAGTGAAAGGTAATAAGTTTAAAGGGAACATGATTCCCCTCACATTTCCCCATCCTTCATTCAGTGGGTCATGAGTATGTGCAATGAGCTGCCAGCATAAGTGGTGCATGTGAGCTCGATTTCAACATTTAGGAGAAGTTTGGATAGGTGCGTGAATGGTAGGACACAGAGGGCTATGGTCCCACTCCAGGTCGACCCAAGTAGTCAGTTTTAATGGTTTCAGCATGGACTAGATGGGCTGAAGGGTGTGTTTCTGTACCAAATAAGTGGAGGTCCTGAACGTAGTGGCTCCAGTGTTGGACACTATAGGGAGTTAAAATTATGGAATAAAAGCTTGCTGAGATTCCCAGGCTTCCTCTAGGATTCATAAGCCTGCGTATCCAAATGGAATTGCAACCCTGTAGAGAACAAAGATAATATGGAATCTCGAGGTTTTTGAATGATGTTTTATTTCATATATTCAATTATTAAATATTGTTTTCAATAGATTTCTACTTTTGTTTTTGAAATTCATAAATATTTTAAAACCTTAATAGCCTTGAGAGCTGGCAAAGCTGGAGCTGATAGTTTAAATCTGGCAAGGGTTACCAAAACATTTTCATCAGACTATCTTTTATCTTGAGCTCAGTTCCAGGGACATAAAGCCTGTCTTCTCACCTTGTTCAGGTAATTATGGGGATTGAAGAAATGAGGATGACAAGAGTGAGTTGCAGAGACCAGTTGAGAGAATCCAGACAAATGCTTCCACGTGAGTGTTGTGGTTTTTGCAAAGAAGCAATGATTCAGAGTCACTTTAAATTTGTGGTACATTGTGAAATCCTGACATGAAAAGCCCAGCATAACTTAATAGATTTATTAAGGCCAAGCCAACTAACGTTTATTGGGAATTCCCAGCTGCCACCCATTTGTCTGGGAGTAGCAACATGCACTGGTCTTTGCAATTTCTTTGTTGTTATGCTTCCTGTACTTTGGAATGTCTCTCTATGCCAAAAACATCTATAAAGTAACCTGGTAAGTGGTTACATCATGATACTGCCATTTAAAGATACATATCTGATCAACACCATGGCAGTTTTCTCTTCATGAAAAGCAGTACAAACAATCTTGAATCTGTACAATAGTTGCACCTAGTTTCTAACTGGTTTGCACAGAGACCAGCTACACTATTCACGTATCTACATGACAGACCTGTTATTTTTTGTTTTTAAAAGGTCTGAACAGTAACACAAAACTGCTTGATATTCATTTTATTTATTTAGAGATAGAGTGCAGAAAAGGCCCTTATTTTGAAAGATATTTAAAAGTCAAAAAGTTTGTTTATTTTAAGTAGTGGTCACCAACCCGTCGATCGTGATCGACTGGTCGATCTTTGAGACTTTCCCAGTAGATCCCAAATAAAAAAGAAAAATAAATACACAAACACTGTTGAGAGATTGTTTCCCGGTTGCGGGGTTTTAATTCCATTCTTTCTGCCCAGTGCTCATGCGTGTAACTCCCCCACACTACATAGTGGTCCCCAGCCCCGCGAGGAAATGATGAGTCAGCTGCACCTTTCCTCATTCCCTGTCACACCCACTGTTGAACTTGAACACACGCAAGGTCATCATTCAGCAAAACGCAGTGATACCCTTGCGCGGCCAGCGGGAAATGCCAATGCTGCTGGCCTGGAGTGCGGACAGATGGGCGCCGCCTCTGAACCTGTTTAGCACATCGAATGTTCGTGGGGAATCTGGTGCTAAGATATTCGCAGACGACCTAATTCAGACTCAGGGTTTGGTAAGTAGCAGAGCAACTACTGCGCTGCGATCTCCTGAAACAAACTTTTGTCAGCTGATAGATCCTACAAGGGGGGTGCGGGCAGGCGCCCTGTTGCACTCCTTGCTCAGTCGCTCAGTCTCTCCGGACTGTGACCGCCACAGCTCCGGCACGGGGACCTCCGGCCCTGACCTTGTCCTCTCATCCCACCCACAACCAGCCACACCTGGCCAAGGCTGGAGTTTGGGCCCAGAGACTGTCTAATGAGGCAATGTAGCCCTCAAAATTGCTTTGGTACCGAGTCCAAGCACCCTGCACTTAAAACAAACCCGTTGAGTTTTTTTTCCAGTGGAAAAAAACGTCAGCAAGCGGGACAGAAGCTAAGTCCTGATAGCTGCGTAAACTAAATAGCAGAATAGACTGGACATAAGGAAGCTGCTTCGAGTATAGCTGTATTCCTGTCATGTTTAACACCCCCATCACCACACCCCCCCCCCCACGTTGGCCAGTCCGCAAAAATATTATCAATATTAAACTGGTCCGCTGTGCCAAAAAGGGTGGTACCCCTGGTGTTTATACATGATTTCTACATCCGGGTTGTGGGGTTTTACTTCCGGTCTTTTTTGCCCCAGTGCGCATGCCTGTGACTAATCGATTTGGAGTTGATCTTGCCTTTCACTGCGGCTGAAGTAGGGGATCTTGTGCTTAAAAATTAGAATCCTGTCCTAGAGTTAACAATCATCAGCATTATCAGGGTTCCGTGTCTGTCTCCTACATTGTCACATTGAACGTTAACTACACAAATTTATGGGTTTCTAACTGTCGAGAACATTATAGCAAATCATCAAATCTTAAAAATTTAAAAAGTCATGTAACCTATATTCGCATATATCATCTGAAAAGAAATACACAAAAAACTGTTTTCATCGTGAACTAGCAAATCTGACAGTGCATGCTCCAGCTAAAGAGTGGCACCACTGCATTGGAACACATCTATAATTTATTAAGCTTTTCCAGCAATTGATAAATTTGAGACTCCCAGATCAACACTGACACTACGATCTTTTTCCTGACAAAATCAGAATAATCTCAACTGAAATCTTTTGTTTAAAACAGTTTATCTGGGATTCAAAAAATCTGTATGGATTATTTTGACTCAGCTCAGCCAATGACAGCAGATACATAATACTTAAAATTACAAATAGAATGCACCGTTTCAGGACACAGATGTCCAGCTAGAAACTTCAAACCACGGAGTTACGTACTTATCCCACCACAACTCGGTGTGAATTATTATCATAAGCCCCAATTTTTAAGTATGCAAAATTTAATCATGTTTTAATGAGGCTGGGATCTAAGGATATTAAAAATTTACAAAACTACAGCTCATGTTGAGTTAAGAGTGCATTTATGGCTCGTTCTATTTCAAGATGCATATGACCAACTTGCAACTGCCTTTCATGGGGACAGCTGCTCACTAGCTGATTCTCCAAAATAGCCTTTGGGGAGTGAATCAGAAATTGCATCCAGCTGCTCTACACAGACATCTGTAGTGTAGTCCAACTTAATGGGTGCGGAACAGCCAGTTCTTCCACCAAGTCTGGAGTCAGACAGGGCTGCCATGTCATTTGTGTGCTGAACAGAACCCAGACAGATTCTCGGTGAGTCAGAGCTTCAAAGGTTACAGGGACAAGGCAAGAGAATGGGGCTGAGAGAGATAATAAATTAGTCACGATGGAATGGTGGAACAAACTCGATGGGCTTAATGCTAAGTCTTTGCCAAAGCCTTTCAGAAGGATGAGAGTATGAGAGGTGACATTGCCAGTCAGTCAAGGGACCCAGGTGAAAATTTCCCTGTGCGTGCACTATGTTAATGTCTTCCGCTCAGATCCAAGGTCAGTTTGCAGATTGATCAGCATCTGTGACCAGTTTGAGTTGGCATCATGGGCCAAAGATAATCACACAAAGAGTGAGGACATGCTCCTTGGCGATTGACCTGATTAATCCGATAACTCCTACACATCAGGCCGAATCAGAATCAAAGAGAGCATGACAGCTGCTGTATTTCACTAAGATTTTGAGGAGACTTGGTACGTCACCAAAGACACTTGCAAATTTCTACAAATGTACCATGGAGAGCATTATAACTGGTTGCATCACTGTCTGGTATGGAAGGGACACCGCACAGGATCTGAAAAAGCTGCAGAAAGTTGTAAACTCAGCCAGCCCCATCATGAGCACGAGCCTCCCAGTATCCACGACTCCTTCAAAGGGTGATGACTCAAAAAAACAGCATCAATCATTAAGGACCTCCATCACCCAGGACATGTCTTCTCATTGCTACCATCAAGGTGATGGTACAGGAACCTGAAGACACGCACTCAACATTTCAGGAACAGCTCCTTCCCCTCTGCCTTCAGATTTCTGAATGGACATTGGACCCATGAATACTACCTCATTATTTTTTCACTCTCTTTTTGCACTTACTTATTGCCCGTTATGCCACTGGTGTTTAGGGCAGCAATGAAAATCCTCCATCTCTGTCTCTCCTTGACTTAAAACAATTATGGTCATGGTCTAGGATATGGCTTCCTTCGTCATGCCAATAGCTTTCTCTTGGTTTTCATTGTCAGCCGTACAAATCCTAGGTAGAGACTTAGGAATACAGAGGTGTAGAAGGATTCTTCATTGCTGTTTCCATAACAGTTTTGTTTGACCAGTCAGTGCTGTTACCCCGTAACTAAATCCCCAAACCTGGAGGACCGGTGGACCTCTCTTATTCTGGCCTCGACCTTTTACTTTGTTGACATGAGTGACCCTACCAACAGCCAAAGCATTAGGCCCTGCATGGCTCCCTGGGTCTCTGAGGCACACAAGTCTCCAAACCATGACACAGATTTTGCACTACTTGTAATATATATACTAATTATAATTTTGAAAAATTATGTATTGCAATGTACTGCTGCTGCAAAACAACTAAGTTCACGACATATGCCAGTGACATAAAATCTGATTCTCATTCTGATCCAGTGTTCCTTCACCATCAGGCTGATTATATGAAGATGTTGGGGATCCAATTTAGAGGGACTGAGGCGTGCAACAGGAACTGCTGGAGTGGACTGGGAAAGTAAAACAGAAACTGAGAGTGTGTGGTCGATGCTCCCTGACAATAACTGGGAGGCACCTGGTCATTGGATGTGAGGTGCTCTTGGGGCTATTATACTTGCCACAGGTGTGATCCATTCCCCAATCCTCTCGCATGGAAATCACCTTGGCCATCTTTTAGTTCATCAGGGGATCCAAGATGGATGGAATTAGACAAATTACAATGCACAAGTCCTGGACAACAGGGTGAAAATGTACTAATGTGTGTAGCTGCTTCAGATATCATGGACATCGGTACCACTATGTGGGCTGTCCTCAAGAGGGCAGCAGTGAGTAAAATAATCAGATCAAAACCCAAAACTAATCAATGCCCTGGTTCAGAAAAGGCCAACATACATCAAAATACTGCAGATACTGGACTCTAAAATAAAAGCAAAAGATGTCAGAAGTGGTTGCAGGGCAGGCAGCAAGTACTGTCAGAGAAATTAAGTTAATGTTTGAGATCGAATATCCTTCATCAGAATTGGGGAAGGGAGAAAATAAGTTAGTTTTACAATGCTGAGGGGATGGAGGAAGGAGTATGGATAAAACAGAGAATACCTTTGAAAAGGGTAAAGCCTTGATTGCCTTATGTAAAAAGTCAAACTCCCTTCTACTTTAGCTTAATGATTCTTTTCATACCAAGGGATGAGTGGTCAGATTATTTACTGATCTCAGAAGCACCAGTATTGTGACACAAACCAGAGTTAGAAAACAGCAGATGACCTTCAGTTATCTGGGGAAATAACAGAGCTTTTTAGTCTATATTTTTTATAGGAGGCCTATTATCTATTTATAGCGTGATAAAATCTCATATGTTCTGCCTGAATGAAGATGTACAGGCAGCAAATTAAACAAAATACTCCTTTGTACATCAAAATGAGACAAAAGCTAAACAGAAAAGGTTTTTTTAAGCAATTCATTCTCAAATCCTTTTAATCTTGTATAAACCACATGAAAAAACTGATCGACCTTCATCTCATAGTAGATACAAAGGAAAGGCAGTGCAGAAAAGGCCTTTAAAAACCTCCAACAAATCAAACAGCTTTATACACAATTGTGGTATGCAGTATGCTTTGCTTGATATGTTTTAAGAAGTCTCTTTTATGCTTAAATACTATGCCTGTGGGCCTTTCAAAGCAATCCCATTAATTATCTTCGAACAACAGTTTATGAATACATTTTCTTAAACCAATTAAAGTAATCAAGAACCAAGGAAATTACATACCAGGAACAATTTGACTCATCCCTTTGAGATACCTGAGCTAATAGTTTTTCAGGCCTGTATAATGATATAAGGGATTTTGAAGCTAAGGAAAAAGATAATTGATCAGAGAGCACCAATATCAATATGAGCAACAGGAACGTTAATGAAGAATGATTGTTGCATTGGCAGAAAGAGGACAAATGAGGTGAGATATGGAGATGGAAGTCACCAGGGGAATGGGGGACTTGTTCAGTGTGGAACAACATAGAGGAAAGGAGGGAAGGCAACTTAATGAGAACAGCAGTATGCTGGTTGGAGGCAATCAAGAAGGTAGTATTAAAAATAATGGCACAAGAAAGGATAAAGTGTCAGAAGTTGGGTCTAAGGTAGCATGTGGTGATTACAACCAACATCATCGGCTGGGTACTTCAGTTAACACAAAAATAACTAGAGGCAGATTTAAATACGGGGCAGGTGTAGGCTCCCAAGAAAGCCAGGTTTATGTCAAAGCTGTAGAATTATTAATTATCCAGTTTGTATTTTTATGATCTTATATCTCAGGAACATAAAGATGTTTTACTTTCCTCTTAAAACAAACCACAGCTTGAAGTTACACTACATAGAGTGTAGGCTATGAAAGTGGTGATGCCAGAATAGGTGGATGCTGAGTTTGCAGTGGACAGTTAAATGCATCAAAGGCACTGAATTACTTCTATCCATCCATTATAATAGTCTAGTCAATGGGTAAGGTAGTTTTTTGGGTGTTTGGGGAAAGAGAGATTTGGATTTCTGCACAATTCTTTGATAATAATTAAGAACCTGATGGCATAGTGTGAAGACAATAACCTATCCCTCAAACACGACAAAATCTGCAGATGCTAGAAATCCAAACAACAAAGGACTAACTGAAAGAGTTTCGGCCCGAAACGTCAACAGTGCTTCTCCTTATAAATGTTGCCTGGCCTGCTGCGTTCCAACAGCATTTTGTGTGTGTTGTTTGAACCTATTCCTCAACGTCAGTATGACGAAGGAATTGGTTGTTGACTTCAGAAGGAGTAGCGGACCTCACAACCACATCTACATCGGTGGTGCGCAGGTGAAACAGGACAGAAGCTTTAAGTTCCTCGGGGCGAGTATCACAAATGACCTGACTTGGTCTAACCAAGCACAGTCCACTGCCAAGACGGCCCACCAGAGCCTTTACTTCCTGAGAAAGCTGAAGAAATTTGCCCTGTCCCCTAAAACACTCACTAATTTTTATAGGTGCACTGTAGAAAGCAGTCTTCTAGGGTGCATCACAACCTGGTATGGCAGTTGTCCCGTCGAAGACTGAAAGAAGCTGCAGAAGATCGTGAACATAGCCCAGCACATCACACAAACCAATCTTCCATCCTTGGACTCACTTTACACCACACACTGTCGGAGCAGTACTGCCAGGATAATCAAGGACACGACCCACCCAACCAACACATTTTTGTCCCTCTTCTCTCCGGAGAAGGTTCAGGAGCATGAAGATTCATACAGCCAGATTTTGGAACAGCTTCTTTCCAACTATGATAAGACTGCTGAATGGATCCTGACCCAGATCTGGGCCATACCTTCCAAATATCCAGACCTGACTTGCACTACCTTACTTTCCCTTTTCTCATTTTCTATTTATGATTTACAATTTAAATTTTTATTATATTTACTTCGATTTGTACTTCAGGGAGCGTGAAGTACAGAATCAAATATCGCTGTGATGATTGTACACTCTAGTATCAATTGTTTGGTGACAATAAAGTAAAGTAATATAGCCAATTGTACTACAACACAGATACAGTGGCATGCAAAAGTTTGGGCACTCCGGTCAAAATTTCTGTTACTGTGAATAGCTAAGCAAGTAAAAGATGACCTGATTTCCAAAAGGGATAAAGTTAAAGATGACACATTTCTTTAATATTTTAAGCAAGAAAACTTTTTTTATTTCCATCGTTTACAGTTTCAAAATAACAAAAAAAAGTAAAAGAGCCCGAAGCAAAAGTTTGGGCACCCTGCATGGTCAGTACTTAGTAACACCCCCTTTGGCAAGTATCACAGCTTGTAAACACTTTCTGTAGCCATCTTAGAGTCTTCCAATTCTTGTTTGGGGGATTTTCCCCCATTCTTACTTGCAAAAGGCTTCTAGTTCTGTGAGATTCTTGGGCCGTCTTGCATGTACTGCTCTTTTGAGGTCTATCCAGATTTTCGATGATGTTTAGGTCAGGGGACTGTGAGGGCCATGGCAAAACCTTCAGCTTGTGCTTCTTGAGGTAGACCATTGTGGATTTTGAGGTGCGTTTAGGATCATTATCCTGTTGTAGAAGGCATCCTCTTTTCACCTTTGGCTTTTTTTTACAGAGGGTGTGATGTTTGCTTCCTGAATTTGCTGGTATTTAATTTAATTCATTTTTCCCTCTACCCGTGCCACTGGCTGCAACACAATCCCAAAGCATGATCGATCCACTCCCGTGCTTAACAGTTGGAGAGGTGTTCTTTTAATGAAATTCTGCACCTTTTTTTCTCCAAACATATCTTTGCTCATCGCGGCCAAAAAGTTCTATTCAAAAGGTTCAAAGGAACATCTAAACAAGCCTGATGCATTTTGGAAACAAGTCCTGTGGACTGATGAAGTTAAAGTAGAGCTTTTTGGCTGCAATGAGCCATTTCCTAAATGGGTTTTGGGATAGATTTGGAGTTACCCTTGGCTGGGTTATCTAGATCAATCATTGTCTCAAAGTAAGGGTTCGGCCATTCAACACACAGTTAGGATGAAATTACTTATCCAGGAGCCACTGAATCCTTGGAATTTTCTAGCCCACAGGACTATGGAGGCTTTGCAACATTAAATATCATACCATTCATATTCTGACCCTTCGAACATGATCAATTTTGTGCACGGCCTTTACAAAACAGAATTAATCGAATAGTCACATGGTTCTCATAATTAAATAAAATTCTTCCAACAACACAGAAGAAGCCAAAGGCTGGTATAGCTTGAATGTATATTAGACCAAATAACATCAATATCGGAAGTAACTGTCAACCTGATGGATGGCTGACTGCACAACTGTCAGAGTTTCAATACAATATTAATTTTTGCACACATTCAATCTCCATCTTTTGCTTATTTCCTAATTTAAAAAAAAACAGATGCAAAACTGGTTCCTCTATGGATGTGGTATTATTCCTTGATGCTTATGCAAGGAACATTAAAAGAATCAAATGTTATTTCTACAATAGTCTCAGAATATATATACACTCAACATTTGTGTAAATATTTTAATCTGTATGCAAACAGTATAATTTATTTACAGAAGCTTAGAACAAATTAGGTATTACATGTGGTAGAGAATGTAAATGAATGCCAAAATGTGTAAAACCTGGTTAGCCTTACCACGTTGTTATTTAAGAAACATGCTATGAATTGGCTGTATTTTTAGATGTATAGGAATCCCAAGAGAGTACATGTTATAGGTGGGGTCTTATTTGTCCTGCACGGTCATAATGTTTTCCCAGGGGTTTACAAACAGATCAGATTATATGAAGAACTTAGGCAGGAAAAAGGAAACTGCACAAATGCTTATAATGACAGAAGGTGGAGGCTGAGGGTTATCTTCAAGCAACAGTCAGAAGGAAGTTTCCTCTTGGCGGAAGCAGCCCTTACTTCAGAAATACCACATTCAGTATTTCAGTTACTGCGTCAACATTGCCAGTAGAAATTGGGACTATGTTTCCAGGTGCTTTTATCTATTTAGGATAGTTTCTCACTTTTATTTAAACAAATGATGCTGAATTTGCTATTACATTATACAATGCAAATTGTATTCTGAGATTCTCAGTGCTAGGATCATTCAATTAATGTTGGAAATAAGACATTATACTTTGCATGCCAAAACCCAAGTATAAAAATAATTGAATCTGTAAATTAACAAGAGTCAGATATATCTGATTTTCACAAAGAAGAAAACGTTGCTTAAACTGTACTTGAAAAAGATTATGCCAGTTTCTGTGCGTGAACCTTGAACCTCCAACCTAACTTTCTTTAAACTTGCATACATGCAGTACTCTGAAAATGTCTCAGCTTTCATTTTAATAGTTACTGCCCAGTTCATATTACAGAAACCTAATGTCAAAAACAATGTGTAGAACACCATTCTCTATGCTTTACTATGTTGAGCTTCGTTGGTGTCAACTCTGGTTCAGTTGATGGTAGTTTAAGTAGTCTTGTCCAGTCAAAAGGGCATGAACTCTCGAGCACGAAATTCCAAACTAATATTCCAATACTGTGGTGAGCAAAGGTCTAACAACTTATAAAATTAAAACCTGACCCGCATCAGACCACAGAACAGGATATCCAAATCCAAGGACTTAAAAATTATTTCCTTTACAGACCCAATGTAGATGTATGTTTGAGTACTGTGCCTGGTCACTGACAGAATCCCATCTGGCGCCCATATACAGAAGTAGCATTCTGAGTCATTCATTACCCATGAGTAAATGCCACTACCTGAGTGCGGCAACCAATAAAATTAAAACAACCTCCAAGAAAGCACACTGCAAGCCCAGGCAAGGTCCTGCCTGCATTCTCTTGCCAAACATAACATCCTGCCACCTGCATTAAGCCAAACTTAACAATGACAACAAAACACCACAACCAGCTCTGGATTAAGTCTTTAATTATCTTACCATATGTGAACTGCACCATTTGATTTTTGCACCAAAGCTAACTTAAAATAGATGGTCTTGGAACACACCACAACTCCATGCAATATTCACTTCTCGCCTCCTACTTCCTAGCTGGGTAATACACCTCTGCCATGATAGAATTAAACCTGAGGTTCTCAACTGGAAGTCACCCTTGCATCCCGAAGCCTTTACTGATTCCCTGTCTGACACAGCTGTAACCCACTGACTGTGCTGCCTGACTGGACCCAAATCCACATTCTTCCAAAGAACCTGCACCCGATTCACTCCAGACTTAAAAAGATAGGTCTTATTGACTATATAATGCTGCATACTCCGAAGCTGTAATCCCTCTGAAGGAAGTGGTTCAAGAAAGTACAATAGCAATATTTACATAAAACACTTGGCCAGGTATATGGATAGGAAAGGTTTAGAGCGATACAACCCAATCAAAAGCAGGTAGGACTCGCGTAGATGGGCATCTTGGTCAGCACAGACAAATTGGGCTAAACAATCCTTCTGTGCTCTGTTTCCTTTTGATTCTACCTAGTATATTTTAGTGAGGCATCATCTACTCTCTTGGGTACAGTTAAGGCTCCTATGTCACTATAACAAACCGACAGGGTATTAACTCCATTTACCCAAATGATATAGATTTCTCAATCAATAGCATTTAAGGAGATTAACTGGCTCATTTTCACATTGCAGCCTATGGGGATATTGCTGTTACCAAGGTTATTACTGAACTGCTGTCATCACAATGGTGACTCTATTGCCTCTGAAACATCCTGAGGTCATGAAAGGCATCCACCCTGAATTTGCCATCTGGGATTTTCTGCCTGATTGAAATGAAGTCCACACTTCACACATCTACAAAGTGGCAAATGTACTCTTTTACAAATGAAGGATGGACAAAACTGAAAAAGTCTGTAACACAGAATAAAAACTTTGAACGTGGGCATGCCAGTATTGAACCGTTGGCCATGGGTAAGCACAAGTAAGAGTATGATTGAGTAACAGGAAGGAGTTAAACCAGATAGTGCATTAAATAGCAGAAGCAACCCAGTCTTTTATGGTCTTC
The DNA here is from genome assembly GCF_030144855.1 of Hypanus sabinus. Taxonomy (NCBI): domain Eukaryota; kingdom Metazoa; phylum Chordata; class Chondrichthyes; order Myliobatiformes; family Dasyatidae; genus Hypanus; species Hypanus sabinus. The sequence continues at coordinate 53,732,354 of NC_082717.1, read as the reverse complement.
CTGTGCTGCAAAATATACAAATGCAATGATATATTAGAAGTTTAAAACAATTCTTAGCTCTGCACTCAGTACAATCCACCAGAGCCAAAAGACTTAACTGAACACAAAGAGTATCATTTCCTAGAAGCACACTCAATGGAGAAACAAGCAACCATTTAACAACCAAATTTTGCAAGGAAATTTCGGAAGCTGTACTTTTGAATCACAATGTTCCCTGATTTTGGGGGGGAAGAGAGAGAGGGAGGGAGGGAGGGTGAGTGAGTGAGTGAGTGAGTGAGTGTGTGTGTACACACACACACATATATATATATAGATTAAGCATTCTTGCTCATTTAAATAATTCATTGCAGGTTATATGTACGATTACATGAAATGCATACATCATCACACTACCACGCGATAAGTCTGCACCTCGCTTAAAGCAAACACGCCAAGTTAGACTCACATTTCAGGCTCCCATGTCTTCTTTTGAATTAGCTTTATGCTTTGAAATTACAAAACATAACAGTGGCAACAAATATGGAATCACTCTGCTTGGCAAGTGAGACGTGTGGCTGTGAAATCATGGTGGTTGGAGGAGTTGATTCTAAGACTGCAGGAAGTGGCTATGACAGCTCTGGACACCTTTCTTCTTCCTTTTTCTTCTACTTTGTGCATCTTGATCTTGAGAAGATGCCCTTCGTTCACTGGAGTATTCTCTTATTAATCCAACAAAATGCAACAAAGTTGGACATATCCAAAGAGCAAGTTGAGCACCCACAAAATTAAGTAAATGGACTGCAGAGGGGACAGAAAAAGCTAGAAAGTCAAGTTGCAGCTTCAAAAAGAGATCAATCTGCATGTTGTTAATGAAAAATCTGATAATGATGAGAGTGACACATGGCTCCGTCCCTTGAGACTTACAATGTGAAAGCTAACAATAGAAAAGCAAAATGGCTAATACCAGAAGGGAATGGCAAATTAATTAAAGTGGAATTGGACACTGGCTTGGGCTGTTTCAGTCATTCCACAAAATGAGTTTGAACAGAATTTCAAAGATATTGAACTTAATCCTGCAGATATCCAAACAATTTATAATGGAGAAAAGATAACTCCTGTGGGAATGACATCCAAAACAGTGAAACACAAAAATCAACAAGCCACATTGAGCTTGTATGTGGTAAGAACAGCATTACAGGGACATGACCTGGCTGAGTCAACTACAAATGGAGATCCATCCACAAATGGTATGTCACATCCCCTACAGTAAAGCCATCTGTAAGGCAATTTAGAAAGGTACTGGATTATGCCACAACTGTCTCTCCACTGTACACCATGAACCACTGCACAACAGGAAACAAATGGCTTGAGGTTGGTGGTTGGTGCCAACCTCTTTGCCTGTAGTTGGAAAGCATATTGGGCCAAGTACAGACCATGCTGCTCAGAGGAATTGTGAAAGTGATGACAGCAATGGTCTAACTATAACGGTTTTTGTAGGTAATGTATCTGTGAAAGTCTCTGATGTATTAATCAGGCAGTAACTTGTGAAATATGGCTTGATTTTAACCTGGAAGAAAGTTCAAGGATCTTCAGGAAGCAATGCAAGCATTCGGCTTTTTGTGAATATGAAGAACCAGAATCTACTCTGTGTCCATTAAATTTGCTGCGTATACTTCCAAGTGGAAGACAAAAAGCTGCTTGTAAACATCGATGCAAAGACACCGCCAAAAAAAGGGAGTCGATATAGATACAAAAACAGAGGATTCATCAGAGGATGGTGTGGATGTGGAAACCAAGCAGAGAGATTAGATCGTAAAGGGAGCAATAGTAGGATTTATAAGAGAAAACTCCAGTGAACTAAATGTACCTTTTCCTGCAGTCTCGGAGTCAACTCCTATAATCACCATGGAGGAAGCCCCAGAACCTGAGAATGTTTTCACAGCCACAGGTCTCACCTGCCAATTACAGTAACTCCCCCTTGTCAGGAGAGATGATATCCCACAAAAGAAAACAACCTCCACAGTGATTAAATCTTTAGGCCTGAATATGGCAATTTAAAATTTACAATTCTGTGGATGTTTATATATAGGAGTTGCATTATGCAACTATACTGTGCATATAGTTGAGATACATTCTTTATTGAATATAGCCAAGTAGGGAGTAGTGTTGAGTATTTATTATTTGAGTATCTTTGTGTGTGTACATATAGATAGTTCTGTATATATGTTAATTAAGCATTCTTGTTCTTTTAATAATTCATTACAGGTTATATGTACAAATACATGAATTGCATATGTCATCACGCTACTACATGATAAATGCATGCCTCGCTTAAAGTAAACAAATAGTTAAACTCACATTTCGGACTCTTTGAATTAGTTTAAGGCTTAGAAGTTACAAAACATAACACCTGATAAATATTCCAAGTACCTCTACACTTGTCCGATGTCTTGAAATTTAATACTGACATTTCTAATCATCCTTAGGAAGTTTTTCAAAATAACTTTTGATGTGACCTCTTTAATTATGTGGAACCTGCACTAGTCACTAAACTATTACAACTTTGATACTCAATATTGCATTCTTGTTATCCATTGTCAAAATACACACCAATGATAAATGTTCAAATGCTTATACACAAAGACAAATTTATTTCCTCTGGTTTTGGAGCAGAATTCAGCCAAAGTACCTTGAACAACTTTGCCTGGTCACTGAATTTCAGGAAAATGATCCCTTTTGCGGAACTAGTGTAATATACTATACATATTGAAGCAGCCTGAATAAACATATGTGTAACTATTTAAGCAACACATGTATTGACTAGTGAAAATCCTTGTGGCAAACAAAAGTAAAATTTTAATTGGAAAAGGACAGGAGAACAGAGTCTGGGAAAGGAAAATCACATTAATTACTATTTTACATTTATTGAGAATTTGCAATAAATTACATGTCCACTTGTTTTATTACAACAGGGTCCACTGACTATCAGGTATATTTTAAGACTGCATCTGAAAACTAATACCGTGGATTCTGGTTAATTGGGGTATTGGTTAATTGGGGCAGCCACTTATTTGGTCCAGTTATATAAAAAAAAACAAAATCTAATCTAGAAAATAGCTGGGATTCCCTTTGTTTATTTGGGACACTGTGTCACTTAATTGAGACAAGAGACTGTTGCTGAACAGTTTCTAACTAACGGAAGTGGCATGCACTCATGAGGCCATTAAACTACACCATGCTCAGAGCAATCAATTTTTAAATAGCATCAGTGGTGTGTGTTTGCATTCAAAAAGTAATGATTTTAGTCACTGATAGTTGGTGAGAAATGAGCT